>NW_027508953.1:4930000-6427500 GCF_051911475.1 Siphateles boraxobius
TTCAAGTGTTTGTTTTTGAAATAAGTTTGTTTTTAGTTCGTTATTTGATGCTATAAAAACAACGCTGTGGCGTCATGATTGACAGCTGTGATTGACAGGTTCTCTGGAGTGAGGGCGGGGCGTTGATTTCACGGCTTTACTTCCTGCTCACTACTGCGCAAGTCTGGGCAGACTCAAGTCCCAAGATGTCAGCGCCATATCAAAACACTGGCGACTTCACTTCTCGCCAATGGAAGAGAGCGAAGGGGCGTCGTCCATCTTTTTTTACAGTCTATCGTTCCACCCAATAACCGACAAGAAGGATTTGGGGGGTTAGTGCGCCGATGAGGAGAAAGGAGGGTCTTATTTGACAATACTTTAAACGTCAACAAGAAGTGACGTCACCCGACATGTCTTAGAGTACTTTTAACTTAAGGGATACAACTATTGACTACAGAGGGACTTTAAATGGACACACTGTAATTTTCTCCTCATTAAAAAGTTTTACACCAAGTAGGCCTACTTTTGAAAAACATGATTAATGACCAATACAACTAGTTCTACCTCAATAACTCTCCTGAAACTGGCCTTTCTTCACTTGTGGAATATATAAATCATTGATCAGGGCAGATAGATTATCTACAACGTAAACTACTGTTCAGAAACTGGGAGAAACAGTTTTTTATGTTTTTAAAGTATATTATGCTCACCAAGGCTGCCTAAATAAAAATAGTCAAAATTGTGAAATATTATTAAAATACCCGCCAAAGCTTAATTTTCAGCATCATTACTCCAGTGATCAGTGTCACATGATCCTTCAGAAATCGTTCAAACATGCTCAAGATTTCTTAGTATCAATGTTGATTATCAATGCTGCTTAATCGAAAATGTTTTACAGTTTTTCAGGGTTCTTTGATGGATGAAAAGTTCAAAAGAACAGCATTTAACGAATCTTTGTAAATGCCTTTACTGTCACTTTTGACCAGTTTAACAGATTGTTGCATAAAAGTATTTTTATTGTTGAATAAAAGTAGCAATTTATTTAAAAGAATAGCGTGGTGCAACATTTATGCTGCATGTGTCATTAAAAATTTAACCCTGCCATATCGACACATTAACACAAAATAAACAAAAGTACTGAGTTGCACCTTAAATAATTAACCTTCAAATTTATATTCTAATATTTCCATCATATCTGTAACAAAATGTAAGTAGAAGAACTATAGTGGACAAACAACACAAACCAGTATTAAAACTGTGTGGCTCTAACTGCACTCAAGCACTTCATTTTTTACAGTTCACATTAGAGCCTCCACATTTAAAACAATTGTATGCTATAAAATAGCATTTAAACTTATTAAAAATGCATTTATTTTTACACTCCATAAAATAAACAAGCATACAAAAGCTAAAGGCCAAATGAGGACGTATTACTTTTGCATAAATAAAGAGCCACCGATGAGCTGTAACAGCAGTTTAACTGAGTAATAATTACAAAATATGTAACCTGATTGATTTAAAAGGTTCCTACCAATGTTTCAACCAAACCTATGACCTTTATATGAATAAGTACAGTTCTTTAGGAAGGAAACGCAAATTAATAATGAGAACCTATACTGTCTGTCTCCTATAAGTGCTGTATGTGACGCAAGTTATTTTCCAACAGTAAGGCGAGTTATAATCTTTAATCTCTAAATGGCCCGGAGGTGTAAAAGGTCACTGTGGAAGCAGAGGGGAAGAGGGCATGAGGTGAAGAAAGGGAGGCGCTGGAGTTTGAAGGCAGCCAGTGATGGGAAAGTAGCGAGTAGAGCTTGTTATAATCCGGGTGTGAAAACATATGCGTACCCACTCGTGAACCGAATGACCTCGGCGTTCCCTGCAGGCACGACGATGGTATCCATGCCATGATAAAGAAGACCTTGAATGTGTGTGTGTGTGTGTGTGCGTGTGTGTGTGTGTGTGTGTGTGTGTGTGTGTGTGTGTGTGTGTGTGTGTGTGTGTGTGTGTGTGTGTGTGCGTGTGTGTGTGTGCGTGCGTTTGTCGATCATCGCGCACACACCTCCAGCTCACTGAATCCATTAGCTCTGCTGATTGTGTGATTGGAGCAAAATGGCCAGAGAGGAATTATGTAAAGGTGGCCCGGCTCACCTCTCTTTTTATGTTTCCATTCCTCGTTTCCCCCTCTCTGGTAGCCTACTTTTCTTTTTTATTCTCTTCATTTCCACCCATCCTTTACAGCTCTGAAGTTCTCACTATGTTGAATGTGAAATCGTGAAACAAATTCCATCTACTGCGCTTTATGCCATCGCCCGCTCGCCCTCCCTCTGCTGTCTCTCACTACCTAGTAATCTTCTATCCTTTATAAACCCACTCTGTTTCTGTCTCTCACTCACACACCCCCCTGTCAAACGTACGCCGGGGGACACACCCTCATCCAGACATAAAACACTAGCTCAGAGTGAGCACACACCGCCTAAAGCTGTGTGTTCCCCCTCAGACATCAAGCAGATCTTTTCTCCTTCTTGATCCCATCTCCTGCATCTTTATTTTCCCTCCTCCCGTCCCTTTTTTTCAAGGTCACCTTGCGTCTTCCTCTCAACCATCCCTCCATATTTCTCCCTCTTTCATCTCTATAGTTCCTCTATTCATGCCTGTCTACCTGCATCTCAAATTTTTTTATTCTTTTCACTTTCACTTTACTTTATATTTCATTCTTTTATCTTTTGTTAGCTTTTCGTCTTTCATCCTCGGCCTGCTATAGCCCTTTTCTCTAAAACAGGAAGTGTGCCATTAGGTTTCCATGCGACTAAGTGGAACACGGTTTCCTGGCCACTCTCATCTCCTCTTCCAATGAAACTCAGCTCATTCAGTTTTTGTACCCTTCAGTTTGGTTCCAAAGCCTAATTAGTCGCCTAGCCGTCCACTGCCTACTTAGGGAACGACATTCCTAAGTGACTACCTTCGTAACACTATCAACGGCAAAATGAATCTTCAGATGTCGGAGCTATCCGAAAATTCTTTACAAGTTGTACGAGGACGTGAGCGCTTTTTACAAGTCGGAATCTCATGCTTGGTGTAATTCCGCTATGGTGTGAATTACTTTAACAGCAGATTTCCTGGTGAAAAACTACATTACCCATGATTAATAAATCTCCAATCAGAGAATCGAAACAAGCAAAGTCAGTCTCCGTACTATACAGTATCTATATACACAATCAACATCTTTAAAACAATCGTTTTTGTAATTCGATTATGTAATTTGAGGTGCTTCATGGGATTGTAGTCTTGTACTCAATGAAACTTGTCATGTTTGTCATTCACATCATAACTGGTTGGTTTGATTCATGGCTTGTAACTCTGACGAAAAATCTCTATGGGAAAAAAAATCAAAAACCAACGCCACTGAAAAAGTGGATAGGCGCTAATGCACTATAAAGAGTTTGATAGCAGCATTTTACTAAGCTAACACTGCAATACAATAAGTGAAAAAAAAGAAAACAACTAGCACACACAAATGTAGTAGGGCTGGAACTAACGATTATTTTTTCAACTGATGAACCTATCAATCATCTTTTCGATTAATCGACTAATCTAACGATTAATCTCCTAACCAATCCAAGCTTGTGTTTAGCTGTTCTCCCAGCTACAAAGCACCCAAAGCGCCTTTAAAACCAGTCAACCGATCAGCCTGACCAGGTTGGGAGACCAACAAACCATCTTAGGCCTGTTTAAAGGGATAGTTCACCCAAAAATGAAAATTATGTCATTAATTACTCACCCTTTTGTCATTCTACACCCGTAAGACTTTCGTTCATTTTCGGAACACATATTAAGATATTTTTGATTCCGAGAGCTTTCAGTCCCTCCATTGGGAGCAATTTACACAGTCAAGGTCCAGAACGATAGTAAAAACATCATTAAAGTAACCCATGTGACTCCAATGTTTTAACTTAAATTTTATGACGTGATGAGAGTGCTTTGTTTGCACAAAGAAAACAAAAACAAAAAATCTCTATGTCTCATTGCTTTTGTATTTACAAAATAATATTATCCAAAGCACGTTCCTGTAACAGCTTCCAGTCTTGAGTCAACACAACATGCATGCATCGTGGTGTCGATTGCAGGTCTATAATTTGGTAAATAAAGTGGTAAATAATGTTTCTGTGTGCAAACAAAGCACTTGCTCGCTTCATGAAATTCAGGTTAAACCATTGGATTCACATGGATTACTTTAATGATGTCTTTCCTATCGTTCTGGACCTTGAACATGTAAACTGTGTTGCTCCTAATGGAGGGACTGAAAGCTCTCGGATTTCTTAAAAATATATCTTCATTTGTGTTCTGAAGATGAATGAAAATCTTACAATTGTGGAATGACATGAGGGGGAGTAATTAATCATTTTTGGGTGAACTATCCCTTTAAGATGCGTTTGTCTGCAGGGACATGCAGGGACTTTAGTTTTGGCCAAAATATGGTTTCCTAGAAGAAAATGGAATAGCCTTCGTGCGCTGCCTTCAAATGCTAAGCTTATAGGTTTTCTTCCTGTATTGACACTGGGTTATGAACACACAAGCATGTGTGTACATTACTTAAAGTAATATCGTATTTATTTTCTATAAACCATTACAGGTCACTACACGCAAATTGTCTTTGCAGCATTGTGCATTTATTTGTGGGAATAATTTAAAGTGCGAGTTTTGTTACGTGACAGAGGTTATGGGTATGACTACTGGAAGTGTCTGTGGTGCACTAGATTATGGCTGTTTTGCACGTGTATGTGTGAGATAGGCACGCATTTCGCCATCCTCCCCGAGGACCACGAAACGGCAGCAACAGCAGTCGCGGACCCATCTTTTTTCCCCAGGAGATGGTGTTCATATGTGTGTGTGTGTGTCTGTCTGTGTTTGTGTGTCTGTCTGTGTTTGTGTGTCTGTCTGTGTTTGTGCACATGTGTGGCAGGGGCCCATTTCTTCATCCCCAAGTGAGAGCGCCTGAAATGGAGACAAAAAGCCCTCCTGCCTTCTAGCGGTCTTTACACTCACGCCACATGAATTATTTCCCATAACCCTCTTGCACTGATTTTTTTTTTTTTCCATGAGTGTGTATGCATCCTTCTGCTTATTTTACAAATTCTCACGGCTGTTTTCCACACAAAAAGCAGAGGCTGGCTGCACAAACCTATTCTACATGTAAGCCATGCATTATTGATACGACTATTTGAAAGAGGGGGAGACAGAAACTCCTCTCTTATTAAATTATTGACAGGCAACATTTATGCTGCCAGCACCTGACCCAAGGAGGAGGAGGAGAAACTGATGAGTCGGGCGGGAAAGAGGAGGAGAGATTGTAGAGCAGAATTAGAGAAGACAATGACAACTGTTTTAAGGATCATTAAGATTCTTCAAGCAATATAACTTTTCTTTTATTTAGAGGATCCAAAATGGACATATGCCAAATGCCAACTGAGAGGAAAAATTGGCTTTGCCAAATACAATGTAGGTGCCAGTTGGCTGGTAACTCTATTTAGAATTGGAACTGCAAGATGCTACATGGTTTAAGACTGACTCTGATGTAAGAGGTGTGCACAATTAAAATTAAATCTACTAGATAAATCCACACAAAAAAATGCACTTATAACGAAGCAAATGCATCTGCATTATTTAAATGATTAAATAATGAAATAAGTAGTGAATTGGTAGGTGGGAAAGCATATAATTTTGGACCCTGCAAGTAAATGTTCATGCTATTTCTGCCATTAAGAGATGGAGAGACCAAGAAAGCAAGATAGTTGTAAATGGGCACTGAGAAGAGCAAGAAGAAGATGGGTAAGAGAGACAGATAAAGAACAGCTGGCAACGAAATGAGGATGTAGAGTGAAGGGGGAAAAGAGAAGGAACAGACTGAAAAGAAAGAGAGAGAGGAGCAGCAGGAGATGGCAAGGGAGCTAAAGAATGAGGTGAAAGAGGTGGAACAGAGAGATCGGAGCTGAGGTGCAGGAATTGCAGGGCATGAGAGCAGAAGGGAAAGATAATAAAAGAATAAAGATGCAGGTGAAATGAGAAAACGGGGAGTGAGCGAGAGAACACTGATGCAGGGGTGAGGGGGAGAGCCAATCTGTAAAAGGTGAACAGGTGGAGGAGAGAAAACTGCGAATATGAGGAAAAGAGCATGCCAGGGGAGAAGGAAAGAAAGAAGAAGAGCTGAGAATGAGAGCAAGTATTTATTCAAAAGGATTAGAGCTGCACAATATATCATTACCACATTGGATATAGTGATTTGTGAGAATACCAGGCATGAAAGTGTGTTCGCATTATTATTTCCATTTCACTCCATTTTCCTGGAAGAGAAAGAATTTTTTTAAATATTCAATGTAAATTTAGTTCTCTTTTAGGGTAATTCTCTATCATTAAGATGACTTTGGCGCTATCAGACACAGACAAAAAGCCAGAAAAACTCAAAATTAGATTCATACTTTAACCCTTTAAGAGCACTATCCATAGAAGCAGGACGCTCTGAAGAGCTCTTTTCCCATAAGAGCGCATGTTAGATTGAGTGGCTGTAAGCACATAACGATAGCAGATCCCAAGCTGTAAGCATTCATGCATAGAAATGAGCCGGTAAAGTAAATTACTTGAAAAAAAGTTTGAACAACCTCTACAAATGATACTTTGTTAGGCATAATAAACTAATTATGCATGATTTTTCCATCTTTCATGCTGTATGAAGCCAAGCTTCCCTTGTAGCATATTAAATTACTGATTTATATAGTGTAGATTTATAATATCATGAAAATACTAGTTCATTGATATTGGCAAGAATAGACACTCTTAAAAATAAAGGTTCAAAAAGAGGTTTTCGCAAAGATGCAATAGAAGAACCATTTTCATTTCCCCCCAAAAAAGTGATTTTTTTTAAACTCTTGAATAATATCTAACCTAAAGAACCTTTTCCAACTATAAAGAACCATTTGTGCAATGGAAAGATTCCATGGATCTTGAAGGTTCGTCATGGAACAATGGATGCCAATAAAGAATCTTTATTTTTAGGAGTGTAGGTGCATTTCTAAAAACGTAGGTTTGATTGTGGGGATGAGTGAAGGGAAAAGCAGCTCATCTGCATGACAAAGAAGAAAATGAGAACAAAGAAATGAGAGAATATAAGCAGTCTGCAGGTGGGCACACGTACGTGGACGCTGCACTTCCTCCATTATTCCGCCAGCTGGATGGCGAATCACCAGGGGCCTCGAAGCGCTGGACAGCCAGGCTCATTTGAGTGCCATTAGAGGCAGTTTTCTTTCCTCCGGTTGTACACTTACACTAACACTGAACACGAAGAATGAGGGTGAGAGCGGAGAGGAGGAGAGTGCACTTAAAGAAACGGAAAGAGACGGGGATTGTTACAGCACATTTACTCGCCGTCATCAATTCTCTCTCCTCATTAGCCCGGCACAGGTCTGATCACTTTGTTAGAATTGATTCAGGACTAGTGAAGTTGTTTGCCCGCCACTCTGTCTAAAAGGGACGACAGTGTACAATTACCTTACAAGCATGTAAACAAGCCACACAAAACGCAGCGAGGGAGAATGAGAGGCGCTGCGCTTTTGTGGGGCCCGACTGTGTCTAATGTGTGCATGTGCGAGTGTGCATGTTTGGACAAAAGTATTCCCTCCACAGCGGGAGCGAGGCATTGATTTTCCCATATTACCACACGTCAGGGCCACAAAGAAAAGCCGCCGCCACCATAATTACAGCGTGCCAACTGCAAATTCCCCAGACCAGTGCGTTCGCCTCCAGTCCCCTTCTGATTGACTGCATTTCCCAGAATTCCCTAGATTCAGACTAGAGAAGTGAGAAGTAATTTGCTTAAAGGATTAACACTGCCAAAAATGAAAATGTATTCATTATTGTAATAGCCGATACAAAAATAAAATAAAAAAACTACAAAAATTGATAGATAGATAGATAGATAGATAGATAATATCTATCGTTATTCACTCGTTATCTTCACCTACATTGTAAAAAGTTATATTATCAATAAGTTATGACAAGATTTGTTTTTACATTGCTATAACTCATCAAAATAAGTTAAGCAATTTCAACGTTTTTATAAGTTATAAAATATTCAACTAATTTTAAGTAAGTTTAATGTAATTTAAGTTGAAATGACTTTTGGTATACTTAAATTTTTAAGTACCATCAATTTTTAAGTTGAGGTGAACTCCAGAATCGAATTCGTTCAATCACTGAATGAATCATTCAGATTAGTTTTGTGAACTGGATCAAATTATTATTTTAAAAAAACAAAAGAAGAACCTTTTGTTCATGAGCAGGACTCACAAAATTTGTCTGTTCCTCTCAAACGTAACGTATGACTTCAAAATGAGTAAGAAGAATCATAAAAGTGGTTCATATGATTTATATTCTGAAGTCTGACAGCCCTAGTTCTCATTCAATTTCATAATATTAACAAAAGAGATCAGGATATGAGAAAGTCATGAGAGTGAAAAATGCTTTTTATGTGAACTTTTCCTTTACACTGTGAGAATGAAATCGGGGCGGGGGGGGGGGGGGGGGGGGGAGCAAAACTCATATGTTAAGGATTAGCAATGCGGTCTTCTGGGACTTTCTCCCACTGAATCAAAGGTTAATCGCATTACGAAAAAACTGCATGATAGAAAACCTCACCACAGCAAATATGAGAGGGTCACAGGCATGGATGTAAACGTGACTGATTCGGTGTGTTTAAAAAGACGTGGGCGTAACGGGGGCGAGTGAGTAGGCCTATGCATGCATGCAGATTATTCAAGGCGCGCTGGAGCTCTCGGATAAAGTGTGTTCATCTGCGTGTGACTCAAGTGGCAGTGCGTCGGCCGACAGCCGTGTGCGGGAATCAATTAACGGACACCTGTGTGTGCTACAGTAAGACATGTTCCCATGAGTGGGCCAGACTCGGCAAGACCACCCCATAATGGAGCCCCAGCGAGCCACTTGCACAAACTTAGATACGAGCACACATTCCCCCGAGAGCTACTGTCGACATGCAATGCTCAGCGTTCATCACATTACCGAAAAGCCCTAAATCACATTATAGCCGGAGTGTAGCCTCTGAGCTAACTGTTAGCGCTGATCTCTGGTAGGGGACAGCGTGGCAAAAACCAACTTTGGGAGAAGACGGCAGCTGGCAGCTCCTCTCAGTGTTCATATTTATAGGAAATTCCCACTGTAGGTTTATGAGCATCCACTGTGGTAAAACGCCACGTTCCCATCCCGAGTGATTAGCCCCCTAAATGAGAGCGGGTTGATGCTGAGCACACTTCAGTGAGTATGCACCCCAGAATAATGGAGGTTAACAAGTGAGCAGACGAACCGGGAGGGATTACAAACGACACTAGTGCAAGTAATCAGGACACTCTGACATTGAAGGCTTTTACAGAGTCACGCTTTCCATCCAGTAACCGTGGAAGAGACGGAGCATGTTTCCAATACTCAATGAGGAATCGAGGAACGGCGTAGCCAGACTTTTCACTATAAGTCTGGTCATCATTGCAGCTTATTATGGTCGAGATTAGCCCACTTAGATAAGAAAGGACATAAAAAAACACATAAAACACCAAATGCATTTCAACAAACCAGACGAAATACAATGAAGCAACAAGTTCTAGAGAAACCATTATATACAGTATAATAGGGTCGAGTTAATTATCGAATTCTCAATTTTAATTGATTCTCATTTTGATTTTGACCATTTTACCATGCTCACTTCTCAATAATTAATCATACTTGGTGTTAGTTATTCATGAGTACTGCCTTTCTCTCTGCGCTATGGTGCGCTTGATAAATTCATTACACAAAAGTTATTCGTTTCTCATGAAGAGAAAAATACGGACTGTAAATACATTACCAACCAAACAAAAAGCCATTCTTTCCATGAGTGTTGTCACAAGTCGCTCTCCCAGTGATATACCTGATGATTTTGCAGTTAATTACTTAAAATGCAATTTATCATTGTGCAAAAACAAAAAACAAAGTACAAGCTTTTTGTGCAGGTTATAGGAATGCTAAATATAATGGTACAATTACTACCCGCAAGAATCTGATGCAAGATCCACCAATCAGAGAGGTTCCCGAATCTCAATCGATTTTTTTTATTGGTTACAATGAATGTTGTGTTTTAACTTGGGTGCTCGACCTTTTCTGTCCCCTATGCTGACATTAACCAACAAAGATGGTTGTTTATCATTAGTTCATGACAGCTAAAGCATTAACTAATTAATTAATTGAACCTTATTGTAAAATGTCACCAAAGAACTTGTTGGAGAAACCCAGTACCTCATCAACACTACTAAAGGACATGGTATCTGAAGCAGACACATACACAAAACATGATTGTTCCAAACCCAGCAGAGGACTTTCAATTCTCTATTCCCTTTCTGAATTTTCCAATCTCTCAAAAAAACTCAATATGAGACAAGGCAGAGGTGCACCTGCGGACAAACAGATCATAGCATCCATGGCCTTCACAGAAGGCAAGTTTCCTTTGAATCATTTTAGAGGGAGAAGCTCAAACTCAGCAAAGCTGCACATTTCTATATCAAGCCTTTTAATCATAACACAGTATTTGGAATTGAACGAGGCAGAACAACCACCCTGCTACAGCTTATCTGGGCTAAACGTCAGGTGTTTTCATTCGCTGGTGTTAGTATCCATGCATAGGCAAACCCGCACACACACACACACACACACACACACACACACACACACACACACACACACACACACACACACACACACACACACACACACACACACACACACACACACACACACACACACACACACACACACACACACACACACACACAGATAGCTTTGGGATTTGGAGCTCTAAATTAGGTTGCTTGTCGCATTTTCCCCATAGCGAGCTGTGCTCTGATTAAAAGCGCCCAATCTCTGGTTCGGTTTAGTGCGTGGTATTGGTCTCTCTCTCTCTCGTGCGCTTAATTCCGTGTCTACCGCCACACTGATCCTGGGATTTCAAGGATCTATGACTCAATTTATGCTTAAAAAAAAAAAAATTATATATATATATATATATATATATATATATATATATAACAAGAGCTGTGGAAACCAGTTCTATAACATCGGCTTCACATTGAGTGGCTGCTTGCACATCATGTGGCATGAAGGACGTTACCTCCTTCTAATAAGATAACCCTATTGGCTTATCTGGCTGTCAATCAAATCCGTACACGTCCTTCACCAAAAGCAATACCCAATAATTTGATCCCAGGCCATGAACACCATCTGGGTTAACCTGAGATGAGATAGATTACATTGAGATGTGCCAAGCCACAAAACATCCTGAGGGGTCAAGATCCAGCTGGCTACAGTTCATCTGGAGGAAAACATCCTGGGCTGTTCCTGAAAGATGACAAACCGAGATCCGAAGACAAAAAGGCCCATCTGATACCATTGTTTGTACAACATCCTGTCCTGTGTGATACCTTAAGGGTTCCCACCCTTCTGACAAATTAATTTACATTATGTTTCTTACAGGACTTTAAGGTATTAGAGTTTTAAAAATATCCATATTTCTATAGAGATTGCACTAGTAAAAAAATATATACTGAGAATATAAAAATGTCCATGACCTTTTTAAGATTTTACTCCTCTCTATGCCTTTTAAAGGCCACAATTTGGAATGATCTGATATTTTGTGGTTTTTAAGGAACCTCGTATACGTTCCTCTGGTCGATTTCTGCAGGTAGCATATTATTCACTGCCTATGATATCCCATAATCACACAAGTGAAAGAGTAATTGAATCTTGGTGCTAACCTTTAAAATTTTGCAGTACACACTGCCTGGCCATCAGATTTTTAGATTTGAATAGCCAAATGTTTAAGAGTCTATGATTGGATCATTATTGCAGTGATTATTATGCTATATGTTTGGCAATAGTTCTTCTAACCCTTATTGAGTGTGTAGCTTTTCATTTCTTAAACAATCATGTAGGAAAACACATCATGGCCATATTCCAGGATGACAATATCAAGATTCATCAGGCTCAAATTGTGAAAGAATGGTTGGGAGGGAGCATGAAGAATCATTTTCACACATGAATTGGCTTCTCTGAGTCTCGACGTTAAATTCATTGAAAGTCTTTGGGATGTGCTGGAGAAGACTTTACAGAGTGCATGACTCTTGCACTGTCAATCCAAAAAGGAAGAGAAAGTTGGCACACCACAGCTCCAAAAATTGAAAAATATGCATTTCATGTTTTCACCACAGATGACGAGCCTAATGTCTCTTCATCAAACTGTTTGCAATTTATTGTGGTTGAGCAACCTCTGAACTTGTTGCCCATTTGATGTGTGCACTTTCTGTTGAACCTTTGTAATACAAAATCTTGACTAAAAATTTATGCACCTCTTGATGGAAATAACATCACAATTATTTCCATCAAGAGATTTTTGGTCAAGATCTTGTCTCAAAAGTAGATGGGTGTCACATCACACCTCCTTTCCCTGTGCGTAAGCCCTTTCAGACGCTTAAATCCTCTTCACACACACATAGACACACATCTCTCTCACAGATGTTATGCCCCTCAAATCAATCACAATACATCTAAACGTCCTAAGCCAAGATTACTCTGCACCACCACCCCTGAAATCCCCCCCGTTTTCCATGACCTCAGTACACAACGTTAAAGAGCCACATCCTTTAGTCAGAGGGCTGTTTGCAGATCATTCTCACTCATTAGCTCACAGTTACTTTGATCAGACGGGGCAGATGCGGATTTGATCCAAGATCAGCGCCCTGATATAATGCCCTTTGCCGTGTCTATTGCATTCTACAAGCCTATCTTTATGCAAGCAAGTCTGTGTCCTGATGGGCTTCTAACAAGCTTGCCCGGTATTGTTAGAACAGGGCTTTAACAATATGCTGCCGATATGTGCTTCCCCGGAAGAAAGGTTGCCTTTCTCCGCTTTGAAAAATAACACCGGCTAAAAAAGAAGAACTGATCAAAGGCCAACGCATACAAGTGCGTCGACACATCAAGAGAGAGGATGGTTAAGGGATACGGGGAAAAAGCTGCAATCTCGGTCACGCCCCTTGTTTTCCAGGAACATTTGTTGTGGTGATAAGAGTCACTGTTGTCAAGGCGACAGCAAGAGAAGAGGCAGCTGGGTGACGGAGCAACAGCTGCTCATTCACAGTCACATCTGGCGACAAGAGCGTTCATCTTTGTGCCAACAGAGCAAGAGAGTGCCAGCGGAGAGATGGAGAAACAGACAAGAAGAGAGAGAGAGAAAAAAGTAGGGATGTTCAAAACGGCATATTTTCAAAAATGAATAGGTGGTTAGCCAGAACAACAAGCCAACTAATTGGTTTTAACAAAGTCTTGTAGAATTAGACTGGCTTAAAAGGGGGCCTTTACTTACGACATGTTCCTTTCGCATCATTCCCCACGCAAGTGGCTTAAAAAACACTTTATAAAAGTATTTGTAAAGTGTTCCTTTGGAACACAAATTAAAGTACAGCTTTTATATACACAGTACATTAGGGGTGTAAAGGTACACAGAAATCACAGTTCGGTAATTAACTCGGTTTTGGGGTTTGTTGCAACAGAAAATCCCAATGCTAGGTTTTCTTTTCCTTTTTTTTTTTTTGAACAGACAATAGTCTCAATAGTAATAGTAGACAATAGTAATAGACAATAGTAATCTCAATAGACAATAGTAATCTAAAAAAATTAAGGAATTGTTGATTTGTTACTCTAATTGATAGATTGACCAGTGCTGTGCAGTGAAATGCAGTAGCAGAGAGAGAGAAATAAATATATATATATATATATATATATATATATATATATATACACACATTGCATAACATAACATAAACACATATAGGCCTACATAACACTCAAAAATGTCAAATGATAAGTTACATTTATTATTTAAAAAAACGACAGATAGACTTAGCGTTTTTCTGTATCCTCACAGAAAAATATAGCAGGACTTTTTAATATATTATACATTAAAATGTCCTGCTATATTTTCCGTGAGGATAGAGAAAAACACCACATAAAAGAGCTGGAGAATTAGTCCAACTGTTACATAGTTCTTTTTTGGATTCCTCATGTGCCGTCAATAGTTATTTTGCTTTGCCTCCAAGCATTGTCTGTTCTACCTCAGAAAGTGACATCTGTTCTCTTTCTCCAACTGTTTTTCCCCCTCTTCCACTGTCTCCATCTATTCATCAACAGCCATCTCAAAGAACAACAAACAATGTGTTAAGCAGACCTTCAAAAGCATGAACACCCCGGTTCTCCTCCGGCACACCACACTGATCATCGCAAAGGGTCAATTTACTGGGTGAATTTTACAAACTTGTCAAAAAATATCTCCAGGTGATATTTCACCCCAAACACAAAAGAAAGGAAATACGGTTTTGTAAGAAAATAAAGCCTTTTTTTTATTATTGTGACACTGTTTTCAATCAAATTAAGCACAATTCTCATCACCGTAATGCGGAAAAGAAAATCGATTTAAAATGTAAAGTACTTTAAAAAAAAAAATTACTGACTGTACTGCTATTTATTTAATAATGTTATGTTTTATAGTACAAAATTGCTGTAATATAGTAATGAGAATCTACTGAGAATAATAATTAGGCTTAAATTATTACTATTATTGGCTTATTATATTAGATATAGACTTCATAATTTATGACTTTTTCTTTTTAAATTTCAGGTGGAATTTGACCCAAGTTTCACTCATAGTCCATAACTCAACCCAAATAAAAGCTATCTCACAATGTAATACTATAAAAACCATCTGTGTTACAAAAAATTATTAATCAGGTATTCAAAGAAACTGCGTAAACAAGGCGAAAGATTTCCTTACAAGCAGAAATACTTTCTTGACAGTTACAGCTCTCCTGTGCTCTCCCTCCTGCGTCTACATTATTATTTAATAATGCTTACATCCATTTGTCACACTAAAAGCAGAACACACTGGTCACAATAAAGATGGACTGCCAGCATTAAAAAACCTTCGAGACCCACGTGCTTCCTCAAACTTGAACTGGCAAGTGTATTCAAAGGGCTGGGCTGCACGTACGCTTTAACACAATATACAAAAATCTGCACATCAATCTTCACTGCGGCTCACAGGAAAAGGGTACTTCAGCACTTTAAAGAGCCTCTGTGATTTGGCAATCCCCTAGCAAGAGTCTGCGGCATCTCCAAACGCCAGCTTGCTCACCACAAGCTGCACTGTGCTAATTTCTCACCTATCAAGAAAAAGCAGAGAGACTGTGGCAGGAATGCCTGGCCTAGCTGGCTCCAGAAGCTCTCGTCTCCAAACTGCACTGGGTGGTCATGCAAACCTATTGGGGGCTAATCATAAAACAAAATGGCCTAGAATTGCTTTGGAGGAAAAGCCAAGTCATGAGCCTCAGTGATGTTATCAAACATTTTCCATGTCCTACTTCCTTTTTTCAAAGCCAGTCTAAACAACTACGCCATGCATAAAGGTCATTTTTATGCCATTTCCTCTTTTTGGTACATTACGCCGGGACATTTTCGGGCGCTGATTTGATGAGGAAAAGTGAAGATCTGTGGAACAAATTTAAATATGGTAAAACATGTAAAGTGCGACACTTAAAACTAAAAGCATCATCTGATTCGCTGAAATAGAGGTCATCAACCTCTTTCAGCCAACGGACCCCTTGGTGGATAGAGTGATGGTGCACGAATGCAGGAAAGACCCCCTAATTTATTTTTTTGCATTTTAAGTCTGGCCTATGACAGCATGAGTTCCATCATAATGGATGTACAGTCATGTTATATTTAGTTTAACTTCATTTTCACCTGAGAGCAACAATATCAATTTAAAATAAATGCATAGATAAATAAATGTACACTACCATCTAAAAGTTTGGGGTCAGTAAGACTTTAAAAAAGAAACTTTTATTCAGCAAGGATAAGGGACATGCTGTAAAGACATTTATAATTTAACAAAAGATGTATATTTCAAATAAATGCTGTTCTTTTTTACTTTCTATTCAACAAATAATAATATTAAAATGATTTCTAAGGGATCATGTGACACTAAAAACTGGAGTAATGATGCTGAAAATGTAGCTTACCATCGCAGAAATAAATTACATTTTAAAATATAACAGTCATTTTAAATTGTAGTAATATTTCACAATAGTTTTCATTGTATTTTTGGACAAATAAATGCAGCCTTAGGGAATATTACCAGACCCAAAACTTCTGAATGGTGGTGTACCATTTTTTATTTTATTTTTTAGAGAAAAAAACAACAAAAACAAAATAAAACTGCAAAGCAGGTACAAATCACAAATTCTATGTGGTGTGGTCAAAACCTCATGATATTTCTATTGACTACAACTGTTTCAGATGCTAGATAATAAGCTTCATACAGTGCAAAATACATTATACAAGGCATTTCAGTTTAGCGATCAGACTATTATGACAGACAGAGTGCCCTGAACTTGTGTTTGAACAACATGTAGTATCTCATGAGTTACTAAACCCACACCTCAAACTCCAAAAGTATGTGGATTCCCAGAGGATTTCTTCCCCTAACAAAACAAGATGGGTGGACAGCTCATGCATGCCTTACAGAAGTTCTCCAGCGCTTCGCTATGCTAACAATAACAGGCTACAAACACATCTCCACCTTCAAAGAAAAGCACTAGCAGATATTTTTACGAAGTGACGCCTTCAAGGTTCCCGTAGCTAAACTAACAGCTTCTAAGAGGAATCTGCTGTGAGAGGTAATAACACAAGTTGTGAGATCTACTGATCTGTGCAGTCGCCGGCAGTTTTCGATATTTCTTGTAAACCACTTAAACCGGCCCACCACGGAACAAAGCGGTCCGCAGTTACACGGTTACGGTTACACACCGAGACGTAGCGGTCCACATATGCCTGGAGGTCAGCTGTGAAGTCTAGAGGAGAGGAGCTCTGATGCCGGCTGAGATCAGAGGCCGAGAGACATTGATTTGGCCCCGAGTTCGTGATCTGGTGTCAGTGTGCGAGCTGAATTCGCAGCGGATCCGTGCCTCATCCATCTCTTACGGCGGCTTTTTTTCCTGCGGGAAACTCCAGCGCCAAGCCTCCCTAATCTTCTTCATCACCTCGGCGCTGCTTCTCGTCGCTCGCACAAACTCACATCACATCAGCTCATTAGCGGGCTTTACAGACACCTTCCCTGTCAGACTCGCACTCCCTCTTTCCTGTTTTTAGATTCCTACACTTATAATGAGGTTACCCCACACATTTTTTTCCCTTCTCCTCTTTCGATCTTAAGTGCCAAAAAGACTCTAGTACCAATTGAGCTTTCTTTCTTAAGTTGACTTGTTTCTCACCTCTTTCTTTTTCACCTTCAGCTGATCTTGATCTGATCTTCTGTTCCATTTTATTATTTTAATTTTTTTTTACAAATTCTGTTTTCTGTTTTATTTTTCCTGGATTATGTTTTAAAGGTTTGATAAAAGTTACCACTTACTTTACTCTTCCTTTTCCTTTCCCCCAAATTCTACATATCCCCTTTTATATATATATATATATATATATATATATATATATATATATATATATATATATATATATTAGTTTTTATATATATCTTTTTTTTTTCTTCTCTGATTATATGTGGACAGTTTTCTTGACATATGGCTGTATATAGTTCATGGTGAGCTTTGATATGATCCTGGTATGGTAAATAAAATAAAATAATAAAAATTTGATCACAAAAAGTTTGTCTCATTAAACAGCATATCTAATCATTTGAAGTCAATGATTAATGATGAGTAATGATTGAGTAATCTAATGAAAGTTCAACTATTAATTTACAATAAAATATACAATTTCTCACTGTACAACTGTGAACATTACTGTATAAATTTAAACTTAGAAGTAAAAATTATGAAATTCTTTAAAATAATAATAATAATATTAATAATACAAAACCAATGTTGTTGTTAATAATAATAATAATAATTATTATTATATAATCATAATTTCTTCAACCAAACCTTTATTTTGGCAGATTGTCATTGAGTTCTATGAGTATTTCACATGCGGATAATTTTTTAGTTATTTTTACAAATGAAATGGTGAAATGCTCATTACTTTCATATAGCAGCATTTTAATAATAAATACTTCCTCTAGTTCATATCCTGATTTGAATTGAATAAATTTACAGCTCTTTTGATTTATAATTCAAAAATTTGCCAAATTCCGTGACATTCCATGCTACACAGTGAATTCCATTTTTATGCCTGGATGTTTATAGGGCCCTATTTTCTGTAGTAACTGTATCCTTCCTCAATCTTATCCTGCTTTTAGTCATTCCCGAGCTTGTTCAGCTTTGACAAAACCTATTTTTTGCCTTCTCTACTTCTTCCTCTCTCGCTTTTCTCAAGCACCTGTGCCTCATTAACCCCCAAAAAGGCCCTATTTGACTTTCTGTTCGTCACTCGATTGCTGATCTTCAATCACGCCACAATTCACATTTAATTCAGATACTCCAAGCAAATTTGTATCGGTTAAAACTGACAGCAGTTCGGCGGTTATAAATGGTTTACTGCACGACTGCTCCGGCGAATAATAAAGCCGCACTTTTCCGGCTCTTTTCAGCGAGCTAATTAATTAGGCAACTCCTCGCAGGCTGTCATGTGCACATGGACCATACACACGGCTGGTTCCACTAAGAATCCCCCGGGTACAAATCCAGTCTAATAAAGTCTTGTAGCCGTGGCAGTAATGGAGTCATCAAACCGTTCCCTTTTACGGAGAAGGCCCTGGACCGTCTCCAGTGAGCGAGTGTGTCCATGTATGTGTCTTTCCAATCAAAGAGCGCTCTGTCATGCTCAAGCTCAGCTCATCACATCCTCCGACGTATGATCTGCTGTTGATACTCAGAGTGTCTCTGACCATCAGTGTCATATAAAAACACATTACTAGTGGCTGCTCAGGGTCAGCAAAACCGGCTACAGATATTACGACACTACACTGTCAAGTCGCCTCTATTAAGAGAAGCAAACTCTTAATTCCACCATAACATTCTACGTCTATATTTCAGCAATGTCACGAAATCAATTTGACCGTGAAACACAAGCAGACTAGCACCAGACCTCAGTTAGGCTGACCTTACAGATGCACATAATGTCTACAGGCCTATGGATACAGACAAGATTTTAATTTGCATATAATACTTTTAAATAGTATTCCTGTACAGTCAAAACATCAGGAAGTTTATGGATTCAATATCTAGAAAATTTACAATTTGAATGCAGTGCATCAGTTTAAATGAAGGTGTCAGCCAAATGCATGAATATATATCATGAATATAATATATAATATTAAATTATATACCCCTTTTATTTTATTTTTATTATACTATATATATATATATATATATACATATAAATAATGAAACTGAAAAATTAAATGATTACAACATATATAAAATAATTATATATATATATATAATTTTTGTATTTTATATATATAATACATTTTTATATATATATATATATAATACATTTTTAAGTTTCATATATATATGTATATATATATATATATATTTAGAACTGAAAAATTAAAATGATTGTACAGTATATATATATAAAATAAAAAATTGATAGATAGATAGATGGATATAGATAATAAAATAATCTAAAGTTTTCATTTATAATTAAATCTAAAAATATTGTATTAAAATTATACAAATAAAAAAAATAAAATATAAAATGCATCTGCAAACTGCACTAGCTTACCGTCTTATGCAAACTACAAGGTGGTTACCATCCGCCTCAGGAGATTGTTCATTATTGGCCAGCTGAGACACATTGTTTACACTTAGAGTCTTAAATGTGTCTCTTGACAACTTGTCAACAAACTACATGCATCACAAACTAGTGTGATCCATGTTAATACCAGCTGAAGGGCAGATGAGCTGAAGTATTCTACTTCACAGGTAAACTGTTGACTCTCTGATTGGTTGTCCAATTCCAATTTAACATGAGTGGAACGTAAGATATAGCCGTTCCCACTTCCCCACTGACCTCCTCTTTCCAAACCTCCCTTTCGCCGGGTCTCTATCTGTCTATCTCTGCTCTCTGCATGTGAATAAATCAACACAGGGAGGGGGTGCGGAAAAATGGGTTGGGGGGAGAAAAAGTAGGGCACTTCAACCTGGTATGTGCAGCCCTAAGTAGTACCACAGAGAGAGAGAGAGAGAGAGAGAGAGAGAGAGAGAGAGAGAGAGAGAGAGAGAGAGGGGTAGTTTCTAGCAGAGAACACAAATAAGCAACACTCTGATGGAAGAATGAAAAGAGAAGAAAGGGCTGTTGGATGTGGAAATAGGAAACCATTTATGCAGCAAGCAAAATGACAGATAGCGTACGAAAGAACAGGGCCGAATCTGAGAGGGAGCAGCGAGAGAAGAGAGAGAGAGAGAAAGAGAAGAGAGAGCAGAATGGATTGAGATGAGGGAATGATAGAGGTGAGCAAATTATGGGAAAGGATGTTGGCACTGAGAAAACAGATGTAGATGGCAAAAGAAATGGAGAAGAAAGAGGACTTGAAAAGGGGAGAGAAAAGTAGAAAAAAATGAAGAAAAAAAACATTACAGATGGGATGAAATGAAGATACGGCTAGCTGAAAGACTGAGCAAAATGACAGAGAAGTAAAAGAAGGTGGAGGATGGCAGATCAGGAAAAGTGCACTAAAAGGTGAAAGTACATGAAACACAGAAAGACAACGTAGAGTTTGAGAGAGCACAGAAGGGCCATGTGTACCCAGAGACTGTGTGTGAATATCTTATGCAAGCTCTGTAGATGAAAGCACATGGTTCTGACATTCCCTCTCTTTCACACTCTATCCGTCTCTCCTGAGGCAGTGTCTATTTAAATGTGTGTTTAATCGGAGAGTGTTACAGCTGTAATCACGGATTGCGTCACAGAACACATACGCACACACACCGCATCCATATCTAACCATGTTCCCTCTCCTCTGCATCTTGCTCTCGTCAGGATGGATGGATGGATGGATGGATGGATGGATGGATGGATGGATGGATGGATGGATGGATGGATGGATGGATGGATGGATGGATGGATGGATGGATGGATGGATGGATGGATGGATGGATGGATGGATGGATGGATGGATGGGTGGGTGGATGGATGGGTGGATGGATGGATGGGTGGATGGATGGATGGATGGCAAATTAACAAACAAAAGAAATCAAGAAACAAAGGAAGATTGACCAAACACTATCTTTGAAAATTGTAAAGTTCTATTATCAATAAGTTATGACAACCTGTGTTTTTTTACATTGCTTTAACTCATCAAAATAAGTTAAGCAATTTTCTACTTTAAGTTGACCAAACAAAAACAAACAAAACACTGTACAACAAACTAAGGATAAATAAAAGCATGAATACATTGATAAAAAGAAACAAACTAACTAAATGAAACAGGGTGAAAGTAAAAAAGTGTGAAAAAAACAAACATTCAAGAGAACAAACAAAAGAGGAGAAACAAAAAACTAAATTAAGGAGCAAACAAATGACAGACAGACAACAAGGACAAAGTCCGAACAAACAAAAAAACAAAGAGATTAAACAATCAAAATGATAAAAGGACCAAACATGAATGAACAAAAAAAAAGGACAAACAAAAGAAACAAGGACAAAAGTACAAATTAAAAAACTGACTGAACAAAGTGATAAATGAACAAACGAATGACCAAAAGCAAGGAAAAACTAAACAAACAAAAACAGAACAACCTTAAGTAACCAAAAAAATGAACGAAGGAGAGGACAAACAACAGAATGAGTAAACACACAGACAAAAAAAGAAGCAAAAGAAGGAAAGAATGAGAGAAGGGCTGTGAGGCTGATGGTGGTAATGAAGATGAACTAATGAGTTGCTGACAAACCCCCTTCACACTCAGCGGGGAGATGACAGAGGGAAGGAGCTACAGGAAGAAAAAAACAAAAGCACAGCAGATGAGTGTTTCCTCTGCAGGCTTTTAATCTGGTTCTGTTGGAAGTTTGCTCGGAGTCGCCCCACATGAGAGGAGCACGCAAGAACGAGTCAGGAAAGTAGAGCAATGCAGATTGAAGAAAGGGGTGCTCAAGAGGGGAAGAGCAATTTTCTTGGCACTGAATGAGTCGGCACGGCCAGAACGACTCCCTCTCCTCATCCAATCCCCCCCTTCCCATTTCCCTACGCTCCCCAAAAACTCGATTACACTGTATCCGAACACACACACACACACACTGAACAAATTACAAACACTGATTTGCGGCAAAATCATGAGGCCCTCTTAGGGTAATGGCTTGTACGGGGTGTGTATGTGCGGAAGCATTGGCGAGGAAAAGAAAGCCAGTACTGTGTGCCACGGGAGAGATTGTGTCCATTCTTGTCCATGCGCTTTTGCAAAGCAAGGACAGATTGAGCAGACAGTGTCTAAAGCCCAGAGGACTAGCCACGCTAAACACCACAGATAAGCCAAGCTATGCTTCTAAAAGCCCTGTTATCGTCTCTCTTCTGCTGCTCTGTTGATAAGCTCTCACCACCCAACAAACACACTTCACTCGCCCGTCCAGGGCTCCTAACCTGAAACATTTGTCCCTTCATGGGCTCGAAACAAAATGAGGAAATGAAATTTAATTTATCCATCTATTCATTCATCCATCAAAAAACTTGGACGCTGTAATTTTGAAAGAAGTTTCTTATGATCAGCAACGCTCCATTTACTTCAATCAAAAATACAGTAAAACCGTAATATTGTGGAATATTGTTATTATTTAAAATAGCAGTTTTCTATTTAAATATATTTTTTTAAATAATTTATTCCGGTGATGCAAAGCTGCATTTGTCAGCATCATTACTCCGGTCTTCAGTGTCACATGGTCCTTCAGAAATCATGCGAATGTGCTGATGTGATGCTCAAGAAACATTTCTTATTATTGTCAATGTTGAAAATAGTTGTGCAGCTTAATACTTTTCTTTTGAACTTTCAATTCATAATAGAATTCTGAAGTCCATGCATCACAATTTCCACAAAAAACGTTTATTTGAAACAGAAATCTTTTGTAACATTAGAAATGTCTTTACTGTCACTTCAATCAATTTTATGCATCCTTTATGAATAAATGTTTCTTTAAAAACAAAATCTTCCTGATTCCAAACTTTTGAAAGGGGGTATATGAAATTAGATTTATTTGTTATAAATATTAATAAAATCTAGATACATTTGTCTACATCACTAATTGACTAACTGACCACCCCTTGTCTGAATATAATAAAATTTTTTTAGATAAAACCAATCTATTTATTCAGGATTTACTTGAGATGGATTAGTTGACTCGTGCAGGAATCCCACCACCAAGTTTTGCACATTCCTATCTAAGAGGATTCAGTAAATCTTCAGTTATCTTTGAATGCAAGGCTGCAGCTTTTATGATTTGGTTGTATTTTTAGAGAGAAAACATTAGCTTTTAATGCAAGTCTTAGAGCAACATTACTGTCAATTTATCTGCTTGACTCATGCATTTTCATGACGCATGTCGATTTGCTTGCCCTCTGCTAATGTTCATGTTGCTTTATGCATGGTAGAAAATTATTTTAAAAACTTCACATTTTCTGTTGTTGCCCCGTACAAAACACACTTACATGATGTGGTTGCTAGAGCAGTGTTTGTTTGTTGCCTAGTGTTTGTTTCCTGAAGTCAGTAAA
This sequence comes from Siphateles boraxobius, assembly GCF_051911475.1. Lineage (NCBI taxonomy): Eukaryota > Metazoa > Chordata > Actinopteri > Cypriniformes > Leuciscidae > Siphateles > Siphateles boraxobius. The sequence goes on from NW_027508953.1 coordinate 4,953,777, forward strand.
AAATAATTATAAATTTTTTGGTTCCTCAATATTGTTCAGGTCACTATTTATTGTTCTCTCAGAACAATAACAAAAAAAATACAAGAAAAAGGAGTTTGAAAATCCCTACCTTTATGTAATGTACCAACAATTATGAAAAAATAAATAGAATAAAAAGTTATTTAAAAATCTAAATAAAATTATAAACAAAAATGTATCAAATGTAACAATATTTTACAATAAAAATATTTTACAATAAATCATTTGTCAAAAAAATTGTACAAATAATTTAAAAATAAATTCATTTTAAAATAAATAATTTTATATAACTTAAAAATAAATAAAAGTTAATTTAAAAAAATAATAATTTAGAAATAATCAAATACATAAAAAAATAAAAAAATAAAAGTAAAATATTTTCAAGAAAGAAAGAAAGAAAGAAAGAAAGAAAGAAAGAAAGAAAGAAAGAAAGAAAGAAAGAAAGAAAGAAAGAAAGAAAGAAAGAAAGAAAGAAAGTGCTAGCAATGTTTGCCTTAGAAAACACAAGAAATCAAATGCAATTCATACAGTATTGTCATTAAAAATATATGAGAATACTGCTGAGCTAGCAACTTTCATATGAAACATGATAACCTCCAAAGATGAGAGACATTCTGGAGGTATAAATTGTAAAAACATTGTCATTGTTTTGTTTTTTTCCACCATCTTTGCTTCTCCATCTCTCGTCCTCCTCTCTTTCACTGCTGTGTTCTTGGATGGCTGAGCACTAGCTATTGCCCACTCCAGTGTGGATACGCTCCGAATCACCTAATAACTCCAACTATTTTCTTCAGGGCTGGTCTGCCTCTGCCATATTTGTCAGTCTTGATGGTGACTCTCAAGCGACCTGTGTGACCTCTGTCTAGCCCACGGCCTCTCTGACACCATTCCCCCGAACCTCCGCTAGCTCTTCCTGAATCCTTATGATTTCAGGCCAGATGGAAGTAGAAAAAAAAAGAGGAAACAGAAGAGGAAGAATGTGGGAGGAAGAGAATTAGAGATGATTAAAAAGGCACAAACGCATTAAATAGTGTGTCGGCTAAAAGCGAGAGGGGAGAACGTGAGAGTTTAAGATTGAAGGGAGGGGTGTATTTCACAACATCTGTCCGCTTTGTGTTTGTACCCAGAGAGGAAGTCTTATCAGTAGATGATTGTTAGCATGTGTGTAAATTTAGAAAAATCTGGGTGGGCAGCTGCTAATGACTTGAGCGCTGCCGCTGAAGTTTGAATGGCCGTTGAATTGAAATGTCAGGAGGGCCTCTAAGGAAGACATATCAGGCCTGACCATCTGAAAGCGTACATACGTGCGCACACAGCTCACTGGAGGGGAAGGTTAAGTCACCGTCTCTCAAATCCGTGGTGTCTGTTCCCTTTTCTCAGATGATTGCGCCCAAGCCACAAGCCCACTTGCCCTTTAGACGGCACAAAACACACACTTACGCGCACACACACACTTTTTCGAGTCTGAGTCCAACTTTGTAACATTTGATTTTTAGAGAAAGTAATCCCGGAACAGATTATTCAGCTCCACCGCACCACTAGTCGGCTATTTGACCTCGCTAATCGACAAGGCGTTTTTGGACTTTTGTTGGGTTTGACCAATTTATTTATATATTTATTTACTTTTAATCTTCCAAAATGTGTACAACATTTCTCATATGTATATTTTGTGAATTGAATGCATGCAAATTAGCATTAAAAAAAATCAATACTAACAATTAATTAAAATAACCAAATAAAAAAATACAAATAAATAAAATTATTAAAGGGCATGAACTGCATTGTTTCATTGTTTTATTATTTTATAATGTTTTATGGGTTGCACTTGTAATGTTACTATGAACTGTATACATCAAAAATTGTCAATTTAGAGATAAAAGGCATTTTTGCCATGATTTCAGCCCTCTGATTTGAACGTTCTCTTTGAACACTGTACAAAGTTATATATTATCAATAAGTTATGACAACATATGTTTTTAAATTGCTTTGACTCATCAAAATAAGTTAAGCAGTTTTCAACTTTAAGTTATACAAGGTTCAACAATTTTTTTTGTCAGTTTGGTGAAATTTAAGTTGAAATGACTTAAACATCCAAGTTGACTGTACTTAATTTAAGGTAGTAACTTTTTTTACAGTGAAGCGATGTGAAGACAGTCTGCTGTGAGACTTCAGTGTAAACGCCCACTGCTACGATTGGCTAATATCTTTGCATAAGAAATAGCTAAGTATTACATTTGAAAATCTCTCGACAACTTTTACCACAGCTGTCAAGGTTAACTTAACTAATCATGAAAAGAGTTGATTATCATTATATTTAGATCTAGGCTATAACATTATATTTAGATTGTGCCATTACAAGTTCCAGTGATGAGCAACAAAATAACAGAATTATTTAAACCAACTTGTGATGTCATAAATACATTAAAACAATTTATTATAGATGTAAAAGAGTAAGACTTCTAGACAAAATAGTCTGCACTACTGCATGTTTGAGTGTGGACTATTGTCCAGCTTAGTTTAAGTAAGGTTAGGAAAAGTTTCTGCACCAGCACCATTTTGATGGAAAACACAAACAGTCATCCATCATATTCAAGGCAGAAAGCTTTCGAACACATGGCTGAGTGCTTGTGTGAAATACTTAACATGTGCGGCTCTATTAGAAACTAGCTAATGCCATCAGCCAGCTCACCATATGCACGTTATGAGATTTGTATTCAGTAATGGAAATGTAAGTTCAATCCCAAATGTAGGGCTGGGCGATAAATCGATTTTATCGATTAACTCGAATGTGTAGTTTACGCCGATTTTTTTTTATGAAAATCGGTTTTCTCTTTAACAACCGCCGACGCTCCCATCTGGGCTCCCGTAGTTCCGACCGGGCTCAGCGCTTGCCATGATAGAGATACACAAACAACATGCCAAATGAGCAAGACCACGGCAGCAGAAGCACACCCGCCGAAAACATTTACAAGCTGAATCTGCAGGGCCGCCAACTCTCACGAGTTCACTGTGACAGACGCAATTCTGTCACTTTTTACACGCTCTCACGCCACCCATCCATTTACGCACGCAGAGAAAAATCGCGAAGCAAAGAGGACACTTACACCGACAGACAAGACAGAGCAGGTTACTATCGATATGAAACAGATTCTCAGCTCTCAGATTCTGTCAATTTTATTTCAAAATTCAAACAATAAACACCGTTTTGGCGCTTGTAAATGTGACGTGAAAGAACGCTGGCAGATCTCAGTTCAAGCGGCACTTGAACCGATCATCTGTTACTCTTTACTACCAATTTCCCGAAATGTAATAAAATCGATCGATCAGTGTTTTTCAACCGCGGAAAGATGTCCATAAAACAACTGGAGAACAACATATGTCACGTAACGCTACATTTACCTCAGGATGCCTTTTAATGACCCATAGCACGCATGTTAGTTAGACGCATTATAAAATAAAAAACGCATTATATTTAATTTGAGTTAGTTTTAACCTTTATTAATACCAGCTGACAGGGCTCTCTATGTTTACAGCATTAGGTGATTTTTTATGTTTTTATTTTTTGGAAGAACAATTAACACATTAACGTATCTACTGTACCTATTTATCCAAGGGAATTTATATTGAATCAAGATCAGAATCAAATCACAAGAATTGAATTGAAATTGTGAAATTTGTGTTAAGCAATAATAAAAACAGTAGCATACCAGTAAACTTAATAAAATTATGTTTAGTTACCAAATAATTTGACAATCGCAATACACTTATTGTGATGCAAGTTTTTTGTTTTTTTTACACAACCCCCCAATCCCAATCCACCCATTTTATTTTATGTTACATTTTCATTGTTTTCAAAGACAGGGCCTGTCCTCTTGTCTTTTTGGCTTGTTGTTTCTGATTTCACTTTAATCGAGATCAAATCCCAGAAGGGAATATTAAAACAAAATAAAGTTAAAACTTGTTTTGAACAATTTCTTTGTCATCTGCAGATTGATTTTAAGTAGGGAGAGAAAAAAATCGATTTAAATCGTAAATCAGATTTTTTGTGAAAAAATCGGGGATTTTTTTTTTAGGCCATATCGCCCAGCCCTACCCAAATGCCCAAATCACATTTTATGATCACACTGGTAAGACTGAACAGGAAATGAAACTGAAACTGCCACCATGTCACCACTAATGAGATTTCTATAGTGAAAAAGTGAAGAAACCAGCCAAGAACCACATTTACGGGTACATGTTAAAGGTTTTTCTCCAGAACAGCGTTTCCAATATGGACTCAAGATTGATGTTTAAGGGGAATTTGTACAACGAAGTATTGCATTACTCCCTTTGCATGGGGAAATCAATCAAACTATTAGCTCTTGTTATCAGACAGTCTCACATTACGCTGTACGGTAAACACAGGAAGATCTCAAATATCTGATTTGAGATTAATGAGCTTCCTGTAACAGCTCTATAATGTATTAGGTGGTAAAAGTGTTCCCCCGTCATCTGCTATTAGCATTTTTTTCAGATATTGCATGTAACAGATAAAGCATAAGCAAAAGCGATTTTAAATACAAGGCAGAAAACGCCTCGGCAAAATGCTGACTTCTGCCCCTGCGCTGAGAGAAACAAACGGCCTGCCAAGTTCACCAGTAAAGACTTAATAAAGCTACACCACAGAGACCGCATGTCCCCAAACAGACAGAAAGACAGAATGACAGACAGACACAGAATAATAGAACGACAGAAAGAACGATAGAATGACAGACAGAACGACAGACAGACAAACAGACAGACCAACAGAACATTAGAATGAGAGAAAGAAATGACAGAACAACAGAGAATGACAAACAGACAGAAAGACAGAATGATAGACAGACACAAAATAATAGAATGACAGACAGAACAACAGACAGACAGAACGACAGACAGAACGACAGAACATTACAATGAGAGAAAGAAATGACAGAACGGCAGACAGAATGACAGACAGAACGACAGAACATTAGAATGAGAGAAAGAAACGACAGAACAACACAGAATGACAGAAAGACAGAATGATAGACAGACACAAAATAATAGAATGACAGACAGAAATGATAGAATGGCAGACAGAAATGATAGAATGACAGACAGAAATGATAGAATGGCAGACAGAACGACAGACAGACAGAATGACAGACAGACAGAACGACAGAACATTAGAATGAGAGAAAGAAACAACAGAACACAGAATGACAAACAGACAGAAAGACAGAATGATAGACAGACACAAAAGAATAGAATGACAGACAGAACGATAGAATGACAGAAAGAAACGACAGAACGGCAGACAGCATGACAAACAGACAGACAGAACAATAGAATGACAGACGGAACAGACAACAGAATGACAAAAAGATATAGAGATAAACAGAATGACAGAAAGATAGAATGATATATAAAACAACAGAACGATACACAAAGATAGATAGAACGACGGACAGAAATTAAGATAGAGTTATAGAGCAAAAGCTAGATGGATAGACAGGCGGACGGGTAATCTGGCATGTGTTTCAGGCTGTTAGTCGTGCAGCAGGAGATTGATGCTGAAGTGAAGAACCTGTCAGAGATCTCAGCAGGAGTGGGATTCAGACATTTGGTAAAGGCCAGTTCGACTGCAATATGGAAACTGTCAGCTTTACAAACACTCAAACACACAGCGGCACAAACACACGTGTGCATAAACAGGCCACATAATGCCGACAAGTAGATGATTACGCTTACATACACACAAATTACCAGTTAATTAGTCAGAGAACAGTCCATACAAACCCCCACGCACAAGACGGATAAATTATAGAGGTAGATGAATCGAAATAATAGACAACTTTAATACTAACTGATATAGAGACATAAGCGCAGCATTTGGCATTTAGTATTCACCGTCAGACTAATGATATAGCTATACCTGCTCTACTGGTGCATCCACTCGCTCTTACATCATCCCTCATCCTGACTAAACACCCACTAGTGGCCCTCAGCAAGAACAAACAGACATGTACACATCCGCAAAAATATACAAATGAAAAGATGGTGGGAAAGCACCTCGGGGGAAGGAAAGCAGAGAAGAAAGGCGTTGAAAAGAGCTTCTAAGAGAACGTAAGAGAATAAACATGTCTCGCACTGACAGTTTTTCAATGATATCTGCTGAGCCAGGCTCAAGCTAGCAGTGCCTCGGTATGACAGATTAGGAGTGTATATCCGGAACAGAAGGAGGGGAGAGATGGAGCGCTCCGTTATCATGCACTATAATCATTTATAATATTTACATAGTTTGGTAATAAAATTAGGAGAATTTGTCACACTAACTAGACAGGCGGGACAGGACTGAGCGTGTGAGCGCACGTCTGTAGAGATGCGCAGAAGTACATATTTTCATAACCGAGCGGTCGGTCTTATGGAAACGCTGTACAATTAAGCTGATTTAGGGTCATGTATGATTGGAAGCATTTTTAAGTCACACAGGAAGGATGCATTCTTGTGTTCAAAAAGAGCTGAATGAGAGACTGTTTTTAAAATTTGACGTACCTCTTCAACAATTGCCACTTGAAGGGAAAGTTCACCCAAAATATAATTTGCTCGCCCTCAAGTTGTTCCAAACCAGTATGAGTTTCTTTCTTCTGGTGAACACAAAAGATGATATTTTAGGAATGCTGGTAGCCATTGACGTCCATATTTTTTTCCTACTATGGAAGTCAATGGCTACCGTCAACAACATTTTTTAAATGTTCTTCTTTTGTGTTCAACAGAAGAATGAAACTCATACAGGTTGGGAACAAAATTAGGGAATTTGGAGGGTCTAGGAAAACCGTTTATTCAAATATTATTAAAAATGTGTTAAAGATTTTGTAAGCACGCTGAATAGTTTTGCTAGAAGTCAATTGTTTTACATGTGATAATGCAATGAAACATGGCAAATACTGCAGACATCATTTTTGGCCAGGCTATCAAAGAAATTATAAGCACGTACAAAAACAAGAGAGAACCAATGAAATATTAATAACGGATTATGTTGTAGTTAATGTTTGCTGTGAGCTTTAGTTTGCCAAATAATTTTGTCAGATAAATAACTTACCCAAGTTTAGTGTTTTGTTCTTCCCTCATATTTAAAAATGTAAAAAATTATAAAATATTTTCCTCATACTTGTTTAATCGAACTTGCAGGGTCTTTAAAACAAATATCCCTTCCGGAAATCACTTTTGGCCACTGCTGTATAAAATATAAGAATATATTAAAAAAATAGTTTTAAAAATGGGCAATTGCTTTTCTCAGTCCATTTGCCAAATGTTTTACTTTATCTATTTGTCAATCGAGTTATTAAAATATGTCACAAGATGCATTTTTACCATGAAACGAGGTCTTTAAAACAGAAAAGACACCGCAGAGATGCCAATCTGCATACATAGATCAATATTTAATTAAAAATGACAAACGGAATGGAATAATGTGCCCTTAAATTATCTTAAAGTATACTCAAAAAACATTTATTGCAATTAATTTCATTAATAATGTATTATGCGGCATATCATGTACTTTGATTAGAATATTTAACTGTTCGCCAGCCCTAATCCTGATCCGTCCCTAGTCTGTATCCCGACCGTCAAACTTTAATTATGCCTAAGAGTGAGAGGAGGAGTGGGAAAATGGATAAGGGGAATAAAAGAGATGATTGAGGTGACAAGGGAGGAAGAAAGACAGACGAGAGGGAGGGAGATTGAGTCAGGCTGTCAGACATCAGGGGACAGAATCTCTGCTTGGGTTGAAGGAGGTCATTGACAAAGATAAGAACTAAAAGAGACACACAGTCTTGACCTTCTCAATACACTTACACAAGAGAGCCAAACAAGAAAGAGAGAGAGAGGAAGGCTTCATTTCCAGGAGCGCAGAGTTTTTTGTGTTACGATGTATGAAAGAAATGAGGAGTTAGTGAGAAACGAGGAGGAGAGAAACAAAACAAAAGTGAGGGACTGGAGATACAGAACGGGTGGCAGTGGAAGACAGGGGGCAGAAAGCCAATTTAGCTTTCACAAGTAATCATTGTGTTAAGCCCTTTTACAGCACAAGAACAGAGATTTGTTGGTTTTTTTTCACCTGACAGGGCCATTTATGTTTTTTCTCCAGGCTGATGCATTAAAACCCTTCCATTGTTCTGAATCTCTGCAGAGAATACACTTTAAATCGGAACCAATTCGTGAGCGAACGCGGCAAGGAAATGTCATCAAGGCGAAGGAAAGCATTTGATAAGAAGAGCGTCAACGGTGTAGTTGTTAAAGGCCTGAGCTCTGCTTCTATAACAGAGACACAGAACACCTCGGCCCAGGAGACGGGGAACCCAATGCGTGGGGTGCTTGGAAGGAAATTGAACAAGAGCTGTATTAAAAATCCCATAATATCCATGCTATATAGGATGCAATACATGGATTAGTGGATTTCAAATCATAGTATAGGCTTGTACTACCCACAATCCCTTTCTACAGAGGATAAGGAGCTTGTGATAGTTTTTTAACTTCTAGAAAAATGCAAGAACAAGTTGGTTTTCAAAATCATGATTCCAACAGCACAAGAGGCATTCAAGTCTGTAAGTTTGGACACATTTATTAGGTCCAAAATACATTTAAAAAAAAAAGTAATATTGTGAAATTACTCCAATCTTCAGTGTCACATGATCCTTCTAAATCCTTGTATTATGATTATTTGGCGCAGTTGTGCTTGAAAAATTCTTTTTCAGGATTCTTTGAATAGAAAATTCAAAATTACAGCATTTATTTGAAATCGTTTTTTTTTTTTTTGTAACATTATACAGTAAATGCATTTACTTTCAATTTCTCATAATATTCCATCAATACAAATTTAGTTTTGATCCTTGTAGTAGTTTATTATTATAGCACTTTGGTTTTGAATTTATTTAGCTGTGGTGCTTTCAATAACATACATGAATTTGTTATGAAACTCTGGTTTTGCGCATCCCTAGTACATAAAAGGGATAGTTCATCCAAAAAAAAAGTTCTGTCAATTTATTCACCTTCATATTTTTCCAAACCTGTATGACTTTCCATACTTTCCAAGTTCAAACAACACTGGACTCCTTTGACATTTATTGTATGTAATCACAGAGACATTTCTCAAAATATCTTCTTTTTTATGTTCCACAGAAGAAAGTCATACAACACAATTTCCATTTTTGGATGAACTATCCCTTTAAGTGTGTAATGTAAGTATGCAAATCGGAATGCAGTAAACGACTGGAGGAAGGAAATTAAGAAGGAAGGAACAAAGTGAAGGGATTGATGTGGGTGTAGACAGAGAAGGAGAAAGACGAAAGACAGAAGAACGTACAAAAGAAGAAAGGAGAAACAATGGAGACCAAGAAAAAAGGAAAAGAGTGAGAGCGATAGATAAAAGGGATAGGGAAGAGCGAGAAGAGGAGGATCCGATGAGAGAACACTGTGGTCGACAGTAATTGCTTCGTCTCGCTCTGATGACCATATATGGTAATAGAATGCGTGACTGAGAGGGGGTAACCTGTATTGAGCCGAGAGCATCACCACGTTCTCACACACACACACACACACACACACACACATACAGAGAGAGAGAGAGAGAGAGAGAGAGAGAGCGCAATCAGACATGCTGATTACAAAACACATTATCACTCAGAAACGAGAAGACCGACACTCAGAAATAAACACTCTAAAGAAAAACCTTACAAGAGCTCCTGACAGATAGAAAGAGACAAGAGATACTCAGTCAAATTAAAATCATACATAACTGCCATCATCAAATTATTAAGGTCAACATGAAATGACCTCCGCAGCCCATTTACTTCTATAATCGGAGTGCAACAGGATACTCAACAAGAAAATAAATGTATGGGGAATTTACTGGATTGCAACAAGTGTCTCTTCTATACCAGGATGGGTGCTAGAATTTATCATGCACGACGAAGGTATTCAATAGCCGCTTTCACACATAGGCCTAACTAATTTTTTCAGTTTAGAGGTTGTGTGTGGGCTCAATGTGTTGTTGAAATACAGAAGTTGCAAAGATGCTGAATTTTGATGCCCTGCATGTGTGGGAAAAAATGAAAGATTAAAATTTGAGCACGTGTGTTGTTAGGGTGCTTTGAACAACGTTCAAATTTTTCAATTTTAGTTAATTTTACTGAAAAGGCATCTAATTTTAGTCAAGAGAATGCAAAACCAAGCAAGCAAGCAAATAACAAATAAATAAGCGACAGGGATGTACCGATATGCAAATTTTGGCCGATACCGATAACCGCTAATTCTTTATATTTGATAGCTGATAACCGATATCTATGCAAAATTAATCTAAATCCAAATTTTTATATTATTTTTTAAAAGAGCCTCATTACAAAAACCTCACCATTAAAAGCCATGCTCCAAGCACACGATTAAAATGCAGTTATAATTGTATGTAGCCTATTTGTTGCACTTAACTGTATTTTCCTTTTATGATTCCAATCATATTTCAAGCAATTCAAAACCATCATGGCGAACAGTGCACATTTGAAGTGTCGCAGCTGAAGGAAATTATTCATTACTTATCGGCTTTAATATATTGGCCAAATTCTCTTATCGGGCCAATAACGATTAAAAATGAACATGTATTTGCCGATACCGATATGGTGGCCGATATGTTGTGCCTCCCTAATCTATCTATAAATTACAGGAGCGTCTGTCTCTCTGTGTGTGTGTGTGTGTGTGTGTCTGTTATCTCTCGAACCGTTAGTCCGATGGATTTCAAACTTGACAGGTGTCTTGCTACGGGCACGAGTAAGTGCAGTGCCGAGTTTGAGGTTGTTTGGATTAGAAATTCAAAAGATATCGGTAAAATATATTTTTTACCGATATATGGGCAGTCATGGCCTAATGGTACCAGAGTTGGACTGGTGACCCAAAGGTTGCTGGTTCGATTCCAGTACCGGCAGGAATATGACTGAAGTGTCCTTGAGCAAGGCACCTAACCCCCAATTGCTCCCCGGACGCCACTCAAGGCTGCCCGTGTGTTCACTACTCACTACTCTGCTCCTAATGTGTGTGCACTTACTTGGATGGGTTAAATGCAGAGGTCAAATTCCAAGTATGGTTTACCATTTACCAAGTATGGTTTTTTATGGTTTGTCACTTTCACTTTCACTTAAAAGAAGCACACGTTGAAGTTGTGGTTTAAAAATAAACATTCTCTAATGTCATAAACATTCTGGTTTAAAAATAAACATTCTGACATTTGAGGGTTGTGGTTTAAACATAAACATTCTGACAAACATTTTATCTATAAATTACAGGAACGTCTGTCTGTCTGTGTGTCTGTGTGTGTGTCTGTTAATCGCATATCTCTCGAACCGTTAGTCCGATGGATTTCAAACTTGACAGGTGTCTTGCTACGGGCACGAGTAAGTGCAGTGCCGAGTTTGAGGTTGTTTGGATTAGAAATGCAAAAGATATCGGTAAATATATAGGTAAAAGAAGCACGTAGAAGGTTGTGGTTTAAAAATAAACATTCTGACATAAACACTCTGTCAGCTAAACATTAAGTCAGCTACACTGTTTACTTCTGAATATTATATTATATTCACGACCATTATTTGTAGTGGCCTATTCACAAACTGTTTGCTCAAGCGTACAAAAAACTCAGTTTTTTCGGAGTTCACTGTGTAGCCTGCTCCTTGAATCGTTTATTCATTTGTGGATGTTAACTAAATCTGTAAGTCAGCTACGCTGTTTACTTCTGAATATTATATTTAATTCTGGTGTGCTTAACGTTATCGCTACCGTTTAATAGTAGCCTATGCTATTCACCAACTAAACATATCCTATTCAATGCGTTCACAGTCTCTTTCACGGCCATCATTTGTAGTAGCCTATTCACAAACTGTTTGCTCAAGCGTAGCGTTTTCTCGGAGTTCATTGTTTAGCCTGCTCCCTGAATCGTGTAGTTCAATTTTCCATATTTATTGTATGTCATTATGTCAGTATCAGTAATAGCTTTCTACCATGCACAAATAAAAATGTCACTGAACTTTTGCTGTTTAATTGTAACAATGAGCACTCTAACACACCAAACCAACAATGACTAAAAACACACACAAAAACTGATTTTGCACGGGCACTCTGCACTAGTAAGAGAATAAATATGCAAATAAATATCATGAATTTATCGTTTAAAATTAATGATATTTATATGCTATATTTATCATCAAAGGATTTCATCCAAATCTTTTCATAACAGACTTAAAGCTGATGCGTGTGAGATTAACAGATGTGGTACATTTAACACAAAAGGTAAAACCACAATTTACCTGCAATATAACAAGTATGAAAGTGGCTATTAAAAGTGACTACTATCATCCGAGAGATTAATCACTATGCTTCAGTAAGAGATCAGAACAGGCCACTCAAAAACCCATATTGGTTATCTACTCTGATATCAGCCAGTCAAAAGCTGCACTTTTCATACATGTTGGCTGATCGCAAGCATCCTCATTACTGCTGGTATATTGAAAGCAGTGATTCTGATACAGCTACCTCCCACAAACGCCTAGTTACGGCCCCTCTGTGCTGTACGAGTGTGACTCATCCCATCAGACATGAGGCTGAGGACGCAAGCATAGCGAGTCTTGGCTATCTCCTCCGTTCCTGCAAGTGCTGGGCATCTGGAAGGGCACCAGGCCCACCTCAGCTCCCTGGCACGCCAAGGACGCCCACATGACCGGCTCGGCTCTCGTGCCAACTCAGGACCCCTGCATAGACTTACGCCCCCTTGCATACTTACGCCCCCATATGTTTAGGGGTGGACCTTCATGCTTGCTTTTTTTTCAAATAATCAAACATTTTTGTACAATTCACATAATACGAACAAAATCGCCACCTCATAAAAAGTTCAGGTTTCCCGTGAGATGGAGTTGGACTTGGAATGATTCGTCAGTGCACGTTATTCCAAAGAAACACATCATTTTTGTAAACTTTCATTAAAGACAATAACTATCTCTGCCTCTTAAACAACTTTTCTATTCAGCTGATGTCATCAGCACTCATTGTTTTTCAACCCCTCCCCCTCCAAACACTTGTCACACAGAGAACACTTTTTATGACATGCATTTTTCCCACCCTGCATTATCATACTGAATATCCTGTTTATAAAAGAAAAATGGGCTGCAAATGCGATTGCAAAACAACAATAGTGATTTCTTCATTTCCTCTGATTTTGCAATCGCCGGGGCTCACACCAACCACTGTGGCTAGTTTTCCAAAGTTACTAGCCACTCAACATTTTCAGTGGCCATAATTCTGATATCAATGAGAAAAACTGCCATACACATATTTTTAATAGTATCTCCTAATTTGGCAGCAGGCTGCTGTCACTTTAAGACCTGACGTACGGATCCACTATGTTACACATGCGTTTTCTTTCTTAACCTTTTACGTTCACTTAAAACATAACTGACTATGTATACCGTGAATTGTGTTTGTGTGTCAACTCGCTGTCGGAGAGATAAGAGAGCGAGAAAGCGCAGCTGGTATGGCGTATTCTGCGGAAAATGAGTATTGGAATCGGATATGTATCGAAAAATCTACATTGCCCTTAGTTTATTATTTCAGATGCCTTTTTACAAATACTACAATTGAAAAATGTATATATTATTTATAAAATTCCACTCGCCAAATTGGCTATTATAGTGCTGTCACACATAGTTACACGCCACTGCTGAAATCCACCCGCATTTGGAGGGTTGGCGGGTGTTTGTCAAGCCAAGGCTATCACAAAATTGTCATGACAATCAGCATCCATCTGGTATTCCAAAGGCAAAGTACACGATACCTCTGCCATGCCATTTTATTTACACATGTACAGAAGAAATGTTGCTCTTCTGCGACAGCGCATCTTGGAATATTTGAAGCAGCCAATTAAGATAAACATAAAATTGCATTCGTTTCCCATTTTACTTGTCTTATGCATATTATTTCACACTGAAACATCATATTCAACAAGAAAAAAACATAAGGAAGGACTTTTTATGCATCTGAAATTCATTGGATTAAGAAAAGTGGTATCTATATGACAGGTGATTGCAAAAACATCTATTTTTAGTATTAACATACACAGATGAATCACAATATGACTAGGAACATGAAGAAAGAAAAACACCTTTGAGCGCCTGTAATTTCTGCAGCTCAAGGCTGACTAAACTGATTTTCAAAATTAAATACTGTTTCAAATAGGTTTTCCCAAACAGCTATTTGTCTTCTTTTGGTTGCACAAAAAAAATTGTCCCACCCCAAATTGTCACACCATCGGTTGAGAATTGAGACAATGTTGATGTGTCAAGCTGTTTGGGATGCTCGCATACATTTTTTTGGAGAATCAAACAAATGGTAGACCTACAATCTACAAATTACTTACCGTTACAAGAAAATAAACATTTGAGCTTAAAACAATATACACAGTCTAATCAGGATACGCTACATCTCTGTAATCATGACTTCAAAAATAGTTCTAAATATGTCACGATTGTGACGTGGCCTACGGCAGTGCTTAAGCTAAACTAGTCAAGAACACCAAAGCGCAAAATCCCACCTCCCTTCATTATCCTAGCTCTCCTCAAGTAAAGCTATCAGGAAATGTGTGTAATAATATGTGCCAAGAAAGAGCTTTATTTGGGGGAAATGACACTTTCAAGTCTAGTTTTGTGCATTAATGCATTGGGGCATTGTGACTCATCAGAGAGACCTCATTTCAGGTGTAACACTACACGTCTACAGCTCAATACAAGTTTCCAAGCCGCCACTCAATTAACGCCACTTCAAAAGAAACGTCTGACAGGTCGCGATGTTATATTTTAACGAGCTTGTTTTTGTGTTGAGTAATATTTGATGGGAGTCAGGTTAATACTTGAGCAACGTGTACAAAGCAGGATGCAACAGGACACGGATGTTTGGATGTTGACATTCAGAAGAAATGTGATTGTGAAAGCGAAACTGCATGTTTATGAATGGGCACTACTGCACACGCCTTAATCAGGTCATGAGATTAACCAGAAGGCTAACAGCTGATGAAAAGATAAATGACCGAGCGTGATACATAACATCACATGACATCCAAGAACAGGCTGGTAAAATGCCAACATGATATGGGATTAACCAATAAACAGGTTTTGTTTACGGGCTAAATATAAAATATGGTTCCTGAAGCAAACCCAGTTTATGAGAAATTCATTGCTTGAGACTATACCCTTGTGAAAATCCTTTAGCATATTGGTAAAAAGAGTACTTACTACAGAAATGATATAATATACTTTTTAGTTCGCGCAAGTATATTCTTTTACGTTTTCAGGCACTCAATTGCATGTTAATTGATATTAAAAGAAAATGTATTATAGTTTAAATTTAGATTGAATGTAATTAGCTGAACTTTAGAGTGCTTTTTTACATAATTTGGACTTACATACAGATTCATGTGTAATTTCATAATTACGAGTATTGCCAACTGTACAGACAAGCATTTATGGTCAACTAAATTGTATGTAATTTCTATTGAAATGTGCATGTCACGTATTGTAATTTAGTACACTTAAAAAAATTATATTAAATTAAAATGAATAAATTAAAATGTAATATTGAATAACATAGTTAAAATTAGTTATGAGTACTTAACATGTGCTTTTTTTTGTCAACACATCAAAATTATAGCTACTCTATACTATAGCACGACAAAATATTATTAAAACAATGATTTAAAATGTACTTTAAAGTGAAACCTTTAATTTGGCATTACAAAGTGTACTTCTTAAAAGTGTAATGAAGTGTGTTAAGAAACAATCATGAAATTGTACTCTATAAATACACTTTAAAGTGCTTTTATTTAATTAATATTATATTACCTGAAATTAAAAAAAAAGTGTAAAACATATTTTTAAGATTTAAATTACATTACAAGTCATATTCAACACAATTAAATTATTTCACAAGGATGGGCTTTATGTCTAATTTCAAGTAAATGAAATGTCAGAAAAAAGATTAACTTTTGTACAGGAAACGGTCATTATCTTCTCTACAATAACAAAAAGCAAATTAAATGGCATTAAAATCAAAAAATTTAATGTATTATAATTACCCTGACCTCTAGGTCCAACAGTATTTTAAATTATTAACATGCCATGAATTGGAAAAGTAACAATTTCGCTTTCTAAACGTCACCACCAATTCAATAGTGTCATTCCAAGAAATGATTTCTTCTCCAGCCTGAGAGGGACTTACACATTCAAACATCCTTCTTATGATTCAGACCACGCTTCCTAATGAAGCCGTATTTAACCTCTGTCTTCTGATTTACAGTCAATATCCTTCGGCTCTTCTCTCTTTTTCTATCTATCTATCTATCACTGCTCTGGGAAATGGTGCAGGATGAGACACTCGCCAGTGTGAGAAAGTGAGAGAATGAGTGAGAAAATAAGAGAGAGAGATAGAGAAAGAAATGGGCATTAGAGTGCTTGAGAACAGCGTAGGGTTATGACAGTACGGCCAAACTTTGGAAACTTCTGGACTTCGGAAAGTCTACGGATCCGAGATCAGCCACCTGTGCAGTGTCAATGCGCCTGACACTCAACCCACCATGAGGTTTTGCCTGACAGACAGAAAGCTATCGGATGAAAGCAACAGGGAAAATGAGAGTGCCAATCTTTGCGAGACACCTCACATAGGACGGAAAATGAGAAGTGAGATTAAATGGAGAACAAATGGAGACTTTGACTTCACGGGAGACATCGGAGACGTTCTCTTGCAGAAACGTCAACTATACGCTGATTTCACGCAGCCGCCATTTTGAAATCGAAAGCGAGGCTCCGGTGGGAAGAACCTCGGAAGTACAGATAGACAACAATGCCTTGGACTACCAACCTGAAGCTGCTGCCGCGATTTACACTATTGGATGTTAATATCCAATATAGGATATGTAGATATGGTTCGTTCCTGCTTCTTTTTTTACGTTCTGAATTGTATATTATTTTTTTATTTTTTTATAAATGAATTTCACTGTATATAGTCTAAAGTATGAAAGAAATGTATGTACATTTTTAGAATAACTAATTTCTACATTAAACACAACAATAAGCCATCGCATTCGCGACTCTCCTATGATTAAAAGCTACACTTCCGGTTTTCTTCCCACCGGAGCGATTTCAAAATGGCGGCTGCGTGAAATCAGCGTATAGCTCTATAAAGATGTGTTTTGCATGTGTGCTTTTTAATATTCCATCTGAATCAAAATGCATCTGTTTTTCTCACATAACCTGTGTAAAGATTATGGAGCATTTACCTGCTGTTGTTCAGCAAACTCAGACACGCGTCCTTTGAGAAATCTATTCACGTCTGGAATAGGAAAGTCTGTGTTTGTGGGGTATTTTTTTAACCTTAGTTGGACAGCAAAGCTGAATTTCTTATTTCGCTGCTTAGTATACCTTCAACATGGATTCTGACCCTTTTACCGACTCTCTGGGTAAGATAACAGTTTGTGGATCAAGTTCCATTAGCATCTTGATCAGGGCTCAACAATAATAGAAAAGGTTTTTTGAAACTTGCACGAATGACTTGGTATAGTAGCATTAGAAAGAATGGGTTGAAAATTATGAACCAATTTAGTAATGTTTTGCCATGTATGCCATCATTTAGCAGCAACAAAGTAATAAAAGAAATTGTAGGAAACAACCTTGAACATTTGATGAAAAAGAAATGTGCAAAATATAATAATACTAATACAATTAATAATAAACCATTTAAATAATTAAAATAAATATTAAATAATAATATATAACACATCAAAATACAAAAGAAATTTAAATGAATGAAAGTACCTTACAATGTGAACTACAGGCAATCAGGAAAAAAAAAACCTTACTGCTGAGCCTAGCTGATATTATTTCCCCCAAATATACATAATATATTATATATTTGAATGTTGTTTACTTCAATGGGCTTTAGATGCACATCCAGAGCACATTATGACCTTCATTGCCTACATCCAAAAAAAAATCTGATTCCATCTGAATCAGTTCATAAAAATCAGACATCTGATGTTAATAATTATAACTCAAGCATCATTTGGAAAACTTATCTATCTCATTGGAATAGTGTATATGTGATTAGATTTGCAAAGGCACCAGGTCTGCAACCAAAAATTAAACATTTTATCAAATTATTGGTTTTATGCATTTCACGTGTACTTTTATAGCCTTACAATCTATAATATGCCAACAACTTTAGTTTTACTTATCTACATCTGAGACATATTGTACATTTACACGACAACGATGTACTAAAAACTGAAGTTTTCCTTCGCATTTTTTCACAGATGACACCATTGTCAAAACGATCCCGTTCACGCGGATCCGTGAAAACAACTACAAATGCTGTAATATACATGCCAGGCCAGTAGTTGGCGATGTCACTTTGTAAAGAAACCCTACGCACCTATAGACTGAACACGTAATGCACTTGACATCGCGGTTTTCACAAATTCGCATTTTTGTAATTTATATGGAGATAACGGTATCGTTTTCCAAAACGGCCACCAAAACGCCGTTGTCGTGTAAATGAACGGCCAAAAGGCATAAAAAGTTGTTCGTTATTTGTTGAAAACGATGTCATGTAAACCGCACATAACTGGGAACTCCTGAACTATAAAAAAACAAAACATAAGAAATAAGATTTTCTTCAGCGTGTGTCTTCGCACATAAGCCTGTATGTTCTCTATATTTTCAAGAACGTAGGTGTGCCTGGAAGTGGACAAAATGCTTGTGAAAAAAAAAGCTCCTGTGTGCTTGAGGAGATTGTGAAGCAATGGCTGGATATCTTGCAATTCCACTCTCAGTATCCAAACAAGCGTGATTCTGTAAACTGCAATTCTACAGTCTGCAGAAGCCCGTCTGCTCCTGCTACGTTACAAAAATCTCTTTCAGCTATTTCCATCGCTACAAAAAGCTGAACAAATTGCTAGTGCTATATAACCGCCAAGTCAGCTGGAATTAAAAAGCAAAAAGACAGGACGACTAAGTCAAAGGCATCACAGTCAGCCGCTCAAATAAACATTTATGAAAATTCCCCACGGAAGTCATTTTCCCTTACATCATGACTGGAGGTCCATACAATCCTCAAGAAGCATTAGCCTTTCACCCTTCAACCAGCTTTGGATGGCAGCAACTCCAAAAAGTCTCTCCAGGGTTCAAGTTTTCAGCTTAAGACATGCCTGCCATCTCAATTCACAGAAAAACAGGAAATAAAACGTATTTATTTATTCTGTTTTGTTTTCACCGAAAGTCTTAGTATAACAGATCTGGTTGGAAGTCACTTTCCATCACCCTGATTATCACCCAAGGGACTCAAAATATTAAAAACTGAGCAAAATAATATCCTCTTCTGCATCTAAATTGCTCCTATGGTCGTTTCTCTACTTCTTTTTGAGTTGCTTTTAAATTAACAAAATTGACACGATTTACTTTCTTAATACATGCTCATAGTCTTACTGTCGACAGTTCATCGGTGCATGTTTTTTCTGAAAACAACATGTTCATCTCCATAATCTTTCATCAAATTGTGACAACTAGCACAATCCAATCAATTCCCACCTTTTTTTCTCATTAAATATAGTTTCATTCAAAAATATCACATCATGTAAGTAAAATGGGTTGCAAACACACTTGTCTACTTAAAAAAAAGGCTTTTAATCAAAAACATTCCAGTGCTAGAATTGAAGGCTAACTCAAGATTTAATAGCAAATTGCAATTGACATGGTCTTAAACTTTTCTTTTCTCATACAAAGCAGAGGATGAGAAAATTAGATCCTATAAGCCTTCATTTTTAAATGACACAAATTCATAGTTAGTAATGAGGTTAAAACAGCTGTAAATTACAGAGGTCTGCTGAGGTGAAAGTGTGGTTTCTATTAAAAAGGTAGATTAAGCACATGAAGACATACACACACATTCGCATGCGTTTCGGCACAATTAAAAGCAGCGTGCTAACGACGTGGGGCTAAGAAAGTCAATCAAGCAGAGAGCTTCTGAAGAAGATCAGTCGTAATTAAGGCAATTTCAGCTCCGCCCTCATGAGGATCTCAATGAATCAGTGTAGTTTGTGCTAGCTCAGGCAAAGGCTGTTAACACGTAAAGCCCATCACCGATCCATCGGATGGATGGAGGGCCGGCTAACCTTCATGTATGGACACGTTAAGCTAATAAAAGTCAGAGATTTTAATATGCACTCATATTTCTCATCAGATTCTTCCAAGATGAAATTACCCTTGGTAGTCTATGCTATCCACATTAATTTGATAGCTCTACGCTCAATTATTTAAATGTTTCTTCTAGAACTCCTATGAGCAATAAAAACAAACATAAATGAGAGGTTCCCACTTACATGAAACATAAATGAGAACTCCATTTAGTCTTCTCAGTTATGAAAGAGCAACATTTATGTGCTTAATCCACCACAAAAACATCTGACAGATGAAAGGACAGCTAACATGCATTTTAAGACACGTTAAGCTGCAAAGAACTAGATTTTCAATTTTCACTTGCACAGCAACAATCAAAAGTGCTAATGCTTGAAGTAAGTTTAGGTTTAGGCTTTGGACCTGTGCAAATAAAAGGCCATAACTAAGGTTGTCAAACGTACCAGTCCAGCACTACAGTACGAGTCAGTCCTAAAAAAGCGTGTTTTTACAACCGTTGAGCATTGTAAATCACAATCCTATCTGTTGAGCGCGTGAAAGCAATGGCCTATCAGAAGGGCTAGTCAGTAAGCTAGTCAGAATCCGCTTAACAGCTGAAAGCTCACAAGGTTTTGTTTTGTTCAAAGTGAGCCACACGCTTGTGAATTCTTTCATTGTATCAAACAAAGTGTAAACACAACACAATTAGTACATCTTTTTTATTTGAACGTTTTCACAAGTTTTCGCAAGAGTGCAGAATTAAGTGAGCTTGTGCTTTAGAGATTGGGAGCCTAATGCCTGGCTGACACTGCAGGAGTTTGATGGCCGATCTATGCCCGATTTCCCCCTCCCGAGAATCGGAGAAAATATCTTCTCAAGGACCTCGATCGGCTCCGATGTTTGGCGCAGATTATCCTGTAATGTGAGGCGTTCACAGCACGAATCTTGCACCTCCCGATCTGCTTCCACACAAATCGGGCTCGCCCCGATCATTTCAAACATGTTTGAGATTTATCAGAATGAGCAAGATTGTGATTAGGTCAGTACTGTCACAATAGCCAAGAAGAAACAAGTAGGGCTGTCGTGGTGAAGGAATTTTCATTGAGGTAATTTTGAGTGACTCAACAGCATGATATGCGGTATTGTCTTTAATTATTGCTAAATAAATAAGTGTTACGCTGTTGTCAGTAGGCACGAAGACTAGTATATGTTCAGTACATAGACTGTAAAAAAAGATGGACGACTCCCTTTCGCTCTCTTCCATTCGTGAGAAGTGAAGCCGCCAGTGTCCCGATATGGCGCTGACATCTTGGTACTTGAGTCTGCGCAGTTGCGATCTCGGGACAAGACCTGCGCAGTAGTGAGCAGGAAGTAAAGCAGCGAAATCAACGCCTTTTTAAAAAAAACTCCTGTAGTGTGAGCCAGGCATAAGTGATTATAAAGGGAGGCTTACCCATTCACAATCTGATACAAGTTTAGTTTTTCATGCTGCTAAGTACACTGTAAGGTTTCTGGATGCCGGAGCCTCTACGCTATAGACTACGCGTTTCATTTATACTTCTGCGTCGTTGTCCACGTTGACGCGCAATTACACATGCAGAGGGAGCTTGTGAAACCCGAGGGAGCAGTTCTGACAGGCCAATCACAGCGCTTGCATCCGCATAGAATTGACGCGTTGTTACATTTTTGGAGAGGTGCACGTCAGGGTACGCCGAAGGGTGTGCGCTACACACAGCCTACAACGTAGCTACGGCGGGAGGTCGACCCAGAACTATAAATTGGGCTTAACTCAGAAGACTTGGATTAAACTGCTTGATTCATGTGGATTTATTTTAATATCTCTTTATGAACATTGTGAAGCATCAGAAGCTTTGGGTGAATAGACCTTCAATGGAAAGACAGAAGTCTTTCAAATTTCATAAAAAATATCTTCATTTGTGTTTTGAAGATGAAGTAAGTCTTACGGGTTTGGAACGACATGAGAGTGAGTAATTAATGACAGAATTTTCATTTTTGGTTGAACTATCCCTTTAAGTTAAAACAAATCCTAATCAAAATGTTTGAGGTACATCAATGCAGCACAGTCGAGAGATGGCAGTCGCTCTTTGCTTAAAGGATTGATAAAGATAAAGGCATTGAAAGTTTTAAAGAGAGTGGAAAAACCCTTTGATATGAGCCCAGGGTCACGGAAATGGCTGATCTCAGAGCCCACACACAAAAATCCCTCTCTTTAACCTTCATTTTATTAAGCACAGTGGTGGGTGATAAAAAGGCATGGCTGGCCTCCAGGAGTCCTCCGGCCTTTACTAACGGCACCGTATGACCACATCAGTGCTGAGCGGCAGAGGAGGACAACAAGTGAGAAAAAAAAGAGGGAGACGGGAGAGTC
The DNA here is from genome assembly GCF_051911475.1 of Siphateles boraxobius. Taxonomy (NCBI): domain Eukaryota; kingdom Metazoa; phylum Chordata; class Actinopteri; order Cypriniformes; family Leuciscidae; genus Siphateles; species Siphateles boraxobius. The sequence goes on from NW_027508953.1 coordinate 4,976,433, forward strand.
AGAGACTGAGACTGGGAGACTGAGAGTATCTCTTTTACGCCATGAGACAAACACATAAATCGGGAGACGGACGGAGACAAAGAACAGATTTTCCATCTGTTATGCGGCAACATCTGATTCCCCATTTACGACTGCAGCATATTTTACAGTCCAGCGTGCAAGATTGCAGCTATCAAACAATTTTGGGGTTTTGTATGCTCTGGAACTCACTCATTTCCAATATATAATCTACATTACAAAAGAGACCTTGGAAATGGCTTCTAGATAGTGGGGCCACAATAAAGTGTAAACCATGTGAGGCGGAGGAAAATTGAGGACAGAAGGGGAAACTTTTTTGTCAACACACTCCGAGAAAAACGCTCTCCTGTGCACTCCAGACACTCATAAACAATGGAAGAAAAAGGGACAGAGGGTCTTATAGGCGACCAATCACTAAAGCCACCAGAACAAAGGCTTGAGACAGAGCTCTGTATGCACACTGGGAGAAAAAAAAGGAGGGGTGCGGGGAAAGGGCACTTATTCAAAGGCTAGCAATTTTAGTCCCTTGCATGCTCAATGTGGGTGTGGGTGAGAGTCAGAAAGAAAGACAGAGAAAGGTTGCTTGTGAAGGTGTTAGTTTCATTCTACGCTCTATTTTGGACAATGCAGACACTGAGGTTTTTTGTTCTTGGAAACCTGTTGGCATAGATAGAAGCCTATTGTTCAGCGGGAAGAAAAAAGGAATACAGATAAATTATCATGCCTTTGTGAGGGAGTTGCTCTTTGCCGCCGCTCTGACATTTGTTGCTTCTGACAGTAATAGAACACCAAAGGGAACCAATAAGAAAAGTATCTACTTCCATTTGTCGTGCTTCCCTGATCCCAAACTGAATTAAACACTCGGCAATAATGTTTTAAACTTCCCTCAAAGACTTTAAAACAAGATGGATGCCATCAGATCCCCAATGAAAAGGGGTCTCCATGACAACTGCGAGGAACCTTAACCTCACCCCTGAAGATCCCCTTTGAGAACTAATATACAAACCTTTGACATGTACCAACAAGATTAATGGGCAGCCAGAAGTTTTGTGTTCATCCTGAGGTGTAAAATGCCTTATCCCACGAAGAAATTAATAGAGGCGAACCCCAGAGTGTACCCACACGAGATGAGAGGCACTGAAATCTTGGCATGACTAATTGTGGTGCCAAGATTCATCCATCCAAAACTCATTTATCCAACGGCCAAGATGCTCGTCTTATTTCTTGTGAAATATGTGCACAGGGAACACTTCATTTACAGTCACCCGTTGCCAGCATCTCTAGTCTAATAGCCCTACCCATGTACCCGAAAAGCCAAGCGACCACTATAAGAGTGAAGCTAATATTGTATGGGACTAGTATTCGATAAAATACTCTGGATTAAAGTTAACTAAGTGCGCACTTGTTTGAAACCTGCCCGACCAGTTGACAGGTGTGCATACTGTCCCAACAAGTGGGTGATCAGCAATGAGACGCAGCCAATGAAACAGCGAGACTGAAAACAAGCATGCAAAAGTCATCCATATTTGTGGCATTTAAGTGCTGTTCATACCAAGGACGATAACACCACAGAGAAACATATGTTGGAATCACTTTCAGAATTTTTTTCAGCTGATTAACAATAAAAACATTGACAGCCAATCAGAATGCTTGAGAATTTAAATTGGCAGACAACAAAACTGCAACATGCGCTTATAATAATCAGAATGTTATCGTCTGTTGGTGTTGACGTGTCATCATTATAGTTATTGTTATGTTAACAGGCTTTTATTCTATATTTTTCCTTTTTATCTTTTTTATTTTATTTGTGCAAATCATTTTAAAAAACACATCCTGTAGTTGACGCACCTGCAGTTAGTAGTGTAAAGTTTACACTGCATTGACAACACAACACACAACATGAAACTTGAGTCTTTAAATATGTGCAGAGCTTCAGTCCTGCAGTATAGCCTCGGCTCATACAGAACCGCAGACATGTCTCTCCTTATCAGGGGAAACCAGCCCCTCTGAGACGCCATCAAATCACTGTAATGTTCAAACCACCAGGGAAGAAATGTCTAGGACCATCACCACTAGCAAGACTAGTGTGACAAACAAGGGGAACAGTAACTTAAAATGCAATTTTATAGCAGTGGTATCTCAAAATAACAGAAGACTTACATAAAATTGAGACATCATTGCATTTTATAAGGTTACAGTCAGCAACAAAGACTTGTCATAAACCTGTTAACAACTAAAGTGTTAACAACTAAACCCTGTTGCATTTCTTACCTCAAATATACATTATAATACATATAACAAAAGATATATAGATGTAAAAGTTTCAAACTGCAAAGCATGTGATTAAGTATGACATTACAATTACACCTGCTGTCTTCCAGCCTTAGAAGAAAACAAACTGATCACGACAGGCCACACCTTGCGTAACATGGAGTACGAGACAAGGGATACGGGTTACGGTCAGTGGCTTTTATTAAGTTGAACAGGATAACCCAGATAAGCAGGTAAGCCGTAGAAATCAGCGCGCGCAAGCGTAACACATGCGTGCAACTTGCATATCAATACACTTGGGACGGGCGACTTCATGTTAAGCGCCCACTAGAGGTAAACATCATGCAAATTGCCTATAGGTAGTTACAGTTTCGAAATAACAAGAGACCGGTTGAGCAGTAAAAAAAATGAACCCACAAGTTACTGAGTCACATTACCTTGGCTGGACAGAAGACACGCGCCAAGAATCAGGCAACAGTTAATCATCGTAAAGTCGCTCATTCCGCTCTTGTCCGCGGGAGGTTAAACAAATCCTGAAAACTTTAGCATAAAATCTCTTTCACTTTGCGAAGCGAACCGGAGGCGGTGTGTTGAGGCTCGTCAGGTCGGAATCTCAGCTCCAACTGCTAGTAAAGCCCGGAGTGTGTGTGCAGGTATGTTATTATGCTCGTGATGGTGCCGTTGAGTCCTTCTTCTGCCTGACGAGACTAGCTCACTTGTTCAGTCGCGAGCGCGAGAGCGCTACAGATGGAATTGGTCGTGATGTCATCGTCGCGTCACGTCATAGTGGGAATGGAAGGGCATTGAAGTTTAGAACTTGTGGATTGGGTTCCTGAGACACCATTAAAGCGTATAATCTAGATATTCTGGTTTTCCGCTTCAAAGTAGTCTACTGTTTTGTTTGAGATTGCAATCAGAATGCGAAATTAACTGGGAATTTAGACAAAAATCCCCCTGTGGTAGGTTAAATTCCTCTGGGTTTTTACCTAACATTTGACGTTGTGTAATTTAAAACATTCTACAGCACTATTTTGATTCGAAATAGTAAATCTAATTAGATATTAAAGTTTGTGACAGTAAACAACCATCTAACAAAGAACCATCGACTATGTAAAAATATAGCCTATTCTAACAGATATGAGACTCTAGAGCGTTTCCTGACATCATTGTATCACTTGAAGATTTATTTCAGTTCATATTAAGTGACAAATAAACGACACGCTGCTTTATGTTCTTCAAAATATGCCCTCGTAAACGGTGAATGATGAAAATAAATGATTCTGGAATTCAATTTCAATGGGGCGACTATTAAATTCCATAATAATAAAGTTAATTTCCCACACTGGCAAAATTGTCAGACAATATAAATCAGGCGACTTGGCTGTTTTTGCATGCTCTAGTAGTAGAATCTGAACTTGTAAGTTAAAATATTTTAACTCATATTGGCGGACTTTCTTCATACTTACACGGACGCCCATAACCACCGTTGATTGACAGTCAAAACAATGCGATTTATTCAAATAAGGAGGAATGAAGGACAGGATTGATGAATTCAGTTCTCTTCTCCTCTGGGAATGGCCTGCATACTAATCAGTGACCTCGCTCTGCCATCTATTGACTACTCTGTGAAATTACGCGCTCGCATTCATTAGCATGCAGAGCGCGGAAGATTTCTGTCAAATGAAATACCGCGTCCCCTCGATTATGCATAAGCGGTTGCTTGCGTATACGTTTATAGTTTTAACTAGAAGTTCGACAAGGTAAACTTTGATGTTAGCTGACAAAGTCTTGCCTCGCAACTTGAAAAACTTAAAAAGCTGCTAAGTTTGAAGGTTGGATAGGCCATGTGCACTTTGACTACTTGAAATACCTCAAGAAATCATTGAAAGGCACCGTTTTTTTATTTATTTTCTGTTTCCTGTTGAAACCTACTCATTTCAGAGACCATTTGATTGGACAAAAATCTGATATCCAAATGCACATACAGTATATAGGCCTATCTGCTAGCTAATTGTGTGAACAGCTAGGAGTGTATTAGCAAATGGATGACCGACCTCATGGCTAATAGACATAGACTAAAAGCCACACATTTTCACTGAAAAAGAAGGCCTCTTGCAGGTGTTTAATTAGAGTAGGAACTAATGCTGCATTTGAGACTACTAAAAAAATGTCCATCTTACTTGAAATAACCACTGGATCTGGACTTAAGTGGGTATGTTTACATAATTTCCATCAATTGGAATGAATCCAATCCAATTTGACAATCTGAAAGTTCTGTTTATGAACCCTACACGTTGTAATCCGATATACTTTTTGTACATTAGTCTAAAGTATTCTGAACAGTTATCCAGCGTATGTGCAGTGCTGTAAAGAAATGTATGATTAATAAGTTACGACAACATGTTTTTACATTGATTTAACTCATCAAAATAAGTTAAGCAATTTTCAACTTTTTTTAATAAGTTATACAAGATTCAACTATTTTTTTTACGTCAGTTTAATGCAATTTAAGTTGAAATGACTTTAACATCAAAGTTGATTGAACCTAAAAATTTAAGGCAGCAACTTTTTTCATGGTCATGTTTGGAACCAGAGAACTAGATAATGTCACCGGAGCTACCGCAAGCATAATTGGTGTTTTTGGCTTAACGTCATTAGAGCTAGAATGTATTTAGTAAATATTGACCACTGACTAGTTCATACGACTTGAGACATTATAAACATACACACATTCATAAGACATGACAAGTATGTAAACACATCACAACACTGCGCATGTTCAGAAGGTATTTTTGTATACGATTGAGAAAATAGTTGGATTCATGCCTTAACATGATTTTTTGTTTCCCGTTGATCAGATTATTTCAGGTCTACACCATCCCCTTCAATCCAATTGAAATTTCATTCAGATCAAGCTCAATCAAATTTGATTGAGGTGTTTACGTGAAGGATTTTCAGTCAGATTGAGCCATCAATTCATTTATAAACAGATCATTTGGGTGCATGTAAGCATAGTGTGATGCATCTTTTCCAAAATGGTGGTGACAAAAGTAACATCCCATTAGTTATTTTCAAATGTTAATGAAAATCCAACAGTATCCTGGTAAGTGACATTTTGAATGTAATAATATTTGTTAATTGTGATTTATTGAAGCAGTCCTAAATGACATTGTATCATTTTGACATCTTCATTATAGGGTCAAAGGCAATTCGGCATGCTCAAAGTCTAGTGCAACCTCACACACTAAAAATAAAGGTTGTTTATTGGCATTCGATGATTCCATGAAGAACAATTAACATGGATCTTTTCCATTCGACAAAAGGTTCTTTATAGTGTAAAATAGTTCTTTATATTTTCAAAATGTTCTTTACACTAATAAAAAGAATGTCTCTTTTCAGAACTGTTCACTGAAAGGTTCTTTGGGAAACCAAAAATCTTTCTTCTGTGGCATCGCTGCAAAAAAACAGCAAAAAAAGGGACATTCAGGTGTTTTCGAGAAACCTGACAAAGCTGTGTTAAAATGGGCCATTGAACTACATCAAATTAAAATTTCTTATAAATAGGTAGATAATTTCGGTAGAGCTGCATATGCCAGTTCCACGTCTTAATACAAATAATCATTTCCTTCTGGAAATTACCACTATTAAAATCCTCGGGTACACCATTAGCAGCTTTTCTAGGAGTGTCCATTTACTGAGAGTGCCTTAAGGTCAAATGTAAATGCTGATATATTAAGAGTCCTGTGAACTAAGAGTGGCATATTGTCAGTGGGAGTGGGCTATAAATTCATCTTAAATTAATGACCTTCATATGCACTTTTTAACCACCCCAGAACATTCAGTAAGATTCCTGATTATATTGTTACCTAACAGCACTCACCCCCTCTCTCACAGATGCATCCTTAATATAGCTGAGTCATGGTCAGACTGCACACAGGAAAAAAGCAATTGAATCCTATTAGAATCTGTCTATTTTCCCCCACTTGGTACTGGGTGTTCAATTGCGGTTGACGATGTGTATCTCATCTCGGCCAAAAAATAGCTTGAATTGCCGCTCACCAGGCCAAACGCTTCTAACGACCACTGACAGTTTGGCACTAATGATACGTTTTCAAGCATTCAATGTCATTGTCTCCAACATACTGTCCTAACCAGAGGTCCAGTAGGATGGCAAAATGTCCAAATCTGACAACCCTTTTAAAAAATGGCCTGAAACCTCCTTCACACTCGCATACTTTGCCCTCCATCCGAGCTTTCTGAAGGATTGTCCCTTAGCTCGGCCCAGCAGGCTCAGATTGATTAAGCTTGGTGGCTGCTTTAATGTGATCATGTATCAGTTGCCTGTCGACACCTTTACCGGCATAACTCTCCGTCTCGGACGGACTGATTAATACACTGAAGTGTCCATCCCCCTTCCTTACTGTTGCCTTATTTTTCTATTCTCCTCAGGTCTCGATCCGGTTACCTTCTGCCCCTCATTATTACAGTAGATCTTAAAGCTCCATTAAACTGGCCCAGCTAAGTGTTGCTCTGTTAATGACGCACCAAAGGGCTGCTGATAATACGCTATGATTAAACACATTAAAGGGCCGAGCGGGCTACCACCCCACAGCAGGGTTCTTGTACGTTCTGCGTACATACTCACTAAAATGTCTCAGTTCATTTGCCTCAAATGTCTCATTTCTCAGGTTTTCTTAAAGGCATAGTTCACCCCAAAATGCTGATTTCAAGCTACAAAAAGGATGCAAAAGCATGATAGGCCGTGTTTACACCTGGTATTAAGATGCGGTTTGGTCGATCGGATCACAAGTAGACAAAGCAGACACATAGAGAGAGTACTGGGGTCTTATGGGTGGTTACCCTGCACGCTTAATAAACAAACTACAGCTAGTTCAAAACGCAGCCGCTAGAGTTCTTACCAGAACCAGGAAGTACAACCATATTAGCCCGGTTCTGTCAACACTGCATTGGCTCCCTATTAAACATTGAATAAATTTTAAAATATTGCTGATTACTTACAAAGCACTAAATGGTTTAGCTCCCCAGTACTTGAGCAAGCTCTTAACGCATTATAGTCCTACACGTCTATTGCGATCTCAAAGTTCTTGCCAGTTGATAATACCTAGAATATCTAAATCGACTGCTGGCGGTAGATACTTTTCCTATTTAGCACCAAAACTTTGGAACAATCTTCCTAACATTGTCCGGGAAGCAGACACAGTCTGTCAGTTCAAAGCTAGACTAAAAACACATCTCTTTGACCTAGCATTCACATAACACTCTATAGACTTCTATAATTCAATATTAGGCTGCTTAGATTAGGTCAGCCGGAACTGGGAACACTTCCCTTAAATCCTGATGTACTCGTTACATCATAAGAAGAATGGCATCTACGCTAATTTTAGTGTCTTTGTTTATCCCAAGGTTTTCCCGCAGCCTGCCGGATCCAGGCCGTTTCCAGATCTGACGAAGGACTTTCGCCTGGACCTGATGACAATGCAGTGCTGAAGTGCCAACTAGCCTCTCCCTATGGAGGATCCCTATACCACTCTACAGATAAAGCGTTGTGGAATTTTTCGGTTCGCGTACCTGCCCAAAGTGATAAGATAAAATGAAATTCTGCATCAAAATTTATAGACAAAACAAGTAGTTTGTTTAGGCATGGTTTGTGAGGAATTACAAACCTGCTCATATATATTCAAACGCACATAACTATAGAATCAATTCTTAATGCGCATGTGAACGCCATCAGCGTCTATCACAGGTTCACGTTTAAAGTCTGTTTAGAGAGAACGGTGTCGTCTTAGCGGCCCCTAATTTAATAACAAATGATCATTTAGACGGAAGTGAATCAATCAAAACTACCTTTAGCTGGAAAAAACATTTTTCAAGAACCACTATAAAACTAAACCAATCTCTGTTACCTTAAAGTATATGTTTATCTCTGTAAAGCTGCTTTGAAACAATCTACATTGTTAAAAGCGCTATATAAATGAGGATGAGAGTAGGCGCCTTTTGTGGCTGTTCGATCGCATTCAACCACATGTGCGTTTACACTACTAAAGCCATCTGGTCGAATGCGTTTTCGACTACCTCTGAAAGTGTTTGAAAGTGGACAAACTCAAAACGTTTTAGACCCCGTTTACACCTGTATTTTGCGTCGTCCACTTATGATCCAACCGAGCAAAACGCATCTTAATACCAGGTTTAAACAGGGCCGTAGAAGTGGTGATAAAAAGAGATGTATGATTCATGAGATGCATGAGAGAAAAAGAGGTATGATTCGTGAACGAATCGTTCATTTGAGTCAAAACTGTTCATTCAGTTCTCAAAACCCTATCTTTCTGATTCATTCATTCTCAAATTGCACTGATTTAGTTCTTGAGTTCAATTCGCTGACTCATTGATCCAGTCTCGACATAAATTTCAGTCTATTTCTCTCTCAAATACATTGAATAAAGTGGAATAGTGCACTATGGGCCACTTCTAATATGATTTTTATTGCTTTTTGTGTTCAAACCTTCAGTCCCCCAAAGAAAATCATACAGGTTTGGAATGCGAAGTAAATTACCCAATTTTAGGTTGAACTATTCCTTTAAGACTTCTTTCATTACATTCCTTTTTAGTGCTCCTTCGCTCCATTTATGCTTATTCACCTCATGATTACTGTGATATCAGGCACTTTGTTTTGCTGCTGGTTTGTGGTTCTTTTCATTAGATCTTTTATGCTTCACTGCAGATTTGTTTAAAATGAGAGTTTTAAGCTATGTGTGTGTGGGAAAAGAAAGCAAGGAAAAAATAGCAAGACAGGCATACAGATATCTTGTCTATAATACTAATAATATCTCAATTTAGCTCAAGATTTCATAGGATTTGCTTGCGGTGTGAAAATAGGAAAAAAGGCGTTGCATATATGTGCTTCTCACACATTTCAATGAATTCTACCCATTCACATCTTTTCACGATGCATCTGTTTGCTCTGTTTCTGTGTGTGTTGAATTGTGTGGCCTTCTTCTCAAGCCACAATGTACTCAGACACGCACACAATGACTGGCTCACTGTGATCGGCTCACATCCTCTCAACACCTCTCCATATATAGAAAATCCTTTGCCTGGGGGACACAAACAACATTTGGAAAAAAAGGATTAAAAGAGCAATAGAGTGAGAAAAAATAGCTGGAGTTGAATGTGTGAAGCAGGAAAGTTGGTATGCTGTTTTTCACTTCCAATGGGACTGTTCTCTCTCATTTTATATATTTATACACTGTGTTTTACATTATGTAATTGAATTGAATTGGCGGGAAATAATATTTCGTCTGTTCTGGATCTTGAGAAAGATATGTTAAAAAGAGTGTAAAATAACATTATACCTTCAAACATGCTCTAGAATGATGTGTATGACCGCTTACTCGTGTCTTGCATATTTTGCAGCATCTAGTGCATGTCGAGGCATTCTAAAAATGCGGCACTCAAGTTCAAACAAGTTCAGCTTTTAGTGTGTTCAACTATGCTTTAAAGGTTCCTCTAATTTTGTTTTGGAGGTCTCCTACAATATATGTACATGCATCAAAGGTCAAAAACACTTTAATTTACTTTTTTTGTACATTGCACATCACCTAATCTATAAAAGAGTCTGAAAACGGTTCGTTTGAAGATTTAGGTTCTCTTAACCCCTCCTTTCTGCAAGCCTACTCTGCTCTGATTGGTCAGATGGCACAGTCTGTTGTGACTGGGTTACCGGTTACAGTGCTTCAGAAAACAAAACGCTTATTACCAAATCTGAATTTCAGCTCCAGATCTTCCTCAGCACTTGATATACTGTGATACGAACAGTAACGTCATTTTATTCCTTATCAATTCCAGCATGAGTCCTTTTGAAGTGCATGCAAAGTGGATTTGCATTCTCAGTGCAGAAAACATGACATAAACCAAAGTTTCCCCATCTTAGCTACATCTTTAAGGGTGGGTCAAAGTAGACATTGTTCAAAAGCAGCCAATGAAGACCATGCAAATTTGTTACATTGTTACAGATATGTAACAGGAAGTGAGACTGGAATTGCTGACGACTGACACTTTGATCTTTATAACTTTGCAAACCTTTTACATTCACAAATAGCTATATTACACACTGCATGAAAGGTTATTTTTGAAAAAGCATAATAGGGGGATTTTCAAAAATGCATTTCTAGACCTTGCTTTTATTTCTCTCTCTCTCTCTCGCTTCACTGACCTGCACCTCGTGTTTTTACCTGCAAAAACGTGTTTTTCAATTCTTTTTCAATGCTATTCTATGTAAACGCGCTAGACTGATGTGTTTGATCTCCGTCTCGCTTATGAAACGTTGCACTAAAAACACGGCTTTCAAGTTAAAAGAAGTTCAACTTTAAAAAAAACACGTCTTGACACCTTGCATTCTCCCCATTCCACTGCCCGTGTCTCATGTTTTTCTGTGTTTACGGACCCTGAGTTGACTCAATTTTAAAGAACTTATTATGCCAAAAAGGTTCTATATAAAGAGAAATGTCTGAATTTATTGCATAATACTTTCATATTTAAGGGTTATTTCATTTTTCTAGTGATAAAACATGTTTACGATCTGATCATAAAATTTAATTAAAATGAAAATGAATTAATTAAAACCTAAATCCATAAAATGATCCCATGGAAAAACTTTAAAGGTTCTATATATGCAGCGCCTGACAGAAGCCTTCAAGGGTACAGAGCCTTTTCTTCTAAGAATGTAGATTGTTTTTGAAAGACCATGAGAATAAAATGTTCAAGTTTCTCCCGTATTGCATCAGATTATAAAACTCATCTCAGATCTAATTAGAAACCATTTGTATGAGTGAATTGAAAAGGCAACCATCTCTGCAGGACTCCATCCGTCAGGTCTGTATGGTAGAGTACATATATACAAAAGCCACTTGAGCATTGAGAGCAAGTCAAATGAAGCTTATACTGACAGATTTTTGTAGACTATAAACCCTGGAGTGCACACAACCTGAGAAAAGCTGGAAAAATACAGTAGACTTTAAGCATCACAACAACCAAAGACTGGTTTCAGATTGCAAAAAAAGTTCTATTGGAAAGGGAGAGAAGATTGCATTTACAGATTCACATCCATAATTTCTGACAAATCTCAAGGAGGCGTGCATGGATAAACAGGAGGAGTTTAAACAAGTGAAAGATTGTGCAGAAGCCGAGCCAAAAGGACTTGAAGCTGTAATCACTGCTGCCCTACACAGTTCTGAATGCTAATGTAATGAGATTTCGGTTTTAAATTTAAAATCAATATTAAAAAAAATGCCTTTCACAAAGTCAGAATGAGACATTGTGTGATGGAAAAGAATCAATTATTCCGAAATACGCCTAATGCTGCAAAGTGAGGCATTTCCTGAGGGCCTTGTCTGTATAACACATTACTCTTCTGATTACTTTTTTGCTTTTTATTTCATTTCCTTTTTGTTTTTCCGTGGAGCCAAATAGCTATTCGTCTTATGCACGCACAAAAACAAATATCTAACATATCAGCCGTCTTTGTCTTGCGTGTAGCTCGTTTCTCACGTCCACATACATTGCGTCTCGCGTCCTGATGTGTTTTTGCAGTCTGAGCAGCACGTAGTTGTTGGTAAATAACATAAAGTGCTGTGTACAGCTGAAGGGAAGGACCGGTTTGATTACAGCCCTGCAGTCTTTATCTACGGAGTGCAGGCACACTTTGACGCAGATGAGAATGGGAATGAGATGGAGGGATTTTGTCATCACAGAGCTGTGGGACGTTTACTTGTCAGCCATGATCTGCTTAGAATGGTGCACGCACACACACATAAATGTTCAGTTCCACTGGTGTGTGTGTGTGTGTGTGTGTGTGTGTGTGTGTGTGTGTGTGTGTGTGTGTGTGTGTGTGTGTGTGTGTGTGTGTGTGTGTGTGTGTGTGTGTGTGTGTGTGTGTGTGTGTGTGTGTGTGTGTGTGATGGAGAGGAAGCAGAGGTCATGTCATTTTTGTCAGTGATGGTCTCACAGTCATCCCGCACATGATTTATTGAAGCAATGTGCTTGTGTTTGCTGAATGAATGTGCACATGACATCAGACTTTGAATACAAAAGACTTGACCATGGAAGAAGTCTGTATGACAGTATATTCCTAATGTTCTGAAGTTATACAATAGTTTTGTAAGAGGAACAGACTCAGAATTTCCTCTCTTTCAGTGCTTGAGTGTAAATTTAGATAGAATTGGCTACAACAAACAGGATGTGAAACTGCTATACAATAGGAATGAGGAAGCAGATTTGACTTTATCGCCATGCAAAGAAAATAATAACTCAAGAAGATATGTAATTAAGCCGTTTAGTGTTTCCATCTGGTAATGGATGTTTGATGCTTTTTGATTCCATTTTGAAGAGTTTGGGGGTAAATGGCATTCTGGGAAAGGAAGCGTTTTCCAAGACTGTCCCAAAGATATTTTACATCCTTATCTCGTAATATTCTGTTATTTTACAATTATTTATATAATTATTTATTTACAGGTTAAATTTATATTGCATTTTAACATATAAATATACAATTATAGGAATTGTTCAATAGGATTTTTAACACATTTGTAAATACATTTTTATAATTATATTTGTATTTATATAATATAAATATTATATTAATTTTTTTATAATTAATAATAGCCTAATACATTTTTTTAAATGTAAGATTTGATAAAAATGTAATTGATATTAATTGTATAGTTATTATTATTATTATAAACTGAATAATTCTATATTTTTAAATTATTTAAATTATATTTATATAATCCATCATTTATAAAATCAATAAAAATGTACGTATATTTTGTATATGTATATGTGTATATATATATATATATATATATATATATATATTGATATATATTGATATATATATATATATTCACTTTATATTAATATATATATATATATATATATATATATATATATATATATATATATATATATATATATATGCTATATATTTATATCAAAAGTATATATAATGTGTAGCATTTCAAATCTTAAATATTAATATCATATTTCTGAAAGTCTGCCATATGTTGTGTTTTTGCAAGTCTTGTGATCGATTGTGACTTTTTGTATGTTTGGAGTTGAATTTGTTTGTGATATTTGAGAGCTTGAGAGGCTCAGTTCCCATTTACTGTGTGCAAAACAACAGCTCAAACATTCATGCATACATCTCTACTACTATTTCCACTAGTGATAGAAAATCATAGTTTTAGAACGACATTATGGTGAGTAAATGATGACAATTTTCATTTCTGGATAAACGATCCATATAAGAGTTACATACTGACAAACGGGGGCTATTATATCTTTGATGAGCTGCAATGAGCCAAATTTAGCATTGATTTCTGCATCCAAACTTACTGGAGCAACAGCAGAGAGGTTTAATTTAGTGTGAACACCATCCAATCTACAACACTGAAAGAGTTCTTCTGCTGAAGTTCACTCTCTATATGTGTCACAGCGGTTCATATGGTTAGAAATTACACAAAGGACCGTTTTATTGCTTATAGGGATCGTTCTCTCAGAGCTCAGAGAAAATTCCCCAGGAGAAATACAAATCAGACAACTGTTGCCATAGCTATGAACTGTATGTGGATAGCTATTTTGATACATATTTGAATTTATAATGAGATCTCAGCTATTTTTACACTGATCTCTTCTGAAACTCCAGAGGATACACATGTGAAATTATGCTCTTTTTCTTACAATCTTAAATTAAAGATTATTTATTGGAACTGATGTTTCCATTAAGAACTTTTAACATTATTTTAACCTTTTCATTGCACAAAGGGTTCTTTAAAGGGGAAAAACACACCACATATGGCTCATGATGACAGATAATAAGCTATAATAATAAATACGTTCACACACTCTTTAATATGTCCAGCAGTGCATATTAGTGAGTGTGAACACTTATACACTTCAAAATTACAGCTTGATTGGTAATGATGGGCAGTAAAAAGGGATATTAACCTTGATTTCTCTTTGTGTTTCAGATCATTTCATCTACTAATGGACTAATGGAAACTGCAAAGAGAAAATTGATATAACAATAGACATTGAAATGGTTCATATTTGTGTCATTTTATATAGATCACTAATGTTAGAATTCATTTTATAATATATTTTCATACGAAGATTTAAAATAAACAAAAGTAAAGCAAAAAAATCTACACCAAAAAAAAAGCATTAGAAAGTATAAGCAATAAAGGCATTAAAAGTGTAAGAAAAGCAAGAACAAATGCCTGTTCAAATAAAAAATGAACCCTAGTTATTATGCATCGAGAGAACTGGGCGGCCACTCATTGTAAATTCTCCACAGAATTTGGTCTGTGTAAGAAAGTGCAATGGACATAAAAACAATTGAACTATGAGTAAGAGTAATGTGGCAGGCATCGAAGCCACTCATCCTTCTTCACGGAGCTGCTATCATCCATCCATCCATCCGCTCACATCAGCCCAGCGATGACTGGAGGAGAAGAGATATTTGCAGAGGCATGAGACGGGGACACCTGTGTCCTGTTTACACACACACACACACACACACACACACACACACACACACACACACACACACACACACACACACACACACACACACACACACACACACACACACACACACACAATCTCAAATCACCAATGTCTGAGTCTGACTGCACCATAACGCCTGCAGAACCATATCAATAACAAAATCAATAACACAAAATGTATTGTATCAATTGCCCTGAATTTATTGATCTGTTTTCCCAAATATACGCACCCTGCAAAATGTCTAATTGATGAATTAGTTCAATTAGTACCCTTGTTGGGTAACAAAAATCACATTTTTAGAAACAAATCTGAGTGGCGCTTGCCATGCTAAACTCACAACAGCACTGTAAAAAAAACCTGTAGAAATTACGGTATTACTGGCAGCTGCTTGCCAGTAACTTACTGTAGATTTAAATTGATGTTATTTACTGGCAACAGTTTGTTCAAAGTTAAATGAACTTTAAACATTAACAAGTCTTTATCTTTACAGAATAAAACTAAAATAACAGCCTCATGCAAAGCATTCTGGGAACCAAAATCTGAAGGAAAAAAAACAGAAAAAGGTTGATGAAAATTTCTGGTTCCCTGAATGCTTTGCATTAGATTGTTATGTTTTTTATCCTGTAAAGACAAAGACTTGTTAATGTTTAATGTTCATTTAACTTTGAACAAACTGTTGCCAGTAAATATACATCAATTTAAATCTACAGTAAGTTACTGGCAAACAGCTGCATAACTACAGCAATTTTTTTACAGTGAGGGGTTTCTGCAATGCTGTTGTATGAGAACTGAAACTGAGCTAGATGATGACATCATTTTTTTTTTTTTTTTTTTTTTTTTTGCATAACAGCTTTAGGAGAAATGAACTAATTTAATAATTGATGATCTTTAAAATGCCACTGAAACAACACTGACTTGAGCTGAACAACAGCCGAAATGCATAATTCTCCTGTTATCACTGCTTTGAAACACTCTGAATTGTAAGCACTTCGTAACTAAAGGTGACTTGACTTGATTAGCCTATTCAGAGTGTTTGTAGCATGGTGATGTGGTTGCTAGGGTGTTCTAAATGGTTGCTTACTGGCTGACGTCATAGCCATTTAAAAGTGTCTAAGATATTCTGGTCTAGACCGTGACTTGTAAAATAGACTTTAATGAAACATTTAATGGAACAGCTTCTCAAACAGTGAAATGGCTTCTCGAACAAGAAAAAAAAATGTAGGGCGGGACTTGATTTTGGGGATTGATTGGATGGTTGAATGGTTGTGGTTTGCGCACACACACATACACACACACACAGGAATGTAAGTAGAACCTCATTTGTTCGCCTGCATCATTTCTAAAACAAACTCCTATCAACACTAATGTTCGATTCGGGGCTTGCCTGGTTCAGAAAGGCTGTGCCGAAGAAAGTTGCCCTGAGCGCTCTCGTGCTGAGGTTGCTGAGCGATGTCGTTTTCTGTGCTGGCCGCTCACCCGGTCAGCAGAAATGGATGAATTTTCAAGTGTCTCCGTGCTCTGCTATCCCATTAGATCCCTGTCAGTCAGCCAGACGATCTGAAGCAGAGCATGTTCTGATAACCTCAGTCTGCCTGCAGTCCATCAGGCGTCAGGTTTCAGCTGTCAGGTTAATTCCTGCTTTTCAGTTTACATTATACATTATATTGCATGTTTATGCTGCATGATCGGCTCGATATTATATCGTCCATGTGAATGAATATATAATTCAATTCTGCAAAATAGCATTAAGGCTACTTAAATAATAAACTGAGAAGTGAGTTTTCAATGCTTTTAGTTTTCACATACATTTTTTTAAATGTTTATTTATAATGAGGTTAACAAGGGACCAAAACTCGATTTTTGGCTTTTCTGAAGACAATATGTATAGCCTATATATTAGTGCTGTCAAATCGATTAATCGCATGATTCGCATCTAACATAAAAGTTGTTGTTACATAATATATGTGTATATATATTATTACATATATATCTGTCTGTCTGTGTATATACAATACATATATAAAAAACACACACACACACACACACACATACATATATATATATATATATATATATATATATATATAAATGTCTCTGTGTGTGTGTATAAACTTATGTGTAAGTATGTAAGTACACAAACAAACACACACACACACACACACACACACATATATATATATATATATATATATATATATATAATGTAAACAAAAACTTATATGTTATGATTGACAGCACTAATATATATAGCCTATTAGTGAATAGGGAGCCAATGCAATTGCTGTAGGATGGGAGTGATGTGAGCAGATTGTTTGTTAAATGTAAAGGCACGAGCAGCCGAGGCTTGAATAAGTGGCAGGCGATTAAGGGTTTTAGTGGGTAGTTCTTAAAACAAAGTGTTACAATAGTCCAGACATGAGCTTATAATAGCATGGACAACAGTTTCAGCAACTATGAGATTGGAAGAGATGGAAAAAAACAATTCTTAACAAGCTGATTGACGTGGGGTTTAAAGCATAATATTACCCCAAGTTTGCATGTAAGGAAAGACTAAAACTGTCAATATGAATAGAGAATTCATGTTGGCAGGAGACAAGGGATTTAGGGCCTATCAACAAGATTACTGTTTTTTTTTTTTCAGTATTCAGTTTTAAGAAGTTTTGAGCCATCCATGCTTTGAGATCGTATAGGCAGGATGTAATGGAAGGGGGAGGAAAAACAGAATTAGGCTGAGCAGAAAGATAGATTTGTGTATCATCAGCATAACTGTGTAAATTAAGACCATGACGCTGGATGATCTGACCCAGATGAAGCATGTAGATTAAAAATAGAAGTGGACCAAGAACAGATCCTTGAGGTACTCCACTGTAAACGGTGACATAATTAGCTTTGTGTTTATAATGAATTGTTCCCTGTCTGAGAGATATGAGCTTGAAGGACAATTCCTGTAATACTGACAGCAGTTAGACGAGATAGGAATACAGAATGGCAAACAGTTACAAAAAGCTGCAAAAGAATCAGAAGGCTGAGGACACCACTATCAGAGGCAAGGAGGTCATTCACTCAATCACATGTTCTGGTTGTCAAAATACATCTCCCCCAATTCTCTATGGCTTTTATCCTTGATAAAAAGTAGGGAAGACACTGAAGTTGTGATAGACCTGTATCTGACTGAAACGGCTTCTTGAACAAGGAAATGTGAAGGGTTGTACTTGATTTTGTCTAATGGGACTTGATTGGATGGTTGTGGTTTGCTATTGGTCGATCTGATGTGAGTGACAGGTTGCCCCGCCCTCGCCCCAGTAAACACTCATCAGAGAAGAAAAGAGATGATGAAGAGGAAGCTATTTTGATTAAAGATTATGAGGGCACTGGGTTTTAAAACAATAATGATGTGTGTGGATTAATCATTTACAAGGAATAATGCAGTGGTCCATAACAAATAAGAATTGTTCATTTTGATTTCATTTTCTACTCTGTGGGAATGTTTCACCTGTTTTTGTTTGAGCGTGTTAGATTGATTAGTTAAGTAGTAGCGTCTATAATTAGTGTCTCATTCATGTCTGTTGCACAAACAGTGTGAGACGAGGAATAGCCTACATACCAAATTTGAACACATCGGGGATATAAATTATATTGAGCCTCGGGCTAATGGGACAAGACTGCCCTCTGGTGGCCAAAGGAAGCTGGCATGTGCATTAATCTTCCTCTTTAAGCCGTTATATTTCGCTTCATCCCTACTAGCTTAATCAGACTCTTAACTAGCACCGCAGTAATCATCTTTGTCTTCGCATCAGTTTGTTTTTTTCTTCCAGCATTTGTCTCTGTCTTACAGGTCCTGCTTGCACTTCCATTGACTGCAAAAAGCATCGCCATGGCAACACGGACACACTGCAATCCATTGCCCTCATTAGGAAGAACCTGAAAAGATTTCACACCTCTGTTAGATCTCTCCTTGATAACGTACACAGATGTCAGGTTGACATGGCAACCCAACAGCCCTGTATAAAGGCACTGGACAGGTGAATTTATGTTCAGGAATCTAGTCACTGGAGTAGTATGTACTTTTATATAATAAAATAATTCCCTGTGCTCAGTGCTGGACACATAAATAACATTAATAATAGATTATTCGGTCCTTAATTCTGCAGAGCAAATGTATTATGCATGATATTTTTAAATTAGTTCATTATTAATTGATGAATATCATTATCATTGACACTAATAAAATTCATTAAAAATGATCATAATTCCCTTCAAAGAAAAATTAATGTGTTAATATGCTCAGATTAAGAAATTCCAAAAAAGGTAACATGAAATATATATGTGTGTGTGTGTGTGTGTGTGTGTGTGTGTGTGTGTGTGTGTGTGTGTGTGTGTGTGTGTGTGTGTGTGTGTGTGTGTGTGTGTGTGTGTGTGTGTGTGTGTGTGTGTGTGTGTGCATTAGGGCTGGGCAACGATTTTTAAAAGTTTGTTTACATGTGTGTGTACTGTGTATAATTATTTTGTATATTTAAATACACACATATGCATGTATATATTTAAGAAATATTTGCATGTATATACTGTATATATATTATGTTATAAATAAATATAAATATTTTATATATAAATTACACATTTTTCTTAAATATATACATGCATATGAGTGTATTTATATATAGGCTACACAATATTTATACACAGTAATTCATATAATTTCATGTAATTCATATATTAAATGAATATATTTAAATGCTATTCTATTCTGTTAATCTTATTCTACATTATATATTATTAGTGAATATATAATATTAAATATGATATATATATATATATACACACACACACACACTATATATATATAACATATAAAACTCATAAAATAGTAAAAATACTATTAAATATACATATACACATTGTATGATATGATGTAGACTAGAGCTCAATATATATTTAATATGGAGTTTAATATAATGATAGCAAATCAAACACCTTCAGTCCTCCAGATGCCCGCCTACAGATGTGCAAAACAGCCAGCGTTATTGAAATTTCACAAGACTAGACGAGTTTCACTTTATCTGAGCAGAGAACAGTTAATACAAGCCATCCATCATAGAGACAGCCTCTGTAATGCACAGGTATGAGTCTCTGCTGACCTCAAACCCACAAGGTGTTACAAATGCCTCCCAGAACAACAGGGATGTTCAAGGAATGGACAAATGGGACGGGATGTGATGTGACAGTAGGTGATTCAGACATTTAGGTCACAGACTTCAGAGGAATTGTACTGGGTTCCACCTGAGTAACACGAGAATGAACCTCATTGGTTCTTGCTGAAGCTCAAACGTGCTGCGTAACACGAATGAAACTCATTGGCTCTTGCTGAAGCTCCAACATGGTGCGTAACACGAATGAACCTCATTGGTTCTTGCTGAAGCTCAAACGTGCTGCGTAACACGAATCAACCTCATTGGCTCTTGCTGAAGCTCAAACGTGCTGCGTAACACGAATCAACCTCATTGGCTCTTGCTGAAGCTCAAAAGTGCTGTGTAACACGAGAATGAACCTCATTGGTTCTTGCTAAAGCTCGAACGTGCTGCGTAACACGAGAATGAACCTCATTGGCTCTTGCTGAAGCTCAAACGTGCTGTGTAACACGAGAATGAACCTCATTGGTTCTTGCTAAAGCTCGAACGTGCTGTGTAACACGAGAATGAACCTCACTGGCTCTTGCTGAAGCTCAAATGTGCTGCGTAACACGAATGAACCTCATATTGGATCTTGCTGAAGCTCAAACCAGTGCCGTAGAGAGAGAAATAGTTGCAAAACTCCCATAGACCGCCATAGGAACTTTGGAATGCGGAAGTAACGCGTGTCGTGGAGCAGCCAATAGTTACAAAACACCGATAGTTCCAGCATTGAACCCCATTCCTTTTCAGTGTTTCCGAAGTACGCTCGCTGGTAAATTAATGAAATTACTTTATTTCTTTACTTTTAAACACATTAGCCGACCTCTCGTGAATCTAGTCAGTAGTTATATTTTATGTAGCCAGTTTTAGTTAATGTTTATTGGAAGATAATAGGTTAATTGCAGCTATTTACGTGACACTAACGTTAGCTAACTTACGGTAACCTGATGTATATAATATATAATATTATTAATAATAATATTTATATATATATATATATATATATATATATATATATATATATATATATATATATACACACACACACACACAATTCATTTATTTAAATGGGTTAGGGTTATGTGTGTGTATATATGCATATTTGTCAAAATGTGTGTTTGTGTAATACATATAGGCCTACATAAATACACATGCATTCATATATATATATATATACATACACAATTAATATATTATGTGTATGGGTTAGGGTTAGTAATGTGTGATTGAAAAATATATATACATGTGTACCTTTACACAGTACATCGTATACATGTAGCCTATTTGTGTGTGTTTTCTGATGAATGGTTTAGTCTATGATTAGGGTAGGATGAAGGGGTACATTAGCCATACTGAAATGAATCCCGTTAACAGTTATTTAGCTACGCATTTAGGAACATAGTTAATTCACTCATTAACTATCTCTCCGGTTTCATTTTATGAAGTTAATATATACCGAACATTGCTGCAAATATAGTCGTTGCTTTCTACGTTATGGGAGCTGTCCTTTTCCCTCCTAAATCATTCATTGGTACATGCACAGCGTAATTATTTATATTTTATGTTGGTTGGAATTCTGAACGGACCGCCACTGTAGACCTCTTTGCGTGATCACGAAGGTAGGCTAATGGCTGAATCGGAATTTTTAAGCAAGATCACGGATCAATAGCCTAATACAGCCCAGTTGTGCTAAAATAAATATCATGAGACGATCCATCAACCGATGAAAGCCGCTAAAGGCAGTGCTACTACCTATGCGAACATGAACACTAAGCTTTTCCCTCAAAAAACCCCCCTAAAACTTATCTAAGTAATATACAGTATTTCGTTGTCACCCTGCCTCTCCAAATGCAAAACTGACATTAACTAAATGCAATAATGCAGTAACAGCTGAAAAAGTACTTGGGTGTGTGTTTTATTTTATATTGACCGTTCAATAATGTAATTGCTGTTGTCTGTCCCATAGAAGAACATGACAGCCAGCGTATGTTTTGGAACTATTGGGGCTTACATGAACCACGTGACAGCCATAGCGGCGACATCAAAGCGTGTCGCAACTCTTTCTCTCTATGGCACTGGCTCAAACGTGCTGCGTAACACGAGAATGAACCTCATTGGTTCTTGCTGAAGCTCAAACGTGCTGCGAACACGAGAATGAACCTCATTGGTTCTTGCTGAAGCTCAAACGTGCTGCGTAACATGAATGAACCTCATTGGTTCTTGCTAGGGATGCACCGGATCCAAATTTTTGGGGTTCGGCCGAATACCGAATCCACTGGTTAAGATTCTGCCGAATCCGAAACCGAATACCGAATCCTACTCCCATCCTCAGTCCATTAAAACAGTAAACACATTAATGAATTAAACATTAATGAATTAAAGTCCTTGCCACCCCGAGACAAATCGCCATTGCAAATAGAACATATAGCTCGACTTGAATCGCCTTCTTTTAACTGAAAGTACTGCCAAACAACACTTTTCCTGCTCACGAGTTCCATTTTCAAATTCTCAGCTCTACTGCACTCGAACCTACGTAAACATTTTTCAGTAATCAACGACTGTGTGATGTCGACCAGCGTAGCACGCATAGTGCAAGCCTAGGGTTCGGTTCGGTGGAAAAAAATTTGAAGGTTTGGCAGAAACCGAACCCCCGTCAAAAAGCCCAATATTCGGCCGAATCCGAATCCTGGATTCAGTGCATCCCTAGTCCTTGCTGAAGCTCAAACGTGTTGCGTAACACGAGAATGAACCTCATTGGTTCTTGCTAAAGCTCAAACGTGCTGTGTAACACGAGAATGAAGCTCATTGGTTCTTGCTAAAGCTCAAACGTGCTGCGTAACACGAGAATGAACCTCATTGGTTCTTGCTAAAGCTCAAACGTGCTGTGTAACACGAGAATGAACCTCATTGGTTCTTGCTAAAGCTCAAACGTGCTGTGTAACACGAGAATGAACCTCATTGGTTCTTGCTAAAGCTCAAACGTGCTGCGTAACACAAGAATGAACGTCATAGGTTCTCGCACGTCAAGCTTTTAGTTTTTTTTTTAAACTAGCTACTTCTCATGCTACTTAATTGCACCATGCATTAAAACGGGGTTAGTTTTGGGGGCCTGAAAACACAAACTTTTGAAAACAGGATTAAAAGTTTTTGAAAACGATACTCTTTTCGTCTGTTTAAACTACAAAAACGCGAATTTGTGAAAACTGTGACATCATGTGCATTGCATGATCAGTTTATTGGTGTAGTGTTTCTTTACAAAGTGACATAATCACTAACTACTGGCCTGCCCTAATACGTTTTTTTGTCATTTCCGCCGATCCGTGTGAACGGGGATCATTTTGATAACTTTGTCATCTATACACCAAAAACGCAAAGGAAAATCTTTTCTGTTTTTAGTGCATCTTTTTAGTGTAAACGTACGTACCCTGAAAAGCAGCTCTGCAGGACCAGCAATGAGAAAAATAGTGTACTGCATTCATGACATTTTTAAATGAACAAATATTTAAAATAAGAATATAAATATATACTAAATACAGCTAAAAGTTACTATATCTTCATACATTTGTTCAAATGAGATCATGCAAGATAGCAAAATAGAGAAATGCATGTCATATTATCTTATATCTATACTGACAGCTAAGTTTTCTTATTATATAAAATGCACTGTCCGATGGTCACTAACAGGTCCTCACTTCACACAATACATACTGACAAATCATATTTTAAATATAGAATTCTTTATTCAGCCCTTGATTCCCAACAAGACAAACATGGTGACAGAAGTCATTTGTCGTTTTTAGAATGTTGAGTTAAAGTGAAGACAGTGAAAGTATCTTTTAACATTCATACCACAGCAATTCTATTCTTATAAACAGTTATACATCTACACAGGCTTAGTCCAGACCAGAATCAAAACTTGAGTTAATAACAGCCCACATTACAAAAAAACAACTGACAATCATGTGTGCGATGAAATTTCAAGGTTAAAATGTACATGGAAATGTTTCCACTTCACTTATGCATTCAATCAAAAGCTTCAGGAGTGGAATTGTTCTGAAATTAATGCTTATGCAACCCTTGAATAAGACAGCACGTCTTCATAACTGCATACTTATGGATCTCATCACCCAGTTAAAACCTCTCATACAGTATTTAATGACAACATATTACATACCAGCCATTATGTTGGTAAAGTATGTTTAACCAACTGTATCTATAGATAACAAAGCCTATACAAGTCATCTTCGATATTTGAATCCAAAGACTCAGTCTCTTTAATTCATCAATCCATACTTCTGATAATATAAAACCCCACAAAAAAAGACAGAAATATATTCATACATATTTTTGATTTTTAGCTTTCAGAAGATTACATCCTTGTGTATGTGGAATACATGTATCAAAAATTGTTAGAAAGCATCCAGTGTTGAGTTCTAATGGGATGCAGTGCGTATTGAAGCTGGTGTGCAAATCCAACACCCTCATTTGATCCAAATCAGATTAAATCACCATTCAACGCAATTAGCACCACTGCAGAAAACATTAACTCGCCATCGTTTGCACGGGGAATGCCAAGAAGCAACAAATCTGCCAGTCCCCATGAATTTGGTCGTAATAACAATGTCTGAGAGCATTAGGTTTATTACAGAGCCTTGAATGAAGAGGAAGGCGCGCGGCAGCCGCAGTGGAAGTCTGCGTTGGGGTCGCACAGCAGCGAGTCTCTGTTGTGTTTGTGTGGCAGGCAGTCGAGGTGATACCAGGCGTCGCAGTCGTCACACTGGATCCACTGCACGGTGTCCTGCTGCGGGAGACGACAGTGTGACGCCGCGCACGGTTCCACACCCTGAGCGACCCCCACGCCAACGTCATCCTCGTCTTCAGAAGAGGAGGAAGAAGAGGAGGAGGAGGAAGAGGAGGAGCTAGAGGAAGATGATGATGAGGGAGATGGCAGGGAAGGCCGTGGTGGCAGCGGGTGTTTTCTAGGCCTTCCACGTCGTCGCCTGCAGGAAAAGAAAAAATCTGTAAAATTATATATTAATAAATGCAATCAATACATAAAATATACTATTGTTAAAAAAATGTTATCGCTTTATTTTCATAAAATATTTTTGTATTTTATATTGTTTATAAATATTGTTTTTTATTATGTTGTTTTGTTTTTAAAACAAGTTTTTAAACTTGTTTTTATATTTTTAAACCTTATAACTTCAGAATAAAGATTTAATTAATTTCCATACATTTTTCAGACTTGGATATCACAAATTCCCTAATATTTTACATTAATAAATGCAATTAATTAGAAAAATGTACTACTGACATTTAGAAATATTAATGACTTTAATTATCTATATATAGTCATTATATTATAATAAAAAAACATGATTCCATTTTATACTTTATTCTATTATAAAATATTTTATTTATTTCAATATATATTTTCAGGCGTTGAAAACAAAAATTTCCTGATATTTTATATTAGTGATACAATAATAAATTAGACAAAATATTCTCACTCTTAGAAATATTAATTTTATAAAAGACAGACAGACAAGAATAAAGATTTTAATAATTTCCATACATTTTCTAGGCTTGGAAATTACAAATTGATTGCTATATATTTCCAAGCCTAGAAAATCTAGGGAAATGATTAAGATCTTTATTCTATATATATATATATATATATATATATATATATATATAAATATAAAATACAATTAATTAGATACTAAATAAATTAGATAAAATACTAAATTAGATACTAAAAAATATTAATGACTTTAATTTTAGAATAAATATATATAAATTCTGAAACAAATAGATCATAAATTCCTATATAAATTCCAGATTGTTTCGGGCTTTTGATGATCGTGAGGCTCCTGTATGTCACTATCCAGTAGTATCACTCACCCAGTTGAGGCCTGAAAGCGAGAAATCACCCCGCTCGCCGTCTCCGTCTTGCTCATCCTCGCTGATGGGGAGGTCAGGTTGTAATTCTCACTTCCCATCCTCAGGGAAGAGTATATCGGAGAGCTGTGTGCCCTAGGTCTCCTTCCAGGACCAGACAAGCAGGGCTTCTGCTGGCGGAGGGGAGTCAGATTGATGCTGTTGCCTGTGGTGTGACTCATGTTCACAACATGATTGAACTGCCTGTTCGGTGGCGCATTGAAAATGCTGCCGGTGTGTTTCGACACATCAAACTGTGAGCGGCAACTCTGCTCCAGTTTGGGTAGAGGGGGTTGAAACACCTCTGACTCTGATTTGTAAAGTCGTCGTCTTTTCTTTGCTTGTACTCTCCTCCCGTCCTCCGCGTCTCTGCGGCCCGCGGGATCATCTGAACTGTCGTCCTCCAGCAGAACCGTGTGGGCTGATTTGCGTCGGCTCTTTGAGGATGGCGGGACAGACTTGGATGAAATCTCGCCAACAGCCTGGAAAGGAGGCGGGGTTGTGGGCGGGGCCAAAGCGTTGAATGGCGGAGTATTCGAGGTGGTCGTTTTTTCGCTTTTCTTAAAAGTCCAGCAGCTGCCGTTCATCTTGCTCAGGCTGCCGATGGAGTTGAGGATGACCGTGGCTCTGTTGATGGACAGCTTTGAAATGTCCAAGGCGGGGTCTGGTTTACGGTCCAAGGACGTTCTGATCCGGTTCTTAATGTCAGATGAGAAGGAACCCGCTTTAGGCACAGTGATGGCGTCAAAGTCCAGTGGGCGAACCCGTACTTTCTGGAAGAGGAAGTAGAATTCTGGGCTTGCTCGTCCCGATTGGCCACCGATGGTGAGTGTGTCGCCATCAAAGATTTCCTTTAACACCCCTTGTTGGAGGCGTATGTCATTTACCCATGTGCCTGTGGAACAGAGAGAAACTTTTTAGAAGACATTTTACATCAGAGCTTGTAATAAAATAATCTACACTTGTCCCAGAATGCAATTGTGTAGGTCATGTTCACATAAAAATAGAATTAGGCTATACATTTAAAGCAAAATATTAAGAAACAAACTAAAACTAAATATTGCATTTATAGTATTTTATATATTGAAATCATTAACTCTTTCCCCGCCATTGATGGAATTTGCCATGTTTTCACTGTTATACGGTAGGGGAAGCTATGACACATCTTCTGAAAGAGTACAGAATTTCCTGATAAAACAAAAACAGAAACAGAAACAAGCAATAGCAGATGCATATGTAAAATAACGCTATTATCAACATTAAACAGCATATAAATCAAAGCTGCCTAATGTTACCAAATGAAATGTTCAGATTGAGATATAGGACTGTGCAAGCTTTATGGGTATTGATGGACTCGTTCTACTCCATCTATGTTTTGACCATCCTTCTGAATCCGATCTTGATGTAGTCTTTGACAAAAACGCGTTTTTCTCAGCTTTTTGCTCAAAATGTTGCTTTTTTTATGAAACGTACCCATATTCAATTGTTGATAAATAAAGAGAGAGAATGCGTTAAGCTAGAATAAAACAGGTTTTTTTCGTGTGAAAGCAGAGGCTCTGTTCTTTCTTTTGATATACTCTATGTTCAAATATTTATACAACAAAATTCTGGGGGCCATGAAAATTGTGTGAAAATTAACAAAAAGGCTAGCGGTCGCTGGCAGCTTAAAAAAAAAAGAAACGCTGGCGGGGGAAAAGTTACAAAGTAATGCTGTCAAATAGATTAAATCACGATTAATTGTATCACACACACATATATACATACACACACAAATATATATATATATATAGTGTATACATGTCGGCGTATGTATATATACACACATGCAATTAATTAAACAGCAGAAATACAAAGATATATATATATATATATATATATATATATAGTATGTATATATATATATATATATATATATATACACACACACAAATATATATATATATATATACAGGTATATATATATAATGTATACATGTGTGCGTATGTATATATACACACATGCAATTAATTAAATAGCAATAATACAAAGATATATATATTATATGTGTGTGTGTGTGTATATATATATATATATATATATATATCTATATATAGTATGTACATATGTATAAATATATAATTTATGTATGTATATAATTTTATTTTTAAATATAGCACAACCCCCACCATAGCTGCTGCGGTCCTTCACTTGAACTTTCCAGCCCTCTTCTCCGGAGGCATCGGTTTCTCTTTCCACATGGAGCTCAGCATGGATACGGGACACAATTACTGACTCCAGAGTGACGTCACAGAGCTCTGTGGCCTGTCCCAGCCGAAACACACACTGGGCCAGAGCGGGGCGGAAAGTGTACAGGTCAGGCGCAGAGTCAGATGACTCATTTCCATGGGCGTTACTACTGTTTGTATGAGACAATCCAATCCTCAACAGTTGAAAACACGGCTGGACTCCTGACGACATTTTGACATCCCACAAATAAATGGGGAGAAAATCTGCAACACAGCTGGCAACAGCTGGGCCAATCACATAACACTGGGCTAAACGTCCTCCATCAAAGACTCGCTACTCAGAAAGACTCTTTTGAGTGCGACCCTTATAAATAAATTATTATGCCCAGTAAATAACATCTGACACACTAGATATTATTAAAATATTTGTAGGACAAGTTGCAGCACAGATAGTTAGATAGATTTCTGCGCAAAATGTCTAGGTATGTAAAGTATTAAAAGTGGATATGCAGTGCCGGGCCAGATGCCGTCACTTGCAGGTCTTCATTCTGGAAAACAGAACAATACAGGGCTTTAGTGACATTACCAATATTTAATTCTTTATTGCAAATTATTTTTTAGCATTTCTAAAGTGAAAATTAAAAAAATCAAATCAAAGTTCTGATAATAATTAACATGATGCTTTCGTAGTTCTAATCATACACACACACACACACACACACACACACACATATATATATATATATATATATATATATATATATATATATATATATACACACACACACACCATGCATAGTAGTATGCTTTTAAATATTTACATGTATATTTGTATATATATAGTTCATTTTAATATAACGTTACACCACAATGCTTAGACATACTGTATTGATCTTTATACAGAGTAATACATGAATAATGCAAGAAATAGCCTACTATTTTCATTATATTAAATACATTTACAAAAAAAAAACAATTTAAAGAGTCGCTAGTCAACCTGGACCATGGCATTGCCCCAACAATACAAACATTTATAGCTTGACCAAATGTCAAAGTAAGTTGCGCGTCGCCTATACAGTAGCACCGTCTGATTCTCTCTGATTTACACCATGCATCGAAGCCTATAGGTTTCTTTACGGAACTTTAAATCATATACAGTTGATCAAAAACGTTTCAAAGCAGTAGTTTATAAAACATGCGGCGTATTTACAAAGCACAGACGTTTGTTTGCCATACATATTTCGCTATAGCAGCGTCGCTAAAAGAAATGTTAGTGGTTGTGAAGGCTGAGCAGTGGATGGCTCGCGCATGAAGCACATTCACACAAAGCCAGTTGAAAACAGCTGTTTTATAAATACAACCATCTCATTTCGTCGAACATTACGATAATAAAACACTTACAAATGCATGACATACCTAAATTATGAAGGTATATGTTTAGTAAAACGCTACATGTCTCTTTTATTTGTGCTCCGTGGTAAATCTTATCGCCTCCTCTCCCCAGGAAGTGCTTTGAAATTTGGCGCGCCAGGACCCGTTTCCTTGCGCGAAAATCAACGCCACTTCCGTCGATGTTGTGAAGGAAACTGATGTCAATGGAGAATGTCCTTTCTTCAGCTGTCTATGAGAATGACAATGCAGCGGACAGTTGGTTTTTAACCATAGATGAGCTTCTGTTTTTTGTTGTTAACATAATCATTGCGATTATTTTATGATATAACGACACACTTTGATGGATACGCGCTTTTTTTACAATTTACAAAATAATTTACAATTATTTACGAATTATATTTGTATTTAAATATATTAATTATATTTATATAAATACTTAAAAAATATTAATTTTATTTATTTCATAGGCTATTTCTATTTATTATTAATTTCGAATTATTACCTATGGGAATTACTGAATAACTGCATGCCTCTGTATATTAATGCTTAAGGATTCATACAGTTTATAGTGTTCATTTAATGTCTAAATAGTGGTGATTATGCATTATAGAAAAAACAAACAGACAAGAACATCAACCATGAGTTTTTATTTTATTTTCATCTTTCATTCACAAGGGGAAAAAAAGGTTGAACTAAAGTTGTGCTTGAAGTCAAACTATGAAGCCACATGTAATACTAAATTAACAAAGCAGCCAAAAAAAATTTTCTGCACCATACTTTGTACATGACTGTGAAGTATTGTTAATATTCATGGTTCTATGGAAGTCAGTTATTTGCCTTTTATCTGGCTTAAAGCAAATACATCCGTGTGAGTTTCAATGCTCATCCGAAAGAGGAAAATTGCTATAATGATCACAATCACAACTTTTCCAAGACAGCTGCAGATGAATAAAGCACTTTGAGAAACCCATCTCCTGTCCTGAGAACTCTTGCATGTAAGCTGACAAAAGATCAATTTACCAATGAAATCAGCATAAGTCGATGAAGAAAGCACACACTCCTGAGCTCGTTTGATAATGTGATGCCAGCATCTGTGTAAACCGCTGATCAAACCTGAGCACACTTACAGGATGGACTTGTATTGCTATGGTTCCTTTACCCAAAAATATTGACAAGTCTTTTTACCAGTCACTTTTCACTGCGATAAGTGCAAACTCTTAATTTGATTTATCCAGCTCAAACTACTCGGGGTCAAAGTTCAATTCACCAAACGCAAAAGCTAATTTCAACATATTTAAAAGCAACGACCTTTGTAAATCTGACTCGCACTGAACTTCGAGAGGTGAATGCAATTGTTCAAGTATAATCAACTGTTTATACACCTGCTTATTCTGACTAAATGCTAGTTTATCAGAAAAATGATTTCGGACTTATAAGAAACCAGCGAACGGGTTTTGATTCTATTGTGCTCAGTTATGCCTGAGGATTGGAAATGAGTGCACCACTCAAAAACTGTTTTCTCTTCATGACTGTATTGCATAATCCTACATTTGACATCCATTATTTGCAAACATTGAAAACAATTTCATATTAGCTACTAAAATAACATTGACATTAAGAATACTTCTCATCAGAGGCAAAGTAATGCAATGAAATCTTCTTTCTAGCAGGCAACCTCTAGTTTAGCATGCTTCTGTGATGCTTTTAATTGTGTATATAGACTATATCTATGACATCAGCGCATATATGAAGAGACTATAATTAATAAATAGCAATAATAATATAGTCTCAGTGAAATATATCTTGAGTTTTGCATTATAAAAATCATTCTCAAGTGCAAAGATAAAAAGCAGTCAAAGCATTTTGTTTCTAATTCAGTAAAGCATGAAAGTGATAAAGGTTTCCTGTTTTTTGACCTTGAAAAGTCTTATTTTAAGGGAAATGCATGAGCATCCAGCAATCATTGGATTGAAAGAGTATTGATCATTGACATGCAATATATCTATGTACAGAAGTGTGTGTGTGTGTGTGTGTGTGTGTGTGTGTGTGTGTGTGTGTGTGCGTGCGTGCGTTCTCATTCAGGAAACATGAGCGGAACATATGTGTGTAAATCAAGAATAAATACATTCTTACATAAAATGTTCCACTGAATTGAGTATAAACATTACTGCAAAATTGGTTTTATGGACAATTTACAAATAAATCTGCTCTGCTCATGTTTGATAAATGAGGCCCAATGCTTTCACACTAATATTGCATCATAAGGCCTAATAACTGCACATTCAGTCCTGTGACATAAGAACAAACTGTAACAATACAATTTCTGAAGCGAAGGCGATTTAAAAGAAGGCTTGCTAGTCAAAAATCTAGGGCTTGATCATGAAATATATCTAATAAGTATCAATGCAATATATAAAACTTTTTTTTTTCACCTTTCATACAATGCGTTAAAATTACAATCTATACCTGTTCTGAATGCAGTTACTAAATCGAAGCAAAAAGGGATCCCTTTCATTTGTAATTTAACCATGTTTTTTCCATATTTTTTTTTGCAAACCACTGTATTTACATTAGTTCAAATTTAATTCACATCTTTGCAAGGATTTAGCCTTAATTGTGCTTTTTCGACACCCTGTGTTTTTGTTGTTGTTGCCAGTTTCCCTCTGTGTCATTCAGACATCAAACCATGAGGTAGCACTAGCAACCAACAGACTAAGCCCCGCCCCATGATGCAAGACTCCACCCACCAGCTACAGCTCATTTTAATATTGCATTATCATTTACCTGTATAAACACATTGATCCAGTAGAATCAAGTAGTGTTAACCTAAAAATCAAGTGCTGTGAGAAGAATAATGAAGAATATAAACCTTTAAAGTTTTCAAAAGGGGGTTTTCGCAGCAATGACCACCAATTTGGGTTTCCCAAGAACCTTTCAGTAAACAGTTCTACATGGAACCATTAAAACCAATAAAGATAAGAGTGTATGGTATGAAGAAGGTTCAGATAGCTTTGCAAATAAGGTATTTGCAATTATTAAATCTGAAGTATGTGATAATTGTGTTTGAAGAGGACCTATTAGTCTTTTTTACTTTTTTTGTTTTTTTTTAGCTTTTTTAGCATGTTGCTGTTTGAGCACGAGAAAGGTCTGCAAGTTACAAATCACAAAGTCACTCCTAAGGGACTTTAAGCAAAATAGTAATGTTTATGTTACAGCTAGATGTGTTCTATGCCGATTCAAGTGTACTGACAGAAATGCTTTAAACACAAACCTACATTATAAAACCATATTAGATGTTATGAATATACATTTTCCTGTACTCAGTTCCCCCCACACTTTCAAGTTCAAGCAAGTTCATTGCTTCTTATTGCGAATCATTCTTCATGAATAGATGTCAAATGTATGTGATTCTCAAGCAAATTTCTGCAAGTCTTACAAAGCTCAAAGCAGCTAAAATATATTCAAATGAGTGGGAAAAAGAGATCACGGGAAAGGCCCAGGCTGTGGAGAAAGCCCAGCGGAGTCAGCATCTGAAACTGCTGAGACGAGCCGTTTCTTCAGCGGAGTTCCTCTGAACCACAGCTGATCCTATTTACAGTGTTAAGCCCCCGTATCAGATACCTGTCATCCATGCGGACCTGATTCATCAAGGTGTTTGGTTTACCGTTGGCAGGGATTATCAGCACAGCACTTCAAAGCCGGAGGTGAACGCAGACGGTCAAAAAGGGAGCATTCACACCAGGAGAAGCGCTGGGAAAGTGTGTTTGCCGGTGAGATGCATTCCGGTTGGTCTTGAAATGAACTTTATAAGTGACTCAAAAAATATTCTTTTGGCATTTTGTAGATGACCTGCTTGAAAAATGTGCGAGTAAGATACCCATTTACAATCCACTTCAGGTGTTGCTTGAAGTGTCCATGGAGTTTCAAGAAGTTTGACACTCTCGTAAAAGTTCTAGATAGTGGCATGGCTAAATAAAGTTAAAGAAAAGTATCGTCAAGACTCACAAGTGATGTGTTTTTTTTCTTCTTCACATGCACTACATGGCCACACTAATCTAGCACTTGGCTTTAAACTAGTCAAGAACTCCTCAGTAATTCAAATGCATGCATAGTGCAGGACCGTTTCTGTTCTTCAAAGTTTCTTTTTTAATATTTTTTTTTGTGAGTGCGGTCTTCTCTTGGATTCTTCTTCTCTTTTTGCTTCTTCAACAAGCGAGATGTAATTTTAGAAGTATGAGATGTTGAGATGTTGCGAATGGAAAGTGGCCGCACTGGTGTAATAGATGTTGGTTTGTGTAACTTAATTTACAGTGCTCAGGTTGTGGTTCCATTAGTTGGATCCAACGTAGTGGCTTTCTCAGAATGCGCATCCAACTCATTCACCATTTCCCCAGGCGTGGTTGCGCCGATCAGGTCGCCATCTATCTGAGCCCCAGATTTGGGCGGGACGACAGGGCTGGCGCTCAGAATGGAATCGGGGGTGCGAGTGGCGCTATGGTCGCCCTCAAAAATGGTCAGGGGGACGCCAGCGAGAGTGCCAGGCTCAAGGAGGAGCTTGTGAGAGGTGAGATTGTCGGGGACGTCTGTGTCACTGTCCAGAGGAAGCGCAGACGAGGTGAACTCCACGCCTGAGTCGTTCATATCCAAGAAGTTTTTGTCAGATTGGAGGGCCTGGTACTGACCTGGTTTTGATACCTCAAGACCCTAAGAGTGAAGTTAAAAGAGAACCGCAGAACTGTGAGATGAATGTCTGAACTAGTCAAATAGTCATAGAAAAAAAAACAAGAAAAAGTTCTTCAAAAATGAAAACTCTGTCATTTTTTTATTTTTATGTTGATGTTAATTTAATTTAATTGAATTTAATACAATTTTTTGGTCTAAACTATGAGCAGTTGTACAAGCTGCATAACAATTCTTTAAATATTTCAAATACTCTGGTCCATGGAAACATTGTCATTATTTTAGTAATATTTTTATACTATTATAGTTTTATTAATGTTCTGAACTATATTTTATTTTGATAATTTCAGTTTTACTTTTAGTTAACTAAAAGTAATTTTGTTATGTGCTTTTGTAATTTTTATTAGATTTTTTTCTTCTTAAATATTACTATTCCGACTTCATTTGTTTTTATTTCAATTTTAGTTTTTATTCATTTCCAGATAGTAATTGAGAAATTAGTAGTAATGGCAAGGCAACATTTCTAATTTTCATTTAGTTTAAGTTCTTCTAATATTTATATTTTACTTTACAAATTTAAAAAAAATCTTTTTTATAGTTTAAGATTAATTAATTAAGATTAATTTTAGTTAACAATAATAATCTTGATGAGGGTGAGCAAATGATGACAGAATTAACATTTTTAGGTGAACTATCCCTTTAAGATCATGTTGGCGAAAAAACAAACTTTAAAAAAAATAAAAAAATACCCTACTTTGATCTCAACTTCTGTGCTCTCAGTGTTGTTCTCCCATGTGGACTGCCCAATGGACTCCTCTGTGAATCTAGTATAAACTTCATGAACCACCTGAAAAACATATATACACATGTCAAAAATAATCATACTGTGCTGTTGGTGATCCCACAATCATATCAAAATCATAGCAAGGGCTTTTTCACACTAGAGCTTGTGGTTCGAACCAGAGTCCATTAAAGGTTTGGTTTGTTGGGTGTGAAAGCTAGTTTTGAACTTGTTCTTTCTACTTGAAAATGGGAGTATGATGGACGATTTATGTGGAGTATGTTAGACATTTTTGCAGAAGTGAACTGCTATTGATATAGTGAAGTGAATTGTCACTTTCTGACAGTCCAAAAAGTGGCCCAATTTACCTGCATCTTATAATGAATCAGTCATTCCTGTTTGCCTGTAGGAATTGCCTCTGGCAAGTATCTTGCATTCTTTGCTTCTCTTGCCATGACAGGCGCAAGTGACGTTAAAATCTGCTAGTGAAAATCAAAGGGACTAAAATATGAATACAACAATAAATATTGAATTTTGCTTTCCATTTTGGCTCCTTCTCCTGAGCTGTTATCTAGCTAGAGTGGCACACAGCTGCTGTCTGTGATCACATTGAGCTGGTGATGCAAACGGATCACAGTTTGGAGCAAAATAATGCAATGCTGTGTGAAGGCAGGGGTGGGGGGGTGGAAATAAATTCAGGTTCAGACCAACCAAATCACACCAAGTGTGAAAACAGCCTGAGAAATCAGCAGATCCAGAATAAATATTCTGCACACACATTAGGGTTGTTGGAAATAGAATATACTGTATACTGTAACATTGTGAAAACTGGATGAAGCAAAGGGCAAATATATCTGAATAATTTCAAACACATACTTGTTTAAAGCACAACAACTCTCCTGTATTTGGCCCTTTACAGTGTCACAAAATATATACAGTATGAGCATATTGTAAAAACCCTGAGGCACAATAACCCATAATTTGAGGGTGAACACAATGATGTCACAGACAAACACATAGACAACATGAATTTCACGAGGCTGGCAAATGATTAATTGCTGGAGTCTACTAACTATATTCAGAATAGCATACTAGCATACTATTACTCTTTCTGCAGTATGCAGTATTTTGTATATTGTGTGCAGAATGCTTGCCATGGTAAGGGCCAATAGCAGTGTGAAATTTGATATCAAGTAAAAGAGGGAAATGTTATGAATGAAACGGTTTCAATAGCAACAGCCTAACGAAAAGAATAGTCACCTAATGAAGAGTTTGCAACCAATGGCAAATTAAATGAACGCATTGACAGCCAAATGTTTTTTTACAGACATATCAAAATTACACAGGCAACACAGCATACATTACCTTGACAGGAACTGTTGTTCAAAGGGTAGAACAAAATCTGGCTTATCTGGTTACACAACATACGTCTTAATTAAGTGTCTAAAATATTAATGCAGTAAACCGAACACCACAAAGGAATCGTTTGCAAAGTAGTTGCATTTAGAAGTCAAGACCATTATGGGAATGACTGAACACGTGAAACGGATGAGGTTTGGTGAACAACACGCAATTTAACCTGATTCAACTTTCAGTTTAAAATAAACAAATAAAATGCAAGTTTGAAATCAAGCTTGTAATTGAGAGTTGTCGCGCAACAAATATTTTCCCACATTTTCCCACCTAGAATCCAACCAGGAGTATAACCGCGGATAAACGACGGATTTAAGCGCGCTTGTGAAAATGAAAATTACGTCATTGTGGCAAGTCTAGTGTGAAGTAGGCAAATTTTCATTTCCTTAGCTCAATATTTGATTGGTCTAGCAAACATTTTTAAAGTCCCCCTGTGGTGAAAATCAAGTTTTTAATGTTGTTTATACGCTTGTCTATGTGGTGTTTTTAATTTGCAGTAAGACAAACCAAGTCAACATCATTGGGTGTAGAGTTACATTCAAGCTATTTTAAGGCATGAAGACATTTTTTTCACAGGTAAAAACGTTTACATATGTCATTTTGGTGATCACAGATGAGTTTTAAAGGCCCTTGCACACTGAGTCCGAAATTTTCATATGCGTTTTTCGTATTAGTGATTCGGGGGCTCTGAATTGTCAAAACACCATTCAAAGATTCAAACTGCTTGCTAAAAAAAAACCTGATCCGATTTTTTTTTTATGACGGACGAAAGTTTCGGAGGCAGTGTGCAAACGTGATTGACATAAAGTGAGGTCGTATTTATTTATTTTTTACGTGTGAAAATTTCATACGCGAATTTCGAACTCAGTGTGCAAGGGCCTTAAGAGATAAAAGTAGTGACTACAGGAGGACTTTAAACAAAATGTGACTAAAAATGCAAAGTAAACGTTTTTATTTATCGCTATTTCATGAGGTCAGTAGTGACCAGTAGTATGCTACATTGTTTTTACGCGTCACATAAATATGGAGTTTAAATGTAAAATAAAATGTAAAAAGTATATACTTTGTAGTATGCAGTATGATAGTATTCTATTCTGAGCATAGCCTTATTTCTGTTCTGTATCTAATTTGCAAAGCTAAAAACATGAAACGTGAGAGGAAAAATGGTTAACAATTACAAAATCTGCAACAATGTCCCCAGTAATTCAATATGAACAGGACATCATTAAAATTTTAAGTGACTCCATTAATCACTGCCAACCATAAGTACACACTCACACAGCAGCATATAAACAGAAGTCAGCACACATATACACACATACACATAGATTCATATTTACCTCTCCATATATATTGCATATGTGCATGTGTGTTTAAGCACGGCAGAAGCTTTAACACACAGGTGTATGTACCTTTATACCTATTTATATTAAGAGTTCAAATTAGGATCAGTGCAATACACCTGAAGTTACTCATCTCAGGAGATCTGAGAGGAAAAAGAAGGGAATAATGGACAGGTACACAGTCACTACGAGTGACAGAAAGGCTTTTGGGACTCATATTGCGCTACCACAACACCAATACAGATTCATCAACTTAGCAATATAAGAAAATACGACACCGGAACGCAAAGCTCTCTCACCCAGCAGGGACTCCGTCAGATGATCCTTTAGGGGGGAGAAATGGAGTGTTAAGCTAACCACCACAAAACCTCTTGCAAATAAATGTGTTTGGGAGAAATACACACATTCAATCTCACTTTACACTCCACAGAAAAACAGCCAGATTATATTTGTATTGACTGATGGGTGATAATAGATAAGACTGGCAAGATTGGATTGCCTTGTTGTTGGAAAAGGGATGAATTTGCAAGGCTTCTATTGGCTTGAAACTAAAGGAGATGTTTTCTTAAAGCTACAACAACATGCTACAGGAGGTTTTGTCTCATGCGGTAAAAAGCTAACTACAAATTACTCAGTATTAGTCAAAATGATTAAAAATAATCATATAAAAATCATAAATAATTCAATCAGAATGAACTGAAAAAATGAACAAAGACAAGAGAAGAGACTTACATAAACACAGACACGTATTTTTGTTCAATCACATTTGCTGAAACTGATTTAATCATCATTATATATTGTATAATCCAAACTACAGTAACATTTAAAAAAAAGGTTGGGGTCGGTAAGACTTTTTAATGTTTTTGAAAGTCGTCACTTATGCTGACCAAGGCTGCATTTACTTGATACAGTAAAAACAGTAATATTGTGAAATATTAAAATAACTGTGTGGCGAGCAGGACGAGGTGATTGATGATGACGCAGCGGTCACGTATCTCTCACGGAGGAGCGGAAGCATAATAGGAGGAGCAATGACAGTGGAGGACGAGAGGTTTAGGTGGCTAGCCAGCTATGTTTCAGTTTAGTGTGTGCCAACCCTGGGTTTTAGGCACCATGAAAGTGGTTTGGCTTTTAACAGTGTTCATCGCCATAGTAACTTACGCTCCACGGCTAACCTGGTCCGGGGCAATGTTATGTTCCAGGTAAGAGATCTCAAACCGAAATTGGACCAATCAGCTGTGAGCAAAGGATAAAGTCACTCCTCCTGTTTCTACTCCAAATTAAAAGTCACTACATAGCAAATGATTTTTAAAGACAAAATCGTCTGGCTTTTAGTAACACTTATTTAGAATGAAAGTTTTGTATGATTTAGATGTTACTTATGTAATTATTAATCGATCACACGTACAATTTTAGTTTATCAATTATTTTTACGCACAGTTTAAAGGAATAAATATGTAAAGGTAATATAAATATGCTTTAGAATCAATAGATTAAGCTATAAAATGACTACATGTGACCTTAAAAGTTCAATTCTCTCAATACCTTTATCAACTGTATAAACTAACTTCACAACTTTTACTAGCACTTATATAGCAAGACTTTTTCTTTTAGTTGTCCTCTTTCATAGACAGCTATTTTCTTCTTACTGTGTAAATTTGTTTAAATTCTTAATATTTTTTTTCATCTCGAAATATTCTGCAGAAGAGAGAAGTGAATCGCGCTGCTTCTCTTCCGAGAAATGAATCTCAGTTTCACTCTTTCTCAGCATGTGATTGGCTGTTCGCTACTGATGTCACACCTGAACTCCTAAACTCAGGATCAAAGCCTGAGTTGACAGAGAAAGTTGATAATCAGCATCATGGTACTAACAAAGCCTGGTTGGACTGGTTTGGTTTTGTCAACTCAAAACTAATCCCGTAACCCGGAGTTTGTTCAACTACCATTATGGTACAGGCCCCAGGCCTAGACTATTTTATTTGCTGTTTTGTTTTATTATGTGTGGCGGCAGTCGACCGTGAGGGACTGGCGACGTTTTTGTATTTGTTTATTTATTAAAGTCTTTAAATGTTTGCCAGTTCCCGCCTCCTTCTTCCCACAACATCTAACCTCGTTATAAATTGCTTTCTATTTTAATATATATTTGGAAAGTATTTTATTTCTGTGATGGCAAAGCAGAATTTTTAGTAGCCGTTACTCCAGTCTTTAGTCCCCCATTATAATTCTAATATGCTGATTTGTTTCTCAATATACAATATATTTCTACTCGTTAATATCAATGCTGAAAACGGTTGTGCTTCTTAATATTTCCGTGGAAATGGATACATTTTTTCAGGATTCTCTGATGAATAAAAAGAACTTGAAGCATTTATCTGAATTAGATTTTTGTAACAATGTCTTTACTTTCACTTTTGATATATTTAATGCATACTTGCTGAATAAAGGTATTCATTTTTTATTTTTTTATTTTTTTTAAAAAATGAACGCCCTCAAGCTATTGAACAGAGTGTTTTGCAACCTTTAATATACTGTCCAAATGTAGAGGAGCAGCATCCAACATATATGTGTTTTTATTGAATTGTGTTTAAAGTAAGTCAATTTTATTTTACATCTGGGGTGTTTAAAGTTGATTGGTTTTACCTGTCTGAAAGCATCACCGTCGCCCTTGCCCGCCTGCTGAGCGATTAGGGAGAGCTTACGTGCTCTATCTGCCCGGCGGTGAACGTTGATCAGACAGGACAGCAGACACACCAACAGCAGGAACGCCAGCAGAGACAGCAAGGAGATGATCGCCAAATAGAGTTGTGGCAGCTTATAGGCTGTTATTGGAGAGGAGAGGATCATGGGTACAGGAAATAGACCTCAATTTGTTAGTTATTAAAATCCGATCCAAACACAATTAACAGTACGTTCTCAACTTCTCTACTCACGCTCCACGTTAAGGTAGACGTCAGCTATACGGAAGCCTGAGAAGTCCATCACTCGAAAGACACCCATGTCACTGACTTTGACCTTCTTCAAGTAGAATACGGATCCTTCCACGGACGCTCGACCATCAAAAACAGACTCAACAGACGACATCAGCTCTCCCTGGTCCATGATGAGTCGTTCTTTGTGGTCAGAGTCTGGGATATAGACCATTTTGACTTTGGCGTGGTCCACGTGAAGCCTGATCTTTAAGGTTTCACCATAATTCAAGTGCTCAAAGATCTGATGATCTGTGAAATGGAAAAAAACAATGATAGCTCAGACTCAAAATTTTTACTGGACATACAGATATTGAATCTTGAATTCAATATTAATGCACAAAATTTCTATGTACCTGAAAACAGCTCAGAATATAATCAGAATTATCTGATTAATAATAATAATAATAAAAATATTATTGGCAATAATAAATGTAATTAAAGTAAATAAATAAAAGTATAAGTAAATAAATGTTTTTTACTAAATATTTAATAACTTTTTTTTAACATTGATGTCCTTTATCACCTCGTGCCAAAGAACAACCATTATCTATGTTAAAATAATAATAATTGTCGCAAAAGTGACAAAATATGTTATTCCTTCTATGACCGTTGTTTTACTTTCATTTGTAAGACTCAAGTGATATTTAGATTAGAGCAAAAATAGCATGTCAAAACTAACATCACCATCTTTGTGCTAGTATGGCCTTTCTGTATATTCAGCTTTGTTTTTAGATTTGATTTTGGATTTATCCTGCCAAAAACTGTTTTAAGAATAAGCTGCAATGTGGACCAAAATGAATACTGATAGTCTAAAGTCTGAGTCTTTTGTGCTGACATGTCCTATTTTTTGCTCCTTTATTCTCTCTTTCCTTAAATTCCTCTTATACTTCCCTCTTTGTATTTTTACACCTTTTTAAGGCTTTGACACATGTAAGGCTTTGTCTTTTATCAAGCGCTGAAACTGTCTCCTCATATAATGCTCACACAAACATTAATTTTGCACCTTTCACGTTGAGGCAGGCCCTCAGTCTGACTTTTTCATCCCTGTCCACGATGGTGTAGCTGCCCTCATCGGCCCCTGTAACCAGCTGGAGGTTGATCCTCTTCTCGTCCACGTTGAGGCGTTTCTCGTACTGTTCCGTGTGCGAGCTGGTCTGGTTGAGGAGAATCACAGGTGGTTCCTCTGTGGTCTGGTTAACTGGAGTCAGAGCTCCAGGCCTGAACTCAAGGGTGTATGGACCAATCGCAGGGTTGATCGGGATATGATACGTGTCTCCATATTTCACCACAGTCTCTAGTGCACAGTCTAGAAGAACAACAGAACTGAAATACATCAACACACCTATGAGGACAGTCTTTTTGACTACACAATGTAATTTAAAAAAAAAAAAGTAAGTATATATAGATATATACAGTCTTATAGATAAGACTGGAGTAAAGATGCTGAAAATTCAGCTTTGATCACACAAATAAATTACATTTTCTTTATAGAAAATGTAATTTATTTGTGTGATCAAAGCTGAATTTTCAGCATCATTACTCCAGTCTTCAGTGTCACATGATCCTTCAGAAATCATTCTAATTAGGAAATCATGATACGGTACAATTCTAAGATTTGGGGTCAGTTATCTTTTCATTACATTTATCAAAGGTGATGGTAAAGATATGTTATAATATTACAAAGGTTTTCTATTTCAAACAAATGCTGGTCTTTTGGACTTTCTATTCATCAAAGAATCCTGAAAAAAGTAACACGCAGCAATTACTGTTTATACATGTAGTGACCATAGCTTTTCATCATTTAAAAAAGCATTTTGCTTATTAAATCCTTTTCTGTCATCTATCAAATAACCAACAGAGGAAGAACTTATTT
Source organism: Siphateles boraxobius (assembly GCF_051911475.1). NCBI lineage: Eukaryota > Metazoa > Chordata > Actinopteri > Cypriniformes > Leuciscidae > Siphateles > Siphateles boraxobius. The sequence continues at coordinate 5,019,095 of NW_027508953.1, forward strand.
AGTGGTACTATAACTTTTACCTCTAACAACGAGAATGATTCGTCTGACATCAGCTGGGGCTGCAGAATTCTTCACCACGTACGTGCCCTCATCCTCCTCTCCCACATCCTCCAGGATCAGATGGCTGATGCGGACGTTCAGTTTGGCTCTTTGATCCAGAATTGTCCCGTTCCGCAGGAGAACCCGCTCTAACACCGGCTCTACCCTCGGCTTGAACAACACCTCTGATGTGTCTAAAGCCGACACGGGAATATGAACATCCTCTCCAAAGAAAGCAGTGCGGTGTTCATCTTTAGCTGCATAGTGACAAGAAAGACTTAAAGTCAGACAACATAATACACTTAACTAAAAGAAAATTGAGAAACATATACTAAAAACCAAATTTATATATAGGAGATAGAGGATCGGCCCTTAGAAAGTTGCTTTGTAGCCTATAATAATCTCAGAATCATTACCTTTAATGGTTGATGACCAAGCTGAAAAAAAGAGAAAGAAAATAGGTAAATACAAGTATAGTCAAGGCAGACAAGCCATTTCTATTCCAAATATCTAAGTGTTGTCTTAATTTATGCTACAATAAACTCAAATCCTCTTGGATTCATTCAGGAAAAAGTACCATTTTACCATCTTTTTCACTCATTGATACCATTTTGGTTTCATTTTAGTTAATGCAGGTGTTTAATAATTGCTCATTTCGAACTGCTCATAGAATTAAAAGAAAACAGTACATCCTATTAAATGATCTAAACTGTTCAGAATGCCACTGGCAATATGAGAGTATATCTTTGCTCAGGTGACAGATCAAATTTCTATTAGATCAAATTTAGCTTATCTACAGTATAACTGCTGCAAAATAGTAATGAATTTGACCTTATGCTCTCAACAACTAAATCAATTTGGACTTGGAAATCAGCAGTTATGAAGGAGAGTAACAAGGAGACAAAGTCGTGTCTCTCTCTTTATGTGTATGTATAACTTAAATATTAGCAAAATCTTAAAACCCTGACTGACAAACTACATTTAAAGCAATTCACTCCTAACTCAAGACAAAACAAAAAACCACTGGCCTGAATATACAGGCTCTAAAATGATATGCTTTTTTGCTGACGATAAAAATACACCTATCTGAGAAAAGAGTTTCCCTTCTCTGCAGCACGAACAATATGAAAGGACTATTAGGAATGCTGCCATGTCAAACCGCCAACTGTGCACTTTCAGTCCAGCATCTTATGATAAATTACGCTGCAAATGTTGCCCTTGTGAAATAAAGCCATTGTAAATTAAAAGCTAAGCCTGGTATTTGTTGTAGCAACATTTATTTTTATACTTCCTTCAGAAATGTGTTCTAAAGAGGTTTTCAATAATTACCTGAGCACAGGAGGGTGCTAATGACTGCCACGCACGTGATGATCATTTTGGCTGGATATCTGTGTAAATAAATGCAACTGTGAAACAACATAAACAAGCGAAACTTATTTCCAGCAAGATATGGGAAGAAATAACAATTAATGATACCTAATATGGCATATAAAATATACAATTTTCACTTAATTTGATAAATATGTTGTTCACTGAATTAGAATGGTGTCTCAAGCTATGCATTTAAAATGAAAACCGAATTTTCAATTATTTTCAAAAAAGGATTTCATAAATTTGTGATGCTACAAGATAAGACCAAAGAGGCTTTAAAGAGATTCTTGTCGTAGTCTAATAGCACTATCTAACTAAACGCATGAATCATTAATGCTAACTGAATTCACTCTTGTACATCAAAAGAGACCACTATTACTTTTATGTCAAACTCGCAGCATGTCAGTGTCTCTTTAAGACAGATTGTAGATCTAACTAAGGGAGGAGATTGGTTGGCTGTCTCTTTGTAATGGACACTGGCCACATTGCCATGACATCCAGTTTCTGACAGAGTATATATTGTACTTGTCCAGACTGAAAGCAGCTGACAGAGCCACTTCTTCCAAAAGCCCAAATCGGTCTCTATCTCTCCCTAAGATTTAAGGTTTACCTTTTATAGCCTAGCCCTAGACAATCATTCTTAACCAATAGGTTGAGCCTATGGTAGCCTAATTATTTTCAGTAGGCTAATAAAAAGTGTTCACTTTCCTACACCATTTTTTTTCCACTATCATATTTATTGTGGAAAAATAGGGTTCAAAATTGTGAGAGCGAAAAAGAAAAATACAATCTTCTTTGTTCTAGTCCAAAGTAGGCCTACTCTTTGGCCTCGTATTATTGAATCAGAACTGAGCGCCTCAGCGTGAAAACGAACTGCATCTGCTCCACTTCCACTTGATTAACAATCGATTTCAGAACACCGCATTTTTAGAATAAATCTGTTTGGTTTTTAAGTGCACTTTACGCCAATTTCTAGTTCTTAATAGCGTACGATATAACTTGAATGGAGTGAGGAGACGCTATGACTGACAGGTCATGTTTCAGCGCGTGCCTTTTAAATCGCTGACTCAGTGAGATTGTTCAGATGCTTGTGACTGTACTAATATTAAACGACCAATAGTTATCTTTCATACTGGATTTCCTTCTGTATAAAGACGAAAGTCGGTGTCGCTTTGAAATGGTTAGGCTACACAGCTTATATCCGTGGTTTTCAGTCGTGAGGGAACGTTGCGCTTCAGCCGCCTTTTCCCCCATTCCGTATTAACCACACGGGCCCGCTGATGCGACATGGGTGTGTCACAGTCTTCTGCTGGACCTGTCCCATCAAAAGGATTCTGAGGACCCCATTTAACCAGAAATATTTTCGTTTTCTTATGCATACAGCCTAAGCTTAAACAAAGCAGGTTATGCACAGAAATGAGAACGCACGATGAAACATGCCGATCACGGCTATTGCCTTATTTAGCGAGATGATGAACAGAGTTTAAAATAGGCTAACGTAACGTCTGCCCGTTCTATTATATAAAAGAACTGGTGCGTCGCGAAAAATTGTAACGCTCAGCGGCGTGGCGATAATAAAGTCAATAGCTTCAGTATCCACTAGCCTTTGACAGCATGTCATGGGTAGACAGTATATGTCCCATTCAAGAGGAAGCTGGATCAATCGACAATGAACTATCAATATTTTCTCGTGTTACCAATACGGCCACTTCAACTGACAGGCGCTACAACCAAGGTGCTTAATTATATAAGAATTTATTTTGATACAAAAGAGCAATATAAATATGTCGCTATAAACCTAAAAACTGCGCATAAATAGGCTACAACATTCTAATAATTATGCCAAAAAGGTTTTACGTGCCATAGTTCTGTATTTAGCCTATTATTACGAGGCTATTAAAATGAAAGAAAAAAATATGTCCCGATGCGAACCGTTTCTTGTTTGATAGTATCAATAGAAACGCCCTAAATCATTTGTTGTCATCACTGCATCTTATAATAAAGTTATAAAGCAGTAAACGACAAAACGGCATAATTTGACCCTATTATTTATGTTGCCGTATGTGAAAGCATCGTTCTTAAATATGATAAAGAAGTGGTGTAATTACCTTTGTAGGCTATATGAAATCCAAATCGGCAAAAGGATTGGTACGCTTTGTGAAAAAAAATATGGTTTAAAAGGATGGTTTTCGTCCTCCTATTTCCCAACCCTTCTTTATCGCCCCCAATCTGCCAAAGAAAGACACTTCTGTTTTAACAAATCGGCGTTATCTGGAAGACTTCGGCTGATTTCGTTTTAGAGGCAATTTAAGCTCGGCTTTGCTCGGATGCTGTCGTTCATTTCCGGAAAATCACTCTCTACCAAAGCAATTACGTTTACATAAAGCCTAATATATAAGTGTAAATCTGTGCAGCTCTTGGCAAAATTAATTTAACAACTGTTATCTCAATTCAATTAAAATAGCTTTATTAGCTTTACTATAATTAATGCAATATTGCCAAGGTTTGAAGTATTTGCACACACAAGAAAAGTCTTCCTGTATAGGAAATGCAATGATGGCTAAATGGTGCCTTATATTCACAGGCTTATACTGTATCTGTATCAAAATAATGTATGATCACAATAGTTAATGAACAATATTGTGTGTGTGTGTGTGTGAGAGAGAAAAACAAAGAAAGAGGAAATCTTTTCATTTCTTTTCTTATTCCAAATCCCTGTATATAATAACAGCACTCCAAACCAATGCAGTCTTTGGGCTCCTGCTCTGCTCACTGCTAAGAGCTGAAGTAGCTTCTGTAAAATATGACCTGTCAGCATCTTACATTAAAGAACCACTCAATGATTTCATCTTCTCTAGATCTGAAGAGGAATTAGAAGAGACGGGGAGGGGAAGGAGGACAAAAAGGCTATAGGCCTAGCTATTATGTGCATAAGTTCTAATGCACAGGAATAATAATAAATAATAGATATTTTTTACAAGTTTCTAGATAGATAGATAGCACGCTGGAAGAATACATTGTTTCTGGATTTCTACAATGAGGCACACTGGGATGATGATACCCTTGAACAGAATGGACAACATTCATGGACAGATCGACCCTTTGCAGAGTTTGTGGAGTTTGCCTTATGGGTTTTGGATCCTCCCTCACCATGGAAGTTGCAGAGGATGACGACAATCAACTCCGACTCCCCAGGACTTTCAACACTTTTCAAGCAGCCATCCCCTTGTCCACTCCAGATGGGCTTGTCGTCCCATCCGGGAGAGTCCCGGATAGCAAGAGAAAACCTCTGCCACAGACCTGATGATGACGCCCGGGGCCGCCACAGAACCGGAGCCTGAGTCCCCTCCAACCACGGAGTCAGAGCCAACCAGAGTTCGTCATGGAGCCAGTTGCCATATCCGTCCCTAGGTTAGTGCATATCGCCAGGCCCAACACGGACATAGTGCCGTTCGAACATTTCAACCCAGGGCCAGATGAGGATCACTTGCTGGCTTAACAATTTTACAGAGGAGCAAACACCCACTCTCTCATCCACCCTCAAACTCTCTCCACCTGCTTAAGCTAGCTATGATTCTGGATGACCCACTCCCGCCCAGGACCATTCCCACCCTGTTTTTCCTGGATTCTATGCTCCTGCAAGCTCTTTGGCTCCGCATTGCAGCTCCTTCACCACCAGCACGGCTCTATGAAGCAGATCCACGGACTTCCAGACCTCCGGCTGTGCCTTAGCCTCCACTCCTTCAGCTCCACCGGGTTCCTCCTTCCCTCCGGTTCTGCTTTGGTCCTTCCTCCATCCGGTTTCTCCCCGTTCAGCCAAGCCCCCGCCTTTACTTGAGCCGACGATGTCACCTCGGCCCTCCAGGCCTAAGATGTCGTCCTCACAGTTTCGCTTGGGTCTCATCCTGTTCCACTGCCGTCAGTCGGTGCTTCGCCTAGAAAGACCATCAGAATCATTTCACCTGTCAAAACACCTTTTGCGTACCAATATTTCACCTGCATTACTCAATGCGAAAAGAGTTTTAAAGTGAAAGAAAATCTTAAACGTCACATAAGAATTCACACTGAGAGAAGCTTTTCATCTGCTCTCAGTGAAGAAAGACTTTCACGCGACCAGGAAATCTTGAGCATCACATGAGAATTCACACTGGGAAAAAGCCTTTCATCAGCTTTCAGTGTGGAAAGTTTCAGTTTCACGCAACAAGGAAGCCTAAAAGTCACAAGAGAATTCACACTGGAGAGAATGATTGTCACTGTCATGTTTTTCCAATGCTGTATAACCTTTTGTGTGCAAAGAATAACATGCTTCATGCGCAAGGCTAACCCACCCCTAATCCTAACCCCTCCCCCACAACTAATCCTAAACCTACCAATGCTGGGGAGGGAAGGGAGTAATAATTTGGCAGGGATCGAAATTTGGCACAAAACCGTCCGAATGACAACTTTAATGGCAACTAGCAGCTGCTAAACAGAAAGGCAGTGTGAGCATAGGCGTAATTTGCGGGTGGGACAGGTGGGACATGTCCCCACCACTTTTTGCCAGGGTCGATTGTGTCCCCACCACTTTTGAAACATCTTGGCACGGATGTACCAATACAAATAAATAAAAACATCTCCAGTTAACTCTAGTAGAGTATTCATTTCGTTCGTTTGTTAAATAAGAGGCGATCTGAAATGTGTTGTTTTTGAAATCAAGTGACCAAAGTGCTCGTTGTCCCTGCTCTGTGTTGCCAACTATTTTCAAAGGAAAGTAGCTAACAATGTCGCTAGATGACTTCATCGCGTTGTACTTGCGTTCTGCCTGCCTAATGTGTTTTCACACTAAATTCATGGTTACATTCTGTATTTTAATATAATATAATATAGCCAAATGTCCTATAAAGCTGTTCACATGACCTGTATTAATTTTGTCAGACAATAGAACATGTAGCTATGATATAGTAAATGACAATTTTTTTTTATATGTGTAAAATTATCTGAATTGAGAGAGTTCGGGAACTGGGTGAATGAAATAATAATAAGCACAAGAAAAGAAAGGAAAATAAAATGGTCAAACGAAACTCTAAATATAAAACAAAAGAGAAGCAGATAAGTGACAAGTCCATGAAAAAAAAAACTGCCGCGCGTTCAACACATGAATGTGCTGCTGCTCGTCACAGCCATTTACTGAACAAGGTAGACGAAGTTAGAGAGAGTGACGGCAGGGAGAAAGCAAGACCTCGCACTCGCAGAACAGTACTGGCAACATCTGGAGGTTACTGGGGTTTGTCTAAAAAGTCGCTAGATTTGTCGCTACTAGTTCCTTTTTTTTTAAATGTCGCTAAAGGGGTCTGAAAAGTCGTTAAAAACTGTTGGCAACACTGAAGGCGCGGACACAGTGTTCTGAGTTGACTCAAGCAGTCTTAAAGCCCCGTTCACACTACGAGTAACTTTGTCGCTGCATCTCGCCAGTGGCTGGCGATGAGGTCGCTAGTGGGCGTTCCCACTACTGGTTGCCTTTATGAATGACATCCAATGACAGCGAATCAGTTTTCTTGCCACTCCACTCCTATTGGTTATCGCTCCCGAAAGTTGCTCTTCGTTTGCATAAAGTTAAACAGATCTCAACTTTGTCGCGTCGCCACACACGCCCCATCCGGTCGCCAACGGTCGCTGTTGCGCATGTTGCCGGAAATCGCCTGCTCCCCATTGAAATGAATGGCATCGTGTTGCTTTGTCGCTTGTAGTGTGAACAAGCGACAAAGTGTGAATGTGTGAATGCCCCTTTAAAATAAATAAATTCAAACTACCTTGCCATTGGAGTAACCCCAGAGTGCAGGCTGGACGATGGGCGGTGCGACACGTGTTGCTCCGCCCACACCCGATTTTATTGGTTTATAATACAGCAATCTTTTATTGGCATAGACGCTTGAGGCATGAGCATGCGCATTCCTTTATGTACGAATGGTACGAGTTTATGAATGATCTACGACCCTGTTTGGCCATACTATATTAAGTGATAACCATGGCGATTTCAGTAACGATCAGTTGGATAATGTTTTGATGAACTTACGAATCAAGGTAGATGAAGTTACTGTCAAAATGTATTCGTATAGCGCTCAATTCACATCGTTTCAAAACAGCTTTACAAAAAGTCATATTGTAAGCTTTAATATTAAGCAGTTTTATGGCTTGGGGATATCACAAAATATATTGCTGATAAATGATACACTGTTTGAGATTTAGCCTAGCGATAGGCTACTATATTAATTTACCCTGCAGATAAGTCAGTGTCACTTTTATTGGGCAATGAGCATGACTGCATGAAATTACTGACATATAAGGAGAGATTAGGCTATTTATATTCCTACCAGAGAATGTCTAATATGGGGAGAAGTTTCACTGGCAGTAAACTTCCGGGTTCTGAAATGGTTGCAGTTCCACTCTGGCTCCATATGAAGACCCTCACAGGACGAGTGCAGAATGAATGGAGGTCTATGGAGCTATACCCCTAAACATCCACTTTTCTCAGGATATAATTTTTTGTCTAGTAATTTTAATGTTGTTTTCGAAAGGAGATGCAAAGAAATTACAGATTACTGGGTGTTAGATTTTTTAGTGTCACTTGCTTTAAAAAGTCTTTTAAAATGGCAATGACGTTATACACATCGTACGACCAGAGAACTGCTTTACGGCAATCCTTCAGTCACTTTGGTGCTTTCGCGCTCTGCACTTTCTTTTCTCTCGAGGCATCGACAACACCGCTGACACAGGTAAATACACGCGCTAGAAGGGTTTTGTTTTGTTGTTTTAAAAGACCACGCCGAAAATACTTCGGATGCCACGATGCCATCAAGCGGTATCTCTGGTCGTAATCAGTCCTTCACTGACCAATCAAAGTCCATTAGCAGAATGCTAGCGTGTGATGGGCAACCACAACTCAACCTGTAAAAATTGAATGTGAACTATGCCTTTTTTTTTTTTTTGTTGTTGTTGTTGTTGTTGTTGTCTTCATTGTTCATATTTTGTTATTATTTGTATGTTACCTTTTCTGCAATAAAAAAAAACTCAACCTGTAAGAAATCGAAAAGGCATAAGTACTTGTTCATTCAAATTTGGACCTGCTATAACCCATGTTGAACTTGTAAAATCTACATTCAAATCAGATTTCTCAACGGCAATCGGGTGAAAGAGACAAATTTAGCCGTCTAGCCCCATAGACTCCCATTCATTTTGCACTCGGACGATCGCCCCCCAGTGGAACTCTGGTGGAACTACAACCAAAATTCGGTACAGGAGTGGCCAGACGGCTTTGTGCCTACTTTATATGCTGATTTAGACAATATTTTTCCGTATGTCATGCAGGGCGCCGTAATTTCGTTTATGCTTCTTCGTTGTTCTATTTAGATCAGTGAATAAACACAAACTCGGGATGACAATCATAATTATGACAAATTATGATATTCTATTTCAGTAAAACTTCGGATAAATCCGAAAATGTGTTTTATTTTACAGACAATAAGAGACAATAGTAGAAAGACAATAATAAGCTACCAAATAGCATACAAGCCCTGGCCATTGGTTTTTGTGCGTACAATGGGAATGAAATCCGTTCAGCGCTGCAATGTGAAAATTGTTTTTTTTTTTATTATTTTTTTTTTTTACTAAAACAGATGTTATTATGTCGATCTATAGCAAATATTATAATGTATGTGCTCAAGAGCGTATTTAAGCAAGCCAGTACATGTTCATATCACTTTCTCTGCTGGGTAATTTATTAATTGTATTATATTATAATTGCATAGATTTACACCAGTGGGTTTTTTAATGGTTATGCAGCTAGCCTATGTGAGTGTTAATATTTGAAACAATTTTTATCCCGTAGGCCGTAGTCTACATATACGATGATTAAAACATGAACACGCAATTCATAAGAACTGCTCTAATTAGGTCTCACCGTGAGATGGCGCCAGTAAGTCTGTGTGACTCTTATCCGGGCGGGGCGCCATCATCATCATCATCATCACTATCATACACTGCTGCTAGTTACAGCCTGCTGGATTACTGCGTCTTTATTTTACACCATTTAGTAAATACCGGTAACCCAATATCGTGCTATTATCAACTCGGTTAATATTTACTAACCATTCACCCAACGGTAAGAGTTTTTCCTGATAATTATTTTCCTGTTTTCTATGCAGTCTGTTTCGAGAGCTTTTACGCTGTCGTGACGTGCTGGATGTAAACACTGGATTAATATCCCTCCGCCGCCCAATACAATATTGCGAGATTATAGGCGCAGTAATTGTTTTTACTTTCAGTCTAGCAGGAAAATACAGTTTGCTGTTAGTGTAATAGCTAAGATAAGGCTATATTTATTTGGATTTAATACTGTTACACTAATGTGATTATACTAATGTAATTATTAATGCACTCCTTGTCCACCGCACCCGGGATCATATTCAATATTTAAAAAATATACCATAATTCAAAACCCAAAATGAATTTATATATATATATATATATATATATATATATATATATATATATATATATATATATATATATATATATATATATCCTATCAGAGCTAAATTGTGATAAATAACGAGAGTTCGTATTTTACTATCTGTCACGCATAACACCTTAATGAATTTATATGTAATGCTATGGTATTATGCTTTTTCCTCCCGAAATGTTCTGCAAACGTTTATTTAATTAACAACCCAGCCCACCATTTCCGAGAAGCAAAATCGCATGAGTCGATCGATCGATAACCTACTTAAATGCATAGCCAGGTTTATGCAAATTGCAAGATATTGTGTGCATTATTGTACGCTATAAGTACATATAATTCGTTAAAATATTTAAGAGTTAAATAGAGTTGTTGTTTAAGTTTAATAGAGTTGTTTTTTAAGTGTTCTGTTTGTGGCTTTTGCGAGTCTATTTTGACCCAAATAAGTTGTTTTCACTTTTGGCGTTTTATGTCATGTACTAAAATAAATGTGTAATTCTATGAATCATGGATTCAAATTATCCTACACATACTGTTCCCTATGATAAAATACGAATTAGCCATATGTGGGTAAAAAATATGTATTTGATGTATTTTTGTTTTCCTACAAAACACTATATGACAGAAAAAAAATACTACAGCACTTTCTTAAACACCTGTATTATGGCAGCAATTTGTTTTCCATAAGTACAAAATAACTGATTTATTGTTATGGTTATGCATAGTGTGTCATAGAATGTTACAATTACAAAAAATAAATACTCCTTTACTGAAATGTAAATTACCAAAAGCAGAATAATACAGTTGTTATTATAAAGTATGTGTGAGATATTAGGGAATGAATCCAATTTTCAGCATATTTTTTCCCTTTGCATATAATTCTCAAAGCTGTTTTCCCATAGTGTGGAAATGTTTTACACTTGCGGCCCCAATGAGGCAATGGTGGTGTCGGGTAAGACTAAACATCACAGGAATGTGTTTATACAGAGATATATTTTCAGTAGAAATCATGAAAACATGTTCTCATGTGTTATTGGACTCCTCAGGTTTCTGCCGCTCTCCACCGGTCATGATATCTGGTGGAAGAGTGTTTGTTGTCCCATGCATTCAGCAGATTCAAAGGTATTATTCACTCTGTGTGTTTGTGTGTATATATATATATATATATATATATATATATATATATATATGTATATGTATGTGTATGTGTGGTTTTGCATAAACAAATCTTAGCTTCTTTTCTTTCTTCCATTACAGGATCTCTCTGAACACTCTGACGCTAAATGTAAAGAGTGATAAAGTCTACACGCGTCATGGAGTGCCCATCTCTGTCACTGGAATTGCACAGGTCATAACACACACTCTCTAATAAGCTATAAACATCATTTCATATGGGTTTTGGAAATCAGAACCTGTTTTTGTCATTTTTGTCACATCCTTCTTTAATAACTTTTCTGTAGTAAGTCATTTTTGTTGATTATGTGGCTAAACAGATTATGTGCCTCTCCTACAGATGAAGATTCAGGGCCAGAATAAGCAGATGTTGGCTGCAGCGTGTCAGATGTTTATGGGAAAGTCAGAGGGGGAGATTGCTCACATTGCCTTGGAAACACTGGAGGGCCACCAGAGAGCCATCATTGCTCACCTGACCGTCGAGGTAAATAGATAAAGTGCACAAATAGTGCTCACCTTGCAAATGTATGGCACTCTGCAACATTATAAACAGTAAAACTAGATATAGGGCCGCTATAACAGCTTGCACCAGGACAAACCCTCTTTTGGTGATAAAAAACAAAACAGGATTTACTAAAGAAACAGTGAGAAATTAGCAATGAAAAAGGCATTTGATATTTGTTTTGCTGATGCTTTTGTAGGAGTTTCCCATTCAGACACATAAATTATGGGAGGGAAAGTATTTAAATGAATCATGCAGTGTGATTTACTAAGGTTTGTGCCATTATTTACATGTTGTCACTTCTTCTTGAGTCTCTACATCTTTGTCCTTTTCCAGTTTGAACATAAAAGGCTAAAAGTTTTAAAAAAAATGTCAGTGCATGTCTGTGTGAGGTAATCGAAGATGCTAACACATGAGCTCTTGGATCTCGCCCTCAGGAGCTCATTTGCATTTAAAGGGACACACACAAAAACAGTGCGTTTTTGACAAGTGTGCCGCACAAGCCCTGAAAAGTGAAGCCAAAGCATCTCGATCGCCCCCCGGTGACCGGTCCTAGTATAGTTCATAAACCCCGCCTCCCCATGTTATTCAATGGGACGTGAGACCAACTAAACAATTAAATTACACTTCACATATCTTTTTTCCAAAGATAGTTTCTGTCATTTACTGTAGATTTCATCACACCGATGTAATTTCAAGTGTTTGTTTTTAAAATAAGTTTGTTTTTAGTTAGTTATTTGATGCTATAAAAACGGCGCTCTGGCGTACATGATTGACAGCTGTGATTGACAGGTTCTCTGAGCAAAGTAGTCACTGAAGCAGCGACGGACTTTTTTTCGAGATCTTTGGAGGACTGAGGAGATTGGAGCTTTAAATTTAATATCTAAATTTCTATAATTGTTTATTTCACACCGTCATAATGATTTGTTCTGCAGCAGAGGCGCGTGCTTACGATTGATTCAGCGAGAGTGAGGGCGGGACCAGAGCGGGACGTTGATTTCGCGGCTTTACTTCCTGCTCACTACTCATGTCTGGTCCAGAAATCGCAACTGCGCTGACTCAAGTCCCAAGATGTCAGCGCCATATCGGGACAATGACGGCTTCACTTCTCGCCAATGGAAGAGAACGAAAGGGCGTCGCCCATCTTTTTTTACAATCTATGGTTTTTGATCACCCTCATAAAATGGGATTGCGATCTCAGTCAAATTTGTCCTGTTTTGTAAACCTGGCCCCTAGTATTCAAAATCTGCACTTTCAGTCCTGAGCTTAGTGAAATCATGACTTCATTTAGCATGATGACTTAGATGTTTCGTTACAAGTAATGAACTAAATAAGTGGGTTGTGTGTTTGTTCTTTAGGAGATCTACAAAGACCGCAAGAAGTTCTCCGAACAGGTGTTCAAGGTGGCTTCATCTGACCTTGTCAACATGGGCATCAGTGTGGTCAGCTACACACTCAAGGATGTTCACGATGAACAGGTCTGTTAGTCTGTTTATATGCTTTAAAACTGTAAAAATGATACCATGTGAGTGGTGAATCAAGCCGTTTTCTTTCAGGATTACCTGCACTCTTTGGGAAAAGCCCGTACAGCACAAGTGCAGAAGGATGCACGTATTGGGGAAGCCAAGAACAAAAGAGATGCAGTGATCAGGGTGAGCCTTTCCTGAACTTTATTTTAAATACAGCCTATTTTCTATATATCACTGAGGATTTATGTTAAAATGTTCTCATGTTACGCCTCTCTCATTTGCTCTCTTGCTCTCTGTAGGAGGCCCATGCTATGCAGGAAAAGATTTCTGCTCAGTACTTGAATGAGATCGAGATGGCTAAGGCTCAGAGAGACTACGAGCTAAAGAAGGCTGTCTACGACATTGAGGTCTTCACCAAAAAAGCTGAGTCTGAAATGGCCTATCAGCTCCAGGTAAAAAAAACTACAAACAAACCTTTTGGTAACCATCAATGATGTGAAAGACTTTCTAGTGCTTCAATGTATCTTTGGGGTTCTTGTTAACTCTTTCCCGCCATTGACAAGTTTTTCCGGCAATCCGTGCACTGTTAGACGGTAGGGGGCGCTGTTACGGATCTTCTGAAATAATACAGCATCTCTGGATCCAAAAACAGGAGATGTAAAATATCTACATAAACAAGAAGGAGCAGATAAAGTTGTTTACGCAAAAGTAAGCTAACATGATCACCAATAATTCAACAGCATAAAAATCAAAACTGCCTAACGTTACAGGTGAAAATGTTAAACCCAGGACGAGGTATAGGACTGTGAAGCTTTGGGGGAGTTGATGGACTCGATCTACGTTTTGATAAACATTCTGAATCCAGACAAAGTCTTTGACAAAAACACAATTTTCTCAGCTTTTTTTCCCAAATGTTTTTTTAATGAAATTTAATCACATTCAAGTGTGAATGAAGCTAGACTAAAACATTTTATATGTTGACTGTTTACATATTTATAGGAGAAAAATATTCTGGGGGCCATGAAAGTTTGTGAATATGATCAAAAATGCTTGCGGTGGTTGGCAAACATAACTATATGGCATGTTTGTTTTTTGGGGGGAGGGGGGGGGGGGGTAAATTGACTTGCATTTATTCAGGTAATCTTCATCCTGCTGTGTAATTATTGCATTAGGTGGCGAAGACGAAGCAGCAGATCGAGGAGGAGAAGATGCAGGTGCAGGTGGTGGAGCGCTCGCAACAAATCATGCTGCAGGAACAGGAGATCACACGCAAGGAGAAAGAGCTGGAGGCCAAAGTCATGAAACCAGCTGATGCCGAGCGATACCGGCTGGAGAAACTGGCAGAAGCCGAGCGGTGAGATGGATGTGCCTTCAGTTCAGCTACCTGTTTGTTTTAAAGGGGTCATCGGATGCCCATTTTACACAAGTTGGTATGATTCTTTAGGGTCTTCATGTAAAGTTTGTAACATACTTAGGTTAAAATTCCTCAATGGTTGTGTAAAACAACACCCTTTTACCTCCTCAGAAACAGCTCTGTTCACTGTGACACGTTTCGGTGCATGTCTCTTTAAATGATAATGAGCAACTGCTAACCCCACCCCTCTCTTCAATGTGGGGTGTCAAATGGCTGAGGGTGTAAATATGCTAATACGGGACAGTCCGTCAGTGGTCGTGGGCGGAGCATGAGCAATATGACATCATATTGTTCAGAAAATCCAAACGGCTTGATTATTGGGAGTGTGTAGACTTTTTGAGGATTAAAAAAGGAGTGAATGGATTTGTTTCATTGTATGGTGGTTGTGTCCACACACTCCAAAGACACATTTATATGCAAACACCATAAACAAGTGAATTTTGCATCCAATGACCCCTCTAACATATAACGTGAAGGTCAATTTCCACAAACATTTACCAATTACTTTTGTGTGTACTAGTGTGTAATTTCTGTCATATAAAATTTCAAAAAGACTATTTTAGCATAGAAGTGCCCCTACTATGCTTGTTCAGATTTTACCTAAGTAAAATCTTAGTAAAATTGTATCATACCTTTTACCTTTACACCTATGTAGTGTGTAATATAGCTGTTTGTAAATGAAAAAGGTCTGCAAATTTTCAAAGGTCAAAGGACACGACAAACATTGTCTCCTAAAAGAAAAAATCAAGTCTGAACTGCCTAAAACGTCAATTTCAGTCTTACCTCCTGCATAAACCTATATAGGTTTGTAACCAATGTACGTAATGCTTGCTTATGTTCTTCATTGACTGCTTGTGAACATCATCTACTTTGACCTGATTTCAAACACTGTAGATTTAGCTGAGACCTGGAAAAGTTTGTTTTTTGTTGTTGAAATGTTGAGAAGATGCTCAACTTTGCATGTGCTTGAATGTATAAGTTATGACTGTAAAGTGTTCTCTCTCTGACATCATCTGTCCTTTTTATGCTCTCCACCAGTCTTCAGCTGATCATGGAGGCAGAAGCTGAGGCCGAATCCATCAAAGTAAGTGATCCTCCATCTCTAGTAATAAGACCTTATATTTAAAACAAAACTGTATGTGTTATACGTTATCTGTCTCTTAACTTCACAAAGCAGATATTGTGTTTGTAAATTAAGATATGTTAGCTCACACACTTGCTCTGAACAGGTGAGAGGAGAGGCCGAAGCGTACGCTGTGGAGGCTAAAGGTCGTGCCGAGGCCGAGCAGATGGCGAAGAAGGCTGAGGCCTTCCAGCAATACAAAGAAGGAGCTATGGTGGACATGCTGCTGGAGAAACTGCCACTGGTGAGAGAGAGAAAAAAACACAGAAAAATATAGCATTTTACTGCAAAAAAGGGAATCATCCTGGGTTACACTTTATTTTGATGGTCCACTTTAGATATTCTACTAACTATAAGTAACTTTGCATCTACATTATGCAAAGTTAACTCAAATTAGACTGTTAGGGTTAGATGTTCGGGTTTGTAGAATTAGTTGGCATGTAGTTGCAAAGTTCGGGCCAAACCTAAAGGCATAGGGATATGTTAGCTTTTTTGAGACAGAACTTACATTCAAAACAATGCTGTGTTCTGGGCTAAATGCGCTCTATGTATGTGCATAGCCTACATATGATGGTGTTTTGACCAGCTGAGAACTCGTACATGAGCTTATAAAATGTGTAAAGGAGTCAAAACAGCGGCAGGAATCCCTCCGTCACACACACAAATGAAGATCTGCTGCGAGGAGACGCGGTTCTGACGCCTGTACTGGGCAACATCTCAACTATGACAAGAAAAAATGGGTATTCTTGAGCATTCTGTCCTTTTTAGGGTCGCCAAAAATGCCAAGTGTGAACTCACCGTAAGTTATAGCTAGTAGAATGTCTAAAGTGGAACATTGAAATAAAGTGTTACCTCATCCTGCAAGGACTACAAATCCACATCGAGCAGAAAGCAGTTTGATGCAGTTTGAGCTGTTGTGTATTGATGGTGAACTGTTTTTTCTATCCATTAGATGGCCGAAGAAATCAGTAAGCCTCTGTCAGCTGCCAATAAAGTCACCATGGTTTCCAGCGGAGGTGGAGAGATTGGCGCAGCCAAGCTGACAGGGGAAGTGCTTGACATCATGACCAAACTGCCTGAAACCATCGAGAAACTGACCGGCATCAGTATTTCCCAGGTGAAAACAGCATTTCAGATAATGCGAATACAAAAGTTGTTTTCATGCAAATGATCATGACTTTATTTTGTTCATTGTGTCGTTTGTGCATATTTTTGCAAGTAGAATTGACACAGAATTTCTCTTCTCCTTTAGGTGGCCCGAACTGGTTGAACCCATTCTCCAACGTGACATTACTGTATGCATGCTTTATGGATCTTTCCTCTCATAATTCTCTCACTTTTCTCTCAGTTTCTTACTTAAACTCTCTCCTCTTTCTGTAACAATGTATTGTTCCTTTTATCTTTGTCTTCTACTCTACATCCCCTTTGTTTACTCTTTCCCATGTTTCTATTGCTCCTTTTATCTTTCTTGTCTTCTACTATGCATCTCCCTTGTTCTCTCTCTCTCTCTCTCTCTCTCTCTCTCTCTCTCTCTCTCTCTCTCTCTCTCTCTCTCTCTCTCTCTCTCTCTCGTCTCGACTTACACTTCCTGTCTGTCTTGCCTTGCTGCCAAAACCCAAAGTGCATTTTAATCTAAAACTCCAGGGAAGAATGCTATTCTTTGTATTTTTAATGTTCACATTCTTCTTCTAATCATAAGAAGATCGTGAAGTCCAAGGATCTGTTGAACAGCATTAGACACTGCAGCTTTTGACATTTTGAAATGTTACATTCACCTTTAGTTTTTTGTATAGAGCACGCTGGTATGTGCACTAAGAGCATTACGTTATACTTGAGCTTTCCATTAGTTAACCTTTTGGATGCCAACGTAACATGAAGGGAAACATATTTATTATGACTGATGCTGTTGTCATTTGTTTCTGTGGGTTATATAGGATACACTCTCACTTTACCTCAACGATGTGCTTTAGCTATCTTAGATGGACATTATTGTGTAGGAATTCTAGCAGTTATTCTGCTTCAAATGGTACTGTGCTTTGAAATCTGAAAATACTGCCAATAATCTCAGATCATCATTACCTATGTTTAAGTGTTTATTCAAATGACCAATCAAATGTCTTTATATGTAATGCTGAGGTACAGGTCAGTAAATATTCGGTTTGTAACTTATTTATTTCACAAATATTATTTGTAGGATTTTGGTATAGTTTGAAGTGTTTTCATTGCATGATTCAAGGGTACGATTAGATATTACACATTTGTACCGTTTCATCTTAAAGCAGACCATATTGTGTTCATCAAATTCTTATCAAAATAGTTTCAATACCCCTTTTAACTTGTTTCATTAAAAAGGGGATTTTAAGGAGTTTAGTAAAAAAACAGAACTCCAAAATGTTTTGTTTGTGATTATACAGTGTTTAATTTACAAAAACATTATTGTGATGAATGTTCTTTTTTCAAATGTTTAAATGTCAGTACAATATTTGACATTTGACTTTTCATTAGATTAGCCTTCATAATTCATAAACAGTAATGACATCATTTGTCCCTTACATTTAATAATTACTAACATTATGACTGATGTGTGAACACTGTTATGGTACTATAGATGTTGTATGTAATGCAGACTGAACTAACCACACTTTTGTATTTGTTTCTACAATCTTCATGACTAATATTTTTGAAGTAGAGTGCATTACTTGAAGGCTTTATTATTGGTGGGCAGATATTAATTTGCCATATACAGTAATATTTGGATAGATGTAGTGTGCAGGGCATTAGGTAAACATACTGTTATGCTGTGTAGGCTAGGGCTGCTATGTTAGTGTGCTGAAAGAAAGTTGTTTTTGTCAATAGAAACTTTTTCTATTTAATACAAAGTATCTATACAATTATGTAAACAAATCTCCAATTTCATCTGTTTCAGCATGCATGCAAAGATTTAACTACCCAAAACCATTGTGTTGTCCGTTTGTGCTATGATGCCTTAAAGCAACAAGTAACATGCCTACTAAAATAAACATTTAACAATTTGTTCAGTCTAAATAAATTCATTTCAACACACTTTCCCTGCAGGGAATGCCAAACCCTAGTAAACGTGAACATGGTGAAGTTATTGGTGGCCTAAGCTTGCGGCCCAAAGTTTACTGAAACCTTTGCAACCAAATTGAATCTAGTTTATTGAATTCCACCATATTAAACTCAATTACCTAGCCATAGCCAGATACAGTATAGGCTTCGGTTGCCCCACATCCACCAGACACTGCATGGACAACAAAATGTACAGATTCTCAGACACTTGTAATTGAAATGCATTACTGATAATATACTAAGCTTACTAGTCGTATTAATAGTTCCAAACAAAGTCAAAGCAGAAACAACTGTAGAGTCTCTGAGCAACATGCAATTAGTTCATTCGTTCCTGAAATATCAGTGTTTTGAACAAATCAGCTGAGTGAATGATTCAACCACTCATTTGTTTCTGAATGAATCGGATCCTCTAATGCACAGACTGACCGCCTGTCTGGAACATGCGACGACACCATAAAACCTTTTCATTAACGAAAAAACTGAAAAAAAAATGTCTTTAAGATCATTTTAATGCGAATATGTTCTTATTACAAAACATTAAGCACTATAGATAAAAACAAGCACTTTTCTTTAAAACAAGTGTATGTTCTGAATACAGCACTATAAATATTATATCCCAATTGCTACTAAAATGTTCAGCTTTGTAAATACCCACACAAGTTCTAACCTAAATTCTGTATGAAATATGTTACAATTTTATCTGAGCACTGCAATTACAACAAATCGGGACTTTTTTTTTCCAGAGGGGAGCAAAACGAGTATGGGAATATAAAAATATGTGCATAGAAAAGAAAAAAATTTCAAGACATTTTCCAAGCTCTTAAAAAATTGAAGAGAAAAGTCAAACAGCAAATTTTTATCCAAATTGGACAATAACTATTCCAAATAAAAGGTGTTTATCTTTTTTATTGTACATATTAGGAGAAACAGTTACGTCAGATGAATGAGTGTTGATCTATACAGCAAAGTCATCTTAAAGAGTAGTTAATAATAAGTATTAGGAGTGACAGAAGTAACATTAATAATAATATTGAGAACCGTGTTATTTTCCAAAGACATATATGGATACGAGGATTATACGTGGAGGACTAGCCAATCACCTGGCTGCTTACTGGACACAGATGGCATCGTGTAGGTCAGTGATCGGATGGTTTAGCAATATGTTAACATCCCTTACTCTGATCTCCAATGTTGCCTTTAATACATTTTTTAAAAATCATATTTCAGCTGGACCAGAAAGACAATCCTTCCCTTTTAGAATGAACACGTCATCTCTCTCTATATATATATATACACACACACACAGAGAGTAACTCCCAATGGATAATAATGATGATGATTGTAATAATTGCATAAAAAATAACAGTTAATATAATAATAACTAGTATTAAAGTTTTTTTTTTAAAAAAACACTACTAAATAGTACCTGGGAACCAAATTGTTGTCTGCACAATATTTTTTCCCCATTCCTTCCTTTCTGAAAAACAAAAACTCTTTGTAAGGAAGATCAAAAACATATAAAATGACTAAACGTAAGGTTTTTAAAAAAATCTGACAACTTTATATATGTTTTCACACATTCATCTCCTTCTTAAAATGTTCTCTTACATGCTTTCAACCAACCCTTCACACACTCAAACAAATACATACATACACAAGGACAATAGAAAAATACATGTGATAAATGGCTAAAAATGTAACAACGAAAACCGAAACAATGAATAAAAAAAGTTCATTTAAGTGCCATCTCCCATAAACCATTAGCTTCTGTCCCTTTAGTGCAGTCTTGGCCTCCTCTTTCCAACAGGTCTCGGCTGGTAGTGACAAACCAGTTGCACGTTTACTTGACATGTCAGTCAGCAGGCCTGCAAAGCAGTGTCATAAAAGGCATTAACACTCCATAAGTGCTTACAAAGTCATACGGATTTGGGGCAACATAAAGGACCATAAATTTAATTTAATTATTGGGTGAACTATTCGAATTGACCTGTTTAAATACCACAGGTATGTGTGCATCTTCCAGCAAAATATTTAATGTAAACTAGATGCAATTCTGTACAATTCATTTATCGGATACTTAGGTTTTTGTCCATTTTGTTTACCAGCATTTGTAACATTTATAAATTAGAAAAAAGTAAACTTGCTGGTTTTCACAGCTTGATAAAAGCATGTGGTAGTCTTTGTTAACTGCTACTCATGAAGTCGTCATGAAGTTGCGATCATCATGTATATCGGAGTGTTTTTATTCATACTCGCACAATCCCTGAAGCAAATTCATTTTTGTTTTAGGTTTGTGTGTACATCTAGGTAGTGATGGAAAAAATTTGATCGTGGACAAATTTTTATCACCAACATAAAATAAATTTTCTCAATTATCCCTTTTCCACTAACACAGTGCTTTATTCTCTGAAATGGAATAGTTTGAAAACATGTACGAACTGTTCACTATCAATTTTATTTATGTAGACCATTAAATCAAACTAGCTCGCGTTGGTATAAAGAAGCTAAACGAAATTACTTGTTAAAATATGTTCTAGCTATAGGGTGAATCATCATTACAAACTTTGATTTTGAAGGTCTGTTTTGAATGTCTATAAGGGTGTGTTCACACTTGTAGTTCAGTTCGCTTGGATGGTTTGGTCCGGACCAAGAAAAAAAAAAAAGAAATGTAGTCCTGGTCTTCTTAGCGTTCACATTGGCATTTTTATCACTGAACCCTAAAGATGCCAAACCTAAAGGCATAGGGATATGTTCACCACCTGATTGGTCAGCTTTTATGATGTATATTTTGAGACGGATCGTACTGAACATTCAAGACAATGCTGGTTTCTGGGCTAAATGCGCTTGCTGTATGTGCATAGCCTACAATGATGGTGTTTTGACCAGCTGAGAACTCGTGTAAGAGCTTATAAAATGTATAAAGGAGTCAAAACAGCGGCAGGAATCCCTCCGTCACACACACAAATGAAGATCTGCTGCGAGGAGACGCGGTTCTGACGCCTGTACTGAACTGTGATGGGCAACATCTCAACTATGAAAAAATACAGGTAGGCTTGAGCAATCTGTCCTTTTTAGGGTCGCATCTTGTGACATCATGTCCTGTTTTTGGTTCGTTTGCATGTCTTTGGTCCGTGCTGCATTCGTATTTCATTCAAACCACACCAGAGTTTGTTTGGAAGCATATCGGTCCGCTTGTTTAGTGCACACCAGGGTTTGTATGGCAGCGTTCACACTTATTCAAATGAACCGCACCAGGGTTGGTTTTAATCGAACCAAACATGCCAAGTGTGAACACGCCCGAAGATACTGTTAAAAAATCAATGACCCTATGGAGAAAATGAATGGGATTTTTACTTCCAGAAGCCGACTGTTGCACTTTATAGTGGCAAAAGGGGTTGAGTATTGAATATATTCAAATAGTTGCTAACTGAATATAGTCATAATGACAGCTTAAGGCCTTTTTTTGTAACACTGCAAAGCAAGTCTAAAGAAAGACAACTCAAAGAGCTAATTTGCTCCTCCTTCATCTCTTCGTTTCTCCTCTATCCGCCATCCTTCCCTCCCCTCGTCCTATCAGTCTGAATTTGTAAATCCTCCTCTGTCCCAAGGCAGTGTTTTTATTTCCTTCCCAATTCATGGTCCATTTTTCCTCACCCCACCTCCTCGCTGTCATTCTCCTCGAGTTGCTCTACGAGTTCATGTGCTCCACCTGGATGGCAGAGGTGGAGACGGTGAGGCAGAGGTCTTTGTGGGCCGTCAGGTCGGCCACGCTGACAGGCTTGTACTGGATCTCTCCAGCCGAAACGGTCTTGTACTGATGCAGGTCGAAAGGGCAGGGTATTCCCTCCGTAACATAACTGGTTGGCGGGTTGGGATTGGGCTGGTTCTGGGATTGCGCCGCTGGTCCCGCTCTGGCTCCCGCAGCTCCGCCGCCCCTTCCTCGCCCGCGACCCCTGCCGTTTCCTCCACCCGAGGGCTGAGCCGGGTTCTGGCCCTGCTGGGCTTGCTGGGCAGCCACTGCAGCCGCCACTGTCAGAGGGTCTGGGTTGTGTTTTCGCATGTGTTTCATCAGATACGTCTCCTAGAAAAGTAACAAAAACGGAAAAATGCGTCAAACTCAAACATCTCTGAGTAACTCCTATCTATAATTGTAGGAGAATAAAACTGAATGACAAGACAGTCGAAGAAGGATTCAGGTATTGTGGGAGGGATCTTACAGATGTGTATGCGCGGTTGCAGAGGCCACAGGAGTAGAGTTTGGCGTGTTTCACCGTATGTGTAGACAAGTGAACCTCCAAGCTGGTCGCATCTGTATAACCGCGGTTACAGTTGTGACATTTGTATGGCTTGTCCTTGTTGTGCTGTCTTCGATGAGACTGTAAAAACAGTCTGAATTAATACAAATATTTGGAAATGATTTATGTTAGTTTAGTGTCAGATAGGGTGCCAATGTAATGCATTTACTGCCCTCTGTTGCCAAATTATGAGAATCTCAGATTTGACAAATCAAAACAAAATTCAATCCAATTCTTGCAAAAGGCACATTTACAAACCTTTTAATGACATAAATGCAATCCAATATTTGGACCCAACTACATTACAGTTCAAAGGTTTTAGGTCAGTACGTTTTTTTAAAAGAAATTAATTATTTTATTCAGCAAGGACACATTAAATCGATCAAAAGTGACAGTAAAGTCTAATTAATGTAGTTTAATGCTACAAAAGAGTTCTATTTCAAATAAAAGCTCTTCTTTTGAACTTTCAATTTTTTAATAATCCTGAAAAAATGCATCACAGTTTCCACAAAAAAATTAAGCAGCACAACTGTTTTCAACTGATAACAATAATAAATATTTCTTGAGCACCAAATCAGCATATTAGAATGACTTATGCAGGATCACGTGACACTGAGGACTGGAGTAATGATGCTGAAAATTCAGCTTTGCATCACACACAGAAAGAAAAATGTGTATTTACACACATCATATGAACAACCAGTTACTAATCTGATTTAGGTCTCAAGTGACTGTTGATTTACGGTTCAGTAAATGAGTCAGATAATGCAGCAACCACTAATTCTGATTTATAAGAGTTTCTGATTCTAAAACGAACCAAAGAGTCAATAATTTTGGAACTAAAATTGGCTTTCATTTGCATATGGCCTTATTGAATAGTAATTTTTAGTCCGCAGTGGAGCCAAAGCTCATTACAAATTATTTGGAACAGTGTATATTTTTAATAAAAACAAACTCTGTTCACAACCCTAGTGACAGTTTATGCTGATCAGATACGAGTTTCTTGAACCACAGGATTTCAGTCACTTCTGCAGAAAACTGAAATGTGTGAAAGCATCTGTAAATCAACTGAATATTGTTACCTGGAGGTTGGATAGTTGGGTGAAAGCTTTCTCACAGCCGGGATGGACACACTTGTACGGCCGATCACCAGTGTGAATCCTTTAAAATAAAACAGAAGCATTTAATTAGAAATCTCTAGGGATCTAAATTTCAAGATCACATGAATAAATTCTCCAGCGTCTAGACTACACATTCCTCACAACTACAGCATGACAGATGACAGACAACAGAGGAGGAAGGAAAGAGGAAAAGGATGCGAGGAGCTGTATACTGATTCTCTCTCTCCCTGTCTGTTACCTGTTATGCTGCTGTAAGTGACTGAGCTGTCTGAAGGTTTTCTGGCAGTAGGAGCAGGTGTAGGGTTTGGCCCCGCTGTGGATGCGGATGTGCTGGGACAGGTAGCTGGAGTTGGCAAACGATTTGGAGCAGTGAGGACACTTGTGCGGTTTGCCCTCTGTGTGGTTTCTAACAAGGGATGAAGGGAAGGGAATGAAAAGAGAGAAAAAAACAGAGAGAGATTCACCAATAAATCAATAAATGACCGCTATGTGGATCAAATCATGACTGTATCATAAAATTTGCTGTAGGTTTCATGCTTTTAGCAATGTGACGGTGCTCTTTGTGGTGTCTGGGTTACGAAACGCAGCACACAAAAACACAAGGCACTTCATCTTAACCTCTCTCTCTCTCATTCTCTCTCTCACCAGCATCCTTTCCCCCTACCTAAATATAGGTTTATATGAAACCACCCCAGAGCCTTTAAACCACAGCAGAATGAAGCAGATGAGCAGAAATGATGAAGATAAAGTGAGATGAAATTCAACTAAAGACTCATTCTTGTTAATAGCATAAGGATAACATGGAAATGAGAGGAAAGGGACATGACAAGCCAAATAATGTAGAGAAGGAACTCAAGTAATACAGAAGCAAACAAAGATTAAATGACGCTTTACATTCTTCAGGCCAGCTAGGCAACCATTTAAGTGTATTTACTGTCAATATGGTTCCAATTAGATTTTACACACTAAAGTGACTAAAGTCAAAAATGATTAAGGCTGCCCCCAATAGTCGACTAAACGTTACATGGCTTGGTCTATTAAATTTTAATTAGTCAGTCAGGGGAAAAAAAAACTCCACAGGAACTGGCGTAGTCACGCAGTGATAGATCATAAGCACGGCTGGTCCATGCAGTAATATGGTAAAGAATGAACACAAAAAGGTGATGTGCGACCTCAAACATGACTTCATCATTCAAAACATGTAACATTAGCCACTTCACATGGCCACTCACTCTAATGTTAGAGAGATGGTTGACCCAAAAATGGAGATTCTGTCATCATTTACTCACCCTCAAGTTGTTCCAAACCTGTATTTATTTCTTTGTTCTGCTGAACACAAAAGAAGATATTTTGAAGTTACTGGGCACCATAGACTTCAATAGTAAAATATCTTTCTTTGTGTTCAGCAGATAAAATAAATTTATACAGGTTTGGAACAACTTGAGGGTGAGTAAATGATGACAGAATTTTGTTTAGTTAACATTAAAGGGATAGTTCACCCAAAAATGAAAATTCTGTCAGTATTTACTCACCCTCATGTTGTTCCAACCCCGTAAGACCTTCGTTCATCTTCGGAACACGAATTAAGATATTTTTGATGAAATCTGTACATACTGACAGAATTTTCATTTTTGGGTGAACTAACCCTTTGACCTGGATAAATGTGCACTAATATTAGGCTAATTTCTAAGTGTAAATGCGGAGTGTGGAAGCTAAATAAGTACAGCGCTTACTGCACAGCATTTTTAACTTAACTTCTACGTCCACGGCATCGGAGTGAGTCTTCTCAAAGGCCGGCTTCATTAGCTATGTTTACATCCAAAGTTGTGAATTTAACTTATGCGCAAAATTGGAATATTGCATAAAACATTTGCAAATAATGCACCAATTCCATCCCATGTGTTCAAGAGAAAATAAACTCAATTTCTGGTAAATTGCCACAAAGTATCTGTAAAAATGCAAGTGGTGCAATTGGGTAGGCCACTGTTTTCTCCATCATAAATTACTTACGTCTCAGAGCACACAAAAAAAATGCAAAAAACGCTGTCGTGTTATCTTGTGTTCAGATGCTGGTGTTTGGCAATGCAATCGAGTAAGATGCTTCTGCTTGGGACTTCAACCAAATCATTCTGATGAAGGCATTTCAAAACAACTAAAACAACATTTCAGATGCTGTGCAATGAAACTGATCCGCTATATTCCAGATATCCAATAACAGCCTCTCTTGATGCAAAGTCATGTGTGTTTTTTTATATATGATGTGAATTTATGTATGAATAAACTTTGTGAAAGTGCATAATGAAGAATACAAGGTCAGTATAAATGGCCACAGGATATTGACAAACTTAAAGTGTACCAAATAAAGAAAATGAAACAAAAAAAAGTTAGTCATTGTGGTGTAAAATAAAACAAGCAGATGAGCGATGAGATTAGCATGAGGCCTGTTTCAGTCTTCAGAGAATATATTTTCCTGTTTAAATTAGAAGTGTGTGCAAGCTCAAATGTCACAGCATCAGGGTAGGAAAGGGCAGGGAGGTATAAAGAGAAAGAGAGAATGGAAAAAGAGAAAGATAAACATGCTTTTCCTAATCAAAAGCATAACTAGGCCAACTAAACAATGCCCTGGCAGGACGTGGGTCCATCCTGTAGGAGGTGTAGTAGTACATACTTTAGCTAGGTACACACACACACACACACACACATACCGTGTATGCTGCTGTAAGTGACTGAGCTGTCTGAAGGTTTTCTGGCAGTAGGAGCAGGTGTAGGGTTTGGCGCCGCTGTGGATGCGGATGTGCTGCGCCAGATAGCTGGAGTTGGCAAAGGATTTAGAGCAGTGAGGACACTTGTGCGGCTTCGCCTCTGTGTGTGACTTGGCATGAATCTGCATGTCTGATTTGCTGAAAAACGTCACCGCACACATCCGGCACCTACAGAGAAAAATCAGCAGTGCTTTTTGCATTAGAAATCAAAATTGCATTAGAAAGTGATAGTAGCTTCTTAATGGGACACCATCACATACTTCGGGAGGGGAATTACCCCAAAGTATTGTATTGTATTGTATTGTATTTTATGTATTTGGAAAGGGAATTACCCTGAAATACTATAGTATTATATTGTATTTTATTGGGGACGGGAATTACCCCGAGTACTGTAGTGTTGTATTATATTATATTGACAAACGGAGGTTGTCCGAATTGTCCGTGGCGAAGTCAGATTAGTTATGTATTAAGTAGGAAGCATTTGTATTGAGAATTTCCATGACGACAGTTTTTTTCCATGACGACGAAGTTTTTTACTTCAAATACTGATTCAGTGACAAAAATGTATCACAATACATTCTAAATAATGCATTACATTTATCATCTAGATATATAGATGCTTTCTTACTGGAAACAACAATTTTCCTGGTCAAAATGTCATGAAATTAAACTTATTAGAATAAAGTTCAAACAAAAGTACTAATATACATGCAAACAGTGTTGGTGTGACGGTCGTATAGACCAAAGAAATTTACACTTTTACAGTAGCATTTTAGTCTTTTACTGTTAAAATTACGATAAATTACGATAACACACTAAAATCAATCAAATCAAATAAGAGAGTATTCAATTATAATCACAAAATAATTTGTTTTTAATTTTTTTCCAAGATAATAGCAAATATTGAAGAAAAATGGCTATATTTTTCAATAATTCCCTGATTAAATTAAGATATTCCTTAACCAATAATAGGTACCTGTAGGACTTGTTCCCATCTTTACTTTGATGATCATCCTCATCGTTGGAGAGGTCATACGGGTCACTTGTGTTGTGCTGTAAGAGAGAAAAATACAACTTTTACTTACTTATCCCTACTTTTAGTAGGGAAGCATGCTTTGAGAATCTTTTAAACAAATAACAACACCACAATAGTAAACTTGTCTATTTCTCACAATTTTAATGTGTTTAAAGTAAGAAATCGACCCCTTTTCATAGTTTACAGACTTATTATAAACAAGAATTTCTTTGTATGAAGGTAAAATTATGACACCTCAGCAACATCTCACCTGTCCCCCAGCGGCCAGGTGGGCAAGAATCAGCGCATCATTTCCTGTGGCGAGTGTGTGGGCTGAAACGGGACCTGCCCTTTGCATCATGGACTTCTTCTTTCTCCCCCGCTTCGCAGGAACTGGCATGACTACAGCAGGTGGGATACTGCCATCCTCTTTCTTGTCTTCATGTCAGGAGGGCAAAAAAACAAGAGTAATGTAATATTGATTATAAAAGATAATGTGCAATAACTAGTAAATAAAGGCAATAACGAGTTTTAAACTTGTGACAAGCTTTTTTTTGTGCGCTTTTCACAAAAAAAAAATCTGAAATTTCAAATGGTCTGACATGAGTCATGACCTACAAACTGACATTAATACAATTATTTAGTAAATCTTTCAGATAAATTTCAATAAACTGACCTAACGTGCGCTAAAAACCTTATGCAACGTTGTAATGCCCTAACTTTTAAAGGTCTACCTTGGCAAAACATGGGTTAAAAACATGGGTTTTCAAACCAATGATCTTATTATGCCTGTGCAAAAAGATTTCTGATCCAATTTTAAAGCTAAATGACTGTATTACATGACATATTGTTGTTATTGTGAACATAACTGAAATCTTCTCAAAGCAAAAAGTGGTTGCTGACAGGTTATGTAAATACTATTGTAAGTCAATAGCCATCACATGGCTAATCCATGTGTTAAAGGGATAGTTCACCCAAAAATGTAATTTCTGTCATCATTTACTCGCCCGCAAGTTGTTCCAAACCTGTATGAGTTTCTTTCTTATGCTGAACACAAAAGAAAATATTTTAAAGAATCTGGGTAACCAAACAGTTGATGGGCCTATAGTAGGAAAAAAATACTATGGAAGTCAATTGCTACCGTCAAATGTCTGGTTACCCACATTTTTAAAAATATCTTCTTTTGTGTTCAACATAAGAAAGAAATTCATACAGGTTTGGAACAACTTGAGGGTGAGTAAATGATTAAAACCACCAAATGGGGTAAATAAACTGTCATTTCATTGCAATAACTGCTTTACAGATGTGAGTGTCATTGCAGGTTTCTCATAGAGATGTACATGTGCTATTATACTTACAGTGGCTGTGGAGATAGAGGGAAGGGGACCGGACAGCCTCTGACAGGAAAAAGCAGAACATACTCAACATATAGAGCTCCCTGTCCCTCCCTCTCTCCATCCATCATCCATCCCTTCTCACTACCTCCCACAGTCACTATCACTTTCACTTCCTACAGCTTCTTTGGCTCTGAGATGGCTGCATAAGCAAGCCATCAGACAGTGTGTGTCTGGTGTTTTATACAGTGAAAGTGAAATACATTTTTTTATAGGGTATCTGCAGGTATCAGCACTTCCAATTTAAAGGTGCAGTAGGTGATCTGGGAAATACTAACATTAGCCAGTTAGCATTGAAAGCATACCTCCCTGCAAATCGCCATCCAAAGCCACACCTCCTCCAAAACACATGAACGCACACAGCTCTCGGCAAAGAGTCACAAGAGATGGCATTAAACTACCTTATGTCTCAAAGCACATAACATTAAAATAATAATGAACGTAAACAACTTAGAGAGCTTGCACCTGACTGCTGGTAATTCATTTCAGTGTTGGTACTGTTGACATGTATACGCATAATTCTGAGTCTGAGGACGTGAACGGCTCCGGTTGGAAAGTCAGGGATTGCCCTGAATCTCTTAATTACAGTATTTCTGGCGTGAACGCAGCATTAGCTCGTTGTTTTGATTCGATAGGAACTGTAAAATACTTTTTGTTTGCAGTGAAGTTTGTCTGTATAAACTCTGGATAGCATGAAACGCGCTGATGATGTATGATGTCTACGTGAACAGAGTGCACAAGGGAGAGTAAAACATATGTTGACAGGCAACGAATATAACAAAACATGTCTGTAGAGAAATCACCTATTGCACCTTTAACACTTTTTAATACCATTTTTAATTAAAGACCTGCACATCCATTCCATCGACTTCTATGCAAACATACAAAATCACGCAGCTCAACAGAGATATACGAATGAACAATGGACATTTCTTGGTTTAAACAAACTATAGTATGGTAAAGGTCTATAGAGGTATGTATCAGACCACAGAAAATATAATTTTAGCATTACCATTTTCTCCAAAGTTTAAAGAAAAAAAATATAGAGAGACGGATCATGGAAGTAAGACAGAAAGATGGAAATTTCCTATCACTCCCTCAGCACCTGTATTAGAAACACCCTAGCACTTTTTTTTCTTTAGGGTCATTTAATGCCAAGGGACTATATATATATATATATATATATATATATATATATATATATATATATATATTTGTGTGTGTGTGTGTGTACAGTATATGTACAAAAAAACATTAATTACATTACACTGAATAAATGCAAGTTTAATGCTACTTTATTGAAGTTCTATACATAATTCATATTCTATACACAATAACATTAATATTTCTTACATTCTACTTTTGGATTTAACACTATGAAATTTTATTTAAAGGTGGATATGATGGAAGGGTCTGAACGGTCAGTTGAATTGTTTACCTGTGTTTGTTGGGTGCAGAGCAGACACAATCATGGTCGTTGTTTGCGGTCCAGAAACAAATGACTGAGAGGAAGCAGGAGGAGTGACCAGTGCGCCCTGAGGAGTCGTGATCACTAACCCCGCTGAGAGACAGAAGGGGAACACATGATTTTGACCAAATTTGAAGACCTCATTAACATCTGATATCTTTAACTTTTAATAAATATCTCTTCACTTTGAGATAACTTTGAACACCCACCTGCAGTCATGATGCCAGTAGTTGGTACGGGCACTACTGTGATGTTCTGGGACGTGTGAGGGGGGTGCAGGTGTGCTCCAACGGCAGTCATTTGCGCCCCGGCTCCTCCTCCTCCACCACCCTCCTGTTTCGGCACCCTCCCGATGGCTCCCGTGTCCATGGCGACCGAGCCTGGCACCGTCAGCACCGCCGTAGGGTAGTGCGCCGCGGACGAGTGCGGAAAAGAAGCACCCTTGTCCGGTCCCAGCTGTTCTTTCATCTTGTTCAGAAACATGGCGTTCTCAATCTAAAATCGGAGGGGGGAATGAATGGGAAAAAAAACAAAGGAAAAAAGGAAAGGAGGAAAGAGAAAAGGACGATGGATTGAGAGATAACACAGATGAAGGATGAGGGGGGAAAAGGAGAGAGCAGCGAGGGAAGGGTTACTTTTCTCAATGCTTGTGCTTGGCTTCCAGTGTGTAACTTTCAGATGGATCAGTGCGAGGCTGGTGTTAGCCATCCTGGACTGGTATGCTTGTTTTGTTTTTTTGATTTACTAAATTGTGCTCAATAAGCATGGTGTGTCTGTTAAAGACACAACGATGTACTGTACAAGAGAGTCCAATAATAAGGTGTCTACCTGTCCTTGTACTGTTGGTACGGGAGACCAAAAGTATGATGAGTTGAAATGGGAATCTTCCATTATTTCTGCAATTGAAAAGCAACATAACTTGTAAAACACCCACTCTGCCTTTGGCAACAGTTGTGAAATGACACCTCGCCCTTATGTTTCTCGTGTTGCCTGAAGATTTATTCTTTATTTAAGACTTATTCATTTTGGCACCCAAGTACCTTGCATTACATTTATTTTCTAAATTTCTTTGAAACATCTGTCAAATGTCATGCATTTTTACTCTCTTGACTTTATTTATCTTTAGGCAAAGGATAAAGAAGCATCTTTCCGGTGGATGTGTTGGGTGTTGGGTTAGGAATCAAAATACATGCACAACCCAATGTGTAAAACATAACTGACACAAATGAATAACATAAAATCAGCCTGCATATTAGGAAAAACAGCTTGAACCAGGCAAACAGCCTAAGATGTTTTGTTGGTCTCAGGCTAGCTAAGCTGGTGCTCAGCTGGTTTAAAGTTGGCATGAAACGGAATTTGCGCAAGTCTTTTCTTCTCTATTGCGACGTACATCAGAGTGAAATGTCTTCTCAAACAAGAAAAAATGTAGGACGGGACTTGATTTAATACATGGGGAATTAATTTGATGTTTGGATGGTTGTGGTTTGCTGTTGCTGTGATGTCATGTGAGTGACAGGTTGTCCCGCCCCTACACCAAACACCGTCATCAGAGAAGAGGGCTGCATCAGAAATCGCATACTCTCTTCTTGAATAGGTACTTAATTTGAATAAGTAATTACCGCTAAAAAAGTATGTTCTATATAGTATGAATGTAACCTTGACATACTACATAGAGTCAGTTAGGTTACTTCACTGCCATTTAAAAATCCTCTCCCTTGGCCTTCTGGGATAGTAAAGCGTCCATCATATGCACACTTACGAATCTCGGAAGTAGTGGGTCATCCGGGTACTTTTTGTCTACTCCTTTATGAGTACCCTGATTTCAGACATACTTTTGACACATACAGTAGTTTTGCCTACTAAAGTGGGGAAGTATGTGATTTCGTATGCAGCGGAGATGTCGCTGCAATAGAGGGTATCCGTTATATAGTATTGATAACTCAATTAAATAATTACCTTCGTATATTCTGCATAATTGGACGTTTTTAAATAAACAATGACAAAAAACTATACAAATTTAAAGGCTGGACGATATGGCGATATATAACATTGATATAAGTGATCACATGGATTTAGACCTACCTATATTGTATTAATATAAAGCGTTCACAGGCAAATTTGCTTTATGTATTTCCCCGGCGTGGAAATCAGGCACATATAAATGTCAGGAAATACGATTCCTGGCTGAATGTCAATATCCATGATCACTGGATCTTCAGTAATTTGTAAGGAACACTATACCGAGTCCAACCTTTAGTTTAAGCTGATTATTGTTTGTTTTACTTGCGTTCTATTAACTCATGCAGCAGCTCTTTTGCCACTCAGTCCAGCTGAGGGGGGCGTGTTCCGACAGGAAAGTGATGTCAACGCATACCCTCTATTGGGGTGGGTGGGAGGAAGATTGATTAAAGATAACAAAGGCAGATACATTTTAAAACAATTATGTGCATGGATAAATCTTTTATAATAAATACTGCAATATTCCATTAAAAAATATTTTTTAATGATTTCATGGTTTAAAGTTTTGGCAAACTAGTCTACAAGCTAAAACCAGTCAAGGTAATGTAATGGATTATTGAAAAAACATGTAGGACAGGGCATTTTGAGATGTAGGCATTGCATTTAAAAGAGGAGGCAGATGAACATGAGCCTTCAGGGGCGGAGTTTAAGCAAACTAATTGATTGGAGGAGTCCTGCATACATCACCAGAGAGAAGCCTGTCGTTTTCACTGAAAAATCCAGTTATGACATTTTCAATAAAAATTACAAGGTCAAATAAACGGAGCAATTCTAATACCATTGGTGCTCGGGCCCTAAACATTACACACATGCACGGATGAATTGCTCACAATAAAAGCATCACATGCATTTACAAAATATGGTGAATTTTTATTTCATTCTGACTTTAAACCAGCCAACAAACTACAATGACCAAACTGGGAGACCAGCGAACTAGCTTAGGCTGGTTAAAAAATTATAATAATAATAATTCAGAAGGGCTATTTGGTAAAAAAAAAAATTAAGTTGTAAAACAGAGAGGCAAAATAAAAGTATAACACTTCGACTATTTTATAATTGATTTTCTTTAAAACACACACAGACAATTTGTTGTTGTCTGTAGCACTGCATCGCAAATTGTTTAATTGCACGAGAGATACAGAACTTGCATTGAGAATCGCGCGCGCTATAAATAGGCATCAAAACAAAAGCAGCGACCCTGCGCCAAATCTGTGTGCGACCGATGATCGTAAGGAGAACCAGATCAAATGTGCAAGTCAACCTCCAAGTCAACTTTTGTGCATATCTGACCGTCTTTCATTTCATATGCATGCCAAAATAAAAACCAAGGGAGGTGAACAATGACGCGTTTTATTCGTTTTGTCAGGGTTGCATCCGTGTTTTGCTGCAATGACAGCTCATTTTGCATGTTTCTAACTACTGGGACAAGGTTAATGACATATGCATGAACAATTTAAAGGAAAGGTAGCTGGAAAGGCACAAAACCATATATTAATGATATCAGGGCTTCCTCAACCAGCCTCCATTAAAATGTCAGCTTTTGTTATGCACGCAAAGAAAACAGCACTATCCAAAAGCTATGCAACATGTAAACTTCCGCTTGCGAACAATAATGTGCCTCCATCCCTCTCTCGGTTAGTCTCACTGAGAAAATAAAAAAGAAAAAAAAAACTCGAGGATAAAAAAAAACGAAGAGAGGAAAAAAACGTCGACGCCAATGCGAGAGAGACGCAGCTTCATGCAGACTTCCGGCTGGCGAGACAGGGGGAGAAGCGTCCGCGTGAGTTGCTCAAATTTGGAGAAATAATTCACAATTGACTCATAACTCTGTGTTAATTACCGGTGCTGGCGATTCCCTTTCAACCCCCAGGGCTCCTCCGGGCCGGGACAGTTCGGAAACTTCGTCCAAATCCGCCCGAACCCCTTGGATTCACCGATTTTTTTCCCTTAAAATTCTTTCTATTTTTTTCTCTCTCGAAGGGCTGTCCGATTCCGCTCGACTACACTTCCTGTGAATGAGGTCAAAATTACAGAAAGCTTACCGCCAAATTCACTTCCGCCATGTGAGGTCGTTTTTTGTTGTTGCAAAAATTATTAAATTATGTTCGAAAATCACTACTTATTTTCATATCATGCATATTAATAAGAATAATTATGTGAATAAATATGAACACGCTGCAGCCAGGTTAATATGTATGGAAATATGAATGCTTATATATGTATGGTGCATTTAGCGTTGTATATTTTTTTATTTTTTTTATTTCTTAGCTTTATATTTGTAATACAGCCTGTTCTTTTACTCATTGTATGATAAGATGTTTACTCACATTTAATTGTCAACAAGTACTATATTTTTGTACATTTGACAAATAAACATTTATAAACTATATTTAAAAAATAAAAAATGGTCCTCTGTTATTCACAAAAATAAAAGGCTGAAACTGTCTGTTTGGTGCCGAAGGACTGTTTTGCACCCCATATGGGGCGGGGTTATTGTATGCTTTGTATTGATTGGTTCCGATTCGACCAATGACAGTTCAGCGGGAAAACCGATTACACACACATTTTCAATTTGAAATCCAAACGGCTACGAAAGATTATTGCGCTGGGGTGTGTTTTCAGTCATTGTAATTACTAGAACAGTTTATAAAAGGTTAGTGGGTTTTAAATATACTTATCTCAACTGTAAGTATTATCATGTATATTTAAGTTTTTTTAATTTGGATTTGATTGAAGATAAATATAAAATAATTGTATAAATATGTGCGGTGTTTTGTAAAGTTACGCGAATGACGTCGGCTAGGTTGCGATGTTTTTAGCCACTATTTGTTTTCGTTAATTCTCATTAAACCTTTTTATAAGTAACTTGTAGTTTGCTGGTTTCAGCTCTTAATGTATACGTTTACCTTGCTGACTAACGTTAACTAACCTTTTTAATGTTTTGGGGATTTTTATTTACTTTGTGCTTGACTTCAAGAAGAGCTGAACAAGGTCCATGAGCAAAGAGGTGAGATTATAAACAGTAAAATACATTCGGAGATACATGCTCAACAAGTTCAAATCAACTGGCATGCATACGGAGCCCAACCTACTTGTCATTGCTGTTTAGTTTAAAGACCATTTCACTTATTATATATGCACTAATGTATATCAATATGAAATATTATGCATTACATCAGCAATTTAGTTTTGAAATAATTATTTTCTTAAACTCCTTTGTTTTGATTTTCATATCCCTGAAATTGCTCTGCTGTCATGTGTACCTCTGAAAGTCTGTTTATGTCATTCTCTTGGTTCTTTTGCAGACTGCAATATCCCGTCTCCCTGTTATGTCTGGGAAACGGGCTCACACCAGCAGCATGGAGGAGTACCAACAGCCTGCGCAAGTGAGTTTGTAGTCCATTCAGATTTCACAAGCTTCAACACAAATTTTTACTTTTGGGTGGGAATCCATATTTGAATATATTTTATGAAAAACATCCTCTTTTGTTGCAGAAGAAGATGCGAAAGGTGGACATTGAGCCGTCTCAAAGGTTCAGACCTGCAGCTAGTGTTGCGCCCCCGAGACGGCCTCTGCCAGTCAAAGCTCCTGGTAAGTTATATTCAAAAATTAGTTTTAGCTTTTGGGTTCTCTTTGGCTAAAATGGCATGTTGTCTCTCTTCTTTCAGCCAAACCTATCCGTCCGACTGGAGCCGCAACAGTGGCTGTTGCCCCCTCAAGAGGTATTGCAAAACATGTAGCTTTTGGAGGCATCCTTTAAAGTCAGCATGAAATCAAAATGACTTTTATGGAATATAGCAGTATTTATTTGAAATTATATCATTATCTTTTTAAATTCATATGCCCTTCTAATCTTTAATCAAAATTACTTCCCCTTTCTCTTGGAATGACATCTTTTCTGATGATGTGTTTACTGGCACGAGGGCGGGGCAAGTTGTCACTCACATGAGTTCACAGCATTAGTAAACAACGATCCAATCGAGTCCCGCCCCCTCCCCCTTTTCTTTTTCGAAAAGCAATTTCACTTAAATATACAGCACAATAGGGAAGAAAAGACAGATTCCATTTCATTCTGACTTTAATTAGTCATAAGCACATACACACACAATACTTGTATAACTACTAAAACCAAGAAATTAGTAAAAAAAAAATTATGGGTAAAACTATTCACCTGTCTTCATGTCCATTTGTATATCAATGAACTTGGATATTATAGTTGCAGAGAAATTTAGAAGTTGCAATATGTCAACATAACATCAATTTATCTTTCCATCTAGGTGACCAGAGAAGACCAGTTGCAGCAGTTGCTAAAGGTAATATAACGTACGTGTGTGTATGTGGGTTGAAATATTTTCCTAGGTTTCCATTTGTAAATATGTTTGAATTTACAAAACTTTTAACATAATACAATAGACTACAGTTGTTTAATTTATCCTTTTCAGCAACTGTAGGTTCAAGTCTGTCACGAAGGCCAGGATGGGACCTGAAGGGCAAAGTCAGTGATATGGAGACTAAAGTCCAGAGCTACCAGAGTAAAGTAAAATCTGTAAATCAGGAAAACGAGTGTCTCAAAGAGTCAATAAACAAAGCCCAAAAGTGTAAGGCTGAAATCGAAGAGGAGAATATTGGTCTAAAAAAGAGTCTTAGGTAAGTGTGTTAAAAATAACTGCATAACAAATCAGAACCTTGTGGTCATTCATTTATTTGTCTGATAATATTACTGATTCTGTTATAGGGCTTGTGAAGAGGAGCTGGTAAAGCTAGCTACTGTGAAAGATGACCTGGCGCAAGCCTCTAAAGAGAGAGATGGACTTAAGAAAGACCTCAGCAAGCTAACCGAGGAGCATAAGGTTTTGGAAGGACTCAGGGATCATTTGGAGTCTGAGCTGCGCAATGTACAGGTATACATCCACACGGCCCCATTTAACCCTGATGTTCATATCTGTCTCAAGGGATCTGATACTATCAAACTGTAACATCCTTGTGTTTTTCTCAGACTCAGCTCTCCATTCAGACCTCTGCACTGGGCCGGTGTCAAGACAGTTTGAAGGAGAGCCAAGAACTGGTGAGGAATCTTGAGGAAACTGTGGCCCGTCAACGAGAAGAGCTCCACATTGGAGAAATGGAGCGAAGGAAACTCCACAATACCATTCAAGAGCTCAAGGTAAGCTGTGATGAAGACCTGTGTTTTTGTTTCGTTTTTGAGAACAATATAGAACTGTATTGTTGTGGTGGTGTTGTTTTTGTATGACATTAAGTGATAGATCCTATCCATACATGACTGAAATGCATTCTGTTGTTCACTTGTTTTCAATTTGTCACATTATCGGTGTCTGAAATCACATACTCTCTGAGTAGGTACTTCTTTTGAATAAGTAATTACTTCACCATGTGAACTATCAGTGTCAGTTGTCACTTCTCTGCCATGCACAAATCCTCTACCGTGGCCTGTTGAAATAGTAAAGTGTCCATCTCAAACTGCTCATTTTTTGCGTACTGTATCATAGCGAAGTAGGTGTTGTTGTTTTTTGGATGCAGCCATTATACTGGGCAGCTTTGCACGAAGTCAGATGTCATTGGTCCCAAATCCCACTAATATTTTCAAGTATTTAGTCATGTAGGTGCATATATGCATTAAATAATCACTTCTCTTTTTTTCTTTTTAGGGCAACATTCGAGTGTTTTGTAGAGTCCGCCCACTGCTGACTGG
The DNA here is from genome assembly GCF_051911475.1 of Siphateles boraxobius. Classification (NCBI taxonomy): domain Eukaryota; kingdom Metazoa; phylum Chordata; class Actinopteri; order Cypriniformes; family Leuciscidae; genus Siphateles; species Siphateles boraxobius. The sequence goes on from NW_027508953.1 coordinate 5,057,555, forward strand.
CAATCAGTCTGATATTCTGCACATCCAGCTGCCGGCCCACGACAACAAGGCTGTCACGCTTGCCAAAATGGAAGAGGTAAATTCATCTCATCATGCTTCTGGTTTTATGGATGTTTCTTCTTGGTATAACCAAAAGCAGGGTTTCTCAATACTGACTATCGAGGTCCACTTTCCTGCAGAGTTAAGCTCCAACCCTAATCAAACACACCTGAACAAGTTAATCAAGGTCTTCAGGGTTACTGTAAAGTTACAGACGGGTGAGTTAGGTCAAGGCTGGAGCAAAACTCTGCAGGAAAGTGGACCTAAGGGATCAGAGTTGAGAACCCCTGACTCAAAGTATGTGACAAAGAACCCATCCGATTTTTCCACTTCTCTTTCTCAGTCGCACACAGGTCGCACGGCTGACACACAGAAGAGCTACAACTTCAGCTTTGACCGCGTGTTTGGGCCACGTTCCTCACAGTGTGAGGTTTTCGAAGAGATTTCACTTCTGGTGCAGTCTGCTCTGGATGGGTACAACGTTTGCTGCTTTGCTTATGGCCAAACTGGCAGCGGGAAGACCTTTACTATGGAAGGGGGCGATCTGGAGGATTTGTCGGGTGTCATCCCACGTGCTGTCCAGCAAATCTTTAAGTCTGCCAAAGCACTCCAAGAGCTAGGGTGGCAGGTAAGGGCTACACAGAATTTCATCTGTTGTCCAAAAGAGGTTAAATATGTTGTGATGTATCTTTTCAGTGTTCTTGGGTTGGTATTTTTAGTACACCTTCACTGCGAGCTTTGTGGAGATCTACAATGAGACACTTCGAGATCTTCTCTTCAAGGGAAAACCAAACAAGAGATCTGAACATGAGATCAGGAAGATCTCCAACAATGAGATCACAGTTACCAACCTAACCTACCAAAAAGTTAACAATGAGGACGAGGTATTGCTCGTTTAAAGCGCATTGTTTTAATGTCTTCCTCGTTTCATTCGATAAGCAGTTTAACTTTGATATGACTCAAAAGGAAAGAAAGATGGTCACAATTTCCTGCAATAAATTTGTTAAAATACAGAGTAATCCCTGTTATAATTGATTTGTTTATATCGTTTCATACATGCGTTTTGCAGTTTAGTAATGTGCCTCTTTCTTTTCTCATGTCTCAGGTGCAGAACTTGATCATATTGGCAAACCAGAACCGGTCCACTGCCCGCACAGGCATGAACGATCACTCGTCACGTTCTCACTCTGTGTTCCAGCTAGACATAGAGGGGGAGAACTCTGCTCGAGACTCCAAGTGCAAGTGTAAGAATCACATACTTCCTGCGTCTACAATAACTTGATAAAATAGATAAACTTCTCCTCTTAAAGGGGTGTAGATGTCCAATTTAGAGTAGTCTTCATGTTTAATATTGGGTTTGTCCACACTTTTAAAGTCAGATATCATATTTCACATTGATGCCTGATTTTAACTGTGTATTGATTTGCTTTTCAGCCACGCTGTGTCTAGTGGATTTGGCCGGCAGTGAGAGAGTGCAGAAGAGTCAGTCTCAAGGTGAGCGCTTCAAGGAAATGACTGCCATCAACTCTTCCCTCACCAACCTGGGAATTGTGATCGCTGCTTTGGCCAACAAGGTAAATTTTTAGCTAAATATATGGTACCTAATGCTGAGCAATAGGGGAATTTAACAGTCTTATATCTCACTTAAGGCCCCTTCACACAAAGAACAATCATGAAGAAATTTACTATATTTGCGTCCTCACCAGTGGACGATATTGTTCTGCTTATTCTAAGCACGTGCTTTTGTCACTTTAAATGCTCCAGCTTGTTACTGCAGGATGGATTCTGATTGGCTGTCAATGTTTTTATCATTCATTAGCTGGATAAAATCGTTCTGAAAGTGATTCCAACAATATTGTTTCTCTGTGCCATTATCGTTTTAGCTGTGGTGTGAACTGTTTAAAACTATATAAGAACTATATATGCTGATATATATTAATAATACTTTTTGTGAACGGGCCTTTAGTATATAAAACTTATTTTCAAAACTGTAGTCTCCTGAAATTTGTGGTGCATTTATTATATGCAGATGTAGAAAATGTCTTCAGTTAAAAAAAAAATAGTTTCCTTGCTGTGCAATAATGATTTCACACACTCAATTTCTTACTTAACATTTCAGGAGAGCTTTGTTCCCTACCGTAACTCAAAGCTCACGTACCTCCTCCAGAACTGCCTCGGAGGCAACAGCAAAACGTAAGCAAGATGCTGCAGTATGTTTTATAGCCTGTGATGTAGTTTTTGCTGAATATAATTCTTTCATTGTTGTTTTAAGGAACGTGACTTATTTCTTTACCTCTGTACAGATTGATGTTTGTGAATATATCACCTGAGGAAGAGAGTTTCAGTGAATCGCTGAATTCTCTGCGCTTTGCCAGCAAGGTGAGTGATCTTAAGTGATCACATGTAAATGTTTTATTTTATGAGAATATAGAGCACAGTCTATAACTCATGCTTGCTGTGTTGCAGGTGAACGACTGTGTCATCGGAACAGCTTCAGCCAATCGGAAGTAGTTTAGCTGTCATTTCTGAACATCCAATGTGGTCATTTTTAAATGTTTTTAACTTCAATTATTTTGTTTATCCTAATCTCTCCTGTCTTTGGCATCTTGTTATATTTCTGTGATGCATTTTAATGTAAAATCTTACTGGCAAACAATTATTTTTATTATTGTATTACTACCATTTAAATGCGTGTTGTGCTTCAGAGAGATCAATAAATTTTCCATTTTGGCCAAATGGAAGTGCAGTTGTGAGCCTGAATATAATGCCAATTGGACAAAGTGTGGACAATTTTCTTGTTGGGAAAGCTTAATTTGCTTGCTGTGAAAATAAAAAGGAGTTGTTAACCTTACAATCGAATTACCATAGTAAACATGGTTTGTCAAAATACTTGTTACTATGATAAAATGGGTAATTTAGCCACTGTTATCATTAGAAATAAAATTTCACATGCTGTCAATGTTTGAAAGAAATTCTGTGTTAATATGTTATACCCTAAGGATGATGATAAAACAACCATAATTTTAAGAGCCGGTATTGATACCAATAATGATTTCTAAAGGATCACGTGACATCGAAGATTGGCGTAATGGCTGATGAGAAATCAGTTTTTGCATCACAGGAATAAATTATAAAAATGTGTTTACGAATTTAGTCAGTTTTCGCAGTTAAATGCGCTTAAAAAGTACACTATTTACACGTTATAATTATATTTGCATGAGACAAATGTAAAGTCTGTAGACAAAATCTAGGTAAAATTGTGTTATATGAAGTATAGCTACTGTGACGTGTCATATAAACTGCTCGAATGTTGCTAAAGGCAAATATGGTTACCATGGCAATATTTTGTATGTGGAACATGGTTATAAATTCTATATAACCAGAAACAGCAGCACTTGTTGCCATGACAATAGAGAATGGGATCCAGTGTTTGTTTGGTTGCTTTTTTTGTCGGCCGAGTCTAGAGCAGCTGTCTGGGATTTCTTAAAGGTAAAACCAGACTCCAAACCAGATGTCAGTCCACCATTACGCTCGGCATTCCCGAACGGTGGGAAACATCGACTTCGCATAATGAAAACCCCCCTTATGAGTGCCTGACGCAGATATTTAAATCGGTAAGATATCTTGCTCGATAAAAATAGACTGATTTATGTGACGATCCTCTTCCGTGCTTCTTAAGGCCACACGGGTTCTTTTGGCAGCGGCTGGCTAACGTAAATAAGAGCAGTCCGCGAACCCCGTTGATTTCTGACGCGATCAGTTCTGAACGGATGTGCGAATTTATACGTGGCGAATTTCATTTTACTACACGCTTACAGCGAGCATGTAAAAGCACGGCGTGTTTGTTGATCATCAAACACCAAGCAACTTTCATAGATAGCAACATATCAACGTCATCTGAGGCATTAAAACCGGGTCTGAGAACACTATATTCATGTAAATTGTCATTGTTGGAAAACGGAAAGGCTTCTTGACACGCCAATAAAGTGAATAAATACAATGTTCATGCTGTGCCTGGTCAATGCCCCTTGTTCTTTGGACCTACATTATCATTTGCTGGGTCCAAAGAGAATTAAAGCATACTTGATCTAATGAATGCTGTATTTTGAATGTGGGAAATCAAAACTTCAATTTTTCAGCAGCTGTTCTTTTATATACTTATGAACTTGCTTAAGTCCTATAAATACATATTATATAAAATCAGAGTAACATATTTATTCTATACATAGCATAGAATTATTATATACATCAGTTTTCCATGCCAAAGTGACTGGAAGTCATTAATTTTGAATGTAAATTTCAATTTTATGCAAATGAACTAAAAATTCAGTGAGTCCAGAATGTTTAAGGGAATCCGTTTGATTATTTAATGCAGTTGTCACTCTGGTTTACAACTAAACTGTTGTGAATGCAAATATTCAGCACTTTAAAATAGGACTGACAGCCATATTCAGCTTCTATGTAGCCTGTGTAATGTAAGTTTTGTATTGACAAATTATTGTGTGATGGTTATTTTGTGATGCTCATTGTCTTGCAGGAATGCAGTCGGCCACAGCGGACCAAGGCTATGGTGACTCTGTGGGTTCAGCCACTGGTTCAGTGGTGCAGGTGTGCTTCCCCAGCGTGCAGACATCAGTGCTGGACAGCCTTAATCGGCAGCGTGAAGAAGGCCATCTCTGCGACCTCTCCATCCATGTTCAGGGCCAGGTGTTCAAGGCCCACCGGTGTGTGTTGGCTGCATCGTCACCATACTTTCATGACCAGGTATGTCTTTATCTAAATGCTGCAAAAAAGTTGTCCTGTTTGCGGACATTTTTGAAGTTCTTTGAAATTCTAAATGGCCCACCCCCTTGGTTACTGTTTGGTGGTGTTTTAAAATGAGGAGAGATAAAGACATATCTAAGTGGCTGAGTTGTTTACTTACTTTTTAATTAGTCTTTCCATTAACGCTCTCATCTTCATTAAGGCCGATTCGAGAACTCGCACGAAAACAAGAGCCGGGATTTATCACACGAACCAATCATATCCAGTCATAACCGATTACCGTCTAACGTGACTTTCCACCATTCATTCTCAATTACCCGCACGCTTTAGGGGGTCTGTTAAAATTCAATGGACTGTAACTTTACCCGAGGGTGTCGCTTTTGGACAGTCTTACTTTATAAAAACGAATGACTTTTTAATGTCACATTTTGTAACATTTGCATTGTTTTATTTTTGTAATATCGATTATTTTCTTATCCAGTTTTTTGGAAGAGACACAGCCTCACTTGCCTGCTCCTAGGAAACGCCCCAATGTGTATTATATAACATCTCGTTTTGTTCTTGTCTCATTTTTTTCATTGAGTCAATGAAAATGATTGTTTATATATATGTATAAGAAAAAAACATATATTTTTTTAAATATAAAAAAAATGCTACAAAGTAGTATATCAAGCATTTCACTATTATAAGCGTGTCATCAGCAACATTTTATCATATTTTTAGGCCATTTCTAAAATGCATTCAAAACTATTCAACCATTAGGTACACATGCTTCCAGGCATTCATAGGTACACATTCAATAGACATTCAACAAGAGCAAAACAATTTTAAGCAAGAACTTAATGGTTTTCAAGGCACAAATGAACAATTAGCCAATTTCAGAATAATCTCTGCAATCTTTATTAGCAATAACAGAATTCTTCATTTCTTGTTTGCAAGGTGCTGCTGAAGAACATGTCCTCTGTCTCCATCCCGGCCGTCATGGACCACCTGGCCTTCGAGAGCGTCCTCAGTTGTGCGTACACTGGCCAGCTGCGAATGCTTCGCGAAGACATTGTGAACTACCTCACCGTTGGCAGTGTGCTTCAAATGTGGCACATTGTGGACAAATGCACTGAGCTTCTCAAAGAGGGCAGGGGAGGTTCCAGTGGACCTCAGGGATCCGGAGACAAGGAGAATACAGGACACAGCGGCGGAGGGAACAAGGTCGTCCAAGCTGACGGAGGAGACGCACCTTCTACTCCTCAACCTCCCAGTCGACCATCCTTCAGCGAGAGCCAGTCTCCGAGCAGCACCAATTACTTCAGTCCCAGAGACGCAAACTTTGGCGGGGCCATGGTGACAACTGGAGCAGTAGGAGAGGGTGCCGTACACTCCACCCCGACCTACTGCATGCCCTCCGGTGGAGAGGAAGGTTTCATGATTGAAGATGAAGAAGACGACGACGATGAGCTCTTGTTTCCCAGGAAAAGTGATCATGGAGGCAAGCGTAAGGGCTTGACCTCAGTCTCCGATCAAGAGGTTGGGGTTAGCGACAGCTTTGGAGTCTCATCGTATCAAGACGGAGATTCCTCACCGACCCAGAAGCGGCCGTCGTACAGTCAGCCGAGCATCATGCCCAGAAAACAGTGGGTGGTGGTGAAGACGGAGCACTCGAGAGAAGACGACCTGATCGTGGTGTCGGGAGAGGAAGGAGGCGACGATGAGGAGGAACGAGAGATGGAGATGGTCAGAGAGAGGGACAGGACATTTAACATATCGAACGTTAGGACCCTCTCTGGATTTAGAGAAAATGCTGAAATGGAGGCACAGGTGAGTCAGTAGTTTTCCTAAAATTGCACATGGTTTGCAACTAGGGCTGAACAATATATTGAATATTATTTATACATTCTATATGAATTTGCCTTCAATATAAAATAGTGAGAGCATTGAGATGGCAGGAGGTGCTATACTAAATTGCATACTAAAGCATACTAAATGGCTACATCTAAGCAACACAGGTGTGGAGAAAAAAATGCACAATAATTGGCAATGTTTGGTTTAGTGCAAATTATGAATTTCCTGACAGAAAATATACCCTAAAGAGACATATGGAGAATATTGTCAAAAGTTAGGATTGTTTTGGCTATATATCGCCCAGGCCTACATGGAACAAGACCAATACACTCATATAGTGGTCCCAAGAAAGTATTTGGACAATTAAGTTACACTCAAAATGTCTTAATGTCATTGCATTAGATACAAAATATCAAACCAAATTGAATCTGTAAACAAATTATGCTAGAGCCTTTTTTCAGAACTAACTTCACTATTCTGAGCCACTTAAAAAAAAAAAAACTTTTTTACCAGTTGGTCTTTAGGTCATTTTTTTTTATGTATGAACTAAAATTTCTCTCAAATGAACAAGTTTCCTAACAGAATAACCACCAGTGTAGTTAATCACATAAATAAATGAACATGCTCCAAGACTTTTTGTCTTTATTTTGGACAATATATCTACTGCTTCAAATTTTGAAACCAAATATTTTAAAAACAAACCTAATTTTGTGAAATGCTTTAATTAATAATGTGCTTGTGTTACTTGTTTTGATAAATGTTTTTGGTATATAATGCAACAAAAATGTGGAGGAGAAAGAAGTCAACTAGCGTTATTTGCCACATACAATAATAAAAGTCTAATTCAGACATATATACAGACAAACACAAAAAAACATAGACAACTGACAGATTATCATCAAATCAGTGGTTGAGATTGTAGTTCACCCATAGATAAAATTGGATTAAAATAAGAGACACAAAGATAATAAAACACAAAGTGGACAGCTTATTAGGTACACCATCAACAACTGAACTTTCTCTATTACTCAAATGTCTTTTTCCCTGTAGGTTGACTATTGCCAGTCATCGGAAGACTACCTCAAGTTTGAGAGGGGTTTGATTGACCAGACATCCTCTCAACACCCTCCTGAGAATCCTGGTCAATGCCCCAACAGGGCCGTATCTGCCCTGCTAAGCTCGGTTCAGTCGACGACCGCCAGAGCTCAGCTCTTCCCTCTGGATATGCAAGGAAACCAGATTCTTCTGTACAATCAAGGTGCCATGGAGTCTACATCTCCATTAGGGCTTGCAGGAGGTATGTCTGGGGTGTCTCTAAAAGGAAGCCTCGAACACGGAGCGGTCCACTTACCCAGCCAAGGTGCGTTGGGTAGCGGGATGGAAGGATTAGACGGTGGCATGGCTGGCAATTCAGGAAAGGTCTTCATGTGTCATTGCGGGAAGACCTTCACACACAAAAGCATGCGGGACCGCCACATCAACATGCACTTGGACTTGCGGCCCTTCCACTGCCCCGTCTGCGCAAAGAAGTTCAAGATGAAGCATCACCTCACAGAGCACATGAAGACCCACACCGGTCTGAAACCCTACGACTGCCACGGCTGCGGGAAGAAGTTCATGTGGCGCGACAGCTTCATGAGGCATCGCTCACATTGCGAGAGACGCAGCAAGGCCGACGGAAGAGCAGGATCTGAAAGATCGGTCATCTCTCCGCCTCATCACCTGAAGTACCCATCGGCCAGCGAGCAGAGTCAAGGTAGCGTTGGCAACAGAAGCGGGATTCCTGTTTTGTCTCCGCAACATTCCATTAGCAGCAACGGCGTCTCGTGTCTCAGCATGGCAGCACCTGGGTCTCTTCTAGGAATCAGTTCTCAAAGTGGACCGCACAGCCTTGGGTCTGGCGTTCTGGGCATTGGTGGTAATCGTAGTGGGGGTGTAGAGGAAGTCTGTGAGGGTAACGTTGAGGAAAGCAGCGTTACATAGGCTCTTTCCTCCCAAGCCCACCGTCCCGCAAAACCTGAACACTTGTCTTTGGTTACAAAGGGACCATGTGCACAATTGTCAGATTCTTTACCTCATGTCGGTGAGTGCGTCATACACAATGTCCCATGTGTGCAACGACCAAGTGCCCATTGCTAGCTCACGTATGTATCCACTTAAAGACCAGGCTGCTATGGTGACTGTCAAAAGCGTGTTCCGGCCAGGAATATGGTTCAGTCACGATCACGTTCAAGCTGCCTCACTAGTAAAGAACATTTGTTCACGGTTGCTCTGAAGTGCCATTCTGTTATGTTGTACGATATTATGCTGTACTGAGTTGTTCATTACTGTAACTCATTTGGTCCGTCTTGATGTGAAGTTTTATTGTACTCACTCACTCAACTATATACAGTATATTCATTTTCAAAGGTTGGTAGCACTTTATTTTAGTGTCATTGTTACATATGTTACATGTAGTTACTATAGTAATAACTATAATTTTTGCATACATGCAACTTACCCCAAACCAATCCCAAATCCTAACCCTGTAGTAAGTACATGTAGTTACTAAATATTTCTCACTACTTAAATGTATAATAACATTGTAACAAAGACACCTTAAAATAAAGTGTAACCCAAAGGTTTAATGTTTTGATTTCTAAAATAAGAGACAAGAATATACCTTCCTGTGCACTTTGGTATCTTACGGCCCCTTCACAACAACGACTATAACTATAAAGGCCTGTTCACACCAAAGATAACTATAACAATTACTCCTTATAAATGCTGACAGCCAATCAAAGTCGAGCATTTTAAGTAGGTAGGTGACATAACTGCACCGCATGCTTATAATAAATAGAACATTATTGTGTGTTGGACACTAATATAGTTATCGTTCTTGGTGTGATTGGGCCTTTACTGCTTGTTGGGCAGGGATGTGCAGGATTTTGTAGGTAGTTGGATCACAAAATGAATCAACTCAAAGGGCAGTTTGGCTTTACTGTATGTCCTTTTACCCATAAAACCACCATAAACATTGAGGGGGACACGTCCTCCTCATATTCAGATTATTGGTCAACACGACATAAGCACCTAGCATCCAACTACTGAACTCCTGCGGTATTTTTGATGTAGCCTATAGTGAGCCAGTAGTGATAGTTTACATGTTTGCCTTCCATGAAGGCTGAGACCTGATTTGCAGTGTTTTGAATATAGAAACGGGATGAAAAGCTTGAATGCTGTATGCAAATGACATGCCAAATTAGCATGAATGTCTGCAACTGTCAAGACCGTTTAAGACATGAAGGTGATTCAGTGGATCCTGATTTGGATCCATTAAGACTGTTTAGATACGTAAATGCCGTGATCAGTAGTTGCCTTGTACCACAGATGAATATGTTGACCATGAAAACCGCATACCTCAAATGTTTTTGCAACTATTCAATATATTACAATAAATAAACCAGAATCTTGTGAGCTAGAAGGAATCACATATCTGTTGCTTATCCACACATTCATTTTACTTTTTATCAAAACCTGTTTGCATTTCAGATTAGTGAGAACAATGAAGTAGAGAACATTCAAAATTTAATTTAAAAATAACCAGTAGGTATAAGCATGATTCAGTGCTCACTTGATGAGTAATCTGGTTAGACATCTGTATTTTGTACTTATAAATAAAAAATATTTGTTCCGTCTACATTTGTTGTGGTGAATCTGAACTAAATATGTGATCGGCGGAAGCAAACTACACAGTTCCCTGATGTGGACAGAGTACGTCAATGGTTTCACAATATTCAAAATCTCAAAATGAAAGAAATAAAGTACCGTGAGCACAAATTACGACTCATACATTTCTTATTACTGTTGTCGATTTCAAATTGAGCTGTCAGTCAGTTTTAGAATGTTTTCTTGTCTCCTTTATGGATATTTCAGTTTACCCCGAATGTTTTAAAGTGATAGTTCATTCAAAAAATTTAATTCTGCCATGTTTGTTTTTTTACTTTTATTGGAAAAAAATCTTCAAATTATCTTCTTTCCTGTTCTGCAGAGTATTAGGGTGAAATATACCTTTAAGTACAGAATAAAAAACAATTATCGTTATAAAAAAGATATTGTTTAATATGCCTTATTCCACCAGTGTAGTGGAATAAATAATTAACGTCCGAACAAACTCTGTTATTAATATAAAAAGTAGAACTTTCTACAACAGATTTAATATGTTCTCTTGATGTACCTTGTCTTTTCTCATGCCAGTTAAATTCTCAATTAGTTAAGCAGCTCAATTAAAAACAATTTTTAATATGACAATATTGATCAATTTAATAGATCAATCATCAGCAGTTTACAGAAATCATTTCAATATCAAACGCCAAGTGTAGAAAGACACTTAACTTTTGTGCTTTGTCACCTGAGGCCAATTAAAGGGATAGTTCACCCAAAAAGAAAAATTCACTCAAAATTTACTCACTCAAGTGATTCCAAATCTATTTACAGTTTTATTCTGTATTCCACAGAAGAAGAAAAAACATAAGGGGAAATTTTATTTTTTGGGTAAACTATTCATTTAAGACAATCTAAAAACAAACATTCCTATGCTTGTGAGTTGGAGCATATAAAGTAGCTTATTACTTAATGCGGAAAATTATTTCTACAGCTGCTTAAAAAATCCACAGTGCACTGTACAAAGTAATCAACATGTAAGTCAAACACTACACAAAATGAGAGCATTTATTGACTTGAGGAGGGAAAGCTCACTTCCCCTAATGACTCTTGGCACAAATGAGGATTGCATCTAAACCCTCAAACTAAAACCATAAATACAATACAAGATAAACCCTCGGTGTAAGAATGTTTAGAGGCAAGACCCATTTACATTATACCAAAATACCTCTAAAAAGCCAGAATGAATAACGGCATGCCATTTTCCCTTGTATAAAAAGTAAACAGTGGCAAGTGGCGGTGATTCAAAAGCTGATTGAACCAGTCCAAAATAAAATAAAATAGTTTTGTTGTAAGTTCACATTAGCAGGCACTATTGGAACAGGAAGCTGTCTGAGATGCCAGTTCGGTACCCTGTGACGGCAGTTCACTCTGAATCTGAGAGAACGATCACTTCCTCTGGGTCGCACTGAGTCGCCACGTTCACCTGTCAACACATCAACCACAGGAGTTAGTTCTTTGAGTAATGGGCCTGTAATGCTGTTATATTATTGTAATCTAAAACTAATAAAAAACATTTATGGTAATTGAAACAAAATTTTATTGAAATTAAACGTACAAAAAAAAAATATATATATATATTTCAGGTATACTTTGGTAAATATTTCAGTTAGCTGCCAAAGCAACATTTGTAATTTTTTCGTTTGGTTTAAGTTGAAGTACTAATTACTAAAATAAATATAAAAATGACATTTAAAAAAATAAAACCTAAAAAACCCAACAAAAATAATGACTAAAACTTCAACTAAAATTTAAAATATAAAAACTCATATTTATCATACTAAAATAAGAGTGCAGTGACTATTCAGACGGCTGAGAAATTTGAAATGCAATAGAGTTTAGAATTAGAAATGCTTTTTAAAATCTTGACGGGAATGAAAACGAGGCTGTGAGAGACAGTATTGTGTTCAATGGATTGTACTGCAGTTTAACAACATACCAAATTCTTAGCTGACAAAACGACTTTCCGAAAAGACTTTCAGTAGCTAAAAACTTTTTTTTTTGAAAGTTGAGTTAAGGAAATTATGTGATCTAGAACCTTTATACAACGCCTGCCATCCCACACAACCCTCGTGTTCATCTGGGTTAAATTCAATATGGCATCTAAACTAACTAAAGTCTATACCAGGGGTGTCTAAACTCGGTCCAGGAGGGTCACTGTGTTTAGCTCTAACTTGCCTCAACACCTGCATGGAAGTTTCTAGTATGCCTAGTAAGACCATGATTAGCTGCTTCAGATGTGTTTAATTGAAGTTGGAGCTAAACCAAAGTCCCTTTAAGGGTACGTTTACACGACAACGATATGCTTAAAGCAGAGAACTTTTTCCTTTGAGTTTTCCTCGTACAGACGACACCATTGTCAAAACGACCCCCATTCACACGGATCCGTGCAAACAATTAAAAACGCTGTATTCTGCTGCCAGGTCACTAGATGGCGATGAACACTATAGATTGAACACGTGATACGCATGTGCATGACGTCATCATTTTCAGAGATTTGTGTTTTTATTGTTTACATTGAAGCCATTTTCAAAAACTTGCACTTTGTTTTCATAAGTTTGCGTTTTCAAACACCCAAAACGCTCTGGCCAGAATGCATAATATGTTGCAGTTTTATGTTTTTGGTAGAAAACGGTGTCGTGTAAACAGCCCCTCAGACAAGTCATTTCACTCCACTCGGCGGCCATCTTTGAAACACCTCTCGGGCATGCAAGTGCAGCTCCGATCTTTTTGAATGGGGAAACATAAATTTGCTTCAGGACAGTGTCGCTCCAGGAGCAGGATTGGACACCCCTGGTCTAGCCTTTTTGGCTGCTTGAATAGTGTAATAACATGCAAATGCAATTCAACAGATTCAAATGGATTTACTGAAGTTTTTCAATGCAAGCTAAAACCAAACACACAGTCACCTTATTTCTCTTCGGCGGTGGTGTGGCTCTTGTGTTCCTGACCATGTCCTTCGTCGGAGTCCTTGTCCTCTTCCTGGTTAAGTCGTCCTGCTCAGAGCAGATGATCACACCCATATCCAGAGGAATATCACTGAGATAAACATGAGAAAAACAGCGCTGCATAAACAAGTAATAGTTCACCTAAAACTGCCATGTTGTTCCAAACCCGTATGGTTTCTTTCTTCTGAGGAACACAAAAGGAGAAAAATCTGACATCCACAGATGGCAATGCCAAAGAGAGACATGGCAATGCCAAAAACACGAACAAGTCACTCTTTTGAATCAGTTCTTTTCAGTGAAATCACATGATCTGCTTTGCAAAAACAGTCTGAATGATTTGGTTATCAAGTTCAACTCATTTGCACAATGATCCTGTTCAATGCCTCACTGAATGTGACTAACTGAAATATTAGTCTGTTTCTCACTGAAAACTATCGAATGGTTTCAGCTGACTCTATATAAATGAATATAATGCATGAGTTGTGTGGACCTTAATGACATTTATGGTGCTTTTGATTTTATTTTTTAATTGTATGGAGAGAAAAAAATGTCCAACACAGTCTTCAGAAGCTCTTCTATTGTGTTCCTCAAAACATTTTGATCAAAAATAATAATCATTTTATATACAAAATGTAGATAAATATCGCAGTTTATTACTAATATTGTTATATTGTGCATGTAAATAAAAACAACATTTTTCAATCTCATTGCAAATAAATAAATATTAATGGTGATAAAAAATATTAATGGTAAAAAACACTTTAATTTCCAAGACTATTTAAAAAGTTAGTAGCTTAAATAGTCATTTAAATGGGACATTTTTCAAAGTCTTGATTTTGTTTTTGGGGTCTACAAGAATAGGTTTTCATGCTTGAATGTTCAATCCATTATTTTTCCCATATTTTACCTTGTTGCAGCACCTCTCTTCCCAAGTCTGTCAGTAACAGTTTAGTTCCTGTCTCTATGAAACCCCTCCTTCTGAAAATCACAATGTGCTCTGATAGGTCGACTGGACCAGTGTGTTTTGATTGGTCAACCGCTTTGAGTGTGTTGTAGACATGTCACGCACCTTACCATAACTGCGAGTTTCAACACACTACTAACGCAACTCAACAAAGCTTCGTCCCTTTTTTTGCCTATACCTTGGGCGGGAATTATTTAAATGAGGAACATTGTGACGCATGTTTTCCCGGAAGAAAACTCACGACTACAATCGAGGCGTTTCAGGGAGTTCAGAAACAGTGCGCACAGATACAGAGAATAAGTCCCTTTGGAGTGACTTTGTGCTTTGTAACTTTGCAGACCTTTCTCATGCTCAAACAGCAACACTACACGATAATGAAAGAAGCTTTAATAGTAAGTGATTAAACAAACAAATTCTCATTGTAAGTTTGTACATTTCCTTCAGTTTTACCTGTTCCGTGTGCATTTCCCATTGTAGGCTGCAGTTTGTTTTTCAGTGGAGGTGCGTTTTCTTTTCCTGTAGTTGCCCGTCTCGTCGATCAGTAAAGGGCTTGTTGGAGGTAGTGGACTGCAGTTGGCTGATCTCATGGGGGTTGGCGATGAGCCCCGATTGGTGGAGACAGTCTCAGTGCAGATACTGGTGCTTTTAGAAATAGGTTTAATGTGATTAGTGGAAACTGTTTCTGCCTTGGCGGTAGGCAAAAAGTCCATTGTCTCTGACTGACTGATGTCCTCTGTGGACACAGGGCTTTGTTTATCAAGCCTGCCGTTAGTGTGTGTTTCCACAGATCCTGCCTCATGTGTGCTGCTGGCTGGAGACTGCTGGTCCTCGTCGCCCGGATCTTCCTCTGTATCCTGAACGGATGATTTGATTGACAGAGGAGAGTTCTCATTGATTGGCTGTTCATTGTCACTGTTGTTCAACTGCTCCTCTTCGATGTCCTCTTCGTCATCATCTGAAACACGTCAGCAAAGGAGATTGATATATGCAATGGTTTTAGATGACGGAGATGAAGATTTATTCACTTCATACCTGGACCAACTTGTTCTTGACTGGCTTGGATCTCCTCTTCAATATCAGGATCAGAGGAATCGTCCGTTTCTTCATCTTCCTCCTCTTCTTCCTCTTTTACTTCTTGTTCCTCTTTTTCTTCCGTTTCCTCTTTTTCTTTTTCTTTGATGTCACCCTGCTGTCCACTTAGTGCCTGCAAATGTGAAGGAAGGAAAAACAGATTTAAAATTGCTCATAGTTTGGGGTTTTTGGCCGAAAGAGAAAAACGGCTGTTACTTTCAATCAAATTGTGGTTATTTTTTTGGCTTGTTTTTTTTTTTTAATTCAATATCATTGAAAGTATAGAATTTAATTAAAGTCTAATATTAATATTAGAAAATTAAAAATAATTTTTAAAAAGCATTTTCAGTTTCAGTTTTCGGCCTTCGACTAAATGCATCCAGAATTTTTGGTTTCTGCCCAAAATTTTCATTTTAGTGCATCCCTTGTTTATATTTTAAATAGTCATTATATATATTTAAATAGAATCAACAACACAGCACTATTTGCATCAAGAAACAAGCTATATATATATATATATATATATATAGATATAGATATATATATACTATTATTATTATATTAATATTATATTTATTTAATGTGTTAATTAAAATAGAATATTTTAACTTAATCTAATTATATTAATTTTATATTGTTCACAATATGTAGATAATTACAAATGTTTATTACTTATATTTTTATATACTTAAGTATGAATAAAAACCTGCCTTGATAACAAAATTACTATTCTTACTTATTGCTTTAAACATTTTCATTGTACTTGGCAATTCAGGTCAAGTTTGGTAAAAAAGAAAGATTTTTCTGATCAAATAAATTGGAGCAAAAAAAGGTAAATAGATTTATATCAATCTTAATAATAAAAATATGAATGGTGAGATATTACTAATATTTCTGATATACTAATATTACTAAAATTAATTATTTTAATTACATTAAATATTTAAAATAATTATTTAATTTATTAATTAAAAAATAATTGAATTCATATTTTAATGAATCTTTCACTTTTTAGAAGTTATTTAATTAATAATAATAAAGCTTTATTGCAGACACAGGTCCATATAACATCATACAGTACAAAAAGAAAATACAAAGCAATACATAAATAGAAAATACATACATAAAAATTCCATATAGCCTATAGAATATACAGGCTATTGCACCAATGTTGTTTTAACCTAGAAGTGTATCTTTAACAGCTTTTCAGCGGACTGACTAGGGCTTCAATTATATGGTTCACTGACTTAATATCTTATTTATAAAAATTAAACACTATCTTTGCATCAAGAAAGATTATTACAATTTGAATTTTTTGAATATTTAAAATCATATTTAATTTAATACAATGCATTTCATTACATTAAGCATAACATTTCAGTTCGGTTTTATAACTGAATCCGTAATATTGCTCTAGTTCTCTGTAGATTTTAAAACAAAATGAACAAGAATGTACTTTGTTCTTTTACCTCTTTTTTCTGTCTCTCTCGCTCTTGTCTTTTCTTAATTTCCTCGACCTCCATGTCCTCCTGTTTATTAGCGAATTTGTTGATGACCTCCTCCAGGCTGCTGATGGCTGTGTCTCTATTGGAGCGTAGTCTGCGTTGCAGTGTTGGGTCAACGAGTGCAGGATCTAACGCTGGAAAAACACAGGGAAAATCAACTCAGCTTGCATTATTAACTTACGATCACTAAATATTACTAGGGTCCATCCGTTATCACATCAATCCAGAAATGTACATAAAACACTGGTGAGTTTGAAGCATCAAAGAAGCAGGGCATCAGACTAATACTAATATGACTGACTTATCTTCTCTAGCTGAATTGGATAGTAATTAAATTGAATTACTAGGTTTGTATGAATCCGTAAGGTGGGAGCCAAAGTTGTAGACCATGTCAAGGTGTCGTCTCTCCTGCAGTTTGTTGCCCGTCTCACGGAAGGCTTCTTGAGCGATCTGGGTCAGCTGTTTGCGGGTGAGCTGGAGACTGTAGCGTTCGTTGGCGCGCTGCACCACCTTCAGGATATCTGTGTAGTCCGGAGGATTGTGAAAAGCTTCTGAACTGTTAATGTAGCGTTCGATCTACAAACCAAAGAGAAAAGAGCACAGTAATATGTAAAAACAAAGGAAAAATATAGATAAATATCTATAAAATTCATTATTTTATGAATATATACCCTGGGATTTCATTCCAGTGCATTAGCAATTTTTATGAGGGTGTCTTTCATCTAGCCGTATAAAACCACACTTCGAGAAAAAAAAAATCTATTTGAATAAATGTAGGAAAATATTACAATAAAAATATACTTTTATAAACGTAATGCAGTAATTAAATTTGAACACATTTTTGTCACTTTCTTTGGCATTTTTTTCAGTATATCTTTTAGGCCACGTTCACCCAGGAACAGAATGAGGTGGTCAGTCCTTTATTTGAGTCCTTAATACGATTACGTTCACACACAATATGGTTATTTACAGGAGTGACAACCGCATTCTAGAACCGAACTCACACCTGTACATTTTCAGGACTCACAACTGCATTCTCAGAAAACCGGAAAACTAGTTGTCTGTCATGTCATACAGTGTAACCCCGCAACTGTGTGTTGTTTTCATGTGTGGTTTCGGTAACTTACAGCGATGGAGATCCGAACTGTGTGTCACCTGAAGGTTTTAAATACAGTCACTATTCTCCATCCGGAGTGGCTTCCGTCAGTTTTGTGTTCTACGAGCGAGTGGCGCGACTCAAATGCTCGCTCTCCACACAGATATACAGTAAAAGCTGCTGTCGGTTAATGAAGATTTGACGGATGAACTATTACTTTGGTCACTGTTGTGGTTACTGTTAAAGAATACGGACTTGACTCCCGTTTCACATTCACAAACAGTATTCGAGGTACTACTGTAAGTTTCTGTGTGAACAGGACATTTCAAGACTCACACTTGTAAGTAAATGCAGTTGTCAATCCCAAAAACGAACAGTGTGAACGTAGACTTAGTGCTTAATCCTGTTCTGTACACACACAGTTCAGTAATTTACAGGAAATCAAGAAATCACAGGGAAAGCGGTGCGAACCTCGGCATCGTGTTGCCAGACTCTGCAAGAAAAACAGCAAATAAGAATAAACTCACAATAAACCAAAGTAAATCCAAATGCTTCAAAGCTTAAAAAATAAGACCAAAATATCGCGACCCACACGTGTTCACTTTAGTAACTCCGTAAACTCGATAGCTTTAAAAAAACAAAAATGCTTATAAGTGCACATGGCGCTCTGTGAAGAAACCTTTCCAAGCAAAACACGATACACCTGTCGACTGTGCTTTAGTTAAAATTCCTGAACATAAAGAGTCTTTTGTCACTGTAATATTTCTTTGGTCAGAACAGGGAACAGCAAACACGCGAGACGACAGAACGTTGCTATGGTTACCACCACAGTATCAATCATCAGTTTCGGGTGCGACTCATGCTCCATACACACACGGAAGGATACTTTAGGGGACTCACTCCCGCTTTAGATATGGTTTGCACTTTTGAAACTTTTCAGTGTGTATGTGGCCTATGAGAACTGATCTTGAGGGACGTGAATTCACAAGCAAAAGAAGAACCTTTTTGTTGATTTCTGGGTAACGTGTCCCACTGTAGGCGATCTTCTGCTCGATCACTCGACCCGTCAGCGTGTTGCAGCCCTTCAGCTCGCACAGTTTTTCATAGATCTTCATCATCTGAGACCACAAAAAGAGCATTAAAGATAAAGTTCAGAACAAGACCATATAAAACCCAATAAAATCGTATTATTTCAATGTCGTTTGACTGCATTAAAACATATCATGAGGAATCAAATTGTCCTTGAACTTTTGATAACAGTTTGATTTACTATATAAACATACTGGAATTTCCAGAACTCAAAACTGTCTATTCCAATAAGGCCATTTATCAAAAAACAAGCTACAACAGCAACTTGTTCTGAACTTCCACAATGGATTTATTCGAGCTAAATCAGCGAGACGAAGAATTATAAAACAAGAACAGACAGACTCACCTTGCGTTTGAGGTTGTGCTCCTGAATATAACTCGAGTCTTCCTTCTCCAGATCGTCCACACTCAACTCTCTCTCCTGAAGCCGTCGGATCTCCTCATTATACACCTTCAACAGGTTTTCCAGGTAAGCTAACTGAAACAGAACATGAGACAGAATATTTTCTAAGATAAAAACCCTCAAATAATTCCAATGTCACAATTATAGAAAACAACTAGGGTTTACAGAAGTAAATCCCATTCATTTTTTATCATTTGTTACTTTTAGCAATAACAAATAAACTTTTCAACAGACATAACATGAAAAGACATTTTTAAGTATTGATACATGATACTGTAGCCTACTTATATTTTATATAAATTTTGCACTGTCATTTTTGAGTTACATGCTTCATTAGATGAATAGTACATTCCCTCATAAAATAAAGTACAGTCTTGTACATTTGTTCTTTACACTTTTTTTTGCTTCAAACCTCAGTTTGAATGATTGGCTTGTTTCATGCTTATTTTGCACTCTATTTACCTTGGAAAGTCAGAATTCCCATTTTTTCTACTTTGAAAAGTGTGTAAAAACACACACAAAGTCAGACTTCGTAGTTCATGCAATGAAACACTTTTACGGTCAAAGGTTGTTGATTTCAAATAGGAATCTCACATCCCACTTTAACTGGAACACAGCATGCAAACTCTTTACTGAAGACTTTCTTTAAATAGAAAAAATTGAAATTCCCAATGGAGAAAATTAATGGAAAAATAATTCCAGAACCAAGGCCAGCTGAAAACCACCAGTGTCAGTATAAAATCCAAGACCACCGTCATATCGACCTTCACAACATATAAAACGTATCTGTGTTATGATGGATTGCTACAGTACCTGTCTCCTTGAAGCCCTTTTCGTCTTCTTTGATTCCTCATCCTCCTCTTGCTTTTCCTCTTCTCCTTTAGCCTGTACCTCCTCCTTTACATTTGTCCCATTGCTCTTCTCCTCAGGTTTTGCCTGAGAAGGGAGAGACTGTATGGAGCTCCGCTTCCGAGCTGTGTGCTGTTTAAGAACGGTGCAGAGTTCATTAATGTAGACGAAGGTTTTGCCCGTGTTGGCCTGGGCCCGTGTGAGGCAGCGGCCCAGAGTGTTTCGAAACTCCACCGATGACAGAAAGGTCGGTAGTGCCTTAGAGTGTCTGGTCTGTAGATAAGTCACGACTTCCGGATGATCTTGCGAGTGTTTGGAGCAGTGTTCCACAAACTGGACCATGGGACCATTCAGTTGGATTAGAAGTGGGACAAAAAAGGAATAATTTGTATTATTTGATTACATGCCGTGTAATCATGTTATGTACATATTACAGTTTCTAAACTGGTGTCCTGTTAGACATTTTTGCAATATGTAGTTAGTATATTATGTACAATATGCTCATTTCTGCATGAAATATGTATTAACTCTTGGTAAATATTCATTAAAAAAAACACCTCTGCAAACAGTTTTTCATTCTCCACTTGCAGGACATGAACGTCCTTCTTTGCAGATGCAAACGGAGACTGTGTGATGTGTGTTGGACGTGGCAGCTGATTCTTCAGAGACGTTTTCGACTGGCAGGTCGAAGTATATGAACAGGATGCAGATGTGGACGCTTCTTCATCGTCATCATCCAGGATCACAATGCTGTCCATCACTGCTCCGGCCATCCGGAAGGGAGGAGAACGAATTTGCTGGGGAGTAACGAATGTGGAGGTGTCAAGCCTGCATTTCAACTACACCAATACCTGGAAACACACCAGTTACTCTTTAAGATTTCACTCTTAGCGCAAGTGTCTTAGTAAACAGAGTTACATTTACTCTAGGTGAATCAGTCTCTTTGTAACTGTACAATGAATATCCAAAGTGCTTTCATATTTAGCATATAGTACTTCATATTTACTTGATTAGCTTTTCTGTACTTACTTGAGCTCTGAGCATTGAACTGGACAAGAGCGTCAAAGTCCAAACTGAGATCCCAAAATCTGTATGTATCTGTAGAACAACATATTCATCAGTGCAATATTTCTGCATGTACGAGACAATTGTGTGTAATTATTAAATGTAATATTATGGCCAAATAATTTCCATATTCTCAAAGACATGGGGAAGCCATAAACTAAAAGGCAAAATGATCTTTAAATTTTTTATGGATGGATAGGATGTAATTATGCAGGACATTAAATATGCAATAACTGTCAATCGACTTGATTTACCTTACATACATTTGACATATTTTCCATCAAAAATCATATTAAAAACTAAAATTAGTATTAGTCACCAATGTAATAAAAAATAAATGAAACATCATTCGATAATGATGAAAGCAGTAACTATGGTATTTTGGCGGTAACCATGCCTATCATGGTACAATTTTGTAATGGACTTTAAGGGTTTAATTCCCTAGGAACCATATTTACTGCTTGACTGAATCAATGAGATTTGGACACTGTAATAATTTAATATTATCTGGATATAAATATAATAATTTAGGTTAGATTGCCTGCTGATCTGGAGACTGTAGCTCTTTAATTCGGCCATTCAGTAACTGTTACAGTTCACTTCCGTTTATTTGTTAAAAGCCTCCGAACATCGATCATAAAGAATAACTTCCCAACATGTCGAGTTCCTCACAGTCTTCACAAACGCATCATAAAAATACGTTCAATAAAAGCTAGTTATTGATCAATCAATAAGAAGACAATTAGAAACAACTTACGCGCTCGGATCCTGAAACTCAGTGCTGGATGTATGTACAGCTCAACATGAGACGCGCTGGTTCGCTGAAAGCCAGTAATCTCACCGCTGATTGGCTGAGCGCGTCGTGTTTCTTCGGCGATTTGTTTTCAACGTTGTTGATTTGATGCTTACCAGCGCCGCTCAGGGAGCAGGAGATCATAACAGAAACTCAGTGTATTTTTTTCAATTTATGGTAATATGGTGTGGCATCACACAAAATTGTATTGACTCAACAGAGGCGTAGTCAGATGTACATCTTGTGTTTTGTTTCTCCAAAAACAAAACTGATACAGGTGCACACTATAGCCTCTGTATTGGTACATAGCTATAGTTTTATATGTGATAGTGTCTCTCTCTCTCTCTCTCTCTCTCTCTCTCTCTCTATATATATACACACTTTTTTTTTACAGTCTATGTTTGTTTATAAGTTCATTATCTGTTTATATCATGCTGGAGGGAGGCTTAAACGTAATTAATTTAATGAATATTGGGGTGGCTCCAAGCTTTCCTGACAAATAAACATTCTGTCTGGTATTAACTTTTCTTCAAAAAAATGTTTGATTATTTTTTGGGGCAATGCTTTTCTTTTGAGGTGTGACTTTTTTGGTCATCTTTTCATAGTCAGGTATTATTATATTGGAAACTGATATATAAACACAATTTTCCCCCACATAATTGTTTTTTGTGGAATAATATCCTTAATTAATAGGAAATCTGTGTTCTTTCAGGACTCAATGAATAAAGGTGGCTGGTCCATTGTACACATTATGGGGAAGGAAATTTCCTTAGTTATGACGATTTTTGTGAAAAATACTAAATTATTTGTACTCAGAAATTGTGTACTCAGAAATCTTTGTTAAGCTGTTCCTGATGGTTTGGTTCTACTGGTAAAAGGTGCATTATTCACCTGATTCCAAGAGTAATTAAAGCATGGTCTTAATTTTACAAAGGAGAGCTGTATAATTAAAGTTTTAAGAACATTTGTAAATACAAAGAGTTTCGCTTCTAAAGTTAGAAAGAGACATCTTGTTTTTGATTTAAAAAAAAAAGTGGTTCAAATTAGAACAAGATTTCTCACTTTCCTCCCTTCTACCAAAGGTAAAAAAGATTAAGTTTAATATATTAATGATATTTATCCTTGTAATGAGTTCCTCAGACAGATTTCATTTGTGTATAATGAGTGCACCTTTTGTGAAGCAAACAGTCGCTGGAAAAAAAAATGTATTCATGCAAATTCATTTCAAACAATTCTGGGATGACCTTTATGTTTGGTTAAGTTTGAAATATGTAATACCTTACTTTGATTTTAAAACTATAGCCTAAAATACTTTTTTCTTTGAATTATGATGGTGAATTTTTGGTTAACAATATTGTGCAGTTGGCCAGTTAATTTTAAGAAGTTCTTTAAGAACCGTCCCACATTCTTACTTTTCCATAAAGATTTTATGAACTTTTTCAAATCCTTAAAACTCATGCGTAAAAAAAAAAGTAAACTAAGTAATCTTTTGAAGGTATTTTTGTATGAGAACCCCCTTTGTAGAATATTTTATTCATGTATTTAATTTATTTTAATTTTTTTATGTTTCTTTAGGTTTATGTTGTTTATTTATTTTTGTTTGCTGCTATTTGGACTTCTTGGAATTGTATTAAGCGTTATCTTTTTGAGTTTTGTTTATAGTATCAAGCAATAAAAAATAAAATCAATTCACAAATTAAATTAAATACTTATCTGTAGCCTTAGCCTTTTAAGAGTCAAAAGCAAGAAAACAGGCACATAAGATCCCTATTATTTTCCACCAGCTTTTTTGAACCACCTTGATATCTCACTTCAGTGAGCAGCTAATGATGTCATACATTCTGCCTAATGATGATGATGATTGAAATCCTCTTGCGTGAAGGAAAAATCATACTCAGTCTCCACTCAAAAAACTTAATAATTAAAGAAAAATAGAAATATAGAATTAAAAACAAACTTTCCATTTTGCTTTTTTATTTAACATTTTTGTATTTCCCCAACTATTCATTTATATTTGTTCATTTGTTTATTTATCTTCTCAAATGTATTATATATATATATTCATGCATAAATATCAAGATTTATTTATTTATTTATTATATATTTTTAAATTGCTTTAATTATTATGTTTTCCAAAATTATTTCTTCATATATACGATATCTAATAATAATGTATAATGACTTTACTTCGTTTTTACTTTCATCAATCCAATCTGAGAAAACCTCAAAGTGATTGACTGATGATGTTACATGTCCTAAAAATGTATTGGCTGCAATTTACAGCCTGGACACGAGAAAACATTTCCAGCTCTATTGAAGAATATTTTTTCAGTCAAAGTCCAAACACGCAGACTGTAGTTCTTCTGCTCCTCAGAGCTCGTCTCGTCTGTGCAGGCGAGTAGATGTGAGTACTATAAGCTTTATGATTTGATATTTCAAAATATGCACACACAAAAAAACAGGCATTAGCTGCAGAGTCCACATCAACTTTCTTCTGCAATGGAAAGAAAGTAAGTTCTGTCAAGGAGAACTCAAATGCAGAACGAGTGTTAACAGGTTTATTGACAAACAGTATGACAAGATGTGGTGGGAAAGGTGAACAGTCCAGACAGGGCTGAGACACAATGACAGGCAATGACTCAGCCCCAGGCACTCAGGGATCTCAGGCTCAGCACCAGGCTCTCAGGGATCTCAGGCTCAGCCCCAGGCATTCAGGGATCTCAGGCTCAGCACCAAGCACTCAGGGATCTCAGGCTCAGCACCAGGCACTGTTACCCCTTTTCCACCAAAAAAGAACTGGTTTCGGAACTGGTGCTGGTTCAAAGTTGGTTCGGAGTTGGTTCAACTTGCGAACCTTCTCAGAACCTGTTTGTTTTTCCACTGACTAGAGCGCCCAGCGAACGACGTCGTTACGTCACTGTGTACGTCGCTATACGTCTTAGCTAGAAACGCTTGCAAGTACAACATTACTTTGGGATTATCTCTAACTCGTGTACCAAGAAGGCTTTAAAAACAATTGAACTATGTAAGTCTTTTAATCTTTTCCTTTGGTATGTAATCTTTTCTGATTAGCTATGTACCCCTGTCTTGTGTCTTTTTTTTCTTTCCGTTTATTTGTTCTATATTGTGACTGTTTTCTTCTTTGCTTACATAATGTTTTCAATAAAAAAAAAGAAAGAAACGCTTGCGCCAACTTCAAGCATAACAATTACAATGGCGGACTACATAGTGTTTCTGCAAATGTTTCTCCTGGCTTTGCGGTCAGAAAAGATGTATAGAACACATCTAAACCCGCCCCCAGTCCCCGCCGTAGCATGACGTGGTAAAAGAACGGTTCTCTGGTTCTAGTCCAGCAAAGAGTTGGTGCCGCTTTGGAACCAGTTTTCCTGGCCGAGAACCGGTTCTTTGGCTGTCGAAACACAAAGAACTGGTTCGCGAGTAGGCACCGGCTCCGAACCGGCTCTCAAAATGCTTTGGTGGAAAAGGGGTATCAGTGATCTCAGGCACTCAGGGATCTCAGGCTCAGCACCAAGCACTCAGGGATCTCAGGCTCAGCCCCAGGCATTCATGGATCTCAGGCTCAGCCCCAGGCACTCAGCGATCTCAGGCTCAGCCCCAGGCACTCAGCGATCTCAGGCTCAGCACCAGGCACTCAGGGATCTCCGGCTCAGCACCAGGCACTCAGGGATCTCAGGCTCAGCACCAGGCACTCAGGGATCTCAGGCTCAGCCCCAGGCACTCAGGGATCTCGGGCTCAGCACCAGGCACTCAGGGATCTCAGGCTCAGCCCCAGGCACTCAGGGATCTCGGGCTCAGCACCAGGCACTCAGGGATCTCAGGCTCAGCCCCAGGCACTCAGGGATCTCAGGCTCAGCCCCAGGCACTCAGAGATCTCAGGCTCAGCTCAGGCACTCAGGGATCTCAGGCTCAGCACCAGGCACTCAGGGATCTCAGGCTCAGCACCAGGCACTCAGGGATCTCAGGCTCAGCACCAGGCACTCAGGGATCTCAGGCTCAGCCCCAGGCACTCAGGGATCTCCGGCTCAGCACCAGGCACTCAGCGATCTCAGGCTCAGCCCCAGGCACTCAGCGATCTCAGGCTCAGCACCAGGCACTCAGGGATCTCCGGCTCAGCACCAGGCACTCAGGGATCTCAGGCTCAGCACCAGGCTCTCAGCGATCTCAGGCTCAGCCCCAGGCACTCAGCGACCTCAGGCTCAGCACCAGGCACTCAGGGATCTCCGGCTCAGCACCAGGCACTCAGGGATCTCAGGCTCAGCACCAGGCACTCAGGGATCTCGGGCTCAGCCCCAGGCTTTCTCCAAAGCAAAGAGTGTAAGCAGCCAGGGACGCTCTGCTAGCAGGACAGGACCAGAACTACACTGTAAAAAATAAATAGTTGAGAAAACGTAAAAAAGTGAGGCAACTTGATGCAGTAAGATTTTTGGGTTGTCTCAACAATTATTTTTTAGTTCTTCTCAGTAAAAATACTTTGTTTAGCCAACGTCAATTTGTTTGTTCATAAAATGTTGATTGTCATATTTTGCTAATAAATATATTCTTGTCACAGCAACTGAAACAACAATTACTGTTGTTGAGGTAATTCATATTTTTCTGTTTTCTGGATGGAAAAAAATTAATTTGCAAAATAAGGCGTCACCACACTACTAGCCTTTTTTTTATAGTGATTTTACATCTATTTGCAAATGACAAACATGGATTTATTCCTTTATCAGTTTATTTACATTTATTAATTTACAGACACTTTTATCCAAAGCGATTTACAAATGAGAACAACAGAAGCAGTTAAACTAACAATAGAACAACAATATGCAAGTGCTATAACTCTTCCCAGTTTAATCTAACATGTACTTTTTTTTTTTAAAATTATAGAAGAGAAAGAGTTAGTATTAATGGAAGTGTTGCCAAAAAAGATGCATCTACAGCCATTTCTTGAAAATGGCTAAAGACTGAGGAGCTCTGGTTGAGTTAGGCCGATCATTCACCAGCAGGGAACAGTCATAGTAAAGGTCAGAGAAAGAGATTTTGTGCCTCTTTTGAGATGGCACCACAAGAAGACGTTCGCTTGCAGAGCACAAGTTTCTGTATTTCAGTTGTAAACATGCAAAACTTAAATGCTTGTTTGTAACCAACAATAAAATGCAGTATTTTTAGTCTCTTAATGTAAAATCTTAACCTTTTCAAAACATTGAACCAATTGAAAACACTGGGCCAATTATGCCTCACCAAAACTCATTTGTTTTTAAAAGAAAGGACTTGCAAGGTGCATCCACACTCCAGATTTGGTATCCAAACTGTTCGTCTTTGTTGGTGACAAGGTATGCCACCACACTGTTCCATTTTCACTTTTAAGTGTTTTAACAGTTTGTTTTTATGAACACATTCTGAATGGTATCAAAAGTGTACTTGAGATATGAAACATTGAGAGGATATAGACGGCCAAAAAAGTATGCCAGAGCAGTCGAGGGATCAGGGAGAACTTCCAGAATAACAAACTCCTCCTCCAGTACAACAGCAATGTTCTGGATCATTGGTGATGTTGTTTGGGTGTTATCTTCCAACATAGAGAATGCCAACAGATACCCATTTTGTCCCATCTTCAGTTTCCTTTACCACAAACACAAAATACAAATACATTTTTGTTTAAAATTCAAGTTGTTAGTTTTATTCTCAAAAAGTAAAAAGCAAGTGGTATTTTAACATTTTAAGAGTATGAACCCACTATGCATTAGACTA
The DNA here is from genome assembly GCF_051911475.1 of Siphateles boraxobius. Taxonomy (NCBI): domain Eukaryota; kingdom Metazoa; phylum Chordata; class Actinopteri; order Cypriniformes; family Leuciscidae; genus Siphateles; species Siphateles boraxobius. The sequence continues at coordinate 5,085,436 of NW_027508953.1, forward strand.
GTTTTCAGATTTGTAGTGGTAGATAGTTTTATAATGTGAAATCATTAATCAAAAGTTAATATTATAAAAGAACAGACAACACAAAGAATGGCAAGACCAGGTCTAGAACAAGTAAATAAGAAGAAAACACAAAATCTGGTAACAGTTTAAACTAGGGGTGTCCAGTCCTGCTCTATGGGTCACTGTGCTGCTGAGTTTAGCTTTATCTCCAATTAAACATATCTGAACCAGATAATCAAGATTACTAGAAACTTCCAGGTAGGTTTGAGCTACACTCTGCAGGATTTTGGCCCCTACAGGAGCAGGTTTGGACATCCCTGCTTTAAATGATTGGTTTACCCAAAAAAATGTATTCTGTCATAATTTACTCACCCTCATATCGATCCCAACCCGTAAGACCTTCGTTAAGCTTCAAACTGAAATTAAGATATTTTAAATGAAATCAGAGCTTTCGGTCCCTCTATTGACAGCCTACACTACTACCACTTTCAAGGCCCAGAAAGGTAGTAAAGACATCATTAAAGTAACCCATGTGATTCCAGTGCTTTAACCTCAATTTGATAAGCGATGCGAGTGCTCTGTGTGTAAAAAACGAAAATAACATCTGTGGCAAGGGGGCCTGGTTCAGTGGAGTCTGTAATGGGAGAACGAGTCAGGAGATGAGCGGAGAGTAAGTATGTGAAATACAAAATGAGTTACACCTTTTTCTGATTGCTGTAATAGGCTTGGAGAGACAGTATAAAAGCGCACTGGTTAGAGAGATAAATAAATAGAGATAGAGATGGATAGATAACAGCTGGAGATCATCTGTCTGGAGCCAGAAAAGACAGAGAGACTGTCATTTTCTGGTTCCAGCTGATAGACAGACACACGTGAGTTCGCCGTGATCTCTCTCGCCTCCGATAACCAGTGTGCTTCTATACCACAGACCATTTTATACCATGTCAGACATCTTTATTCACAAAAAATAAATCTACCAACGCACGTACACGAGAGCACCATGACGCATGCGTGTTGTGTTGACTCGAGAGCAGACGTCCTCACCCGGAAGCACTGCACTGTTTAATAACAAGGGAAACCAAGGAAAGAGAGATGCTGTATGCAAGCTTTGTTTATTAAATTCTACATTTATGTTGCTTTAGGTCTTGGTTTGTTTTCTAAAATTGGTGCTTCCAGGATGGGTGAGAACATCTGCTCTTTCGTCAACACAACACGTATGCGTCATGGTGCTCTAACCAATCTAGTCACATTGACTACTTAAATGGTTTTACTACCTGTCTGGGCCTTGAAAGTGAGTAGCTGCAATAGAGGGAAACAAATCTCTCAAGATTTTATTACAAATATCTTCATTTGTGTTTCGAAGATGAACAAAAGTCTGACATGTTTGGAATGACATGACAGTGAATAATTCATGACAGAATAAAAATTTTTGGGTGAACTAACCCTTTCAGCCTTTTAAAGTCTTTGATACATACTTTACACTTCTTGATTAGCTTCTCGAAGAAACACAGGCAGGCCTTCCAAAGCAGCAGTCCTCCTGTGATTAACTATGTCTGTCGTATAAACATACAAAACAAACAACCGAAAAGCCAAAGTATGAAAACTATTTATCTTCAGACAAAGTAACATAGATCAAACCATCAAAACACTGACATTGAACTTACCCTTTCATCAAGTCTTTCTAGGAGTGCATCCATGTCCTGTACGAAAGCTCCTTTTTTGTAAAGTTTCAGGAGCTCAGGTCTGTCAATGGCTGTCATCATGAAGACTCCCAGAAGGTCTTTGTTGGTGATTCGGAAAAATTTCTCACAAATCTGTTCATAACAAACAGTTCAATTGTATTAATGAAACTTGTGAGTTGTAAAAAACAATGAGTACACATTATTTACTGTGATCTGAACCACTATTAAGCAAGCAAAAAAAAAAAAAAAATCATCACCTGTTCTCTTGCTAAAAGAGTGCAGTCCACCTCTCCTTAACTTCTACAATGATTGGTTGCTCTTGGACCTCTTCTTTTCTCCTGGGGGAAAATATTAGCTTCGTTTTTTTTACTCATTACTATGTTCCTTGCCTTTTTTTGGTCCGTTCCAGCCATAAAAGTATTTGGTGATGCAGCTAATAGTACTTCAGAAGGACATCTTCTCTTGAACTGCTGAATTTGCAGTTTTTACACTGCATTAAGACCTGTAGGGTCATCCTGGAAAATAGACATTTATCAGTTAGAACCTTAAATTGTAAGAATCACAACCTTATATTAATTAAAATGATAATTTATGAACCATATTTTACACTTTTAGAACAAATTTTATCTTTATGTCCCCAAAATTTAAAATCATATGATGTACACAGAAATCTCTGAATATTTGTTTTTATGAATTATCTGTTCTATACACACACAATAGTCTACATACACACAACACACATACCGCGTGTTTGAAATTTAAATGATGGAACTGCACATAGAAACGGCTAACATACAGTACATAATAGTTTATCTATCCATACATTGTGTATGTGAGGCTTACATATTTACACATTACACGTTCTAACTTACCTCACCGGTTGAATGTTTCCCTATATACTGAAAATATACTGAATTTGCGCTGGGATCCTGATCACTTAAATGAAAAGATTAAAATTATGATCTAATTTACTATAATCTGTGTCTAGAGAACTTTAATGAGATAACGTTAATCTTTTTCTGACCAGTGACACAAACATGAGAGAAAAAAATAGGCCACAAGCCGTTTTTTGTGCATTTGCCCCAACTTTACATAAAATATTTTTGTTGATAACACACCGTCAGTTCGGGAATATGCAAAACATTGTATGCATGAAATTAAAAGTATATTGATACTCACCTACAGCCGTGTGGCAATATTTAGATCCTCAAAGAAGCAGGATGAGCGAACTCCAACATGGCAGCGATAAAACGAGGAGCTAAAGTAAGCACAAAATGGAGAAGGAAACCCCGTGCAATCGGCGCGATGTTCATGCTCATCACGCATGCGCACACTAGGATTAGCGTTGCTGTCAGTTCAACATAAAAAAGTTTGTCCAGAAAACTTTGTTTAACATGTAGCTGTGACATTTTGGAGAACTTTGTTGGACTAACATATATTTTTATGTAGATTCACTATTATTTACAATTCCTAATATATGTGACTCAAAAAGCACAGTATGCTGGACAAATGGTCATTTCATTTTTTACAGTGTAGAGACACAGGAGAAAAGACAGACGGGGCCGATGGCAGAAAAAACATTTTTCATAAAACACTATAGACTTTAGTAATAAGAAACAAACTACGTAACATAGAAATACACAGTAGCACAACTCAAAAAACATTAGGGAAAGAGCACACGTATAGCAAAGAACAAGAGGAACAGGTGAACACACTCAGGTAAACGAGGACTCAACTAGATAAGAGGGCCTGGTACATGGAACAATAGAGCACATGGCCAACACAAACAAAACCATATGTTGAAGAACAACACAAACAGACATGAAACAAAGACAACACAGACAAAGCTGCCAGGGCAGAACCCTGACAGTTTTACTAGGGAACAATAGTAGGGAATAAAATACTATCGCAAATTTATGTTTCATGCTGTATATATTAGGAATAGCTGAAATAAAGAAATCTCACTAAAATTTGACATTAATGGTACATAATTGCTGTTTCTTAACCTCAAATATTTATTTCAGGTTTGTCTAGCCAATGCGCAAGTGCAGTGTAGAGCAAAGGTTGAGCACAAGTTTCACATAAACATCAGGCGGTGACTTTGCAACCTCAATAGGTTAATCTATAATTCAGTCACCAAAATATGCATACAGAAAATATTTATGAACACATTTGAAACATGAATCAAAGTCAATCAAACAAGTTGCTTTGCTAATAACCCTAACCATTGCTCTGCTAATAATTCTATATTGGCGGCTCTAAAACGATTTAATCTGTTGTGCTAAAAGGAGTGATGGCTGATCTTCTCTTTATTTTCTTACTCTGACTGTAAACACAAAAAAAGATAAAAGCATTTATCTGCAATTTAAGTGATTTTTCTGACTGATGATTTTATTCTGAGTGTATGAATTTACTTTTCATTCAATATACATACGTGGTCTCTTTTCCTCAGGTGTGCACACATTCCAGAAAATATACGGCTGTGAGTGGGATGATCAGAATAATGTGAGAAATGTGTTGAGAAACGTGATAGATGGATTTCCCCAGTCCATCAAGGATTCATCACTCAGAATAAGTGGAATAATTACAGAGCTTCTCTTGAGGGCAGAAAACATTACTTCAGCATTGTGTGCATTGAGTGGTTGAAGAAGTTAATGGAGTATGAAAAGAGCAGCCAGCAGAAAACATGGTACATCCGTAATTATCCAGCAGTGAACATGTGCAAGTTTTCATAAACAGCCGAGTAGTTAATAGCCTAGAGCAAGTGTCAAAATGATTTATGACCCTATGATTGACAGGTGGGCGTGTCTATCCTTTGATCTTCCCCCGCCCCTTCCGGTTCCTCCCCTTCCTGTCCCGCCCCTTGTCCCGCCCCTTCCGGTTCCTCCCCTTCCTGTTACCTTTGACCTAGTTCCGCCCCTTCCTGTTACCTTTGACCTAGTTCCGCCCCTTCCGGTTACAGCTTCTGTCAAAATGATGGATGGTTACCTTTGACCTAGTTCCGCCCCTTGCGGTTACAGCTTCTGTCAAAATGATGGATGTGTGACAGTTAGTTTGAAGTTCATTTGATCAAGAAAAGGGAGGTATTGGCCTTTGATATTAACATAAGCTTTGATGTTACAGTTACAAAGTGATGTGACAGTTAGTTTGAGATGTATTGGCTTTGATGGTGACAGTTACTTTGATTGTTTGAAGTTGGTGTTTTGGTCACCGCATTCCTGAGCTTTATCAAGGGGAGCTGTGAAAGTGATAAGAAAAAATGCTGGAAGTTTATCTGTTCTGTAAAAGAATATAAAATAAAACCTCACACAAAAAGTTTGAATAAAACTATGTAGAACTATTCACTGAACCAAGCATTTCAGTTTAAATAAAATGGTGAAATTTATCTGTTCTGTAAAAGAATATAAAATAAAACCTCACACAAAAAGTTTGAATAAAATATAGAATTATTCACTGAACCAAGCATTTCAGTTTAAATAAAATGGTGAAAGTTTATCTGTTCTGTAAAAGAATATAAAATAAAACCTCACACAAAAAGTTTAAATAAACTGGAGCCACAAAAGTATTGCAAACAATCCAATGTATGAATGATCTGACTCTGTCTCAAAAACATAGGGAGCACGCGCGTCTATGTGTGTGTGTGTGTGTGTGTGTGTGTCAAAGCAGGAATTCCCCCCCCCCCCTCCGCATTGCTGAGGACCTTGAAAGTTTATCTCACACAGAAGTTGAAAAAGCATTATGTTCATTTAAATGAAATGATTATAACATTTACATTTAGTCATTCACAAATATTTGACACTGACTCAAGTTGAAAAACCATGCTGTTCAATTAAAAGTATATAAATTAAACAAAAATAAAATCATCTTACTGTTTCACCATGGTTGAAAAAAACCCACAAGTGTTTCCCCTGAAGTCTTTTCTCTCTGTCACACCAGTGTGTGGCTGGCCTGGTATCTGTTTTTGTGACACGTTCCTGAGCCCATTGAAAAGCATTGTGTTCCTTTAGAAGTGTATAAATTAAAATATATCATATATAAAATAAATAGTTTACTAATTGTTGTTTATTTAAAATCTTACTAAATTACTGAAGTTGAAAATCATGCCGTTCATTAAAAAATCTTACTAAATTAATGAAGTTGAAAAGCATTCTGTTCATTTAAAATAAATATTTTACAAATTTACTGTAGCAATTATGTTAGATTTAGATAAAAATAAAATCATCTTACATTTTCACCAGGGTTGAAGTAGCTCCTATCACATAGATGTCCATATTGACCATTTAAAGTTGAAAAGAACCCCAGAGTATTTCTCTCTTTCTCTCTCTCTCACACCAGCGTTTGACAGTCAGAGGGCTGTGTTCAGTGATCAGAATGAGACTGTGAATGTTTGCTAAATTTATTTCATAGTGTATAAGCATTAAAAGTTTGAAATAGTTTCAAACTTATTCAATGAATTCATAAAAAACAATTATGCTATATCGATGGTCTCTGGGGAAAACTTGACTATATTTTTTTATTTATCAGGGTGCATGTAAAGAACTTTGAAATTTGCGGCTCTCACAAGTTATCTCACACATTGTGTGAAATGTTTAATAATTCCTCAAGTAGTATCTGTGAGAAAATCCCCACATAGGCCTATCTGTAGTGAGAGAGCAACAATGAAGACTTTTAGAATCTGTGATGCCTCAGGCCGAGCCCCATTGATAGCCTGCTTATAAGCTCCTTCCGATCACCAGGACATCTTCAGAGAAATACGTTACTTTACAATAATGTTAGCTTCAGAATATAGGGTGACAGAGCAGATGAGCCTCTGTGCATCACGTAATGTTAGTCTGCTAACGCCTTTCCAGAGCCAAAGTTTTGTTCGTACTAAATTTATTTCAATGCATAATCGTAAAAGTTTAAATATGATCTTTTAAAAATGAAAAGATTGTTTAAATGAAATCTTTACATCTTTACAATCTTTTTTTTTAACGGTGACCCAAAGTATAATTGTTATTAATATAACCATAATGATTTTTGTACTGTAACAGCATATTCTACCCCGTACACCTAAACACGACCATCACAGAAAACTGCATTTTTACATTGTTTTTTACATACTGTTTTGCACTCTCACACACTAAGTTGGTTCCATAAACTCAAATAAAGTATATAACTCAATGTATAATGACAAAATGTATTCAAACAATTTAACCTTAGTTTTAGCTAAATAATATATATAAAAATTATATATATATATACAAATATAAAATATAAAAACTCCTTACATTTTCATAGAACTGAAGAAGTAGTAGAAACTAACAATAAAAAAACAAATAGTTTAAGATGTCATAAACAAAAACCCTCCCAGATCCTTCATGGATAAACTACAGGGTGAGATGAAGCTTCACACCCTCACAGAGACGAGAGGAGTGACAGGCCAGATGAGCCTCTGGGGTCACAATGCCCCAGCATATGCAAAGTTAGTCTGCTTTCCACTGTTTTATTCATATTAAACTTGTTTAATTAAAAGCATAATCTTAAAATTTTAAATGAGATCTTTTCAAATTAAAAGACCGTTTAAATCAAATCTGTAAAGTTTTATTAAAATCGTATCTTCTATTTATCTTCTACTTCTGTATGATATAAATGAATTTCATAAATTTAACCTAAGGTATTATTTTTTTACTAAACATCGTTTGTTCAAAAAATAAAATACATTTTTTTATAAATCAAGAATTGTGCTTTGGCGTCTTAGATCTTATTTCAAACAGGTAATTTTGTCCATGCGACATGAAACATGTTGTCACAATGTTTTTGTTGTTTTAAAAGAAATCCCAGGACTCTACATTGCTCTTATTTAGATTAAATTGTATCATTTAGAAAATCACCACACATGTTCAGAGACGCGATGTGCCTCTGTGGTCCATGAGTAATAAGTAAAGTTTGTCTTGAGCGAATATATAATTTTACTCGTCTTAATTCAAAGCATGATCTTACTTTTTCTACGGTAGCTATGATCTATTGTACGTATAAGATCATTTTTACTTTTCTTGTATCTCCCAAACTATCCTTATTCATTGTGGAAACACACAGGGTGAACCCCTTTACTGAGAGTATACTATCGGTTATCTACTCAAAATATATGTAGAATTTTAAAATGTTAGCCTTTGTTGATGCGACAGGCCACATGAACAGACTTTGGAGAGAGCTGATGATACTATAGCGGGAAGCATGCCCCTTTGACCTCCTCCATTTTTGTAGGCTTTTTGTTAAATACCCTATAGCTTAGTCCTTAATGGTACGCTGTGTAGAAATTTCCCCATCTAGCGGTGATATTGTATTTTGCATTCAAACGCATAGTGCTCTCTAGCGCTTCGCTTTTTCAAATGCGTATTGCAACTACGGTAACCGCTATGTGCCAAGAAGCTACGCCCTGTCGTCCAATTGCACTTCATCGAGTTTAACTATACACGTTTTACCGTTATGTTGCCTATATAATGAATTACACAACCACGGAATGAAAAAGCTTGTAATTTAGACCATAACACTGACTTAACTGTCGAGGAGAAAGCAGGACTTCGGTGTCCCTTTCAAAGTCTTTTTTCCTTCATTAGCTCTATCCACCTGGGAAAAGCCACCCCCATATTTACCCTCGTTTTAAATTTGCCGGTCGCGTTTCCTTTTAGATTAAATTTTTAAGCTTTATCATGGCTACGAGGATTGCATTATGAAGTGCCGTGCAATCTTTCAAGCGCCTCTCACTGACCGCTTCAGTGGTTTCAGTCAGCCGGCTCTGAACGAAAAGGTTGGCTAGTTGAGCTAGGCTAGTGCTTTTTGTCCCTCTCTGCTATTATAGTTTTTCAAGATGGCGGAACGACATGGAGGTCTCCATGGACTTACCCGTACCATGTAAATAAAGATAAGAAATTCTTTGCTTACGAGGATAAGTCAGTTCGATGGCAAAGTTAATTTTACACCAACGAGAAAATATTTATGAATAAAGACATTGATTTTAGCTAATACAATACTTTATAAAAAAACTACCATAAGTTTAGTTTCAGATGTGTAAATTACGAAAGTCAATTTTTTAACCGAGTGAATCTACGCATGAGAGATCTTCATAAGTCATAACTTCAAACCAAAAGATTAAAAACCAAAGATTAAGCTAAATGACACTAGGTTCCAGCGTACCTAAAAAGTTAAAAAGTTAAAATCATGCATACGTGTTGTGTTCTGACACAAGGCCATTAGCTGATTCTTTTTGTTTTATAAATTTACTTTACTGATTTCTACAAATATCAGCCTGATAATATGTACTTAATACACGATGAAACAAGATAATCATGCTACCAATTACGTCTGACACAATGTTTTTAAGAAAAGTAGAGTTTTAAAATGCAACTAAACCAGATGATTTTTCTTTTGACAAACCTACAGAAATGCATGTCGATTACTAAGTTTCAGGCATAGTGCAAACATGCAATGTTCGAGAAAGTGTAATCTTTGCGAGGTCTCACCCACAAACGCAAAACTTTGTGTTGGGAAAATATTATGGAAGTAATTTTCAAACCGTAATTATATTACATTTATATTTTATTACTATTATGGTTTCATGTTGATTTAAAGTATTTGTTATTAATTAATACCTTTATTTTTATCTAACAATTCAATATCCAGCTCAAAATTTTGTTCAAAAATTGATCTCTGATCCCAAATAATTAGATAATGTAATGCTCACAAGCCACAGATATTCTCCTGCATAGTATGTGTGTAAATAGTAGTGCTTAAATCTTTGGCTGTATTTTGTCACCCTCATGCTGATCCATGCATAGCTTTTTACTAAAAGAAAATATTATGGAAGTCATTATCAAACTTGAATTAAACCATATTTTATTTATTAATATTAGGCTTTCGTGCTGATTTAAAGTTTTTTATTTGTTATTAACTAATACCTTTTTTTTTTTTACATCCACCACAAATTTTTTTTCAAAAATTGTTCTCTGACCCCAAATAAACAGATAATGGAATCTTCACAAGCTACAGTTAGATATTATTCTGCTTAGTATGTGTGTAAATAGTTGTGCTTAAATGTTTCAATGTATTTTTACACGCCAACATATTCTGTCACACCGTAGTGATGCAAAGTTCCACACTCTTGTAAAGACTATGGTCTAACTTTAAAACATAATCTTTATACATAAATTCAAAAGACCAAATCACTAAGAAATAATAAAATAATAAATACACAAAAGTTCACAAATGATGGTTTTATTACTATTACTATTCAGATAGCAGACGACACTGGTTCACATTTTGAATGTGTGTCTGTTTTAGGTGAAGACTTTTCTTTGAGAGCCGTCGACATTCATTGTTTATAGGAATAAATGACCATTGATAATTTAAGTGTTTGTACTCTGAAGTATTTCTGTTTGAGAATGTTTGACTAAATTGCAACTTTCCCTCTATCTACGATGTGGAATCACACAAAGTATTAACGCAAAAAGTATGTGCATGCTGTTTTACACGTTACAACAGAATCACATATGACTATTGCACTGAGAGAGGCGTATTCATTAAGACTGTTAAACAAATCGGTTTAAACCTGCAGATAACATTGCACAAAGTAAATTCTAGTGATCAACTTTCTAAAAAGTAAATACAACATGAGCCATACAGAGAAGCCACTTGTGATCAGTTTTGTATGTTTGTAATGGACATCATGTTTCTTTTTGTACAGTTTGCAAAAACTATAGTCTCCGAGCGTGGTCAAACATATAGGAATTTATGAAAAACATGAACAGATATTTCTACATGAGATATTTATTTTAGAACATCTTTCAGCTATGTCTACGAAACATCGACATGAAAGATGAGTATTGCTGTTTTTCTGTTACCTATAAAAGTATTATACTTCAAACTCGTCTAGCTATTGCCCATTTCACAGCACAGTCGGTTATTTTTTCTACGTGGCTAAACAACGGTTAAGCTAATGAATTACCGTTGAAAGGCGGGATGATTCATTTTTTATTCCGTCTACACCGATACTTTGACACAAGAGTTTTAGTCAGGGGGTCTTTTAGGCCTGATCCAGAAAACAGACATTGTGTTTTATGTCTTAATAATCGTTCTTCTTTTTATGAAAAGTAAGCAGTTTTTGGCCTCATCATCAAAAATGTTTAAACATATTGTTAATATCAATTGTTATATAAATTATATGTGAAACACGCTCAGTCGCATTAGAGTCGGATTCTTGTTTATATTGAAGTTTGTTATTGAACCGCTAGTGTTCTTAAATTCTTTACCACGGTTTCATTTTTAACAACACAATCGTAACACTTTTCGTATTTTGTACGATGTTTTCTTTACACTCTCACCCCATGGATATCGGTTTCCTACAGTTAGCTGTAATGTTGGTGAACTCTAGGCCTTCTCTTTTTCATATACGACAGTATTTGCATGAATTGGCTTGATTTAATAAAATGATGGTTTAAACCACATTATATTATTATACCATTTTTAAATTGCGCTTAAATGTATATTTTATATTTTAACCCTTTATGCAAATATAGAATAGGCCTACCGCACAAGGATCTCTGAAATATTTTTTTCGTGTAAAACATCTATGTAGATCTATGTTTTTAAAAATACAAAGACATCTTTCTACCAGCGACCCTCAAAATCTGGGCATACAACAAAACACAGTGCATCCGTGTAGCTACGATGATTGATCAGAAAATTACTTTTGTCGCTTTGTTTGAAGAAACACTTTAATCAGCTGGTGCTTGATAACTATTAAACAACCCTCAATTCGGTAATGATGCGATATTGATATCGCGTTTTAATTTCAACTCAATGCGCTAAAGGTCTATAACTGAACTTTAACGTCTTAATATTTGGTAAAAGTTAACTTAAAGCCTTACTTTCTAAACGCTTTTTACGGAACTTGTTGCGAACATTCACTCAGACATATGTTTAAAAAATATATATATTGGTGTAATTAATAGAATTCTCTCTGGCGGTATACTCATAACTTCTCCATGACTTATGATTCAATGAGGCTTTAATCCTACGTAACAGTTTACGATGTCATGACGATGACACCCCTATACAACTCCTCCTACGGGCGGGTGAGCACTATCAGTTGTCCTGATAAACTCTACACAGAGCCCAGCCTCAGTTATCGCACGCAAGCCGGTTTCTCCTAACTGTTTGTGTGTGTGTGTGGTGGTAACGCTGCTAAACCTGGTTTTGACGCTACAGACGGTTGCTTCAAATGGATTCAAAATCGTAAAAACGCTGACTGTTGGGTCTACTGCTACATCTCATTAATCAGAAGTTGAAGGAACATTTGGAAGGAACCGTGGTAAACATTTGGTTGGCCTGCTAAAGCTTGCTTCGACATTCCTGTTTGTTTGAACCTACCGCAAACTAGTCTTCTACGACTCATCATAGCATTTGTCCTAAACAGGTGCGGGTTAAAATCACAGCCTGAGACTATTCAAGGAACACTCGGGGCTATTCTGCGCGAATTAAAAGACGAGCCATTCATCGGTACTAAACTACAAGAAATCAGAGACGAGCTTTTGGACAAATCCAGCAAGGAGATCGTCTCCGACGTCGTCGACCTCTGGCTAGGTTTCTCAATCGTGAATGGAGAGTGACCAAACCCCCACCAGCATGGCTGCTGCCTTTAGCCGAAAGAGTTACATGGAATTCATGTTTAAAGGACATTACAGAACCCAGCTGATTTCATTAATGGAAAGAGTCATCGAGTATTCAAGTGAATCGGATGATGATGATGATGATGATGACGACGTTAATGTTGAAACCAAGCGTGTAAGAAATCTCAAGAAACATATGAGATTGATAAGAGGTACGCCTGATTGTTGGGGTGAATTATCAAACATATGTGTCAACGGTATTGAGCCGCCGTCTGTACTTGTAAAAGATGCTCTGGTTATGATGCTTGAATGCAGCTGTGAGTTAGAAATCCCCGATGTACTCTGTATGTGTACGTATGTGGCCGATGTATGTAAGCTATGATACCAAAACTAAAAGACAATGACGAGGATGACACGTCCAGAGTTATCGAAATGTTTGTCAATTACATCATAGATCGTAACATGATGGATTGCAGAAATTTCATCTACTGGTTAGACTATCAATGATGTTATTGTTACCCCTTTTTTCACTAGCCTCTAATGTCATTATATCATTTAGAGTTTTGTACGACCATTATTTATTTTATTAATTCTTTTATTATATTACTTATAACATGTAGTCATTATCTATCCTGTTTTTACTGATTGTAATATTAGATGTGTCATTTTAATAAAAAGGTTGAACCACTATGCATATGTGTGTGTGTTATTTCTTTTACTGAGGTCGAAACGAGAACATGTCGGAGCTTTTGAAAAAGCTTATTATAGACCGTCTAACCCTGAGTCTTTAGGCGGTTAAAAACGTTTAAAAGACGCAGTCTTAAAGGATAATGGAGTTCGACTAAGTGATAAGAGGTTTCGGATCGGTTGTCTTCAGGAATTCTATTAATTACACCAATATATATATTTTTTAAACATATGTCTGAGTGAATGTTCGCAACAAGTTCCGTAAAAAGCGTTTAGAAAGTAAGGCTTTAAGTTAACTTTTACCAAATATTAAGACGTTAAAGTTCAGTTATAGACCTTTAGCGCATTGAGTTGAAATTAAAACGCGATATCAATATCGCATCATTACCGAATTGAGGGTTGTTTAATAGTTATCAAGCACCAGCTGATTAAAGTGTTTCTTCAAACAAAGCGACAAAAGTAATTTTCTGATCAATCATCGTAGCTACACGGATGCACTGTGTTTTGTTGTATGCCCAGATTTTGAGGGTCGCTGGTAGAAAGATGTCTTTGTATTTTTAAAAACATAGATCTACATAGATGTTTTACACGAAAAAAATATTTCAGAGATCCTTGTGCGGTAGGCCTATTCTATATTTGCATAAAGGGTTAAAATATAAAATATACATTTAAGCGCAATTTAAAAATGGTATAATAATATAATGTGGTTTAAACCATCATTTTATTAAATCAAGCCAATTCATGCAAATACTGTCGTATATGAAAAAGAGAAGGCCTAGAGTTCACCAACATTACAGCTAACTGTAGGAAACCGATATCCATGGGGTGAGAGTGTAAAGAAAACATCGTACAAAATACGAAAAGTGTTACGATTGTGTTGTTAAAAATGAAACCGTGGTAAAGAATTTAAGAACACTAGCGGTTCAATAACAAACTTCAATATAAACAAGAATCCGACTCTAATGCGACTGAGCGTGTTTCACATATAATTTATATAACAATTGATATTAACAATATGTTTAAACATTTTTGATGATGAGGCCAAAAACTGCTTACTTTTCATAAAAAGAAGAACGATTATTAAGACATAAAACACAATGTCTGTTTTCTGGATCAGGCCTAAAAGACCCCCTGACTAAAACTCTTGTGTCAAAGTATCGGTGTAGACGGAATAAAAAATGAATCATCCCGCCTTTCAACGGTAATTCATTAGCTTAACCGTTGTTTAGCCACGTAGAAAAAATAACCGACTGTGCTGTGAAATGGGCAATAGCTAGACGAGTTTGAAGTATAATACTTTTATAGGTAACAGAAAAACAGCAATACTCATCTTTCATGTCGATGTTTCGTAGACATAGCTGAAAGATGTTCTAAAATAAATATCTCATGTAGAAATATCTGTTCATGTTTTTCATAAATTCCTATATGTTTGACCACGCTCGGAGACTATAGTTTTTGCAAACTGTACAAAAAGAAACATGATGTCCATTACAAACATACAAAACTGATCACAAGTGGCTTCTCTGTATGGCTCATGTTGTATTTACTTTTTAGAAAGTTGATCACTAGAATTTACTTTGTGCAATGTTATCTGCAGGTTTAAACCGATTTGTTTAACAGTCTTAATGAATACGCCTCTCTCAGTGCAATAGTCATATGTGATTCTGTTGTAACGTGTAAAACAGCATGCACATACTTTTTGCGTTAATACTTTGTGTGATTCCACATCGTAGATAGAGGGAAAGTTGCAATTTAGTCAAACATTCTCAAACAGAAATACTTCAGAGTACAAACACTTAAATTATCAATGGTCATTTATTCCTATAAACAATGAATGTCGACGGCTCTCAAAGAAAAGTCTTCACCTAAAACAGACACACATTCAAAATGTGAACCAGTGTCGTCTGCTATCTGAATAGTAATAGTAATAAAACCATCATTTGTGAACTTTTGTGTATTTATTATTTTATTATTTCTTAGTGATTTGGTCTTTTGAATTTATGTATAAAGATTATGTTTTAAAGTTAGACCATAGTCTTTACAAGAGTGTGGAACTTTGCATCACTACGGTGTGACAGAATATGTTGGCGTGTAAAAATACATCGAAACATTTAAGCACAACTATTTACACACATACTAAGCAGAATAATATCTAACTGTAGCTTGTGAAGATTCCATTATCTGTTTATTTGGGGTCAGAGAACAATTTTTGAAAAAAAATTTGTGGTGGATGTAAAAAAAAAAAAGGTATTAGTTAATAACAAATAAAAAACTTTAAATCAGCACGAAAGCCTAATATTAATAAATAAAATATGGTTTAATTCAAGTTTGATAATGACTTCCATAATATTTTCTTTTAGTAAAAAGCTATGCATGGATCAGCATGAGGGTGACAAAATACAGCCAAAGATTTAAGCACTACTATTTACACACATACTATGCAGGAGAATATCTGTGGCTTGTGAGCATTACATTATCTAATTATTTGGGATCAGAGATCAATTTTTGAACAAAATTTTGAGCTGGATATTGAATTGTTAGATAAAAATAAAGGTATTAATTAATAACAAATACTTTAAATCAACATGAAACCATAATAGTAATAAAATATAAATGTAATATAATTACGGTTTGAAAATTACTTCCATAATATTTTCCCGACACAAAGTTTTGCGTTTGTGGGTGAGACCTCGCAAAGATTACACTTTCTCGAACATTGCATGTTTGCACTATGCCTGAAACTTAGTAATCGACATGCATTTCTGTAGGTTTGTCAAAAGAAAAATCATCTGGTTTAGTTGCATTTTAAAACTCTACTTTTCTTAAAAACATTGTGTCAGACGTAATTGGTAGCATGATTATCTTGTTTCATCGTGTATTAAGTACATATTATCAGGCTGATATTTGTAGAAATCAGTAAAGTAAATTTATAAAACAAAAAGAATCAGCTAATGGCCTTGTGTCAGAACACAACACGTATGCATGATTTTAACTTTTTAACTTTTTAGGTACGCTGGAACCTAGTGTCATTTAGCTTAATCTTTGGTTTTTAATCTTTTGGTTTGAAGTTATGACTTATGAAGATCTCTCATGCTTAGATTCACTCGGTTAAAAAATTGACTTTCGTAATTTACACATCTGAAACTAAACTTATGGTAGTTTTTTTATAAAGTATTGTATTAGCTAAAATCAATGTCTTTATTCATAAATATTTTCTCGTTGGTGTAAAATTAACTTTGCCATCGAACTGATTTATCCTCGTAAGCAAAGAATTTCTTATCTTTATTTACATGGTACGGGTAAGTCCATGGAGACCTCCATGTCGTTCCGCCATCTTGAAAAACTATAATAGCAGAGAGGGACAAAAAGCACTAGCCTAGCTCAACTAGCCAACCTTTTCGTTCAGAGCCGGCTGACTGAAACCACTGAAGCGGTCAGTGAGAGGCACTTGAAAGATTGCACGGCACTTCATAATGCAATCCTCGTAGCCATGATAAAGCTTAAAAATTTAATCTAAAAGGAAACGCGACCGGCAAATTTAAAACGAGGGTAAATATGGGGGTGGCTTTTCCCAGGTGGATAGAGCTAATGAAGGAAAAAAGACTTTGAAAGGGACACCGAAGTCCTGCTTTCTCCTCGACAGTTAAGTCAGTGTTATGGTCTAAATTACAAGCTTTTTCATTCCGTGGTTGTGTAATTCATTATATAGGCAACATAACGGTAAAACGTGTATAGTTAAACTCGATGAAGTGCAATTGGACGACAGGGCGTAGCTTCTTGGCACATAGCGGTTACCGTAGTTGCAATACGCATTTGAAAAAGCGAAGCGCTAGAGAGCACTATGCGTTTGAATGCAAAATACAATATCACCGCTAGATGGGGAAATTTCTACACAGCGTACCATTAAGGACTAAGCTATAGGGTATTTAACAAAAAGCCTACAAAAATGGAGGAGGTCAAAGGGGCATGCTTCCCGCTATAGTATCATCAGCTCTCTCCAAAGTCTGTTCATGTGGCCTGTCGCATCAACAAAGGCTAACATTTTAAAATTCTACATATATTTTGAGTAGATAACCGATAGTATACTCTCAGTAAAGGGGTTCACCCTGTGTGTTTCCACAATGAATAAGGATAGTTTGGGAGATACAAGAAAAGTAAAAATGATCTTATACGTACAATAGATCATAGCTACCGTAGAAAAAGTAAGATCATGCTTTGAATTAAGACGAGTAAAATTATATATTCGCTCAAGACAAACTTTACTTATTACTCATGGACCACAGAGGCACATCGCGTCTCTGAACATGTGTGGTGATTTTCTAAATGATACAATTTAATCTAAATAAGAGCAATGTAGAGTCCTGGGATTTCTTTTAAAACAACAAAAACATTGTGACAACATGTTTCATGTCGCATGGACAAAAATACTGTTTGAAATAAGATCTAAGACGCCAAAGCACAATTCTTGATTTATAAAAAAATGTATTTTATTTTTTGAACAAACGATGTTTAGTAAAAAAATAATACCTTAGGTTAAATTTATGAAATTCATTTATATCATACAGAAGTAGAAGATAAATAGAAGATACGATTTTAATAAAACTTTACAGATTTGATTTAAACGGTCTTTTAATTTGAAAAGATCTCATTTAAAATTTTAAGATTATGCTTTTAATTAAACAAGTTTAATATGAATAAAACAGTGGAAAGCAGACTAACTTTGCATATGCTGGGGCATTGTGACCCCAGAGGCTCATCTGGCCTGTCACTCCTCTCGTCTCTGTGAGGGTGTGAAGCTTCATCTCACCCTGTAGTTTATCCATGAAGGATCTGGGAGGGTTTTTGTTTATGACATCTTAAACTATTTGTTTTTTTATTGTTAGTTTCTACTACTTCTTCAGTTCTATGAAAATGTAAGGAGTTTTTATATTTTATATTTGTATATATATATATAATTTTTATATATATTATTTAGCTAAAACTAAGGTTAAATTGTTTGAATACATTTTGTCATTATACATTGAGTTATATACTTTATTTGAGTTTATGGAACCAACTTAGTGTGTGAGAGTGCAAAACAGTATGTAAAAAACAATGTAAAAATGCAGTTTTCTGTGATGGTCGTGTTTAGGTGTACGGGGTAGAATATGCTGTTACAGTACAAAAATCATTATGGTTATATTAATAACAATTATACTTTGGGTCACCGTTAAAAAAAAAGATTGTAAAGATGTAAAGATTTCATTTAAACAATCTTTTCATTTTTAAAAGATCATATTTAAACTTTTACGATTATGCATTGAAATAAATTTAGTACGAACAAAACTTTGGCTCTGGAAAGGCGTTAGCAGACTAACATTACGTGATGCACAGAGGCTCATCTGCTCTGTCACCCTATATTCTGAAGCTAACATTATTGTAAAGTAACGTATTTCTCTGAAGATGTCCTGGTGATCGGAAGGAGCTTATAAGCAGGCTATCAATGGGGCTCGGCCTGAGGCATCACAGATTCTAAAAGTCTTCATTGTTGCTCTCTCACTACAGATAGGCCTATGTGGGGATTTTCTCACAGATACTACTTGAGGAATTATTAAACATTTCACACAATGTGTGAGATAACTTGTGAGAGCCGCAAATTTCAAAGTTCTTTACATGCACCCTGATAAATAAAAAAATATAGTCAAGTTTTCCCCAGAGACCATCGATATAGCATAATTGTTTTTTATGAATTCATTGAATAAGTTTGAAACTATTTCAAACTTTTAATGCTTATACACTATGAAATAAATTTAGCAAACATTCACAGTCTCATTCTGATCACTGAACACAGCCCTCTGACTGTCAAACGCTGGTGTGAGAGAGAGAGAAAGAGAGAAATACTCTGGGGTTCTTTTCAACTTTAAATGGTCAATATGGACATCTATGTGATAGGAGCTACTTCAACCCTGGTGAAAATGTAAGATGATTTTATTTTTATCTAAATCTAACATAATTGCTACAGTAAATTTGTAAAATATTTATTTTAAATGAACAGAATGCTTTTCAACTTCATTAATTTAGTAAGATTTTTTAATGAACGGCATGATTTTCAACTTCAGTAATTTAGTAAGATTTTAAATAAACAACAATTAGTAAACTATTTATTTTATATATGATATATTTTAATTTATACACTTCTAAAGGAACACAATGCTTTTCAATGGGCTCAGGAACGTGTCACAAAAACAGATACCAGGCCAGCCACACACTGGTGTGACAGAGAGAAAAGACTTCAGGGGAAACACTTGTGGGTTTTTTTCAACCATGGTGAAACAGTAAGATGATTTTATTTTTGTTTAATTTATATACTTTTAATTGAACAGCATGGTTTTTCAACTTGAGTCAGTGTCAAATATTTGTGAATGACTAAATGTAAATTTTATAATCATTTCATTTAAATGAACATAATGCTTTTTCAACTTCTGTGTGAGATAAACTTTCAAGGTCCTCAGCAATGCGGAGGGGGGGGGGGGGGGAATTCCTGCTTTGACACACACACACACACACACACACACACACACACACACACATAGACGCGCGTGCTCCCTATGTTTTTGAGACAGAGTCAGATCATTCATACATTGGATTGTTTGCAATACTTTTGTGGCTCCAGTTTATTTAAACTTTTTGTGTGAGGTTTTATTTTATATTCTTTTACAGAACAGATAAACTTTCACCATTTTATTTAAACTGAAATGCTTGGTTCAGTGAATAATTCTACATTTTATTCAAACTTTTTGTGTGAGGTTTTATTTTATATTCTTTTACAGAACAGATAAACTTCCAGCATTTTTTCTTATCACTTTCACAGCTCCCCTTGATAAAGCTCAGGAATGCGGTGACCAAAACACCAACTTCAAACAATCAAAGTAACTGTCACCATCAAAGCCAATACATCTCAAACTAACTGTCACATCACTTTGTAACTGTAACATCAAAGCTTATGTTAATATCAAAGGCCAATACCTCCCTTTTCTTGATCAAATGAACTTCAAACTAACTGTCACACATCCATCATTTTGACAGAAGCTGTAACCGCAAGGGGCGGAACT
Source organism: Siphateles boraxobius (assembly GCF_051911475.1). NCBI lineage: Eukaryota > Metazoa > Chordata > Actinopteri > Cypriniformes > Leuciscidae > Siphateles > Siphateles boraxobius. The sequence goes on from NW_027508953.1 coordinate 5,105,542, forward strand.
AGGTCAAAGGTAACCATCCATCATTTTGACAGAAGCTGTAACCGGAAGGGGCGGAACTAGGTCAAAGGTAACAGGAAGGGGCGGAACTAGGTCAAAGGTAACAGGAAGGGGAGGAACCGGAAGGGGCGGGACAGGAAGGGGATGAACCGGAAGGGGCGGGGGAAGATCAAAGGATAGACACGCCCACCTGTCAATCATAGGGTCATAAATCATTTTGACACTTGCTGTAGGCTATTAACTACTCAGCCGTATCACCCTTTAGCCCAAGACTGGTTGCCCACTGAAGCGAAGCAGGGCTGAGCCTGGTCAGTACCTCGATGGGAAACCTCCTGGGAAAAACTATTGCTGCTGGAAGAGGTGTTAGTGAGGCCAGCAGGGGGCGCTCTCCCTGTGTCTGTGTGAGACCTAACGCTCCAGTATAGTGACAGAGACACTGCACTGCCACTGTAAAAAGCACCATCCTTTAGATGAAACCTTAAATCAAGGTCCTGATACCATGTAACATGGTCATTAAAAATCCCATGGCACTTCTCGTAAAGAGTAGGGGTGTCCCCGGTGTCCTAGCCAAATAATAATCCCTGTTCAATGAATTAGGATGATTGTATGTTGTGGAGAAAAGTCAACTCTTTCTTGCGAATGAAGCTCAAGAGGCAGCGTTCCAGAAGTCCCTAATCTCTAATTGTGAAATCCTGACAATTGATGGTCAACCCTCTCTCATATAGGCAAACATTTTCCAAGGACAATCAACTCTTCCCTATGTTACCGTCACAGAATAAAACATTTATGACAAGATAAAGATAATTGCGACTTTTTATCTCACAATTGCGAGTCTTTACATCTTTATTTCTCAGAATTGCGAGGTATTAACTCACAATTGCGTGTTATAAAGTCAGAATTGCAAATATAAAGTTAGAATTGCGTGTTATAAAGTCAGAATTACTTTTAAAAGTTTATATCTCGCAATTCTGACCTTATACCTCGAAATTCTGACTTTATAACAAGCAATTGCAGGTTTATCTTGAAATTCTGACTTTATTGCACGAAATGTGAGATAAAAAGTTACAATTACTTTTTATTTTTTATTCTGTGGTAGAAACAAGCTTCCATACTTCCCAGAGGCAGGACAGCCCGTGAAACCTCTTAACAATGGCCTTATTCTGTTCACCATCCCCTGTTGTTTACTGGAAAAGCCCAGACTAAGCAAAAATTGCTCAGTGACCCACACACTTCTCAGATGTTCTTGACCTTTGTCAGTCACGTAGGCCATGAGGCCTCAGACACATCTGGCTTTTAATGTATTCAACCTAATTCTACAATTGTTTTCTATAGATAAAATATTTCAGCTGTCACTCTAAGCTGGTGTGTGGTGAGCACACTGACTATTGATCTGGGGCCGTATTCACAAAGAATTTTAAGGCTAAAAGTAGCTCCTAACTGGCGAATTTAGGAGCAACTCCTAAAAATAATGGGCGTGTCACTCCTAACTTTAGGACTCCTAATTTTTTTCACTAAGAGTAATTCACGAAGCATTTTAGCCCTAAAAGTAGCACCTAAGTCTGGGACAGCTTAAAAGAAGTCGAGAGGACTCCTAACTCACTAGGACCTATTCTCAAAGGATCTTAAAATGGCCGTGCGACGCAGTGTGTTGGAGACACTTAATGACACAGAGTTATTACAAAGATACCGCCTTAACCGTGAGGGAATACTGATTGTTGTGGATCTTGTTAGGGATGCAATAACAGCGCCAACTAATCGCAACAACCCAATCAGTGCCGAATTGAAATGTTTGATAACACTTCGCTACCTGGCAACGGGGAAAATGCAATTATGTAATGCCGACGATCTAGTGATATCCCAGCCATCGGTAAGCAGATCCATCCACCAAACAATCAATGCACTTTGTAGACCCCATATTATTCGCCAGTTCATAAGTTTTCCTTTGGACATTCGCCAACTCCAAAGAAACAAAGCCAGCTTTATGGATATTGCCGGTGTGCCCGGAGTGGTCGGTGCAATTGACGGGACACATATTAAAATAATTGCACCACGTCAGGATGAGGACGTGTTTGTGAATAGAAAGAAAACCCACTCCATCAATACCCAGATTGTGTTCGATGCAAACTTCACAATTCTTGATGTTGTTGCAAAGTGGCCCGGATCCACTCATGACTCGAGGATATTGATGGAGAGTGGTCTGAGGCAACTGTTTGAGAGACGTCATGTGCCAGCTGGATGTCACTTGGTGGGGGACAGTGGCTATCCCTGTAAGTCGTGGCTCCTACCTCCGTCCACAAGTGGGACCACAGTTAAATTACAATAGGTAAGTGTACATGTTGGCTATATTATTTAGGTGCCATAATTCAATAGCATGACCACAATGTCAAAGCTTATTACAAATTATAGTGGTGGCTCTTGGTGTTGTTGGTTAAATCAATAATGTTTACTGTTCCTTGGTGTATGTTTCAGAGCACACAAGAAGACACGCAGTGTGGTGGAAAGGGGGATTGGACAACTAAAGCGACGTTTCCACGTTTTACATAGTGAAATCCGCCTTAGTCCAGAGAAGAAGAGTAAAGTGATCACTGTGTGTGCGCTTCTTCACAACCTATGCCGGCAAAGGAACATACCACAGACAGGAGATGGTGATGAGTTTGACGATGATGATGATGATGATGATGATGATGATGACAATGAACACAACCAATTTGTTGATGAAGTGGAACTATGTGGACTGGCATTCAGGGATCACTTTGTCCATACACACTTTGGGTAAATAATCACATGCACAAATGAGTAAAGACACATTTTTGCTCAATTTAAGTGTGTTTATTCCCTTTGCATTTTTGCAATCTTTACAGTGTAATATTCAGACTTTAATTGTATTAGCCTCTCTTTTGCATCAAGGACCCTTTTCTGCCTTTTTAACACACGCATTTCCATTTTCATCTTTTTTTCTTCCAGGGGTGATGGCCTTGCACCAGCAGCAGGACTGAAGGGAGAGGCAGGTGATGGGATTGTGGAAGAGGAAGCTGGAAGAGGAAGAGGTGCAGTAAGAGGAAGAGGAGCTGGAAGAGGAAGAGGTGCAGTAAGAGGAAGAGGAGCTGGAAGAGGAAGAGGTGCAGTAAGAGGAAGAGGAGCTGGAAGAGGAAGAGGTGCAGTAAGAGGAAGAGGACCTGGAAGAGGAAGAGGTGCAGTAAGAGGAAGAGGAGCTGGAAGAGGAAGAGGTGCAGTAAGAGGAAGAGGAGCTGGAAGAGGAAGAGGTGCAGTAAGAGGAAGAGGAGCTGGAAGAGGAAGAGGTGCAGTAAGAGGAAGAGGACCTGGAAGAGGAAGAGGTGCAGTAAGAGGAAGAGGAGCTGGAAGAGGAAGAGGTGCAGTAAGAGGAAGAGGAGCTGGAAGAGGAAGAGGTGCAGTAAGAGGAAGAGGAGCTGGAAGAGGAAGAGGTGCAGTAAGAGGAAGAGGACCTGGAAGAGGAAGAGGTGCAGTAAGAGGAAGAGGAGCTGGAAGAGGAAGAGGTGCAGTAAGAGGAAGAGGAAGCTGGAAGAGGAAGAGGTGCAGTAAGAGGAAGAGGACCTGGAAGAGGAAGAGGTGCAGTAAGAGGAAGAGGAGCTGGAAGAGGAAGAGGTGCAGTAAGAGGAAGAGGAGCTGGAAGAGGAAGAGGTGCAGTAAGAGGAAGAGGAGCTGGAAGAGGAAGAGGTGCAGTAAGAGGAAGAGGACCTGGAAGAGGAAGAGGTGCAGTAAGAGGAAGAGGAGCTGGAAGAGGAAGAGGTGCAGTAAGAGGAAGAGGAGCTGGAAGAGGAAGAGGTGCAGTAAGAGGAAGAGGAGCTGGAAGAGGAAGAGGTGCAGTAAGAGGAAGAGGAGCTGGAAGAGGAAGAGGTGCAGTAAGAGGAAGAGGAGCTGGAAGAGGAAGAGGTGCAGTAAGAGGAAGAGGAGCTGGAAGAGGAAGAGGTGCAGTAAGAGGAAGAGGAGCTGGAAGAGGAAGAGGTGCAGTAAGAGGAAGAGGAGCTGGAAGAGGAAGAGGTGCAGTAAGAGGAAGAGGAGCTGGAAGAGGAAGAGGTGCAGTTAGAGGAAGAGGTGCAGTAAGAGTCAGGGGTGGAAGACGCGCAGGAAGAGGAAGATGACTTGCACCTGAAGGACCTGGGCTTCCATTTGGCCTGTAACATAAATTGTAGCCTGATAAAATATCTTATAATTTGTGAATAGTTTTTTTGTGTTGGTGGGTGGTTTGCACATAATGATATTGTATGTCCTTCATTAAATATCACCAAAAATGTACAAGTATTGCAATCATTGCATAAACAGCCTACCCCTCTATTTCCATTAGCAGTTGCATTGCCGGATCAGTTGCACCCTCAAGGCCTGTTATGCTGGTGTCTGACCCAATGACACTATACACCACCGATGCAATGTGGCTCAGTGGCTTAGGTGCTGATCCTCCTCCTTAACACATACATGGAAAGTTTCACCAACTCAAAAGCATTGCCATAACACTTAAAAACACACTTTAATGTAAGAATATTGTTTGATATTTGTTTCATAATTCAATACATTCATGACAAGCAGGAAGTTTTTAGAATTACATGAAACAATAATAATATTATATATTTAATAGTATAGGCCTACCTGTTGCCATGCTTGCCCGTTTAAAGGCTGCAATCTCAACCCTCGACTGCGATTGTAGCGCATACCACCGCTTCTCGCAGTCGTCCGGGGTCCGCGACACAAGCTCGAATGCTGCATTGATCTGCAAACATATCCTTTCCCATGTCTCGCGCTTAGTTTTGCTTGATATTCCAGTGCCGAATTTCCCTTTTATTATGTTTTTTTTTTCCAGCACCAACTGGGCCAGCAGCAGTAACTGATCCTGCGTCCAGTTTGGCTTTCTTTTCCGTCTTGGCGAGTTCATAATCCACCGTCATTCAACTATTACATTACTTCAATAGGAGCAACATTTTCCTTGCTTTAAGTAGTCTATTTAGGCTAATAGGATGTCAATTAACCAAGCAAGTGTTAATGCAAGTGTCGTTTTTCATTATTAGGCAAGTGCCGGTTTTCATTAGGGTATTAGGCTTAATTTAATTTAATTCACGACTTTTCTCTCCCTCTCTGCCTTTTTAGAATTACACTGGGGCCTGCACAAACATGTCATTATATATGCATTTCGATGACATTACTATTATTATTTTGTGTAGGACACAGACATTTTAAGATATCGTAATTCCATGATTTGTTGCGTCTGTGTTATGTTCCGCATGATGGCCCTGTCATCTAACAACCAATCAGCGTGATCATTGCTAGGAAATTGTTTATCATTTTTCCTTACTAAGAGTAGGTCTGAAAGGCGTTGTGAATTACTTTTAAGAGAAAACTCCTAGCTAAAATATTTTAGTGACATTTAGGAGTACTCCTAGTGGTAAGATAAAATTCTTTGTGAATACGGCCCCAGGGCCGTATTCAAAAACATTTTTATTTTACCACTAGGAGTAGGCCTACTCCTAAATCACACTAAAATATTTTAGCTAAGAGTTTTCTCTTAAAAGTAATTCACAACGCCTTTCAGACCTACTCTTAGTAAGGAAAAATGATAACTCCTAAACTAAGAGTGATTCTTCGTTGCTATGGATGACGTCAATTCTCATGCACGAGTTTCCTCGCAATGATCACGCTGATTGGTTGTTAGATGACAGGGCCATCATGCGGAACATAACACAGACGCAACAAATCATGGAATTACTACATCTAAATATGTCTATGTCCTATACAAAATAATAATAGTAATGTCATCGAAATGCATATATAATGGCATGTTTGTGCAGGCCCCAGTGAAGTGTAATTCTACAAAGACAGAGAGAGAAAGAGAAAAGTGGTGAATTCAATTAAATTAAATCAAGGTAGCCTAACACCCTAATGAAAACCGCGACTTGCCTAATAATGAAAAACGACACTTGCATTAACACTTGCTTGGTTAATTGACATTCTATTAGTATAGAAGCTTGTTTCCGCCACTGAATAAAAAAATAATAATAATTGCGACTTTTTATCTCACAATTGCGCGATATGAAGTCAGAATTGTGAGAAATAAAGTCGCTAGTATAAAGGTGGCCGCCATGTTGGCCGCCATGTTGGATTTACGATCAGCGAGTGTACGGTTGGACACTTCCGGTCTCACTTCACGCCGGTGCAGGGAGCCGGAGAAAGCCGAAAATGATATCTTATAGTTGTTTATAGAATCAATTATATCACTGAAAATACTACTAAGATATATATTACTATCACACGAGCAAATGGCAATTAAATGCACGGATGCATAGTCAGATTAATGAATGAAATACAACTGTTCACGAACAGAAGATTGTCTTGGACTCATGCTGCACGCAATAGGATTCAAGAGAGGCGACTTGCCTTTCAGAGGGTGACAGCCTCAGCTGCCTCAGCACTTCATTGTTGTGTGTCGTTACTTTTCGTCACGTTACAACAAAGTCAGCTTTCATGAATTCCCCGTTGCCGCTGCGGTACGGGCAGAAAATCTGGAGGGATGACTTAAAGGTTGTATCAGTGATTTCTGGCCCAAAAATAAATGTCTAATCTTTCCTAACGATCCGCTAGCTGCCCGCCCCATAAGCATGCCGTCCAAAAACCGCGTCTCTGTAGGCAGCCTAGGCTCTGAGATCTGCACACAAAAACAAATGGGTACAACCACCACTCAAAACCAAAAAAAAAGTGTTCCAACCAATCACTGACAGGGGCGGGTGTTGCTCCGATTTCGCGTCCAGCCGTGCACGAGCGCAAAACCTCACAACACCCGCCCCTGTCAGTGATTGGTTGGAACACTTTATTTTGGTTTTGAGTGGTGGTTGTACCCATTTGTTTTTGTGTGCAGATCTCAGAGCCTAGGCTGCCTACAGAGACGCGGTTTTTGGACGGCATGCTTATGGGGCGGGCAGCTAGCGGATCGTTAGGAAAGATTAGACATTTATTTTTGGGCCTGAAATCACTGATACAACCTTTAATCAATCAGACCCAAAACACCCGGGTCTGTAGTCGGCATTACTTTATTTGGTAACATTATTATTGCTAACTGTTTGTGTTTTAGTATGTAATTTAAATGCATATCATTTACAGTGTATTTCACATATGCGTTTCTATGCTGTTACTGCATTTATTACTGCATTTATTTTGTGCAAGTGAAATAAAGAGCATCTGTTTCATAAATCATTATCTGTCTGGTGTTTATAATACAGTATTTTACTACTTGTAAAATTGTTATATTAAATTGTTTGTGTTAACTACAGTTAAAAATGTAAATGAATCACAATTATTAAGATTTGTTTTTTTACCGCTGTTTTTATCTATAAAGATAATTGATGCAAAGAAAGCATGTATGTAAAATATGTGATGATAATATTGAGCGAGCAATTGATGTAAGTGAAAATTTATGCGCAGAATTGAGAAAATAGTATTTATGGAGAGAAATTGTAGCCTATCAAAGGGCAAACGTGTGAATTTTCACGCGGTATTTTATGCAAACAACTCTAATCATAGTTGTAACTCTATATTGAAAGTAGGCATAATTCTCATTGCGTGCAGCATGAGTCCAAGACAATCTTCTGTTCGTGAACAGTTGTATTTCATTCATTAATCAGACTATGCATCCTGCATTTAATTGCCATTTGCTCGTGTGATAGTAATATATAGGTTTTTAAGTAATATAATTGATTCATTTTCGGCTTTCTCCGGCTCCCTGCATCGGCTTAAAGCGAGACCGGAAGTGTCCAACCCCACACTCGCTGATCGTAAATCCAACATGGCGGCCACGTGCAACTAGTGAGATAAAAAGTCGCAATAGAGATTGCTAATGTGACGTCATCGTGACGTATTGCCAGTGGTGAACGCAAAGCATTTTGGGAATCCGCAGCACAAACAGAAGGCGCCAGATTTGATTGCATTGAGGGAAGAACGCAGTGTTCAAGATGCCGTCTACCTGCTGTGTTATAAATTGCAATAGTCCTTCTTGCACAGTTTTGAAAACGAACGCTAAGTGTTGTTTTAAGGACATGTTTGTGTATGCTCGCAGACAGCCACTCTGAAGCGGTCAGAGGCGATTCTAAAAGATTCAAAAAGTCGAGACAGGACCCATCGTCAAAATTCTACCCACTACTTTAACTTAGTTCATCCAAAACAAACTAGAAAATAGACTCAAAGTGCTAAATACCTGAATTATCCTTTAAGAACGGATCAATATATTTGTTTTCCTTAATTTTAATGAACCCTAACTTTATTATCATCTGAATGGTAAATAATTGATTTTCGTATAAAATTATTCTACCATTAAAAACACATTTGATTTTTTTAATCAATGTAGAATATGTAACTGCTCTGAAGAAAATAAATGAAAACCAATGCGATATGATTAATGTCCAAAAGATGTAACCCATAGACTGTTTTGAAAAGGGGTTGGATAAATTATGTTGCTTTTAAAACTGTGTGTGTTTGGTTGGGTGACAGTTGTATGTTACAGTTTGACAAGAGTTTAGAGTGTGACAAAAGCACAATGTTGTGTTTTATTGCGAGTGTAAGTTACACAAATATAAGTAAACACTTTGCAGTTTGAATGATAACCTCTATGAACAAAATGACGGAGTATGTTCCCTTTCGAACGGTCACTTCGTATTGCGTAGCTATACGCAGTGGGGAAACTCCTTTTCCTCGATTTACTGAAGCCTTTATGTAAAGCGCATTTGCAGCTGCACAGCTAGAACATGAGCGTCTGGCTCGCTCATAGGCTGCGCTGCGGCAACTGCACATCCAATGGCGCAGGCGCCTCTGACGTGCAACCAATGAGATCACTCTGCGTCATACACGTCAGAGCCCGCCAAGGGGGCGTGACCTCAGTCTATAATAGTCCCCGAATTCGCCATTATAGCAGATTTTACTCCTTCAGCGACAAACTTCACGTCTCTGACCATTTATTGAGCCTTCGCCGTCGAACAAGCCTTCAGCCTGAGCGAGCTACAGTTCAGCAGACTACACATCTCAACCGTGTTTCTCCTGACGCCGTCTCTCCTGTGGCTATCCGGCGATATCCTTTTCAATATCTGTTTATTATGTGTTTATATCTGTATCAGCGTTGTTCCATATGCCTCGTGTTATGCGAGGCCTACGAACACGCGAGCTGCATTTCATGCCTGGGACTCTACCACGCAGAGAATGCACTCTCTGTCGGCGGATGTGCGGCCTGCGCGTGCATGCCTATCTCCGTGCTGCGAACTCGGCTAACGTTAGCTCTCTCTCGAGACGGCGGCGCCGCATCACCCGCGCTCCCTTCTCCGGCCCTACTTCAGCCGAGGAAGAAGAAGCGCCGCAGCCAACGGCATCCAGAGAGCACGGACGTTTGTGAATGCACGCCGGCCACGTCCCCGCGTGCTTCACTCACTCCAGCTCAGTCATCTCCGGTCCCGTTCGAGGGAGATCAGCGCCCCCCCACCACCACGTGGCGGGGCCTCGTCTCTTTCGGCGGACCCAGCGAGGCAGGACTAACTCCGACGCTGAAATGCTTCGGATCCTAACACAGGCCGTCGCGGACCTCGAGCTCGAGTGGAACTAACCGTGCTAGCTGGCGCCGACCAGCAAAGCCCGCGAAACAGGCCTCTCAGCCCCGCCCTGCGGCTGATGCCGAACGCTTCCCGCCAAAGCCGTCCTAGCACGCAAAGGAAAGAGAGGGCACGTGTCCCGCGCTTGCCGGACCACCCTCAAAGAAGCCAGCAAAACTTCCCACAGCCCCCTGTACAGTTCAGGCGGCTGGGGATTTTATTATTGTAAACAGGCCCGCAGCAGTGAGCGCGTCTTTGCAAACAAACGCCGTTTTCACGGCGACTCAAATAAAGCACACGAGCACAACACATGGGTTCACGGTCCCCCTTCACTAGGCGGCCCCTCCCTTGTTGTAACACTGACTTCCCCACACGCAAATGCTTGTGCAGTCAGTCCAACATTCAATGTGTGCACAAATCACAATATATGGGTTCACGGTCCCCCTTCACTAGGCGGCCCCTCCCCTGTTTTAACACTGACTTCCCCACACGCAAATGCTTGTGCAGTCAGTCCAACATTCAATGTGTGCACAAATCACAATATATGGGTTCACGGTCCCCCTTCACTAGGCGGCCCCTCCCCTGTTTTAACACTGACTTCCCCACACGCAAATGCTTGTGCAGTCAGTCCAACATTCAATGTGTGCACAAATCACAATATATGGGTTCACGGTCCCCCTTCACTAGGCGGCCCCTCCCCTGTTGTAACACTGACTTCCCCACGCGCAAATGCTTGTACAGTCAGTCCAACACTCAATGTGTGCAAAAATCACAATATAAGGGCATCAGGTCCCCCTATGTTAGGCGGCCCGTCCCAATCAGTGTGTCAAGCCCTAGCCACACGGGTTATAGCCTGGCAAGCTATCCCCGATGTGTCGAGTTGAGTTATAAACGCTATAAAGCGAGGCAACTCGCTCCAATTCGCTCGCAGACCCCCAAAGTTTCAGGCGGTTCTCGAGACTTCGGTGAGAAGCAACGTGGGTCACATGCTTCGCACCGATGTACAGAATTCATTAGCAAAAGGGGTGATAGAATTAGTCCCCCCTGTGCTAAAACATACGGGTTTTTACAGCCGCTATTTTCTAATTCCGAAAAATGACGGCGGCCTCAGACCCACTCTAGATCTGAGACATTTGAACAAAGCTCTCATGAGACGGCCGTTCAAAATGTTAGCTATCAGTTTCACAAGCACAACACATGGGTTCACGGTTCCCCTTCACTAGGCGGTCCCTCCCCTGTTGTAACACTGACTTCCCCACACGCAAATGCTTGTGCAGTCAGTCCAACATTCAATGTGTGCACAAATCACAATATATGGGTTCACGGTCCCCCTTCACTAGGTGGCCCCTCCCCCGTTGTAACACTGACTTCCCCACACGCAAATGCTTGTACAGTCAGTCCAATACTCAATGTGTGCACAAATCACAATATAAGGGTATCAGGTCCCCCTACGTTAGGCGACCAGCCCCAATCAGTGTGTCAAGCCCTAGCCACACGGGTTCTAGCCTGGCAAGCTATCCCCGATGTGTCGAGTTGGGTCATAAACACTATAAAGCGAGGTTACTCGCTCCAATTCGCTCGCAGACCCCCGGAATTTCAGGCGGTTCTCGAGACTTCGGTGAGAAGTAACGTGGGTCACGTGCTTCGCACCGAAGTACAAAATCTATTAGCAAAAGGGGCGATAGAATTAGTCCCCCCCGCGCTAAAAAAATATGGGTTTTTACAGCCGCTATTTTCTGATTCCGAAAAAAGACGGCGGTCTCAGACCCATTCTAGATTTGAGACATTTGAACAAAGCTCTCATGAGACGGCCGTTCAAATTGTTAACTATCAAACATATCCTCGCGCAAGTGCGCCCGGGGGATTGGTTTGTCACAATGGATCTGAAAGATGCTTACTTTCACATTCAAATAAATCCTCGTCACAGGCCATTCTTGAGATTCGCCTTCGAGGGCCGGGCTTATCAATACACCGTTCTGCCGATCGGTCTATCGTTGGCACCCCGTACATTCACGAAGTGTATGGATGCAGCGCTTTCTCCTCTGAGATTTCAGGGAGTGCGCATGTTAAATTATCTCGACGACTGGCTGGTGCGGGCACAGTCGAGAATCGAGCTATTAGCTCACAGGGATTTGATTCTCGGCCATCTAAAATGCCTGGGTTTTACAATCAATGTTTCAAAAAGCAAACTAACCCCCAGCCAGAGCATGATCTTTCTGGGCACAGTTTTAGACTCGAGAGCTATGACAGCGTGACTCACACAGAGCGCGCGCTCTCGGTGCGAGCGCTTGCAGGCACTTTCAGATTGCGCGAGCGCGCGCCACTGAAGAAATTTCAGAAACTGCTTGGTCTCATGGCAGCAGCATCGCCAGTACTCCGCATGGGATTACTGCGCATGCGCCCGATGCAGCATTGGCTGAAACGCTGTGTGCCAACTCATGCATGGCAGTCAGGCAGCTTGCGCGTTATGGTGAATCACGGTTGTTTAAGAACCCTGATTCCCTGGCGGGCTCAGAACTGGCACCACGAGGGGGTGACAATGGGAACAATTTCCAGGAGGAAAGTGGTTCTTACAGATGCGTCCAACCTGGGTTGGGGAGCGCTGCACGAGGGCATGCCTGCATCCGGCCTCTGGTCGAGCACGGAGCAGAGCTTAAATATCAACTGTCTGGAGATGAAAGCAGTTGGGTTGGCCCTGAAGGCATTTCTGTCGAACCTCAGAGGTCACTACGTCTTAGTCCGCACAGACAATACGTCAGTGGTGGCCTACATGAATCGCCAGGGGGGCATCAGGTCAGGGAACCTGCATGCGATGGCGAGAGACCTCCTCTATATGGGCACAAACCAACCTGAGCTCTCTGAGAGCAGCGCATATCCCGGGCGTCCAGAATGTGGGCGCGAATATGCTTTCATGGGACAACACTCCCCTCGGCGAGTGGTCCCTGAACCCACAGACGGTCAGTCTAATATGGAAGGTGTTTGGCGAGGCCGAAATCGACCTTTTCGCCTCGAGAATCAAAACCCATTGCAAATTGTTCTTCTCGAAGAACAGGGACGCGCTGGCCCATGTCTGGCCCAACCGTCCCTTTTATGCCTTTCCCCCCCCCGTCTCGATGATTCCACAAGTCATCAAACGGGTCAGAGAGAGCGGGTGCCCAGTCCTTCTGGTGGCCCCTCTCTGGAAAACCAGATCGTGGTTCCCGGAACTAGTTCAGTTATCGGACACAATCCCATGGCCTGTCCCACTGAGGAAAGACCTCCTCACACAGGTGAACGGGACATTGTGGCATCCGAGACCCGATTTATGGGCCCTTCATGTTTGGCCCCTCAACGGGTACCCAAGGACCTTCCTGAGAAGGTTTTAAGCACTATATCTGAAGCCAGGGCCCCGTCGACTCGGCGCCTGTATGCTTCAAAATGGTCAGGTTTTTCCAGCTGGTGCTCGAAAAATCAGGCTGACCCAGAGTCATGTGTGATATCAGTGGTTCGCTCATTCTTACAGGAGCTGCTGGACGCGGGTTGCTCCCCGTCCACGCTCAAAGTGTATGTGGCAGCCATAGCAGCACATCATGTTCTGACGGCTGGCCAGTCACTGGGAAGAAACGACCTGGTCGTAAGATTCCTGAAAGGTGCGAGGAGAATGAACCCCTCCAGGCCTCCGTCTGTGCCGCCTCTGGACCTCTCCACGGTCCTGGGGGCTCTGAAAGGTCCGCCTTTCGAACCCCTCCAATCGGTTGATCTAAAAACCCTCTCGCTGAAGACCGCTCTCCTTATGGCGTTGGCATCTATCAAACGAGTGGGAGATCTGCAGGCGCTCTCTGTGAGCCCTGCATGTTTGGAGTTGGGTCCAGATGACTCCAGAGTCATCCTCAAGCCCAGACATGGTTACGTTCCTAAAGTGCTCTCAACACTGTTCAGAGCACAGGTGGTGACATTATCAGCCCTCCCTCCTTCTGCAGAGGATGGAGAGGTTAATCTTCTCTGCCCTGTCTGAGCGCTGAGAATCTATCGGGAGCTTTCTGCGTCTTTTAGACAATCAGAACAGCTTTTTGTCTGCTTTGGTGGTAGATCCAAGGGGGATCCAGTCACTAAGCAAAGACTGTCTAGATGGATAGTGGATGCTATTTCTATGGCTTATACCGCAGCGGGTCAAGTTTGCCCTATAGGTATCAAGGCCCATACGACCAGAGGTATGTCTCGTCATGGGCTTGGTCATCTGGCATTCCCATTAGTGATATTTGTGATGCGGCCGGCTGGTCCTCGCCTTCCACATTTATGAGTTTCTATAATAGGGAAGTGCCTTCCCTGCAGGCGAAGGTGCTTTCGGTATGATTAAGACCCGTCGGTGGCTGGTCTTGTCATATATTACTGTGCACTATCAAATTCACATATATATATAAAACCCGCTGCTGGCTGGTTGTATTCATGCATAAACCCGCTGTTGCCGGTTATATTTACATATATATAAAACCCGCTTTGGCCGGTTATATGACATATATAAAACCCGCTTTTGCCGGTTAAATTCCATACATATATAAAACCTGCTTTGGCCGGTTATAATTTCATATATAAACCCACTTGACTGGTTATATGTTCATATACCAATAACCCCGACAGTGTCTGGGTTCATTGGTGTAGTATGTTGGGTTATTTCTAACTGATGTGTACTATTTTAGACCTGACGGTGTCTGGTCTATTTATACATAATTATGCGGTTATGGCTTGTTCTGTATGCTCAGGGGCCTGAGTTGCAGTGGCAGCCAGTTACTCAGTGCGGCGTTTTGCATGGCGTCCCCACTGCGTATAGCTACGCAATACGAAGTGACCGTTCGAAAGGGAACTACTCGGTTACTCACGTAACCTCAGTTCCCTGAGTTAGGGAACGAGTATTGCGTAGCCAGCCGCACTATAGTAACATGGCAAGTTGTCGCTTCAGTCGTTAAACCTGCTATAATGGCGAATTCGGGGACTATTATAGACTGAGGTCACGCCCCCTTGGCGGGCTCTGACGTGTATGACGCAGAGTGATCTCATTGGTTGCACGTCAGAGGCGCCTGCGCCATTGGATGTGCAGTTGCCGCAGCGCAGCCTATGAGCGAGCCAGACGCTCATGTTCTAGCTGTGCAGCTGCAAATGCGCTTTACATAAAGGCTTCAGTAAATCGAGGAAAAGGAGTTTCCCCACTGCGTATAGCTACGCAATACTCGTTCCCTAACTCAGGGAACTGAGGTTACGTGAGTAACCGAGTAGTTTTTTTATGTTTCCAACTTCCACTGTTCGACCGCGCCTCTCTCTCTCTCTCTCTCTCTCTCTCTCTCTCTCTCTCTCTCTCTCTCTCTCTCTCTCTCTCACACACACACACACACACAGTTCGATCGCGTCTCTCTTGACATGAATTCTGACTGCATGCAGATAGATGAGAGAGAGCGAGGAGTGTGGTGCTTAAAACATTACATTTGAACGGACGACAGTTTTCTGGTATGGTCCGACAATGTTTTCTTTAGCCCGCTGCATTTTGTAGGATTAGCCTATATTCTGTTTTTCACGCTATTTTTTTTTTCATGCCAGAACACTAGCCTGCTATGCCAGCCCATGTAAACGGGCCAAACATACCCATAATTCTTTGCGTTCTGATGACGTTGCCGCCCAGTTGGTCACATGTCTTAGCGATCTCTATTACCTTTTTTATTTTTCATTCTGTGGCGGAAACAAGCTTCCATAGCCTAAATAGACTACTTAAAGCAAGGAAATGTTGCTCCTATTGAAGTAATATTGAATGACGGTGGATTATGAACTCGCCAAAACGGAAAAGAAAGCCCAACTGGACGCAGGATCAGCTACTGCTGCTGGCCCAGTTGGTGCTGAAAAAAAAACATAATAAAAGCTAAATTCGACACTGGGATATCAAGCAAAACTAAGCATGAGACATGGGAGAGGATTTGTTTGCAGATCAATGCAGCATTCCCGCTGGGGTCGCGGACCCCGGACGACTGCGAGTGCGAGAGGCGGTGGTATGCGCTACAATCCTTTGGTCTTAGTGAGTTAGGAGTCCTCTCGACTTCTTTTAAGCTGTCCCAGACTTAGGTGCTACTTTTAGGGCTAAAATGCTTCGTGAATTACTCTTAGTGAAAAATAATTAGGAGTCCTAAAGTTAGGAGTGACATGCCCATTATTTTTAGGAGTTGCTCCTAAATTCGCCAGTTAGGAGCTACTTTTAGCCTTAAAGGGATACTCCACTTTTTATGGAAATAGGCTCATTTTACAACTCCCCCAGAGTTAAACTGTTGAGTTTTTACCGTTTTTGAATCAATTCAGCCGATCTCCGGTTCTGGCGGTACCACGTTTAGCATAGCTTAGCATACATCATTGAAGTGGACAAGACCATTAGCATTCCTTAAAAAAAAAAGACCAAAGAGTTGTGATATTTTTCCTATTTAAAACTTGACTCTTCTGTAGTTACATCGTGCACTAAGACCGACGGAAAATGTAAAGTTGCGATTTTCTAGGCTGATATGGCTAGGAACTATACGCTCATTCCTGCGTAATAATCAAGAAACTTCACTGCCGTACCATGAGAGCAGCAGGCGTAATGATATGACGCAGTGCCTGAAAATAGTTCCGTTGTGTTGACGGAAGGTGGCCTATTTTCAGGCGCTGCGTCATATCATTACGCCTGCTGCTCTCATGGTACGGCAGTGAAGTTTCTTGATTATTACGCAGGAATGAGAGTATAGTTCCTAGCCATATCAGCCTAGAAAATCGCAACTTTACATTTTCCGTCGGTCTTAGTGCACGATGTAACTACAGAAGAGTCACGTTTTAAATAGGAAAAATATCAAAACTCTTTGGTCATTTTTTTTTTAGGAATGCTAATGGTCTTGTCCACTTCAATGATGTATGCTAAGCTATGCTAAACGTGGTACCGCCAGAACCGGAGATCGGCTGAATGGATTCAAAAACGGTAAAACTCAACAGTTTAACTCTGGGGGAGTTGTAAAATGAGCCTATTTCCAAAAAAAGTGGAGTATCCCTTTAAAATTCTTTGTGAATACGGCCCCTGGACTTTATTTACTTATTTTATGGAATTAGCAATTTAAAAGCACTTTTTCATTTCACCCAAACTTTTAGATGCTGTTATTGAAATATCATCCTTTAACTTTGTTTTTTCTTAAAGTATTCATTTTCTTTGTACTCTGCAATTTCTGTTCAAGCCCTGTGACGTTTCTTCCATTATAAATAATGGTTTGATCTTTCTGACATCATACATGTTTATATACAGTGTTTATTATGCTTGACAACATTTCTGAAACAGAAGTTTGCACAACAAAGCAACTTATGCCGAGTTCAGACTGCACGATTTTAAAAATAACCGTGTCAAATAATAATTTGCGATCTGCAGCGAAAATGAGAAAAATAAACAGTTTATGCAGGAGGAAATGGTTGGGAAGACGAGGGGAGCAAGGACTGTGTTTTGCAAAGAGAGTTGGGGGTAAATAAATCATTTTGCAAATGTCCTGCTGTTGCTGCTGGTCATGCAAATGTTTGTGCTTTGTTTCTGTTTGATATAATTGTAAATATAGGCCTATCTATTAAAATACTGATATTCTGGTCTATAACTCCTCCCTATTATAGAATCAATTCTTAATGCGCATGTGAACGCCATCAGCGACTATCACAGGTTCACGTTTAAAGTCTGTTTAGAGAGAACGGTGTCGTCTTAGCGGCCCCTAATTTAATAACAAATGATCATTTAGACGGAAGTGAATCAATCAAAACTAACTTTAGCTGGAAAAAAAAACATTTTTCAAGAGCCACTATAAAACCAAACCAATCTCTGTTACCTTAAAGTATATGTTTATCTCTGTAAAGCTGCTTTGAAACAATCTACATTGTTAAAAGCGCTATATAAATGAGGATGACTTGACTTGACTCCCTGAACATCCTGCTG
The DNA here is from genome assembly GCF_051911475.1 of Siphateles boraxobius. Taxonomy (NCBI): domain Eukaryota; kingdom Metazoa; phylum Chordata; class Actinopteri; order Cypriniformes; family Leuciscidae; genus Siphateles; species Siphateles boraxobius. The sequence goes on from NW_027508953.1 coordinate 5,123,077, forward strand.
TCCTGTATCTTGCTCTCTCATTAGCTGTCGGTCATCGCCGTTCAGTCAGAACACTTTTCACACAGCAGGATTGTGAATCACCGACAGGTCCAGATATTTAGCATGCCAAATATCTCACGGGCGTCGGTGACTCGTTGGCGATTCTCTCAGATCGCGTCTTTGCTCATTCACACTGCGTGATTGTCACTCGCGTGAACGAGCACCGATTTGCCTGTGATTTCGGGCATTTGTCTGCGATTTCTCAAAACCTGTCGGCGAGCCAAAATCGGGGCTAAAATCGTTCAGTCTGAACTCGGCATTAAATGATAGGCCATATTTGACATACACAATTTGGCCTATACAAATTAGAACCCATAAGATCCTTTTTTGTTTTGTTGTTTTTGTTTGAGTTAGTAAGAGAAACAGAAAATTTAATTTAAATATTACAAATAATGAAGTAAATAGGGTCTTTAGTTTGAGAACTTTAATTTTTTTTTTTACTTTGTCAGATACAGATAAAACAGTGAGTTTAGCATGAATGTGAGATCAGTTGTGTGATGATCAGAACTTTCACTTCACACGTATCAGGTGACTTACATATATTCTCTAGTTTGATTTATGTACTCTATATTCTCTATTCTCAAGTATTTTAACTGTTATAACACAAATAAAAAACCTTTTCAATTGTTTCAAATTGAATCCATCTGCTGCCTGATCCCCCTCAGGGACTCGTGATTTGAGAGAGAGAAAGAAAGGTAACTAATGATTCTCAACACACAGGTCATTACTTATTTGAAGCACTACACTTGCATATCTCTAAACAATTGACTAAAAAAAGTTCAAACTCTTAAAATTCACAGTCCCAAAACTAAATGCAATATTTAAAATAAAATAATTCACTTTTTTTTTCTCAGAATCTGTACAACTATCATTAAAATCTTTTAATATAAAAATACCTGCAGAGAGTAACCAACACAAACACAGCCATCTGAAATTCTTAAGAAAAGACTGAAACACAACATAAAACTATTCAGAAAGGATTATTTACAAGAGCAGTTTCTCTGCACACTATTCAGCCTTCAAAATCCCCTCCAGGTACAGGTTTACTTCTCCTTCTACACAAGAGACAGAAATGAAATAAGCATTATATTATAATTGACAGTTATACAGGAGAGCTAAAGACAGCATCGATGGATTTTAGAAATGAAATTTGACAGTGTGATTTAGCAAAAAATATGTTATCTACCTTATTCTCTAATTCAGTGTCACTGGAGTCTAAATAAAAACAAAAATCGACATGCTTGAATATTTAATACATTCCATGGCATTTCATATTAAAAATACAATTCTAGTCTATATACTGCAATATGGTAATTATTTTATTCAATGGAACAGGTCATTTTATCATCAGTTCACTTGTAAATAGCACTTCTGTGTAGCAGTGATGTTGGAAACCCGACTTACCAGAAGAGCTGAATGTCCAGTAGAGAAACTTTATCATGCCGTAAAGCACCAGAGCAACAGCGACCATCGCCATAGAGTCCTCAATAGAAGGAGCACTGACACCTGTATGAACAAAACATCACATCAAGAGTTGCAGAACATTCTGACTGACATTAATATTCTTTTGGAAATTAAAATATGAACCAGACTGACATAAAGACTGCCACTTGTCACTACATACTGGAGTAACCTGTAGAAATAATCACTGAAAATCCCCACCATTGAAATATAGACAATTGAAGTGGACGTGAAATTACTCAGATTTAATGATTGATCATAAACACTGTCTGAAAAAGATGTGTCAGTCTATGACAGTATCACTCACCAATCACACTGAGTGTAGCAGTAGCTCTCCGTGTTCCTCCGTCATGTTTGGCTACACAGGTGATGTCACCACCGCGACCGAGCCTCATCTTAGCCGAGTCCAGCTCCAGACGACTGCTCTGACTGAAGGTGCCATCAGACGCCTGTCTGTGACCCGTTACACCACCCTGACCCAGAGAGCGCGACTTCCCATCAGCCCCGGTGAACTCCCAGCCCAGATCCAGAGTGTGAGGAGCAAAACCAGACGCTTCACACTGGATCAGCAGCTCCTGCCCAGGAACCAGCAGAGGAAGAGGAGAAGGGTAGATGGAGAGAGATGGAGGCTCTGGAAACAAAAGAAGCAGTGATCTGTAAATTAATATAACAAGTGCATTTGATAAATCAAACATTACGTACATAATAATCTATGAAAATCTGACTTGAGTATGTCAGGATCAGAGCATTTAATCATCTCACCAACTATCTCCAGGTACACGGCTACCTGAGCCAGCAGATGTGGAAGATACACTGTACAGATGTAAGTTCCTGAGTGTCTCACTTGAGATTCTTCCAGAATCAGAGATGCATTTCCTGTTTCATAGAGACCTGTGATGTCAATATCAGCTCCGGTCTCTGATGTCTCTGCAAACCGATCGTTCTTGCCATCGTAAGCGAGAACCAGCCGTCCTTCACCCCGAAACTGATAACGCCACTCGACAGAGAATCCAGAGCCGTGAACTGGAGAAGACGGGTCGACCCAGAACCCACAATCTAACAGAACCGGTTCTCCCAGTCTAGAGCGGACCAGAGGAGTTTTACTGGAGACACTGAGAATGACTTTAAGAAAGAGAGGAAAATAGGAAGCATAGTGAGCAAAGAAAGTGTTTAACCATCATTAAACAGACTTTAGGTATTTTTTTAATTAATTAAAATATAAGATACATGATCTGCAAAAATCAAATTGGAACGCAAATAATTGTTCAAATGAAAATGCAAATAAAATTTAAAATGGCATACTATGTATAACTATACTAAATTCATATTCTTAATATTAGTAATTATATACATCACTATTATTTATTATGCAAATATATGTATATATTACTATGTTACTGTATGTAAATGTGTGTAATATTTTTTTTCTGCCAATATATGAGAAATTTGCGCTCTTTACCTTTTGGCTCTTTAGAAGCTGAAGGCGCTCGCATAATATTAGACAACGTCAGCTGATTATCAAGCCCTTGCGCTGCCACTGAGAACCAATCAGCTTGCAGGTAGACTGGACTTTGGGCGGAGTCAGTGAGAGCTGATGTCCATCTGACCATAGATGCGTGAGGCATGAAAGGGTTAATCTCACATTTTGGTTTGTTCACAGAGCCTTTGGGAGGGTTCAGGACGGCACTACAGAACGTGCCAGCTGGATCTGGAGGAGAACAGTGCATTAAAGTTTAGTTATCATCAAATATCTGTTTTGTACTCTAGAACAGGTGCTATACAGTGTCGTCTGTGACTGCAGCGTTGAATCTGTTTGGTGTAGAAAGGAGATTTAGATACAGTATTTTTATTTGTCAGGCAGTATCATACTACTGTGCTATATGAAACATAACAGTAGATACAGACAACCAAGTGAGCACAACATTAAACAAAATATTATTTCACTTGAAGATGGACTTTTGTGAGTTTTTATAGAGATTATGTAGTCCACAAATATCTTTAAAATCACATGCTGTATTGACACTAACCAATCACATAGTAAACTCTGGATGGGCTGATGTCTGCAGGAGGATGAAGATCAGACATGGTCTCTTCACTGTAGGCTTCAGTTCTGATGAACATTAGAGATTTCTCTTGACTCATTGGTACTGAGAAACCTCCTCCATGACCGGGCTTCTCCTGGACAAACCAGCACTCCAGAACCGGACACCCAGAACCAGAAGCTGCAAGATAGGAGAGATAATGCAAGATTAGAAATATTATGAGAGCTATGTTCATTGGTCACACACACAATATAATGTATTAAGCTGTAGTCTTGATTACAAACAGGCAGCAAAAACTTACCACGAAAACACAATGTAAATGCGATGATAGATATCTTGTATATGGTCGAAATCTTAGACATCGTTGCTTTAAAAGTTTAAATGATATCTCTGTGCGGCTGTAATTTTTGGCGTGTTAAAGATCATTCGTCGGATTTTCCCATAATCTTTCGTGCAGGTTCCAGCGTTTCACTTTCAGTTCAACTACGTGTTTACGCGCATGCGCTTTAACCGCAGGAACAATTTTTGTGAAATTTGAAAATACTCCGATGTCGACTGACATATTTTTCATGTATCATCATGTAAACATCTTTTAACCTCTCAAATAGAAAAAAACACTGAATCATACATTTCTCTAATACGTGTATTTTAGCCTTTCTTGTCTCCAAGCCAACAATATTAGCCTATTCCAAACTCACCATGATGGTTTTGGTTTTTGCCATGATATCACGTGGTTTCTCGGAACAGAGTGCAGTTAAGGACACGGAAATACCATATTATTGTATCTAGTAGTGTGCTGACAACAGATAGCCAACAGATAGTTGTATGCATTGCGCGGTGTAGTTGTATGCATTGCGTTGGCTATTTGAATATAGTTTCATAAAGACTATACAACTTGCTCAAAATGTATTTAAGGATTTGTACAAAAAAGTTAGTGTGCAAATGTGCGTCATATTGCAGTCGCAGCAGTCATACTGGAAAAGTGGGGTTTATGAAAAGTGCTGTAGCCTAGTAGATGCCAGTTCCAAGCACCATACTAAATTAAATTTGGTTTTTGCCTGTATTTATTATTAATTTAGTTAATGGTTTGTGAACATAATATTACGGTAACACTTTACAACAAGGTCTCATTTGTTAAGATCTTAAGATTAGTTAATGTATTAATGAACATAAAGACACACATGAGCTATACATTTGTAACAGTACCAATCTTTGTTAGATAAAAATACAACTGGTCATTGTTTGTTCATGTTATTTCAAAGTGCATTAACTAATGTTAACCATTACAAATTTTGATTTTAATAATGTTTTAGTAGACTAAATGTTGAAATGAACATGAACTAAGATTAATAAATGCTGAAGAAGTAGCTATTGTTCATATAGTCCATATTAACAAATGTTAACAAATTGTTAACAAACATGAAACCTTATTGTAAAGTGTTACCAATATAACTAAATAACAAACAAGGTACAATGCACCTATGAAGTGAGTCTAATGGAGTTGTAACAAAGGTTTATATTTTGTACACTGTCAGAACAAATGTGCAAACTATGTACCTTCAGGTACAACGGCTTGTCACTGGGGGAGTACTCACACCCGTTGTACCTTTTCACATGGGTAAATATCAGTACCCTTACAGTATGTACTGTAGTGTTACAAATGTATTAAAATGTTTTAATTTAGGTTCAACAGTATTTTAACTGAGAAAGTTACCATTTTGAGGCATAGGACATTAACCGTTTTGTTACTTCTCATCTGATGTCACAGACCTGCCTGTTCCTGTCTGTCCTGCTCTCTCTATTGTAAGTTAAATTGATCAGAGCACTGAGACTATCACCTTTTGTCTTTATGCACTGCCTGGCCATTAAACTCTATGATAATGTGAAGGTATCGGTGAAGAGTCTGGCTGATTGGATTAGGATATTTACATTACACTATTATGATGATTGGATTAGGATTGGTAACACTCTCAGTCTAGGGCAAGTTCCTAAACCTTTCTGCCTCATTTACATGCTTTTGTTTCAGAGTGTCTCCACCTTTATGCAACTCCTCCCCCTGAAAGGGTATATGAACTAAAATGTATACGGCCTTTAGTCAGACTTGGGTAAGATTTTGGACTTGGTGACTACAGCATCGCAACAGCAAAGTCTTCAATAAAGAGTAACTTCTGCATTGAAAGATATCCCAACGTCTCCGGATTTTTCGCTTCTAAGTCTCCAACACTTAAGAAGAAAAAGGTTTACAACAGTACCTTTCCAAGACAAATATGTTTGCAAATATATTGCACCTCATAAGGGTCATTTTAAGGGTACTGCCCCAGTGACAAGCGTTTTGTACCTTATGATGGCAAATTTGTACTCCAAACAACACATTAAAAAGGCCAGAATGCTCTTTTAACATTAAACATTAAAAATTATTACATTCTCACATTTTCACAGGATGAATATTTAAGCACTATCACAATGTGTCATAACAGGATGCATATTGAGCAAGTTTACTTCAACTTTTTACACTTTATATATTTGTAAACAGTAAGAATATTAGTCTTAATTGTATTAAGCTTTTTTCAAAATCATTACAATATATTTAATTTACCTTTTTTTACCATGCAATAAAATATGTTTACATCAAGAATCACAAAAAAATTTCTTTTTTTTTTCAAATCAGTACTAGATCTCATTTTAAGATTTTTTTATACTTTTAAAACGGTTTTGAACATCAAGAATGACAAAGCCATCTTTCTAGCAGTACACATTTCATAAATTGTAACTTTATACCCTTAAAACATTTGATAAGCAAAACACATTTCACCAAACACAGTAGGCCTACTATACATTTAATTTTAACTTTTTAAACATTCTTGAGGATCACAAACAATTTATCATCAGCAGAGTATGTGTCAAGGGCCTGAAAGTCCATTTCTTGCCCTGGTTTCATAATACTCCAATCATAGTCAATTTTGGATTAAAAGTTATTGGAAGGGGCTTGCCACCCACCTCAGTAATCTTTGCTATGGCATGCTGCAGGAAGGTCAATGTATTCTTCATGTAGGGTGGATAAGCCAAGTTGAAAACATAGTAAGCACTGAAGGCTGCAATTATCCCTTCTTCAACTCCTATTCCCCTGCACAGCTCCACACCATCCACTTTGACAAGGATTTGAAGCCTCTTGGAGAAAGCCATTTTCCAGTCAGTTTCTACCAATTGTATGGTTGGGTAAGGACTTTGGTATGGAGTATCAGCATCAAACTGTGAGAAGAAAAGAAAATGTTAAAGGGGTCATATGATGGTTCTAAAAAGAACATTATTTTGTGTATTTGGTTTAATGCAATGTTTACGCGGTTTTAGGTTAAAAAAAAGTCATACGGTACATTATTGTTGCTCCTCTATGCCCCTCCTTTCTGAAACGCATCGATTTTTACAGAGCTCATCGTTCAGAAAAGCAATCCAGTGCATTGTGATTGGCCCGAATACTAGACTAAAACTAGAACAATTCAGATGACTAAAATATAAATAAATGGCATTTTATTCAAAAGACTATGACTAAAACTAAATCAAAATTTGTTGTCAAAATTAACACTGGTATTCATACTTTGCACGTGACGTCACAAGTACTGGCTGGCGGGCAAGAACGTCGTTCTCTAGCAACGAAACCCAGTAAACTAATCAATAATAGTAATAACCTTTATTTTATAAAGCGCCTTTAAAAGCAGCTTCTCAAAGCGCTGTACACACAATAGACAATAGTTAAAAGCAAACACATCAACAGGTAAATGCAAGTTTAAAAAAGTATGTCTTAAGTTGACCTTTAAAAATGGCATAAGTCTGTGCTTCCCTAAGTCCAAGAGGCAGAGAATTCCAAAGGACAGGTGCATAGAAGGAAAAAGCCCTGTCACCCATAGACTTTAAGCGAGTTTTAGGAACCACCAGCATGCTCGATTGTGAGGAGCGCAATCTGCGATTCGAAATGTAGGGGTGTAACAGTTCAGATAGATAATTTGGAGCCAGACCGTGCAAAGACTTATATGTAAGCATCATAATCTTAAAATCGAGTCGGAACCTAACTGGGAGCCAATGCAAGGATTCCAAAACCGGAGTGATATGGTTGCATATCCTGGACCCAGTTAAGATCCTAGCAGCAGAATTTCGTACATGTTGAAGCTTGTGTAGTGTAGATTTAGAAACACCGGCTAAAAGAGCGTTACAATAGTCAATCCGAGAGACGACGAAGGAATTTATCAGCTTTTCAGGTACGGGAAAAGTTAAAATTGGCCGCAATCTAACTATGTTTCTAAGATGGAAAAAAGTTGTTTTAACAGTACTCTGAATGAAAGAATCAAATGAAAGATTAACATCAAAAATAACTCCAAGGTTCCTCATTTTACTCTGGATACCCAAAACAGAGCCATCAAGAGTCAAAGACAGAGGACCAACTTTGGAAGTTTGATGACGAGAACCAATGAGCATAACTTCCGTTTTATCACTGTTTAAACACAGGAAATTATTACTCATCCAGGTTTTTATTTCAGTAATACAGCCAGAAAGAAAATCAACGTTGGAGCGCTCATCTGGTTTTGAGTGTATATAAATTTGCGTATCGTCGGCATGGAAATGATAATGGAGGCCGAGCGATCTCAAGAGATAGCCAAGAGGTGATAGATAGATGTTAAAAAGTAAAGGGCCTAGAACTGACCCCTGGGGAACACCAATGAGAACAGAGCTAATCTCAGACCTATGGTCTTCCGACAGGCAGCCTTCTTCGTGCGCAGATTGTCATTATACCATGGAGCAGTGCGAGTAAAAGTAACCTTGCGTGACCTCAGGGGAGCAAAAGTGTCTAGACTAACAGCAAGAGTGTTATTCAGCTGTGAGACTTTCTCCTCCAAAGATGTGAAGTGCAGATCACTGAAAGTGGAAACAACAGAATTCGAAAATACTGTCTGATCAATAGACTTCCACTTCCGAAAAGTTACAGTTCGGCTGGAAGGCACACATGAATTGTGCAATACCAGATTAAAAAAGACAGCTGAATGATCAGATAGTCCAATATCAACAGATGATAATTGTGATACAAATGAGCTATTTGTAATCACAAGATCCAAAGTATGGCCTTTACAATGAGTCAGGCCAGTTACCAATTGCGAGAGATTGAGGGTGTATTCACACCAGGAAAGTCCGATAGTTCACTTGCTTTGGTCCGGACCAAAAAGTTATTATTATTTTTATTTTTTTGGTACGGTTCGCTTTCACACTGCTCTTTTTGCAAGTGAACCAAAATTTGTAAACAAAACCACACGTGTGTCGTGCCGACGCGGTGTCATTGGTTGTTGCGTTAAATCTTACCCAGATACAATAGTGCTATTTTCTGATTGGCTAACAACACCAGAGGAGACGCGCTTGATTCCTGCCGGTTCCACAGTGAGAGCGGCGCGGCCAGAGCTTTGGGCGCTGCGGCGTATTAAATATATTACAAATAGTTTTTCAGCGTGAGAAATACAATGTGTGGTGGGAGAGCGTGACAAAAGACCGAAATGAGTGACTGTCATGCTCAATGCGTGACACTTGAGAGCCCTGTCACTCATTCATTCATTCATTCAAGTCAAGTCAAGTCAAGTCATCCTCATTTATATAGCGCTTTTAACAATGTAGATTGTTTCAAAGCAGCTTTACAGAGATAAACATATAATTTTGGTTTTATAGTGGCTCTTGAAAAATGTTTTTTCCAGCTAAAGTTAGTTTTGATTGATTCACTTCCGTCTAAATGATCATTTGTTATTAAATTAGGGGCCGCTAAGACGACACCGTTCTCTCTAAACAGACTTTAAACGTGAACCTGTGATAGACGCTGATGGCGTTCACATGCGCATTAAGAATTGATTCTATAGTTATGTGCGTTTGAATATATGTGCGCAGGTGTGTAATTCCTTTCAAACCATGCCTAAACAAACTACTTGACTATAAATTTTGATGCAGAATTTTTATTTTATCTTATCACTTTGGGTAGGTACGCGAACCGAAAAATTCCACAACGCTTTATCTGTAGAGTGGTATAGGGATCCTCCATAGGGAGAGGCTAGTTGGCACTTCAGCACTGCATTGTCATCAGGTCCAGGTCCAGGCCATTCATTCCATTCCAATGATGCACACACAACGCGCAGAAAGACGCGCAACAGTATCGTGTGGCCAGACAGCACACCGGAATGGAATGTAGTAGGCTACAACAGATCACTTTCCCATAACGCAACTCCGACTACGGAAGCCTGTTAACTCAAAGGATCAGTGCTTTCTTGCAATTGGGTCGGTTCATGTTCACACCGTAAACGAACCGTACCAGAGTTCGTTTGGAACCGTACCGAGACCACCTCTTCAGCTGGGTCTCGGTTCGGTTGTTTGGTCTGCACCGGAGTTCGATTGCTGTATTCACACCTGCCCAAAAGGTCTGCACCAAGGGGGTAAACGAACTAGAGTTCGATTCAATCGAACCAAACAAGGCAGGTGTGAATACACCCTGAAGCAGTCAAGCAGCGATAAAAATTCTTTAGCCGTCGTTGAATCACTTTGATCCACATGAATGTTGAAGTCCCCGACAATAAGAATTTTGTGGAACTTTAAGGACAGCATTGACAGAAAATCAGCAAATTCTGACATAAAAACTGCATGTGGCTTAGTCTAAGGTGGTTTGTAGATTGTCGCAATGATTGTAGAAGTAGGAGCAAAAATACTCAAAACCAAGCACTCAAATGATAAAAACTGAGGAACAGGCACAGTGCTTAAATTGAACTGCTGGTTGTAAACCACAATAATGCCACCCCCTCTGCCAGATGACCTCGGGAGATCGAAAACTCCAAAACCAGCAGGAGTTATCTGGTTAAACAGAAGTCCGTCATTATCTTTATGCCATGATTCAGTTAAAAAGAGCAAGTCCAGGTTTCTATCCGAAATAAAATCCGATAAAGAAAGTGCCTTGTTATTCACAGAGCGGGCATTAAATAATGCAGCATAGGCCAGGCTCTGAGTAGGAGAGTGAGTGAAACAAAACCAGTCCGATTAATGACCAAACGACTCTTAAGTGACGATTTCTTAGTGTAATCAAGGATCTTGCCAGGACGTCGCCAGTTTTACAACCTGGTCTCATAGGAAATACGTAGGCCTACCTCTGCACACTTTTTTGCAGCGCCAAAAATATGTACCAAATATGTACGTATCGCTACAGTTTTGAAACACAAATGTCCACTGGGATCACTAACGAGTGACATTGTTTATTCTCATGGCAGTTCGTGACATAGTCATGAAATATAATCTATTGATTTCGTGTCACTCAGCACGAGTTTCAATCTGTTTTGTATCTGCACCACGTTTTTCTTTCTGCCACTCGGGAGCATTGTTTTTTTTCCCTCATTTCTCTCTTTCACTCTTTTAAACTTTTTAATTAATTAGTGGATGCCAGCATTACCCGTGAACCTAAGCATCCGTTGCTGTGGAGACGGAGACATTCCGCTTTGCGATTGGGTGATTTTTTTGTGATTTCTCATTGCGCTCAAACCACTGTCCAGGTAAGTTACGAGGTTCATAAGTAATAATTTTTTTCTTAAATATTTTAATTGATGGCTTTCTTTGTCATTAGACTCACATGGTTTACATGTTAGGGCAACGAATTAAAGTCCGACCAATGGTTTCCTCATAAGTGAAAGAAGAAACTCTTGTGAAATAAGGCTTGCTAAATTGTTAGCTAACTTCAGCATAAGCTAACTCTAGTTTTCTAGACGATGTCAGATTTTCTCTCGAACGTCATTGTAATGTGTCAGTAATAACAATATCACTTGGCCTAACGTTACTCCACATAAATGTGGGATGAGAAACATAGACATCATATAGAGCTAGACGCCCCGCTAACGTTACTTCCTACTGGCGCGGACGAGACGTGGGGCCGCTATCTGAGACCGGTCACTCGCTCCACTCAGTGTGTGTAATCTGTTTGACAGGTTACAATGAGCTGTCAGCGCATTTAATTAATCATACCGAGCTGATTTTCACGCGGGTTTTTTTTTTTTTTTTTGCCGCAAAGGTCATACATGTAGCTATGATACAGGACACATGGTTCGGCGTATTTTAAAATTCATAGTGGGCTTAACAGTAATAGAATATTCTGATATGTGATATAAAGTGACCAGACCTCCAAGATCAAAACTTGGAACATAATCCCCGAAAAGGGGGAAAAAACGGGGACATTTCCAGTTTGACTATCAATTTTTTTCTATTTTAAATTAATACTAGGCTATTACTTCTATTCAGAGTTTTTTTTCTGTATTTAGCCAGGGACAGGCAACCAAAAACAGGGCCTGTCCCCTGAAACCGGGGATGTCTGGTCACCCTGTGATATGTGATGTAGGCTATGATAGGTATTTAGCAAATCACACACTATAAATATGATAGAGAATTAGAAACAGATAGTAAGAGTAAGGCAAGGCAAGTTTATTTATATAGCACATTTCATAAACAATGCTGATTCAAAGTGCTGTACATAGAATAAATTAAAATAATCGAAAGAAATCAGAATAATTAAAACATAAAATAAAATACATTACAAACAGTCGGGCGTACAGTGGTACAGTGCTCATTCAGTAAATTCACAGCTAAACAGATGTGTTTTGAGTCTGGATTTGAATGTGACTACTGTAGAAGCACATCTGATCTCTCCTGGAAGCTGGTTAAAGATGGCGGCCAATAGGGCGTCTAGCTCTATATGATGTCTATGATGAGAAACCCCAGGCGCATGTAATGCGCCTTTTAACAGTCGGAAATAGGAAAAACATGACTTTACATGTGCTTGCAACACTGTTGCTGTTGTATCAGTCAGTGGTTAAATCAGCGTAGCACTCAATAAATGGGTCAAATCAATATACGAGATGTCCCGGCTAATACGTCACAGTTGGCAACCCTAGTGGCTAGGCTAGCCAGTTGTACTACCCGCCTTTATAGTAACAACCTAGATATAAAATATTGTAACGTTATAATTGTGCCTCTTTTTACTGGATCTCATGTTACAAAAACAAGTTGTATTAAGGTTTTAATGTCAATTTTTACTTCATTTTAGAGATGCCAGGAAGTTCACAAAAAATGTGCAGAGGGTGCAACACCCTAATAAGTGTTGCATACAAGACTTGCCCACTTTGCAAACAACTGCAGCCGTATAAAGCAAAAGTTGCAGCAAAGAGATGCAACTTTCAATGTTAAAAAAATCGAATGGAAGGAGTCAGTAGAGAAAAACAACAACAGGACAGTTGTTCTTAATAGCAGCCATGTGTTGGTAAGATTAGGTCAGAGTTAAGGATGCTAATATGGTTGAATGAAGTTAAGTCAAATTAACTCAGTAAAGTTTAACAGTCAATAGCCATGTTTCCATGTAATTGTCAAGCAAACTTTTGAAATGTTTCGAAATAGAGAAAAATTTAGTAAATATGAATGTGGCGAGGGGGGCGTGGTTTTGAGAAGTCTGTAGCGGGAGAGGAACGAGCGAGCTGTGCGGTGAGTAAGTAGGTCAAGTGCAGATGATGAACACCTGTGTCTGATTGCAGTGATTGGCGTGGAGAGACCGCATATAAGCCAGCGGGAATGAGAGAGCGAGTGAGAGAGAAGGACTCGGGGCTTGCAAGCGAGACGCACACTGAGAGCTGGAGACATACAGCGCACTGAGAGCTGATACAGCTGAAAGAGTATTCGTCTGAGTGAACTGAGAGCTGGTACAGTGGAAAGAATATTCATCTGAGTGGACTGAGAGCTGGTACAGCGGAAAGAGTATTCGTCTGAGTGAACAGAGCTGGTACAGCTGAAAGAGTGTTCGTCTGAGTGGACTGAGAGCTGGTACAGCGGAAAGAGTGTTTGTCTGAGTGAACTGAGAGCTGGTACAGCTGAAAGAGTATTCATCTGAGTGGACTGAGAGCTGGTGCAGCGGAAAGAGTATTTGTCTGAGTGGACTGAGAGCTGGTACAGCGGAAAGAGTGTTTGTCTGAGTGAACTGAGAGCTGGTACAGCTGAAAGAGTATTCAGCTGAGTTGACTGAGAGCTGGTACAGCGGAAAGAGTATTCGTCTGAGTGGACTGAGAGCTGGTACAGCTGAAAGAGTATTCATCTGAGTGGACTGAGAGCTGGTACAGCTGAAAGAGTGTTCGTCTGAGTGAACTGAGAGCTGGTACAGCTGAAAGAGTGTTCGTCTGAGTGAACTGAGAGCTGGTACAGCTGAAAGAGTATTCATTTGAGTGGACTGAGAGCTGGTACAGCGGAAAGAGTGTTTGTCTGAGTGAACTGAGAGCTGGTACAGCGGAAAGAGTATTCGTCCGAGTGAACTGAGAGCTGGGTTTGTGGAAAGAGTATTCGTCCGAGTGAACTGAGAGCTGGTACAGCGGAAAGAGTGTTTGTCTGAGTGAACTGAGAGCTGGTACAGCGGAAAGAGTGTTTGTCTGAGTGAACTGAGAGCTGGTACAGCTGAAAGAGTATTCATCTGAGTGGACTGAGAGCTTGTACAGCTGAAAGAGTGTTCGTCTGAGTGAACTGAGAGCTGGTACAGCTGAAAGAGTGTTCGTCTGAGTGGACTGAGAGCTGGTACAGCGGAAAGAGTGTTTGTCTGAGTGAACTGAGAGCTGGTACAGCGGAAAGAGTGTTTGTCTGAGTGAACTGAGAGCTGGTACAGCTGAAAGAGTGTATGTCTGAGTGAACTGAGAGCTGGTACAGCAGAAAGAGTGTTTGTCTGAGTGAACTGAGAGCTGGGTTTGTGGAAAGAGTATTCGTCTGAGTGAACTGAGAGCTGGTACAGCTGAAAAAGTGTTCGTCTGAGTGAACTGAGAGCTGGTACAGCTGAAAGAATGTTTGTCTGAGTGGACTGAGAGCTGGTACAGCTGAAAGAGTGTTTGTCTGAGTGAACTGAGAGCTGGTACAGCGGAAAGAGTGTTCGTCTGAGTGAACTGTGAGCTGTATAAAGCGAAAGTTGCAGCAAAGAGATGCAACTTTCAAAGTAAAAAAATCGAATGGAAGGAGTCAGTCAAGAAAAACAACAACAGGACAGTTGTTCTTAATAGCAGCCATGTGTTGGTAAGATTAGGTCAGAGTTAAGGATGCTAATACGGATGAATGAGGTTAAGTCAAATTAACACAGTAAAGTTTAACAGTCAATAGCCATGTTTCCATGTAATTGTCAAGCAAACTTTTGAAATGTTTCGAAATAGAGAACTGAGAACTGGTACAGCGGAAAGAGTATTCATCTGAGTGGACTGGGAGCTGGTACAGCGGAAAGAGTGTTCGTCTGAGTGGACTGAGAGCTGGTACAGCGGAAAGAGTGTTTGTCTGAGTGAACTGAGAGCTGATACAGCGGAAAGAGTATTCGTCTGAGTGAACTGAGGGCTGTTGGTGACGGTGAGCTGGTACAGCGGAAAGAGTGTTCGTCTGAGTGGACTGAGAGCTGGTACAGCGGAAAGAGTATTCATCTGAGTGGACTGGGAGCTGGTACAGCGGAAAGAGTGTTCGTCTGAGTGGACTGAGAGCTGGTACAGCGGAAAGAGTGTTTGTCTGAGTGAACTGAGAGCTGATACAGCGGAAAGAGTATTCGTCTGAGTGAACTGAGGGCTGTTGGTGACGGTGAGCTGGTACAGCGGAAAGAGTGTTCGTCTGAGTGAACAGAGCTGGTACAGCGGAAAGAGTGTTTGTCTGAGTGAACTGAGAGCTGATACAGCGGAAAGAGTATTCGTCTGAGTGAACTGAGGGCTGTTGGTGACGGTGAGCTGGTACAGCGGAAAGAGTGTTCGTCTGAGTGAACAGAGCTGGTACAGCGGAAAGAGTGTTCGTCTGAGTAAACTGAGAGCTGGTACAGCTGAAAGAGTGTTCGTCTGAGTGAACTGAGAGCTGTTGGTGACGGTGAGCTGGTACAGCGGAAAGAGTGTTCGTCTGAGTGAACTGAGAGCTGGTACAGCTGAAAGAGTGTTCGTCTGAGTGAACTGAGAGCTGGTACAGCTGAAAGAGTGTTCGTCTGAGTGAACTGAGAGCTGGTACAGCTGAAAGAGTGTTCGTCTGAGTGGACTGAGAGCTGGTACAGCGGAAAGAGTGTTCGTCTGAGTGGACTGAGAGCTGGTACAGCGGAAAGAGTGTTTGTCTGAGTGAACTGAGAGCTGATACAGCGGAAAGAGTATTCGTCTGAGTGAACTGAGGGCTGTTGGTGACGGTGAGCTGGTACAGCGGAAAGAGTGTTCGTCTGAGTGAACAGAGCTGGTACAGCGGAAAGAGTGTTCGTCTGAGTGAACTGAGAGCTGGTACAGCTGAAAGAGTGTTCGTCTGAGTGAACTGAGAGCTGTTGGTGACGGTGAGCTGGTAAAGCGGAAAGAGTGTTCGTCTGAGTGAACTGAGAGCTGGTACAGCTGAAAGAGTGTTCGTCTGAGTGAACTGAGAGCTGGTACAGCTGAAAGAGTGTTCGTCTGAGTGAACTGAGAGCTGGTACAGCTGAAAGAGTGTTCGTCTGAGTGAACTGAGAGCTGGTACAGCGGAAAGAGTGTTCGTCTGAGTGAACAGAGCTGGTACAGCGGAAAGAGTGTTCGTCTGAGTGAACTGAGAGCTGGTACAGCTGAAAAAGTGTTCGTGTGAGTGAACTGAGAGCTGGTACAGCGGAAAGAGTATTCGTCCGAGTGAACTGAGAGCTGGGTTTGTGGAAAGAGTATTCGTCCGAGTGAACTGAGAGCTGGTACAGCTGAAAGAGTGTTTGTCTGAGTGAACTGAGAGCTGGTACAGCGGAAAGAGTGTTTGTCTGAGTGAACTGAGAGCTGGTACAGCTGAAAGAGTGTTCGTCTGAGTGAACTGAGAGCTGGTACAGCTGAAAGAGTGTTCGCCTGAGTGAACTGAGAGCTGGTACAGCTGAAAGAGTGTTCGTCTGAGTGAACTGAGAGCTGGTACAGCGGAAAGAGTGTTCGTCTGAGTGAACAGAGCTGGTACAGCGGAAAGAGTGTTCATCTGAGGGAACTGAGAGCTGGTACAGCTGAAAGAGTGTTCGTCTGAGTCAACTGAGAGCTGGTACAGCGGAAAGAGTATTCGTCCGAGTGAACTGAGAGCTGGGTTTGTGGAAAGAGTATTCGTCCGAGTGAACTGAGAGCTGGTACAGCGGAAAGAGTGTTTGTCTGAGTGAACTGAGAGCTGGTACAGCGGAAAGAGTGTTTGTCTGAGTGAACTAAGAGCTGGTACAGCTGAAAGAGTGTTCGTCTGAGTGAACTGAGAGCTGGTACAGCTGAAAGAGTATTCGTCTGAGTGAACTGAGAGCTGGTACAGCGGAAAGAGTATTCGTCTGAGTGGACTGAGAGCTGGTACAGCGGAAAGAGTATTCGTCTGAGTGAACTGAGAGCTGGTACAGCTGAAAGAGTGTTCGTCTGAGTGGACTGAGAGCTGGTACAGCTGAAAGAGTATTCGTATGAGTGGACTGAGAGCTGGTACAGCGGAAAGAGTATTCGTCTGAGTGGACTGAGAGCTGGTACAGCGGAAAGAGTATTTGTCTGAGTGGACTGAGAGCTGGTACAGCTCAAAGAGTATTCGTCTGAGTGGACTGAGAGCTGGTACAGCTGAAAGAGTATCCGTCTGAGTGGACTGAGAGCTGGTACAGCGGAAAGAGTATTCGTCTGAGTGGACTGAGAGCTGGTACAGCGGAAAGAGTATTCGTCTGAGTGGACTGAGAGCTGGTACAGCGGAAAGAGTTTTCGTCTGAGTGGACTGAGAGCTGGTACAGCTGAAAGAGTATTCGTCTGAGTGGACTGAGAGCTGGTACAGCTGAAAGAGTATTCGTCTGAGTGGACTGAGAGCTGGTACAGCGGAAAGAGTGTTCGTCTGAGTGAAAAGAACTGGTACAGCAGAAAGAGTGTTCGTCTGAGTGAACTGAGAGCTGGTACAGCGGAAAGAGTGTTCGTCTGAGTGAACAGAACTGGTACAGCGGAAAGAGTGTTCGTCTGAGTGAACTGAGAGCTGGTACAGCTGAAAGAGTATTCGTCTGAGTGGGACAGACGACAAAGCGCAAGCGGTTTCCCATACACCACATTTCCCATGCTGCCTGTCAGATGGGGATTCAGTGCTGGGCTCTTCTATCGCCACTACTGATGGTTTCCTGGTAAGTTTCTTTTCTTCCGCTTAGTAATGTGCCTGACTGCGTAAACAGCTGACCAGTCATGTGAGTTAATTGTTCGCCATGTCAGAACTTGGGCAAAGCTGTTTCCATGTCCCATTCAGCACATTAACTCTTTTTCGAAAAAGGCAAAAACCACCTCAAATGATCGTAAAAACGTTTTTGCTAAATTGAGGATGGTTTTTTTTCTTTTTCGAATTTTGATGAAAACATGGCTGTTGAAACGTGTAGTATAGTAATGAATTCCTTGATATGAGTTGTACATCAAATATAACCATTAAACAGCTGTCATGAAATTAATATTTAAATTAAATTTTTGTTTTCTGTGCATGTTTTTTTATTTAATAATGTTTTTATTTCAGCTTGACAAACTTGCTGCCCTTGATTTCTTCCCCATACTACTTTTGGGGAAGAGATGCAAAGGAAGCTTGGTGGCCGATGTCATCCTAGGAGGGGATTATGTTTTGGATCCCCATTTGCTTCAGAGGGTTAAACTTA
Source organism: Siphateles boraxobius (assembly GCF_051911475.1). NCBI lineage: Eukaryota > Metazoa > Chordata > Actinopteri > Cypriniformes > Leuciscidae > Siphateles > Siphateles boraxobius. Next base: position 5,141,257 of record NW_027508953.1, read on the forward strand.
TGTATGAAGCTGTGCTAAAGAGTAAGTCTTTTTGTACAAATATGAAGCTCTGTAATCTGGAAACACTGGTAACCCAAATGAATGTGAACCCACAAGTATCATTCTCTTTATTTTTCATATTGATGCAAAGGATGAGCATTACTTTCAGCCATAATAGGATAAAGCAGCATGTGATCACCCAATAGTTTTCTTTAGCAGTTGAGCCAAGTCAACAGCTAGATAAAAAGTAGGCAGACAATCTAGAATGCTCTGATCAGACATTAAGAGACAGCATTACCTTGACTGAGAACTAGATGACTAGATTTGTTGACATAGACTAGATAATTAATGGCAAACTGTTTAATTTTTCTTGTGTTTGATGTTTGTCTTTTTTTGCAAGTTCATTTTCAAAGACAGAAGAATGGCACAAGTATCACAGAAACCACTGACCCTCCAGAAGCTTCTGTCACCGTCACCAACAGCCCTCCAGGGGCTTCTGTCACCGTCACCAATAGCCCTCCACAAGATTCTGTCACCGTCACCAACAGCCCTCCAGAAGCTTCTGTCACCGTCACCAACAGCCCTCCAGGAGCTTCTGTCACCGTCACCAATAGCCCTCCACAAGATTCTGTCACCGTCACCAACAGCCCTCCAGAAGCTTCTGTCACCGTCACCAACAGCCCTCCAGGAGCTTCTGTCACCGTCACCAATAGCCCTCCACAAGATTCGGTCACCGTCACCAACAGCTCTCCAGAAGCTTCTGTCACCGTCACCAACAGCCCTCCAGGAGCTTCTGTCACCGTCACCAATAGTCCTCCACAAAATTTCTGTCACCGTCACCACCAGTCCTCCACAAGATTCTTTCACCGTCACCAACAGCCCTCCAGGAGCTTCTGTCACTGGCACCAACAGCCCTCCAGGAGCTTCTGTCACTGTCACCAACAGCCCTCCAGGAGCTTTTGTCACTGTCACCAACAGCCCTCCAGGAGCTTCTGTCACTGTCACCAACAGCCCTCCAGAAGCTTCTGTCACCGTCACCAACAGCCCTCCAGGAGCTTCTGTCACCGTCACCAATAGCCCTCCACACGATTCTGTCACCGTCACCAACAGCCCTCCAGAAGCTTCTGTCACCGTCACCAACAGCCCTCCAGGAGCTGCTGTCAGTGTCACCAATAGCCCTCTACAAGATTTCTGTCACCGTCACCAACAGCCCTCCACAAGATTCTGTCACCGTCACCAACAGCCCTGCAGGAGCTTCTGTCACTGGCACCAACAGCCCTCCAGGAGCTTCTGTCACTGTCACCAACAGCCCTCCAGGAGCTTTTGTCACTGTCACCAACAGCCCTCCACAAGATTCTGTCACCGATACCACAGGCTCATCAGAAGCCACAAGACCCCGGGGCCAGATGGCAAAAAAAAGACAAAGAAGTGAAATATATTTCCTTAATAGTCAGTAATGTCTTATTAGTGAATAATATGTGGAGCATCTCAGAACTATGTTTTTTTTAACGTGTTTGAATCAACCAGATTTATCTCATCTGAATGTAAATGTGGCAACTGTTGTGGTAATCTCCTTTGTTTTAGTCAGAAGTATGTATGTACGCAGTGGAATATGCGTTTAGTTGGCAGTTGCGAGAATGCCATGCTCTCTCCCTATTGTAAAGAATAAAACCTTGAACCTGAATTTTCTATCACTGCCCGACTGATTCTTAATTTCTTTAGAAAAAAATTATTGTCATTGTCACAGGTTGGTTATAGTTTGTAATTTTTATCTTTTGCACGTTTGTTCACCACATATTTACTACATTGACAAATGGATCAACAATAGAATACACTGTTTACAACACATGTAAGATCCAATACATAGTCTAGCTGAACTTGCAACCCTGATGATGCATGCTCCGTGATGTCATTGAACCTTTTGATTATAGGCTTAAGTGAAATGAACTAAAAAAAATGGATGCAAACAACTAGGATCATGACATATCATATGGATAGTGACATCATTGAGGATGGCAAGGAAGAAAAATGAAGTCATCTCATGGATGACATCACAAAAACATGCACACTGAAAGATGGGTAGAGAATGACCCCATTTTATTTTCATTCTTGTACCACTTTCAACTATTTTTCCTGTACACAATTATAATATTTTTTAATTTAACTCCAAATTTGGGTAAGTAGTTGCAGATACTATGAAGGGGAACATTCATCAGTTTTTAACTTGTCAAAACTGATGTATATCATAAACAATCAAAAAATGTTATGGTCATCAGGTTAACTTGATATAGGGTAGTCTTTTTTTTTTAAAAAAATGAAAAAAAAAAATAAAGTAACTTATAGTAATTTACTATAGTAAATACTATTGTTTCACGTCCGAAAGTAAACGCAAACTAAATACAAGCGCCATATTCACCCATATAGCATTAGTCATATAAAGCACATTAATCCTTGCGCTGCTAACATAAAATGCATTATGCTATTGTGTAGCTTTGCTAACTGCTAACGTTAATTTATAAGCACAAGGGAGAGGGGGGCAGTTTAGTAAAGCCATATGGCCAAACAAACGTTTTAAAACTCCGGCTGCAGTAAAACCTTTTTATATTCTGTTCATATATGGTTTTATAACCCTATTTTAAACCCCTATTTTGCCAACAGGACGAGCTGTGGTGCTGCTGATGTTTTTATTAAGCTGCTCCAAAATATAAACTAACTTTACCTTTTCTTAACATAGATCATCTAAATACAGTGTAAGTACGACTTCGGCTGTACTATATGTTTGGTATATTCCGTAGATGTATCTTTTTACAACCCTATTCACAGTAATACTTTGCTAACTGGAAGAACTACAAATATGACGCTAATTTGTATCAAGCTGCATGGCGCTGCTATAGGGAATTGTAGTTTTAAATAAATATAACTTATTACTTAAAATCGGAAGTTTTAAATACTGAATTAAGAGTACACTTAGGGATTTAAGTGTATCTTAATTGCATTTGTGTGATAATATTTTAAATATCTAACTGCTAAATAGGTGAAAATCAATTTTGACCATAATTGACTGCACCCCCTTTTAGTGACTGTATCCATAAGAGTATAATCACATAGCTAAAGTCAAGAGCTCTCTATAACAATTGGTCCCATGTCTGTAGCTGAATGGCCCTTCTGTTCCTGAATGACAAGGCTTTCAACATGCACTGAGGTCAAGGTTCAGAGTTCAATATTTCAAAGCAGGAACCATTTCCAATCTTCATACTGGCATATATTACTCTGCAGGCCAAGACCTTTCCAACGATGTATTTGGTTTGGTCCTACGTCAAGGCTTTAATTTCAACATTTCATGGACAGAGCCCTGTCCCTGGCATGGTTTCAATGAAGCCTTTGGAGGCCCAACCTCCAGCCTCCAACCTCACAGGCAATGCCATCACAAATTGTGTTTATTACAGTAGTGCACATATGTATGTACCACACCCAAGTAAAATATGCGCTATTTAAGTGTTTTTGCACAAGTCATGAACTTGTGAGCATCTGCATTAGTCTAAAGAGTCAGCCAATTAGGTGTCCAAATAGTACTTTCATAGGAAATTCACTCAACAGGCAATGCCATCATAATTGTGTTTATTACAGTAGTGCACATATGTATATACAACAGTAAAATTTAAATGTTTTTGCATGAGTCATGAACTTGTGAGCATGTGCATTAATCTAAAGAGTCAGCATGATACATTTTATTTATAGTTTATTTGATGAATGGAAAAGTGTCTTTACTGCAATCAGGGTCCGTGAAGTTCTTACGGGTAATAGTCTTTTCTGTTTGGAACTGTCATTTCTGTGTTATGGGTGTGAGTCATTCGTTGAATGAAACACTTGATACTGTGGACGCATAGATAGTACGCCAGTAGAAGAAACAACAGCAGAATTGCTATTTCCTTTATTCTTATCCACAGTTTATCTAACAAGTTTCCGAACCATGAAGAACTATCTTCAGTCATCGGGTGTAATTTTGCTGAAAGACCAAGAATGTCTTGTTGGATTTTGTTCAAGTTCTGTGTTGGATCCATCAAACTGGTGCAGCACTCAGGGCCGATGATGTTGCAGGCTCCTCCTTGCTTTGCTAGAATGTAATCCAAGGCCATTCTGTTCTGTAAGATCATGATCTTGTACGAAGCGAGTGTTTGAGATGTTACTGGTACGACAATCTTAAACATGTTGATGGATGACTGAAGGTTCCGTATGTGAGTCTCTGCGTTGTGGATTTTTTTTCTTTTGTGATAGTTGGTTCGGCAGTGGGTCTAGTCGTTTTCTTGAGGTTGTGGCTCCATACGCAGATGACGAGGTCAGTGCGTATGGGTCCCGGACAGTCATCAGTGGTATCTGCACAGAGGAAGAAAGAAATCAAAACACAGTAGAGCAGTATTTGTTCAAACACTAGGGTTGTAAACTTTTTCGAGTCTGCTAGACAGTAGAGCGTATTTGTTCAAACACTTGGGTTGTAAACTTTTCCGAGTCTGCTATTGTTGTTCCCTCTTTCCCTATTTCTTAATTCCTTTGACACCTAAGGCAGTGGTTTTCAAACTGTGGGTCGCGACCCACTTGTGGGTCACACAGTGAGAAAAGGTGGGTCTCACAAAGGCACTTAGCTGCAGCTAAATTTACGTTACGATGAGTGAAACAAAACCAGTCCGATTAATGACCAAACGACTCTTAAGTGACGATTCTTTAAAGGAATCATTTAAAAAAAAACACACAGATATATAAGAATCAGACATCTGAATCAACATAGCATTCATTGAATGACTCACTGAATAAATCGTCTGATTCATTTGCGTTCAACTGTCACGTGTCTACATCAGTACAAATACAGCATTCAATGACCACGCACTCCGCGTAGCGCATGTAAAAAAATGGAAAAGTTTTTCAAACTGAAGGCATCGCAGACCTGTGAGAAGTCATCAGAAACAACAAAATCTAAAAAGGAGCCACGCAGAAATTATGACCAGTCCTAGCTTGATCTTGGATTTATTGCCTGCAGAGGTCGACGGTGAGGAAGTCCCTCAATGTCTTTTATGCTTAGAAAGGTTGGCCAGTGCTAGCATGAAACCCTCAAAACCTAAACGGCACCTCACAACAAAACACTCTGCATACGCCAACAAGGGGCGATCGTATTTTCTTCTAAAAAAAGAAGTATCTTCGTCAGCAAAAACGGATTAAAGGTACAGCCAGCATCCCTGAAAAAGCAATGCGAGCCTCATTTTTAGCTGCATATAGAATCGCAAAATCCAAAAGGCTACACATCATAGGAGAGGAGCTTCTGCTGCCAGCCTGCATAGACATCGTTGAGGAAATGCTGGGTAAAGAAGCTGCAGGAAAGATCGCTAAAGTTCCACTTTCTGATAACACAGTACAACGGCGTATTGAGGAAATGTCCTCTGATTTACGCCAACAGACAAGTGACAAAATCCGGAGTAGTGTTGCATTTGCTCTACAACTGGACGATTTTCTGCTCTGACTGCAATGAAAACAAAATACAGATCACGGCTACAACCATCACAAGACATGCGTGTCAGTCTGTCGAAAGTAATTCCTAAATTCGATGTGTTGTGTTCAAAGAAGCAGGCACACCCTTCACACTAATACATTTCACTTGCTTACTCTTAAGCTTGAAGTAGTTATTAAACAATATTTCAGTTCTTGAGATTTGTACATGTTTTTGTTAATCAGAAGTACTCAGCTATTCCTCTCATAACCTTAACATAACCATTAGGCTGCTGTTTTTCCATTTGAATGGTTATAACTTTCTGTATTCTTTCAAGCCTTTTGGTTTTGCAATCAATTATATATTTCATTAATTTGAAAATAAATTAAATTAATAGGAAAATAAAAACTGTTCTCTACTACTAAATGAAGATGTGTTTTTTCCCATATTTCCGTTTAAACATTTTATGGTGGGTCTTGAGATTGATTATACTTATCTAGCTGGGTCCTAGAATGGAAAAAAGTTTGGGAACCCCTGACCTAAGGAACAGTGAGGTAAGGATGGACTGGTGGATGGGGAAAGCCTATGAGGGAGTCTTCACCGCAGGGGTTGGCCCTCCGAAGCCTGTTGCATTCGGTTCTTCCCTTGGCTCCTCACTTGTTCCGTGTCCTTTCCTATCCCTGTAGATGGAGGAACAACTTTACAGTGTGACATTAGTCCAGGTTTTTCCTTCCCCGACACAATACTGCAGCTGCTGTAATCAACATCAATTAATGTGGTCCATGCCACATAGGCTCTAATGGCTTGTTTCTGAAGCACTTTCAATTACTTGAGCTGAACCGTCAACAAACAACTCAAATTCTGAATTCTCTATGGTAGTTCCTTTTACTTCCCTCGTAGGTGTGTATGTAAGCGTAACACAATCATGAGTCATTTCTCCTTCATCCTCTAACACAACTTCAGTCATTGCAGCCATCATACATGAGGATGGGTTTGTGACAGGAGCACGCTGTAAAACAGATTACAGCAGCTGCAGTTCCCTCTTGGCTCTCAACGAAGGCGGTCGCTTTTTCTCTCCCTCTCCCACCCCTCGCCTCTCCTGCTTTGCTTCTCTCGTCACGTCTACTGTCTTGTACTTTGTACTTTGAGAGACTCTCGCTACACTGCTCTCCAAAACCAAGAAATTATGGATTTGATCAACTGGTCTCTCAACGCAATTGACACCATCTTCTCGACGAGAAGCTTGGGTTCGGGGGAACCTAACTGCCCTGCCGGGACGTTCGCAGCTGGCTACACGATGGACGCGTGGGAGAGGTGGCGGGTCGTGTGTCTGGCGGCTCTTTCCGTGGAGGACATTGAAGATATCTACCTATTCGGCACCATGATAACAGGTCTTCTGCTGATTGGATTAGGCATTGCCCTGGTTTATCGAGGAACTAAGCAGACGGTGACAGCTGTCAAAAGCCCCGCAAGGCTGCCCGTGATGATTGAAGCGGTGGGCAGAGCTGTCTGCACTCAGACTGGGTCTATGAACCACAATATGGATAAAATCATGGAGAAGCTCACAGCTTTGCAAAGGCAAATGGATCGTTTCAGAGACCAAAACGGACCAGGAGAATAGCCTGTATATATTGAATGCGGCTACTCGCCCGAAGACCAAACAATCCCAATCTTATCTGTTCCGGCACCCCCCTACCAGCACTGGCCTTGGCCAAGGCCGCTGCTGGAACTCTCCCGGAAGAGCACTGCAGTGAGCCGCTCTTGCATTCCTTCCCCGACTCCTCAGACACCTGCTGATTGTTGACTCTGCCTGGGACATGATCAAGGTTGTCTCCATGGCAACTTGCTGTGTATCGCTATGACAATCCTGCGGACTGAGGCTCCTAGATTATGGTGCTGGCTTAGCGACTCTCTCCAGGCCTACACACAAATGAACTTACACATACACAGATATGCACCTAACCCACACCCCATCCCACGCCTTCGCCGCTTCGTACCCCCAGTCTGACAGGCGGGTCTGTGACCAGCGCCATAATGGCTGCAGGACCGGATGCTGCTTGCCTGGGCTGGACTACCTCCATCCCCCACTCACCCACCATGTTGCAATGTCTTGTTTGTAGAGTGTACTGTTTATGTGCTAATGTTGCTGAGGTGTTTTTTCCTGTTCCCAGACTTCTCCTTACAGGAGCATAGTCTGGGGGTCGCCTTTTTTTTTCTCCTCACCTCTCCTCATGTCATGCTGTTTTTTTTTCTCAAGTTGGCGCTGATATAGCAGCCTCGGTAACACCTTATTACCAAAGCAAATTCCTTGTATGTGCACAACACTACTTGGCAATAAAATTGATTCTGATTCTGATTCTGATTCTGAAAACAAATGTTCGGGGGTTGGGAGGGTAGTTAACCAATTTCCCCAACGGGAGGAGGTGACAGAAGTTTCTTTTGCTTGATTCATCAGTGTGGACACTGCATGAGGGCATTTTACATTTACAGTCTGACCTAACACCATTACTGATGAAGGGCCTGTGCTGTAGTATAACATTTAAGGCTGTAAGTCTATTTAACCAGTGTCCCCCAAAGGAATGGTGAGACAGTCACTTTCCTTTTGTTCTATTAAACAAAAATAAGTCTTTCATCTTTGTTGTAAGTTACTGGGGAAATTAAGCACTCACAGCCTGCTCTAACAAGCTGCCCCACAAGTTTAATGACGAGGGGAGGGGATGCTTCAGAGTAGCAAGCAGACTGAGTAGAAGTTGAGTAACATTGTTAACTTGTTTAAAGTTCTTTTTGTTTTTCCTACACTCTTTTCCCCAATATCCATGTTTACCACAATAATAACAACTGCGCTCTCTCTTAGGACATTTGCTTTTCTGTTGATTCTCTGTGTTGACCTTAAAGGATGCTGCTGCAATTTTTACTCTTGCCTTGACATCAGAGTCTCTTTCCCAAGTAGCTAACCTCTCCAAGTTGTTTTGCAGGGTTCTAGTGGACCATGTGAAGTCTAAGAAAGGCAATGCCTTTCTATGTTCTGACAAAAGACCATCAAACCATGTGCGAACTAGGGGGCCATAATCTTCAAGCACCTTCTCTGAAGTGTCAGCTATACCACTGTATGCTGCAGCTGACTGAATCTTTCAGTGTACTCACTAACATTTTCATCCTTCTTCTGTACACAACTAGTGATCTTTGACCAGCCCATGTTTGGTCCAACAATGTTCTGTAACGCTTTCAGAACTCCCTCTCTCAATTCGTCTTTTCTGGCATGTTGAAGTTCAGAAGTAACAGCAGACTCAAAACTGTTGAATTCATATTCAGTTAGAATTTGTGACATCAGCTGTGTGACATCTGCCAACGACATGTCGTAGAGACGCATTTTACTGATTAATGCTCTTCTAAATTCAGAAAGATTTGTGCCTGCTGAGGGTAAGCTCTGGGACAGTCTCTCTATATCTTTAGGTCCTAGCGCTTTGCAAAAGTTTGGATTTGGACAACAGAAGAGTTGGGAGGAACACTTTCAGTTCCCTCAATTCCCTGAGATCTTCTCCTTGCGCCACATACCTTTACTGAATCTACAGGCTCATCAGTTACTGGTTGATTGGCTACACCTGTTTCAAAGAAAGCTTGTAAGTCAGGATAAATTTCATCTGACTGTTGGTCTTCTGAGTCACATTTGGTTGAGGCCTGGTTATGGCCCACCTTTTTCGTGAGACAGGAAACTCGATTGAGCAATTGTTTCTTCTGTTCTTTTAACTTAGCAATACACCTAGCTTGTTCTTGTGCAATGAATAAGCTAAATTCTCTGTGGCAGCAGTAATGCCTTTTATGTTTCGCTTTCTGATACATGCACCTAACACCTTCTTGCATTCTTCAATAGACCATACTTTTTCTGGGTGAACACCAAATTTCTTTGTCAAATCCAATCTGACTGACTCAATCACTATGGAGTCCATCTGCTCCCTTAACAATGACTTGAACTCACTGTCTGTCCATGAAGGGGTAACTAGTCCACCTTTCTCAGTAGTTGGAACCAGCCTAGCATTCCTTCTAACCATTTTGTGATGTTTTCCTGACACGGTACTTACTTCTCTGACAAAACAGAGGATAAACCAATAACTTCTCTGACAAAGAAAACGATAACTAGTTATGAATACTCATCATAATGTATTCAACCTTACCTGGCAATCAGAGGAGAACAAATTTGCTAACACACTTTTAACAGTTGTTATATTTTCCTGATTAAACGGAGGATGAACCTTCTTCTCAAGCAAAGTAGAGGAAAAACTACTGTTAACACATTAAACTGTCAACTGTTGTAACTGTTGTTAAACGTTCCTGGTTGAACAGAGGATTAATCTTCTATGAAAACACAGAGGATATATCACCTTCCCTGGTAAAGCAGAGGATAAATCTTCCCTAACTTTACAGAGGATAAACCTTCTCTAGCAATGTAGAGGATAACTATTCCATTAAACAACTTTCCCTGATTAGACAGAGGATAAAACACTTCCCTGGCAAAGAAGAGGATAAAGTACTGTTAACACACTGTAGCTGTTGTTAACCTTCCCTGGTTGAGCAGAGGATGAACTACTGTTAACACACTGTAGCTGTTGTTAACAGTCCCTGGTTAAAACAGAGGATGAATCTTCTCTGACTACACAGAGGATAAATGAATATTAACATGTAATGCTAATCTTCCCTGCCTAAACAGAGGATAACTTTCTTCCCTGCTGAAACAGAGGATAAACAATATTAACACGTAATGCTAAATCTTCCCTGCCTAAACAGAGGATAACTTTCATCTCTAAAAGAAAACTTTAGAGGATAACTAAGTTAACCGAACTCTACAGCTGTCTGTTAACTCTTCTCTGACGGCACAGAGGATAACACATTTGTACGGGTCTCAATGGTTCTTTTGGATAGAGTAACACTCACCAACTCTTGGTTGTACAGAAAGATTCAGTCTGGAAACTCAGTCAGATTTTTGTTGAGCTTGAAGTTTCAATCTGGATTCAGGTGAGTAGAGATTCAGTCTGGAACTGGAAAGTCAGATCTTTGTGGAGCTTGAAGTTTCAATCTGGATTCAGGTGAGTAGCTCTATCCAGGTCACAGCGCCAAAACTGTTGGAAACTTTTTCTTCAGAGACAAGGAGACGTTGGGATATGTTTCAAAGCAGAAGTTACTCTTTATTGAGGAATTTGCTGTTGCGATGCTGTAGTCATCCAAGTCTAAACTCAATAGCTCAAACACAGTGTTTATATCTTTCAAGGGGGAGGGATTTACATAGAGGTGGAGACACTCTGAAACATCAGCATGACAGTGTAACTCAGAGCCTCTGAAACAAAGCATGTAAATAAAAGACAGAAGTCAGCCCGCTCCTGGAAATTCATCAAACCTGATAACCTCATTATGACAGTGTAACTCAGAGCCTCTGAAACAAAGCAGGTAAATAAAAGACAGAAGTCAGCCCGTCCCCGGAGATTCCTCAAACCTAATAACATTAGTATGACAGTGTAACTCAGAGCCTCTGAATGCTAAGCAGGTAAATAAAAGACAGAAGTCAGCCCGTCCCCGGAGATTCCTCAGACCTAATTGTCATGAATCAGCTTCTTTCCTCTCTATTTCCGTAGTGCTACACACGTACACACGCCCAGCTGTTCATCATTATCTCAGCCTTCGCGCTGCGCACACACTTAGTTGCTCCCATTCATGGTTTTCCCCTATCTCTCTTCTCGCAGCTGTTTCCCATAGCAATTAACACTTACACTGATCCTGTCTCACCTGTGCTCGCTTCCTCTCTAATTTACTCGACTACTTCTAGTCACTGTTTTCTCTGCTTCCTTGTCAGTTTATTGTTATACGTTGAGCTTTCGCTTTGTCTCTTCGTTTACATACCTACCAATATATTCTCTCACGAGTTTCTGCATCCTGTCCTGTCCTGTCCTGTTGAGGTGTGTGAGAGTTGTTTGGAGATTCGCCATTGTTCTCTACCCAGTTCATCTGCTGTCTGAGGATCACCAGCTTGCCTGCCATCCGTGAGTTTCATACATTGGACACGGGAGGAGTTCTCAGTTGCTGCTCGCCTCCTTGCCGGCGCTGAACCAACTATTTACTAGGACAGCATTATTGTTTTCGTTTTTGTCAGATCTGCGTCCATTGACGGCAGTCTCCTTATTTCCAGTTACAAAGAAATAAACTCTGTTATTTGCATTACCTCTGCTTTTGGGTCCTCTGTTCGAACTGTGACAGAATAAACTGACCAAGATGGACCTAGCGGAGGAGGCACCTTTTAGTGTGGCTATCGAGGCCCAGGGAGCTATGATGGGGAGACACGACGAGGGGATCTCCGGGACCCGTCGTGCCGTGGAGGGTTTGGATGCTCAGGTTACCGAATTATCTATGCGTCTTCATCGCCATCATCTTGAGGCACCTGTTTCCCGTGACATCCCAGTTGAGCCCAGGATCAACAACCCTCCATGCTATGCCGGTGAGCCCACTGCTTGCCGCTCTTTTCTCACTCAATGTGAGGTGGTGTTTTCCCTACAGTCAACCACCTATGCACGGGAGCGTGCGCGCATCGCCTACGTGATCTCGCTCCTCACAGGAAGAGCACGTGAGTGGGGGACTGCCGTCTGGGAAATGGCTTCGGATCTCACTGAGGATTTTGAGCTGTTCAAACGGGAGATGATCAAGGTGTTTGATTGCTCTGTACATGGACAAGAGGCTTCTTGTGTGCTCGCTGTGTTGCTACAGGGAGGTCGTTCTGCTGCAGACTATGCCATAGAGTTTCGCACCCTGGCCACCTCGTCTGGCTGGAATGAACCAGCTCTTGTTGCTCACTTTCTAGAAGGACTTAACCCCAGCCTTAAAGACGAGATTTATGCCCGTGAGATTCCTGATCAGTTTGACCAGCTGGTGGAGTTGGCTATTCGCCTAGACAAGCGCTTCTAGATGCGTCGCCACGCTCGGAGCTCGAGGTCTGAACGACCTATAACCCCGCCTACTCTTTCCATTGCTACTCGCGGTGAGTCAGATACTGAGCCTATGCCGTTGGGAGGAATCCGCATTTCAACAGCTGAACGTCAACGAAGGACACTTAATCGTCTCTGCCTCTACTGTGGCTCGGGTAGTCACTTTGTGTCGTCCTGCTCAGTAAAAGCCAGAGCTCGTCAGTAATCAGGGGAGTACTGGCGAGCGCAACTACTTTCTTCCCCACATCCAAGACCGGGACACGCACCACCTTTCTGGTCACTCTCCGCTGGTCATCCTTTTCGGCATCTTGTTTGGCCCTTATAGACTCTGGTGCTGAGGCTAGTTTAATCGACGAGGAGTGGGCCCAAAGACAGGGTATTCATTTTTCTGACCTTAAAGACTCTACCCCTGTGCTCGCTCTGGACAGTAGCATCATTTCTAAGGTTCGTCGTATCACTCAGCCGGTGAGTCTCACCATATCAGGAAACCATCAAGAGAAAATTTCTTTTTTTATTTTTCATTCTCCTTTTACACCCATAGTTTTAGGCCATCCTTGGCTAGCTAAACACAATCCCCATATTAATTGGACTAACAGTTCTGTTCTTTCTTGGAGCTTGTCTTGTCATGTTGAGTGTTTAGTGTCTGCTGTTTCTCCTGTTTCTTCTGTTTCTGTGTTTCAGGAGGAGGCTGGGGATGTGTCTGGAGTGCCGGGGGAGTACCTCGATCTGCGGGCGGTGTTCAGTCGCTCCCGGGCCACTTCTCTCCCTCCCCATCGACCTTATGATTGCTCTATCGATCTCCTTACTGGTACCACTCCTCCTCGCGGACGATTGTACTCTTTATCAGCCCCCGAGCGTATGGCATTAGAGAAGTATCTTTCCGAGTCTATAGCGGCTGGTACCATCGTTTCTTCCTCCTCTCCTGCTGGCGCTGGATTTTTTTTTGTGAAGAAAAAGGACGGGTCCTTACGCCCCTGCATTGATTATCGGGGGTTGAATGACATCACAGTAAAGAACCGGTACCCCTTGCCCCTCATGTCTTCTGCTTTCGAGATCTTGCAGGGGGCGAAGGTTTTCACAAAACTAGATCTGCGTAATGCGTACCATTTAGTACGTATTAAAGAGGGAGATGAATGGAAGACCGCGTTTAACACTGCCCCTCGGGCACTTTGAATATCGAGTCCTTCCGTTCGGGTTGGTCAACGCCCCAGCCGTTTTTCAGGCTCTGGTTAATGATGTTCTGAGAGATATGCTTAACATCTTCGTGTTTGTTTACATTGACAACATACTCATCTTCTCACCCTCTCTCCAGGTGCACGTCATGCATGTTCGTCGTGTCCTGCAGCGTCTCTTAGAGAACCGCCTCTTTGTTAAGGCCGAGAAATGCACTTTCCATTCTCGGTCCGTTACTTTTCTGGGGTCTGTCGTTTCCGCCGATGGAATAAGTATGGATTCTTCTAAAGTCCGAGCCGTCACTGATTGGCCCGTGCCCGATTCCCGTATCGCTCTCCAACGCTTCTTAGGCTTCGCTAATTTTTACCGACGGTTTATTCGGAAATTTGGTCAGGTTGCCGCTCCTCTTACTGCGCTCACCTCGGTCAAGTCCCGTTTTGCTTGGACCGAGGCGACCCAGGCTGCATTTGACCTCTTGAAGACCCTATTTACCACCGCCCCCATCCTTATTAAACCTGAGGTCGAGAGACAGTTCATCGTCGAGATCGACGCTTCTGACGTGGGGGTAGGCGCGGTGCTTTCGCAGCGCTCGCCTCTGGACAATAAGGTTCACCCGTGCGCGTTCTTTCCGCATCGTCTCTCGTCTACTGAGCGCAACTACGACGCGGGTAATCATGAGTTGTTGGCCATTCGGTTGGCGTTGGGAGAGTGGCGACATCGGTTGGAGGGAGCGGCGCTTCCGTTCATAGTCTGGACTGATCATCGAAATCTTGAGTACATTCGGTCCGCTAAGAGACTTAATGCTCGTCAGACTCGTTGGGCTCTTTTTTTCTGCCGTTTCGATTTCACTATTTCTTATAGACCCGGCTCTAAGAACTTAAAGCCTGATGCCCTGTCCCGCCTTTTCGACTCCTCAGAGAACGCCTCAACCAAGGAGAACATCCTTCCCCCTAGGAGTATGGTTGGGGTTACTGTTTGGGGGGTCGAACGGGTGGTTAAACAGGCCCTGAACCGTGCTGTCACTCCTCGACAGTGTCCAAAACATTTACTATTCGTTCCTGTATCCGTTCGTCCAGCGGTTCTTCGTTGGGGTCATTCCTCCAGAATAGCCGTTCACCCTGGTGTCAGGGGTACTCTGGCCGTCATTCGTCAAAGGTTTTGGTGGCCTTCTAGAGAACGTGATATCCGCCGTTTCGTGTCTTCGTGTCCTATCTGCGCCCAAACTAAGTCGGGTAACTCGCCTCCTGCCGGGTTACTCCGACCCCTTTCGCCCATGTTCACACATAGCCTTAGACTTTGTTACGGGTCTTCCTCCATCCATGGGGAACACCGTTGTTGACGGTATGGGATCAATTTACTAAAGCCGTTCACTTCGTTCCACTTCCCAAATTACCTTCCGCCAAGGAAACGGCCCAGTCGGTGGTTAATCATGTCTTCAAGCTTCATGGCCTTCCTACTGATGTTGTTTCAGATAGGGGGCCACAGTTTGCCTCTCAGTTTTGGAGGGAGTTCTGTCGACAGATTGGAGCCACTGCCAGTTTGTCGTCAGGATTCCATCCTCAGACTGACAGGCAGGCTGAACGATCTAATCAGATTTTGGGTAGAATGCTCCGCAGCCTTGCGTTCCAAAACCCTTCGTCCTGGTGCGATCAGTTGCCATGGGCGGAGTATGCACACAATTCTATTCCGTCATCCGCCACTGGTCTTTCCCCGTTTAATTGTTGCCTCGGCTACCAACCTCCGCTTTTTCCCTCACAGGAACTTGATGTTTCTGTTCCGTCTGTTGAGGCGTTTATTCAGAGGTGCCGTCGCACCTGGAGGAGAGTGAGAACTGCTCTTTGTCGTACTAAAACACGTACCCGCTTAGCCGCTAACCGCCGTTGTGTAAGAGCTCCCAGGTACGTTTGTGGACAGCAAGTCTGGCTGTCCACTCTTAACCTACCTCTACAGTCCAGCTCTCGTAAGCTCTCGCCTCGGTTTGTTGGACCTTTTTCCATTACTAAGGTTCTTAACCCTGTTACTGTCAGGCTAAAGCTTCCTCATAAGCTCCGTCGCATCCATCCAGTGTTTCATGCGTCGTGCATCAAACCCGTTATTTGGATACCTGCCCGTCCTGTTCCTCCTCCTGCTCTTGTCGAGGGTTCTCCTATTTATACCGTTCGCAGGCTCCTTGATGTTCGCCCTCAAGGTCGTGGTTTTCAATATCTGGTCGTTTGGGAGGGATATGGTCCTGAGGAGAGAAGCTGGATCCCCTCCTGGGACGTTCTGGACCGCTCGCTCATCGAGGACTTCCACCGCACTCACCAGGCTTCACCTTTGAGAGCGCCTGGGGGCGCTCGTTGAAGGAGGGGTACTGTCATGAATCAGCTTCTTTCCTCTCTATTTCCGTAGTGTTACACACGCACACACGCCCAGCTGTTCATCATTATATCAGCCTTCGCGCTGCGCACACACTTAGTTGCTCCCATTCATGGTTTTCCCCTATCTCTCTTCTCGCAGCTGTTTCCCATAGCAATTAACACTTACACTGATCCTGTCTCACCTGTGCTCACTTCCTCTCTAATTTACTCAACTACTTCTAGTCACTGTTTTCTCTGCTTCCTTGTCAGTTTATTGTTATACGTTGAGCTTTCGCTTTGTCTCTTCGTTTACATACCTACCAATATATTCTCTCACGAGTTTCTGCATCCTGTCCTGTCCTGTCTTGTTCTGTCCTGTCCTGTCCTGTCGAGGTGTGTGAGAGTTGTTTGGAGATTCACCATTGTTCTCTACCCAGTTCATCTGCTGTCTGAGGATCACCAGCTTGCCTGCCATCCGTGAGTTTCATACATTGGACACGGGAGGAGTTCTCAGTTGCTGCTCGCCTCCTTGCCGGCGCTGAACCAACTATTTACTAGGACAGCATTATTGTTTTCGTTTTTGTCAGATCTGCGTCCATTGACGGCAGTCTCCTTATTTCCAGTTACAAAGAAATAAACTCTGTTATTTGCATTACCTCTGCTTTTGGGTCCTCTGTTCGAACTGTGACACTAATAAGATAGAAGTAACAAAAATGTCCTCATCTATGCCTCAAGATGGTAAACACTTGTGTGAACTTTCTCAGTTAAAATACTGTTGAACCTAAATAAAACATTTAATAAATTTGTAACACTACAATACTTTTTGCTTACATCAACATTTATTTTAAGCTGAGAACTGATATAAAATCAGTGTTTTCACTGATCCCTGAGGGTGTTTTTAAGAAGGGTATTTCTTAAGTATATCCTCCACAGTCATCCCATCTCTTATCTTCCTTCTTCGCCATGTAAATGTTCACTGCATTTGGTCTTTAACCACCAAGGTGTCTGGTCGCGTCTTGCTGTACTGGATATGCGGGGCAGACCAGGATACCTGAAAGATTCAATTAAAACCAATTGGCCCCTTGGAAACTCCTATTATAAAATAAATATATATTTTATTTGTATTACTTTTAAGTAAAATAAATAGAGCCACAAAATAGTAGGCCTATTTATGGTTTATTTTTCTTTGACTGACCAAATTTGAAAGTTGAGACTTTATTAAATGTTACCGTCTTGGTCCTGTCTGTCAGCGCGTTGTCAGTATCCTCTATGTATTTTTCAGCAGTCTCGCATGCGCTTAGAGCTCATGTGAATTGCACATATAAAATGAAGTTAAGGAACAACCTCGATCAATTCAGGAAATGCCACATAGGTCGCTGCATTTCACTGCGCTTCGTGACATTTTTTCCTTTTGCGCGAAGAAGCCGTTCGCCGGAGATGTGTTAAAAAATAGCAGAGTGCATTCATGATTATTAGGCTGCTGGTATAATAATCATCCTGGCGCCGGGTCTGAGTGAGTCATTTACTCTTTAAAATAAAATACTTTATTTTACTCATTTAAGACTGCTCTTATGAGGACACACGACAAAACGGACAGTTTGGCATAATTTGTGTGTCATGGTTCATTCAAGCCTGAAAGAGAACTCGATACTGATGCACATTTTTCTGTGGGTTGTGTGTGTACTTGAGAGGAACGAGTTTGTGCCGCCTTGCACTTCTGATAGTCTGAGGAGCCACTCGTATTGCTACTACTCTCCAGCCATCTTTGTTTTGGGTCTGACGAATCAACGCGCATATTTTGCGTCGACGTATTTTTTGCGCCGACGTAATTTGCTTCACTTCGTTTTTAAATGCAATAAAACATGTTTTTTTCCCCAGAGAAAATGTGCAGTTATGAATGTGAAATTTAGCCGTCAAAATTAATAAAATAAGTGCGGGGTTGTTTATCTTTGGAGTTTAGGCTACAATACAGATGGCCAGACCATCAGGGCTTACACACAGTGTGACACAGACACATTCTCTCTTTCATTCATATAAGGACAATTTAGCATCTCCACTTTATGCTATGCTGCATGTCATTTGTGGAGGAAAAGCTGAGCCCTATTATAGCTACATATTCACTTAACACCAGGTAACAGGTAACACCAGGTAACTTTTCAACCTTCATAATATATTTCCAAGTCTCTTGTGATGGTACATCGACTTAAAATAGGTTGAATGACACGTCTGCAATAGCCTGACGGGGTCTGTAGCGTTTTTAATCGTACTTTTAAACTTCGGGTTTCGGGTAGTAACCGGCAAACAAAGAGAACTACAAAACTGCTTTACGGCATATACGTCACTTCCACCACCACTTCCTTAAAATCGCAGGGCTGTCAAGTGTCACGCATTGAGCGTGACAGTCACTCATTTAGGTCTTTTGTCACGCTCTCCCGCCACATTGTATTTCTCACGCTGAAAAACTATTTGTAATATATTTAATATGCCTTAGCGCCCAAAACTCTGGCCGCGCCGCTCTCACTGTGAAACCGGCAGGAATTCAAGCGCGTCTCCTCTGGTGTTGTTCGTCTGGTGTTGTTAGCCAATCAGAAAATAGCACTATTGTATCCGGGTAACATTTAACGCAACAACCAATGACACCCCGTAGTCTGGGGTGTTTTTTTGTCTGCCTGACTATGTTACGGAAGCTATCTTATCCTCCGTTTATCTTCATGAATCAGGTAATGATTATTTGTCTTGCCTCAAGCTATAATGCAAATCGATTTGTAAAATTTGCAGATTTATTTATGGTAGCTTGATATTATAATATTGAGGATATATGGTTATTATCTACCACTCAAACATTGCATTGAAGTATCATATAGATTCAGTAAAACGGTAACCAATAGACTAGGCTACTATAATGACACTGGCTTGTAAACGTGATCATCGCGATCATTTGTCGTTAGAAAAAAAATAAAACCCATGAAATTATATTCATATGACATGCTGAAATATATATGCCACTGTACCTGGGATGAAGACATTTCACACGCGACGCAAGCAGAACACCTGCATGTGACCTCCTCCTACAGTGTTCAGGGCTATCATGGTTGTCAACAAATGCACGATGACAGAGTTTACGACGGTAGTAGAGGACAATACTGTTTCCCAACTGTAGGGGGACCCCGAGAGCAAAAGTTACCTGGTGTTACTTTAATATTTGCTTTCACATCCGTGTTCAACCCAGTTGAGGAAGTATCTCGTAGTAACTTGTAGGAATATGGAATATCTATTGGCTGCAATTTCAGAGAAGTTCGCTCAGAGTCCTCAGACACATTTCGCCATTTTACAGGAGACAACTGACTGAGACGTCTAGAACAAATATTATAAGTAATTTTTCTAGAACGATTATTACTGAAGAAAACTGTTTCTCAGGCGTCAGCAAGGATGCGATCTGTTGTGCTTTTGCTCCTCGGAGTTCAGCTTGCCTATGCTGGTGAGTCAATTATTTTAATATGACCGTAGAAACTGCATTTATTTGTCAGATTGAAGTTTGGCGAATTATTCTATAACACTAAAAATACCTCCATGAATGAACAGCCCTTGTTGAGTCAAAGTTTCGTGGTTTTGACGCTTTCCAAAAATTGGTATTTCCGCATGTTGCATATTTGAATGATTTTCAAAAGTAGGCTATTAACTTTGAATTTTGTTTGACATTTAATTGAATTGTGGAGTATTCGTGTAAATTAAAGGAAAGGAATTAAAGGAAAATAGCATATAGCTGGCATAACATATGCTATTTGCTATAACATATGTTTCGGTTTCATTTCTGGCATGTCAATATAAAGCCACGAATAACCCTTCCTTCCGGCCAATAATAATAATAATAATAATAATAATCTTTTTGTGAAATAGAATAATTGAATATTAAAAATCATTATTTTACATTTTACTTTCAAATAATACATCTTTTTTACATTCATCTTTGCTTGCAGTGATATTTTGAAATTTGTTTGTCTGTATATAACTCATCCACTGTTTACTGTATCTAGATGCATGTCTTGTTATCTGTATTCTTGTGTTATATATTGGACTCAGAGATCCTTGGCCAATAAAGCTGTTTCTGAGTCAATATTTTTCTAATTGAAAGCACATCTTGCTATATTTTTAGTATAATAACTGACAAGGTCTCATTAAATGTGGTAACTCAGAAAACGTTGGGTTACGTTTTATTTTAGTGTCTGAGTTACAGTGTAATTTTACATTTAAGTACTGATTATTAATAATTAGTTACACTTTATTTTAAGGTGTCATTGTTACAGTGTAATTAAATATTTAAGTACATTGTAATATTAATTAACTACATGTACGTACTATAGAGTTAGGGTAGGATTAGGATTTGGTTGAGGGTTAATTGCATGTAATTATGCATAATTTACTGTTATTACTATGGTAATTAAATGTAACATATGTAACAAGGACACTGTAAAATAAAGTGTTGCCTAATAATTAAGTAAATGTAATTACTATAGGTTTATGGTGTGGTTTAGTGTTAGTTACAAGTAATTATGCAAAATGTATAGTAATTACTATAGTTAACTACATGTAACATGTATACTAAAATAAAGTGTTACCAAACTTTGAATATGAACATAATTACATATGAAGGGGAATCAAATTAAATATTGCAATGTAGATAATTGTTTATTATGGAATTATTATTATTTTTTTATAAAGGCTAATGATCAATCTCAGTATTCATCTAATTCTGACTTGTGTTAATTTTGAACAAGCTGTATGGAAGGATGTATAATTTGAGACGATTACTAAAATTCCAGTCTCCCTGTTTGTGTCTCCGTCCGCAGGAACACACTCTCTGAAATACGTCTACACTGGTGTGTCTGGAGTCACTGGCTTCCCAGAGTTCACTACTGTTGGTCTGGTGGATGGAGTGCAGTTTATGTACTTTGATAGCAATGAAAAGAAAGCTGTGCCGAAGACAGAGTGGATCAGACTGAACGAGGGAGCAGATTACTGGGACAGTGAGACTCAGATCAACATTGACGAACATCAGGTCTTCAAAAACAACATCGAGGTCGTAAGGGAATGGTTTAACCAGTCAGCGGGTAAGTTGGTAACAAAACAACAGACAAAGCCAACATGATCAAATTCAGTTTTGGTTGTATTACTGTCTAGTGAAATATTTTTATAAAATATGAAAGCATGTAAATGGTTAACTAGTGAGTAATTTAGTGAATAATCACTTATAGATGTAAGTACAGGTAGCATTCCTTTATTCTGTTGATTGTCTGCACAGAATAATTTACTGTTAGCCCAAAATAATGTGAATGCTTCAATCATTCTTTTGCTCTAAATCTCGAACTCCAACTAACCTACACCGATAAATAATGCAGCAATGTTGTTGACAGAAGGAAATGTCAAGGTCTGTTTGTTTCTTTTATTATTTTCAGTATTGATGGTGTGTTTATCAGTCAAACACTAATATCCATACAAATCCATTTAAAATAAGCTTATGGTTTCAGTTTAGCATGTTTAGTATGCGACAGAAGGAGAAGAGTTAATTTAGACCTTTAAATACGTGTGTGTATAGACAAAGATGTTGGTAATTACTTTTGCCTATGTCCATCAGTAAAAAAGATTTGAATCCATCAGGTAGATTTAGTATTTTATGTACTTAAAATGAAAGATAACATCATTACTTTTCTGTAAGGAAAATAAATGAGCTTGAGAACTTTGTTAGAGATCCTAATTAATTTATCTTTATGATTTAAAAATTGTATTTTTCACTTTTGCAAAGCGTGCTAAAATCAGAACAGAAAACAACCTAACTGAATCAACTGACCCAAGTCTCCTGTGTGGATTCCATGTGTTACTAATGTAGAGTATTCTAGATCAATCTCTTATAAGGTTACATTTAATTTAGGACACTATCTTAAGGATAGAATACATTTCTTGACTTTTGCCCAGATTTACAGTCTGGAAAAGTTGATGCTAGTTGCCGAAAGTCAGAACCAGTCTGCAGATTTGAGCTGACAGATTTCACAGAAAATCGTGATCACAGACTGTCCATCCAGTCGGTGGATGTCAGACATGTTTGATTTTATGAAAGTAAAATAATGGCAAATGTTTTTGAAACAAAAAAGCCTGTTGAATTGCACTACTTGAAAAAAATAGGCATTGCATTAACCCTGCTTGCATTTTAATGGATTGTATTTTTAGGGCTTGCATTTTTATGGGCTGAAATTCAGCATGGTTGAATATTTAAGCTGTGAATATTTCAATTCATAACATTTCAAAGACATTTGTCATTTTCATTATAAAAAATTCAATAATCCATATTCACCTTTCATATTCCACTTTCAAAATATTCTAACTTTTTAAAAATACAACCTATAATATTCAACAGGCAATTTTCGGTCCATGTTATTTCCCTTTGCATATTCGCTTCCACAAATTCAGTAGTAAATTCAACGTTGAGGAACTGCAGGAAAAGCAGTAGATTACCGAGCATAATCTCCATCTGCTGTTAGTCGACCTCACCAGCATGAGGTGCAAAAGCGTGTGTTGTTGATGAAGACCAGAGCAACAGTTAGAGCAAGCCATTCATACATAAAAACTAATTTACAGCAATTGAGCATGCATTAAGTTTTTGTGATGATTATCTGGGTCAGTATATATGCGGAAAAGATGATAAAGACACAAATGCTGTGTTTATGTTTCATTCCATAACTTCATTATTACTTTCCCTGTGTAGCCTTACATGTTATCAGCTTTCTCTACCATGAACGGGATTATAATCGGTTTCCCTCAATCAGGGCTCAACATAAAAAAAAATCCCCACTGGCCCTCAGGGCCAGTAGATCAGAGTTTTGCTGGCCCCTTCTATATTTTTACTGGCCCTGAAAAAAATAAGGAAAAGCACTTTTCAATTAAACTGTTTATTGTATACATTAGGATTAATTTTTCTTGTCCCCTCACAATGAAAGTAAACTAATTATGACATTACGTGAGTGATGAGTACCGTTACATAGGCCTATTTTCACTTCAAAATGGCGAAATTAGAAAAAAGTATATTCATTTGCCTGATTATTTTTGTCATTCGTTTAACATTTATGACCTAAAAAAACTGTCAATGAAGAAAAAATGAACTGATTCTATAACAAGACTGAAGCGAACACGAATTATGCATTTTGCATAACGGCTCGGTCGGCTTTTGTTGAAAATTTCCGGCAAAAGAAACAGTACATGCCCTCATCGCCTTTCTCCACCCAGGTGTACTGTGTTTTCCATGACACTAGGAATTAGGGCGGGGCGATATGGCCAAAAAATCATATTTTGGTTAAATGGATTTAAAGCGGTTTACCGCCATACCGCGGGAAAATCTTGCTTTTCACCCGCGGTTAGAAAAAATCCATACCGCCCCAGCCCTAATGTTGATATTGAAGGATATGGAAACAAATATAGGGAATGTAATGTAAGCTATGCAATATATTATGTGCAAAAAGGTGGTTAAAATCACATTACATTCTAACATTGTAACATTACAATCTAAAAACAAAAATAATACTGTTGTTTTTAAAATGACTAAAGGCTAAACTAAAAATCAAAATAAAAACAAAAACAAAATTACAAACTAATTATATTAGGCTTCATTTGATTACCCCATTATAATGATCACTTTCATAAAAAAACATACTTGTAGGTTTAAAATTCCACATATGGCACATTTATTGTCTCCAACAACAAATATTTTAGCAATATGTATATTTTAGTCAGAATTATTGCGCTACTTTTCTATAGTGCTCCATCTGTTTGAAGCGCATGTGCGCGGCGGCGCTCGTTCGCGGAAGCTTGAATTTTAGCGGAGATTCACTTGCAGAAGCGCGTCCTCTTCTGACAGTGAAATGAACATATTTGTTTGACTTTCTAACATTTTCAGATGGACAATATACCTGTGAAATGTAAGTTAAGCACTGAGGAAAGCACCACATCTCAAACACATTAAACAGCACAAGAATTTATCTGTCAGTCAGTAACAGTATCTGTCCGAGCATCTGACAGGGCAAACTACTTTAATGGACTAATACAGTGATATAAAAGACCAAACTCTCTCTCTCTCTCTCTCTCTCTCTCTCTCTCTCTCTCTCTCTCTCTCTCTCTCTCTCTCTCTCTCTATATATATATATATATATATATATATATACATATATATATACAGTGAGGAAAATAAGTATTTGAGCACCCTGCTATTTTGCAAGTTCTCCCACTTAGAAATGGTCTGAAATTGTCATCGTAGGTGCATGTCCACTGTGAGAGTTTTTTTCAAAAAAAAAAAATCCAGAAATCACAATGTATGATTTTTTAACTATTTATTTGTATGATACAGCTGCAAATAAGTATTTGCAGCTGTATCATAAAGGCAGATTTTAAAGGCAGACTAACAGGTCTTTGTGGGTCAGAATTATAGCTGATAGACAGGTGTTCAAATACTTATTTGCAGCTGTATCATAAAAATAAATAGTTAAAAAATCATATATTGTGATTTCTGGATTTTTTTTTAGATTATGTCGCTCACAGTGGACATGCACCTACGATGACAATTTCAGACCCCTCCATGATTTCCAATTGGGAGAACTTGCGAAATAGCAGGGTGTTCAAATACTTATTTTCCTCACTATATATATATATATATATATATATATATATATATATATATATATATATATATATATATATAAACATATATATACAGGTGAAACTCGAAAAATTAGAATATCGTGCAAAAGTTATAATTTTAATGATTATGGCTTTACAACTTATGAAAACTCCAAATTCAAAATCTCAGAAAATTAGAATATTACATGAAATCAATAAAAAAAGGATTTAAATACAGAAATGTCGGCCCTCTAAAAAGTATAATCATGCATATGTATATAGTTATATATACTAAATATATTAGTTTCACCTTGTAATTTGAATTACTGAAATACACAAACTTTTGCACTATATTCTAATTTTTCGAGTTTCACCTGTATAAGTATGCCTACATGTACTGCATTAGATTAAACTGGGAAGGGTCATAGCACTTGCATATTGTTGTCCTATATTGTTAGTTTAACTGTACTTTGGATAAAAGCGTCTGGTAAATGACTAAATGTAAAATTGGCTTGACATTGGACATTCACACATTTAGGGACCGTCTCTAAAGTTGCACACAACATTGGTACACATTTCTAACTTCAATAGCAAACTTCAATTTATTTGAATAAATATCAAAAATCTAAAAGGTGCGCATTATGCCTGTCACCTACATGAACACTTTACATTTGGTTTTATGACTGTAAGTTGTTTTCTTCAAATGCTATTGAAGTTAGAAACGTATATACCAATGTCGTATGTAACTTTAGAGACGGTCCCTAAACGTGCGAATGTCAAGCCAACTTTAATGCCAGTATCACTGGGAAGCGCTCGGCATTAAACTTTACGCGATAAGTTCATATTCTGAGTCCATCTGCTTGCCTGTGAGTTTGGTCTTTCATATCACTGTATTAGTCCATTAAAGGGTTAGTTCACCCAAAAATGAAAATTAAGTCATTAATTACTCACCCCCATGCTGTACCAACCCCGTAAGACCTTCGTTCATCTTCGGAACACAAATGAAGATATTTTTGATTAAATCTGAGAGGTGGATCACTGCTACATAGGCTGCCAGAGGGAATGAAACTTGACGGCCCAGAAAGTCGTTAAAGAACATGTTTAAATATTCCATGTGCCTACAGTGGCTCAACTATAAGTTTATCAAGCGGCGAGACTATTTTTTTCCCGAAAAAAAACATAATAACGACTTTATTCGACTATTCCTTTTCATTCCTTGTGGGCCTGAGACGAGAGTTCAAGAGATTTCCACGACGCATGCGCGAGAACTGAGAAGAGAACGTTCTTCTTCTAATACTTCTTGTTCAGTTCTCGCGCATGCGTCGTGGAAATCTCTTGAACTCTCGTCTCAGGCCCACAAGGAATGAAAAGGAATAGTCGAATAAAGTCGTTATTATGTTTTTTTTCGGGAAAAAAATAGTCTCGCCGCTTGATAAACTTATAGTTGAGCCACTGTAGGCACATGGAATATTTAAACATGTTCTTTAACGACTTTCTGGGCCGTCAAGTTTCATTCCCTCTGGCAGCCTATGTAGCAGTGATCCACCTCTCAGATTTAATCAAAAATATCTTCATTTGTGTTCCGAAGATGAACGAAGGTCTTACGGGGTTGGTACAGCATGGGGGTGAGTAATTAATGACTTAATTTTCATTTTTGGGTGAACTAACCCTTTAAGCTATTAAGCATTTTATATGTCCAGCAGGGGAATCCTGAAGTATTGAGGGAAACCCTAGTAGTCTACTGCATGCAGCACAATCGCCGCAATATAAAGTTAAGGCAACCAAACAACCAAGAGAAATATATGTCTACCTCAAATGTAACATTGGATCTGTACATCCGCATCGGGGAATAAGATTATAATCTTGTTCACGATAGAGTAAGGTGTAGGCTTCACAGGAAAAGTAAACGTGAAGACACGGAATTTAACATAAAACAGCCGCCATAATAATCACAAATACACTTACATTGGTGTAAATTAGTTTTTATGAATGAATGGCATGCTCTACTGTTGCTCTGGTCTTCATCAACAACATGCACTTGCACCCCCTGCTGGTGAGGTCGACTAACAGCAGATGGAGATTATGCTCGGTAATCTACTGCTTTTCCTGCAGTGAATTTGTGGAAGCGAATTTGCAAAGGGAAATAAAATGGACCGTAAATTGCCTGTTGAATATTATAGGTTGTATTTTTTTATAAAGTTTGAATATTTTGGAAGTGAAATAGGAAAGGTGAATATGGACTATTTAATTTTTATTAATGAAAATGTGTTTGAAATGTTTTGAATTGAAATATTCACAGCCTAAATATTCAACCATGTTGAATTTCAGCCCATACAATTGCAAGCCCTAAAAATACAATGCATTAAATGCAAGCAGGGTTAATGCAATGCATATTTTTTTCAAGTAGTGCAATTCAACAGGCTTTTTTGTTAAAAAAACATTTGCCATTATTTTACTTAAAGGTGCAGTGTGTGATTTTTAGCGACATCTAGCGGTTCGGCTGCGATTTGCACTGAGGGCTCAGCCCACTGCTCACCCCTCCCTTTCGAAGAAGCTACGGTGTCTAACATGGGACAAACATATCGTCGTCTGAGACAGCAGAGTAAGCCAAGAGTGTGTAACATTGTCACTGTTTCTGTACCACAGTCCACTATAAACCACAATAAAGATTACAAAGCCATAGTCAGGTGAGGATCAAGGGTCTTAATATATAATATAATAATAGTAATCAGCTGATTGTCTCACAAACGTAACCAGCACATTTCCCCCCACATAGCAAACCCATAATACAGCGAGGGAGAAGAACCACATGAAACGATGCAACTATATATTGTTTCTAACAGGGTAGTAAAAGTTTAGCTGGCTAAATATGAGCTGTTACTGTGGCTGAGCTGGTTAAAGCGTTAAGCCTTGTTTAAACTCGATGCGTCCGCATGAGCCCAAAGGTGCGCGCGGCAAAAATGACGTGATTGTAACAGCGCGCGCGCCTCGCATCCCCTAGACACCATTTACTACACACAATAGGCTTTTTTTTACTGATTTTGAAAACTCTTCGCGATCGACTTAAAATCCTTCCAAGATCGACGGGTTGGTGATTCCTGTAACTGTTTTACGGTCAATGACAAGAGTACTAATCAGCTGTCTCATGAACGTAACCAGCACATTTATCCCCACATAGCAAAGCCTTAACACAGCGAGGGAGAAGAACTACGTTACATGAAACAATCCAACTACATATTTTACACCACTGACAAGGGAAAAGTCACTACTCACAGTGTTTATGGCTAGCTTCTAGCTTTCTGCGGCTTCTCTTTCAAGGTAGTGAGGAAACGCGCGGTAGAAACATGACGTCACAATATGGCGACCTTCATAGAAGGGGATTCCCGTGCCTATGTAGATATAAATGCCTCATTCTAAGGTAATAAAAACATTACGGTTTATTAAGTAAGTTCTTTATACACCACTGAACACATAGTTATGGATGTCATATTGCATTTCTGTTAATAGATACTTAAATTTTTGAAACATTGTACCTTTAATTAAAATACCCCCCCCCCCCCCCCCCCCCTCATCTGAATTTCGTGACGGTGTAATCGCACTGGATAAGCGAAGCCTGTGATTTTACTCGAATTTACTGACTTGTCTCCCGGAAATGATGTCAATAGGCTATTACTTCGAAATATCTGGTCGTTATAGGTCTAGCTGTATGATACATCATAAACAGAATAATGTTCTTTACCGCTGCTATACGCGTGATTTTTTTTCCCAAACCACTTCAGCGGAAATCCCGCCCTGCAGCCGATTCTAAAGTTTTCATTGGTCATGTCAATCACTGTACTGATTGCCTACACCAAACACTGATCCCTAAACCTACCCGTCACTGTAACCTAAACCAATGAAATCGGCTGCAGGGCGGGATTTCCGCTGAAGTGGTTTGGGAAAAAAAATCACGCCTGCTATACATGTCATCAATCTCCATCTAATCATTCTTTTTCTTTTCACTCTTCTGATGGTTTTCAGCTTTCTCTTTTTGCAAATTGTATGGTGTGGTGTATGTATGGTGTATAGCGATATGACCCAGCACCCAAAATACTATCAAAACATTCCAACACCACTCCACTATATCCTCCATTCTTCATGAAACATGGGTAAAAAGGTGCACGGGAAACAATAACCTTGAAAAAATGATATATGACCCCGCCAAATCACAGTGCCGATTCGCACGTGACTAATATTATCACAGGACCTCGTGTTCTGCGAAATATGGTAGATCATTTGCGGGGAAATTTTTACTGTACAAATGACAGAAAAGGCTGATTCGCACAGGATTAAGATCTGTTGTAAACCTTGTTCTTCTTAAGTGTAGAAAAACTCAGAAGCGAAAACCAGGAGACTTATTTAAGCAGGATTCTTTATTTGCTGTAGTCTGCTTCGTACCCAAGTCAAGTCAAGTCTAACTAAGGCAGTATACATTTAGTTCATATACCCTTTCAGGGGGAGGAGTTACATAAAGGTGGAAACAAAAGCATGTAAATGAGGCATACCGGTTAAGGAATGTGCCCTAGACTGAGAGTGTTACCAATCCTAATCCAATCAGCATAACAGTGTAATGTAAATATCATAATCCAATCAGCCAGACTCTTCACCGATACCTTCACATTATCTTAATGGCCAGGCAGTGCATAAAGACAAAAGGTGATAGTCTCAGTGCTCTGACCAATTTAACTTACAATAGAGAGCTGGACAGACAGGAACAGGCAGGTTTGTGACATCATTTACCTTAGATACAAAATTCACACTAATAAACTTTCTCAGTTTCTATACTATTGTATTGGAAGCTCAATTAAACATTTAAATAAAATTTGTAATCCTACAGATCACAAACAACCTCCGCAATTATGACAAATGACTAGAAGTCACCAGGTAACTCTCATACCGTGCGAATAGGGCTTTATATTCCGCCAAGTGTTTAATGCATAGATTCAGTCAGGATAGGTGACTGTACAGAAGCGCACCACGTAGGAGATATATTTAAGGAGACTTTAAATATAGTAATCAAAACAATAAACTGAAGAATTAATGAGGAGGAACATAACCATAATCACCGACATTAAACAAAGCTAGACGAAATAATTATAATGAACAGACAGAAACACACCTGAACTGAACAAACAAAATCAATGAGAAACCATAGTGACAAACAAGGAGAGAACTGAACTAAACTAATTAACAGAGTGAACAAAGATGAACAGAGAAACAGAGGCAAAAACAAACTCAAAACCTGACAGTTTTAACATCGGTTCAGATTTAAATACCGTATGCTATCCTGTTTAAGATGATTCATTTTACTGACTATCTTTTCCAATCAGACTAACAGTTTCCCCACAGCACATGATAAAAACTCTCAAAAACCCCATAATACTGACAGAATGTTCAAACGACTGAGTCTGTTCAAACTCCAATTGTCAAATAATTCAAATGTAACCAGACACACTCACATCTCTCGTTGGTCTTTCTGTTAGCAGACGCTCTGCTGTGTTTGATACAACCTACAACAATTCGCTCATTTATTTCACAGAAATCTGCAGTGACCAATAGATACACGCTGTTATGTGCATTACGTTTGTGTCTATCACAGTGTAGACTTTCTATTAGATTCTGTTGTTTTTATACTGAGCTAATGATATTTTCTATTGGCTACCTTTAAAACCTAAACTTAAAGGGTTAGTTCACCCAAAAATGAAAGTTTTGTCATTTACTCACTCTCATGTCGTTCCAGAAGAATATTTATGCTTTCTTATAAGATAACCATCGTTTGGCCAAATCCTAAGGCAGAATCACATGCGTCTTTCACAGAGAACACAATCACATAATGCGTCGCAAAATCCTCAGTGAAACAATCCATATAGTTCTGAAAATGATCAAACAAAACAGTTTCATAGAATTAAAAACGGATTATTTTACACAACATTTGTGTATGCATATTTATGTTTATTAGAGTATCACATTTGTCGATATGCTAACGACAAACTGAATCAATAGTGAGTTTGCACAGTCGAGCAGTGCTATATTAATGATGCATGTGGTCGCTGTCTATGTGTAGTGCATCCGAACCGGTCACTTATGAGTAGGCTTGGGAATCGAGTATCGATTGGAAACGGGACTAGCTTCGCAATTTTCCCGGTATCGTTCAAAAGTTTAAATTTCGATTCCTACTTTCGATTCACAGTCCGCCGACCGGAAGAAGAAACCGCTGAACACCAACAAAGAAGCGTCTACTGGAAGTGTTGGCATAACCGAGCGAAGCAACTCGAGTGTCGTCCTAATGCTGCTTATAGCGCGTCGTATTCGCGTCTATATAAACATAGACATTATAAACTGAAAAGCGGGGCTGTCCACATTCGCGCCGCAGGAATTTTTTCCGCGCGTAGCGCGTCTTTGCATTGAAATCACACGCGCCAGACGCTCTATTCGCGTCTGGTGTGAACGCAGCATCAAACCAAGGCATGGATATGTTCCAAAAGTGCTCTCGACGCCGTTCGGAGCACAGGTTATTTCACTGGTTGCTCTCTCCTCGCCAGATGACGAAGGTTTTACAAGTTGTTTCAAATTGTTTATTTGCTATTCTGCACTAGGTTAGCACATCAGTGGGAGCACGGTAACATGTTTAAGTACCTGCAGCATCATACACTCATGTGTTTTCATGAGGTTTTCAAAAATAAAGCTCTCTTGAGGAAAGTGTACCCCTGTGAAAATATATTCATAATTTATAATATTTATATTCAAGTTCATAGATTTGATATTTATATTGTAGTTGAAAACAAACCTGTGAGAAATTCATAGTAAAGTTCATAAAAAGTAAAATGTTCATAAAAAGTAAAAAGTTCATGGAATTAAAATTGATGGAGAAGGTTAGACTATTTCCTTCAGAAAGATCGTTGGTTAGCTAGCTCATTTAAAATATCCTAAACTTTTTTGACCCTGCCTCTTAAAAGAATCGGATTGGTTAGCTAGCTCATTTAAAATATCCTAAACTTTTTTGACCCTGCCTCTTAAAAGAATCGGAATCGAGAATCGTTAGGAATCGAAATCGGAATCGTTCAAATTCAAACGATACCCAACCCTACTTATGAGTGTCCGTTTCATTCAGGACGCTGTCTATGTAGACCGAGATTCAGCTCACTGTGTTTTAGATCCGAGTCCAGACGGAGCATACAGTGAATCAGAGCAGGACCGTTGAGCAGCAGCGCTGCTATTAACTACCTTAACCAGCAGCTCCAGCAACTAGACCAGCACTAACCCACAGAAACAAGCCCGATCCAGCGTTTAAACTCATGCAGGTCTAAGCTGCTCTCAACAGGGTTTCACTGTATCTGAGTGCGGGAGAGTGCTTTTTTTTTTCTTTTCTCTCCCCTCTCTCGGAACTGTCGCTCCTCATGCTTCCGTCTATGTTTCCCTCGCCTCGTTGGTCCATACCCCCCAGGGATCGCAGCCACCGCCGGAGGGGGGGAGTAGAGCGCAGTCTCTTGTGGGTACCCCCCGGCCTGCGAGGGGCGATGGGGGTATGTGGCGAACAGGACGAGGCCGCAGGACGTGAGAGAACGGCACGAGGCCGGTGGTGTGAGTGATAATGTGGTGGCATGCTAGCATTTTGCTAAAACATATTAGCAACATGCTTATCATGCTATTATTTTGTTAGCAACATGCTAATAATGCTAGCATGATGCTAGCAACATGTTAATCTTGCCAGCATCATGTTAGCAACATTCTAAAAATGCTAGAATAATCCTAAAAACGTGTTAGCATCATGCTAGCAAAATGCTAATCATGCTAGCCTGATGATAACCATAGATATAAACACTAGATGTCGCCTTAGCTACGGCAGTTCATTGAAACGAATGTGTCAATAGAGCCGCCATCTTGAAACAGGGGAGCCCCTCATCAGCGTCAATGTAGGAAAAGGTCTAACGGAAATAAATTCACCATAAATCTTCATGAATGCGATTTTCTAGTTGCTTTGGTTCGTTCCAACGGTCAGACATGTATTTATTATAGAATCCAGAGAAATTTTACAAAATTTACAAAATTTCACAATCTTGTGAAATGTAATCCCTTGCTGTCTGGTTTTTAGATTTCGTTCGTGTGAACATCCATACACAGCACAAAAGTCCGGCATCATCCATGAATTCAGCGTTACCTAGCTACTTCCTATGACAAGACCCCTGTTCCAAGATGGCGGCGGTTTTGACGCATGCTTAGAACCCCAAGGCGACATCTAGTGTTTATATCTATGGATGATAACAACATGCTAATCATGTTAACAAACATGCTAATCGTGTTAGCATAAAGGTAGCAACATGCTAATTTTGTTAGCATCTCGTTAAAAACATGCAAATCCAGTGCCGAGTTTTGCCTCTGCAAGCACCTCATTGCAAAAAACATACATTTGACAGTGTTTTACAATAAAATACATTTTCACTGTGTATGGTATATATCTATCTTTTTATTGATATATCTTTCTATCTATCACTATAAACAACCACCCTGAATACCCTAGCAACCGCATAACAATATCCTAGCAACCACCCAGAGTAACATAGCAACCACCCCAAGTACCTTATTAACCACATAGCAACATCCTAGCAACCACCCATACAGGGTCCGAAATTAACACCCGCCAAGCGCCAAATGCGGGTAGATTTTCCGTTTGGCGAGTAAATCTCAAAAGGCTATCCGCCACACTGGCGGGTGAATGTTCCAGATATCCCAAGTCTCCCACATATTGATAGCGGCTCCCTGATGCCCGCAAATTAGTTCAAATCTCCCGGAATCTAGAGCGAGCGAGAAAGTGCGCACATACTGAGCTTCAAACCGTGTAGCGCGCACTGAAGAGAGGGAGAGAGCAGGAGACCTTGCGTGTGTGTGTGCATGTGTGCCTCATGAAGCGTGTGTAAACCTTCACAACCTAAAATAGACCAACACTAAATATATTTTTTTTAACTTAAATAATTAAAAAATAAAGATGACAAAAAGAAAACACTGAATCAGTTTGAAGCTTTGAAAAAACGGGGTTTTTTTCCGTCAAATAAAAATAGAAGGTCTACCTCAATCCACAGCTTGTCTAGTTTTTACTTAAGTAACATGTCTACATGATGTGGAATGAGTCTGGGTCTCCGATGGCACAGATGTCCCGGGAATACAGAGATAACTAGAGTGGCCAACTTCGGGAAGCGTGTTTCATTTTTCTTGTGGATGTTTGCTTCGCCAGTGATATTGCATTGTACTTGCACTAGGCCTACTGCTTTATTTTAATACCGCGTAGCATATTTAGCAAGTAACTTCGTCACTCTTTCTGTCGAAATGGTCCCACAGTAGCTACTTCTTTTCACTTGCTTCATTGTGCTTGCTCAGTGAAATATGTCTTTAGGCGCGTGTGGTTGCGCGTGTCGACGCGCCCCGTGATTTAACAAATATAGGCTATATACTGTTTTTTTTTAACCATGCAGCAAACAAACAAAAAAGCTATATATATATATATATATATATATTAATTTTTTTTTTTTTTTTTTTACTTTTAAACCGTTTAACTGATAGTATTAATAGGTAAAATGTTTTACTTTCGCTAAAGTATCTGATAGTCTCACAAAACCTTCAAATGTACTGTTATGAGCACTAGTTCCATGCTCACATCTTCCATGTCTTACTATTTGTTGCTCTGTTTTGACTTCTATGTACTCTTATCAATTCCACATAATACCTTATCTCAATTAAATATACTGAAATTAATGTATATATGTGACACAAAAAATCTGTTTATTATTTCGGCCGGTAAAAAATATGCTTGGCTGGTGGATTTTTTCATCTACCAGTCCCCGTGGCAGGTAAGCCAAAAAGTTAATTTCGGACCCTGCACCCATTATAACCTAGCAACTACATAGCAACACCCTAGCAAACATTCAGAACATCCTGGCAACCACATAGCAACCAACAAGAATGCCCTAGCTACTTCATAGCAACACCCAGGCAAACGTCTAGAAACCATCCAGAACACCCTAGCAACTGCATAGCAACCATGCAGAACACCCTAGCAACTGCATAGCAACCATGCAGAACACCCTAGCAATTGCCTAACAACCACAAAGCAACACAATAGTAACCACCTAGCAACCATCCAGAACATCCTAACAACGGCTAGCAATGCTTGAAACCAAACTGAACACCATAGCAAATGCATAGCAATCTATTTATTTGTCTGCCTGAGAACACAAATGTCAGAACATGTCAAAACACCTCCAGAGCCCAGAGGGGTAAAACCTTCAAACTTCAAGCTTT
Source organism: Siphateles boraxobius (assembly GCF_051911475.1). Classification (NCBI taxonomy): domain Eukaryota; kingdom Metazoa; phylum Chordata; class Actinopteri; order Cypriniformes; family Leuciscidae; genus Siphateles; species Siphateles boraxobius. Next base: position 5,176,179 of record NW_027508953.1, read on the forward strand.
TTAAAATTCTGTACTTCAAAATTCTAACTGCTTCAAGCTTTTTGAACAAAAAATTACTCATCTAGTATTTAATATTTTTTCGGGACCTAAAAATGTCCCCACAATATAAATAAATAAATAAATCTGGTTTTACATTGTGGGACATTTTGTCCCTACAACGTAGGGAATACCTGAACTCCACTGGTTGTCTCTCATCAATGACCAAATGAACACTCATGTTTGTCACTGATGATGGTCTGATATTGGCTGGTGTCTCTGTGTTGTGTTGTTCTCCTCTGTTTGGTCTTAATCATGAATCTAGTTCCTGTTAACCCTTTCCTGCCTGTGTTTTCTCCTCTACACTGCTGACGGATGTCGTCTACAGTAACAGAGCATCTGTAGCTGGATTGTGGCACATTCATTTATTATTTTACTCCGACTGTGAACAAAGAAAAGTTGCTTTTCTTTCTAGAATCGAGACACATGTGACGGTCAAGAGTGAAATAGGTCACAGTTCCCACAGTATCCCAGATTAAAAAAGAAAAGAAAATAACAACACATGAATCACACACAGGCTGGGGATTCAGTAGAATGAAATCTTGTGAACTGTTATTATAATAAAGTTGAGTTACCCATCAACAGTGTGAAGAGTCTTGATAATTTTGCTACGAGATCAACCAAAGGGAGTTTTGTAACCAGAGTAGTTACTTCAGAGACATCTGCTCTGAAAAACTACTCTTTCTAATGTTTCTGTGAGATTATTCATAATAAAAGAGAGAAAAAGAAGGGAAATTGATGAGTAGGGGTGGGAATTGTATATGGAATTTAACAGTTCTGGTTCTGAGACACAGATCTGGTGAAGTGAATCATTCAACAACCACTTTAATTCACGACTCAGCTAAAATATATATATATATTTTTTTATAAATTGGAGGCTAAAATACAAAAAAAAATGTTCAGTCAGATTTATTTGATTCTGAGTCAGATGTTGGGACTTTCTGATTGACTGGTGATTTTAATTTGATTGTGTGAATTGATTAATTATACAGATACATTTAATCTGTCTCTTTTCCTCAGGTGTGCACACATACCAGCACATGTACGGCTGTGAGTGGGATGATCAGACTGGAGCAACAAATGCGTTCCGGCAGTTAGGATATGATGGAGAGGACTTTCTGTCTCTGGATTTTAAGGAGATGAGATGGATTTCCCCAGTGCAGCAAGGATTCAAAACTGTACAAAGGTGGAACAATAACAGAGGATATATTGAGAGTGACAGAAATTACCTCAGCACTGAGTGCATTGAGTGGCTGCAGAAGTATGTGGAGTATGGAAAGAGCAGCCTGCAAAGAAAAGGTACATCAGTTCTTATCAGCATTGATTATAAAGCCCTACATGTTTTGTTAAAAAAAAATAGTGTACACTAGGATTGTCATTGTAAAAAATAGTTTTGTCACTTGAGATATCTTATAATGCTTATAATTCTTTCCTTCAGAGTAGATTGTTTTGATTATTTTAAGCAATTGAATGAATTAAAACGTATTCTTTAAATTACTTACTGCAAAAGATCCAGGAAAAGCATATTAACCTAATCCTGTCAATTATGAACCAACTAGAAAAGTATAAGCTAAAGTAGGCATTATGTGTTGTAGTGGACAAATCCCTGGTTCATGGCTGACCTAGAAGACTTTACTGTTGTCAAGCGTATCAAAATGCATATGTTTTGCTAAAATACTAGGCTGACTGGGATGACAAGGAGCTCTGTCTTCGTTCTAAATATAGTGAAAGTCTAGAGGAGAAATGGTTACATAGAGTGAATATACAAAACCTTATTCAGCTCCTGCTCTTGCTTTAGTTGAGAACAGAGCTGTTGAAGCAGAATCTAGTAGACACGTGTAGTGGTGGTATTATCTGGACACTTCTACCACACATAATACAATGAACTGGATTAAGACCCACGTTCACAGTGTGGTGGTGGTTTAAAATTGTCTTGTTTGGGAAGACCTCATATTGTTTGGCATGACACATCTCTCTCTCTCTCTCTCTCTCTCTCTCTCTCTCTCTCTCTCTCTCTCTCTCTCAGTCTCTCCTCAAGTGTCTCTGCTGCAGAAGTCTTCGTCTTCTTCAGTGGCGTGTCATGCTACAGGTTTTTACCCCAGTGGAGTAACAATCTCCTGGATGAAAAATGGAGAAGAGCATCATGAGGATGTGGATCTTGGAGAACTTCTTCCCAACGAGGACGGAACCTTCCAGAAGACGAGCACCATCAGAGTTTCACCTGAGGAGTGGAAGAACAACAAGTTCAGCTGTGTGGTGCAACATCAGGGTTATAGTGGTGGTGGCAAGATCAGGCCAATTGAGGGTGAGAGAAATGAAATTAAAACAGACCAATGCTTTATTAACAAGGATGTTTATTACAATTAAGAATAAAATTAGGATTAAATTATATTATTTCTTAAAGAAACTATGGCATGTGAGTGTGGTCATTCTCAGTCACAGCTTGGCTTCTTCTCTTTAACAAACTTCTTGACCTGCAGAGAGGAAACAATTACAAAACAAACAATAGAGCACAAACACAATATGATTATAATATGACTGTATTGTTTTTATATAGCTGCAGATTTTGAGTATGCTGTTAATATACACATGTACTACTGATCACAGTCACACACACTGTTTGAGATTTTCCACTAGTTCTGGTTAGTAACATTATCAGACTCTTTGAGTAATCTGAAGTTTTCCTCTGATCAGAAGATTCTCTTCCCATCATGCCGATTGTTGGTGTTCTTGTTGCTGTCGTTCTGTTGATCGCCATTGGTGTCATTGTGTTTGTGGTGTATAAGAAGAAACAAGGTGAGGACAAAGTTTTAGGCCATACAAAGTCTGAAATATCTTAAATGGCAAATAAGAAATATTAAATGTTGTTTCTGACTTAAACTAAATTGAAACTGCATTGCATTTGTGTGCTTCACTGATTCTAGTCTTAGTTTTGACAATGTTACTCTGGAGGTTGAATATTAAAAGAGAAATATATATTAGTGCTGTCAAATCGATTAATCACAACTAGGGCTGCAGCTATCCATTCTTTTAGTAATCGATCGATTAATCGAGTAATCAGATATTTTTTTTGTGTGTGTTTTATTAACAGAATAGTTATATTAAACTTGTGTCTATTTCAGTTAAAGCTGTTATAAGTTATATACTATAAGTTAAATAGTATGCAAGTTATAAAGCTATCTCATATGTGAATTTTCCTTTAAGATGTTATAATATAACCACTCTAAGCATCTGAGCATATTTGTCTATGTTGGTAGTTTAACGCTGAAGAAGAGCTGTAACGTGACTTGTTGAACACGCAGTAAAAGCTGACGCACTTTTTGTTCCGTGCGTTTTAACTGAAAAGTGAGTACTCCGAATCTTTATTAGAAACCAACAGGCTGAGGACTTTAATTTTTTGTTGTTGTCTGTATTTGGCAGACGTGAAATACAAACAAGGTCTCGCAAAGACTGCAATACAATATTTGTTCCTCCATCACGTCCCGGTGTGTACAGTGAATGCATGCTGAAATTATTGTTGCGTGGCTACATAAAAGTTTAAGCATATGTGATGCATTGCTGCAATTGGTCTGCCTGGCGTGTGTGTGTGTGTTTGTGAAGGGGTTCTTTTTTTAGGCTATACTCTCTTGCAATTGAACGTGATAGTTACGTTTACTACTTAAAAATGTCATCAAAGCTAAAAATCATATCTAGTCAAACCGCATCACGACATCGCTACAAATACAGTATGGGATTAAAATCAGCGAACATCAATCGGCTTAGACTACGTTACCTTGTTTCAGCGAGTTAAGTGTATTAAGTGAATTAAGTGTGTAATGATCCCACACTTTAGACAATTTCTGCCGTTTATTTACATCATGATTTACATATTTATTCTCCGCCATCGCGCCAACTAAATTCAAAATATGGCCGTTTCTCAATATGCGTTCTTGTCTGTACTTGTGTTCTTGTGGACTTGTGAAACGTCATCAGTCGCTGCCCAAGTACTGTCCCAATTCAAAGTTCACATCTAGCCAAGTCCAGTTCAAATCCCCGGATGTGTTCTTGATCCGCCCCGTTTACCGAGGATGCATCGAGAGGTGACTTGTGCGGACTTGAGACAGCCAGGTATCCCAGAATGCATCTCGCACCAACCAGCAAACGTCAATAGCAGATGAGAAAACCCGCGTAATATCAAAATACTACTGTTATTGTGTCATGAAATGTAATTTTAAGAGTGTTTCAGGCGAGAATGTAGTTGTTTAAAGCTCAAATCTGTGGTTTATTTATAAAGATAGCGCCTATTTGAAAAATGTATCTGACGCTTTCGGAGTTGTGAGATCCAGGTGATCACCGGGTGTTCAACGCCCATCAACCCCGACTGGAACAGCTTTGCCTCGGCTAGTGCGTCTGACGTGTGCCGCTGGCTCTGGTGTCTCTAAACATGACGAATATTCGTCGTGTCGATCTTTGGTCTCACACTCATTAATCTATATTTGTTCCATGGCAAATCGTTTTGGCTGAGGGCAAAGTGAAGTTTCATAACTTTATATATTTAGGCTATTTAACTTTGTAGCCTAATTGTTTGCTTAATTTCTCATTGTAAGTTAGCTTCTTATACCTTTATACTGGATATTATTGATCAGTAAAAATTACGTTTAACAAAAAGAGACAGGGTTGTTTTTTTATTTTATATACTTTAAAATAGATATATATTTTTATATTTATTTTAACATTCTCTTCACTATATGTAAAATCAAAATGACACAACCCTGTCTCTCTTTGACAAATGGCAATACAAATCAAGAATGTTTCATATTTTTAAAATAAAATAAAAAAAGAAGCAGGGTTGTGTTTTAATATTTCATGTTGTTATAAATATGCAGTGAAGATAATTAATGTACACGTTGCCTGAACCACAATTGTGTGGCCATTTAGGCTAATATATTTAAGTTTTTTTTTTTTTTTTTTTTATGAAAAGAGGCAGTGGTGTTTTCTAAAATATTTCGTTTTATTGTTGACGAAAAGAGGCAGAGTTGTAGCATATTTCGTTTGATGCCTAAAATATACAATTTCGTATGCTATTTCATCACTCAATTCACTTCTGAGAACATTGGATGCGAGAAATCTACTGTGAAGATTTCAGATATTGGCATTTTTACGAAAATGTATGGCGAGTCGTAAATGTTTGAGTTCTGTATGAGGGTATTGCGCAATACCCGCAAGAACACATCGTCTCAAACTGTCAGCAGCGTTCTGTGTGCTCGTCACCTTGCAAGTTCATTCTTCCAAGAACAACTAGCAAGAGCGTTCTCCCCAAGAACACAAGTCCGTTCTTTGCATTCTTGGTTTTGAGAAACACCCTATATGCTTCCTGAACAGGTCCGTGTGAATAAACGGTCCGTGTGAAACAATCAAATCCCTGCGCCGCGCGTATAGTGCGCGTCATAGGAATTTAACGAGGCTTCGAGGCAGAGTTTTTGCCTCGAGGAATTTTTGTAATCGAGTTACTTGAGGAATCGTTTCAGCCCTAATCGCAACTAAACTAAAAGTTTTTATATAACGTTATATTAGATTGATCATGATTACTCGATTTGACAGCACTTATAAATATATATAAAATATTAATGTTCTACTTTCCTTGTATTTGGTGTTCATTGATTGAAATTGCTGAACTTACAGCTCACTTCTATGATTGTTTTACAGGCTTTAAACCTGTCAGCGGTAAGTTCGTCCTTCATATATATAAATCCATATTGTAATGTTTTGATAATGTGAAATAATACAGTAAATAAAACAGAAGTTTGTCCTGAAACTCTATTGTAGATCATATAAATATGATATGATATAGATTGAGTGACTGCTGTGCTAATCTAGTCTTGTATTATCAGTCTGGTGTTTTTGTCTTAATGTTGTTTTCTGTTTTAGGTTCTGATGACGGTTCTAACAGCTCAGCTCGTCCACAAGCATAAAGACGTGTGTGTTCTCATTCATCAGTGTAACTGTCTCTGTCATGTGAAATCAATGAAATGTAACATGTTTCTTCTGGCATTTCAGGAGACTGGACATGTGCGAGAAATCAAGTTGAAAAAATTATTCCTGTTGTGCTGCCCATCTTGCTTACAAACACACACACACACACACACACACACACACACACACACACACACACACACACACACACACACACACACACACACACACACACACACACACACCGAGGGAGAGGGAATCATAGATTTCTGGGATTTATCTGTTTTATGGTTCTGAATTAATTGCATCTAAAAAGTAATGTTTTTGTTTCTTCACACTTTCTGTTCATCTTATCAACTTTTTAATTTTACCATGTAGAAATACAACTCATTGATCACAGAACCTAAATTAGAAAATTTATATATTTCTCTTTAGTGACAGAAGAAAACAAAGAACACAAATCATTGATTGACAGGGTTTGTAGACTTGAGAAAATTGATTTGTATGTTTGTGATGTCAGGACTGAACATTAGAAAGAAAGTATAAAGCTGAAGTGTTTATATTCTCCTGGGTAGAGCAGGGTCTCAGATCATTCTTTATGTCTATGTGTTGTTTCTACAGTGACATTATCTGTGGGAGAATATGAAGTAAATCAGGGGAAGACTGCTAACTAGTCCTGTTTATTTACTGCAACATTTAAATACATTTAATTAAACTTTAAAATGGTATAGATTGCATGATTTGTGAAATTTGTCTTTTCCGTCAGTTAAAATAACCACTATTTAGATTTCACTTTTTATTCCTTGTATGGAATTATTGGGCTTTTTTGTTTGTATATTTCCTTCTTTTTAATTTCCTTATTATTTTTGAATTATTTAGATAAGTAGTACAGAATAATAGTTGATTCTTGTTAAATAATCGTAGATGCTGTACTATTACACTTTTACATATGTCTGAATGATACAATAAAATACAGATATTTTCCTTTATTTGAGATTTATAAATCTAAATTATTTACATGAATGTTTTTCTTGTATATTGGTTGCATTCAAAAAGTTGTAATGTTGTTTTGATTCTTTCGAAATAAATAAACCTCACAAAACGAGTAAGTGGCGAATGTCTTTCACACTTTTCAAATTGCAGAATTAATATTTTATCACAATTAAGTATTGAATGAAGATCCAAAATTGTCATAAAGGCATAAAATATAGTACATTTAAAACACATTTTTTTTAATGAATAAATATGTATAGATGACAACCGTGACTAGTTCCAGCTATCACAGAACAAACATTTAGTCCACAGGATTTTTTCTATTTTTAAGAAGGGGAGACACACTGTAAAAAGTGTGAATATACAAATAGTTACATCAAAGAACTATTTCTAAATGAAATGGTGTACTATTTAACATTTACATATGTCTGAACAGTATAGTAAAATATAGATATTTTCCGTTATTTGAGGTTACTAAATCTAAATTAATTCCGTGAATGTTTTTTTATATCGGTTGCATTCGAAAAGTTGTAATGTTGTTTTCATTCCTTCAAAATAAATAAACCTCACAAAAAGGAACAAGTGGTGTATATTATAGTCTATTAATTAATATTGAATATAGATCCAAAAAGGTCATAAAAGGACCAAATATAGTAAAATGCTATTAAAAAAAATAAATAAAAATGAATAGGTAACACTTTATAATAAGTATACAGTAATACAGTACTTACAATTCATTAACAAACTATTAGTTTATAATAAGTATACAGTACTTAATAATCATTAACAAACTATTAGTTTATAGTTAAGTTTATTTGGTTCATATATTGTAGTTTCTAAATTGTTAATATATTACAGTTTTTTCAAATTGCTTAGAGACTAAAAGTCAAACTTGAGGCTCACTCTATGAAAACATTTACTCATGTACCGAATCTTCAGACCAAGTCTGCAAAACTACAAGCACATTATACGCGTTATACTCATTTTGCTTTTGTAAAACAAACTTTTTGCAAATCTCTAAACACAGTTTTCTACATTACACACATCATTCAAAACTAACAGCTTTTTTTGTTTCATTTGTCACTGCCATTTAAATGCCACATTCAATTACTGATGACCTACACCCAATGATCATGCGTGAAAACACCTGATTAGAAAACAAAACTCAGTGTTTTGAGAAATAAATAATTTTTTACCCCCTTTAATTTCTGTTTAAAGTGTATATATATATATATATATATATATATATATATATATATATATATATATATATATATATATATATAAATATTTACATATATACAGTGGAGAAAATAATTATTTTATCCCCTGCTGATTTTGTAAGTATGCCAATTTTGGTCTCATCTGGCCACAGCACTTTCTCCCAAGCCTTCTCTGAATCATTAGATGTTCATTGGCAAACTTCAGACGGGCCTGTACCTTCTTGAGCAGGGGGACCTTGATTTCAAGCCATTGCGGCGTAGTGTGTTACCAATGGTTTGCTTGGTGTCTGTGGTCCCAACTGCCTTGAGATCAGTGGTGTAGTCTAGTTTTTTGTAGTGAGTATACTGTGATATAACAACTCTAACAACTTTATCTCTACAAACCTTTATTTTAGAGTGTTTTAAATTAAAGACATTTAAGCTTCTGTGTGTTTTAAAAAAACTATTATTATTATTATAATTATTATTATTAGGCCTACTTGAAGTATACTCTACTGTGCAATAGTAATACATTTCTGTTATATTTTCTTCAAGTTATACAAAACTTGGATTTTGACAGGTTGTCATGAAGACTTTAAAGTTTGTGAGTGTGTATATGATACGAATGAATGACGATAGTTTTATCAAATGAAATGGTAAAATTCTTGTGAAGTTACTCTCATAAAAGCTCTGCAATGAAGTTCAAATGTGTGCATGTCCTCCTCATAGACGCGGAAAACACCACGAGTGTCACGCGCGCATCAGTGTGTAATAGAGCACACATTGAGCGCTAATTCACAGAAACACGCAGAACATTAAGAGTTTATTTCAATAGCAGTCTTTTTGAGCTTTAATATTCATAGACACTTAGTAAATATCGAGATTTGATTCATTGTATCATTACTTCATTATTTATTCATTCAAAAATGGCCAAATTGCGTAACGTTCCGCCTTACTGTAGGCTAAGTTACATTTGTTGCTGGATTCCGCGATTCGATCCGTGTCGCTGCGCAAACACAGACGGGGTGAATTTATGAATGAAAGTTCTTTCACAAAACGATGTTGTTACGAATTCTCACGTTTTTAAAATTGGGTATACGGAGATCTTTGACATTTCCTAGTGGGCATACGGAAATCCTTGACATTTTCTAGTGGGTATACGGCGTACCTGCGTATCACGTAGACTACACCACTGCTTGAGATCATTAACAAGCTCCTCCTGTGTTGTTCTGGGCTGATCCCTCACCTTTCTCATGGTCATCCGTACCCCATGAGGCGAGATCTTGCATGGAGCTACAGACCGAGGGCGATTGATGGTTATTTTGTACTTCTTCCTTTTCCAAAAAATGGCTCCAACAAAAGTCTCCAAGGTCTACAATCTGGTCCCTGATGTGACAGCTCTTTGGTGTTGCCCATGATGGTGGAGAGGTTGGAATGGAAGAAGCAGATTCTGTGGACAGGTTTCTTTTATACACATTACGAGCTGACATTAGGAGTACTTTCTTAAAGTGACATGACAAATCTGTGTTTCACAAGGGCACATAACCAATCTGTGGGAGGCAGAATTCTTGTTAGTTGGTGGTGGATCAAATACTTATTTCACTCGATCTAATGCTAATCAATTTATAACCTTTATATAATGTGTTTTTTCAGGATTTTTTTTGAGAATTCTTTCTTTATCCATTAAAATAAACCTAGCATAAAAATTATAGACCCTTCATTTCTTTATAGGGTAAACTTCAGGGGCAAAGTGGGCAATCATCAGGGGATCAAATAATTATTTTCTTCACTACACACACACACACACACACACACACACACACACACACACACACACACACACACACACACACACACACACACACACACACACACACACACACACACACACACACACACACACTATATGCACAAAAGATACAATATAGATTGTTTCGCACCAGCTTCACAATAGTTACAAATACAAATTCTGTAAAGCAGTTCTAACAAGCTCAAGTCAGTTTAGTATTGATTCAGTTCAGTTCAATAACTGTGAAATTCATCAGTACTGTATTTGTGCACATACGTGTGAGTAACTCCCAGAGGTTTAAAGTCCAGGGGTCAGAAAGTAAAAGTCCTGCCGTATGTGTATTCCACCCATGAACTCAGCCAGCTGTATTCACTAATTACTGTAGTTCTCCTGGCTAAAAAAATGCTAATTAGCAAATCCAGGTGATTGGAACAAAATACTGAGGAGGACTTTTACTTTCTGAACCTGGACTTTACACCTCTGCTAACTCCTGTAACTCCACTGCACTTTATTACTTTATTATTACTTTAAAGAATGTAGTAAAAGAAAAATTAGAAAGTAACAGAATTGCTCTGGTCAGCCACTGGTCAAATGGTCCCCTATACAGAACTTCAGTTGTCACCTCTGTTAAACTTGTTACCTGAGGGAGGGGTGAGGATGGTGCCCCCTTGGTTAGTTCCCTACGCAGACCACTTATTCTGCGTATATCGAACAGTGGTACTGGAATCGTTGAAGTAGATGAAGCTGAAGACAACAGTGGTAGATGATCGCAGGATCCTCTCCATTGTAAAGAAAAACCTATTCACAACATCCAGCCAAGTGAAGGAGACTTTCCAGGAGGCAGGTGTGTCATTGTCAAAGTCTACAATCAAGAGAAGACTTCACGAGAGCAAATACAGAGGGTTCACCACAAGGTGCAAACCATTCATAAGCATCAAGAATAGAAAGGCCAGATTAGACTTTACCAAAAAACATCTAAAAAATCCTGACCAGTTCTGGAAAAGCATTCTTTGGGCGGGTGAATCTAAGATCAACCTGTACCAAAATGACGGGAAGAAAAAAGTATGGAGAAGGCTTGGAACAGCTCATGATCTAAAGCATATACGTCATCTGTAAAACATGGTGGAGACAGTGTGATGGCATGAGCATGCATAGCTTCAGTAGCACTGGATCACTGGTGTTTATTGATGATGTGACAGAAGACAGAAGCAGCCGGGTGGATTCTGAAGTGTACAGGAATATACTGTCTGCCCAGATTAAGCTGAATGCAGCAAAGTTGATTGGACGGCGCTTCACAGTAGATGGACAATGTTCCAAAACACACTGCAAAAGCAACCCAGGAGTTTTTTTTAAGGAAATGAAGTGGAATATTCTGCAATGGCCAAGTCAATCACCTGATCTCAACCCGATCGAGCATGCATTTCACTTGCTGAAGGCAAAACTAAAGGCACAAAGACCTACGAACAAACAACAACTGAAGACAGCTGCAGTTAAGGCCTGGCAAAACATCACAAAGCAGGAAACCCTGTCTTTGGTGATGTCCATGGGTTCCAGAATGCAGGCAGTCATTGCCTGCAAAGGATTCTCAACCAAATATTAAAAATGAATATTAAAACAATCAGATTATCACTCCCCCCTCCTGCCATCCAACCTGAGCTTAAGGTCTGTGTGGAAGACGTGAGCCGAGTCTTCAAAAAACAGAAGACTAGGAAAGCCTCAGGCCCAGACGGCATCTCATCTGCTTGTTTAAAAGCCTGCGCTGACCAACTGGCCCCGGTCTTCACGCAGATCTTCAACAGATCATTGGAGCAGTGTGAAGTTCCCTGCTGCTTCAAATGCTCCACTTTCATTCCTGTCCCCAAAAAACCCAAAATCACTGGACTTAATGACTACAGACCTGTCGCTCTCACGTCTGTGGTCATGAAGTCGTTTGAAAGACTGGTGCTGGGCCACCTGAAGAACATCACTGGACCCCTGCTGGATCCCTTTCAGTTTGCTTACAGAGCAAACAGGTCTGTGGATGATGCAGTCAACATGGGACTGCATTATATCCTGCAACATCTCGACAGACCAGGGACTTATGCAAGGATCCTCTTTGTGGACTTCAGTTCGGCCTTCAATACCATCATGCCTGGTCTTCTCACAGCCAAACTGACCCAGCTCTCCATACCATCCTCGATCTGTCAGTGGACCACCAGCTTCCTGACGGACCGGCAGCAGCGAGTGAGACTGGGGAAACACACATCCAAGACACTCACAATCAGCACCGGAGCCCCCCAAGGGTGCGTTCTCTCCCCACTGCTCTTCTCCCTGTACACTAATGACTGCACTTCTAAAGACCCCACTGTCAAGCTCCTGAAATTTGCAGACGACACCACTGTCATCGGTCTCATCCAAAACGGTGACGAGTCTGCTTACAGACTGGAGGTTGAACAGCTGGCTGCCTGGTGCAGTTATAACAACCTTGAGCTGAACACGCTCAAAACAGTGGAGATGATCGTGGACTTCAGGAGGAACAGCCCAGCACTCCCCCCACTCACCATCATGAACAGCACTGTGGAAGCGGTGGAGTCATTCAGGTTCCTGGGCACTATCATCTCTCAGGACCTGAAGTGGGACAATCACATTGACTCCACTGTGAAAAAGGCCCAGCAGAGACTATACTTCCTTCCCCAGCTGAGGAAGTTCAACCTGCCACAGGATCTGCTGATTCAGTTCTACTCAGCCGTCATTGAGTCTGTCTTGTGCGCTTCCATCACTGTCTGGTTTGGTTCAGCTACCAAATCAGACATCAGGAGACTACAACGGACAGTCTGGACTGCGGAGAGGATCATTGGTGCCCCCCTGCCAAACCTCCAGGACCTGTACTCTTCCAGAGTGAGGAAGAGAGCAGATAAAATCATCACAGACTCCACTCACCCTGGACACCACCTGTTTGAACTGTTACCGTCAAGACGGAGACTCAGATCACTGGCCACAAGAACATCTCGGCACAGGAACAGTTTCTTCCCACAGGCCATTTCCCTCCTGAACAGTTAACACTCCTCCTAAGGCATATGCCTGTAAGTGCAATACTCCCACTGTTTAGTGCAATATCCTACAACTCAGGTGATACTTATATGTAGATTTATTTATTTATAATATTCAAAACACTGTAAATAGGTTCATAATCTGTAAATCTGAAAATGTCTATTCTGACTAAACCCAACTGTGATAGTTTTATTCTCATATATTTATATTTTTATTTTTTATTCTTATAATTTGTAGTACTATGTTTCATGTTGTATTTGTATTTGTATATGTCCACTGGAAGCCTCAATACCAAAACAAATTCCTTGTGTGTGCAAGCACACTTGGCAATAAAGCTCTTTCTGATTCTGATTCTGATTCTGAGAATATGATCCAGTTCCATCTGGTTGAAAATCGGAGTCATCATGCGGGTATGGAGACGGGGTTGTTGAGGATCAATGCCGATGGCTGTCGTGTCGATGAGGCCTTCACAGGGGAGAGTCAAGTTGACACAATCTCTGCTGACACTTCAGGGATGCGTTGTGGTCGTGTCTGGAAGCAGGTCCACCATCTGATCTGGATAGGCAAGGCAAGGCAAGGCAAGTTTATTTATATAGCACATTTCATACACAATGGTAATTCAAAGTGCTTTACATAGAAGAAATTAAAATAATCAAAAGAAATCAGAATAATTAAAACAGTTTAGAATAAAAGATAAAATACAGAAATAATCAAAAGAAATCAGAATAATTAAAACGACTCGGTTACTAACGTAACCTCGGTTCCCTGAGAGGAGGGAACGAGTATTGCGTAAGTAGCTTACGCTATGGGAAAACTCCTTTTCTCGAGAATATTGAAGTCTTTATGTAAAACGCATTGCAGCTGCACAGCTGACAGCAATGAACGAAGGCAGCTCGGTCATTGGCTGTGCTGCGGCAACTTGCTCGAACCAATGACGGGGCGACTCTGAATGCGCGACCAATGAGCGCGCTTCGCGCCCGCGCGCGTCAGAGCCCGCCAAGATGGGCGTGGCCAAGAGCTATATATTGGGCGCCCCGTCATGAGAGTTCTTTAGGTTAAAACGACTGAAGCGAACTAACCAAGCACAAGCACGGCAGCTTACGCAATACTCGTTCCCTCCTCTCAGGGAACCGAGGTTACGTTAGTAACCGAGTCGTTCCCTTTCGAGAGGTCTCTCCTATTGCGTAAGTAGCTTACTCTATGGGAACACCATGCAAAACGCCGTGCGTGCTGAACTTCACCTTATGATAGCCAGAGGCAGGTGCCTGAGCTAAAAAAGCAAAGTTATCATCCAACTAGCCGGCAGAGGCGAGCTTTATATGTGGGAAAGAATACAGAGCGGCTAGAAGGCGCTCAGTGTGACACAAGCACATACATAATCTAGATACGAACTCGTAGTTCAACTAGCATCATGCTGATTGTACATTGGAATGCAGTGTCGGGACCTGTAGGTTGTAGAACCTGATAAATGTGGACGGTGAGGCCCAGCCTGCCGCCGCACAAATATCCTCGATCGGTATCCCGCTCGACCATGCCCAGGAAGAAGCCACACTCCTGGTGGAGTGTGCTTTGACTCCCCAGGGGCATTGAAGTCCCTTAGCTTCATAAGCCAGCGCTATAGCTTCAACTATCCAGTGAGAGATTCTCTGCTTTGAAACGGCGGAACCTTTCGTACGGCCGCCAAAGCATACAAACAGTTGTTCTGTCTGTCTGAATAGGGCAGAACGCTCCAAATACACTCTGAGAGCCCTAACGGGGCAGAGTAGATTAGCGTCGTGTTCGTCTGCTGGGGACGATAGCGCAGTTAGGGAGATAACCTGTGCTCTGAAGGGAGTGGTGAGCACTTTAGGAATATACCCATGTTTCGGTCTAAGGACGACCCTGCAGTCGTTAGGTCCGAATTCTAGGCAGGCAGCGCTTGTCGAAAGCGCGTGCAGGTCGCCCACTCTCTTGACCGAGGCGAGTGCCAGCAAGAGCGCAGTCTTGAGCGAGAGCTGTTTAAGGTGCACGGTTCGGAGTGGTTCGAACGGAGGCCCTTTAAGAGCGTCTAGGACAGTAGCTAGGTCCCAGATCGGCACTGAGGGGGGGCGTGAAGGGTTCATCCTCCTAGCGCCCCTTAGGAAACGAATAATTAGGTCGTTTCTTCCCAATGGACGTTCCATTACAGGGTCGTGTGATGCCGTGATGGCCGCCACATATACTTTGAGCGTGGAGGGGGCGCGGCCCGCCTCCAGAAGCCCTTGTAGAAAAGCGAGTACGTTCGTAATCTCGCATGTTTCAGGGTTCAGGCCCTTGGCATTACACCAGACACTGAACACTTTCCATTTCTGGGCATATAAGCGTCTCGTGGAGGGCGCCCGCGCCTCAGCGATGGTTTTTAGTGCTCCGCTCGTGAGGTTCCTGGGAACCCGTTGAGGGGCCATGCATGAAGGGCCCACAGATCGGGGCGGGGATGAAATATCATCCCGTTGGCCTGACTGAGGAGGTCTGGCCTCAGTGGAATCGGCCGTGGTGCAGATTGCATTTGCATCAGATCTGGAAACCATGTTTGGTTCTTCCAGAGTGGGGCTATCAGCAGCACTGCGTCTTTCTCCTCTCTGACCCGACTGATGACCTGCGGTAGCATCGCGATCGGGGGAAAGGCATATAAGGGACGGCTCGGCCAGCTCTGGGCGAGCGCATCCATGCTTTTCGTGAAGAAAAGAGGGCAGTGCGCGTTCTCCTTGGAGGCGAAGAGGTCGATCTCCGCTTTGCCAAAGGTTTTCCATAACCAGTGAATCGTCAGCGGGTTGAGAGCCCATTCTCCTGGGAGAATTTTGTCTCTGGATAGCATGTCCGCCCCCTGGTTCAGGGCACCTGGCACATGCGCTGCTCTCAGCGAGCGCAAGTTGTGCTGGGACCATAAAATGAGTCTCCTGGCCATTGAATGCATGGAGCTCGACCTGAGTCCACCCTGGCGATTTATGTACGATACTACCGTCATGTTGTCCGTTCGGACCAAGACGTGTTCGTTTCTCAGCTGTGGGAGCAGGGCTCTGAGAGCCAAAGCGACCGCTTTCATTTCCAGACAGTTTATGTGTAGGCGCTTCTCCGGGTTTGACCAAAAGCCGGAGACAGGCCTGCCCTCGTAAAGGGCCCCCCAACCTATTTTGGAGGCATCTGTCGTTATCATCTTTCTCCTTGTGTTCACACCCAGACTCACGCCTGACTGGTACCAGTCGGCGGCTTTCCAGTGCGTCAGGGCTTTTATACAGCCGTGGTTCGCTCTGATTAAAAGGTGGCCCGAACGCCACGCGTGAGTAGGGACGCGGCTCTTGAGCCAGCGTTGGAGAGGGCGCATATGCAACAATCCTAGCTGGAGTACGGCCGATGCTGAGGCCATGAGACCGAGCATCCTCTGAAACCGCTTGACGGGGGCGAGCGCGCCCGCCCTGAATGATGTTGCAAGGCGCCGGATGGTGAGCGCGCGCTCTGATGAGAGACGCGCTGTCATTTGCATCGAGTCTAGAACTATTCCCAGGAAAGAAATCCTCTGGCTGGGAGATAGTATGCTTTTTGCAAAATTGATTCTTAGACCCAGGCATTCTAAATGGCTGATAATCCAAGATCTGTGTGTTATTAACTGACTCTCTGATTGTGCTAGAATCAGCCAATCGTCGAGATAATTCAGTATTCGCACTCCCCTTCGCCTTAGGGGGGAAAGTGCTGCATCCATACATTTCGTGAATGTACGGGGAGCCAGGGACAGGCCGAACGGAAGTACTGTGTACTGGTACGACTGTCCCTCGAAAGCGAATCTCAGAAACGGCCTGTGATGAGGCGCTATTGGAATGTGAAAGTAAGCATCTTTCAGATCCACTGAGAGAAACCAATCTCCTGGGCGTACTTGCGCGAGGATATGCTTGGTTGTTAACATTCTGAACGAGCGAATCATTAGTGCTTTGTTCAGGTGTCTGAGATCTAGGATGGGGCGGAGACCGCCATCCTTTTTCGGGACGAGAAAATAGCGGCTGTAAAAACCTGCCTCGCTCAGAGAGGGGGGAACAGTTTCCACAGCACCCTTTTCTATTAGTTTGCGCACCTCGGTGTGTAGAACATGTGAGCACTCTTTTCTCACTTTCGTCTCGACCACAGTCGTAAAACGTGGTGGTCTGCGAGCGAACTGGAGCGAGTATCCGTGCTTTACTATATTCAATACCCATTTCGGCATATCTGGAATATTTTCCCATGCCGCTGCGTGTACAGATATGGGCTGAATACAGGCTAGGGGCGGGCCGCTGTGACGCAGGGACCCGGCCAGCGAATGGCCTGAGCTCATAGCTCTCAGAGGCGCGGGTGCGCGCTGAGCAGCTGAGTGAATGGGCGCGTGTGTGATTACAGCAGCGCGCGCTGTGTCTGTAAAACTCGCAGCCTGGGCTGGGGTTGTGTTTGACACTGTAAGGACAGTGTTTATAAGTGGGGGTGCATAAACAGTGGTAGGCACACGCGTCACTTTTATAATGTTTCCCGCTTTTACTGGGGATGAATTTATAACTGTGTGAACAGTGCTTGTGTGTAGTGGTGCGTACATGACCGTAGGCACGTGATCTACATTCATGGGGTGCGCAGCTTGAGCTGGGAATGAATTTGGCACTGTTTTGACAGTATCTGGGAATGCACACCTTGTGGACATGTGAACCCTTAGTGACACAGGCAGAAAAAGACTCTTTTTGTGTTTTCTGTGCGTCGCCGTAAAAACGGCGTTTGTTTGCAGGTGAGCGAGCTCTGTGACTGGCCCATTGACTGCTGTATGAACATATCCAGCCGCCTGTAAGGGGACTGGGTAATGCTTGAGCTTTTGCAGAGAGAGTGGTCCGGCTTTTGCGAGACACGCACTCTCTCTTTTCATTCTTGTGGCTAGGACGGCTTTCGAGGCTCGGGGTTCAGCACAATCTTGGGCCGAGGACCCCGTCGCTCAGAAGGCGGCTTGCGGTTGTGAGAGCGCGAGCGGCGTCGAGCGTCAGCCTGAGGCGCGGGCTGAGAGGCGGTGGGGGCTGTTCTAGCCCGCTGCGGCTGCGGCGGCCTCTGTCTGCTCTGCGATGAGCTGGAGCGCTTGGGCAGGAAATGCCGCATAGCTTGTGAAGCATTCTGGGCCTCAGTGAAGCGTTCGGCGAAACCCCTAACCGCCGGTCCAAACAGCCCGCTGGTGGAGATAGGCGCGTCGAGAAATGGCGCCTTATCCGCGTCCTTCATCTCAGTCAGAGTCAACCACAGATGGCGCTCGAGAACAGTCAAATTAGCCATGGCACGGCCGATAGACTGGGCGGTGGCCTTCGTGGCTCGCAGGGCTATGTCAGTCGCGCTGCGTAGGTCCTTAAAGGCCTCGGGTTCGGGGCCAGACTCGTCCATAGAGCGGAGAAGCTTGGCTTGGAACACTTGAAGTACCGCCATAGAGTGAAGCGCTGATGCAGCTTGGCCGGCGGCGGCGTAGGCGCGACCGGCGAGAGCTGAAGTAGTGCGGCAGGGCTTCGAGGGGTGGGAAGCTTTGGCTTTCCATCCGGTGGTGGAGGGCGGGCAGAGATGATTGGCCACGGCCTCCTCGAGGGGCGGTGTTCCCTCGTAGCCTCTTTCCTTCGCGCCGTCCACAGAGGAGAGCGAGGAAGAAAAAGAAGGCTTTAGGCGCGCAGAGTGGGGGGCTTTCCACGACTTGGTGAGTTCGTCGTGAACTTCCGGGAAGAAGGGAGAAGGCCTTTGCCGAGGGGCCTGCTGGCGCCCCTGCAGAAACCACTCATCCAGTCGGCTCCGGGTTGGTTCTTCGGGAGAAGACCAATCGAGCCCGAGGTCTTCCACGGCCTTAGAGAGAACGCGGATAATCTCGCTATCCATGGTGGAGCCCCCGCTCGCGCTAGCTAGCGTCGACGGGGCGGGGTCGAGAGTGGAGCCCGGCCAGTCGTCCGATGCAGCGTCGATTGACAAGCTGTCATCCATTCCCCCGTCGTCCTCGGACGCGCCGAAAGTCACAAGGCCCACCGCTCTGCTAGAGGGGTGTGGGTCCGGCTGGGTGAACTGAACCGGCGGTGGGGAAGGCAAGAGCGGCGGTGAAGCACGCGGAGACTGGCTCGGCGTGACGTCACTGAGCTCAGGTTCAGGAAGCCTCTGTGAGCGGCGCTTTTTCTTAGTGCGCGGCTCGAACAGAGGGATGGCGGCGATGGGCTCGCTCACGGCGAAAGCGGCGAGGCGAGCCCGCAGTGCGGAGAGACCCAGGTCGTCACATTCGGGGCATCCGCCCTTGGTCAAAGCAGCTTCTGCGTGGTCCCGGCACAGGCAGCGAGCGCAGATGATGTGACGATCCCCGTCCGGGAGAAGGTCTCTGCACGACGCGCAGGAAGGCATTTGAAACAACGCCTTGGAAAATTTGCTCTTTTACAAGTGTCGCAGAGCGAACAGATGTAAATACTTGCGTGAGCAGTACGCCGGATGGCTCAGTAGGATCGCGTTAGAAGGCGGCTGAAGGTGCCGACGTCCTCGTAGCAAATCCCGCTGGTATGCTTTTCGACGGCGAAGCTTCAATAATCCGGAGGATCCAGCGAAGAAGGTGTTCGCTGAAGGAGATTAAATCTAAAGAACTCTCATGACGGGGCGCCCAATATATAGCTCTTGGCCACGCCCATCTTGGCGGGCTCTGACGCGCGCGGGCGCGAAGCGCGCTCATTGGTCGCGCATTCAGAGTCGCCCCGTCATTGGTTCGAGCAAGTTGCCGCAGCACAGCCAATGACCGAGCTGCCTTCGTTCATTGCTGTCAGCTGTGCAGCTGCAATGCGTTTTACATAAAGACTTCAATATTCTCGAGAAAAGGAGTTTTCCCATAGCGTAAGCTACTTACGCAATAGGAGAGACCTCTCGAAAGGGAACATAAAATAAAATACAGTGCAAACAGTCGGACGAACAGTGGCACGGTGCTCATTCAGTAAATGCACAGCTAAACAGAAGTGTTTTGAGTCTGGATTTGAATGTGACTACTGTAGGAGCACATCTGATCTCTTCTGGAAGCTGGTTCCAGCTGCGGTTGGCATAGTAGCTAAAAGCAGACTCGCCATGCTTAGAGTGAACCCTTGGTATTTCTAGCCGATGTGATCCTAATGATCTGAGTCATCTGTTGGGTTTATATTCACTGAGCATATCTGCAATGTATTGAGGTCCTAGGCCATTGAATGATTTATATACCAGTAATAATACTTTAAAATCAATCCTAAATGTAACTGGCAGCCAGTGTAAAGACCTGAGGACTGGTGTGATGTGTTCATATTTTCTGGTTCTGCTCAGAATCCTAGCAGCAGCGTTCTGTATGAGCTGCAACTGTCTTATGGTCTTTTTGGGAAGGCCAGTGAGAAGTCCATTACAATAATCCACCCTACTGGTGATGAAAGCATGCACAAGTTTTTCTAAGTCTTGACTGGAAACAAAGCATCTAACTCTTGCAATATTTTTCAGGTGATAGTATGCTGATTTAGTTATTGCTTTGACATGACTACTGAAACTAAGGTCTGATTCTAGAGACACACCCAGATTCCTGACTTGATTTTTAGTTGTTTGACCCCTAGACTGAAGGTATGCGTTAACCTTGAGAACTTCATCTTTGTTTCCAAACGCAATGACTTCAGTTTTGTCTTTGTTTAACTGAAGAAAGTTTTGGCACAACCAATTGTTTACTTCATCAATGCATTGGCAAAGGGAGTCAATGGGGCTGTAATCGTTAGGCGATAGGGCTAAGTAGAGCTGTGTGTCGTCTGCATAGCTATGGTAAGCGATTTGGTTCTTTCTCATTATTTGGCTCATTGGGAGCATGTACAGGTTGAAGGAGTGGCGCAAGAATTGAGCCTTGCGGGACTCCGCATGTCATTGATGTCCACTCAGACTTATGGTCTCCTATACTCACATAATAACCTCTGCCTCCTACGGCTCGGATCCAGCTGATACAGTAAACCTCGGAATTAGCAGATAGACTAACATTAGTATTGATGCCATTCTTCTTATGATGTAATGAGTACATCTGGTGTTTTGGAATTTATGCAGTCTAATAATAATTTATTTACCATTGTATCCCATTGTACCATGTTTACCATTGTAAACAGTGGGACGGTACTTCCGCCGGTGCCATCGACCGTGACGTTTCAACGTGATGACGTAGTTCCCGGCGCGTTGTAGATAAGCTCAATCCGAACAATTGTAGTTAAAAAGTATATATATATATATATATTTTTTTTTTTTTTTTTTGAAAATTACCTATCGTTTTGCTAGATAAGACCCTCCTCCTTAGCTGCGATCGTGCACAGCCTGTTGAAGCACTTCAAAGACCTTTGAAACTGCATTGATTTGGACTTCAAAACGTTGGTTGCCATTGAAGTCCATTATTCGAAGAAAAATCCATAAATGTTTTCCTCAAAAAACTTAATTTCTCTTCTACTGAGGAAAGAAAGCATTGGGGTGAGTAAATTATTAGGACATTTTCATTTTGAGGTGAACTAATCCTTTAAGTTTTCAGTTTATTTTACTGATGATTTAATTCTGACTGTATGAATCGATTTTTCATACAATACATACAATATCCATAGATTTTCGGTTCAGTGTACTGGTGATTCGAAACTGCAACACTTCTTGAGAATCGCTGTAGCAAAACGGCGCTGATCGCCCGCGCGCGCGCGAGAGAGAGCTGGCGGCTCCATATGCTTTTGAACCGCCCTCGCTTTACTTTAATGAACTTATTTAGAAATAAGCTGTTCCTGAAAATATCATGCATTAATGTTAACACAAATAGCCTAAATGTTTAGTTTGGCAGTTTTACAAAACATTAATTGTGTTTCAAACCTTTAAAATGTAGCAGTTGTGCTTTCATGTTAATTATTTTGCTGTAATGCTTTATAAACAACATTCATATTTCTGAATGCTAGATAGCCTAATTAAATCTGTGTTCAATATTGCAAGATAATAACAGGCATTGTCTGAGTTAAATACAGTGCAAGTGCACTAGTTTTCAACAATTCTTCTTTGTTAAATTTTAATGGTGTATTGTTTGAAACACTTTAACAGTTTTATTAAAACAGTTTTTTTAATACAAACAAAATTTTTGAATGTGTCATTAACTATAATTACAGTACAGGAATTTCATAAATCGCCATACATCTTTCTTTGAAAACAGCCTCACTCAATTATTTTTGTCCAAAATCCCTTATTGAGGTCATAAAACACTCTTCATTTAGCTTCAACAGCATCTTCAACTAAAACAATGCACAGTCATTTAAGACAATTTTTTTTTTTTAAATAAACAATTTAATACTTTCGCTCCACCAGTTGTTTCAAAAACTCATACAGTGATAATACAGTAATTAAGTCATAAACATTTCCAATATTTTTTATTTTGTAACCCTTTTTGGTTTGCAACAAAATAATAAAGTAGCCAAGCATGTATTTCGTCCGGGGGAAATAATTACACGCATGCTCAGTATCTCCATCAGCTCATCGGTTCTCAGTATGTCGGACGCGTCCGAAAGAAACCGTTTTCGCTTCAGTCAGTGGGTGCTTCTCATTTCTTATTTGTGCATCCTCGCTTCCTTTCCTAGCGCCTCAGCTCATCCCCCTGTAGGTTTTGAGGGAAGGACGCAAGGAAAGAAAATGAGGACGGAGGAATCGAATGAAAGCTTTTTTTATACATTGGAATACTTGATCACTCGAGCGTCACTTCATAGCGTCATCAGCAGCGCTCAAAGGATCTGCCCTTATGTTGTTGAAGTTTGTTTATTTAAGAAAATCATAATAAATAATAATAAAGCAAGAGACCCTGTTGAAATATGTGTAATGTGTGGTTTATATAAACTGCAAAGGGAAGTATACATTATAACAGATTGTGATCGATGTGAAGGGGGAGGAGAATGTATACGCGCGTCACGTTTAGTCGATAAAACTCTTCCGCATAGGATACACCTGTGTATCCTCGCTCATGACCCCTCTGGAAGCCTCCTCCCTCCTCGATCCTCGCCTCCTCGCGGTGCAATTAGAGAATTGAGATGTCCTTCAAGATGGCTGAGCTCGATCGGTTTCCGGGTCATAGGATGGAGGACAGAGGAACAAGGAGACGAGGAGGGATATTGAGAAGCACCCAGTGAGTGTACTGGTGATCGATTTCGAAAAACGTGCTGCAGGCTGTACCTGTGCGTTGAGTAAGGGGAGGTTGCAGACCTGAAGCCGGTACATATACGCCCCTGGCAGTTTTACGCCCCTGTTGTTCCTGATGCGTCCAGTAGGGGGAGGCTTGTACAGCGACACGAATTGAGTTATGTTAGTAAATAATCTTCTTTTTTTAAATTAATCCATTTATTTATTTTGTATTGCAAATGAAAGACATTAACAGTGAGAAAGAGAAAAAAATAAAATAAAAAAAATAACAAGGGGGGCATCAAAAGAGATTGAGGCTACACAAATCAATACAATTTTACATTTTGTCAATATAAAAAATTAAAGGTTCTTTACAACAGACACAATGATATTATTTATTTTAGAAACCTTTGAGTTTAAAGGTTTTGACATTTTCTTAAAAGAAGAAAAAAGGGACTATATCAGAGAAGAATATTCTTAACCCTTAAACAGGCAAGAGTTGAAAATGCTAAGCAAAAATTAATTTCATTTCATTTTTTATATCATCTGGACTTAAATAAAACATATCCAAAATATATTTTTTTTAAATTTGACGTATGTTGGAGTCTACATAGGCTACTGCTTACTCAAAAGTAAGAAAGTTACTTGCTCCAAGTAATCTACATTTCATTTACTAAAACATTAGGTAACTCGAACCTCTTTCTTATGTAAGCCTTATTACCTGCAAAGTACGCTCTCTTTCGCTCTTTGCGTGCTTTTTCAACAAGAGGCCATAACTTTGTGCATGTTTCTTTGTCTGCAGCGGTCAGATCCTCTTTAAAACGGAGAAGCTTTCTTTGTAGATAATAATTTCCATAAGTCTCTTGCCGTCCATGAAAGAATGCCACCTGATGATCACTGGTCGCGGTGTGACGTTGCTCTTCATCTCTGGAGGTTTGCCAATCCTGTGGACTACATCGATGAGCCTGCCGCTTTATAGAGTAAATAAACAGGAATAATTCTATATTGGCTGCTCTAAAACCTTTAAATCTGTTCTGCTGAATGGAGTGATGGCTCATATTCCCCTTATTTTCTTCCTCTGGCTGTAAACAAAGTGAAGCTTCTCTTTTTTCTAGTTTCTGGTAATTTGAGACCAAAAAAAAGATAAAAGCATTTTTAGCAATTTAAAGCTCCAGTCTGTAACTTTTATGGGTTAAAAATTATCCAAAATAGTACTTAACCAGCCAGTGTTCAAAACTATCTGCATGCCTTAAATCGATTCAAAACGGTAAGCTTGTAATAATGTTTTTAATTCCAATGGTACTGCAGTAAATCCACCATGGTGGATTTCCACGGGAAATTCAAGCATGTCTTTGCGTCATTACGTCACATCTGTACACATAAAAAAGGAGCCTCGGCTAGTAGGATATTGCGTGTGAGGATGTTGGAGGTGGAGATTTATAGCCTTTTCTCGCAGCACTTGATATAATTAAACTTATTCATTTGATGGCTGATCCGAAAGGTTCAAACGACAATCACCAGTGACAATAGGAGATTACCCCATTGTAAAATGCAAAAGTCTTTGGATTTCAGAGTGGCTACAGAAAAAAAGAGACTGCAACCGGGCCCATGCGAAAACAAGGATAATATCGGAAGGGCATTAAATTTAGTCACGCAATGCTGGTGTTGTTGAAGGGATACTCCACTTTTTTAGGAAATAGGCTCATTTTACAACTCCCCTAGAGTTAAACTGTTGAGTTTTACCGTTTTTGAATCCATTCAGCCGATCTCCGGTTCTGGCGGTACCACGTTTAGCATAGCTTAGCATACATCATTGAAGTGGACAAGACCATTAGCATTTCTCATAAAAATGACCAAAGAGTTTCGAAATTTTCCTATTTAAAACTTGACTCTTCTGTAGTTACATTGTGCAATAAGACCTACGGAAAATGTAAAGTTGCGATTTTCTAGGCTGATGGGGCTAGGAACTATACGCTCATTCCTGCGTAATAATCAAGAAACTTTAAGTCAAGTCAAGTCAAGTCAAATATATTTATATAGCGCTTTTCACAATACAGATTGTATCAAAGCTGCTTCACAGTATCAATCAAAACAACTTAATGTTTGTTTATTACTGGAAAAAAGACATCCAAGTTTGGTAGAGCTGATCAATGGTATGATTGGTTAATTAATTTGAATATCCCCAACTGAGCAAGCCAAAGGCAACAGTGGCAAGGAACCGAAAAACTCCATCCAGTGACCTAATGGTGTCCTAACACCCCATCAGGTGACCCAATGGAGAAAAAAAACCTTGGGAGAACCCAGGCTCAGTCGGGGGCCAGTTCTCCTCTGGCGTTTATGAACTAGAGGCCGAATTTACAGTAACTGTAAGATAAAAAAATTATATGAATGCCTGGCTAAATAGATGCGTCTTCAGTCTAGTTTTAAACTGGGAGAGCGAGTCTGAGCAACGAACAATATCAGGAAGGCTATTCCAGAGCTTCGGAGCTAAATGTGAAAATGCTCTGCCTCCTTTGGTGGATCTGGATATCCTAGGAATGACCAGAAACCTCGAATCTAGTGATCTTAAAGAGCGCGATGGATTGTAAGGCGATAGAAGATCCGTTAAATAGACTGGAGCTAAACCATTTAGAGCTTTATAAGTCAAAAGCAATACCTTGTAATTAATACGGAACTTTATAGGTAACCAATGAAGTGATGATAAAATCGGTGTTATATGATCATATTTTCTTAATCTAGTAAGAACTCTAGCGGCTGCATTTTGGACTAACTGTAGCTTGTTTATTGAAGATGCAGGACAACCAGCTAATAAAGCATTACAGTAATCTAGTCTCGAGGTCATGAATGCATGAACTAACTTTTCTGCATCAGAGACTGATAGCATATTACGTAGCTTAGCAATGTTTCTAAGGTGGAAAAAGGCTGTTTTTGTAACATATGAAATATGCTTTTCAAAAGACAGGTTGCAGTCTAATGTAACACCCAGGTCTTTTACTGTAGCGGATAGAGTAACAGGGCATCCTACTATGTTAAAGTCGTGCTGTGAAAGGTTTTGTGGACGGTTTTTAGAACCGATAAGTATTACCTCTGTCTTGTCTGGATTTAATAAAAGAAAATTATGCGTCATCCAATCTTTTATATCTTTAACACAATCTGTCAATTTGGATAATTTAGCGTATTCATCTGGCCGTGAGGAAATATATATTTGAGTGTCATCAGCATAACAATGGAAACTAATTCCATGTTTCCTTAGAATATTACCAAGTGGCAGCATATATATTGAGAATAATAAAGGGCCTAACACAGATCCCTGCGGCACTCCATAGTTTGCCGAAGTTATAATCGATTTTTCTCCATTTAAGTAGACGAAATGGTAGCGGTCAGATAAGTATGACCTGAACCAGCTTAATGCTTGTCCTTGAACACCAGTGTAATTTTGTAGTCGATCTAAGAGTATTGTGTGATCTATAGTATCGAACGCAGCACTAAGATCAAGTAAAACTAGTACTGAGATACAGCCTTGGTCCGAAGCTAAAAGTAAATCATTTGTGATTCTAACAAGCGCAGTTTCAGTGCTATGATGTGGCCTGAATCCAGACTGAAACTTTTCATAGATGTCGTTTTCTTGCAAGAAAGAGCCGAGTTGAGCGGACACAACTTTTTCTAATATTTTTGACATAAATGGAAGATTCGAAATGGGTCTGTAATTTGCTAGGTTATTTGGATCTAATTGTGGTTTCTTAATAAGAGGTTTTATAACTGCCAGCTTGAACGTTCTTGGAACATGACCTAAAGATAAAGATGAGTTAATAATATTGAGAAGAGGCTCTTCCACTACAGGTAACACTTCTTTCAGTAGTTCAGTTGGTATAGGATCTAATAAACATGTTGTTGTTTTAGATGAAGTGATAAGTTTATTTAACTCTTTTTGTTCTATGGTTGTAAAGCATTGTAATTGTTCTTGCGGGGTGATAATTGCGGCCGAATTATAAGGCGCGAGCAAAGATCGAACGTTTACGATTTTGATTCTGATGCTTTCAATTTTCTCGGTGAAGAAGTTCATGAAATCATTACTACTAAACTGTAACGAGGTATTTTGTTCAGACGACGTCTGTTTATTTGTTAGTCTAGCCACGGTATTAAATAAAAACCTTGGATTATTTCGGTTGTTTTCTATTAATTTGCTGAGGTGCTCAGCCCTGGCCGTTTTAAGTGCCTTTTTATAAAGTGACATACTGTCTTTCCACGCGATTCTAAAGACCTCTAAATTAGTTTTTTTCCATTTACGCTCTAAATTACGGGTTTCTCTCTTTAAAACATACGTAGTATTATTGTACCATGGTGCTATACTTTTTTCTCTGACCTTTTTTAATCTAATGGGTGCAACAATATCCAATGTTCTAGAGAGAATGTTGCTCATAGTGCTAGTTAGTTCGTCTAATTCATCTGTTTGTTTGGGTTCAGGCAGCAGCTGAGACAGATCAGATAAGCTATTTGAGAAATGATCTATGGTGGATGGACGAATTGTTCTACCTGGTCGATAACGTGGCGCAGCATGACATATTACAGCAGTGCGTAATATGCAAGTTACCAAGTAGTGGTCAGTGACATCATCACTTTGTGGAATGATATCTATATCGGTTGGATCGGTTCCATATGATATAATTAAATCGAGTGTATGATTAAGACGATGAGTTGGTCCGGTGACGTTTTGCTTGACCCCGAAGGAGTTTAATAAATCTGTAAACGCAGCCCCTAACGCATCATTTAAATTATCTACGTGTATGTTAAAATCTCCAACAATTAATGCTTTATCGACGTTGACCAAAAGATCTGATAGAAAGTCAGCAAACTCTTTTAGGAAATTGGCGTAAGGCCCTGGAGGTCTATATACGGTAGCCAATGCTAGAGATAATAGGGATTTTTTTCTTACATCTAAGAGCGTAACATTTAGCACAAGCACTTCAAACGAATTAAACCTATGACGAGTTTTCTGAGTAACATTAAGGATATCTCTGTAGATTGTTGCAACACCGCCGCCACGACCGATCAGACGGGGCTCATGCTTATAACAGTATCCTGGCGGAGTAGACTCATTTAGACCGAAATAATCATTTGGTTTAAGCCAGGTTTCAGTAAGGCACAGAACATCGAAATTATTATCTGTGACCATTTCATTTACAATAACCGCCTTAGGTGTGAGCGATCTAATGTTTAGAAGACCTAGCTTTAGAAATTGTTTTTGTTCACTAATAGCGAGATTTTTTGTTTTAATAACAATTAGATTTTTTCTAGATCCTGCAGTAGATTTATTATTTGATCTTAGTAAACGAGGAATAGACACAGTTTCTATGCAATGTTCTACACTAGTATTAATATCAATTAAATTGGTGCAGTAGAGACTGTGATTTGGATTTTTGGTTACTAGTCAAATGGTATTTAACATCTTGGAGATGTTATCCGACAGAAGATCTGCCCGTACCATGAGTGCAGCACATATGGTGCAGCAGGCATAATGATATGACGCAGCCCCTGAAAATAGTCCCCAGCTCGTCATATCATTTCGCCTGCTGCACTCATGGTATGGCAGTAAATTTTCTTGATTATTACGATACCTCCAGGTCTTACCAATTATAAATCTCTGGCATCTAGTATGGAAGGCACTTAGCCGACTCTCTTGATGCCTGTAGGTAGTCCAGCATTCAGCGCCATACAACAGAACACATGCCTCATATATACACATTTATGACAAAAATACTAGAAAAAGTAATTTCTGCTCAATTGTGCTCTTTTTTTGCACAATAATGATATGTATGATAAATTTCAGTCTGGATTCAGGCCCCATCACAGCACAGAAACTGCACTTATTAAAATTACAAAAGACTTCTAGCTTCTGACCATGGCTGCACCTCAATACTAGTTTTACTTGATCTTAGTTCTGCGTTCGACACTATAGATAATAAAATACTCTTAGATCGACTACAAAATTACACTGGTATTAAGGGACATGATCATACCTATCAGACCGTTACCATTTTGTCTATTTAAACGGGGGAAAATCCAAGATAATGTCAGTAAATTATGTGTGCAAAGTGCTGCAAAGATCTGAGTTAGGCCTTTTTCTATTTTCAATGTATATGCTGCCACTTGGTAATATTATAAGAAAAACTTTAATTAATTTGTTATGCCATTGATACTCAGTTATACTGTTCATTACGACCAGATGAACTCTGTAAATTATCTAAGTTGACAAAGTGTGTTAAAGATGTAAAATATTGAATGGCCTGTAATTTTCTTCTATTAAATTCAGCGAAGACTGAGGTATTACTTATTGGACCAAAAACCTGTACACAGAACCTATTAGAACACAATTTGCTTTTAGAAGGTTGTACTGTAACTTTATCCTCTACAGTTAAAGACCTGTGAATTATACAAATCGTCTTTCGAAAAATATATTTCATACGTTATAAAACCAGCCTTCTTCCACCTCAAAAAAATCGCTTTGCTACAGAACATGCTATCCGTTTCTGATGCAGAAAAGCTAGTTCATGCATTCATGATCTCTAGACTGAAATACTGTAATCCACTTCTAGCTGGTTCTCCTGCATCTTCGATAAACAGGAAAAATATTGCTACTGACCTATAAGGCCCTTAATGGTTCAACTCCTGCATATGTAACCAATCTTCTGTTACCAATCCATTACGCTCTTTCAGGTCACAAAACTCTGGGCTTCTGGTATACCTAGGATATCTCAGTCCACTTAAGGAGGGAGAGGGTTTTCACATTTGGCTCCTAAACTCTGGAATAGGCTTCCTGATAATGTTCGAGGCTCAGATACACTCTGCCAGTTTAAATCTTGATTAAAGACGCATCTCTCAAGCATTCATATAATGCACCCCCTAAACATATACAGATATATCAGATCAAATGCACATGATTATCCTTGCATAATGTCATGAACAGCAGCTACGCTAATTACTTTCTCTTTGCTTCTCTGTTTGATATCAGGATGCCCATCCTGAGGAAACGAGATGTCAATATCTGTGAAGAGACGGCGCCAACTCCAGCGAGGATTTCAAATGAAGCAACTCTGAATCAACATGCACCAACGTTGACTTTTTCTAAATGTCATAATAATTTGTTAACAAACAAGTATTCATTACTTCAAT
Organism: Siphateles boraxobius; assembly: GCF_051911475.1. NCBI lineage: Eukaryota > Metazoa > Chordata > Actinopteri > Cypriniformes > Leuciscidae > Siphateles > Siphateles boraxobius. Next base: position 5,206,479 of record NW_027508953.1, read on the forward strand.
GAGCTCATTATTGCTGCCTTAAATTATTAAATTGTTTAGCTAACTGTGATTTGTATATGTACTGTACATTTCTGAAATAACAGATCATTCAAAATTTTAATGTGGACTCACGCCTTTTCTGTAAAGCTGTTTTGAAACAATGTGTATTGTGAAAAGTGCTATTTAAATAAATGTTAATTGAATTGAATACTATTAACCACATTACAGCCCATCTTGATACATGTACAGCATGTAGATATGAGGAACTCACCGCTGACAGGTCTGAAGCCTGAAAAGAACCAGAGACAAGTTATTTCACTAAACAAAAAATACAAAACAAAAAAAATCCATTGAAAGACAAAATCATTAAGAGCATAGAACCTACTATTACAAACAAACATATTACATATTTTATGTATGTACAACATTCTTTTACAAAGTACAACATTATCAAAGCACATATGCATTTTTAAAGCTGCAGTAGGGAGTTTTGAGAAAACGTTGACTTAGCCTGAAAATTTGAACAAGCACAACTTACAGGTCCAACCCCCTTGCTCTCTGCTGCGCTACAGTCGAGTAGGAGGTCTCTGCGGAACAAAAGTGGGCTTTTCTAAATTTGTGGGTGTTTTCACGCTGGTGGGTGTTTATAAATCATGCAATGAAAATGATGCCCTACACCCGACCCCACCCCCAAGACCTACCCACACTGTGACGTGGGCAAATCAGGTAACGCGGTTGAAAAAGCCCCTCTGTTTATGGCCTCGCCCCCTGATTTGGGCCCAGTCCCAATACTCACTTGAGCCCTAAGGCCTTCCTGGAAGTGGACACTTGTTGAAAGTGCACTTAGCGGAGTAAGTGTGCAAGGGCCCAAAGCTTTGAAGAGCAGAATTGGGACAGTTTTGCACACATGACTATCTACGTCACTTCTGTTGTGATCAGGGGAGAAAACACCGTTCATTTGGCTAATGTGTGTGCTGCTTATAATAGCTGTAACAATTTCACAATCCTTTGAATGAAAAAATTAATATCTTTTTTTACTCTTAGCTACCAACCTTTCTGTTAATGTTATTAATATTAAAACAGTTTTTGGCTAAGATAAATTGTGATAAGATAAATTGTGATTAAGGTTTACCTGAGCTTATACTGCCTTACCGTATTCACAGCGATTCGAAACAATTTTAATTTAAGTTATTATGGAAATTGATATATGAAATTCTTCCCATCCCATACATGAAAAAATACATGACGTGTTGGTGATATATAGGCTATATATTAAAATAGTCTTACACAGGTTATATGAAATAAAATGACACAACCCTGTCTCTTTTTGTTAAATTTTAGTTTAATTCATCAATAATAGCCATTATTAAAGTATAAGTAGCCTAAAAAGTATAAGAAGCTATATAAGTCAAGAAATAAAGCAAGTTAAAGGATTCAGTCAAACATAAGTCAATAGGCTAATGTTACAACGTTACCATTAAATAGCCTAAATAAATATATAAAGTTATGAAACTTCACTTTGCCCTCAGCCAAAACGATTTGCCAGGGAACAAATCATAGATTAATGAAAGCAAAGATCGCCCGTTAGATATACACAAGCCGATTTATAGCTCATGTTTAACCACTAGACACAGAGCCCGCGGGAAACGTCAGAATGACTAGCCGAGGTAAGGCTGTTCCAGCTGGGGTACATGAGCACTGAGCGCCCGCTGATCCCTGGAACTCCGAAAGCGACAGATCAAATTTTAAATAGGCGTTATCTTTATAAATAAACCACAGATTTGAGATTTAAACAACTATATTCTCGACTGAAAAACTCTTAAAACTACATTTCGTGACACAATAACACTAATATTTTTAAATTTCGCGGCCTTGAAAAACACTTCACCACACCGGCTTCCTTTATCTTCGGAGTTTCCGCTCCCGAACAGCAGCACCATAGCAACCGTTCTCCCCCATTGGTTAGCTGTTCGAAACGTCACAACACTACAAGGATTCTGGGTAATATCCCATAGCAAAGTGAGGTCTGATCATAGACAGTAAAAGAAATGGACACAGCGACCCCGTTGATTTCAACGGAGAGAGTTGAAGCCGAACATGGGCACTCACTTCCTGATAGCCAAGCGTTCTTTTATTTATTTATTTATTTATTTATTTATTTTAATTTTTTTTTATTATTATTCAATGCCACAAGAACAGAGGTATCACATATTCACAATATTACATTAACTGCCAAAAAAAAAGAAGAAAATAAATAAATAATAATAAATAATAAAAAATAATAATATTATTTTTTTACATAAAATCCAGTGTTTTCAAAGCATTGCATGTTTTCATTGCTTTTTTGTTTTTAGTTTGTTCCAAAAGATGTACATATAATTTAAAGTCATTTATAAAATGTGGAAAATTTGGTTTACCTTGAGCCCATTTCTTTTTATGTATATGGTATTTTCCTAATAAAATAAATAACTGTATAATATGCTGTTCTTTACATTCCAAATTGTCTTTCTGAGTATAAAAAAACACATCAAAAACACAAATTTCCATCATACACTTCAGTTTTCTATTAATAAAGGTTTCTAAATCTTTCCAAAATAATCTTGAATAAATACAGTGAAAAAACAGATGCAAAATTGTTTCTTTCTCTAGTGCACAAAATTCACAAGTATACGAAATATTAAGATTAAATCTTTCCAAAAACATGTTTAGCAGGATAAATTCTGTGAAGTATTTTGTAAGACACTTCCTTAATTTTGTTATTGACACAAAACTTATTTGGTAATTTCCATGCTTTAACCCAAGAGATATCACCAAATAAAGAAGACCAAAAGAATCTTGCTGCAGGAAAAGACACAGAACCAAGAGCCTTCCTTATAATCATATTGCTACATTTTTGTTGTAAAACATCAACATTATCAATGAAAATTTTACCACAAATATTGTCCATGTTGATTTCCACTGAATCAGCGTTTTTTAAGAGTAAAATCACACTCTTTGGAATCGCGTCAAGAACAATAGCAAACTCTCTTGGTTTAACTGGTAATTTAAATTTTTGTAGAAATTCAGTATATGATAACAAATATCCGTTGGAATTAACCAATTGTCTTACTAATATAATCCCTTCATTGAACCAAGTGTGATAGAATAGTGATTTGTTTTTAAAAATTATGTCTTTATTATTCCATATGAAATAGTTGTGTGGTGAAAAATTGTGTTTATATACCAATTTCCATGCTAGCAGGGCTTGTCTGTGAAAACTGGCCAATTTTACAGGAATTTTGTCAGCAGAAAAATTACATTTCAACAAAAAATCTATGCCTCCAAGAGTATTAAATATATAATTTGGAAATACGTTCCAAAGACTTTCTCTATTCTTCAAAAACTCTATCAACCATTTAATTTTAAAAGTGTCATTAAGTGTATTATAATCTAAAACCTCAAGTCCCCCTTGTTCTTTGGTGTTACATATTACCTCCTTTTTTAAATAATGTGGTTTTTTTCTCCATATGAAGTCATAAAGTATCTTATCTAATTCCTTAATCACCTTAGGAGGCACATCTAATGATAAAGATGTATATACTGATCTAGATATACATTCCGCCTTTGACAATAATACCCTCCCAATTATTGATATATCCCTCATTAACCACCAATTAAATTTATTTTTTGTTCTCTCAATAATTGGTTCAAAATTTAACTGACTCCTTTGTTTTTCATTTTTACAAATTACTATACCTAGATATGTTAATTGGTGTTTAACTGGGATGTTCTCTATTTCTGTAGAGGAGCAATCTTTAAGGGGAAACAATACAGATTTACAGCAGTGAATGCCTCAATACATCTAATTATTTTTGGTACCTCGAATTTGTTTTTCAAAAAAATTGCAGTGTCATCAGCAAACTGGCTAAGTTTAAATTCTAATCCTAAAGCTGTGATACCATTATACTTATTTCTTTTTACATGCATTGCCAAAACCTGGGTGACCAACAAAAATAAAGAAGGAGAGAGGGGGCATCCTTGCCTGATGCCACGATGAATATCAAACCTTTGTGAAGTACCAAATGCAAGTTTGACAGAACTATTACAGCCATTGTACAATGTTTTGACTGCTTTCGAAAATACATCTCCAAAACCTAACAATTTAATAACTTTGAAAATAAAATCATGATTTACAGTATCAAATGCTTTATAAAAATCAATAAATAAAATAAAACTATCATCTTCAATAAAATTATTATAGTCTACCATATCTAAGATTAGTCTAATATTATTCCTAATATGACGGCCTTGCATAAAACCAGACTGTTCCATATCAATTATTTGATCTAAACCTTGTTTCATTCTTCTAGCAAAAATCATTGCAAACAACTTACTGTCATTATTAAGCAAACTAATAGGCCTCCAATTTTCAATAAGTAACTTGTCCTTGCTAGGTTTGGGAATCAGTGTTATAACCCCTTGTTTTAATGAAGCAGGCAATTCACCTTTTTCTATAGCTTCTATAAATACTAATAATAAAAAGGGTGAAAGTTCTTTAGAAAATGTCTTATAAAACTCTCATAGCCAAGCGTTCTGCGCAGGCTAAAACTGAGCTTGATGACGTAGATGTCACGTGAGCAACCTGACTGACAGTTGTAAATCTTCTAGTAGCTGTGCCAAGACAAATCTGAATCACCCATAGACAGTCACCCAACGTTAATCGTGCACAGAGACGGTGAAGCGCGACCTGCAGCAACTTTTGGTAAGTTTTCTGATTAATTATTTTGTCATTTTGCTTAATATTTATTTATTTAAAATTTAACGTCAGTACGCCTGCGAGACTGTGCGAGCTTCTCCTCCTGTCTATACGGTAATGTCTCTATTGTGCGACATGAAGTCGCGTGGTTATGACGCAATTTTTAGCCTATTTTTACAAGAATGGCTTCTACGGGGCTATAACGTAAGATACAAAGTAATAGAGCCTTTTATACATTGTCGTGTTTCTTTGGAAATAAATAATGGACAAATGAAGTCTTTGGACGCCTCAGATGTAAAGTTATTCGCTGTCAAAGTGACGCCAAAATGAATGGGAGTCAATGGGATGCTAACAGCAGGTGATAGCCAGCTACAATGGCGGCCCCCGGAGGCAGCTTCAACTTCCGCCTGATGGATTACCCCCTTGGGTCTGATGCGCACTTGCGAAAGGGGTGCATTAAGTGCCCTTATGATCACCCCTGGAGAACACTATTAGAGGATCGGGACACCCTACGGCCTTGCACCCCATAGCGAGAACGCGCATTGAGGGGCACAAGGGCGCAAGTGCGGATATTGGGACAGGGCCTTGGTAACTCCTATTACCGTCTGCAGAGACCTCTATTTGCTACAGTCCTCCCTCCACAGCTCCTCCCCCACAGCGGAGCCTGCCGTGAACGCGCAGGCTAGTAAACAGGACCACTGATGACGGTGGATAAACAGTTATGGCACATTCACTAATAGGGACGAAACATCAAAACTAGCTTTACATTGACTATGGCCTGCCCATACTTTGACTACAAACTTGGTCCTCAAATCATTATGTATTTTGCAATACATGTAACTTTATAACTTTGCACTCTTTCTATAAGTTATAAATAGCTAGTAAGATAACGTTAACGGATTAGTTCACTTTTAAAAAAAACTTTTGCTGATAATTTACTCACCCCCATGTCATCCAAGATGTCCATGTCTTTCTTCAGTCCAAAAGAAATTAAGGTTTTTGATGAAAACATTCCAGGCTTTTTCTCCATATAATGGACTTCAATAGGACACAAACGTTTCAAGGACCAAATGATAGTTTCAGTGCAGCTTCAAAGGGCTCCGCTCAGTGTAATCTGAATGGCAGGTGAAATGAGCTGTCAGCGCATTAAATTAATCATATCTCACTGAATACTGAACTGATTTTCACGCGTTTTTTTTGCTGCAAAGGTCATTCATGTAGCTATGATACAGGACACATGGTTCGGCGTATTTTAATATCCATAGTAGGCTTAACAGTAATATAATATCTGATATAAGATATAAAGTGACCAGACACATTATGTGTGATGAAGGATATAATGTATTTTATAAATCACACACTATAAATATAATAAAGAAGCAGAAACAGATAGTTGCAGTAAAGTAAGATATTTTAATAAGTTGAAGAAACAATTTATGATTTGTGACACGCACATACACACGAACAGACACACAAACAAACACGAACAGACACACACACACACACACACACACACACACACACACACACACACTCTCTCTCTCTCTCTCTCTCTCTCTCTCTCTCTCTCTCTCTCTCTCACACACACACAGAACGAATCCACCGAACGCAGCCACCTGTAATAAAAATTGAGAAGAAGATTTTCAACGTGTTTGCATCAGAAATTTTTAAAAATTAATTTCGGACAACATTAAGCCTGTACCTTTTTTATTGTATGTGGATGTGGGAGGGGAAAATGTCGAGACTAAAGCCCTATTCGGATTAACTTTACAAGGGTAGATGGAGTAAGTTAATAATGTAATTTTACCACAGGACTTCTGTAATATCAATAGCCAAATCGCTTGTGATAAGATATAGGTTATCAATAACACTAGAAGTTGGAGGGCTAACTCAATTTGCGCATCTGTCATGCGTGTATTACATTGCTTCCTGATATCTTGTGCGCAAACACAAATAACCTATACAACAGGGCAGTTGAATGCTTATCTGATAACCTAGAAGCTCTTGTAATTATTACTTTAACAATTAACGTTACCCCACCTCTCCATGCCGGGTGAACACCGGCTGATGCAGTAAGTTAAACAGCATTTCGCAACGATTTCAGTACAGTAATAGCAAATATCCTTGCTCCTTCTCGATTATCTGGTAATATTCTATTCACAAAATACAACCAATAGTACAGTAATGTTAAGACTTACTTGTGAAAAGCCCTATTTTCGATGGTCCGGCGATTATAACAGGAAAATGCTCCACAATGCTCTGGCATCTTATCTGCTGCCACGCAACGAAACTAGGAGTATGACCGGTTCAAGATGGCGGCCGGATTTCTCGGTGCTCAGCGACCAATAGGGCATCTAGTCTCTATATGATATCTATGCGTACACGAGCGTGATTGACACTGCCAGACGAGCTTGATTTTTTCACAGATTATCTTTCTCATATTCTACTGTCAGGACATAATGACAGTTTAAACAAATATTTGTTTACAAAAGTTACCTACTGGAGCTTTAAAATAATTACATTCAAAGATTTTAAGACTTTTCGAGGCAAATTGTAAAAATAATTGAAGTCCAGTTTTGTAACACAACGAAGATTAAAAGTATATAAACTTACAGTCTTCTTTCAGTTAAGCATTTTAAGTAATGTATTAATGTTAGATTTCTCTATATTTGACCAATGGTCATTTTGGTGGCTCACTAATGTATTCGATTTCTCAAATACATAAGTAAGCTTGACCACTGACCAGAATTCTTGTGGGTGGAAGAATTTATTGAAAGTAGTAGTGTAGCACAGTTCTTCAGCAGCGATGTTAGCGTGTCGGCCTTCAAAGAATCTCAACCCAAAGTTCTGTCGGTCTGTCAATTGATTGCATCTGATTGACAGTAACAATGCTAATGCATCTGACTCAAGATTACACAATATCTTTCATTAACAACATTTAAGACTTTTCTAAGCTATTTTAACTAATTTAAGACTAAAAATTTGCATTCAATTTTGAATAGTGAATGTAAGACATTTTAATACTTTTTTTAATGATCTAGGTGTCTGCACTCACCTTTTTTTTCTGATACCTCATACATCCACCAATGACAATCAACAGGAAGACAGCAGCAGCACCAACAATGATGCCAACGGGAACAGAATCTCCTGTTTGATTCATATTAGTCAGAGAGCCCTTGAAACTCAATGTTTGTGATTGTGATATTAGCAGTACTTTTTTATTTATTCTAAACAACGTTTACAATATGCAACCAATACAGGGTTAAACATATACAGTTTACATGAGCAAAACAAATGAGGATGTTCAAATAAGCATTTCACTGTTCTATTATAACAGTCAGGTGACAATTATTGTTTATTGTTTGTTTTGTGATTGTTCCCTCTCTGCAGGTCAATCAGGTTTGTTAAAGAGAAGGAATTAAACCCTAAAATAGCCCTTTTCTTACAAACGCAGGCTATGTGGTGTGACTGAGAATGGTAACAATCTTGTAATTTTTCAATAAACATCATGGACTGGTTTCAATGAAAACAAATTTTTTTTTCGTCAGTCAAAAACTACAGTCTCCAAGTTTATCTCAGGAAGGATTTGTATTCATAGTTCACTTGTCTAATCTCTCTTACCCCAGTTAGTCCTGATCTTGTCCTCTGTCAGAATGCTTTCGATGGTTTCACCCTGATGTTGCACCACACAGCTGAACTTGTTGTTCTTCCACTCCTCAGGTGAAACTCTGATGGTGCTCGTCTTCTGGAAGGTTCCGTCCTCGTTGGGAAGAAGTTCACTAAAATCCACATCCTCATGATGCTCTCGTCCATTTTTCATCCAGGAGATTGTAACTCCACTGGGGTAAAAACCTGTAGCATGACACGTCACTGAAGAAGAGGAAGACTTCTGCAGCAGAGACACCTGAGGAGAGACTGAGAGTGAAAGAGCATAAAAACAAGTGATGCCAAGCCTCCAGTTGCTGCAAATGATCCAGGAATCTGGTATGTTTGGTCTTCAATGAACACATATACTATAGTAGTCTTTTAGCTGATACTTTTAATCCAAAATGATACCGAGGGGTTAAACAACTTGTAATGAAGTAACCAGCTCTGAGTTTTAACCACTATAGCACACCACCCCACATCTACATACAGTGTCTGCACAAGATTCCACTTTTTAGCCAGAAAAAAAGTACAGTACTTTTTATGTTAGGGTGTGTTCAAACCTGCGGGTTTGGTTTGATTAAAACGAACTCTAGTTAGATTGCTCTGCTCAGGAGGGATCGATCTGCTTCCAGACGAACTCTGGTGCTGTTTGGCTGAAATATAAATGCAACACAGACCAAATACAGTATATGATGTCACAAGATGCCACCCTAAAAAGGGCAGAAAGCTCAAGCATGGTTCTTCTCCTCATCACAGTAACTACATTGCCCATTAGATTTCGGTACTGATTTGTCCTTGCTGTATCTATGTTTGTGTGTGCAATGGAGGAATTCCTGGTGCTGTTTGGACTCCTTTACGCATTTTATAAGCTCTTCACGAGTTCTCTGCTGGTCAAAATACCACCATATGTACGCACATGCAATGAGCACATATAGTCCGCAGCACACAGCACTGTTTGGGTTTTAGGTAAACTCCACCACAAAAATTTAAGTTTTTTTGTTTTATATATTTAGATTAAATGTTAAAAATGACAGTATGGATGCTAAGTTAAACAGGACCGAATGTATCATTTTCTTTTTTGGTCCGGACCAAAAGAACCAAGAGAACCGAACTACAAGTGTGAACACACCCTTAGAATCTCCTTAGCATGAATCATTATGGTGTAAGTCATTATTTCAAGACACTTTGGGTAAAAGCTTCTGCTAAAACAATGCATTTAAATTAGTAGTTAGTTGGTAAACAAACATTCATGAGTTCTGTTTTCCTATTAAGTTTACATAGTGAAGTATAAAAATAATAAATAAATAAATAAATGGAAAGTTGGGGTGGAGGAGAAATGTTGGATCAATGGAGCTCTATTATAGCTATATTTAGAGAACAGCATTATTCATTTACATAAATACCACATGACCTGTTATACTTAAAATAATCCAAACCTCAAGTAACAAAAAATGATAAATACATTTTTTAATGGTTTCAAGTAAAGAAGATAGTCTTTTTTTAATGAATGAGGCATTTATATAGTACTTTTCTTATGTAATGCTGTACATCAGAAGCGCTTTACAATCATATCGCGTCTCTCTCCTCAACCACCACCAGAGTGCAGCATCCACCTGAACAATGGTGTCACAAGATGCCACCCTAAAAAAGGCAGAAAGCTCAACATGGTTCTTCTCCTCATCACAGTAACTACATTGCCCATTAGATTTCGGTACTGATTTCTCCTTGCTGTATCTTCGTTTATGTGTGCAATGGAGGAATTCCTGGTGCTGTTTGGAAAAAATGTCAAATGAAGATGTAAGACTGAAAAAACTAGTTGAGGAACGACCACTCCTCGAGTGAACAAAGGACCTTGCTGCAAATTAACATTTGATCTCCCACTATCGAGACGAAGGTCTCACCTCCCTCATCCTAATCTACATTTCTTCCCCTCCCACACTCTCTCACTCTCTTGATGAGATCACCTAAAACCTAAAATATGGTTTTAACGTGAACAATTATCATACGGTTTTATACATGTTTGATATCATTTCAAATGTCTCAGTGCGACAGGTACAAATGTCTCATTCCCAAATGAGTAAAACAAAAGGTAATAAGGTTTTTAAGAGTTTAGAAATAACTGACACACAAAGGAATGTGATAAGCTTGTGAGTAAGCAAAAAAGAAAAAGTAGAGTGAAAAAGAGTAGTGAAGGGTTGAAATTAATCCAAGAAAGAAAATGAATAAAGACATATTTTTTATTATTGTTTTCCACACCCTCTTTCTACTGCAAGGACCATTTGGAATTCCTAAAGGCAAGAGGTGCTGATAGAGCTCAAGGCCTGTAGGCCAAACTGGGTGGACAACAGGGGTCTATGAATTGCCTTAAGTATGTTGGGGGAAGTTGTAATCTGATTGGTCAGCTTGTGCGTCTCGTGCTGCGTTTCGTGCTGGTCTTCGGATCGGAGAGCAGTCGAGATCGTGGTCCAGTTTCAGGGCTCTCAGTACAAAGACAATCTCGGTTTCATTTTGGAAAACTGTTGTGTAAAAATTACCTAGCTTACTGTTAGATGACTCCATTTTGGCTGAATCTCCTCTCAGATTTTTCTTTCAACGGGCGTCAACAATCTGTCAAACGTCTTCAACAGACTCGATTCTGTCACCTTGGACCGACAAGGGTAGCACTCTGTAATTACGGTTTACTCAATCTTTCCGCGCACCCAATCAATCAAGCGTGCACAAGAATACATTTCAAGCCCGGTTCTTCCGCCCGCTGTTTTACTAGAATTAAACTCAAGCGCTTTTACTAGAATTAATCAGTAGCGTACCGTGGGGTTTCAGTCAGGGCCTTCAGTAACGCACAACCCCCCCCCCCCAAAACATATTTTGTGAAACGATGATGTCATCACCCCACGTGTCGACTAGTCAGACACGCTAAATCAGTAGCCTAACATCAACAACAACTGCGACTACATGCTTGTGTTCCTGCTTCAGAAGCTACTGAGCCTCTTTTATTTATTTATTTATTATTTAGGCCTACTTTAATGTATTTTTATTTTACTTCTTTATTTACATTTCTTTCTTATGCTATGATTTATTTTATGTATTTTGTAGGGATAGGCATTTCAAGCAAAAATAATATTCGACGATCACAGGCAATAATTTGATAATTATTCAAAACCCCGCCCCCCCCTTTCCATTTCATTTCATTTCATTTCATTACATTTCTCTGTACTGTAGGCATACGTGTTGTAGCCATTAAAGTAAAGTTAGTTTCATATTTATGTTTAAGGAGAGACACGGTAGGCAAAAACATCGTTTTTTTTTCACTGGTCAATTTTGAGATTTTAGGATATTTGTCTTCAATAACATGTCTTCTTTCAGACTTGTGGTGAAAAAAAGTCAGAAATACACATTTAGGTCTTTATTTTACTACACTTTGCCTGTTTGCGTCTGTAGATTTCTCATAAACTCATCAAAAGTTGTCGTTATAAATCATCCTTCTGCTCCGCGATCGCGATCTGCACTCTGTCATCACACACACCGTTAGAAAGCTTGCTCTCTGCTGTACAATACTGCCGGATCCAAATATGGTCATTTCCTTTTTATCAGCAACCAATCGCGAAAGTAAAAGGGGGGATTTTACTCTAAATGCGCGATCTCATTGGCTGATGCTAATTCTTTAAAGCCCGTTTTCTCAAAATGACTTTTGTCTCTCACTCCAAGTCCGAAATCTCCACGTCAGTAGCACCTATATACACCAAACTTTCCAGTCTTGTACCTAGTTATATTATGAAGACATTTACAGAGGGATTTGTAAATATATTATTCTTAGCCTGATTTACATAACATTTTATTCCAAAAAACATGTCGAAAATCATTTTTTTAAGGCTATTGGCAGTATATTCTGATTTACAGGATAACAAAAGTAGATATCCATAAATCCCTCTGTAATTTTTTTCCCATCTAATATGTGAACACAATGAAAAAATAATTTTGAACCTGGCTTTATCCAATACTCAGATTTCGTTTTTTAAAATATATGCAGATTTGCGCATATTTAATTAGATAATGTCTAATTTGCATATTTAAACATTAAATTACAGAAAACTTGTAATACATTTTTTTTCTCATCTTAATGTAGGTAATCAACTGGCAAAGTTTCATGGTGATATCTGCTAGTTAAAAAAAATACCCTATTCACCTGTAGTGTCTCGCCTTAAATAATATGTTATTTTTTCCATTTCATCTATGTTGATTATATGAAAAGTGATCAGCCTATCAGCCAGTATGAGTAGCCTAATCATGCGTAATATCGAGACATCATTTTGACCGCTTTATTAAGTTTTGTTTTGTATAAAGCCCTTCTTTAAAGTGAATTTCGTTTTGTATAAATTGTATCTTAATTTTAATCAATGTTTCATCAACAAATTTCCTGGATTTAATAAATAAGAAGCAAATATAGCAGACAATAGCCTATAATCAGGACATGGAGGCGCCGACGCGATATAACTTGCATCGCACGTGAACTGGAGCTTGTCTCATAAATGAACAGAAACTCAGAAATATATCTAAGCTTGAAATGTCTACTTTTAAACAAAACTATTCAAAACGAAAAGAAACAGACAACTCCCTTATAATCCGTAAGAACTGTGCATTTCTCTCTGTAGGCACCTTCACAATACTGTGAAGGTGGAGAGTCAGCATCATCACAGAAAACACTATTTATTAAGAAACAATTATAATGTCTCCTTGTTATATTTGACACATTTATAATGATCCATTTGCCGGTTCTTTGTGGCAAGCTTTATGCGTCTTCTAACTGATCGAATATCGTGACATCCCTATTTTGTACCGGGCCATTTATGGTTTTCACATTGTTCAATAAAGTTCTTGGTAAAAAAGAAAAGAAAAGAAGCTACTGTGCCTAATATTATTGTATACAGCTTGTATTTATAATAAGTCTTCTTCTCTGTTTAACAAACGACTCTTAGCCACCAATTACATTAAACTCATAGTTTAGCTAAGGACTTATAGTTTAAAAGTGTATATAACATGGATTTAAAAATAATATGAAACACACAACCATGAATGTTGAAAATATTTGTGTGCATTTATTTAAAATGATTAAAATGTATTTAAAACTGATTACAATATTTATATACATAAAAATAATTCATACAACGTAACTTTTTTTATTAATAAGCTAGTCGATGAAAATGCTTGCATAGCGACAAAACTTACTCTTGCTCTTTTACAAAACATTTACAAAAACTTGGTCCCAACAGGGCCTTTAACGTCAACATGTTGAACAAGTCTGCTGGCTCCAGCATTAAACAGACAGACGTGAACGTGGTTCCTCACTGCACTTCCTGTGTGAATGATACTGTGTGTGTGTCTGTGTGCGTGCGTGCATGCATGTGAGGGAGAGAGAACAGGGGGCAGCAGACAGCACTGCGAGGGTAACAAGCTTACTAACACCCCTCACAGTGTTGTCAGCTGCACCCATAGACAGTAAAAGAAAGGCTGCACCCCGTTCCTCGCTGCACTTCCTGTGTGAACGATAAATAACCTGTTCCGTTCAGTGCTAGCTGTTAGCCAGTCATAGCGGTCATAGTTACCCTCAGTGAAAGTGCCGCACAAAACCTTTTCCGGCCTTGGTCAGCCCATCCAGCTTAGGTGTAGATCTTCCTTTTTAAATGATCTCTTTCTTCTCTCCAAACATTCACCTTGAAAAAGGCACACGAAGGAAATCGTCAACTGGACCGGTAAGAGGTGTGAAGGCAGCGGCCATAGCTCAGTTCACTGACATTGCTCACAACCCGCCAACATGGGGCTAGCGCCGACACATCGCTGGGCCCTGAGGGCGTTCTGTCACTGCGCATCGAAATTTGATTGGCTAATTGATACACGTCAGTCAAAGTCATGATCAAATGGGAAATGGCAGCTTCAACGGAAGGGTAGCTATACTTCTAGTGCTGGTCCACGGAGCTGTGATGCGTTTAGATGACCATATGGAAAATCCAGCTCAGTCTCACAAAAAATAACCATATTCTTTATGCAAATATAATCGTAAAAATGAAAATATATATATTTTACATATTATATTATATTATATTTTAGATTCTGACAGGGCCAGCAGAGAAGGCCCTGATGGCCCTGACAGCCCACCTCGGGAATTAATTAAGTTACAATCAAAGATTTTTTAGTAAACCAATACCTCAGTCGTGTCTCTTCCTGTACACCTACGAGCAATTATGGTACTTAACGGTACTTATGGTACCGTTCCCACCTACAGGAGCTTAGTTTTTTGTAGAGACCGGTCTGATTCTGTCAGATCAATCTCTCCCTCAAAACTTACTCTGCTCGTACCAAAGAGACAAACTCAGCCAATATGGTTCATGTTCACTCACAATTATCAATTTACACTTAACATCAATAAAACAATTTGCAGTTTCTTACCCAGAGATGTTTTTTCTTTTCTGTAATTGCCACGGATTCTTTTTGATCCTGGTGGGATTTCTTCCTCTGGTCCTGAGTGCGGGAATTGTCTCTCTCTCCCTTAATTTGTTGAGTTGTATCTCAAACCGTCGAGGTATAAGACCGGCTGCCTGTTGCTTCCGGGGTTTTGTGCACTTTCCGTCAAATCCGCTCAGGACCAGGAGAAAAAGATTCTGCACGGGATCCGACACTTCTGACACCATTTGTAACAGCAATTTTCAGAGGTTAACAAAAACAGCATCAAAAAGGTCAAGAAACTTTCAAGAGGCAAATTGTTATAAAGAGAAAAGGTTTATTCTTCTGAGGACCCTTTTCAAAGCCACAGCTACCCAGCTTTGAAAAGGAAAGACCGTTAGACTCAACCAAATATAGACATTTTATGCAGTTCTCAGTCATAGTAACCCCTCCTACCCAGTTTCTGTCATTTTCCTTAAAGATATCCCATATCTTTAACTGGTTTGGGCTGGTTTTCTACCCCCTGGGCAGGTCAAACTGTTCTTTGTCCCTGAGAATCCAAAAGGCCTTCATTTACGACCTAAATTACCTCCTGCTTCTCTCAGAAGGGGGCATGGGACTTTATTTTATTAGTAAACGACCCCCTGTATTCTCCTGACTAACTTACTTCTCGGGCCCTAGGTGTCTATCTTCCTGGCCCATCTGGTTTTATTACGTTTGTTCTTTCCTGTCCCCCTTCAGCTGCTAGAAACCCTCACAGAAACACATGATTAAATGAAATTAACAGTTTGGAAACAAATGAATATAAGTAATACTGAATTTTTCCGTGACAGGACACATTTAAATTTGGTCATAGTAGAGGGCGAAGGTGAAGCTGCCGGACTGTATGGTTTGCTCACATTGAGTTTTGTGTGTTTTCTGGCATTTAACCTTCACGTGTGCAGTGGGTATTTGTAGTGGACTATTGTGGGGGGTCCCTCTTCCAATTTGGCAGCTGACCCATACCTCCAGACACCCCCGCTCTTGGTTCAATCTGTTTCTCTCAATTGAATGTGAGTGTGTGTATGTGGTGCTGATTAATGGTGTTTCTCATTATAGTGCTTGTGACAAGTTTTAAACTGAGTTTCTAACTATTTAATATTTTGCTGACAAACAAAAATAAACTTTTTTATTCTATACGACTCATGTCTTTTCACCCATCCACGCAAAACGAACCTGTGTGCCCTTAAGGCTATTTCCCTGGTTTTCCGGGGTGGCGTAGTCGATCATATTATATTGTCATTTCCGTTAGAAGTGTGGTAAAATCCTTGTTAGTTCTTTTGAGTCTGTCTCTCGTACCCGCAACGCTACAGAATGTTGAGTCAGTTTTGGCACTCTGAACTGACTTCTTGTATTACAGTTGGTTTGATCACATCATTAGAAATAAGTGTGAACAATTGAGTCGTTGTGTGTAAACTATGAAATCTGTGTTGTAGCCTAGTTGTGTTTAACTTTTGCCTGCCTGTGTTTAGTGTTTTGAAACACAAGTGCATCACAGTGCGAAATGTGTTTTAGTGAGAGAGAATGTGTTCAGAGTTTTGCAAAAAGAGTGCATGAGATTTTCAAACAGTGTTTTAACTACCTAAACTTGTTTATTGTTTTACAGAAAGACTGATTTATTCAACAGATTGGTTTAGGCTATTTGAGAATTTGGTTCAGAGAATGGAGTTTAGCGTTTTAGCAATTCAGAAAAACTAACTATTTGACCAATTGTGTGATGTATGTGTGTTGCTGTGTTAAGAGTTTAGAAAAAGTACTTTACGTATTGGTAAACTCTTGTTAGCAATTGTAAAAAAAAAAAAAAAAAAGTTTACACAATAACTGTAAATCTGCCATCAGATCTACCAAATTATCTTTCAATATGGGGGTGAAGGAATTCCCTGCAATACTTCTACACGCAACATCTGGTGTACCAAATTTTCCACAGTTTGTGTCAGTAGAAATTGTAGATGGACCTACTAAATATTGTTCTTTCAATTATTTAAATTATAATATTTTTAATTCATTTATTTATTTTCTCTTCCTTGCCTTTCATGGTTGTAAATATGATTTGAGACTTCATTGCTGTTATTTATTGTACTTTGCAACTAAATATTGACTGCCTTTTGAGAATTGTAAATTGTTAATAGCCTATTGTTTGTTAAATGCCTATATTTTGTATGTAAATTGGTTTATTTCTCAAAAAAAAACTTTCTTCCACCACCTCGCAAACGACAAAATTAATAAATAAATGCCCCCATTAAAAATGGTGTAAAAAAGCCTATGTATGTGATAATTTTATTATAATTTTATTATATAACATAACATGATATACTAGCACACGGGAAGAGTGTTGAAAAAAAAAATTTCTTTCTTTTTTGCTGTTTCTTCAGAAAAAGAAAACAAGTTCCTAACTTCACAGAACCGCTGCGCCTCTGAGCAACACATGGTGTTTTCTTACTGAACGAATGAATACCGTATTGGAACGAATCGTCTGAATCATTGATTGAACTCACTCGTTAAGACGGTGGCTTGGCACCACCTACGGGCTGTTTTAGTTTCATACTTAAACGTATAATTTAATCGATTTTATCATTTCATATTTCAATATTCAAAATGTTATATTAAAAAAATGAATCTCATAACATTATTTATGCAATTGTAATAGCAGCGTAAATGCATCCATGGCTCCTCTGCATTAACAGTCTGTAAATAATATCTAATGCCATTCAGAGTCAGCGTCTGCACGTCCCACATCTGCAGTGCGAAGATGGATTTTGTTGAAACTGATTTTATTTTACTGGTGACAGCCCTATAGTACTGCCTTATTAACTGAATTGACCAGTTAAACTTAAGAACTTATACAACCCCAAATCAGAAAAAGTTGGGACATTTTGTAAAATGCATTAAAATCAAGAATCTGTGATTTGTTAATTCTATTTAAACTTCTTTTAACTGACGAAAGTACAAACAAAAGTTTTCCAATGTTTTCACTGACCAACATAATTGTATTTTGTAAATATGAACAAATTTAGATTTTGATGGCTGCAACACACCCCAAAAAAGTTGGGACAGAGACTAAATAAAAGTGAAAAGATTATCCAAATTAGATTATCCAACTCTTTTGAAACAGTCAACAATGAGCAGGTAAATTGGTAATAGGTGAGGGTATCGTGTTTGGGTGTAAAAGTGCTTCTCAGTCTTTTTAAGCAAAGATGGGTCATGGCTCATGACTTTGTGCCAAATATCATGAGAGAATTGTCAAACAATTAAAAAAATCACATTTCTCAATGCAAGATTGAGAAGAATTTATGTCTTTTATCATCTTCCATACATAATATTGTCACAAGATTCAGGGAATCCAGAGAAATCTCAGTCTGTGTAGGGCAAGGCAGTAGACCTCTGTTGAATGTGACCTTTGAGCCCTCAGATGGCATGCACAAGATACCATCATGCAAATCCGTTAAATACAGCCACATGTGCTCAGGAGTAATTTGGAAAACCATTTTCACTGAACACAGTCTGACTCTGCATTAAAAAATGCCACTTGAATCTCTGTTACGCAAGGAGAAAGCTTTACATCAGTTCTATGTTGAGATGCCAGCGAGTTCTCTGGGCCTGAGCTCATCTCAGATGGTCTAGAAGACAGGATGATGCATATAGCCTATAATAAGGTTTTAAAAAATGCCCCAGGAAATCAATTTATAGTGGAAATTATCACCTCTTTATGGAAAAGTTTGTTGCTGTCAACATTGTTTTTGGAAGATGCATTAATAATGCAGTTGCTTCTACGGATCTACAATGCATGTCATATGTGGTTAATAGTGGATAATTTGACGCGCTTCAGTGTCAAAGTGTCTGTTATCTGCGGATTCTGTTCATGTGTGCCCAGACCTTTTAGAAATCCCGACCTGCTGATGTTTTACGGCCATATCCGGAATAAAGAGTAGGCCTAAACATATTATACGGCCATACTCCCAACACTCTTCAAGTACCTTTTTTGTAGATTGTGTTATTTCATATCCCTGCAGATTTGTCCAGTATGACATTATTAGTTTGAGCCTCCTGATTTTTAATGGCATCTCTCCTACTTCTACTTGCAATGAGGCTACTACAGGTGATGTTCTTCTGAAGGCTCCACAACACAAACGCAGGGCCTTTGGCTCACCCTATCCAAACTTGTCAGTGGTTTTACCTGCAGAATTATATACTATGCATCCATAGTCAAAAATGGAGCGAATTAAGGGAATATACAGTATATTCTTTTCATAGATTAACCTGATGCACCCCAACTGTATCCTGATAAACACTTTAATACATTTACCTCTCTTACATTTATATCTATCATTTTTTTAATATGGACTTTAAAAGTAAGTTTCGTACCAAACCATACCCCTAAATATCTAATTACCCTTTCTTGCTTGAGTGACTGTCCATGCGATTTGATATCTAATCTAGGAGTTACCTGTTTTTTAAGCAAAAGCCCCATTCATATGACCACTTTCCGACCTGATCTATTGCTTTCTGCATTTTTGACTCCAGTGCACCAATGTTACGACCGCTCACCTATACTGTCCCATCATCTGCATATAAAGCTTTACTCATTCTCTGTTCAACTCCAGAAAAAACATCATCAATCATAATATTAAACAGTATTGGGCTACAAACACTCCCCTGTGGAGTATCATTTTCTATTGAATAGATGTTTGAGGATTCCACTCCTATTCTAACCTCAATAGTCCTTTCTCTTAAGAAATCTCTAATCCAATTGAACATCTTACCACCAATTCCCATCTTATACAATTTAATTAAAAGCCCTTCATTCCATAACATGTCATATGCCTTTTCTATGTCAAAAGATTTTCTACAACATATTCTTTATTTACTTGTGCTTTTCGTATTTCATTCTACAAACATATTATAGGATCCATAGTTGTTTGTCCCTTACGAAAACTGCTCTGAAAAGGGCAGAAAAGTCCTATTTTTTCTATTTCACATACTAACCTTTTAGTTATGATTTTCTCATGAGTTTGCAATGGTTAGATGTCAGAGCTATTGGTCTATAACTTTTTACTTCTGTTTTATCCTTACCTGGCTTCCCTACAGGAACTATAACTGAATGCTTTCACCCATTAGGTATCCTCCCTTGTTCCCATATTTTGTTATAAAGTATTAAAATCACATTTTTTGCTACATCAGTCTATTGTTCAATCATCTTATAACATATTTTATCTTTCTCTGGTGATGTATTTTTGACACCTATCATCGCTCTTTTGAGTTCAAACAATGTGAATGTTGCATTAAGCGGACTCTCACTTATCTCCTTTATTCCCAATACGTCTTTGTTTTCCTCAATTATCTTCGCTCTCCATGATACCTCGTCATTAGATAGTTTCTGAGTCACGTTTTACTTTACTTTAACAAAAGCTTTTGCAAGCATTTCTCTTCATAAGTTATTGCTTCCATACCATTATTTTTAAGCACCGGCAATGAAAATTCGCTTCTAATGCCTCCCATCTTCCTAATCATTCCCCATATCTCAATGACCTGGATTCCTGTCCCGATATTACTGCAAAAATCTCTCTAATATTTCCTTTTTACTTCTCGTATAACTCTTTTAACTTTAGCCTGTGCTTTTTTTAAATTCCGTTAAATTAAATAAATGAATGATTTGATTTAACTATTAAGCTAAAAAGCTTTATTATTATTCTTTAGTGCTTCTTTACATTCATCTGACCACCATGGTACCATTTTCTTTTTCCTATAGCTTCTTCTGCTGCTTCATGTATTAAACTTATAATCGTAGTGTTTATTTCTTCAATGTCATCACTCAGATGTGGCATAATAACCTCAATTAATTTACTACTTGCTTTAAAACTATACAGATCTCAATTAGACTCTCTCATTCTCCATCTTGGGAGCCAGTTCTCTTCTACCTGTAAGTTTTGGTGTCTTATTTTAATCAAAACAGGATTATGATCACTTCCAATTGTATTATCTTTAAAAACATTCCATAGACTTCTCCCTGCTATTGTTCTGAGACTATTATAAGATCAATAGCATCATATAGTCCCTCATCCATCATTTAGACATGATTGTCATCCATAAATTCTTCAATTATCATCCCATTCCCATCTGTTTTTGTACTTCCCCATAGTGTGTTATTAGCATTAAAATCTCTGCATACTATAATTTTTCCATTTCCCATCTCATATATACTATCAACCATCTCTCTTATCTTTTGGCAGGGGTTATAAAAGTTAACTATTTTGATTTTTGTTTTGCTGATCCATATTTCAATTATGACCACTTCACAATCTTTGTCAATATTAATAACTCTATAATTACTACCTTGTTGAATGAAAGTAATCACTCCACCCCCTATTTTAGAACTTATATTTTTACGTAGCCTACTGCTGTATAACCATGAATTATAAAATCAAGTGATGGTTTTAATGTTTCCTGTATACATATGACGTTTGGTTTAACAGATAATTCTTCTATGAAATGTTCTAACTCTCGTCCATTGGTAATTAAACTTCTGGCATTCCACTGTAAAATGGATAGTAAAATCAATGCCCAGCATCACCACATGTTGATTGTGTTTCTGATATCCTGTTAGTGTTTCATTGATTAATTCTACTGATATCTCCTCTATCCCTAGGTATTTTACTGCCGCTTTTGTGATGATCTTAATTCTAAATGTTCTACTGCTTGTTTGAGCTTGATAGTTATTGACTTCTATGACAAATATCTTCTTTTCCACAATTAATGTTTCATTAGTAATTTTGCAGCTTTCTGTGCTACGCTTTGAACTGGGGGTTGAATCACCGGTACTGTCCTAGTTCTTGCGTTTGTACTTTTCTAATCGCTTCAGCATAAGTAAGATTCTCATTCATTCTCACATTCTGAACTTGCATTGCTTTTTTTATGTGCTTCATATCTTCATATATGCAACACTGTGTTCTCTTCCTCAGTTACATTTAATTTCTGTTCATTCCTTGCATTTCTCATACTCGTGTTCCCCTCCACACTTTGCACAATGCATTTTGGCCCTACATGCTACTGCAACACGACCGTCCCGCTGGCATTTGAAACATCTCATTGGTGGAGGAATGTATGACCATGTAACATATCCAATTCTAACCCTTTCAGGCATTTTATCCTCGTCAAAATCCAACATTACTGACATGCTTTGTCCCTTAACTCCATTTCTTGTGTATGGCAATCGTTTAACTTTAGTCACACGAACTCCATACTCAAATAACTTAATAATTAAAGAAAAATATATAGAATTAAAGACAAACTTTCCATTTTGCTTTTTTATTTAACATTTTTGTATTTCCCCACCTATTTATTTATTTATGTTTGTTTATTTATTTATTTATCTTCTCAAATGCATTATATATATTTATTCATGTATAAATATCAAGATTTATTTATTTATTATGTATTTTTACATTTGTTTAATTATTATATATTTTCACTTTCATCAATCCAATCTAAGAAAACTTCATAGTTCAAACTTCATGAATGAATGAGGCATTTATATAGTGCTTTCATATGTACTACTGTACACCCAAAGTGCTTTACAATAATATCAGGAAATCTCTCAATTCATAGCTCAATTCTGAAGAATATTTTTTGATTCAAAATACAAACACGCAGACTGTAGTTCTTCTGCTCCTCGGAGCTCGTCTCGCCTGTGCAGGGGAGTACAGTAGATGTGAGTACTATCAGTTAACTGTATGATTTGATATTTCAAAATATTCACACACAAAAGTTTTTTGTTTGTTTTTTCATTAGACAAAACATGTTTTAAATATTTATAATAATTCTAAATGTATTTAAATAAAATATAAATATGTTTTTATACAATCTAAATATATATATTTTTTTTTGTCCACAAAAACACTCTCTGCTGTGTCTGGAGACATTGACTTCCCAGAGTTCACTGCTGTTGGTCTGGTCTATGAAGGGCAGTTTATGTACTTTGACAGCAACTCAATGAAAGCTGTGACAAAGACAGAGTGGATGAGACAGAAAGGAGAAGCAGAATACTGGGACACAAACACAACTTGCAGCTGGAACTCATCTGGCATTCAGAAACAACATCCAAGTGCAAAAGAACGGTTCAACCACTCAACAGGTATCTTTATCATGAACACACTTATACACACACACAACATACTGTACCAGGATACATTTACTTCTTCATTATCTTTAATCAAAATACCCCTCAAAATACTCTTCTCTGATGATGTGTTTACTGGCATGAGGGCGGGACAACCTGTCACTCACATGAGATCGACCAATAGCACACCCCAACCACTCCACCTCTTCCCTATTGGACAGAATAAAGTCTCGCCCTACATTTTTTCTTGTTTGAGAAGCCGTTTTGCACTAGGGAACAATAATAGGGAATAAAATACTATCGCAACTTATGTTTCATGCTGAATATATATTACGTATAGCTGACATAAAGAAATCTCACTAAAATCGGACATTAATGGTACATAATTGCTGTAACTTAACTTCAAAAAAAAAAAAGTGTATTTCAGGTTGGTCTAGCCAATGCGCAAGTGCAGTGTAGAGCAAAGTTTGAGCTCAAGTTTTGCATAAAGATCAGGCGGTGACTTTGCAACTGTTACGACTGACTCAAGGCCATAACAATCAATAGGAGACCATGCCACGAGCAAACAGTGCAAAACAAATTTATTGTGTATGTAACACAAATGTAAACAACGTAACCAACCATGGGATATGAATGTCAGTATCAGCAGTGTAGCGTAAGTGCTGGGATGTATTGTGTGTGTGGGTGCAGATGTTGGGTGTAAAATAAAAGACATAAACTCAAATAAACTTAAAGGTGCATCTCTGTGAAGTCCTGACGTGTTGAGCGAAGTATGGGCCCAGACCAGCCATCAGAGCAGCGTCAAAGCCTTCAGCCACCAGACCAGGAAAAGAGAGAGACCAATGCAGCAGAGAAGCTCCTATTTAAACACCATCTTCCCAGGTGTTAGCAATTAGGCCTGAAAGAGAGGAGGAGCAGGAGAACGACCAGAAACAGGCCAAGGGCCGTAACACCCCCCTCTAACAAAACAGGGACACCTAGGGGTTCCCTTGAGCTACAGGTATCCCATGATACAAAGTTTATCAAATTTTAAGGAGGCATATCTTACCTAACAACTTGGAGACCGGGACAATGCGTCTGCCACCACATTGTCCCGCCCCTTGATATGCCGAATGTCCAAAGTGTAGGACTGGAGGTGAAGAGCCCAGCGCATCAACCATTGGTTAGGAGTCTGTAGAGTGCTAAGGAAAGTTAGAGGATTATGGTCGGAAAAAACTACCACCGGACCAGAGCCCAGATACACACTAAAATGCTGCAACGCCAAAATAAGCGCCAGCGTTTCTTTTTCGATGACTGAATAGTTTAGCTGATGGCGATTAAATTTCCTTGAAAAGAAACACACAGGCTTATTAACCCCTCCATCATCTTTCTGCAGCAACACTGCGCCAGCCCCAACCATGCTGGCATCCACCTCCAGGTGAAACTCACAATCCCACCTAGGAGCAACTAGAACTGGAGCATTGGAGATTAGAGCTTTCACCCTTTCAAAGAACTGCTGGCAAACCGGAGACCACACGTACTTTGTCTTCCCCTTCAGAAGATCATTCAAAGGTGCGACCACTGTAGAGAAATTCCTACAAAAACACCTATAATAGCCCAGCATACCGAGAAATCTCATGAGTTCCTTTTTTGTCGTTGGTGATGGAATGTCATCAATTGCACACACTTTAGCACGCACTGGTCTCACCGAACCCTGGCCAACAACAAGACCCAAGTAGACCACCGTGGCCCTAGCGAATTCACACTTTGCCAGATTCACTGTTAAACCAGCATGAGCTAGACGCACAAAGCTTTAACACACTCCAAATGTTGTTCCCAGTTGCCAGCATACACCACCACGTCATCCAAATACACTGCGCATCCCTCCAGATCCCGCACCACCAAGTTCATTTGGCGCTGGAAAGTTGCTGGGGCATTCCTTAAACCAAAAGCCATAACATTATAGGAGTACAGCCCTATAATGGTGTACCCCTGGTGTAATAAAAGAAGCAATCTCCCTTGCCCTGTCTGTCAATGGCACCTGCCAGTAACCTCTAAGTAAATCCAGCTTAGTCACAAACTTCGCTTTACGAAAATCTGTACAGAACCGAGATGTATTGTCTGACTTTGGGACCAGGAGACATGGTGAGGCCCAACTAGAGTCAGAGGGAACTGCTATCTTATTATGAACCATGTACTTAATCTCAGCCTCCAGATTTTTACACTTCTCTGGGTGAACACGATAGAAACTTTGCCTAACTGGCTTCGCATCTCCAACGTCTATATCATGCTTTAATAAAGTTGTACGTGATGGCGTGTCTCCAAATAGACAAGGGAAACCTCTAATCAGCTTAACTAGCTGTGCCCGCTGACAAGACTCTAGATGACCCAAAACGCCTTCCAATTTATCCAAAGCTTCCCCATTTTTCAGCCGACCAGACACCATAACCTCATCAGGCCCTGTTAGATCCTCCATCTCTACCACAACTGAGGACGATGGCATAGCCAAACAGACAGGATGAGTGTTGGACAACTTTAACTCCCTCACTTCCAAATGGCTCACGGGAAATATAAGGCTTCAAAAGATTAACATGGCAGAGCCTGACCTTTTTCCTATAAGTTGGAGTCGAAATTAAATAGTTTTGATCAGAAAGCTTCTTTAAAACCGAAAATGGTCCAGAAAATTTTGCTTGCCAAGGAGAAGTAGGCTAATTACAGGCAAAAGAGCTAAAACCTGGTCACCTGGGAGAAACTCTCTGTGCTCAGTCTGCCAATTATAACGTTTCTTCATTTTAGCTTGTGCCCTGGCAAAATTCTCCCTGGCCACTTCCTGCGACATATAAAGCCTGTACCTGAACCCGTTCACAAAGTCTAGTAGGTTACTTGGAGGCTGAGCCTCCTTCCAGGTGTCCTGCAACAGAGCCAGAGGACCCCGCACTTTATGCCCAAAAATCAGATCATTAGGGCTAAACCCTGTACTTTCTTGAATTACCTCTCTAGCAGCCAACAACATCCAAGGTAAAGCCTCTTCCCAATCACCCTGCATCTGAACACACAATGAGCGCAGCATAGACTTAAGTGTTTGGTGAAATCGCTCCAAAACACCCTGCCTTTGAGCATGATAGGCAGATGCAAAATTATGAACTATGTTCAACTGTTCCAAAACTTGAGCAAATAATTTTGAACAGAAAATTGACCCTTGATCTGACTGAATGATCCGTGGAACTCCAAAAATAGAAATAAATTGGGACAATGCACGAACCACAGACTTGCCCGTTATACTACGCAGTAGGTAGGCTGCAGGATACTTAGTACTTTGACACATCACTGTCAACAAATAACTGGAACCTGATTTTGATGGTGGTAATGGACCAACACAGTCAATAAGAAGATGTTCAAATGGCTGACTTATAGCTGGTATTGGACAAAGTGGAACGGGCTTCAGAACCTGGTTGGGCTTACTTGTCAGTTGACAGGTGTGACACTACTTGATGTATGCAGACGCATCCTTTTTCAACCGAGGCCAAAAAAAATACAGAAGAACCCGGTCATATGTCTTCCTGACACCCATATGTCCAGACTGGTCATGGGAAATCTGCAACACAGTATTCCTATACTTTAAAGGAACAACCAATTGGTAAATCGGATTACCAACAAAACCCTCAAACTGAGGCGCCCATTTTCTCATCAAGACATTATTGTGTACAAAATAGCAATGAAGGGCCGGCGCAAGCCATTTGGGTGCCCTAAGCACAGCTAATAACCATACATAACTTCACAATACAATTTACTCAACAGAGGGACTGTCTACATCTCTATAAAGAGACCATTCGGGCTGGGAAAAGATTAATCGCGATTAATCGCATCCAAAATAAAAGTTTTTGTCTACATGAATGATATGTGTGTGTGTAATGTGTATAATTATTTTGTATATATATAAATACACATTTGCATGTATGTATTTAAGAAATATTTGTGATTTATATATAAAATATTTAAATTTATATATAATATAAATTATATATAAATATATACAGTATATACATGCAAATATTTCTTAAATATATACGTGCATATGTGTGTGTATTTATATATACAAAATAATTATACACAGTACATACACATATATAGTGTAGACACAAGCTTTTATTTTGGATGCGATTAATCTTTTCCCAGCCCTAATATTTTGACAACTCTGTGAATATGAAAATATACAAACACTTAGATTGTGTTTTTTTTTTTTCTAATTGCAGTTTCACCAACGGATGTCGCCCTTGGGCCTTGGCCTATGAACCTCTTGAAAATGACCGCATTAACTGTATAGAACAACAACAACAACAAAAAAACGTATCTAAGCGGTCTTCCTTTTCTTCTCAAACAAACTAACTGCAGCCCAAGTCTTAAACAGCCCAAGTTTCAAAATTTCACGGGGGAGAAACCCCCGGACCCCCGTTAAAATAAAAGATTCAACACGCAGGGCTAAAAAAGCCTGCCCCGGATCATTTGCACTACTAGCGACGCCACCCTGGACATGCATACACGACGCAAGGGCGCCCGCGCTACAAAACTAACGGCCGTTTCACACCGCAAGCGTCAGCGGCGCGTGAGCAGCGCGTATTTTTTTAGGCGTGTATGGCGAGTGGATAGTGCCACAGATAACCTAACAAAGGAGACTGTCGTGTGATAGCTACGTGTGTGGATGTGGATAGGGTACTCCGTCAGTGCACAACGTCGTCGATAAGCCCATCGCCGTCAGCCTTGATTTTTTTTTCTTCTCAAACTTCCACTTCTTCTTCATTTTTATTGTCGGTTGGCAAACTAGCTGAGAGGTGCATTAGCGCCACCAACTGGACTGGAGTGTGTACAGGCCTACATGCTCCACCCTTCATTAAAAGTGTTGCTGTTAAATTTAATTTTACATAGAAATTTAAAAGAACGGTAATCTAATGGATATTTATTCGAAGATATTAATGAGCTTAAATTTGTAAGTTATGTCAGCTGAGAAGTTTGTATTATTAAAAAAACACTAGGCTACTTTAGCTTTGTTGATATGATGTCTATGTCCAAATTTGTAAAAGGCTCTTTTGTAAATCAAACTAAAAGGAAGTGTGAAAATATTCTAGAAATATGACCACTGTTCAATGAACTCCTTGAGGCAAAACACTTTTACATAGTTTTAACCTCCCCTCTAGAAAGTAACCATCAAATCTTCCATTTCTACAAATCTACAAATCTTTGTATTTTTATGCGTTGTAAGCATAGACTATATGTATTCCTGTATGTTGCATTGTTAATACTGTTATACTAATATAGAGGAAAAAAATATTTCCTATTTGTTCTCTTCAGTGGAGTGATTCAATATGTCTTGCTGTTTTGTTATTTCATCACATGATGGCACGGTTGCATTTTTTTGTCAATTGCACAATTTAATAATGCCTTTTAGGCTGAAAAAGTCGATAATAACTCGTGAGTTAATGTTTGAATATCATAAGATTGCAATTGGCATCTAGGGTGCACATTGTTAAATAATGCACAAGTGGTAATTTATTAAAAATATGACATAACGTCACTTTTGGTGATGGGCCAGCGGGAGATTTCATGCATTTAGACAATCACCATCGAGAGAGGACCACACTTTTTGCAAAGAATTTATACAGTTTACAACAAATGAAGAAAAAATGTTGCCACTAGTAGGGCCTACTTCTTGTAGATTTTTATCAGTAAGGTTGTCCAAATTACTTTTTTCGGTGTTCTGTCGATTTATGCTACCGGGTTCTGCGCATGTGCGTGTTCCACAAGCGTTGTCCATTTCCCTGCCCATAAATCTGTGCAACTTTGCTGTTGGTCATGCCGTCAGGACACTGGCTGATCGTCAAAAATCATAATTAGTCTATCAGAATATGCTACCCCTGATAAATTAAATAAAGATGGCATAATATAGTTTATATTTCAACGTGCTCCCCATCTTCAAAAAAAGCATTTTTTCTTTATTGATTTAGGTAACATCAAGAATAATACTACACATGACAATGGCATTGACAAGGTGTTTTACTTCAAATTTGCAAACAGAATTATCACACTTAATTTTGACACAGGGCTAGTCAGAACTCAGTAACCATTTCTGGTCACACTCAATTCAAACAGTCAGAATGCTGGTGGTGGCTCCACAGCCTCTGTATATTGTGTAAAAAATAATTTGAAATGTTACTCTTTTATTGGTTGTGAATAATCAGATATTCAGTGTTACATCAAAGCCTTATCAGAAATAGTATCTATTTTTGGAACACAGACACATGTTTTGTCAAGTGTAAATAGGGTGTGTCCATGAAATGACCAGACCAGCAGAAAATGTAATTTTGAAAAAAAACATGTTTTATTTTAAATCAGTAGTTATGTATTCAGCTATACTCATTTAAATCGTATTTTATTGTGGGCTACAAAAGTTTACTATGAAGACTTGAAAAAAATCAAAATAGACACGCAATGTCGTTAAACATTATTTAATATTTCAAAATGAACACAAATTATTCAAAATGATATATATATATATATATATATATATATATATATATATATATATATATAAAGTTGTCAACATGAAAGGGGCATTATGCTATCCAAAATGTGGGGACTGCACAATGCCCAAAGCCATGTATTGGCTGAAGCTTTCATATGAGGCATGGATTGGAAGCCTTAGTATCAAAGCACAAGTGTTGGCCTCTGTGTACAGTCTGTGTGAACCATTTACTGGAATATGTAAAAATTCCAGTGTAGGTTTTGGATCAAACCCCAGGGCAGGAATCCTGTCTGTCCCAGTGGCAAACATCACAAGGAGGTCAAAAGTAATCTGAACCTCATCTTCTTCTGACAGCACAGCATCTCCGCCTGAAATGTAAAAGGGAGGGGGGATTAAGAAATTTCTATGCATTAAATGAAGCTACGCAGCCCTTTTCTTCTCTATTGTGATGTATATCTAAGTGAAATGGTTGGTGTGTCCCAGTTCACCTACTTATACTCAGCCCTAAATGCATGTACTCTTTTTGTGTAGAAAAAGTGCATACTTGCATTATTTGCGTGTAGCAAAACAGTAGAATGGCTTTGGGACATATTGTCATGTCATTAAATTGTCTTTTACGGAAGCTATGTCACTTAGTTACGACCATCTTGTCACTGTAAACGGGCCTGTCAATCGTCTTTAGTTAGCATCCTCCACATTTAATAAAACTGAACATATAATTTAATATATAAAATAACACATCTCAGACAATGCACGGTCCCAAATTCAGGTTGCACTTGAATGATTAGTACACACAGCATTGCAGTATTTCAAGATACCTGTCTTGGTGAGTATTAACGCAAACATTTGAGGAAAAACATTTGATATGTAACTTACATTATATCTGTGCATATGGTCATAACAAGCTGCTGTCTGTAATTAATGTTTATCAAAAAACATAAAAGAGGGAATTCTTGCTTTTGAAGAGACATTTGTTTTGCTGCAAAATGTGTATTAAATTTTTGTTTTTGTTACTAAAATGCTTCTGTTTAGATATGAAGTGTAAAACATAAAGCACTGTTTGTTTCATATAATTATTGTACTGTTTTTTTTATTTTTATAAAAACATACAATAACAAAAAGCTATATTGTGATTATCAAAATAGCCATTAATTTTAAATGGGAGGAAACAGACACTTCAAAAACTCAATTAATTGTGGGGTTTACTTAATTAAATATTACATTGAGTGTGTTTTTACATTTATTCGTTAATAGACTATAGCTCTAATTTAAACTAAAAACTAGCTAAACAACAAGCTACATGTTTTATTTACATCAATGTTTTCCTCATATTTGATGCTGCCATAAATGTTTTGTTTTTCAATGGTTAACCATTTTAAAAACACAGCTTGAGAGGCAGTTTAATTGAGTGCTGCAAATTCAAACATGAGAACCAATCAAAAGCACCAGAACAGCAACAAACTTTACTAAACAACTGTGGCTGGAAATGGCAAAGGAAGACAATGTGCACATGAAATACACATAATGCAACAAAAAGAATATTATTCAATATATAGCCAAGCTTATTAAAGAAAATATTCATATGGCATCTTAAACATTTTCATAAGAAATTGTGATTTAATTACATATTTTACCAGTAGGCCTAACTGTAACAGATAACACTTACATTTACAGTATGTTGTAATTAAATGATTTGACTAAATTGCATGTATGTAGTTAGCCTAATCCCCAACACTGCCTGTATGTTTGTCTACAGTTGAACATTAAATGGTGTTTTTCTATGTATAGAATCATGGGAGCTTTATATTATGAGCATTAAGTGAGTCGGAAATTACGTTTGTATCATTGTATAATAGTATGCTGGTTTCTCTAAGTGTAGCATCCCGATGGAAAATTAAGAACTTCACTGAGGGTCTTAAGATTTTTAATTTGCTGTCTTGTACTTCAAGAACAACGTAATTGCTGAAAAAGTGCAGACATAAAGCAACATATATCTTATAACTCCTTTAGGATTACATTGATTAGTAACGCATTTAAATAATCCAAATCATTATGCAGAAATATGCATGTAAAATACTTTGTTGCCAATAAAATAACCAAAGGCAAATGCCTATAACAAATAGCCTACAGTTAATAACAGAAATTGAATGAAACAGCTCTAATACTTTATTGATTAATTTTATAAGTAACTGTAGACCTAATACAACCATTTTCACATTGTGGGGAAGTGAAAGCATTATCTTCTGTTGGCACAGTGAATCCAAAACAATAAAGCACAACACATGAACTGTGTTATGAACTGTAGTCTACTCCAGAGTTCCCAGTCGCCACAGAGGAATAAAAGCATTTATAACAGGCTGTACAAGACATGACTTGAATTCACTCAATAAAGTTAAAATAAAGTAAGACTGACAATGGGTACTGGTGGCGACGTACTTAGTGACGACGTGTGTGTCACACGGCTTTGAGGCGACGTACCTAGTTCAGACGTTGTTAGTAGGCATTATTTTTTACTGGAATTCTAATATACAGACGTTCCTCCTGTGACGTCGCCGCCAAGTCGCTGCTGGTCTCCCGTCGGCAGTCCCAATCAATCCCATTCAAAAATCCACACGTTCTGGCGGCGACGGCAGGGTAGACTTCTCCTTCTCCTTCTCCTGGTAATCCATGATTTGGCACTAAATACTCGCCATACACACGTAGCTGTCACACGACAGTCTCCTTTGTTAGGTTATCTGTGGCACTATCCACTCGCCATATTTGTGAACACTTTGGCTTGCCATACGTATTTGCGTCTACTGCGCCGCGCTCCACGAATTTTTTACGCGCGTAACGCGTCTTTGCATTGACTTAACATTGAAATCACTCGCGCCTGACGCGCTATTCGCGTCCGATGTGAACGCAGCATATATATGTAGCCTGGGAGCCGCTGTTGTGACGCTGTACAAACGCTTCCAGTGTGAATACTCGCGCGCGTCTGCAGCTGCAGTGACTATGTAGTTGCGCTGACGTGCTGCTCACGCGCCGCTCATGCTTGCGTTGTGAAACGGCCGTAACATTTTTATTTAAAACATTGTCTTACCTGCAAGCGACGCGCGAGTATCATCCCGCTGTCTCTTCCTTTTCCTTTTTTCCGCCCACGACTTTTGGTGCCTTTTCGAGGCCATGTCTGAGGTCGGTGTCTGCCAAATTTGACATTGATTGAGGCATAATCGAACAGACCACTGTGTGGTGTTCATAGTTAACCACAAGGTGGCAGTGTAATGCTTAAGTGTTGAAGTGCGACTGAGAAAGAATAAGAAGCAGTGTGTGGAGTTCAGTTGAACATGTGTTGAATAAAAAAACCTCGAAGGAATTACTCTGGTCTTGTGCTTCATACTACAAAACACTACAAATTGGCGACGATGGTTTCTGTGCCTACGCCTGCATCTTTTCTCCCATGCAGTGGAGAGCCTGCGATTCCTTTTGTTACCTGGCAGAAAATGTTCGAAAATTACTTGCTTGCTATTAATGCTACAGGAGACTCATGGCCTGATGCCAGGAAACGTGCTATTCTACTACACAGCTTGGGTACTGAAGGCCAGAGGCTGTTTTACACGTTGCCTAATACTGGAACTACATTTGCAGAGGCAATGACAGCATTGGAGGATCATTTTGTTCCGAAGGTGAATGTTGTGGTCGCTCGACATCGCTTTCGCCAGCGTTCTCAACGCGCTGACGAGACCATTTCACAGTTCCTGTCTGCTTTGCGGGAATTATCTTCATCATGTGCTTATGGTGCTCTGGAGAGTGAAATGTTGCGCGATCAGCTGGTCGAACGATCGTATGCCCCAGCAGTGCGAGACAGACTCCTGCTGGAACCAACACTGACCCTGGACACGGCTATTGTTATTGCGTGTCAGGTGGAACAAGCGCTCTCGAATTCGGACATGCTCACGGCACAAAGTTCAGTTCAGGCCGTGGCTTCTAAACCCTTTCATCGGAAGAAGCGTGCTGAACATTCAAACAGAGCAAAACCTGTGGCTGATACTACACGGCGGGTGAGTCGCGCATGTTACCGTTGCGGAGCTACAAATCATCTGGCTAATGCTGCCGATTGCCCAGCCGCTCGAGCCAAATGCCGTTCTTGTGGTAAGACCGGACATTTTTCTAAAGTTTGCCGTTCTTCTAAGGATGTTCGGGAAGTGGTCCCTGAAGTGGTCGTTCTTTTGACTGAAACTGTGAATACTTTTACAGACAAACTTTTATGCAATGTTCATGTTACGACGCCAAATGGTGCTTCCGTTGAGACTGAATTAGTCGTGGATACGGGCTCTTCGGTATCAATCCTGCCTGCAGTCGTGTACAAACGACACTTTTCGGATTGTTCTCTTACCGCTCCTAAAGTGAAACTGGTCACGTACTTGAAAGAAGATATTGCTGTGCTAGGATGCTTACATGCGGACGTCTCACTGAATAAAAAGGTAACCACTGCTTGTTTTTACGTTGTGAAAGGTGGCTCTGCTTTGATGGGCATGGACTTAATTCGAGCTTTGAACTGTTCTTTTCATTTTGGTACTGTTACTGCGCCTGACGAACTACATGCAGTTGTTGGTGAAACTATTCCTGCTCCAGTTACTTCTGTGGGGAGCGTGAAAGGGTTTGTTCATAAGCCTACAGTTAAACCTGACGCTACTCCAGTTCGACAGAAGCTTCGTCGACTTCCATTCTCTGTGCGACAAGCTGTTTCTGCAGAACTCGACTCGTTATTGCAAAATGGCATAATTGAGAAAATCGATTCTTCCCCGTGGATTTCACCTATTGTTGTCACCACGAAGAAAGGAGGTAAAATACGTCTCTGTGTTGATCTGCGTGAGCCAAACAAGGCCCTGATTGTTGACAACCATCCTCTGCCACATATAGATGAACTTTTGAGTGAACTAAGCGGCTCATCAGTGTTCACTACAATTGATTTAGCGGCTGCTTACCATCAGCTTACCTTACACGAGGACTGCCGGGACATCACAGCTTTTATTACGCATGATGGTCTCTTCAGGTACTGCCGGGTTCCGTACGGCCTTGCTTCCGCGCCATCGGCGTTTCAAAAGATGATGGAAACTGTCCTGAAAGGCATACATGGGGTAAGGAACTACCTGGATGATATCATAGTGTATGGTGCCACCCAGGAAAGTCACGATACGACGCTGCGCTCAGTCATGCAGCGCTTGTCAGACGCAGGACTACAACTGAACCGGGACAAGTGTACGTTCAGCCAGTCATCCTTAAAGTTCCTTGGACACGTTGTTTCCAAACATGGAATTTTCCCAGATAAGGAACACAAGTCTGCGATCATTGAGGCTCCTGCGCCGCACGATGTTGCTTCCTTGCGCTCATTTCTGGGACTGATTTCATGGTACAGCAAGTTTTTGCCGAACTTTGCATCTGTTGCTGAGCCGTTGCGTGCGCTACTTAGAGATACGTCAGATATTAAGTTGCCTGGACTGTGTCTGCTGAACGCAGCTTCAAAGAGCTGAAAGACCTGCTTTCTGGAAGTCAAGTGCTTGCGTTGTTTGACCCGTCCCTTCCCACTATAGTGTCGACTGACGCTTCTGACTATGGCTTGGGTGGGGTTTTGACACAAATACACCCAGACCGTGTTGAAAGGACTGTAGCGTTTGCTTCCAGAACCCTTACTGCAGCCGAAAGGAAATACTCTACGGTCGAGAAGGAGGCGTTGGCTTGTGTCTGGGCCGTAGAAAAGTGGCGGCCGTATCTGTGGGGTCGACACTTTACGCTCAGAACTGATCATTCTGCGCTCACTACACTGTTGGCAACCAAAGGAATTGGCCGGGCCGGTATGCGGGTCGCCCGGTGGTCGGCACGTTTGCTTTGTTACACATATGATGTCATCTACCGACCTGGACGTCTTAATTGTGCTGAGGATTGTCTGTCCAGGCTGCCACTACCGACAGGAAATGATAGTGCTGTGGAACCAGAAATGGTTGCTTTCGTTACTGGGCTGCCTACATTGTCTGCTGAGGATTTCATAGCTGCTTCGGAAGCCTGTCCAGAGTTAACCCAGCTGCGCTTGCGAATCGGGCAGGGCTGGCCGAAAAAATCCTGTGACCTGGATTCTGTTCTGGTCCCCTTCTTTCGTATTCGTGATGAACTGTGTGTGGATGGCGTGCTAGTGAGGAGAGGCGAACATCGTGTTCTTGTTCCTTCCACATTGCGCTGTAAAATGATAAGCCTGGCACATGAGACACACCAAGGAATTGTTCAAACGAAACAGCGGCTGCGTGAATTATTCTGGTGGCCTCAGATGGATGCTCACGTGCAGTCGGCTGTTTCTTCCTGCTTAACATGCCAACTGAATGACAAATCGGCTAAAACAGCACCGGCTCCTCTTCAGCCTGTCAGTCTGCCGTCTGAACCATGGCAGAAACTAGCGACCGATATCGTTGGACCATTTGAGAGAGGACCTTCTGACTGTCGTTTTGCCATTTGTCTGGTGGACTATCATAGTAAGTGGCCTGAGGTAGCGTTTTCTCCAAATGTCACTGTTGAAGTGGTCACATCATTCCTCCAATCAGTGTTCAGTAGAGAGGGAAATCCCCAGTGTGTGGTGACTGACAACGGGCCTCAATTCACCTCCAGTGTGTTTGCAGCATTCTTAAAGGAGAGAGGAATAAGTCACATGCGTAGTAGCGTGTATTATCCTCAAGGCAATGGCGCTGTGGAGAGGTGGAATAGAGTCCTGAAAGAATGCATCCTTTCTGCGGAACAGATGGGGACACCATGGAAACATGCAGTGACTGAGTTCTTGCAAAGCTACAGAGCTACCCCACACAGTACTACAGCCGTTTCACCTTCTGAGCTTCTTCATCATCGCAAAATGCGTACAAAGCTGAATGTTTTTCCTGTTGGCCCCAAGAGTGACAAATGTGCTCAAGTGAAAGAGACTGTGAGTAACAAACAGCTCAAGAGTAAAAAGTACACTGACAAAAGACGTGGTGCCAAGTACCACACTTTCAAACCAGGAGACCAGGTGAGAGTGAAACAACCTGGGCATGTGAGAAAGGGTGTTTCTCAGTTCTCACCACCCCTGAGCATTGAGCAGCAAATCGGAAAGAGTACCTTTGTGCTGAGTGACAAAAAGAAATGGAATGTTTCTAAATTAACTCGCTTTACAGGTCCTGTTACCACTCAGAATGAGTGCTTGCAACCACCAGTGACATTTAATCTTAGGAAGAGTAGTAGAGTGCGTAGAATGCCAGCGTGGTTGAAGGAATATGACTTACAGTGAAGTGTACATGGAAAAAAAAACATGCATCCTGTGGTGGATATGTTGTGAACAGTTATAGCCTAGTTACGTAAATACATAAAACTGTGCATTAGAATTAGTAAAACAATGTCAATTACAATGGTTAAGTTGTGGTAAAGTTAATAACAGTACACAGTAATGTGATGTGATTTTTGTTACTTTAAACAAACAAAAGGTTTGGTTCTGAACACTAATTGTGATATGAAGAATCTTTCAAGTAAGAGGGGAATGTGGTGTTCATAGTTAACCACAAGGTGGCAGTGTAATGCTTAAGTGTTGAAGTGCGACTGAGAAAGAATAAGAAGCAGTGTGTGGAGTTCAGTTGAACATGTGTTGAATAAAAAAACCTCGAAGGAATTACTCTGGTCTTGTGCTTCATACTACAAAACACTACACACTGGGAGGTGGGGACGTCTAATAGCCATCAAAACACAGCCCAAACGTCTAGGCTAAAACGAGGCTAATTTGGGGCTGTCAGTGAAAATCTAATAGACGTCTAAACATAGCCCAAGAATAGACAGCTACGAAATTACACATATACGTCTAATAGACGTCTAACCATAGCCCAAGAATAGACAATCAGACAGCTATTGAATGACTATATTTATACGTCTAATAGACGTCTAACCATAGCCCAAGAATAGACAATCAGACAGCTATTGAATGACTATATTTATACGTCTAATAGACGTCTAACCATAGCCCAAGAATAGACAATCAGACAGCTATTGAATGACTATATTTATACGTCTAATAGACGTCTAACCATAGCCCAAGAATAGACAGTCAGACAGCTATTGAATGACTATATACGTCTAACCATAGCCCAAGAATAGACAATCAGACAGCTATTGAATGACTATATTTATACGTCTAATAGACGTCTAACCATAGCCCAAGAAAAGACATCAGACAGCTATTGAATGACTATATTTATACGTCTAATAGACGTCTAACCATAGCCCAAGAATAGACAATCAGACAGCTATTGAATGACTATATTTATACGTCTAATATACGTCTAACCATAGCCCAAGAATAGACAATCAGACAGCTATTGAATGACTATATTTATAAGTCTAATAGACGTCTAACCATAGCCCAAGAATAGACTAGTCATCAATTAGACAGCTATTAAACGACTACATATATACGTCTAATAGACAATATGGGTCTAGGCTAAAACAAGGCTGATTTTGGGCTGTCAGTGAAAATCTAATAGACGTCTAACCATAGCCCAAGAATAGACTTGTCATCAATTACACTATATAAATGTAATAGACAACAAAATGAGGCATAAGGATTCTTTTAACAGGTTCTCATAAATGAAAATCCATCCAAACTAATTGAATATAAAGGGTTTATTTTGAACAATTATATTAACAACTTAGACAACATTCAAACATAAAAATGAACAAATAAAATATTGGAAAATATGTAAAACAACTTAAGATACTAAATTTTTTAAGAATGAATTGTTAGCTTTATATCCATAACCACCAGCCCCTGCTCTCCCTGGTCCTTGTTTAAAATGACCAGAAATTGCATTTCTTATTTCCCATTCAGTCGCCGAAGGAAAGTTGGTCATCACTGCGTATGCCAAATGAAAAAAAGAAAAAAAATATTGCTCAAGAAAAGCATTGTTGACAATCATTTTTAACTAATTACAGTCATTCACTTTTGCTAGGATGCACACTAGAGCTGGCCAATATAGAGTTAACGGAATATAGATTGAGACTATATAATTTATATCAATATAGACAATAATTTATATCAATATTATTAATTAATATCAATAATTGAACATTTTTGCCTGCATAATGGTGATGCACTAATATATATATATATATATATATATATATATATATATATATATATACACACACACATATATATATATATATATATATATATATATATACATATATACACACACACACACATATATATATATATATATATATACACATACACACACACACACACACACATATATATATATATATATATATATATATACATATACACACACACACACATATATATATATATATATATACATATATATATTTTAGGGGTGTAACGATAAACGTATTGAACCATTCTGTACGAGGCTTTCAGTTCGATTTCAGTTACTTTTGAAAATTTGCATTAAATCAAAAACTATTATTTCTTACTCTAATCTAAAAACAAAAATATATTGGTATCTTTAATAATAATAAAAAAATTGTAATGATAAGTTTCATAGTTTCATGCTTACCACCTTGAATTAAGATACATTTTAGATTAAGGGCACACAGTTGCAATAACACTTGCAAGTAATGTTAACTTGTTGGAGAAAAATAGTAGCCTACTCTGCAATGGTAATGTTAAAATGTCACGGTTTCTACACATTATAACAACTAACTAATTTAAACAATGGACATAACAAAAATAACACGCATACTTACAAGATCGATGTATACATATGAAGGTTTTCAGAGTGTCGCTCGCCCGTTGCTCTCCTACAGCTGCCTTGTGTAAAATAAAATAGAAAATGGCAGAAATGTTTATCACGCGATCTGGTTAAAGTGATCTAGTAGTCCCAGCTAGTCATGTCTCAGTAGTGTTTCGATTGTGCCATCTCGCGGTTGAGAAATGTAATTGCATATTATTTAATTTGAAATGATAGACAGTCATCTCGTATTGTGGAATGTTATGTTTATGTGTGACAGCAAACATTAAGCTGTGTGAGCGAAAACATTAAGACTAATATTCTCATACTATTTCGCTGGTATGAATCATGGCTATAGCCAAGCCGTACGCAGACCAGATTGCTTTGATTTCGCCAGGTGGGCCGCATAGCCAGCCCGTCCAATTCAGAGCTGAATCGTGACTACAGATCGACCATGTCATGAAATGACACATTGAACCAGATATCATTACCAATGCGAACATGATGGAATATATATCAACCATTTCATGCACTGATGGCAAAAAACTACAATTAGCCTACTCAGTTTTGACTAAAAGTGGGCTGCAATAGCCGGTCTGAATACGAGCTAAATCGTGGCTACGCACAGCCTACATATATAACATAAAATAAAGCAAACCAAACACCTTGTAATCACAGTTGACTTTGCTTACATGATGGAATATCATACATCTCACAAGTTATTTTGGAAAAAAATAAATGTATCCAGATTAAATGTTATTTGGGGGGCTAAAAGTGGGTTACACATAGCCGGACTATATCGGGTCTATATTTAACCGAGACGTGGAAATGACGGCTATTGCTTGCTGGGTAAGTAGCCTATTGTGATGATTTTTCACGACCCAGATTTTTTGATGCCCCCCCAAGCACTTGGTGCCCTACGCGCAGTGCGTGATGTGCGTGTGCGGAGCGCCGGCCCTTTAGCAATGAGAACGATTTCTGACCTATGCAGGAGAACAAACCCCATCCATAAAAGACTTCAAAGTGCTGTCAGCTTCCTGCTCATGCATCGGCTCGTCATGAGAAACAGACCAGGGGACAACAGGTAAAAGCAAGCGAGGACCGGAGGCCACACTTTCAGAGTGATCACTCTCCAAACGCTTTGAACGGGTTACTGCACAGGCACTGAACACATCAGGAAAGTGTACCTCACTCTCATCAGGCTTACTGCACCCCAAAGGAGTCACCGTCACCCTGGCAGGCGGGGATACATCAGCCGATACTTTATCACCGGCGATGTCATTACCCAGGATCATAGCAACGCCATCCACAGGTAACGCTGCGGGCGCACGCCTACAGACCCTGGAAGAGATTACAGTGCAGCATCATTTTGTGTTGTGGTACATTCAAAACATTTAACCCCATTCCCACTACAGGAATGCTTGAGCCCACAAAGGTGTCATTTGAAAATGGTAAAGTTGCAGCTATAGGCCTACGATAAAGGAAATGCCCCAGTGTCACGCAAAATTTGTATGCGCACCTGCTCTTTACTTCCCATTAAAGAAACAAAAACTTCTTTAATAAAAGGCAAATAAGATTTCAACTCCGGATTGCCTTCTCCAGTGATTCCAGCTAACTCCTGGTCAGACACAGACACAGCACACATTACCGGATTAGCTTTGGGAAAAGCTTGCTTTGGACGAGATTTAAGAGCATAGCAATCATTTTTCCAGTGACCTCGCTTATGACAGTAATTACAGATTTTTTCTGAATCCCCCGAAACACGACCACTCTTATCCTCAAACTTGCCCTTGCTTCATGAGGACCAGCACCGCCTCTTGAAGAATGAATCAAGAAATAATCGTCAGCCAGCGCAGCAGCTTCACTAACCAACTTAACTCCACGCTCACTAATATAGTGGCGATGCACTCTGACGCGGAGTTTTTAAACTGCTCCAAAATTACTAACTCACGGAGGTTTTCAAAAGAGTCAACCCCGGCCATACAACATACAAAAAATGTAATTTATTGATAATTATTATTATTTAATAATTTTGTATTTATTAAAAAAAAAAAACGGGTCTTTCCTTCGGAATCATGTATTAAAGACGATTAATGTGTTCAAGCAGATCAAAGTTACTATGGTTATATATGGTTACAGCACGCTTGCATTTGGAGTGCGCACCAGAGGAGAGAGAGCGAGCCTGAAAGAGCCATCGGTTGGGCTTGACTGTCATTGTTCATTTCACCGTCTCGGTTAAATATAGACCCGATATAGTCCGGCTATGTGTAACCCACTTCTAGACAAAATAACATTGAATCTGGGTAAATGTATTATTTTCCAAAATAACTTGCAAAATGTATGATATTCCATCATGTAAGCAAAGTCAACTGTGATAACAAGGTGTTTGGTTTCATTTATTTGACATGTTCTATGACTGGGCAGTGCGTAGACACGATCTAGATCGTAAAGTCAGCCTGGCTATTTGTAGCCCATAGTCGAAACTGATTAATTGTAGTATTAATTAATTGTTGGGCAGGCAACGCACGAGATGGTTGATATCTCATCATGTTCGCATTGGTAATAATATCTACAAGGTGCCAGTGTAATTTCATGACATGGTCGATCTGTAGTCACGATTTAGCTGTGAATTGGACGGGCTATGTGCAGTCTGCTTTTAGCCCACCGGCGAGATCGAGGCAATCAGTGGTCTATAACGGCCCTGATTTAGACCAGCGATTAGTAGGCCTATAGCCAAAATAGTCTTAAAATTGTTTACATGTTTTTCGCCCACATAGCTTCATGTTTGCTGCCACACATTCATAAAAAATCTACGATATTATTTGACTGTCTTTCATTTTAAATTAAATAAAATTGCAATTACATTTCTCAACCGCTAGATGACAACAGTCCTACTGAGACATACTGGCAACGCGAGACTTTATAGTCGCGATCGCGTGACAAACACATTTGCACCATTTTTGAAACATTTTTAAACGAGCCAGAGCATTGCATTGCATTCAGCAGCTGTCGGTCGAAGAGAACAGGTAAAAGACATTTCTACTTTTGTCTTGTAAGTGTCTGTGTTTTCGTTTTGACGTGTGCTCATTTTTTAGCTAAATTATTTGTTATCATTTGTTGCAATCGTGACATTTTAGTGGGTAGCAGTTTATCGTGGTACGTGCACGTGTACTGTAACCCAATGTTTCCATGTGCCCTTAAACTCGAATTATCTGAATCCAAAGGTGTAAACATGAAACATGTGCAACCTATTATAAAGTGTTATGAAAGCCACGAATATATTTTACTCTTTTCTTTAGATCATCATGATATCAAAATAGCATTTCCCCACTAAAGCTCTCATCTTTGACAAAGTCAATCATTGATTTGAACTATAATATTAAATTTTTCTGAACAATGGCTTGTTACATACAGAGAGAGCATAAGCTAATAGAGTAGAATAATATTTTTTATTGTACAAGAACCATAAG
Organism: Siphateles boraxobius; assembly: GCF_051911475.1. Classification (NCBI taxonomy): domain Eukaryota; kingdom Metazoa; phylum Chordata; class Actinopteri; order Cypriniformes; family Leuciscidae; genus Siphateles; species Siphateles boraxobius. The sequence continues at coordinate 5,249,131 of NW_027508953.1, forward strand.
ATGAAGCATAAATTACAAAGTATTGGCTATATAAAGTTAGCAATTATAAAAAGTATCCAGCAGTATATCAATAATGCAAATAGCTCAGATGTGCATTAAAACCTAAACAGACACACACACACACCAGTACAGGTGAATATATTAATCCATGCACACTTGAGGTTAAACTCAACAATGCTTTTCTTGTGCAAATTATTTTTTTTCTTATTTGGCAGATGCCGTGATGACCAACTTCCCAGCAGCAACAGAGTTTTATTATCTTAAGTTGTTGATGTTCCATTATTTAAAATCATTTTATATTGTATTTTTATGTTTTGATTTGGTAATTTTTATGTTTTGATCTTTTTGTAAGTTGTTAATGTTTTTTTCTAAATAAAACCTTAATTTATTTGGATGGATTGTCATGACAATCTGTTATATTTGAGTGAAAAGAATCCTTTAGCCATTATTTTGTTGTCTATTACATGTATATGCAGTTGTTTAATAGCTGTCTAGTTGATGTAGTCTATTCTTGGGCTACGTTTAGACGTCTATAGATTTTCACTGACAGCCCAAATTCAGCCTCGTTTTAGCCTAGACCCATATTCACTGTATTAGACGTAATATATGTAGTCGTTCAATAGCCGTCTATTTGATGACTAGTCTATTCTTGGGCTATGGTTAGACGTCTTATTCTTGGGCTCTGGATAGACGTCTATTAGATTTTCACTGACAGCCTAAATTTAGCCTTGTTTTAGCCTAGACGTCTGGGCTGTGTTTTGACGGCTATTAGACGTCTTTTAGACGCAAAATTGCTTGCTGGGTTGTGGCTTCTGGTGGTATGGACATTAGGGGGAATGTATACTATATACTATATTAAGACTATAGTATAATGTGAGATAGAAATAAATATTTAAGTCGTTAAATTCAAGATCACGTAAATGTTTCCCTCCGCTGCGGCTGTCAGTCATTCTCCATTCAGCGTTCAAACAGTGCGTCGCGTTCGGTTACGACAGTCAACGATGAAACTCTCGAAAGATGATTCAATGTTATTATTATACTTTATCGGTAGATAAAGCACTATGGTTTCGCATAAAATGACTATATTGCTGGACTGTATTGCTGTACCTTAATGTTCGTTTCTACCGTGCGTCTGTTAGATCACAACAATGGAGAGCACGATAATTGTTCTTCACGCGCACAGTAACTGAAATTTAAAACTGTTAAAAGAAAAGGCTCAAACTATTGCATAGAAAGATACTGTTACTGTATAATACACTATGCATCGATATGCCTTTCCTTTGTGCTTTGAACTTTTCTGCGCGCTGACTTGTGTTGCGTCAAGCGCATCATTCTGCGCTCGAGATGCGCATAAGCGCTTTGTGCCGCACTGTATGAGTCTTTCATAATTAGGTATCATAATACTTTTGCGCAATGAAAGATTATTAATAGCCTTTTTTGTTCTGTTCTGTCCTATCTATCATATGTTGCTGCCTCATTAAACAGCTGTGCTATACATTTAAAAATGTCTTAATTGTATAGTAGACTAATGATTGATCTTTCTGATTTTTATCTTGTTTTTCATGAATGTATTTTACAACAATACAAAAATTCACAATTATCTTTATCTTGTCATAAATGTTTTATTCTGTGGCGGAAACATAGGAAGAGTGGATTGTCCTTGGAGAATGTTACATTTTGCCTATATGAGAGAGGGTTGACCATCAATTGTCAGGATTTCACAATTAGAGATTAGGGACTTCTGGAACGCTGCCTCGATATTGAGCTTCATTCGCAAGAAAGAGTTGACTTTTCTCCACAACATAAAATCATCCTAATCAATTGAACAGGGATTATTATTTGGCTAGGACACCGGAGACACTACTACTCTTTACGAGAAGTGCCATGGGATTTTTAAAGGGACACTGTGTGAGAAATACCCCCATCCAGTGGTGAAATATTATTTTGCATTCAAACGAATTTTGCTCTCCAGCGCCTCGCTTTTTCAAGTGCGTATTGCATCTACGGTTGCCGTTATGTACCAAAAATGCTATGACAGAATGTCTTGTAGTAACACTTCATCGAGTTTTTCTCCAGATGAACAGGTTTGTAACTTAAAAAAAACAGCAACTTGACACAACGAACAAACGAATGTTACAGTATGAGTTGCTGACACTGAAAAACATGAACTGTTGTAATTAGTAGTAATGCCGCCTTTATTCGTTATATTTTCTAAATTACGTGATTGTTAGATATCATCATCGGATGATTCAGCAGTAGGGAGAGTAAGAGGGAGAGGTAGAGGTAGAGGGAGAGGGAGAGGACAGAGAAGCAGTGGATCAGTGGGATCTAGGCGAGGAGATGGACGACGAGGAGCGCGAGAGTCAACACAACGACGGCAAAGATGCCCGGCCGCTACAAGAGACGATCTAAATAGAATGATCACAACTAAAAATATAGGCATAGGCTACATACCAAATTACTGTATGCGTCTGTATTATTCAATGCGAGGTCAAAGTATACATGATAAATAACATAAAATGTCAGATAACTAAAAACTTGAAGTAGCCTTAGGTGTGCAAACAATGCAAAAACAATCACTATATATCTATATTCTTACTGAATTTATAGGTTATAAAGAGTAAACTTACAAACCTTGTTTTTAGCACCTTCTAAATAGCAGCTATTGAGTAAAGTAACGTTACTCAATAGCTGCTATTCATCAAAGAGCCTGTTTAACTTTAACTATAAATGTTATACTGTCTATATAATAAAGTACACAACCAAGCAATGACAAAAAAATGTATTAAGACTGTAACATTGACTTACCTGTCGAGGAGAAAGCAGGCAACTTCAGCGTCTCTTCTGAAATCTTTCTGCTGCATTAGCTCTTTCCACCTTGAAAACGCTATCCCGATATTTACTCTTGTTTTATGCAATCTCCGGTCACGTTTCCTTTTTCGTTCAAGTCTGGCCTTTTTTTGGGACGAGGATGTCTTCTCCTGTGGCTCGGCATATGTATGATCCGCCATTACAAATAATAAAGCAATCAGCAATCATAGGAGTGCAATACAGCAGTTTAAACTTGCCGCCGGGAACGCGCCTCTCACTGCTCTCCTCCGTTTCTGCTGCTTTCAGTCACGTGACGCTTGCTCTGAGTCTGAACGAAAACGCGTTGTGGAAACGCGTTTGGTTGGTACTTTTTGACTCTCTCTGCTATTATAGTTTTTCAAGATGGCGGAACGACATGGAAGCCTCCGTGAACCTACCCGTCCCATGTACATAAAGATAATAAATTCTTCATTTACGAGGATAAGTCAGATAATTTGCAGAGGTATTTGTACACCATTGAGGACATATTTATGAATAAAAATATTGATTTCAGATAATAAAATACGTAAAAACCTACACAGTGTCCCTGACCAGGTTAAATGGTAATAATCAGGACCTTGGTTTAAGGCTTCATCTGAAGGATGGTGCTTGTTTCATTACAGTGTCCCTGTCACTATACTGAGGCATTAGGAGAACCCTTATCAGGTAGCCTACTGATGTACCATGTTTTCTGTAGGCTGCTCTTTCCATACTCCACATACATCTTCAACCACTCAATGCACACAATGCTGAAGTAATGTAATTATTCCACTTGTTCTGAGTGATGAATCCTTGATAGACCGGGGAAATCTCATCTCCTTTCTCAACTCAGTTCTCACATTATTCTGATCATCCCACTCACAGCCGTACATTTTCTGGAATGTGTGCACACCTGAGGAAAAGAGACAATGTATGTATATTGAATGAAAAGTAAATTCATACTGTCAGAATAAAATCATCAGTCAAAAAAAAATCACTTAAATTGCTGATAAATGCTTGTATTTTTTTTTTTTTTTTTTTACAGTCAGAGTAAGAAAATAATGAGAAGATCAGCCATCACTCCTTTTAGCACAACAGATTAAATCATTTTAGAGAAGCCAATATAGAATTATTAGCAGAGCAAGCCCTACATAGATTCTCCGTTATCCTCTGCAGGGTCGCGGACTCGCGGGGATGCTGGAGCCCATCCTACCCCACCGTAGTATTGCAGTCTGGAATGGGGAATCCCTCTGGACAAATAGCCAGTACTTTTTTCTTTCTTTTTTTTTTATTGAAGAAATATCAAAACAAACAACACAAGTACAATACATTTCAAATGCTTGGGGGAGGTATAAACAGTATTATCGGAATACTACTTTAAAGAGTGTAGAGTGTAAAATTCTAATAGCTTTTTGTTTTTTCGAGGGCAATATTGACTCAATATAATGCTTCACTTCGTTTTTAAATGCAATAAAACATGTTTTTTTCACCCTGAAAATGTGCAGTTATGAATGTGAAATCTAGCCATCAAAATTAATAAAATAAGTGTTGTTTATCTTTGGAGTTTATAATAATACAGATGGCCAGTCCATCAGGGCTTACACACAGTGTGACACACATTCTCTCTTTCATTCATATACGGACAATTTAGCATTACCACTTTACCTATGCTATGCTGCAAGTAATTTGTGGAGGAAAACCTGAGCCCTATTATAGTTACATATTCACTTAATTAATATTTTGCTTTCACTTCCGTGATCAACCCAGTTGAGGAAGTACCTCGTGTAACTTGTGACGTTGAAGGAATATGGAATATCTATTGGCTGGAATTTCAGAGCCGTTCGCTCAGAGTCCACACACATTTCGCCATTTTACAGCCGACAACTGAGACGTCTAGAACAAATATAATTTAAAATATAATTAAAAGTAATTTTTCTTACTGACGAAAACTGTTTCTCAGGCGTCACCAAGGATGCGATCTGTTGTGCTTTTGCTCCTCGGAGTTCACCTTGCCTATGCTGGTGAGTCAATTATTTAAATATGACAGTAGAAGGTGCATTTATTTGTAAGACTGAAGTTTGGCGAATTATTACACTAAAAATACCTCCATGAATGAACAGCCCATGCTGAGTCAAGGTTTTGACATGCACTTTCCAAAAATTGATATTTACGCAGGTTGCATATTTTAATGATTTTCAAAAGTAGGCTATATTAACTTTGAACTTTGTATGACATTTAATTGAATTTTTGAGTATTCGTGTAAATTATAGGAAAATAATTAAAGGAAAATAACATATAGCTGGCATAACATATGCTATTAGTTTCATTTCTGGCATGGCAATATAAGTCCACGAATCCACCCTTCCTTCCGGCCGGCCAATATTTTTTTCTGTGAAATAGACTATCGTATTTTTTAATTATTGCTTTTTTCATTCCATTATTGCAGCTTTCAAATAATACATTCAGTAATACATTTTCTTTTTTTACAATCATCTTTGCTTGCAGTGATATATTGGAATTTGTTTGTCTGTATATAACTCATCCACTGTTTACTGTATCTAGATGCATGTCTTGTTATCTGTATTCTTGTGTTATATATTGGACTCAGAGATCCTTGGCCAATAAAGCTGTTTCTGAGTCAATATTTTTCTAATCAAAAGCAGATCTTGCTATATTTTTTGTATAATAACTGACAAAGTCTCATTAAATGTGGTGACTCAGAAAACGTTGGGTTACGTTTTATTTTAGTGTCTGAGTTACAGTGTAATTTTACATTTAGGCTAAGTACTGATGAGTAATAATTAAGTAAATGTAATTACTAGGTTTATGGTGTGGTTTAGGGTTAGTTACAAGTAATTATGCAAAATGTATAGTAATAGTAAATACATGTAACATGTAAAATAAAGTGTTACCAAACTTTGAATATGAACATAATTACATATGAAGGGGAAAAAGTTTGTATCAAATTAAATATTGCAATATAGATAATAGTTTATTATGGAATATTTTTTTTTAATAAAGGCTAATGATCAATCTCAGTATTCATTTAATTCTGACTTGTGTTAAGTTTGAACAAGCTGTATGCAAGGATATCTAATTTGAGACGATTACTAAAATTACAATCTCCCTGTTTGTGTCTCCGTCCGCAGGAACACACTCTCTGAAATACTTATACACTTCTGTTACTGGAGACCCTGACCTTCCAGAGTTCACTGCGGTTGGTCTGGTGGATGGAGTGCAGTTTATGTACTTTGATAGCAATGCAAAAAAAGCTGTGCCAAAGAGAGAGTGGATCAGGCAGAATGTGGGAGAAGATTACTGGGAGAGAAAAACTCAGAACTGCATTGGCGATCATCAGAACATCCAGATCTTAAGGCAATGGTTTAACCTGTCACAGGGTAAGTCGGTAACAAAACCAACAGACAAAGCCAATATGATCAAATACAGATTTTGGTAGTATTACTGGCTAGTGAAATATTTTTTCCCATTCTCAAAAGCATGTAAATGGTTAACTAGTGCGTAATTTAGTGAATAATCACTTATAGATTTAAGTACAGCCAGCTTTCCTTTATTCTGTTGATTGTCTGCACAGAATAATTTACTGCTAGCCCAAAATAATGTGAATGCTTTAATCATTCTTTTGCTCTAAATCTCGAACTCCAACCATCCTACACCGATAAATAATGCAGCAATGTTGTTGACAGAAGGAAATGTCAAGGTCTGTTTCTTTCTTTTATTATTTTCAGTATTGATGGTGTGTTTATCAGTCAAACACTAATATCCATACAAATCCATTTAAAATAAGCGTACACATTCATTTGTTTATTTGGGTTTCAGTTTAGTTTAGTATGGGACAGAAGGAGAAGAGTTCATTTAGACCGTTAAATATGTGTGTGTATAGACAAAGAGGTTGGTAATTACTTTTGCCTGTGTCCATCAGTTAAAAGATTTAAATCCATCAGGTAAATTTAGAAGAATAAGATCAGAATCAGAATACTGAATTATTTTATGTACTTAAAATGAAATATAACATCATTACTTTTCTGTTTCATCATTACTATTTTCTCGTTATTTTTTCAGACACATTTATTATCATTAGCCTATAAAGCTCTCTGTATGGTTCCGGAGACATGGCTCTTCTCATTCAGCACTGCGGGAAAATATCATTTCCAATTTTCCAGGTTCTAATTTGGCCTTAGAAAACCAGTAAAATCGAAAAATGTTTCCATATTAATTTGTGAATATTTTAAATGTTTAATAAAGGGGCAAAAATTCATCAACAAAAATCTGAAAATACGTCAATATTTTTTTGTATTTTTATTTTTTTGCGCATCATTTGGTGTGTAGCCTACAGTTCAAATTAAAATGTTTGTGTTCAACTTTGTTTTAAAAATACAACAACCGTTAATTTTTAGTTTTTCAATTACGGGTTAAAAAAAAGAAAAACGAATGGACGCAAAAGTACACAAACCTTATATTATTAATTATTTTAAACAAACTATTTGAAAAAGTTTGATAGTCTTGGGTCCGTGTAAATTTACGTCCATTCGTTTTTCCTTTTTTTTCTTATTGTGAGTTTAGACAAATAAAAATTGTTGCGAATGATGTATTATTCTTTTCTGTATGACTAGAAATGATAGAGTATTTTAAGTTGTTTCCACTGTTTATAGGAAAATGCAAGTGTTCACGCCCGCGTCTCCGTGCCATGCATCAAGTGCACTCACACTCCGCACAACACTTGGATATGCGTTAAAATCTTGTGTTTATTTGTGATAATCTTAGCCCTGTATTATTATTATTGTCTAACCTGTAGGCATATTATGACTGACATTTGACGAAATGCTTTGTTCTTTTTTGGATAAAAGCGTCTTCTAAATATGTAGCCTAAATGTAATAATAATAATAATGATTAATACACTAGCTTACAAAATCGCATCAAGGTAAGATATAAGTGAACATTTGAACCGTATATATATATATATATATATATATATATATATATATATATGCATGCATGCCTATGTATGTTTTCTTTTCTTTTCATATTTCATTACATTACTTACGTAAATTAACGCCCAATACTTGAACAGTTTAAAGTGTAATCCGGCAATTCAGGAGTCAGGGTGCAGCCTCTGAATTTGGACGCAGCACCAGCTCTGGTCATGGTCTTGGCTAAGCCGAAAATACATGACCCGGAGGCGCCGGGGGTGAAATATCCTCACTATGTCCTCCAGTAAAATATAAAACATAAAAATGACAATAGCCAGTTCTGGCTCCATAGCTGTTTACTCAATTATAAAAAATGAATTATCAGGATGGCAGCTGTACTCTCGTACCGTTGCTTGGCGCCAGGAGCGGTAATCGGGAACACCTGGATGCGCAATTAGGAAATCCTGCGAAGGCTACATGGTGCGTCCTTCGAAGTCCGTGGCCTTGAAGGATGCAGCCTTCACATTGGGACACAGCTCATGTGTTATTAAATGTAGATTATTCTAGATCAATCTCTTATAAGAAAATCGTGAAGTGTAAGATGATCACAGACTGTCCATCCAGTCGGAGGATATCAGACATGTTTGATTTTTTGAGCAAGACACTTAACCCCTAGTTGCTCCAGAGGCGTGCGACCTCCGATATATAGCAATTGTAAGTCGCTTTGGATAAAAGCGTCAGCTAAATGAATACATGTAAATGTAAATGAATGAGGTGATTTTGCGTTTAGTGTATGATGCCCAGTTTTTCTGGATAAGCGAAGCCTGTGATTTCACTCGAATTTACTGACTTGTCTCCCGGAAATTATGTCAAAAGGCTATTGCTTGTAAATATCTTGATACATCATAAACAGAATAATGTTCTTTTCCGCATGCTGCTATACATGTCATCAATCTCCATCTCATCATTCTTTTTCTTTTCACTCTTCTGATGGTTTTCAGCTTTCTCTTTTTGCAAATTGTAGCCTAGTTGTATGGTGTATAGCGGTATGACCCAGCACCCAAAATACTATCAAATCACTCCAACTCTGCTGCACTCCATCCTCCATTCTTCACGAAAGATTGATTAAAAGGTGCAAGGGAAACAAAAAAAACTTGAAAAAATGATATATGACCCCGCCAAATCACAGATGCCGATTCACGTGACTAATATTATCACAGGACCTCGGTGTTCTGCAAAATATGGTACAACATTTGCCTGGAAAATTTTTACTTTACAAATGACAGAAATGGCTGATTCGCACAGGATTAAGATCACAGGCAACCTCCACAATTGTGAAAAAATAACTAGAGGTCACCGGGTAACTCTAATTGTAGCTGACGCTGAGTTCAGTGTAGACGCGTTTCCATGACTACACCGGAAGTTGTTAATGCGCAACCTTGTAAGACGATAAAGTCATTTTGTAATGCAATTTATAATGTGTCTTGTTTATAGTAATTCTGAGTAATAGTGTGACTTAAAGCTGTTTTTTACCTTGCTCTTGTTAAATTTATGACCAAGAGAAAAGTTGTTTATTAATAGTCACATGTTTAACCCCGGAAGTATTGAGAGTAGCGCGTGTGAGAAGAGAGTCGCGGGTGAAAACAGCGAACTTTTAAGCTCCCGTCTATTATTCTACAGCTGGTCTACCAGGCGAACACGGTAATAATTACGAGCTATCTTATTAAGCACTGTTAAATTTTGATTACAAGAAAATGTAAGACGCATTGTATTGGTCTGTATAAGAAATAAGAGTATATGAATGTTGCTTTGGATGCTTTGTGATTGAAACTGTTTTGTGTATCTTCTAGTTTTCACGGTGTTTCATGATACTTCAGAGAAGAATAAATGTGATTGTGAACATCAGTATGAAGCGTGGACTCATTTATGACCAGTGTAGCTATAGTGAAAACGTGGCCTAACTCCATAATCCAGAGGTCTTCAGTGTGCGGCTCTGCTTCATATCCCGTGGTGAACTTCAGGTCTTCAGTGTGCGGCTCTGCTTCATATCCTGTGGTGAACTTCAGGTCTTCAGTGTGCGGCTCTGCTTCATATCCTGTGGTGAACTTCAGGTCTTCAGTGTGCGGCTCTGCTTCATATCCTGTGGTGAACTTCAGGTCTTCAGTGTGCGGCTCTGCTTCATATCCTGTGGTGAACTTCAGGTCTTCAGTGTGCGGCTCTGCTTCATATCCTGTGGTGAACTTCAGGTCTTCAGTGTGCGGCTCTGCTTCATATCCTGTGGTGAACTTCAGGTCGTCAGTGTGCGGCTCTGCTTCATCTCCTGTAGTCTACTTCAGCCGACAGCATCCATTTCAGGTCAGACTGTACATTACTGAAATTTAAAGTCCTCTGGCAAATGGACAGTTCCACAATGCCATAAAAAGACTGATTTCTACTAAATAAAACCTTACAGTTGCTCAGGACCGTGAGAAAGACATTGAGTAAGGACAAAGTTAACTGATTGGTAACGTCCTGTTCTACACTTAGACCTTACTATAAGGTGAATGACATTTATAAACCACAAGCGCTGGTACAATTTGAGTTTATCTGTCATTCAAGTGTCAAATTTCAAATGAGCAACAGTATTAACCATATGTTAAAGGTGTAACGAATTTAGTCTAAACAAAGTGCTTCATTGTCTATCTCAGTATTTCATGTGCTGGTAATTTACCTTGTCTCCTTCTTCCAGTGGCAGCTAATAATCAAAAAAAAAAAAAAAATGTCAGTTCTCAGTGAATCGTTGGCTCAGGATGGTGAGGTATCTAGGCAGATAGATTTCCCGTCTGAAGTGCAGGGTGTTTTAGACTTTAATTCTATGGCAGCAGAAAAAGAGAAAATAATAGATCAAACTAAAAACAAGAAATCTAAATCGACACTTAAGGAGCCTTCTTCAGCTGCAAGTGCAACACAGTTAGATGATGAACCAAGAAAATCCTCTCGTGACAGACGTCCAACACATAAAATGATAGAGCTGATAGAGCAAGAATCAATCCAAAGAGAAAGGAAATTCAACTCGGTGTATGAGAAATGGAAAACACAAGTCAAGAATGCTCGTACAAGATTGAAGCAGGCATGCTCTGAGAGTGACTTGTATGACATGATGGATGTTGTTGAGAAGCTTGAGTCTGAATTAAAAGAGTTATACGACAACATACGGCTCAAAAGTGCACCAAGCCAAGAAATTCGCCGAAAAATTGATGCAAGTGTAGCGGTGACAGCTGATTTGTTGGGACTAATGAGAGTTCGCCTTATTGAGGGAGAGGAAGAGTTTGATGGTGAGGCAGAAAGAGCAAGGTTACGCATGCTGCTTGATAGTGAATATGCTAAGTCCATATATGGATCCACAGTTTCCAAAGCCACCGCACTCAGCCACCGCTCCAATCATCCTTCAGAGTCACCAAGTATTTCAGTTAAGAGAGCTGAGACAGCAGCACAGCTGGCTGCAAAGAAAGCTGAGGTTGAAAGGGAAGCTGCCATTGAAGCACAACGTCTGCAACTGAAAAAGCTAGAAAATCAAAGAGACATCGAGGTCATTGAAGCAAGGCTCAGAGTATTTACTGAGGAAGAGTCAAAAGTAAAGAGTGAGAAATGCAGTCTTCCATGCAGTGAAGGAAGTGATCCTAGTCAACTCACTCCCTCTGCAGGATGCCTGAAAGAGCAAGTTACACAGAATGAAGCATCTTTAGTCCAGACATTACAGGAGTCAATGGCCCTTACTCGACTTCCATTACCAGAACCTTCCGTATTCTCTGGCGACCCACTGAAGTTCACAGAATGGAGCACAAGCTTCAGAGCCCTTATAGAAAGACGATGTTCAAATCCTGCAGACAGGTTGTTTTACCTACAAAAGTACGTAAGTGGAGAGGCGAGATCTGCTCTAGAAGGCAGCTTCTATAGAAAAGATGAAGAGGCATATCAGCAAGCATGGCAGAAGCTGAATGCAAGGTATGGTCACTCCTTTGTGGTGCAGCGTGCTTTCCGTGAGAAGCTTAATAAGTGGCCAAGGATTGGTGCTAAGGAGTATGTTAAGCTAAGAGAGTTTAGTGATTTTCTGCAAACATGTAGTGATGCTATGCCTCACATCAAGGGTCTTCAGGTTCTGAACGACTGCGAAGAGAATCAGAAGATGCTAGCCAAACTCCCTGATTGGATAACGTCCAGGTGGAATCGTATTGTCACAGAGCAGCTGGATCAAGACAAAGACTATCCAAGCTTCAAAGAATTTGCTTCATTCATCTCAAAGGAAGCACGCATAGCATGTAATCCAGTGTCATCATTACATGCACTAAGGCCCGAGGAAAAGTCATTCAGAGAAATAAAACGTCCAAAGGCAAACACCTTCGCCACTAATGTGAAAGCCTCAAACGCATCAAGTACCACAGCCAAATCCTACAATGTTGAGGAGATCAAGTTCAGGGATTACAATAAATCAAACAAAGGAAGCATGCCAGCTTATAACTCAAACACAGCCAAGTGTATGTGTTGTGGAGAGAACCACTCCATACATAAGTGTAAAAGCTTAACAGAAAGGTCTGTGGAGGATAAGAGAAAGTTCGTCCAGGATAATAAGCTATGTTATGCATGCCTGAGGAAGGGACACAATGCAAAGGACTGTAGGAACAAAGCCATGTGTAGCATATGCAAAAGACACCATCCCACTCCATTGCATGAAGACCGTCCCTCAGCAGACCAGACTTCCTTGCAAGGTGTCCAGCAAGCTGAAGAAAACACATCCTCACTATCTTGTTGTGTGAATGGAGGTGACGGTGGGAGCACATCAATGATTGTTCCAGTATGGATCTCTTCACATGAAAACCCAGATTCTGAAACCCTGGCTTATGCTCTATTGGACACTCAGAGTAGTCACACATTTGTGGACCAGGAACTTTGTGGAAGGTTGCAGGCATCAATGGAACCAGTAAAATTAAAGCTTTCCACTATGATGGGAAGGGATTCCATCGTGAAAAGCCAGAGAGTCAGGGGACTCAGAGTCAGAGGATTCTCTTCAGATTGCCTCATTAACCTGCCTCCCGCCTACGCAAGGGAATTCATTCCACTTGAACGTGCGCACATCCCCACATGTGAGACAGCTAATAAGTGAAAACACCTAGCAGTCATAGCCCCCGAGATGCCCCCGCTAATGGATTGTGGAGTGGGACTTTTGATTGGTTACGACTGCTCCAGAGCCCTGGCACCACGAGAGGTCTTCACTGGAGGTGACTATGAGCCTTACGCTATAAAGACGGACTTAGGGTGGAGCATCGTAGGGAGCTCACCACAGCGCGTGAACTCCAGGGATGTGACTGGGCTGTGCCATCGGATAACTGTCAGGGAAGTTCCACTTGTGACACCAGCTGCTGCTATTAAAGCCCTCGAATCTGATTTTGCAGACACCAGATCAGGAGAGAAAAGCATATCTCAAGAAGATATTCAATTTCTGCAGGTCTTAAAGGAAGGAATCCAGCAGAACGAGTGCGGCCATCTTGAGATGCCGCTTCCATTCAAAGCACGTCCTCACCTTCCTGATAATAAGAAGCTTGCCTTAATCCGCCTGAAGCACCTTAAAAAGAAACTGGACAGAGATCCCAAATTTAAGAATGATTATGTGAGATTCATGGAAGGTGTCTTCAAGGATGGGGAAGCAGAGGAAGCGGACAAGCAACCAGAGTCAGGAAGTGTGTGGTACATCCCACACCAAGGCGTCTATCACCCGAGAAAGCCAAATAAGATCAGGGTAGTTTTCGACTGCTCTGCAAAGTATGAAGGCACTGCCTTAAACGACCATCTGCTGACAGGACCTGATCTTACAAATGGGCTGATTGGAGTGCTCTGCCGTTTCCGCAAACATCCCATTGCTGTCATGTGTGATGTGGAAAAAATGTTCCACAGGTTCCACGTCAGCAAAGAAGATAGAGATTATTTACGCTTCCTGTGGTGGGAAAATGGGGATACAGAGTCAGAGCCCAGGGAATACCATATGAAGGTCCATCTTTTCGGAGCATCTTCATCTCCAGGCTGTGCCAATTACGGCATGAAGCATATTGCCAGCCAAAATGAGGAAAGATATCCTGAAGCAGCTAGCTTCATCAGAAAGCACTTTTATGTGGATGACGGGCTCATAAGCCTAGAGTCAGTCGACGGGGCAATCAAGCTGGTGAAAGAAACCCAAGCACTGTGTGCTGAAGGAAAGTTGCACCTTCATAAATTCATCTCCAACAGTCGAGAGGTATTAGAGTCCATTTGTGTTACCGAACGTGCTGCTGAGGTGAAGAATGTGGATCTCAACTGTGATGATCTTCCAGTCCAGAGAGTGCTAGGAGTCAGATGGAATGTGGAAGGTGACGTCTTCTCCTTCAAGGTCTCACTTGATGAGAAACCAGCTACACGACGTGGAGTCCTCTCAGTCGTGGCTTCGGTGTATGATCCATTAGGATTTTTGGCCCCATTCATCCTACCAGGAAAGCGGGTGCTACAGGAGATGTGTCAGAAAGGCATCAGTTGGGATGAGCCACTCCCCAGCGAATTGAAGCCGAAGTGGGAGAGCTGGATCAACGATCTAAGAAATCTTGACAAGATTCAGATCCCAAGATGCTTCACACCAGAGAACTTTGGAAAGGTCCTGAGAGTGGAACTGCATCACTTTTCAGATGCCAGCAGTCAAGGCTATGGTCAGTGCTCATACATCAGATCGGTGGGCGAAGATAAGGTGCATTGCACCTTGGTTATGGGCAAGGCAAGAGTCGCTCCTACCAAAATAGTCACTATACCAAGACTAGAGTTGACTGCTGCAGTAATCTCTGCTGCTATGAGCAGTATGCTAAAGGAGGAGCTAGAGATCAAGATCGACAGAGAATATTTCTGGACAGATTCGCAAGTAGTTCTTGGCTATATCAACAACGAAGCCAGAAGGTTTCATGTCTTCGTGGCGAACCGTGTCCAGAGAATCCGGGAAACCACTGACCCAGGGCAGTGGTTCTATGTCGACACAGAGCACAACCCTGCTGATCATGCCTCAAGGGGCCTCAAAGTAGCAGAGCTGCTCAAGTCTAACTGGCTCACTGGACCCAAGTTCCTGTGGGAGAGAGAGGTAGTTACAGCCCAAGGAACCTCAGAGCTACTGGTAGGAGACCCCGAAGTAAGGGCAATCCAAGTCTTGAAAACTGATGCTTCAAGGCAGGTCGATTTTCAAGAGAGACTCGCAAGGTTCTCAAAATGGTCCACAGCGGTAAAAGTCGTCGCTCGGATACAACGGTTGGCCAAGAGGATCAAGGACACAGAGCCCCTTAATGTTGAGGAAAGAAGGAGAGCCTCTCACACCCTCATCAAGCTTGCACAGAAAGATGCCTTTGAAAAGGAGTTACACATTCTCCAGACATCGGGAAAGCTGCCTTGTAACCACCAACTGTATCAGCTAGACCCATTCCTCCAAGATGGTATAATGAGGGTGGGAGGACGTCTGAGGAGAGCATCCGCACCTCTGGATCTGAGACACCCTATAATCCTCCCAAAGGATGGTGTTGTCACGCGCCTTGTCCTCGCGCACCACCATGAGAAAACACAACATCAGGGCAGAGGACAAACGTTGAATGAACTCAGGGCCAATGGTTACTGGATTATTGGTGGCAGTAAGGCAGCAGCCCAGCACATAAAGCGGTGTGTCCTGTGTAGAAGAGCCCGCGCACCTCCAGAGGAACAACGGATGGCAGATTTACCCAGAGACCGTATTGACCCCTCCCCACCGTTCACGTACTGCGGTATGGACTGTTTTGGTCCCTTCTGTACCAAGCAAGGTCGTAAGGAAAACAAACGGTACGGTCTCCTTTTCACATGTCTGAGCTCCAGAGCAGTCCACCTAGAGATGTTGGATGACATGACGACCGATGCATTCATCAATTCTTTACGGTGTTTCCTAGCCATCCGTGGGGCCGTCAGGCATATCAGATCAGATCAAGGATCAAACTTTGTTGGAGCACGAAATGAAATGGAAAGAGCTCTCAAAGAAGTAGATAAAGAAAGAGTGGCCACATACCTGGCAGATAAACAGTGCGACTTCTGCATGAATGCACCAGCCTCAAGTCATGCCGGAGGTGCATGGGAGCGGCAGATCAGAACAGTAAGGAGTGTGCTTGGCTCAGTCCTTGCTCACAGTGCTGGAAGATTGGACGACACTTCCTTAAGAACCTTCTTTTATGAAGCCATGTGCATTGTAAACAACCGCCCCCTTACTGTTGACAGTATCAGTGATCCCACCAGTATGGAGCCATTAACACCAAATCATTTGCTCACAATGAAGTCCTCTGTGCCTCTGCCCCCACCTGGTAACTTTGCTAAGGAAGACTTGTATGCCAAAAAACGTTGGAGAAGGGTGCAATATCTGTCCGAGCAATTTTGGAACAGGTGGAGGAAAGAATATCTTGCCAACATCACTCTTAGACAACGATGGTATGCACCAAGGCGCAATGTGCAAGTCGGAGATATTGTCATTGTAAAGGAAGAAGAGCTCCCTCGTAATGAATGGAAACTTGCCAGGGTTCTTAAAATACATGAGAATGATGATGGACTGGTGCGAAGAGTTACAATACAGATTGGAGAGCGCAAGTTAGGAAAAGGGGGTGAACGCCTCAACAAGCCATCCATCGTTGAGCGACCCATTCAGAAGTTAGTTGTTCTCGTAGAAAGCAGCTAAAATTCTGCTTCTTAATTTTGGTGCAGTTAGTCACTGACCTCAATTCAAATTCAAATTTGAAACAATTCACAAATCCTTTGTGTTGTTATAGGAAGATTGTTTTCTTGAACCTTTGCGTAGTGAGAAAAGTGTTCTCAATTGATATTGTTACATTTAACTTTCATGTGGTGTATTCTGCATATCAACTTTATCTGGAGAGTTTATAACTGTTGATCTACCATATCACTCAGGTTCAGATGTTTATGAGTGACCTTAACGAATGCTTTGAAATAACCATTGATTTAATGGATTAATATGCATACTAAACACCAAGGTTGTATGATTTGTTATTAATTAATCAAAGGTCATTTGGTGGGAGTGTAGCTGACGCTGAGTTCAGTGTAGACGCGTTTCCATGACTACACCGGAAGTTGTTAATGCGCAACCTTGTAAGACGATAAAGTCATTTTGTAATGCAATTTATAATGTGTCTTGTTTATAGTAATTCTGAGTAATAGTGTGACTTAAAGCTGTTTTTTACCTTGCTCTTGTTAAATTTATGACCAAGAGAAAAGTTGTTTATTAATAGTCACATGTTTAACCCCGGAAGTATTGAGAGTAGCGCGTGTGAGAAGAGAGTCGCGGGTGAAAACAGCGAACTTTTAAGCTCCCGTCTATTATTCTACAGCTGGTCTACCAGGCGAACACGGTAATAATTACGAGCTATCTTATTAAGCACTGTTAAATTTTGATTACAAGAAAATGTAAGACGCATTGTATTGGTCTGTATAAGAAATAAGAGTATATGAATGTTGCTTTGGATGCTTTGTGATTGAAACTGTTTTGTGTATCTTCTAGTTTTCACGGTGTTTCATGATACTTCAGAGAAGAATAAATGTGATTGTGAACATCAGTATGAAGCGTGGACTCATTTATGACCAGTGTAGCTATACTAATCCCGTGCGAATAGGGCTTTATATTCCGGCAAGTGTTTAATGCATAGATTGAGTCAGGATAGGTGACTGTAGGCTACAGAAGCGCACGACGAAGGAGATATATTTAAGGAGACTTTAAATATAGTAATCAAAACAATAAACTGAAGAATTAATGAGGAACATAACCATAATCACACTGACGTTAAACAAAGCTAGACAAAGAACAGAAACACACCTGAACTGAACACAATCAATGAGAAACCATAGTCATCCTCATTTATATAGCGCTTTTAACAATGTAGATTGTTTCAAAGCAGCTTTACAGAGATAAACATATAATTTAAGGTAACAGAGATTGGTTTGGTTTTATAGTGGCTTTTGAAAAATGTTTTTTCCAGCTAAAGTTAGTTTTGATTGATTCACTTCCGTCTAAATGATCGTTTGTTATTAAATTAGGGGCCGCTAAGATGACACCGTTCTCTCTAAACAGACTTTAAACGCGAACCTGTGATGCTGATGGCGTTCACATGCGCATTAAGAAATGATTCTATAGTTATGTGCATTTGAATATATGTGCGCAGGTTTGTAATTCCTTACAAACCATGCCTATCACTTTGGGTAGGTACGCGAACCGAAAAATTCCACAACGCTTTATCTGTAGAGTGGTATAGGGATCCTCCATAGGGAGAGGCTAGTTGGCACTTCAGCACTGTCATCAGGTCCAGGCGAAAGTCCTTCGTCAGATCTGGAAACGGCCTGGATCCAGCAGGCTGCGGGAAAACCTCGGGATAAACAAAGACACTAAAATTAGCGTAGATGCCATTCTTCTTATGATGTGACGAGTAGGCCTACATCAGGATATGAGGGAAGTGTTCCCAGTTCCGGCTGACCTAATCTAAGCAGCCTAATATTGAATTATAGAAGGCTAAGTGACAAACAAGGAGAGAAGGCATAGTGACAAACAAGGAGAACTGAACTAAACTAATTAACAGAGTGAACAAAGATGAACAGAGAAACAGATACAAAAACAAACTCAAAACGTGACAGTTTTAACATCTGTTCAGATTTAAATACCGTAAGTATGTTATCCTATTTATGATGATTAATTATAGTTTATATTTATTAAATATAAATTAATTGATTAAATATAGTTTATTTGTAAAGAAAAAGCTTAACGGTGATATTGAAACTCAGTATCCTACACCTTATTGAACATGCAACGAGCTATGGTTAAGCTATGAGCTATGGCTACGAGCTAAGGTTTTCTATGGGTGTTGTTCATAATCTGATTTAATTTGTTTGCCTCTACAAAATATGCGTTATTAATAAGGTAAGCGGCCTATATTGTGTACTAAATTTGGTGCTTCAATATCACTCACATTAAGCATTTTAAATGGGAAAGAACGCTAGATTACGGTGCCGTTGTCTGTTTTAGCAGCTACTGCCATCTAGTGGTAGCAGGTTTTCTCAGACAGTGTGTGTGGATCATATGTGTGGATCGTGCAAAGCTACACCGGCAAAATGAAAGTCTCAAAATCCAAATGAATCAAATAGGATCGACTCAGAAACGAGTCAATGAATGCACGCCTGTCGCCTGATCCACAAATGCACATCTTATTTGTTGCATGCACAAATTCTGAGCTACATTAATACAAAATCGAGGTTCTATGTCTCTATTTGTACAAAATGCTGCACATTCACGTGATTCTGGATTTTGCACACACAAGTTGTATTGTTTTCTCCTCTACACTGCTGATGGATGTCGTCTACAGAGCATCTGTAGCTGGATTATGGCACGTTCATTTATTATTTTTCTCCGACTGTGAACAAAGAAAAGTTGCTCTTCTTTCTAGAATCGAGACACATGCGACGGTCAAGAGTGAAATAGGTCACAGTTTCCACTGTATCCCAGATTAAAAAAGAAAAGAAAATATGAACACATGAATCACACTGGGAATTCAGTAGAATGAACTCTTGTGAACTGTTGATATATGACATATGATAAAGTTGAGTCACAAGAGTCTTGATAATTTTCTACCAAAGGGAGTTTTGTAACCAGAGTAGGTTACTTCAGAGACATCGGCTCTGAAAAACTACTCTTTCTAATGTTTCTATGAGATTATTCGTAATAAAAGAGAGAAAAAGAAGGGAAATGAATGAGTAGGGGTGGGAATTGTATATGGAATTTAACAGTTCTGGTTCTGAGACACAGATCTGGTGAAGTGAATCATTCAACAACCATTTTAAGTTAGTGAGAGATTCAGTCAAACTGATCATTTAAAACAAAGACCAACAGATTAAAAAGAGACAGTCTATAAGAACCATTTATTATCATTATTATTAGTGAATACACAGCTGTGCATTATGATTTGTGAATGCTCTTTTGTGGAACCAGACATTACAATATAAATCCATGTTGTTTGTTTGTCTTTGTTTTATTTCTCAGCATCTGGTCTTTTTCTCTCGTCATAATAAATTCACGATTCAGCTAAAATATTATTTATTTATAATTTTTTTAAAGAATGGAGGCTAAAATACAAAAATTAAAATTCAGTCAGATTTATTTGATTCTGAGTCAGACATGTTGGGACTTTCTGATTGACTGGTGATTTTAATGACTGGTGATGAGGCGGCCGCCTCCGTCAAATTTCGTTCCGCCTTTTTCCACCGTGACAGTTCTGTCGCGATTCCCGCTTGTGTCCATTCTCTAATAATCCGCGGGTCGAGCGGGCCGAGTAATAAAAACATTCCATTCAGTCGAGGGTGGATGACAGCTAAATGAGTGTAAAAAAGACACGGAACTCCCATCATGGTACCTAATGTACGGACGGTAACAAAGTTGCGCTGTTGAGTCTCGCGCAGTTATTTATAACATTAATTATAGATAAGAAACAATATATAGGCTACACACGACCAGAGGTCTGTTTTCCTGAATGCTATCACGATTGAAACCGATATATTAATTTCATAACAGTTCAATAAACAAATAGTAAAAATTAAGTTACTTACATTTTTAGACTGTTTTTGTTCTGTTTTAGCAGCGAAAATAGTTCCAAACAACAGAACCATATCGCGTCTCACAGCAACACTCATCCATGATTCATTACTGAATCATTCAGCGTTTTGAACTAATCGCTTGAGTCAAAGATTCAATTGCCCATTATTAAACCGCCTCATTCTGAATCAATCAGCCGTTTGAACGAATCGTTTACATTAATGACTCAATGACTCGCTCATTAAGACGGCCGCCTGCCGCCTCCTACTGGCGGTTTAGTTTCAAAGTATCATTCTTTTCAACATTCCTTGTATATTCAAAAAATATTCAAAATAATCTCATTTAATACAGTTATAATTTTTCAATGTAAATTATTTAATTTGATTGGTAACAGCCTAGTGTCTTATTATTTTAATTGAATGTATTGATAAAATGTAAGAATTTTAAATGAAATTTAGAGCATACATTAAATAAAATTAGGGGGAAAATGCCCTTTATAAAGCTACAAAAAATTGTTCCGATAAGAGTGTTTTCAAAAATGAAACATTGACAATAAGTTTAAAGGGAGTGAAGCCTCTGATTAGGCTATAAAGAAAATGTAATTTTGCCAAAAGAAGAACTTTTAATTTAAATAAATGTTAATTGTGTGATATGTTACCATATTATATTGCTTAATTGAATAATTAATGTGATGATCAGATGCAGATATCTATATCAAAGAATATGGGTGGTTGGCGGGTGGATTATTATTTATTTTTAACAACAGATTCGAGTGACTCAAAGTGCACCAGATTAATGAATTTATCTTTAAAAGGTACAACATTTTCTCCCGGGGGGGCATGCCCCCGGACCCCCCTAGTGTTACAATTTTACCACCTCCGCCTCATTTTGAGCCAGGAAAACCCTGGATTGTATGAATTGATTAATTATACATTCAAACAGTCTCTTTTCCTCAGGTGTGCACACAGTCCAGCAAATGCTCGGCTGTGAGTGGGATGATCAGACTGGAGCAACAGAGGGGTTCGAGTCTTTTGGATATGATGGAGAGGACTTTCTGTCTCTGGATCTTAAGGAGATGAGATATATTTCCCCAGTGCAGCAGGGATCCATCACTGTAGAGAAGTTGAACAAGGACAAAGGCCAAATTGAGAATAACAGAAATTACTTCAGCACTGTGTGCATTGAGTGGCTGCAGAAGTATGTGGAGTATGGAAAGAGCAGCCTGCAAAGAAAAGGTACATCAGTTCTTATCAGCATTGATTGTAAAGCACTACATGTTTTGTTAAAAAAAAATTAGTGTACACTAGAATTGACCGTTCGCAAAAGCCACGCCCCCTAGTTACTGTTACTACGCCCGTCAAACAATTGAGAACCAGACACATAGCCATGGCTGGGTTGAATATAAGTGATTGGTTTTGGAGCAATGCGGCAGACATATCCTCCAGGGCACGACAGAAAGGGCTGCAATATGCAGTGGAGGGATATGTCCAAAATGTAAAAATAAGCAAAGACGGGAATATGACAAAAATCGAGGCAAAGGAAACGGTCTCAGTCCAAGAATGAGAAACCTCACGAACTGTTCTTGCAATGCAACCAACACAGCCTTGTGGACCAGTCTTGTTCCTGCACTGCCGGGTAAGTAGCCTATGTTTTAAATTTTAAATATTTTCCCAGCCAACATTCTCTGTCATGTGTCAGACCTAACAATCTAGTTTAGGTTACAAAGATTCAGTTTCTACCTGTTCTATTAGCGCTTGTCAGTTAGGGTAGTATGTTATGACTTTACAGATGGCAACGCGTTGATTTGTTGGTTAAATGTTATGCACTGCTTTCGGTAACAATGCTAGATGGAACCACAACTGTTAAATTCAGTTTTACAGATTTTATAGCCTCCAGTGACCGTCAACCTCTTGCTAAATTATCTATGTCGATAGCAATATGTGCTTGACAGGCTAACAGCTACCTTACAAGCTGCCTGAATTTCCTACGGAAAAATAAAGTCTCCTAATGTTCTAACTTTACCACTTTCAATAACAATGCTATATAGAACCACAATTGTTAACTACTTATTACTATTTAGTGATCATTTATATGCTAAGTTAGCTCGCTAGCTATACTTAGCTTCCAGCAGACATATGTATGCTTGTTAATCTTCGAAGCATTTAGCTGTGGGTGAGTTCTCCCACACTGCTTGATCCATTGTCGGCATCTTTCCTCTTGGGTTTTGGAAATGCTAAAAAAACGACCCCTCCCTCGAAACTTTTGGGATACCTGGTGTCAGACTTGCAGGTGCCATAGGCACATCGTTTCACCATCTTGCTGAAATCGCAATGTTTGACGGAGGTCCTTCTCCTTAGTTACAGTTGCTAAGCTATGATTGGACGAGGACCGTTCGAGGGCGGGGTTTTGCGAACGGTCAATTGTCATTGTAAAAAATAGTTTTGTCACTTGAGATATCTTATAATGCTGTAGTGTTCTTTCCTTCAGAGAAGATTGTATTTCGATTATTTTAAGCAATACAGATCATGTGGTTTGTTTGTAGATATGAATTAAAATGTATTCTTTAAATTACTTAATACAAAAGATCCAGGAAAAGCATATTAACCTAATCCCGTCAATTATGAACCGGCCAGAAAAGTATAAGCTAAAGTAGGCATTATGTGTTGTCTTAAGCTCAGTATTCAGTTACAGGTTACTGTACAGACTCCTTAAGTTAAGAAAAGCTTAGATTACTTGTGTGTTTATTTACTCGACGTGACAAAGTTTCATTGAAGACCAGACACTGCAGGAAGACTGACAGAAGCCCAGTTATAGATAAGTAGAATCTGGATAAGCTCCGTTTAGCAGAGATAGATAGAAGAATCTGATCTTCCTGTTATAGAGCACAAATCTCCGGTTCATGGCTGACCTAGAAGACATTACTGTTGTCAAGCGTATCAAAATGCATATGTTTTACTAAAATACTAGGCTGACTGGGATGACAAGGAGCTCTGTCTTCGTTCTAAATATAGTGAAAGTCTAGAGGAGAAATGGTTACATAGAGTGAATATACAAAACCTTATTCAGCTCCTGCTCTTGCTTTAGTTGAGAACAGAGCTGTTGAAGCAGAATCTAGCAGACACTTGTAGTGCTGGTATTATCTGGACACTTCTACCACACATTATACAATGAACTAAGACCAACCACAGTGTGGTCGTGGTTTAAAATTGTCTTGTTTGGGAACACCTCAAATTGTTTGGCATGACACATCTCTCGTGTTTCTCTTTCTCTCTTCAGTCTCTCCTCAGGTGTCTCTGCTGCAGAAGTCTTCCTCTTCTCCAGTGGCGTGTCATGTTACAGATTTTTACCCCAGTGGAGTAACAATCTCCTGGATGAAAAATGGAGAAGAGCATCATGAGGATGTGGATCTTGGAGAACTTCTTCCCAACGAGGACGGAACCTTCCAGAAGACGAGCACCATCAGAGTTTCACCTGAGGAGTGGAAGAACAACAAGTTCAGCTGTGTGGTGCAACATCAGGGGGAAACCAAGACAGTGGATAAGAGTGAGACAAATTAAATTAAAACAGACCAATGCTTTATTAACAAGGATGTTTATTACAATTAAGAATGAAATTAGGATGAAATTATATTATTTCTTAAAGAAACTATGGCATGTGAGTGTGGTCATTCTCAGTCACAGCTTGGCTTCTTCTCTTTAACAAACTTCTTGACCTGCAGAGAGGAAACAATGACAAAACAAACTATAGAGCACAAACACAATATGATTATACCTATATTGTTTTTATATAGCTGCAGATTTTGAGTATGCTGTTATACACATGTACTACTGATCACAGTCACACACACTGTTTGAGATTTTCCACAGTTCTGGTTAGTAACATTATCAGGATCTTTGAGTAATCTGAAGTTTTCCTCTGATCAGGAGATTCTCTTCCCATCATGCCGATTGTTGGTGTTCTTGTTGCTGTCGTTCTGTTGATCGCCATTGGTGTCATTGTGTTTGTGGTGTATAAGAAGAAACAAGGTGAGGACAAAGTTTTGGCCATACAGAGTCTGAAATATTACAAAGAAAAGAAATATTAAATGTTGTTTGTGACTTAAACTAAATTCAAATTGCATTGCCTTGTTTGCTTCACTGATTGTGAAGAGAAATATATATAAGTGTTGTCAAATCGATTAATCACAACTAACATAACATAAAAGTATGTTTATATATAATATTATATATATATATATTTATTCATTAGATTAGATTAATCATGATTACTCGATTTGACAGCACTTATAAATATATATATAAAATATTTATGTTCTACTTTCATTTGTATTTGGTGTTCATTGATTGAAATTGCTGAACTTACAGCTCACTTCTATGATTGTTTTACAGGCTTTAAACCTGTCAGCGGTAAGTTCCTCATAAACACAAAATATAAAAATGATTATAAAAAAACATGATGAGTTTTGCCATTGGTCATCATGTGGTTAATAGTAGTATCTTCATACATCTAAATCCATAATGTAATGTTTGATAATGTAAAATAATACAGTAAATAAAAAAATTCTTTCTAATGCAGAATTTATAAATATGATATGATATAGATCGAGTGACTGCTGTGCTAATCTAGTCTTGTATTATCAGTCTGATGTTTTAATTTTAATGTTGTTTTCTGTTTTAGGTTCTGATGACGGTTCTAACAGCTCAGCTCGTCCACAAGCATAAAGACGTGTGTGTTCTCATTCATCAGTGCAACTGTCTCAGTCATGTGAAATGAATGAAATGTAACATGTTTCTTCTGGCATTTCAGGAGACTGGACGTGTGCGAGAAATCAAGTTGAAGAAATTATGCTTGTTGTGCTGCCCATCTTGCTTACAAACACACACACAATGAGAGGGAGAGGGAATCATAGATTTCTGGGATTTATATATTTTATGGTTCTGAATTAATTGCATCTAAAAAGTAATGTTTTTGTTTCTTCACACTTTCTGTTCATCTTATCAACTTTTTAATTTTACCATGTAGAAATACAACTCATTGATCACAGAACCTAAATTAGAAAATGTGTATTTCTCTTTAGTGACAGAAGAAAACAAAGAACACAAATCATTGATGACAGGGTTTGTAGACTTGAGAAAATTGATTTGTATGTTTGTGATGTCAGATCTGAACATTAGAAAGAAAGTATAAAGCTGAAGTGTTTATATTCTCCTGGGTAGAGCAGGGTCTCAGATCATTCTTTATGTCTATGTGTTGTTTCTACAGTGACATTTTTTGTGAGAGAATATGAAGTAAATCAGGAGAAAACTGCTAACTAGTCCTGGAAAATTGTTTATATACTGCAACATTTAAATACATTTCACGAGTTCACATCTACATATAATTATTATGGTAAAGGTTATGCGTACTTGGCGTGCTGTCCGGGTGGAGGGTTCCGAGCTCGGAATTTCTTCCCGAACCCAGAGTACTCCCCCCGTTGGTAAGAGTAGATAGAACTATAGATATAACTAAAAGTGAGGAGATGGGGTGGAGGTAGGATGCTGATAAACCGTCAAGAAACACAAGTGGGTTCTGCTGTTATTTATCTTGTCCTGAGTTGATTACTGATTGATCTCCACTTGTGCTGATTGGGTTAATTATCTGCACCTGCTCCTCCAGAACCTTGTTAATAAAACATCATTTAATTAAACTTTAAAATGGTATAGATTGCATGATTTGTGAAATTTGCCTTTTCTGTCAATTAAATTAACCACTATGTAGATTTCGCATTTTATTCCTTGTATGGAATTATTGGGCTTTTTTGTTTGTATATTTCCTTCTTTTTTATTTCCTTATTATTTTTGAATTATTTAGATAAGCTGTAGTACAGAATAATAGTTGATTCTTGTTAAATAATCGTAGATGCTGTACTATTACACTTTTACATATGTCTGAATGATAAAATAAAATACAGATATTTTCCTTTATTTCAGGTTTCTAAATTATTTACATGAATGTTTTTCTTGTATATTGGTTTCAGTCAAAAAGTTGTAATGTTGTTTTGATTCTTTCGAAATAAATAAACCTCACAAAACGAGTAAGTGGCGAATGTCTTTCACACTTTTCAAAGAGCAAAATTTGTATTTTATCACAATTAATGAACTATTGAATGAACATCCAAAATGGTCATAAAGGCATAAAATATAGAAAAATTAAAACAATTTTTTTTAATGAATAAATAAGTGTAGATGACAACCGGGGCTGTGGTAGTTCCAGCTATCACAGAACAAACATTTAGTCCACAAGATTTTTTCTATTTTTAAGAAGGGGAGTGTAATGATGCAGCAAGGACAAAGCAGAGAGAGAATCCAAATGCAGCTAATTTAATAAAATAACAGGTGAAACAAGGAACACGGAACTCAGGACACGAACACTGAAGCAACAACAACGACCGACAAACCATAACTGAAACACAGAGGTATAAATAGACAGGCAAACAAGATAACAAGGGGGCGTGGCTAATCAGAAACACACGGGAACAATGATTAGACAATTAACAAGACACATGGCAAACAGGGAATCACATGACAGACAAGAACAAGGAACAAGACACAAAACCCACACCGTGACATAGCCCCTGCCCTATGGGCGGCTCCCGACGCCCCTTAGTACAAAAACAAACGAAAAACAGATTAGTTCAGGAGGGTGGTGAAGCGGAGGTGGTCTTGGGGGAGGGAAGAAGGGTCAAGTCTGTGCAGGGGGCAAGGCAGTTCAGGCGGTGAAGACCCCTCGGGCGGCCACGGCGGTGAAGGCGGCTCGGGAACGGGAACAGACTCTGGCTCGGGAACGGGCTCGGGCTCTGGCTCGGGAACGGGCTCGGGAACGGGAACGGGAACGGGCTCGGGAACGGGAACAGGCTCTGGCTCGGGAACGGGAACAGGCTCTGGCTCGGGAACGGGAACAGGCTCTGGAACGGGAACGGGAACAGGCTCTGGAACGGGAATGGGAACAGGCTCTGGCTCGGAGGCGGCCATCTTGTCCGTAGACACTGGCTCGGAGGAAGTGACGTGAACAGTCTCTGGATCAGCAGAAGTGATGTGAAGAGTATCTGGTTCGGCCATCTTGTCCGTAGACTCAGGCTCGGAGGCGGCCACCTTGTCCGTAGACACTGGCTCGGAAGCGGCCATCTTGTCCGTAGACACTGGCTCGGAGGAAGTGATGTGAACAGTCTCTGGTTCGGCCATCTTGTCCGTAGACTCTGGCTCGGAGGCGGCCATCTTGTCCGTGGACACTGGCTCGGAGGCGGCCATCTTGTCCGTGGACACTGGCTCGGAGGCGGCCATCTTGTCCGTGGACACTGGCTCGGAGGCGGCCATCTTGTCCGTGGACACTGGCTCGGAGGCGGCCATCTTGTCCGTGGACACTGGCTCGGAGGCGGCCATCTTGTCCGTGGACACTGGCTCGGAGGCGGCCATCTTGTCCGTGGACACTGGCTCGGAGGAAGTGATGTGAAGAGTATCTGGTTCGGCCATCTTGTCCGTAGACTCTGGCTCGGAGGCGGCCACCTTGTCCGTAGACACTGGCTCGGAAGCGGCCATCTTGTCCGTAGACACTGGCTCGGAGGAAGTGACGTGAACAGTCTCTGGTTCGGCCATCTTGTCCGTAGACTCTGGCTCGGAGGCGGCCATCTTGTCCGTGGACACTGGCTCGGAGGCGGCCATCTTGTCCGTGGACACTGGCTCGGAAGCGGCCATCTTGTCCGTGGACACTGGCTCGGAAGCGGCCATCTTGTCCGTAGACACTGGCTCGGAGGAAGTGATGTGAAAAGTCTCTGGTTCGGCCATCTTGTCCGTAGACACTGGCTCGGAGGTGGCCATCTTGTCCGTAGACACTGGCTCAGGAACAGACGTTGGCTCCGACTCAGGAACAAACACCGGCACAGGCGTGGCGGTGACCATCTCCGCTGAGGGCTCAGGTTCAGGCGTGACGTGAACAGTTTCTGGATCGGCAGACGTGACTTGAACGGTCTCTGGATCGGCAGACGTGACTTGCACGGTCTCTGGATCGGCAGAAGTGCTGTGTCTCCTCCACGCATGCAGTACCGCCACTGCATAAAAGAGGAAGACTGCTTTCTTAGCCGTGGCAGGGCTGATGATGGCCCGCTCGGGCACGGCCTCCGGGATGGCAGCGGGCTGCTCGGGCACGGCCTCCGGGAAGGCCGCGGGCTGCTCGGGAACCACCAGACTTGGGGACACCGGGACAGTCACGGAGGAAGTCTTTCTTCTCCTCCGTCTCCGAGAGGGAGCTGGCCTGGACGGGACCAGCGATGAAGGCGCTGGACTGGATCAGCGGTGAGGGCTCTGGACTGGACGGAACCAGCGGTGAGGGCTCTGGACTGGACGGAACCAGCGGTGAAGAGGGCCTTGAGCTGGGCAGGACCAGCGGCGAAGAGGGCCTTGAGCTGGGCAAAACCAGCGGCGAAGAGGGCCTTGGCTCTGGCTGGACGTGGTTGACGTGAAGCTCTGGCTGGACGTGGCTGACGTGAGGCTCTGGCTGGACGTGGTTGGCGTGAGGCTCTGGCTGGACGTGGTTGGCGTGAGGCTCTGGCTGGACGTGGCTGGCGTGAAGCTCTGGCTGGACGTGGCTGGCGTGAAGCTCTGGCTGGACGTGGCCGGCGTGAAGGTCTGGCTGGACGTGGCTGGCGTGAAGCTCTGGCTGGACGTGGCTGGCGTGAAGAGCAGAGCTTATCCGAAGGGCAATATCAATGTACTGCTCTAACGTCCATTGAGGGGTGTTGTCCGGCATAAGGTACTCTAGTAGGTCCGTAAGGCCGTAACAGAACATGTCTTTCAAGACATTACCATCAACGTCCACCCCATCACAAAGTCCACAAAACTCCTCCACATATTCCCCAATAGGGCAGTCACCTTGGCTGAGGTGAAAGAGACGGATTGCTGGATTCATCGCTGGTCGGTCGTTCTGTATTGATGCAGCAAGGACGAAGCAGAGAGAGAATCCAAATGCAGCTAATTTAATAAAATAAAAGGTGAAACAAAGGAACACGGAACTCAGGACACAAACACTGAAGCAACAACAACGACCGACAAACCACAACTGAAACACAGAGGTATAAATAGACAGGCAAACAAGCTAAACAAGATAACAAGGGGGCGTGGCTAATCAGAAACACATGGGAACAATGATTAGACAACTAACAAACAGAGAATCAAATGACAGACAAGAACAAGGAACAAGACACAAAACCAACACCATGGGGCCTTTCTCAATCTGTGTTCTTGTCTGTACTTGTGTCCTTGTGTTCTTGTGAAACGTCATCTTTCGTGGCCCAAGTACTGTCCCAATACACAAGTTTGCATTTTGACAAGAACGGTTAAAAATCCCGGAAGTGTTCTTGACACGCCCATTTTACCGAGGATGCATCGGTTGGTAACTTGTGTGAACTTGACGGCAGAAATATCCCAGCATTCATTTCGGCATACGAGGAAGGAGAGGCAAGTCAATACAGTAAGTCGTTTTTCTACAATTTCGTACTCTATTTCATCACTTAATTCACTTCTGAGAACATGCGAGAAATCAACTGTGTAGATTTCAAATATTGGCATTTTTACGAAATTTTATGGCGAATCGAAAATGTGCTCCATAAAGCGCGAGCCAACCGGCCAGTCTGCTCACAGACTCGTTTTATCCCACAGTCAAGAGACAATTGAAGCGGAGCAATAATGGCAGAAGAAAGCCAGACCCACATCTGTAAGACAGTTTTACTTTTCGTACCGCTGTTATTATGTAATTGCATTCTGAATAATGTGATAATAATTGAAACCAAGGGACATCTGAGGAAACCGCAGCATTAATTACATGGCGAGCGGCCAACGAGGCTCTATTCACTGGTCGGAGGAATTCCTCCAAAAATGGATGGGAGTGAGTAACGTTATGCATAATCTGTATTTTGTTGTACTACAGACTGTTATATAAAAAGGTTTGTACGCTAAGGGTAGTTGGTCGATTGGTGTGTTTGGTTGTGTCTGCCAGCCAGTCAGAAGAGTTTTATGCATCAAAATGAAAGAAAACAAATACATACTATAAAACTAAGAAATCAAAATACTAGTGACAAGCAAAATAAATAGTAAGTTACATGTGACATTTATGATTTGGTTATGATATGAATGCAGAAAGTTATTTGGAGGCAGTATTGCACTTAAGTGTATGATAGTACATGCATGCAGGGAGTAGAGGAGTGACAATAATAATTATTGTTAGTAGTAATATTAGTAATTGTGTTTAAGTTGTCCTCTTCTTTTTGCTTTTTTCAGAGTATTTGTGAACCAGTCTGACCTGGCTATCACAGCCAAACAAGCTATGAAGAAATGGAACAACCTTAAGGAAAAATACAAGGTAACCTACCATTTAATGTAGTGGGACTTACCAAGTTTTTTAGATTTACCAAGTTAATATGCAATTATTTTTTACAAGTGGAGTACAAGTATTATAGGGCAAGGATATACGTTATCAAACACTTTTAAGAAATTGTAAACTAAACAACATATCCCAACTTTCTTTTTTTTCTGTGTGGAAAATTTATATTAATATATATATATATATATATATATATATATATACATAGAAGTTAAAATACTGATGCCAAACATAATATACTTTTATATATATATATATATATATATATAAGTATATTATGTTTGGCATCAGTATTTTAACTTCTATCATTATTGCAAGATATCTTAAAATAACTATTAACTTAAAATATCTTGACATGAAGGGAATATATACAGGATAGCATTGCAGCAAACATTTGTGAATCCATTCATCTGTGGAAACTTTTTGGGACTACAAATATGTTCAATAACAGTTTTCACCATTATACATGATTTTTTAGGAACTTAGGGATCCTCCAACAGGGAAAGGGGTGGAGGCAGGTGGGGTGACTGCTGCTACCTGGCAGTGGTACAGTCAGATGGATGCTGCACTCCAGGGGCAGCACTCAATAAGTCCGCCCCTGGTAGTGTCAGCAAATCTGACTGCCACTACAGGTGGCGTTGTCACCTCTCCGTCCTCTGCCCCTCCCAAAGAACGGGCCAATCCGCCACCAAGGAAGAGGGCCAGGGTCAGTGAGGCACTCCTGGATTTCATGAAGGAGCAGGCAGAGAGGGAAGAGGAGAGAGAGCAGGAGGCAGTGGCGAGGGAAGAGGCGAGGGAAAGAGCAGCCTCTGACAGGGCAGATAGATACTTAACTCTCTTTGAGAGACTTGTAAATAAATTGTAAATAGCCTGTATTATTTGTACTGTTCTTGATTTACGATTGTTGTATTGCAACAATTGTAACGCTCAATCTACTACTTCTATAAATATTTTTGAAATTGCAGGAAAGACATATTTTGACTTAAGGTGATAAAGCAAGTCTTACAACGGCAGTCATAATCATGCCTTCTTTTTGATATTATTTGTAGACAGCCATCAAATTTGGCATGTTTCTTTTCAACTAAAATAGGTAATAGGTATTTTTTCCTGTTGTCATTGCCATTGTGCTAGGTGTGCTTAAAAAAAACAGTCAATGACCACATACACAGTATTTTTTAATTATTCATCAACTAAACAATTTTACAGTCTAACTAATATAATGATACAAATAAATATATTCATATTTTCAAGGTAACATTTTCATTTACATTTCATTTTCATTTATTCACTATTTATTTGTCAGGGACAGTGCACACTTAAAATAATTGCAACTGAGTTAGCTAGCAGCTTATTTGCATCTATTGTCCCTGGGCATTCACTCAGGTTTATCCCCTCAGTCGTAATCATGCTCCCTCAGACATGCAGGCAGCTCTCCAGGGGCAGACACCTGTGCAGCAAGTCTGGCACGGAGAGTATTTCCTGAGAGCTCCCTATCCTCATCATCAGGAACGTTCCCCTGATCTTCATCCTCATCGTGAAGTTCCTCCTCCTCCTCCAGGATATCATCTGTCGAGAGACAGAGGTTGTGTAGGATGCAGCATGCTGCAATAACTTTAGGGGCAAATAGAGGCCGAATCTCCAAAGCCCTCAGGAAGATGGCTCGCCAGCGGGTTTTTAGCATTCCAAAGGTACGCTCAATGATGTTCCTGGCCTTGGCATGGTGCTTGTTGAAGCGTGCTTCAACTTGGCCTGATGATTAAAATACAGGTAATGTAAAAATATATGTAGTGTTTCAAATGCAAAGTAACAAATCCAATAAAAATTGTCTCTGTGTATTCTTACCCGCTACAGGCTGGCGGTATGGCGTCATGAGGGTGAGAGGATGCTGCAGACATGGGTACCCCCCGTCTCCAAGAAGAAAGAAGCCAGCTGGTGGATATAGGGACTCCTTGTACATTGGAGATCTCCGGAGGACAAGGGCATCATGGACTGATCCGGTGTTGCCAATGTAAATATCCAGAAATTTCCCTTTGCTATCACACACACCCTGGAGAACCACAGAAGGGAAGAGCTTGCGATTGAAGTAACACTTCTTTTGTGGTTCAGCAGGTGGAAGTACTCTGACGTGGCACCCATCTATTGCTCCAGCCGCACAGCGGAATGCCTCATGG
This sequence comes from Siphateles boraxobius, assembly GCF_051911475.1. Lineage (NCBI taxonomy): Eukaryota > Metazoa > Chordata > Actinopteri > Cypriniformes > Leuciscidae > Siphateles > Siphateles boraxobius. Next base: position 5,282,104 of record NW_027508953.1, read on the forward strand.
CCAGCCAAGCGAGCAAAGCCTGCCCCGACCTCTTCCATCTCTTCTGGCTTGGGGAAATGAATCACCTTGTGAACAATGGCCATCATGTCATCCACTATACTGTGGACTATTCTGCCAACTGTGTCTCTCGGTATGGCGAAGATGTCTGCTGTCACTCTGTATGAGGTGCCACATGCAAGCCAGTAGAGACAGACAGCCACCTCGATTTCGTGGCTCCATCCATGTGGCTTTTGCCGAGGCAACATCTGGACCAGCAGGTTGATGGTTTCTCTGGAGAGCCTAAAGGCTGGTTTTAGGTCAGCTTCAGAGAAAAAGGATGTGAGGATTGGCACATAGTTATTTATTTGTACATACCTCTGAGAAGGCATTTGATCCTGTGTTTAAAAAAGAAAAACACACACATATATATTACTTATCATCGATTAACATTCTAAAATTATTTTATTATTATTATAATTTTGGTAAAGCAAGGAAAGGCCAACACAATGGAAAGTAAAATGGTAAGTTCCATTCCTTCTAGTCTGGTTATATGTATTTCTTAAAATTATGTAGGCTATAGATGTTCTAATAAACTTTACTTGATTTATTGTACAATGCTTTCCTGAGTTGTTTTATCTGAAAATGTGAGTGTGAACCTTTTTTGATACAGGTCTAAGGTAGTGCAGAGCGTACTGTAATTTAAGCTACTCAAACAAGCTATTGCTATTATATTTACCTAATCCCAATTTATTGGATAAGGAAACTATAAACTAGTAATTTTTCCTATTCATCCAGGGTTCTCCCCTAGGATTTTGTGAGGAGGTGATGGTACTGGGGGGCACAATCAAAATGATCAAATGTAGTTTGACTGATGTAATCAATTGTAATACTGAGTGATAAAAATTTGCTTTATATTAAATAGGGGTACAGTATCCCTGTTGAGAACCTGGTTTTATACCTTAACATTTGGTATAATGTTTGCCACTATTATTTAAGTTAAGTGCTGATTTAAGTCAACTTTATAAGATAATGTACGTACATAATCCGAGACAAGCGCTAAAATAGCATATTGCCGTTCCAACTTCCTCCTCCTCATCCTAGTTCTCCTCATTTGTATACGCCTTCTCAGCTCAGCAGCTTCCTTTTCTGCTTCTTGGTAAAGTATACCCATGGTGACTGCTAACATTACCCGGTCCATCTTTGAACTAACAGTTATTTAACCTTAATTATTTGATCTTCTCCAAACAATAGACTACCTTAACGACAACCAATAGCTTGCCCTTTACCGGCGTTTTTTTTCCCGCCTTTGGCTAGTGATGTACACAAACAAACAACAGAAGCAGAATGAAAGTAGACAGGCGTTGCTTTATTGTTATGAATATAACTTAAATTACACTGTAGTGTACAGTTGTAGATTAATCCATTGAGCCGAGGGTATTGGGCGATAAAGCCTGGCTGTTATCGTCAATAATTCTCGTCATGTTTGGGTACTGCAGACGGCGTCTGTGCGGGGGAATTATTGCGCAATACCAGCAAGAACACATCGTCTCAAACTGTCAGCAGCGTTCTGTGTGCTCGTCACCTTGTGAGTTCATTCTTCCAAGAACAACTAGCAAGAGCGTTCTCCCCAAGAACACAAGTCCGTTCTTTGCATTCTTGGTTTTGAGAAACACCCTCAATGTTGATAATTCAAGACAGTACGAGAACTGACTGCGCATGCGCAAGTCTACATAAACTACGTTCTATGGACCAAAGAGGCACTGCTAACCTCTGCCTCAATGGCCATGGCCTTGAATTTTCTGCATGAAACAATGATTTTTAGGAGCAAACAATGGCAAAAGGAGTATATTATATGTGTATTCCTGAAAAATTGTGTTACAAAAATTAATATTTGGAATAAAATAAATGCAATTAATAATGTGGTGAATTAATAAAGCTCTTGGAATTAATAAATGTAATGTCAACATTTCCTTTGGTGAGGCACTGCCTACCCTGCCTACCCTGACTGCACGTCCCACTTTGTCTCCTCTACAAATACACATAGCTGGTGTGTGGCGAGCACATTGGCACCATTGTTCAGGTGGATGCTGTACTCTGGTGTTGGTTGAGGAGAGAGACGCGATATGATTGTAAAGCGCGTCTGATGCACATGCAGCATTACATAAGAAAAGTGTTATATAAATGCCTCATTCATTAATTAAGACAATCTTCTTTACTTGAAACCATTAAAAAGTGTATTTATCATTTTTTGTTACTTGAGGTTTGGATTATTTTAAGTATGGTCATGTGGTATTTGTGTAAATGAATAATGTTGTTCTCTAAATATAGCTATAATAGAGCTCCATTGATCCAACAAATTTTTTTATTTTTTATTTTTTTATACTTCAGTATGTAAACTTAATAGGAAAACAGAACTCATGAATGTTTGTTTACCAACTAACTACTAATTTAAATGCATTGTTTTAGCAGAAGCTTTTACCCAACGTGTCTTGAAATAATGACTTACACCATAATGATTCATGCTAAGGAGATTCTAAGGGTGTGTTCACGCTTGTAGTTCGGTTCTCTTGAAGGCGGCGAGCTACATAGGCCTACTGTGCACCCCCCCCCCCCCCCCCCACACCTCCCAACAAAACCATACTTTTCTGAAAGGTCTGGATGTGTAGAATATGAATCTGAATGTTAACATTGAAAATTTTGAGTTGCACTACCTGTTTTAGGCCTGTCAATAGGGGAACCCTAAAAAACGATTTTAAGCGATTTTAACACGTCGAAATTGGCCTAGTCAATCAGAACTGCTTTTAGGTGACCCATTACACACTCAAACTTAACATATGATGACTTAGGTCAAAGGGTACCCTATACTGCTTCCTGGTAAGTGACTAAAATTAATATAAATAAGGCCTTATGTTGATTTAATGAGCCCATTTCCTATATACAGCATGCACACACACACAAAGGGCCAATACCAAAGTGAGCCCTGAGGACTAAGGACTAAAGACTATCAGACTTAATTGATCTCAGGTGCTAAGTGAGTGAGTGTGTGAGACCACATGGGCTCAGATAGGTATAGATGGGATTGGTACAGCACTTCACAATGTTTAATAACAAAGACGTTGCTGACACGTGCACCATCTACGTGTGTCGTGCTTTTGTTTACCTTTGTAATTTCCGGATTTCCCATGCACACAGACACACAATAACTATATACAAAAAACTAAAAACAGCATGGAAAAGAACTATGTACAGCATGCAAGCATGCACCCATACACACAAACGCACAAAAACTATATACTAGAACTACATACAGCATAGAAAATAACTATATACAGCATGCACACACAAACAAATTCACAAGAACTATATACAGCATGCACACCGACACACACAATAACTATATACAATAACTACATACAGCATGGAAAAGAACTATATACAGCATGCACACAGACACACAAATGCACAATAACTATATACAAGAACTACATACAGCATTGAAAAGAACTATATACAGCATGCACACACACACAAATTCAAAAGAACTATATACAGCATGCACACAGAAACACAAAATAACTATATACAAAAACTACAATCAGCATGGAAAATAACTATAAACTGCATGCGCACACACACACAAATGCACAAGAACACACATTAACACACAAGAACTATATACATCATGCACACACACACACACACACACACACACACACACACACACACACACACACACACACACACACACACACACACACACACACACACACACACACACACACACACACACACACACACAAACACATGCTGTAAGAGAACTACAGCATACATAGCTTCCCTTTCCCAAAGAAACACTGAACAACTAGTAGGTATAATGACCTACTATTAGGGTAATATGTTTTACCAATCAATAAAATACATGTATCTTTCATGCATATGTCAGGTGTAACATGACACTCAAACTGTTTTTCAATCCTGGTCTGACTCAGAGTTGTCATCATCAGATAAGTACTGTTCATCTGTTACGCTATCATCATCTGATTCATCTTCCTCACCCCTGCCACTCATAGATTCAATGATATCTGCCAATTGCTGTGGGAGAACACATCCCTCATACCACAGAGGCTCAATCTTTTGTTCAACCAGTGTCCAACCGTGTCCATTGCAAGCATCAGGGATGTCAGGGTTGGCAATATGGGCCACCTTCCATATTCCAACCTGGTAGTTAACCCTCCTGATGTGTTGCTCTAAACTCCTCCCACATGGGGGAAGTGTAGCCAGGTCCACATTTCTTGAGTGGGCTAGATGCTTGTCATCTTTGGAGCACAGCTCAATCATTCGCAAGAAACGCAACTCATCAACACTTCGTACTCGTGGTCTACTAAACAGAGCACAGGCGAACTCATTGAGGAGATCAAAGAGATCCCTCGGTACATCCCATGTGTCTCCCAGCCTGGCAAGAGTTTCTCCAAACTTTGGCATCCTAGAGAGGGTTTTCAATGGCCTGACTTTGCCTAACCCCTTGAATGCACTAGTGGTATCACAACCACTGAAGGCGTGTAGTGCCATTAGTGCTGTCAAATGCTGCTGAGAGTAACTACGAGACATTTCACTCACATCAATGAGCCTTTTCTTGTTTCCTGTGCCAGTGTGAAACATAATATTTAAGTCTGACATTGCCAGAGCATAGTGTAACAAGATGAAAAATATGTCAGTATCAGGACTCTTAACGACAACATTGCTGTAGTTGTTGTCTCTGGCAAAGTCACAGTAGAGAATGACTCTAGAATCTGTCTCTTCTTGGGTAGACTTAAGGCTCAGGACTTCTGTTCTCCATGTTGAGCTGCCATGTTCAGACGTTAGCAGATATGCTGTTCCTTCACAGGTTATGATCACTTGTCTCCCATGTAACTTCCTGGCATATGAGTCTTCACTCCAAAGGCGGGTGAGTATTGCAATAAATTGTTGCTTGTTTTCATCATTGGCTGTTTCCTCAGGAACTGTTTTCAATCTGCTGGCCTTTTGGTATTTTCACCTTTTATGATAAGCTTTTGACCACATCCCCTCCTCTGTCTTTCCATTGTTTTCACAGAATTGGGGAAGTAACTATCTGTGCTGAACACAACATTGCCTGTCTTTGGCATCATGTCAAACACCTTACTGCATATCTGTTTGAAGCTGCCTGGTACCTCCTTCAAGAAGTAAAAGTAGGCATTTCCATCAATAATTACAAGAGTTTGATCTGTGGATGGTAGGGCAGCATCATTAATGTCTTTTACCAGGTAAGCAAATGACTTTGACTTATCTGTTTTGGACAAGAAACCATCAGCAGTGCCTATACTGTACGGCACAGGAGTCAAGGGGTACGTGAGTAGTTCCCTCATGTCCAATTGTAGACCTTGCTGTTGGGACTTCATGAACAACTGGAAAGCAATGTTCCCTTGCTGCTGATACTGTATTACTTTGTGTGTTGTAGTTGTAACTTTGCTCTTTTTGTTCATGTCCGTGAAGGTTTTGAGGCCAAGGCGCTTGAAAGGCTCAAAGAAGTCACAACCTTTTTCCAGGCGTGTCGCAATAAAAACAACCTTGGCAACCTTGCCTGCTTGTTCAGCTCTCAAAACATCTCTTTAGACCTCAGCAGATACTGCAGCACCAGAAGAAAGAATAAACAAGTTGTCAGTGCTTCCCAACTCAAAAGGGTTAAGGAAGCTCTCCACTGCCTCAATTGTTTTTCTCACCAACTTTTCACTCTTCAACATCTCAGCTGGACGAAGCTCATGATGCTTGGTTTCTGCAGCTGTTCCAGACAGCATGTCAGCCATACTGAGGGTTGCATTAACATACTGAGATCTAGCATGGGTTGTTCGTACCCAACGTTGGTAGGCATCATAATTTGTCAGAATTCCTGACACACCAAAAGCATTTCCACCAGCACCCCCATGAGATTTAGCATGTCGCATGAAGGTCTCCTCCATAGTTTTATCTACGGCGCAACGGTTACCTGGAATGAAGGAAAGTGCAACGCTAATAGCCCCTCTTTTCAACAACTCTGTGGCTCCAGGATGTGACACTTCAATGTTCGCAATGAAGATGGAGAAGTAAGAGAGATATCTGGCATAATTCTGGCCTCCAAAGCTGAAAAACAGGTCTGCCATAAGGTGCAAACACTGAGCATAAAGGAGAAAATCATTATGTTTCACTGCATGGATGAGAGACGGTACCAACCAGATGTGGTCCATGTAAGATGTCCACAGCTGTGCTGTCTTCCCTAGATGTCCAGCTTTTACACTCTCTCGAATCTGTTGATATCCTTTGATGTACTTCTGCAGTGGAACATCATTCCTTGTTGCATCTAAGGCTTCTTTAGAAGGAGCTTTCAGCAGTTCATCTAGTATCCCCTTTGATCCCTCTGGAAATTGAGAGAATACTTCTTTCTCTCCAATACTTGTGAGGTATTGTGATAGGAGAAGTCTTTCAAGACATTCCAATACTGTCTTATGACAGTGTAGTGATCTGTCATAATGTTTACCAGTAAGGACACCTTGAAGAGAACCTGATGCAATCAGCCCAGCTTCCAACAAGATATCAGAGAGACCCGATCCATCCATTTTCTTCCCCACCATCTTCAGATATGCGCAAGCCAGATGAAATGTACCAATCAATATTATGTGTTTGTCATACCTAGATTGATCATTCCAAATCAGGGGATATGCTTTCATGCATACCCCCAAGTCGAATGTTGTAACAACATACTGTTGTTAGATTTCTGCTGTGGCCTCCTCAGCATATCGAAGGCATTCTTTTACTGTCTTGTAGTCTGTAATTGGGCTTGGAATAACAGGGTAATAATCAATTGTTGTCAGACTTTCAGGGGTTCGTCCTGACATTGTGATGAAACCTGTCCATCCTGGAAATTGTTGATCTGATTTGCTGCATGCTGTACGGATCAAGACCCACAGAAAGTGCTTCATGGTAGCATCTTGAAGAGCCCTCTCACCATCAGGAATTACTCTTTGGTGTATGGTCATTTGAGGACTTTTCCGTTGTGTAATATAGCAGTCAGGAAGAGCTTCAGCTGACTCCTGCTCAAAAGAACGTCGTTTTGTTTTCCTGGAAGTGGATGGAATATCGATACGGACTCCGCCATGATCCTCCGGCTTGCCTTTTATGTCCTGTAACATAATGCCATGTGCAGTGTGAATTGAATCCATTCCAGTTAAGTTGTTGAGCAACTGATCAAAATGATCAAATTCTGAGTGGAAAATGGAAGGGGCTCCTGGTGATCTAATGATTTGTGTAGACAAAAGACTGGATGTCTCAGCCACAGCCAGTTTCCTGTTCAAGGGAGAATGTAAAATTCTCTGAATGGCCCAATCGATTAAATAGGGTAATTCATTTTTCACTCCTGAAAAGGTGTCTAAGTGTCATGCATATGAGCATATGCTTTGGAAGTTTCCATTCTCCATTTGTTGTGGCGCGACATATGTCTTGCCCTATTGAATTCACAAGCCTGTTCATTTTGGAGCTTTGTGATTTTGGTTTGCCACATATCACATGACACAGAAATGTCTCCAAATTAGATGGAATTACAATGTTCATGCTTACAAGATCCTGGGCAGAGGGTGGCCATCTCAACTCATCAGCTTTTGCAAAGCTTTCCAGAATCTCCTCATGTAGATAATGGCCAGTCTCCTGGATCATGTCTTTGAAACCAAGTTCATATGCACATCATATGTCACTTTGTGAGTTGTACACAATGTATGTCGAGAAACTGCCTTTTTTGTTTAGCTTGCAGAATGCCACCTTTTCCTTGTATTGTCCATGTGTTTCTAGCTTAGCTTTGAGCTTTTCCCCACGAAATTTGGGATTGGGGTAGTTTGTGCATTCCAGATGAACTATGTAGATTTTGGTCAGATCAGTCAATTTCATCATTTTGTTGCTGCCGATGATTTCCTTGTCAATTACTCGAGATACAGCACCAAATGCCTCACCGTGAGCTTCTACTAGTTGGATTTGTTTGGCCTTGTTTTCTGTGCTTGGACTTCTCCATTTTTCTAAATTTTGTGTATATTGGACTCTACAGGATTTGTGGTATTTAGCTTCTGTAGCAAATAGATCCTTTCCTCTAATTCTGTGAAGCAAATTTTCATCAAAGTTTTGTTCTGCAACTTTGAGGACTGTTCTCCACCCATCACACTCAAACTCTCTTAACCCCTCAGTCGTCCATATCCCTTTATTTTTTACCTTCTTCCGCGTAATTGAGTTGCAGAATATACAGTCAGGTGTGAAGAGCACCTTGTCACCAGTTGAGGCCCTCTGACTTTGCCTTGAACTTGCTGCTAATAGTTCAGGCTTCTGGTTGAGTCTTTTGAGATTCATGGTGAATCTTTGGTAGCATTCTCTGTGATATCCATCACCTTCTGTAATGGTGTCTGGTATAAGTTCACAGGTTACAGTCATTCTGTGAGCAGATTCCAGTGGTTCAGCTAATCTCTTGTCACGTATTTCTTTCATTCTGGCTAATCTTGCATCAGAATCTGCGTTTGCCCATAATTGCACGAGTGGTCCATATACAAGACTAGGGACATGCACATTGCATCTGGACTTTGGTTTTTTCCCATGACATCCCCTATGCCTTGAAGGACCTGCAGTCACTTGGCCCACTGACTCATGTCTTGACTCAGACATAACTGAGCAGTTCAGCTATGTTGAAGAAACCAACTACATAACCGACTAGATTATCTATGTGTATGAGATATGTGTGTGTGTGTGTGTGTGTGTGTGTGTGTGTGTGTGTGTGTGTGTGTGTGTGTGTGTGTGTGTGTGTGTGTGTGTGTGTGTGTGTGTGTGTGTGTGTATAAGCTACTGGTCGTCTAAAATTTCCCTTTGGGATGAATAAAGTATATATCTATTAATCTATCAAATGTCATTTAAAATAATTAAAAACAAATATTTAAAGTAAGCATCAATGTAGTGTAGTAAGACGGGTCAATTATATTAAATTGTAAACTAAAATATCAAACATCGAGCAATTCAGTGAAACAAATTTCTTGCTGTATAGGCAGAGGATGCAGACTTGGAGGATCTGTCTGTGTGAGTAAGAACAGTCTTTCAGGACAGTCTTTATATACCTGTCTGACACAGAGGAAACTATTAATGAAAATTCAACAAATATCTTATTTTGTCATTGGATGAACAACCCAGACAGGTTTCTGATTTGTCAATGAAATGACTTGTGAGCAACACACCTTTGATGGAAAGGGTAATGAGGGTTGGAATGTTAGCATGTTATCATATTAACTGATACTATGGAAATGGACCTTGATCGATTATATCCATACAAGGCCTTAACTACATTAAATAAAACATAATTAAAAACAACTATTTAAAGTAACTATCAATGTAGTGTAGTAAGAGTATTGGGTAACCTAAAAGCTGTTCTGATTGACTAGGCCAATCTCGACGTGTTAAAATAGCTTAAAATCGTTTTTTAGGGTTTCCCTATTCAGGGCTAAAACAGGTAGTGTATCCCAAAAATGTCAATGTTAACATTCAGATTCATATTCTACACATCCAGACCTTTCAGAAAAGCATGATTTTGTCAGGGGAGGGGGTTGGGGTGCATGATAGGTGAATCTAGGTCGTGGCCTATGCATGAAATAGGCTCATTATATCAACATAAAGCCTTACCTATGTTAATTTTAGACACATACCAATAAGCAGCATGGTAGATATTTGACCTAAGTCATCATATGTTAAGTTTGAGTGTGTATTGGGTCCCCTAAAAGCTGTTCTGATTGACTAGGACAATCACGACGTGTTAAAATCGCTTACAATCGTTTTTTAGGGTTTCCCTATTCACAGGCCTGAAACAGGTAGTGCAACCCAAAATTTTCAATGTTAACATTCAGATTCTTATTCTACACATCCAGACCTTTCAAAAAAGTATCGTTTTGTTGGGGGGGGGGGGGGGGGGGGGTGCACGGTAGGCCTATGTAGCTCGCCGCCTATTGGTTCTTTTGGTCCGGACCAAAAAAGAAAATGATACATTCGGTCCTGTTTAGCTTAGCATCCATACTGTCATTTTTAACATTTAATCTAAATATATATAACAAAAAAAAACTAAACTTCTGTGGTGGAGCTTACCTAAAACCCAAACAGTGCTGTGTGCTGCGGACTATATGTGCTCATTGCATGTGCGTACATATGGTGGTATTTTGACCAGCTGAGAACTCGTGAAGAGCTTATAAAATGCGTAAAGGAGTCCAAACAGCACCAGGAATTCCTCCATTGCACACACAAACGAAGATACAGCAAGGACAAATCAGTACCGAAATCTAATGGGCAATGTAGTTACTGTGATGAGGAGAAGAACCATGTATGCTTGAGCTTTCTGCCCTTTTTAGGGTGGCATCTTGTGATATCACATCCTGTATTTGGTCTGTGTTGCATTTATATTTCAGCCAAACAGCACCAGAGTTCGTCTGGAAGCAGATCGATCCCTCCTGAGCAGAGCAATCTAACTAGAGTTCGTTTTAATCAAACCAAACCCGCAGGTTTGAACACACCCTAACATAAAAAGTACTGTACTTTTTTTTCTGGCTAAAAAGTGGAATCTTGTGCAGACACTGTATGTTGATGTGGGGTGGTGTGCTATAGTGGTTAAAACTCAGAGCTGGTTACTTCATTACAAGTTGTTTAACCCCAAGGTATCATTTTGGATTAAAAGTATCATCTAAAAGACTGCTAAAGTATATTTATGTTCATTGAAGACCAAACATACCAGATTCCTGGATCATTTGCAGCAACTGGAGGCTTGGCATCACTTGTTTTTATGCTCTTTCACTCTCAGTCTCTCCTCAGGTGTCTCTGCTGCAGAAGTCTTCCTCTTCTTCAGTGACGTGCCATGCTACAGGTTTTTACCCCAGTGGAGTAACAATCTCCTGGATGAAAAATGGACGAGAGCATCATGAGGATGTGGATTTTAGTGAACTTCTTCCCAACGAGGACGGAACCTTCCAGAAGACGAGCACCATCAGAGTTTCACCTGAGGAGTGGAAGAACAACAAGTTCAGCTGTGTGGTGCAACATCAGGGTGAAACCATCGAAAGCATTCAGACAGAGGACAAGATCAGGACTAACTGGGGTAAGAGAGATTAGACAAGTGAACTATGAATACAAATCCTTCCTGAGATAAACTTGGAGACTGTAGTTTTTGACTGACAAAAAAAAAAAAAAAGTTTTCATTGAAAACAGTCCATGATGTTTATTGAAAAATTACACGATTGTTACCATTCTCAGTCACACCACATAGCCTGCGTTTGTAAGAAAAGGGCTATTTTAGGGTTTAAGTTCTTCAAACCTGATTGACCTGCAGAGAGGGAACAATCACAAAACAAACAACAAACAATAAACAATAATTGTCACCTGACTGTTATAATAGAACAGAGAAATGCTTATTTGAACATCCTCATTTGTTTTGCTCATGTAAACTGTATATGTTTAACCCTGTATTGGTTGCACATTGTAAACATGTTATTTAGAATAAATAAAAAAGTACTGCTAATATCACAATCACAAACATTGAGTTTTAAGGGCTCTCTGACTAATATGAATCAAACAGGAGATTCTGTTCCCCTTGGCATCATTGTTGGTGCTGCTGCTGCCTTCCTGTTGATTGTCATTGGTGGATGTATGAGGTATCAGAAGAAAAAAGGTGAGTACAGACACCTAGATCATTAAAAAAAGTATTAAAATGTCTTACATTCACTATTCAAAATTTAATGCAAAATTTAAGTCTTGAATCAGTTAAAATAGCTTAGAAAAGTCTTAAATGTTGTTAATGAAAGATATTGTGTAATCTTGAGTCAGATGCATTAGCATTGTTACTGTCAATCAGATGCAATCAATTGACAGACCGACAGACAGAACTTTGGGTTGAGATTCTTTGAAGGCCGACACGCTAACATCGCTGCTGAAGAACTGTGCTACACTACTACTTTCAATAAATTCTTCCACCCACAAGAATTTTGGTCAGTGGTCAAGCTTACTTATTTTATGTATTTGAGAAATCGAATACATTGGCGAGCAACCAAAATGACCATTGGTCAAATGTAGAGAAATCTAATACATTACTTAAAATGCTTGACTGAAAGAAGACTGTAAGTTTATATACTTTTAATCTTCGTTGTGTTACAAAACTGGACTTCAATTATTTTTACAATTTGCCTCGAAAAGTCTTAAAATCTTTTAATGTAATTCTTTTAAAAATGCATATACCATGTGTGCTTTGATAATGTTGTACTTTGTAAAAGAATGTTGTACATACATAAAAGATGTAATATGTTTGTTTGTAATAGTAGGTTCTATGCTCTTAATGATTTTGTCTTTCAATGGATCTTTTTGTTTTTTTGTTTGTTTAGTGAAATCATTTGTCTCTGGTTCTTTTCAGGCTTCAGACCTGTCAGCGGTGAGTTCCTCATATCTACATGCTGTACATGTATCATGATGGGCTGTAATGTAGTTAATAGTATTCAATTCACATTTATTTGTATAGCACTTTTCATAATACACATTGTTTCAAAGCAGCTTTACAGAAAATGAGTCGACATTAAAATTTTGAGTGATCTGTTATTTCAGAATTGTACATATACAAATCACATTTAGCTAAAAATGTATTATTTTAAACAATGTAATAATTTAAGCCACATAATGAGCTCATTGAAGTAATGAATACTTGTTTGTTAACAAATGATTATGACATTCCTGCATCAGAAACAGATAGCATGTTCTGTAGCTAAGCGATTTTTTTGAGGTGGAAGAAGGCTGTTTTTGTAACGTATGAAATATGTTTTTCGAAAGACAATTTGTATAATTCACAGGTCTTTAACTGTAGAGGATAAAGTTACAGTACAACCTTCTAAAAGCAAATTGTGTTCTAATAGGTTCTGTGTAGAGGTTTTGGTCCAATAAGTAATACCTCAGTCTTCGCTGAATTTAATAGAAGAAAATTACAGGTCATTCAATATTTTACATCTTTAACACACTTTGTCAACTTAGATAATTTACAGAGTTCATCTGGTTGTAATGAAATATATAACTGAGTATCATTGGCATAACAGTGGAAACAGTTTCTTATAATATTACCAAGTGGCAGCATATACATTGAAAATAGCAGAAGGCCTAACACAGATCTTTGCGGCACTCCATAATTTACTGACATTATTTTGTATTTTTCCCCGTTTAAATAGAATGGTAACGGTCTGATAGGTATGATCATGTCCCTTAATACCAGTGTAATTTTGTAGTCGATGTAAGAGTATTTTATGATCTATAATGTCGAACGCACTAAGATCAAGTAAAACTAGTATTGAGGTGCAGCCTTGGTCAGAAGCTAGAAGTAAATCATTTGTAATTTTAATAAGTGCAGTTTCTGTGCTGTGATGGGGCCTGAATCCAGACTGAAATTTATCATACATATCATTATTTTGCAAAAAAAGAGCACAATTGAGCAGAAATGACTTTTTCTAGTGTTTTAGACATAAATGTGTATGAGGCATGTGTTCTGAGCGTCCTGTTCCTTCCATGCTAGATGCCACAGATTTATAATTGGTAAGACCTGGAGGGATAAAATGTCAAATGAAGATGTAAGACTGAAAAAAACTAGTTGAGGAACGACCACTTCTCGAGTGGACAAAGGACCTTGCTGCAAATTAACATTTGAACTCCCCTGGTGCACTATCGAGACGAAGGTTTCACCTCCCTCATCCTAATACATTTCTTCGCCTCCACCCCCACTCTCTCACTCTCTTGATGAGATCACCTAAAACCTAAAATATGGTTTTAATGTGAACAATTATCATACGGTTTTATACATGTTTGATATCATTTCAAATGTCTCAGTGCGACAGGTACAAATGTCTCATTCCCAAATGAGTAAAACAAAAGGTAATAAGGTTTTTAAGAGTTTAGAAATAACTGACACACAAAGGAATGTGATAAGCTTGTGAGTAAGCAAAAAAGAAAAAGTAGAGTGAAAAAGAGTAGTGAAGGGTTGAAATTAATCCAAGAAATTTGAAAATGAATAAAGACATTTGTTTTTTTATTGTTTTCTACACCCTCTTTCTACTGCAAGGACCATTTGGAATTCCTAAAGGCAAGAGGTGCTGATAGAGCTCAAGGCCTGTAGGCCAAACTGGGTGGACAACGGGGGTCTATGAATTGTCACACCTTTAGTACGTTGGGGGGAGTTGTAATCTGATTGGTCAGTTTGAATGTCTCACATTTGGGTTTAAGTCACGTGGTCAGGGAAAGGTTAAAGGAAGATTGTTACTGTTGCTTTGTATTTTATGCTCTGGCTCTCTTCTTATTCTCTCTCTCTCTCTCTCTCTCTCTCTCTCTCTCTCTCTCTCTCTCTCTTTTACATATATGCTGGGAACAATTAATGGTATAAGTTATTATCATCTCATACATCTATTTTGTAACTATTTTAAGTGTAACCATAACCATATTTTGTCATTAAACCTGTTCAATTACAAATAATGTGCTAACAAGTTTTGATTTGGTAATGACTTTGAAGTGCTACATATTGCAATACAGAATTGTCACTCTATACAGCAACATTCTCCTATATTAAGCTACTGTAACTGTGCTTATTTCTGTCCTTGGTATTAGTAGCAGTGCGTGGTAATAGACAAGAAATGTACAGTTTTCTACCGTCTTGCTGACAGCATTTCTTTAGTCATTCGGCAGTCTTGCAGCCTGAACCCCTGCAGGAAATCCACACTTACAGTAGTGATATATATTTTTTTTTACGTTTTTAAGTAATCTAAAAAGAAAACCAGATGTAATTTGTATCCAAGAGACTTGGTTAAGGACACATTTAAATTTGGTCATAGTAGGATATAATTCAATTCGACAAAACAGGGTTAATAAAATAGGAGGTGGTTGTGCTACTTTTGTTAAGGAATGATTAGATTTAGAAGAATTCATTCTCCAACTAGGTTTGAATGTATATTTATAGAAATATGTAGTCAACAGAACTGAACTCTTATAATTTATTAACTGATTTTAATGAAATAATGTAAAAAAAAAAAAAAAAAAGAAAGGACAAAGAAATTTGGTGTGGGGATTTTAATGATTTTTAATGGTGTGGGGCCATAATATTTTTTGTGGTAGTAATCACAGATAGCAATGGAATAGTGTCAAAAGAAATTATGGATTCACCAAATTTAGTCTGTCTCAATGATGGAAAGGGTACCAGAATTGATTTTAGAATAAATAAAATGTCTGACATATTACATTTGGTTTCATCCTATCTTGCGAGTTTAAGTGAATGGAAAGTGAAGAAAATCATGAAGTGATCACTTTTTAATTGGATGTAAAAATTAATGTTGAAGTGTGTATAGTGCTTTTATAAAGCAAAATGGAAAGAATTTAAGGAACTACGTAAGAGGGAATCTCAACATGCAAATGAATGGAAATGTGGATGTGCTTTAATGACCATTCATCTGTCTCAGCTAAACATAAACCTTTATAGACATATTTTGTGACCTTATCCTCAAAGACCATTCAAGACACATTTAAAAAAAAGGTATAGGCCTAATAAATGATTATATAAACAAAACAATAAATAATAATAATGTGGTATTGACATACTGTCTTGAAACGGCCAATATTATCAACAACTTTATCTTAAATTGGGTAAATTGCAGAACATAGAATGAACTAAATTACAGGCATATGTCATATATTCATTCATGTCATATATTCAGTATTCACTCAGTGACTATTTTGTCACTATCGGTGGTTAGCTGTTATGTCACAGAGAATAGCGGAGACAATAGCAAGTCAAAATGAGTTTATTGACCAATAAACAGTAAGGCAGATGGATAAACACGGGAACAGTCTCAGGTGTCGATGGATGAACACTAGGGCTGTAACGATACGCGATATAAAATCGAAATCGCGATACTCAGGTCCACGATCCTGTATCGCGATGTGAGAAGGCAGAATCGCGATCACACCCCTTCCAACTCCCAGAGTTATCCTTCCTGTCCAGAACCAGGGCTCGAATTTCGGCGCGGGTATTGCGCATAATTCTAATCATTCCCGCAGGTCTCCCATTTATAATGTGGGAAATTCCCGCAATCGTAATCCACACAGATAATAAAATAAAATCATTCTTTTAACAACTATCTTCCAGACGCAATTTCACAAACAGCGTGAGTGTTCAGCGGTGCCGCGCGTCTTCTATCTCTTCTCATAATGTTTTGTGCAAGGCAGGCATCAAGCGCTGCGGCGATAATACACACTCGCGTTTTGGAGTCGGGACCATAGACTGTAAGGTCGGGACATGACGGAATATTCACTTGCACAATCGGGCCAGCAGTGCATCGTGACTGAAGTCTTTTTAAGTCTTACCAGTTTAAACATTCAAGCGATTTTAAACTAATCAGTGCTCGCGCGCTCTCTGAGATTATTTTCTATGCGCACATTCATAGAAAATCCGCCTCAAAAACAGCTGGCTAGTAACTATTTTTCGCGGATTATATTGCTTTAACACGCAAAATTGTCAATTTCGGTCTTTGTGAGTAGGCTACTCTAAATAGGCTATAGTCGGTTTTGTCTTTAATAAACATAAAACGCATGGCAGTATAATGAACACAGGATCCGTGCACTAGCTCTTAAAGTGGCGGCAGCCATATGTGTCTGTCATTAATTTTGTTGTCAAAACAACAAAAGATGGCTTTAAGTTAAAGGAATCAGGATTAATAGCCTATGTATTTAATTTATTCAGGACTAAAATACTACCCAGTGTTATTTTCCATTTGATTACTTTATTCAGTATCTGTATATAAATACTAGTGTTAGACCTATTCAAAAACTTTTCTCTTTAATTGTCTTTATTTGTATCTTTATTCTATTGTATTTATTTGTGCTACTTTTTTCAATTTAATTAAACAATTTAAATCAAGCTTCCTTGTGATGTGTAAATTCTTAACAACAATAGGCTATTACCCCATTGTAAAAATGCAATGAGCGCAAACATTTAGGCAAGATAAATGTAATAATTTTGTTTGGAAAAAATGCCCCCCCTTTCTCCCCTCAAACAAAAAAAATCCCCCCCATGAGAATCATCTAAAGGGGGGATCCCCTTTTTTTCTTCTCTCAAAATCTCTTTTTTTCACCACAAGCCCCGCCCCCTCAAGCCCCGCCCCCGTGATAGAATCGCGATACGAATCGAATCGTGGGTCAAAAATCGTGATACGAATCGAATCGTGGGTTTGGTGTATCGTTACAGCCCTAATGAACACAGGAACAGTCTCGGAACTCTGGCGAAGCAAACAGATGGACTCCTTGGTGGCGCAGGCAAGCAGGTAGGCAACCCAATCCTCAAACTGGTGATGAGTGATAGTAATCCAGGGATGTAAGGCGATCGTGCAGACAGGGACTCACAAAGGCAGACAGAAAACATCCAGCGGGAACTCCACAGTCCACACACGAATGAACAGGCAGGAACACGGAGACACGAGAGGGATCAGACACCAGGTACGGGAACATCCAACAACGATCTGACAAACACAAGACGAAAGACCAAGAGCTTAAAGGGATAATTCACCCAAAAATGAAAATTCTGTCAGTATTTACTCACCCTCATGTTGTTCCAACCTCTTAAGACCTTCGTTCATCTTCGGAACACGAATTAAGATATTTTTGATTAAATCTGAGAGCTGGATCACTCCTCCACACTCCTCCATAGGCTTCTGCAGGTATTGAAACTGGCCAGCCCCGAAAAGTTATTAAAGACATCGTTAAAATAGTCCAAGTGACTACAGTGGCTCAATCTTAAGTTTATCAAGCGATGAGAATACTTTTTGTGCGCAAAAACAAACAAAAATAACGACTTTATTTCAACTATTCATTTCCTTCTCTGTTGGCCTCTAGTCAGTTCAAGTAGTATGATTGGGTAGAGCTACGTCACACGCAGGCTCACTATTGGCCGATGCTGGTCATGTGTGTGATGCGTGTGACGTACAACAACAGAAGCTTACTCTATTACACTAGTGAACTGACTCGAGGCCCACAGAGAAGGAAATGAATAGTTGAAATAAAGTCGTTATTATTGTTTTTTTTGCGCACAAAAAGTATTCTCGTCGTTTGATAAACTTAAGATTGATCCACTCTAGTCACTTGGACTATTTTAACGATGTCTTTAATAACTGGGGCTGGCCAGTTTCAATCCCTGAAGAAGCCTATGGAGGAGTGATCCAGCTCTCAGATTTTTCCCTCCCGTTTGGCCCCACCTGTCACGTGACACATCTCTATTCCCCACCAGTGGGGCGCGCCCCACACTTTGAGAACCACTGAGCTAGATCAACATTAGAATAACATACAGATCATATTCTAACATTTCATCATGTTGAACTAAATAACATTGATAGTTTTATGTACATTTGCTCACCTGTCTAATAAAGTACATGCAACACTCGCGTCTCTGTCAAGTCGAAGTTAGTCGCGGACGTGGAGCTCTCAGCATCTCGAAAGATGCTGATCTTCGTTTTAGTCCTCTTTTTGTCTCAAAGTCTGCTTGCCATGGTCCATAATGTTTGAACAAAACAACAACAGCGTGAGCATCCTGCTAAGCATAACGGGCATAACCCAGTTGTCAACGTCTGTCGCCTTGGTTACTATGGCAGTACGAGCGCAAACCTGGCGGAAACTGAGGCTAACACGGATATGACGCCATTGACTGGCGACTCCTCACCCCTGCTCACACGTCCCGTTTCCTTGGTTAAAATCGCAATTTTCTCACGATTTACAAATAGTTTGAAACATTTGGGATATTGTAAGTAATCAACTAAACAAAATATATAACATTGGCCTAGTGGTTTTTGGATATTTTACTGCAAAAATCCTACATATTGTACCTTTAAGACAAGTGCAAACTGGGTGCTTCATGCAAATGTGTTCCTATTCACAAAATAAGAGGCTTTTATGGTCGCCCATCAATGCAAATGACTCTATGTGTATAGAAGGATCATAAACATGCTGGTACAGATCATACCAGCTGGGACAAAGTCGCCTCGAAGTCGTTCATCTTCGGATGCGGCGCCGCGCGCGATGTTACAAAAAGTGCCGTGCACACGCCAGGCAAAATGGGGTCTTGCGCACCCAACGCGCACGACCGCCCACACCGCAATGACGTCATTTTTGCCGCGCGCACCTTCGTGCTCGAGCGGACGCGTCGAAACAACGCTTACACAAGGCTTAAGTGCCAATACTGTAAAACTCAACATTTCCGCATTCCGCGTCCTGCGTCTTTGCATTGACTTAACATTGCAATCACTCGCGCTAGACGCTCTATTCGCGTCCGGTGTGAACGCACCATGAGAGAGCTACTTTGAGCTACATGGAAAAATATGCAAAAAACAAGCCACTTTGAAATGTTGCTGTTTTCATGAATACAAAAGTTGGGTGACCCTCCCCCCAGACTAAAAAAAGTTGGATGACCCTCCCCTCAACAAAGAATAAAAAGACATGACCCTCCCCTATTTTCCTCCGGTGGTCCATACCATAAATACCGAACGGTCCCTAAACTATATCAAGTAATTTCTCTAAAACACCTTTTAAAAAAAAATCTATTAAGAGCTGTCTCTCGGGACTATCCAATGATGCAAGTCGTAGTGATTGTGCTTCTCGGAGTTCATCTAGCCTATTCTGGTGAGTATGTTATTTTAATTTTACAGTATAGCCAGTGTAAGCTTTCTCTTAAAAAGCTGTGCCACTGTATGATATGTCTCTTAATATTTATTATATTACAACATTGTAAGAGACCTTAAATGAAGAGCACAAAAAGTGTCGTGTTATTGTTATTTTTTCCCCGAAAGCACTTACGCAAGTATAGGCATATAACAAACGAGCATAGCCTACTATGCTTTAAACGAGCATAGCCTACAGTTTCAGATCCCGATCAGTTTCATTTCTAACCTGAGAAACGCTTTTTTGCCCAGAGACTAATGATGACCAACTTGCTAAATTCGCAATAGGCTATTGATTTTTTTGTTCTATTAATTAAAATCTAAAAAAGGCGTATAACTCTATAATAAATTATAACAACCAAGATATTCTGAATTAATTTTTTTAGAAGATCATCTTTTCTAAAAAAAAATTATACTTTTTTTTCCCGTTCTTACATTTGTCTTTGCACATTCTGCACGGTGTGTGTGCATTAAGAATGTGAGATCTTAATGCACACACCTGTCTTTAACAAATTTTCCATTTACTGGGTCTAAATATAAGTACTCAGAGCTCATATGACCTAAAGAAAAATTCGTTGTGTATATTCTAATAAAACTGTTTCTGACTAAATGGTTCTAATTCAAATAAGCTATAGTACACCTAAATCTAGCAAAATATATTCCAATAACTGGCAGCATCCCATTAAATATAAATTTAACATGTAACAATGTTTAATTTATGAAGATGACTAATAATGTTCTCTCTGTTTGTATCTCTGTACACAGGAAAACACTCTCTGAAATACTTCTACACTGGTGTGTCTGGAGACATTGACTTCCCAGAGTTCACTACTGTTGGTCTGGTGGATGAAGTGCCGTTTATGTACTTTGATAGCAATGCAATGAAAGCTGTGCCAAAGACAGAGTGGATGAGACAGAAAGAGGGAGCAGATTACTGGGACAGAGAGACTCAGATCCTGATTGACACCCATCAGACCTTCAAAAACAACATCCAGATCGCAAAGCAGCGGTTTAACCAGTCAAAGGGTAAGTTGGTAACAAACCCACTTACACACACACACATGATCTAGAGATTTATGTAGTATTATGTGTGTGTGAATGAATAGTGCATTGCGCATACAGTTGTATACATTTATAGTATACATAGTATATTTATATGCATAAAAATACAGATTTTTTTATATGAGACATCTGGAATGATTTAGTCACCATCTGATTATCAGGTGTGCCTAACAGAGACTAGAGAAATAGGAATATACTATTAAAATATACATATTTACAATATAGGTCTATACATTTTAAGTGTTATGCAATTAATTATTTGGCAGCCTCAACTTTTAAATGATATAATATAATGATGTTCTCTAAACTGTTGTCGAGTTATAATCATTTAAATGGTGGGTATCAACTTGTTTTTGAGAAAATGGCCTCAAAAATTCCAAACAATTTTCAGATATTTTTGGCAAAATTTGAGATTTATTTAAACTTCAATACATTCCATTTTTAAGACATCAATAATATTTTAATTTTAGAAATATGCCCTTTCCTAACTAATGAGCAATGGTCATTAAATTACTTTTAGTGTTGCGGCACATCTTTAGTGAGCCAGACAAGAGGAGATCAATTGACGCGTGACTCCGTAGGGTAAGCTAGGCTTCTTTGTAGTTTATTCAATCGAGAGAAAAAAGAATGAACAAAAAATAACGAACACATAAACAGCTGAGCCATAGACCTCTTCCTACCAAACATTGTCTGAAAATTATATCCGCCCCCTACTTCTGGACTCAACCTTTACAATCCTTTATAAATACTCTTTAGGCAACCACAATAAGAGTCACCATTCATAACATTCGCAGCAATAGTCATACTGATACAAATATTACACACAGTTCTCAAACTTAATCACAATTTAAATCATTAGTCCCAAATCTACAATGGTCCAAGACTTAGTTTTAAGTCCAGAAAACCTAAACCAGAAACCCTTTGTGACCTGGATGATATTAATCTACAGTTGAAGAGTGCTCTGTACATGGGTAGCACTTAGGATCACAAAAGGATCACATTTTGTTTCTGTAAGTAAGATAAATGCTTGAGAACTTTATGGTGGAAATATAGATTCAAAGACCCAAAACACTCTTACTGTGAAATATTGTTGTTAGATCCGGACAGCTTTCAGTAAACCATATTTATAACTCAGATATTGTGTTTCAATTTTGACCAAAATATGCTAAAACAGCAGTATACACACACATACACTCATGTGTGTTTCTTTTTGGTCCTTCCATTGGCTTCTATAGTAAACTACCGATATTTTCTCTCATGTTCCGGAAACCATCACATAAACCTTTCTGCATATTTACATTTTAATGACAATAATATTATTTAGTATGTTTATTAAGCCATAATAATCATGGAGATGTTGGCTTTTCTCCACAATGTTGGTGGTTTCAGATTTTACTTGTGGATAGGTTTACTCCTCCTCATGTAGGCAAAACCTGACTCACATACAGATTTTCTGTTTGCCTTCTATGTGTATCACAAATCATCAGATTTGAAAGGTATCATCATTGTCATGCACATTGAGACCGACATACAGACATGTTTTACTTCAATCAATGTACTAACAAGCCGCACACTCTTGCTGTAGACATAATGTACAACACCAGATCATAAATTATCAGCTGCTTTTGCAAACCATTAAGGGGGAAAAATGAATTAGTGTAATCACAACTGGGACTATATATGAATAGCCAGTCGTTTTAGAGCAGATCTACTGGTGGATCTCAACCAGTCTTACAGATATGTCACAAAGCTGCAATCAGAGCAGAAAATGCTTTCTAGGTATAGTAATACATGAATAAATATACACATTATATTAATGTTGTATAATCTAATAGAGTGGGTCCCCAAGAAAAAGCTTTTCTAATACTCATTATCCCAGCATACCCTAGTAATGGAAACACCATTCATATATATTTCCTCTCTACAGAATTCATACTGCAATCTCTTTCGTTCTCCACAACATGAAAACATTTCATGTTTCCTTCACAGAGAAAGAATATAGAAGTGATGTGTGCTGTGCATATTTATGCTAATGCAAAACTGAATCAATGTCCAGTTGAATTGCCAAAGAGTTGCTGTATTTTGTATTTCTGCTGTACTGATGATGCCACCAATCTTCTAAATTAATTTAACCAGCAGGTCCAGCAGGTAAACCATCACTAACACATAAACAAGCCTGATTTGGCCTGTAGATTTAAGCAGGTCTAAGCTGGTCTTTCATAGTTTCATTCAACTGAGTGAATGAGAATGAGCTCTACAGAACACACATACAAATAGTCTGTAATGCTTAAATGTAATCAAAGTGTAGTATGAAATCAGTCACTATAGAGAACCTATATTTTACATTATCTAAACATTTTTCCAAAATATGTAAGTTTCTTACTGATGAATGTATTCAGACTATATGAATTGTGTTTTCATATAATATACATACATTGTTTCTTTTCCTCAGGTGTGCACACAGTCCAGGAAATGTACGGCTGTGAGTGGGATGATCAGACTGGAGCAACAGATGCGTTCCTGCAGTTTGGATATGATGGAGAGGACTTTCTGTCTCTGGATCTTAAGGAGATGAGATGGATTTCCCCAGTGCAGCAAGGAATCATCACTGTACAGAAGTGGAACAATGACAGAGGATATATTGAGAGTGACAGAAATTACCTCAGCACTGTGTGCATTGAGTGGCTGCAGAAGTATGTGCAGTATGGAAAGAGCAGCCTGCAAAGAAAAGGTACATCAGTTCTTATGAGCATTATGAGCTTTGTTATGAGCATTATGAGCATGTGTTCCTAAACAATCTTGTTTACTTATTTTTAATTATTATTAATATATTATATATACCGATAATTTTTTAATTCAGAGGTTTGCTGGGTACTACAAAGCTTGAGTCTAGTTATGCGATTTAGCCCCTTCATTAAAAAAACAACTCAGTTTTCTTACTCGTAAATATATTATAGGAAGATATGAATTCTTTTTTGGAATTTTAGCAACTCTCTCTCTCTCTCTCTCTCTCTCTCTCTCTCTCTCTCTCGTCTCTCTCTCTCTCGTGTTTCTCTCTCTCTCTCTCTCTCTCTCTCTCGTCTCTCTCTCTCTCTCTCTCTCTCTCTCTCTCTCTCTCTCTCTCTCTCTCAGTCTCTCCTCAGGTGTCTCTGCTGCAGAAGTCTTCGTCTTCTTCAGTGACGTGTCATGCTACAGGTTTTTACCCCAGTGGAGTAACAATCTCCTGGATGAAAAATGGACGAGATCATGATGAGGATGTGGATCTTGGAGAACTTCTTCCCAACGAGGACGGAACCTTCCAGAAGACGAGCACCATCAGAGTTTCACCTGAGGAGTGGAAGAACAACAAGTTCAGCTGTGTGGTGCAACATCAGGGGGAAACCAAGACAGTGGACAAGATCAGGGCAAACAATGGTAAGAGTGATAATAAACCATAAAAATATAAAATAAAACCAACTATTTATATTAATGTTTTATGTTTAGGTTGGTAACACTTTAAAATAAGGTTCATTAGTTTAAATTGTATTAACTAACATGAACGAAGTCTATGCTAATCAGGGCTCCAGACTAACTTTTTTTACTAGGAGCACTGTAGCCCCTGACTGAAATTTTTAGGAGCGCAAGCAGAAAATTTAGGGGCACACCTTAAATCAGCTTGCAATGCAATTATTCAAATTTCCCCCAAAATAACTGTAATGCTGACAAATTCTTTAATAATAGACTTAACGTACAGATATTACAATGTGCAGTTTTATTTTAAGTTCACAGGCTCCAGACTAACATCTGAGGGCCGCAGCACCGAGACACTGAGTTCTACAACACATATCTGGTAGCACTGGGGCTGACAATAAAGCACTACGCTTAATTTAGGCTGTAGATGAAATTAACTTTAATTATTATCATTCATAATGTCTTAATATAAATTAAAAAGCAAAACGAGTAAAGAAATCTATGGTTTATAGCAGAGAACTCTTCATGCGCCGAATCGGAGTGTTTATCACTGGATCTCGCAACGATGATGTTATTAATTCTGAGGCGAAGTCAATGGATTTCTTCACTGCATCTCCAGAGTCTGGATCTCCTAGTAACAGTGTCGCGTGATCGAGATCGACTGGCATGTTCGGGGCGCTGCGCTCTCTATTATTCAGCGCATTTTCGTTCCGCTTTCATTTTGTTTGCGTTTGCTGCTCGGCAACGTTGTGGTCGCGCCAGTGCGCCCTAAATAAATATTTGGTTGCATCGCCAGGAAAAATGGTCGCAGTCTGGAGCCCTGCTAATATTTGTTAATAAAAATCCAGCTGTTCGTTGTTTGTTCATGTTAGTTCACAGTACAATAACTAATGTTAACAAATACAACTTCTGATTTTAATAATATATTAGGAAATGTTGAAATTGATATGAACTAAGATCAATAAATGCTGATATGTGCAGTTCATTATTAGTTCATGTTAACTAATGTAGTTAACTAATGTTAACTAACGAACGTTATTGTAAAGGTTTACCTTTGTTTTATATTTTAAATAAAATAAACAATAAAACAAAATAACTATTGCTAAATGCCAATAACCATATTTATATTTTTCTAAAACACACTTCAATATACATTTGGATTGCGGATTACGAAAGGTGGATGGCTGATAACTAAAGTGATATTTGACAGATTGTATACAGGGCCTACTCAAGCTGGCCCAACCTGGTTTTACAAATCAAGCTTTGAAAACATCAAAATGCCAAGAAAAGGTGAGGACGACTCTGTCTCATTGCCTGGTTCAGGAGTTGCTTGAACAACTAAAGACTTATTTTAAAGAACTTCTTGATCAACAAGAGAAGAGTTTTAAATCTTGTGTTCAAGTGATTGTGGACTCTATGTGTGTTCGCATGGACAATCTTTTCAAAGATGTCCAAAGTGTGACTAAAGACGTTCAGGACTTAAAAACAAGTCTCCAGTTTTCTGCTTGCTTTGACTGAAACGTGGCTAAATGAGGACATCAGACAATTTTACTACTTACCTCAATACAACGCAGTACATTTTTGTAGAACTAATAGAAAGGGTGGTGGAGTTTCCCTTTTTATTCATGACGATTTTGAATTTTTTGAAAGGAAAGATCTGAGTATTCATTCTTCTGAAACTGATGCAGAAGCAGTTTTTATAGAGATTCTATGAGTTTTGGGGGTCAAACTATAATTATTGGTTGCATTTATCGACCACCTGACAATGATATTGACATCTTTAATGAGGCTTTGTCCTCTATGCTGGAGATTATAAGTGCTAAGAATAGGACTTGCATTCTTCTTGGAGATTTCAACATTGATCTTTTGAAACATGAATCAAATTCCTCTATTGAGTTCTTAAATACAATTTATTCTTATTATTTTTATCCACTTATTGATAAACCAACAAGGATAACATGCTCATCAGCAAGCTTAATTGACAATATACTAACTAATCATTTTGTAAATTCAATCACATCAGGTGTAATGCTTACTGATATTTCAGACCATCTTCCTGTATTTCTGCTTTTTACAAATTCTCAGCAAAAAAAGCTAACCTATAGTATGAAACATCGTAGACTTAGTTCTAAATCTGTTGAGTCTTTTAAAAGGTCACTGGCTGAGATATCATGGAATCATGTTTTCGGACATCAGGATGCCGAAACAGCTTATCAGACATTTTTGAATATATTTTCATCTTTGTTTAATAAATGTTTTCCTTTGGTACAAAGTAGAAGTAAAAACAGAAATATTTCTAAGCCATGGTTTACACCTGCATTAAGAAAATCCTCTATTATTAAAAATAAGTTGTATAAAAAATCTCTCATTAGCCCCACACCGTTAAATATTGCGTACTATAAAAAATATAAAAACAAATTCAGCAAAGTTCTAAAAGATGCCAAGAAAAAATATTTTTCTGAGAAGCTGGGAAATTCTTGTGAAAATATAAAAAAGACCTGGAATGTTATAAATGAATTATTAAATAAAAAACAAACAACTCGAGGAATTCCAGGGTCGGGTTTTCCGATAACGATCTATCTTAGCTCTTAAGAGTGCTCTCTACGTGCAAGGTTACGAACGCTCGCCGCAATTCCACGCGCGTTTCCCAAAACTGCACTTAACATGAACGCGCGAGAACGGGCTCTACGTGCTACTTAAGCATCGCTGTCCATTCGTGAAGTGCTGAAATATAACCTTATATGGAACCGTATTCTGAACGTTTAACCTAAAAATCGTCATTTGTTGTGGATTAGAAATCAAGACAAGTCTAAAGCATCTATACAGGCGGAGGCACTGACACTGAAAATGGCTGAAAAAAACTTAAAAAAAAAAAAAACTACAAGAAAACAAGAGAAGATACCTTTCAAAAAGGTAAAATTAATGTCCTTTTAGAGGAGATAGAGCGAAACAAAGACTTTATTTTTAACAGATTTAAAGGACACCATACAAATAAGGAAAAACAAAACATCAGGGAGGACATTGCAAACTAACTGCAACCAGCGGCGTTCAAAGATCAGGTAAGGAGGTCCGCAAAATACATGGCTGGTTTTCGTGCACGTCAGCAAGTCATTGACAGATTTTTTTTTAATTCATCCCTATTTTGCCCATTTTTAAAACATGATTCCCACATTACTTCATTTATGATTTTTTTCATTCATTTAATTTAGATGTGGATTTCTATTTTTTTCTTCCCTTTTTTCTTATTTCATTTATAAATTCATTTGAACAAAAGACGAGTACAATAAAAAAAGTGTACAATAAAGTACAATCAAAACCTTATATTATACTCACGTTGCACTGTAATCTGTTAAATCTAGATAAAAGTGTAATCTGCTGGTTGTCCTGCAGGTGACCTCATAACTCTGTCTTCTTACGATGCACTTGGAGATTTACGATTACTCCAGAGCACTCGTAGGTCTACGAAGATTTTCAAGTGCTACTTAAGTTACGATGCTTTTGGGAAACAGGCCATAATATTAAGATCAGTCGTTCGATCGTTTTTACGATCAATTTAGGCTTAAGATGCTTTTGGGGCTGCGTTTCCCGATAACGATGGATCTTAGCACTTACGAGCATTTTCTACGAGCGACTTTACCAACGTTCGTGTTCATTTCACGTGCGTTTCACAAAAACGCACTTAGCACGATCGTGCGCAGCTGTGCTTTAAGTGCTACTTAGAGTCGCTGTCCGTTTGTCAAGTGCTGAAATGTCACGCTCGTAATTGTAGCACACGCTTGTATTTTGAAATGTATAGCCTAATTGTTTTCATCTGATGTGCATTTTCTACGAGGCCAATAATCTATAAAAGCACAAACCTATGGGTGGAGACACCAGCAAACTGGCTGAACCAAAAAAAAACAAAGAAAATATTTTTTTTTTTAAAGAGGAGATTAATGTCATTTTAGAGGAGGTGGAGCTATACAACATGTTTTATTCAGCAGGTTTAAGGGCAGTCATACAAATAAAACAAAAACAAAAAATCTGGGAGATTATTGCTACAAAACCGACTGCAACTAGGGGCATTAAAAGTTCAGGGAAGGAGGTCAGGAAGAAGTGGCAGGACTTTGCCAGCCTTGCTAAAAGGAAAAGGGCACTGCAGAGGACAACATTTAATAAAACTGGTGGTGGGACCAATGATTCCCCCTTCTCACAGCAGAGGAAGAAAAGGCCTTGTCAATACTTGGCACAAGTGCTTCAGATGGCATTTGTGGTGGTATTGACATCCATGGAGGAGTAGGGGTAACTCAACCTGAGCCTGGTCAGGTCCTTCATGCTCAGAGGAACCATCAGTTTCATCTGCCATCTCCCAGCATCTACCATCTCCTAGTC
The DNA here is from genome assembly GCF_051911475.1 of Siphateles boraxobius. Classification (NCBI taxonomy): domain Eukaryota; kingdom Metazoa; phylum Chordata; class Actinopteri; order Cypriniformes; family Leuciscidae; genus Siphateles; species Siphateles boraxobius. The sequence continues at coordinate 5,310,726 of NW_027508953.1, forward strand.
CTCCACACAACCCTCCCAGGCCTCAGCCTCCATCTTCTGTTGTCCAGACTGCAGCCACAACATCTCAGCAGTTTGAGAATGTTGAGAACATGATAATTTGAGAATGTTTGTTGTTGTAGTCAGGATATATTAGAGTGTCCTTAAGAGGGAGGAGGATGAAGAGGTGGAGGAGAAGGACAAAGATGGCATGGGACCACATGATGGCCAACCAAGAAACAGGCTTCATGGCTGGTTTTCGTGCATGTCAGCAAGTCATTGACATATTTTTTTAGTTCATCCTATTTCCCCAGTGTTTGAAGCATATTACAACTTTTTTTTTTTTTTTTTTCATTCATTTAATTTAGATAAAAATTATTAGATTAAATTATTTCTTTTTTTGTTGTTGTTTTCTGCCCTTTTTAATTATTTTATTTATAAATTAATTTAAACAAAAAACGAGTAATAAAGTGTACAATAAAGTACAATCAAAACCTTATATTATAATCACATTGCACTTGAATAAAGTTGAATGTGTAATGTGCCGGTTGTCCTGCAGGTGACCTCATAACTCTGTCTTCGTACGATGCACTTGGGGATTTACGATTACTCCAGAGCACTCGTAGATCTACGATGATTTTCAAGTGCTACTTAAGTTACGATGCTTTTGGGAAACAGACTGTAATATTAAGATCTTTCGTACAATCGTTTTTACGATCTTCTTTAGGCTTACGATGCTTTTGGGAAACGCAGCCCAGGTCAGTTATCGGATGGTATAGAGAATTCCAGTAGGGGTTCAAGCTTCAGCTGGCTGGCAGGAGCTGCCACTGGCATGTCACATGACCTGTCAGTGGCTGGCTGGCAGCTGCCAGTCTGAGCCTGGCATGTCACGTGACCTGTCAGTGGCTGGCTGGCAGCTGCCAGTCTGATTCTAGCATGTCACGTGACCTGTCAGTGGCTGGCTAGTTGCCTGGCAGTCTGCCTTTACCAAGTTTCAGAAACCATTGATTTTTGACAGTTTTTGTGTTTTGTGTTCCTCCCTTTCTAGCTCAATTATTATGCATCTGTTGATATGATTATGTTCTTTAGTATGATTGATGTTTTGGGGACTGTTATCCCAATATAACCAGTCAAATGGCCGTGATCAGACTGGCAGCTTACAGAGCTTGCTGGACGCTCATCCAGTCAGCCATGGCTGATACTGCGAGTATAACACGTTGCCTGACACTCTCGCTACAAGGAAATAAAATGTTTTCTTATTATGAATATAATGTCATGCCTTTATTCTTGTGTATTATTGATGTTTTGGGGACTGTTATCCCTATTAAACCAGTCAAATGTGCCATGATCAGACTGGCAGCTTACTGACGCTTTGCTCGACGCTCATGAGTCAGCCGCGGCTGATCAGCGAGTATAACGCGTTGCCTGACACTTGCTGCAAGGAAATAATTTGTTTTCTTATTATGAATATAATCTCATGCATTTTTTTTTTTTTATGATTGGTGTTTTGGGAACTGTTATCCCTATTAAACCAGTCAAATGTGCCATGATCAGACTGGCAGCTTACTGACGCTTTGTTGGACGCATGGAGTCAGCTGCGGCTTAATTGGGATAACAGTCCCCAAAACATAAATTCTACTAATAGATGCATGAGATTATTCTTAATAAGAAGACAATTAATTTCCGTGCAGCGAGAGTGTCAGGCAACGCGTTATACTCGCTGATCAGCCGCGGCTGACTCATGAGCCTCGAGCGACTCGGGCAAAGAGTCAGTAGCTGCCAGTCTGATCATGGCACATTTGACTGGTTTAATAGGGATAACAGTCCCCAAAACATCAATTATACTAAAGAATAGATGCATGACATTATATGCTAAATAAGAAAACAATTAATTTCCGTGCAGCGAGAGTGTCAGGCAACACGTTATACTCGCTGATGAGCCGCGGCTGACTCATGAGCCTCGAGCGACTCGAGCAAAGCGTCAGTAAGCTGCCAGTCTGATCATGGCACATTTGACTGGTTTAATAGGGATAACAGTCCCCAAAACATCAATTATACTAAAGAATAGATGCATGACATTATATGCTTAATAAGAAAACAATTAATTTCCGTGCAGCGAGAGTGTCAGGCAACGCGTTATACTCGCTGATCAGCCGCGGTTGACTCATGAGCGTCGAGCAAAGCGTCAGTAAGCTGCCAGTCTGATCATGGCCATTTGACTGGTTTAATTGGGATAACAGTCCCCAAAACATCAATCATACTAAAGAACATAATCATATCAACAGTTGCATAATAAATGAGCTAGAAAGGGAGGAACACAAAACACGAAAAAAGCTAAAAACCAATGGATTTGAAACCTGGCAAAGGCAGACTGCCAGGCAACTAACCAGCCACTGACAGGTCACGTGACATGCTAGAATCAGACTGGCAGCTGCCAGCCAGCCACTGACAGGTCACGTGACATGCTAGAATCAGACTGGCAGCTGCCAGCCAGCCACTGACAGGTCACGTGACATGCCAGTGGCGGCTCCTGCCAGACAGCTGAAGATTGAACCCCCACTCGAGAATTATCAAAACCCCATCGATATAGCAAACGGTTTCAACGATTTCTTGCCTCACTGGCAAAAAATATTACGAATACAGGAAAATTTACTTCTCAAATTTTTGAACTGCCATATCCTTGCTTAAATGAATTTGATCCTCCAACTTCTAATGAAGTGCTTGAAATTATATTAAAGATGAAGGACACAGCTCCAGGACATGATGAAATTAGAGCTAGTCTCATAAAGAAAGTAGTTTGCTCTATTATTGAGCCTGTAACTTATGTTCTCTCTTTGTCACTTAAAACAGTGAGATTTCAAATTAGCTAAAGTAATTCCCTTGTTTAAGTCTGGGAATTCACATGTATTTAACAATTATCGACCTATTTCACTATTACCTTTCTTTTCTAAAATACTCGAAAAATTTGTTTATAAAAGGATATTAAAACACTTGACAGAAAATTTGATCTTATATGATCACCAGTATGGTTTCAGAGAGAACATGTCTACTGAAATGGCTCTTTTACAGTTTGTCGATAAAATTACAAAAAATCTGCATGAGAAAAATAACACTATTGGTATATTTGTAGACTTGTCGAAAGCATTCGACACTGTAAATCATAATATTCTTTTAGCAAAATTAAAAATTATGGCATTAAACATATAGCCTTAACTCGGGTACAAAACTATTTGGAAGAGAGAGAGCAATTTGTTTATGTTAACAATCTGAGCTCAAATAGGAAACAACTTTTATGTGGGGTACCGCAGGGGTCCATTTTGGGACCTCTATTATTTGTAATTTATATCAATGATTTAAGAGTTGTATGTAAAAATTTTATGCCACTCATGTTTGCAGATGATACATGTCTTCTATTATCTCATTCTAACATTAACATTCTAACACATTAATAAGAGAAGCAAATGAAGAATTACAAAATATTTCTAAATGTTTTAAAGTTAATCAACTCTCTCTTAATATACAAAAAACTAATTTTATGATGTTTAGTAAAAAAAATAAAAAAGGAGATTGCCAGGACATAGAGGTATCAATTGATGGTTTAAAAATTAGCCAAGTGAACCAAATAAAATGTTTAGGTGTCATTGTCGACCAAAAACTAACTTGGAAATATCATATTCAACATGTTTGCAGAAAAATAATGAAATCTGTTGGTATATTGAGTAGAGTTCGCTCTTTAATTGATATTTCATGTATGAAAACATTATATTACAGTTTAATCTATCCCCACATTTTGTACTGTAATATTATTTGGGGTGCAACATGCAAAACATATTTAAATATGATTTTATTAATACAAAAGAAATTCTTGAGAATTATGAGTAATTCCAATAGATTGTCATCATCTGTTCCACTATTCATAAAATATAACATCTTGACAATATTTAATGTTAACATCTATTGCATAAATATTTTTATGTATAAGTATGTGAATATGACAAATATTATGCCCAGAGCTTTTAATAATTTTTTCATGTATTCTTCGGATGTTCATGCCTATTCCACAAGGCGTTGTAAAGATTTTTATCTTCCTTTTTGTAGAACTACAGCTAATCAATCTACACTGAAATACCGAGGGCCTTCCCTCTGGAATCATTTAGATCCCGTTTTTAAGACTTAAATCACTCTAAACTCTTTCAAAAGAGAGCTGAAAAAAATGTTAACATATAATTAAGTTTATCTGGTTAATTTGTTATATTAAAATTATTGATGTATTGATTGTATTGTCTTGCTTGATCATGTAATTTTATGTCCATTTAATGAGATTTTGGGGAGGTGGTTTTATAAGACCTCATGGTCTTCTCACTCTCTCCCGCACAGTACGTTTTTTCTTTCTGTTTTTTTCCGTTAATGGATTTGTAAAGTTGTATTTTAAATGATATATGTCCAAATAAACTTTCAACTTTCAATGGACCCTGAATCTGCAATTAAATATGAACTGAAATAAAACAATTTAAACCGTATCAACCATAAATGTTCATATCATGTCATTTTTTTGATGATAGAATGTAATACATTTACATTGTAACTGTAAATTTTTCGAGTATAAGAACTCTATTAGAGTATTTTACTTTTGGGAAACTTCTACTTCCCTACATTCAAAAGCATTACTTATTACTCTAAGTAAATTATTCTGTCATTATTTCAAACGGAAGAAATCGAGACCTACTCCAAGATGTGATAGTAGTGATGTAAAAAATCATTCTTTGTAGCAAATTCTTTTCAAATGAACCTGTTAAATTTGTTTGCATATTACAATGAGCGATTAATGGACCGATCCGATAGCAGCAACATCTCATGTCCCACCAAGGTCACTAAAGTGGTCACATCTGAAATGTTCGTAAGAGTCGGCAATGCCTTATGGGACCAACTTACATGTAATTCTTCTAAATGATGAATCAAAAAAAAAATATTCAATTTGATATGAGCTTTAATTTAATTTGTGCTAAGTTTACATTCAGTCCATGACTTAATACCTGGCTGTGTCTACAGTAGCACCATGTTGACACAGTGACTATAACAGCTGCCTCTTTAACGAGTCACACATGAGGAACACGAGTTTCTCTACGTTTTTGAAAAAAAAATTTTATTGTACATGTAAATACAAAATTTCATGCTTTTTAATTATAGCTTTTAAACTCCTTTGGTTATTTTAGTCTGACTCTCTTTACTCTCTCTCTCTCTCTCTCTCTCTCTCTCTCTCAGTCTCTCCTCAGGTGTCTCTGCTGCAGAAGTCTTCCTCTTCTTCAGTGACGTGTCATGCTACAGGTTTTTACCCCAGTGGAGTTACAATCTCCTGGATGAAAAATGGACGAGATCATGATGAGGATGTGGATCTTGGAGAACTTCTTCCCAACGAGGACGGAACCTTCCAGAAGACGAGCACCATCAGAGTTTCACCTGAGGAGTGGAAGAACAACAAGTTCAGCTGTGTGGTGGAACATCAGGGGGAAACCAAGGATAAGATCAGGACGAAATATGGTAAGAGTGATAATAAACCATAAAAATATAAAATAAAACCAACTATTTATATTAATGTTTTATGTTTAGGTTGGTAACACTTTAAAATAAGGTTCATTAGTTTACATTAGTTAATGTATTAACTAACATGAACTAACAATGAGCAATACATTTTTACAGTATTTATTAATCTATGCTAATGTTTGTTAATAAAATTCCAGCTGTTCGTTGTTTGTTCATGTTAGTTCACAGTGCATTAACTAATGTTAACAAATACAACTTTTGATTTTAATAATGTATTAGGAAATGCTGAAATTGATATGAACTAAGATTAATAAATGCTGTATATATACAGTTCATTATTAGTTCATGTTAACTAATGTAGTTAACTAATGTTAACTAACGAACCTTATTGTAAAGTGTTACCTTTATGTTTTATATTTTAAATAAAATAAATAATAAAACAAAATAACTATTGCTAAATGCCAATGGACCCTGAATCTGCAATTAAATATGAACTAAAATAAAACAATTTAAACCATATCAACCATAAATGTTCATATCATGTCATTTTTTTGATGATAGAATGTAATACATTTTACATTGTAACTGTAAATTTTTCGAGTATAAGAACTCTATTAGAGTATTTTACTTTTGGGAAACTTCTACTTCCCTACATTCAAAAGCATTACTTATTACTCTAAGTAAATTATTCTGTCATTATTTCAAACGGAAGAAATCGAGACCCACTCCAAGATGTGATAGTGATGTCTGATTTGTGAACAAATCATTCTTTGTAGCAAATTCTTTTCAAATGAACCTGTTAAATTTGTTTGAATATTACAATGAGCGATTAATGGACCGATCCGATAGCAGCAACATCTCATGTCCCACCAAGGTCACTAAAGTGGTCACATCTGAAATGTTCTTGAGAGTCGGCAATGTCTTGTACAGAGACTGATGATGACCAACTTGCTAAACTCGCAATAGGCTATTGATTGTTTTGTTCTATTAATTAAAATTTAAAAAAAGGCTAATAACTATAATACATTATAACAACTACGAATTTCTGAATTAATTTTTTTAGAAGATCATCTTTTCTAAAAAAAAAAATTATTTTTTCGTTCTTACATTTGTCTTTGCACATTCTGCACGGTGTGTGTGCATTAAGAATGTGAGATCTTAATGCACACACCTGTCTTTAACAAATTTTCCATTTACTGGGTCTAAATATAAGTACTCAGAGCTCATATGTCCTAGAGAAAAATTCTTTGTGTATATTCTAATAAAACTGTTTCTGACTAAATGGTTCTAATTCATATAGGCTATAGTAGACCTAAATCTAGCAAAATATATTCCAATAACTGGCAGCATCCCATTAAATATAAATTTAACATGTAACAATGTTTAATTTATGAAGATGACTAATAATGTTCTCCGTGTTTCTATCTCTGTACACAGGAAAACACTCTCTGAAATACTTCTACACTGGTGTGTCTGGAGACATTGACTTCCCAGAGTTCACTACTGTTGGTCTGGTGGATGAAGTGCCGTTTATGTACTTTGATAGCAATGCAATGAAAGCTGTGCCAAAGACAGAGTGGATGAGACAGAAAGAGGGAGCAGATTACTGGGACAGAGAGACTCAGATCCTGATTGACACCCATCAGACCTTCAAAAACAACATCCAGATCGCAAAGCAGCGGTTTAACCAGTCAAAGGGTAAGTTGGTAACAAACCCACTTACACACACACACATGATCTAGAGATTTATGTAGTATTATGTGTGTGTGAATGAATAGTGCATTGCGCATACACTTGTATACATTTATAGTATACATAGTATATTTATATGCATAAAAATACAGATTTTTTTTATATGAGACATCTGGAATGATTTAGTCACCATCTGGTTATCAGGTGTGCCTAACAGAGACTAGAGAAATATTAATGTACTATTAAAATATACATATTTACAATATAGGACTATACATATTGAGTGTTATGCAATGAATGAATTGGGCAGCCTCAACTTTTAAATGATATAATATAATGATGTTCTCTAAACTGTTGTCGAGTTATAATCATTTAAATGGTGGGTATCAACTTGTTTTTGAGAAAATGGCCTCAAAGATTCCAAACAATTTTCAGATATTTTTGGCAAAATTTGAGATTTATTTAAACTTCAATACATTCCATTTTTAAGACATCAATAATATTTTAATTTTAGAAATATGCCCTTTCCTAACTAATGAGCAATGGTAATTAAATTACTTTTAGTGTTGAAGCACATCTTTAGTGAGCCAGACAAGAGGAGATCAATTGACGGGTGACTCCGTAGGGTAAGCTAGGCTTCTTTGTAGTTTATTCAATCGAGAGAAAAAAGAATGAACAAAAAATAACAAATGCATAAACAGCTGAGCCATAGACCTCTTCCTACCAAACATTGTCTGAAAATTATATCCGCCCCCTACTTCTGGACTCAACCTTAACAATCCTTTATAAATACTCTTTAGGCAACCACAATAAGAGTCACCATTCATAACATTCGCAGCAATAGTCATACTGATACAAATATTACACACAGTTCTCAAACTTAATCACAATTTAAATCATTAGTCCCAAATCTACAATGGTCCAAGACTTAGTTTTAAGTCCAGAAAACCTAAACCAGAAACCCTTTGTGACCTGGATGATATTAATCTACAGTTGAAGAGTGCTCTGTACATGGGTAGCACTTAGGATCACAAAAGGATCACATTTTGTTTCTGTAAGTAAGATAAATGCTTAAGAACTTTATGGTGGAAATATAGATTCAAAGACCCAAAACACTCTTACTGTGAAATATTGTTGTTAGATCCGGACAGCTTTCAGTAAACCATATTTATAACTCAGATATTGTGTTTCAATTTTGACCAAAATATGCTAAAAAGCAGGATACACACACATACACTCATGTGCGTTTCTTTTTGGTCCTTCTATGTGTATCACAAATCATCAGATTTGAAAGGTATCATCATTGTCATGCACATTGAGACCGACATACAGACATGTTTTACTTCAATCAATGTACTAACAAGCCGCACACTCTTGCTGTAGACATAATGTACAACACCAGATCATAAATTATCAGCTGCTTTTGCAAACCATTAAGGGGGAAAAATGAATTAGTGTAATCACAACTGGGACTATATATGAATAGCCAGTCGTTTTAGAGCAGATCTACTGGTGGATCTCAACCAGTCTTACAGATATGTCACAAAGCTGCAATCAGAGCAGAAAATGCTTTCTAGGTATAGTAATAAATGAATAAAAATACACATTATATTAATGTTGTATAATCTAATAGAGTGAGTCCCCAAGAAAAAGCTTTTCTAATACTCATTATCCCAGCAGACCCTAGTAATGGAAACACCATTCATATATATTTCCTCTCTACAGAATTCATACTGCAATCTCTTTCGTTCTCCACAACATGAAAACATTTCATGTTTCCTTCACAGAGAAAGAATATAGAAGTGATGTGTGCTGTGCATATTTATGCTAATGCAAAACTGAATCAATGTCCAGTTGAATTGCCAAAGAGTTGCTGTATTTTGTATTTCTGCTGTACTGATGATGCCACCAATCTTCTAAATTAATTTAACCAGCAGGTCCAGCAGGTAAACCATCACTAACACATAAACAAGCCTGATTTGGCCTGTAGATTTAAGCAGGTCTAAGCTGGTCTTTCATAGTTTCATTCAACTGAGTGAATGAGAATGAGCTCTACAGAACACACATACAAATAGTCTGTAATGCTTAAATGTAATCAAAGTGTAGTATGAAATCAGTCACTATAGAGAACCTATATTTTACATGATCTAAACATTTTTCCAAAATATGTAAGTTTCTTACTGATGAATGTATTCAGACTATATGAATTGAGTTTTCATATAATATAAATACATTGTTTCTTTTCCTCAGGTGTGCACACAGTCCAGGAAATGTACGGCTGTGAGTGGGATGATCAGACTGGAGCAACAGAGGCGTTCCTGCAGTTTGGATATGATGGAGAGGACTTTCTGTCTCTGGATCTTAAGGAGATGAGATGGATTTCCCCAGTGCAGCAAGGAATCATCACTGTACAGAAGTGGAACAATGACAGAGGATATATTGAGAGTGACAGAAATTACCTCAGCACTGTGTGCATTGAGTGGCTGCAGAAGTATGTGCAGTATGGAAAGAGCAGCCTGCAAAGAAAAGGTACATCAGTTCTTATGAGCATTATGAGCTTTGTTATGAGCATTATGAGCATGTGTTCCTAAACAATCTTGTTTACTTATTTTTAATTATTATTAATATATTGTATATACTGATAATTTATTAATTCAGAGGTTTGCTGGGTACTTACAAAGCTTGAGTCTAGTTATGCGATTTAGCCCCTTCATTAAAAAAACAACTCAGTTTTCTTACTCGTAAATATATTATAGGAAGATATGAATTCTTGTTTGGAATTTTAGCAACTCTCTCTCTCTCTCTCTCTCTCTCTCTCTCTCTCTCTCTCTCTCTCTCTCTCTCTCTCTCTCTCTCTCTCTCTCTCTCTCTCTCTCTCTCTCTCTCTCTCTCTCTCTCGTCTCTCTCTCTCTCTCTCGTGTTTCTCTCTCTCTCGTGTTTCTCTCTCTCGTGTTTCTCTCTCTCTCTCTCTCTCTCTCTCTCTCTATCTCTCTCTCTCGTGTTTCTCTCTCTCTCTCTCGTGTTTCTCCCTCTCTCTCGTGTTTTTCTCTCTATCTCTCTCTATCTCTCTCTCTCTCGTGTTTCTCTCTCTCTCTCGTGTTTCTCTCTCTCTTGTGTTTCTCTCTCTCTCGTGTTTCTCTCTCTCTCTCTCTCTCCCTCTCTCTCTCTTTCTCTCTCTCTCGTGTTTCTCTCTCTCTCTCTCTCTACCTCTCTCTCTCTCTCGTGTTTCTCTCTCTCTCTTTCTCTCTTTCTCTCTCTCTCTCTCTCTCTCTCTCTCTCTCTCTCTCTCTCTCTCTCTCTCTCTCTCTCTCTCTCTCTCTCTCTCTCTCTCAGTCTCTCCTCAGGTGTCTCTGCTGCAGAAGTCTTCGTCTTCTTCAGTGACGTGTCATGCTACAGGTTTTTACCCCAGTGGAGTAACAATCTCCTGGATGAAAAATGGACGAGATCATGATGAGGATGTGGATCTTGGAGAACTTCTTCCCAACGAGGACGGAACCTTCCAGAAGACGAGCACCATCAGAGTTTCACCTGAGGAGTGGAAGAACAACAAGTTCAGCTGTGTGGTGCAACATCAGGGTGAAACCAAGACAGTGGACAAGATCAGGGCAAAATATGGTAAGAGTGATAATAAACCATAAGAATATAATAGAATAAAACCAACTATTTATATTAATGTTTTATGTTTAGGTTGGTAACACTTTGAAATAAGGTTCATTAGTTTACATTAGTTAATATATTAACTAACATGAACTAACAATGAGCAATACATTTGTTACAGTATTTATTAATCTATGCTAATGTTTGTTAATAAAATTCCAGCTGTTCGTTGTTTGTTCATGTTAGTTCACAGTGCATTAACTAATGTTAACAAATACAACTTTTGATTTTACAAATGTATTAGGAAATGTTGAAATGAATATGAACTAAGATTAATAAATGCTGTATATGTGCAGTTCATTATTAGCTCATGTTAATTAATGTAGTTAACTAATGTTAACTAACGAACCTTATTGTAAAGTGTTACCTTTATGTTTTATATTTTAAATAAAATAAATAATAAAACAAAATAACTATTGCTAAATGCCAATGGACCCTGAATCTGCAATTAAATATGAACTGAAATAAACCAATTTAAACCATATCAACCATAAATGTTCATATCATGTCATTTTTTTTGATGATAGAATGTAATACATTTACATTGTAACTGTAAATTTTTCGAGTATAAGAACTCTATTAGAGTATTTTACTTTTGGGAAACTTCTACTTCCCTACATTCAAAAGCATTACTTATTACTCTAAGTAAATTATTCTTTATTTCAAACGGAAGAAATCGAGACCCACTCCAAGATGTGATAGTGATGTCTGATTTGTGAACAAATCATTCTTTGTAGCAAATTATTTTCAGATGAACCTGTTAAATTTGTTTGCATATTACAATGAGCGATTAATGGACCGATCCGATAGCAGCAACATCTCATGTCCCACCAAGGTCACTAAAGTGGTCACATCTGAAATGTTCGTAAGAGTCGGCAATGCCTTATGGGACCAACTTACATGTAATTCTTCTAAATTGTGAATCAAAACAAAAATATTCAATTTGATATGAGCTTTAATTTAATTTGTGCTAAGTTTACATTCAGTCCATGACTTAACACCTGGCTGTGTCTACAGTAGCACCATGTTGACACAGTGACTATAACAGCTGCCTCTTTAACGAGTCACACATGAGGAAGACGAGTTTCTCTACGTTTTTGAAAAACAAATTATTTATTGTACTTGCAAATACAACATTTCATGCTTTTTAATTATAGCTTTTAAACTCCTTCTGTTATTTTATTCTGACATTTTTAATCGCTGTTAATCCTTAAACATCCCTAATCGCAAAATGCCTAATTCTGACCCAACAGAAACACCAACAGAAACACCAACAGAAACACTTGTTCCCATTTAATTGGCATTATTGTTGGTGCTGTTGCTGCTGTCCTGTTGTTGGTTGTCATCAGTATTGTTTGGTTTAAGGTGTATGAGAAAAAAAAGGTGAGGGCAAAAACGTGTGATTTTATGTCACTTATACTGACTTTACAATATGTTTCACATATTTTTGATGTTTGTTCAGTTTTGATTATATATATTTTTTCTCATATTCTCTATTTGAAATATAAATGCCTCAGTAACAGATGGACTCTGTCATAGTGCACTTATGGTTATGTTAGTATCTTTACTCAATCTGGATTGTTTTGACCTTTTACAAATAATAAATTTAGACTAATAGTAATTCCAAATATCTTATGTTGTGACCAATGTATTCATTCTATACCTACTTACAGCAACACTGTCCTTATCATTCTTGTAAACATTTTTGATACATGTTTCTCATTTTCTCTTCTATCCTCTAATGATGGCTCTAGTGAAAGGAGCACCAGCAGCCTAATATGTAAGTGTGAAATTACAGACAGAATTGTCTATTCCTGTGAGTGAACTACAACAATATCTTTCTGTCATTTTAAATACAAAAGATGAGAATACTGAACTTGACAAGTACGGTAATGCTTAGCATCATTTAATTTTATGAATAGATTTAAATGGTTAATTTTTTGTTGTAGCTTCTGGCAGTGACTCCAGCATCTTAAGCATCACAAATATTATTGAGTTGTCTCAGTCATGTGAAATTAACCAAATGTAATTCTGTTCTTCTTGTAATTTTAGGACACAACGTGACTGAGAGAACTGATCCTGGCAAATAACATTTACCCTTCTGCCAGAAATACATGCTCTTCTTCTTCTCTCTCTCTCTCGCCTATTTTTAAAGCTTTTGTAAAGTCTAGAATTATAATAGATTTTAGGTATTATAGAGCAATGAATGATTTTGAAACTTTTGTACAGCAGTGATGTCATAATGAATCTGTGGCACCAGAAGTAAGATAAAACCATATTAAACAGGCCTAATAATCTACAATAATCTATATCTGTCAGAGTTAGGTCCTGTGTTTCCCCCTCATTGTGTTTTTGGTTTAGTCCTGTTTCTCAGTTTTCCCGCTCCTCGTTAGTCCTTAGTTAATTCACCAGTTCCCAATCATCATTGTGTCTCTCACCTGTGTCCCCATGTTCCTTTGTTCTCCCTAGCATTTAAACCCTGTGTTCTCCCTCATTCAGTGTCTGTTCTCGTTATTTGTACAACGTGTGATGTGTTCCCTAAGTTTCTTTATTAAATATCTTGTTTCCTGTGATTCCGCGTCTCTGTGTACTTCCTACCACTACACCTGACAATAGCTAAACATAGAATAGAAGGCTTTTGAATTTACATCACTGATCTTACAAAAGTTGATCTCACATTTAATGGTGTAACAAACTGTAGGTGCATTGGTGTTTGAAAAAAAAAAGTAAGCTAATATATTTTTCATATATTTATTATCCCTGTGATTGGCTAGCCATCAGTGTTTCCGTGCCTATGAGCGGCTCCTGCATCCCCGCTGCTCTAAACAGGATAAACAGTTTTAAAAATCGGTGTGTATTATATCATTTTATTTTAAAGTCTGGATTTTTGTAAATTGTGATTTTCCTTTTGGTAAAATCTGTTCTATATATTAATTTCTGCTTTTTCAACTTTTTGATTATTTAATAAGATAAAACAGGGAAATTATGATACCTACTTATTATGTATGGCTATTATTTTATAAGGTATAATCTAAATATTGTATATGGGTCTCTTGTTATTTTTTTACATTATGGTTTCATGTATTGGGTAAATTCTATGAACATTTAAATGAAACTATTTGTGAAAATATTTGTGATTTGTTGTGCAGTTTATCAGGAGAGCACATTATTAATGAAATGTGAATTAGGGTTTTGCATTTTGCAATTTTCCCAGTTGCTTAAAAACAATTCTTTGCACATTTTTTATCAAAAAAATAAAAAAACTTTCATTTAAATTTGTTCTTAAATCAAATTTAAACATTGGCTTCAAATACCTCACAGTCCTCAAATACACAGCTAAGCTGAACACCCATTATGTAGTAAGATTTTTATTGGATACATTGCACAAAATGATGTAGAAATTTCCACAAACTGCACAGTTAATTATTAAATACTACATTCTCTGGGGAAAAAATCTTACTCGCTGAAAAACAAAGCCAAAAATCAAATTATAAAGCACATAAATGTGTTTTAACATATACAAAGAAACATGGGGATACACGTACAATATAAATGCACAGTTAATTGCTCACACATATACAAAAAACAATCCTGGATCTGAAACTTATTTAGCACAATTCAACTATTTGCAAACACAGCAACATCTCTTTTTCACCGCCTTCTCCAGCAAGCTTGTCTTGAACTGTTGGGGAAAATATTGTGGAATAGTCCAATCTCACCAAAAAATCCATGTGCTGAAGATGGGCCTTTTAAGAACTGATGCTCTCCTGTTCAGTTTACAAGATCAACATCTGGCGTCCCAAATCAAAAGTGTGGCAACAGCCCTCTCAGTTTTTCAAAATCAAATCAAAACCGTAACATACATTTAGCAGTGGGTTTTATTTCCAGCTATCATACAAATTGCATTAAAGTCTTCAAATATATACAATCATGTGAAAAAGAATGAGCAACAACACATGACATATCAAACCATGTCATTATTTATTTAACAAAAATGGTTTGTTAAAAGGACATTGTCTTGGAAGTCCATAAGAGGTTTGTTCAGATGCAACTTTGCAAACCTAAACCATGCTGCCATGTTCTTTTTAGAGAGAAGAAGCTTTTTCCTGGCAACCCTTTCAAACATGCCATACTTGACCCGTCTTTTTATAATTGTACTTTTTTGTTTTATCACAAAGGGTAACCAATCCAAAAGACACATACAGCAGTTTAAGAAATTTTGAGTAAAGCTTGAAATGAAATACAGTTCCCTTTCGTTGTCACTCCGAGTTACGTCGGATGACGACGAATGGGGTTTCGCTTAGAAAGCCTATCAACTTCGAGTATTACAAAACGAGCCAATGGCAAGGAAATGCCATGGGTCTGCGGAATTTGCATGGCGTAACTCCGCCCCACCTCGTGGGTATAAAAGGAGGAAGCCGGCAGCAAGCAGATATGTTTTCGCTTCGGAGCCAAGTGTATTCTTCTCTCCACAAGCCATCTCTGAATTGTCAGCTTTACAAACGAGTACCTCGAGTGTTGGTGTGACGGCGATCTACGGCGAGAGCGTGCTTCCTGCTGATCTGTTGCAGTGGTCTGCCAGTCGGTGCGTTTCTCCCCGGGTGCTTCAACACTTGAGTTTTCTCTCACTAAAAGAGCTTACACGTGGCACGTCTTTTTAAAGACGTCTCGCCCGTGTACTTCTGGTTGCGGCAGATTGGTATCGGACTCTGATGGGCACGAGCGTTGCATAGTATGTTTGGGCATTGATCATGCTAGAGCAGCGCTCGTGGATGACTCATGTTCTCTCTGTGGGAACATGACCATCGCGTCATTACGGTCGAGACTCCGTGAACTCGCAAGAGTGAGAGTCCCCTCATCCACCCCCCGTCCTGCGGCTGGTGGCCAGGGTGATCTGAGGGTTACGGTCTGGAACAAGGCGCCGACTATGTGTCCGCGACCCCAGCCCCCCTCTTCAATGACGGTGCCCGCTAGTGAACTGCTGATTCCCGCGGGTCTACCCTCTGGTGGCCCGCGTGCTTCAGTTGAAGCTACAGAGGAAGATGCCATGTCTGTTGCAGCATCACTAGGCGGGTTTGACTCTTCTGGAAGTGAGGGCTCGTCACAGCTGCCACCTTCCGGTGTGCATACGGCTGTGCTCGAGTCTGATCCGGAGATGACGGCCATGCTTTCCCGGGCAGCCGCGAGCATCGGACTTGAGTGGAGCTCTCCACCCTGTCCTGAGCGCTCGCGGCTGGACGATTGGTTTTTGGGTAAGGCCGCCGACCCTCGTCCTCGGCAAACCCCAATACCTTTCTTCCCGGATGTGCATGATGAGATCTCGAAGTCCTGGAAGACCCCCCTGTCTTCTCGGGACCGCTCGTTGGTCTCATCCGCCTTTCCTCCCCTCGATGAGGCAGCTGCCCGTGGGTACACTGGGCTTCCCCCGGTTGAACGCTCTGTTGCCATGCAACTATGTCCTCAGAGTGCTTCTTCTCGGGGCGAGCCTAAGCACCCATCCAAAGCCTGTAGATTTTCGTCGACCCTGGTGGCGAAGTCTTACAGAGCGGCGGGACAGGCGGCTGCTTCACTGCATGCTATGGCCACTCTGCAGGTCTACCAGGCCCAGATGCTCAGAGACATGCACGAGGGTAGGACAAACCCAGGGCTCTTTGATGAGCTGCGCGCCGCGACCGACCTTGCTCTCCGGGCGACGAAGGTTACCGCGCGCTCCCTGGGTTTGGTGATGTCCACAGCTGTGGTCCAGGAGCGACATCTGTGGCTGAACCTGGCTGACATGCGGGACGCTGAGCGGACCCGTCTGCTTAACGCCCCCTTGTCCCAGGCCGGCCTCTTCGGCGGTGCAGTTGAAGACTTTGCCCAACAGTTTTCAACTGCCCAGAAACAGACCGAGGCCATCAGACACATTCTGCCCCGCCGGCCCGCTGCTGCCTCCACCTTGCCGGCCGGGCAGACGCCTCGACCTGTTTCCCGCCGAGGGCGCCCTCCTGCGGCTCCCGCCCCTCCCGCCCGGACCACGCAGCAGCCTCCACCCAGGGCCGGTCGCGGAGGAAGCCGTAAGAAGGCGCAACAGCCCTCTCCTGCCCCGCCCCCCGCTAAACGCCGGGCCAAGCGGCGCTCCTGAGACGGGCTGCTCAGGGATGATGATTGTTTCGCAGGAGGTGGTAGCAGGACCACTCCTTCCCCCGGTGGAGGGCCGGGGGATAATCTTTTGTTCTCCACTCCCCGCTGCTCACCCACGGGTGGGCAGCACCCTAATGTGGTTAAAGTCAGAAACAATCCCCTCTTCCCTGAGCTCACAGAGTTCTCGGGCGACACAGAGCGCCGCCCACAAGCCGTGCTCTCCTCGCCCCCCTCTGTCCCAGAGGCGGTTGACACGGCGTGCCGTCCACGGACCGCTTCGCCCCTGTCCCCCTCTGTCGCCAGACCCCTGGCAGAGCAGGCCCCCGCGGGACGACCAGCCTGGTCCTACCCTGGCCCCCTCTGCCAGGGCGCGGTTGCTAACTGTGCCCCCTCTCCGGGCCGCTATGCCGTCCACATCTGGGCCAGTTACTCCGCTTCGCTGCCCCTCCGGGGGGACGCCTGTGGCTCGCATGATCCCGTTGGTTCAGTTCCTGGGAGCCTGGCTAGAGCTTCCCCGTCTGTCCCACTGGATCGCGCGTACCGTCAGGCTCGGCTATGCGATTCAGTTCGCACGGTCTCCTCCCCGCTTCAGGGGAGTCCGCTCCACTTTGGTCGGTGGCAATGCCCCTATCATGAGAGCAGAGATTGCCACCCTGCTGGCGAAGGGTGCAATCGAGACTGTCCCTCCAGCCGAGATGAGGTCCGGCTTCTACAGCCCCTACTTCATTGTCCCCAAGAAAACCGGTGGGTTACGGCCAATCCTGGACTTGCGCGTGCTGAACCGCTCCCTTCACCGGATGCCGTTCAAGATGCTCACCGCCAAACGCGTTTTCGAATGCATACGGCCCCAGGATTGGTTTGCAGCGATCGACCTGAAGGACGCCTACTTTCATGTCTCCATTCTTCCTCGACACAGACCGTTCCTCCGGTTTGCTTTCGAGGGGCGGGCATACCAGTACGCGGTTCTCCCTTTCGGGCTAGCCCTGTCTCCTCGCATCTTCACGAAGGTCGTCGAGGCGGCCCTTGTTCCCCTTCGAGAGCAAGGGGTTCGCATCCTGAGTTATATCGACGACTGGCTGATCCTAGCTCACTCTCGAGATCAGGTTTGCGAACACAGGGACCTAGTGCTTCAGCACCTAGCCCGTCTGGGCCTTCGGGTCAACTGGGAGAAGAGCAAACTTTGCCCCGTGCAGAGGATCTCTTTTCTCGGTATGGACATCGACTCGGTCGCCATGTCCGCGCAGCTTACGAGCGAGCGCGCGCAGTCACTGCTGACTTGCCTAAGACAATTCGAGGGCAAGAGTGCGGTTCCACTGAAACTTTTTCAGAGGCTCCTGGGGCATATGGCATCTGCAGCCGCGGTCACGCCGCTCGGATTGCTTCATATGAGACCGCTTCAGCTTTGGCTTCGCGACCGAGTCCCGAGGTGGGCATGGCAACACGGCACGTTCCGAGTACCAGTTACTCCGACCTGCCGTCAGTTCTTCACCCCGTGGACGAACCTCGATTTTCTCAGGGCCGGTGTCCCCCTGGCACGAGCTTCCCGGCATGTTGTTGTCTCAACAGATGCCTCCACCACGGGCTGGGGCGCCATGTGCAATGGACATGCTGCTGCGGGCTCCTGGACAGGACCCCAGCGGCTGTGGCATGTCAATTGCCTCGAGTTGTTGGCAGTACGCCTTGCCCTGCACCGCTTCCGGGCGTTGCTCAGGGGTCAACACGTACTAGTCCGCTCAGACAATACCGCCACTGTAGCGTACATCAACCATCAAGGTGGTCTACGCTCCCGCCGTATGTCACAACTCGCTCGCCACCTCCTCCTATGGAGTCAGAAGCATCTGAGGTCGCTTCGAGCCATCTTCATTCCCGGAGCGCTGAACTGTGCAGCCGACGAGCTCTCACGGCTTCAGCCCCTCCCTGGAGAATGGCGACTCCATCCCCAGTCGGTTCAGCTGATTTGGGACCAGTTCGGGGACGCGCAGATAGATCTGTTTGCCTCTCACGACTCGACCCATTGCGCCCAGTTCTATTCCCTGACCGAGGGCACGCTCGGCACGGATGCTCTGGCGCACAGCTGGCCGCAGGGCCGCAAGTATGCGTTTCCCCCAGTGAGCCTTCTTGCGCACACTTTGCGCAAGGTCAGGGAGGACGAGGAGCAGGTCATTCTGGTTGCCCCTTACTGGCCCAACCGGACCTGGTTCCCCGAACTAGTACTCCTCGCGACAGCACCTCCCTGGCCGATCCCTCTGAGGAAGAACCTTCTTTCTCAGGGACGGGGCACCCTATGGCACCCTCGTCCCGATCTTTGGAACCTCCACGTGTGGCTCCTGGATGGGACGAGGCAGGTTTGAGTACCCTACCACCAGCGGTGGTGGCTACCATCACTTCCGCTAGAGCGTCGTCCACGAGACACGTCTATGCGTTGAAGTGGAACCTCTTCGTCAACTGGTGCTCTTC
Source organism: Siphateles boraxobius (assembly GCF_051911475.1). Classification (NCBI taxonomy): domain Eukaryota; kingdom Metazoa; phylum Chordata; class Actinopteri; order Cypriniformes; family Leuciscidae; genus Siphateles; species Siphateles boraxobius. The sequence continues at coordinate 5,330,172 of NW_027508953.1, forward strand.
TCACCAAAAGACCCCCGGAGATGCTCGGTCAGTGTTTTGCTTTCCTTCCTTCAACAGGGGCTGGAGCGAAGGCTGTCTCCCTCCACCCTGAAGGTCTATGTTGCCGCCATTGCCGCACATCATGACCTCATCGAAGGTAAGTCGGTGGGGAAGCACGACCTGATCATCAGGTTCCTGAGAGGAGCGAGGAGACTAAATCCTCCTCGTCCTCCTCTCGTTCCCTCTTGGGACCTCTCAGTGGTTCTAACTGCCCTGAAGAGTGCTCCCTTTGAGCCCCTGCAATCAGTCGAGCTTAAGTTCCTGTCTATGAAGACAGCGCTCCTGGTTGCACTGGCCTCCATCAAGAGGGTTGGGGACCTGCACGCATTCTCCGTTGACGAAGCGTGCCTGGAATTTGGGCCGGCTTCCTCTCACGTGATCCTGAGACCCCGGCCTGGATATGTGCCCAAGGTTCCTACCACTCCCTTTCGGGACCAGGTGGTGAACCTGCAAGCGCTGCCCTCGGAGGAGGCAGACCCAGCCTTGGCACTGCTCTGTCCAGTACGCGCTCTCCGCGCCTATGTAGACAGAACGCAGTGTTTCAGGACCTCAGACCAGCTCTTTGTCTGTTATGGTGGGAAGCTGAAGGGAAAGGCTCTCTCCAAGCAAAGGTTGTCTCACTGGATAGTGGACACCATTGCTTTGGCTTACCAGCAGCAAGGTCGACCGTGCCCCCTTGGTGTGACTGCCCACTCCACCCGGAGTGTGGCGTCCTCTTGGGCTCTAGCGCATGGCGCCTCGCTAACAGACATCTGCAGAGCTGCAGGCTGGGCGACACCTAACACATTCGCCAGATTCTATAATCTCCGAGTGGAGCCTGTGTCCTCTCGTGTACTCGCTTCAACCAGCTAGTACCGGACCCGCTCAGGTGTCTTCGCTTGCTCGCCATTCCACTCCTCGGACTGGATACGTGCGATACTTTCCTCAGGTGAGCTTCTCCGAAAGCCCTGAGCTCCTCCAGCACTCCTGACGTCGGCGCCAGTGTCTATTGCCTGTGCGTCGGCTAGGTGCCTCCCGTGTGCATGGTCCCTCCTCTGAGCGACCCCCACATGTGTATTTCCACTGTAAGCCTCTCTGAGCGTGTGTCTTTCCCTTGGCAAGCCACCTTGCCACCCCTGGGGTTGAAATATTCCACCTGCGGCTGGACACCCCAGTGTTTTCCATATGCTTCCTTCGGGTCATATGTGTATTCTCTAAGTCCCCCCCCTCCGGGCTGGCATTAATTGCATACTTCCCCTAAGCTTGGGATATGCTTCCCAGTGTACCTTGGTATTCCTGTGTTATATGGAGTCCTTTGTCCAGGCTGACAGGGATCTCGATTTACGCAGGGCACTGGAAGACAGCTGAGAAGGTGGCGTGATTAGACTGGTAACCCCATTCGTCGTCATCCGACGTAACTCGGAGTGACAACGAAAGGGAACGTCTACGGTTACGTATGTAACCCTCGTTCCCTGAGTAGGGAACGGAGACGTTACGTCTGCCTGCCACTTTCCGCTGTACCGCGGGGATCGCCTGAGCTCAGTCTTGGCTCCTCAGCGAAGAAACATATCTGCTTGCTGCCGGCTTCCTCCTTTTATACCCACGAGGTGGGGCGGAGTTACGCCATGCAAATTCCGCAGACCCATGGCATTTCCTTGCCATTGGCTCGTTTTGTAATACTCGAAGTTGATAGGCTTTCTAAGCGAAACCCCATTCGTCGTCATCCGACGTAACGTCTCCGTTCCCTACTCAGGGAACGAGGGTTACATACGTAACCGTAGACGATACTCTGACAGGATTATTCACCTTTTTATTATTGTTACTGCACCCTATTAAGCTTTCAGGAGCAGGTTTACTTCTTTTTCTACAGAAGAGAGAGAGAGACAAACAATAAGCAGACAGACTTGTTTTAGATTACACTATCAAGGAAATATGAAACTGTTGGGGAGTTTTGTTAATAGTACTGCAAAAAATGTTATTACCTTGTCCTTTAACTCAGTCACTGGAGTCTATAAGAAAACAAAGATTGGACATAAATAAAATGCTTTATATCCCCTTTTATACATTTACATATTTAAATGTCTTATATGACAAACACAGCTCGAGTCCTAATATACTAAAATATGGTCAGTGGAGACTACACTATTTAAAAATGTATGTATGTTTTGTTTTGTTTTTTACAAAAGAACAGATCTTTCTAATATCTGCTCGATTGTAAAGAGCACTTCTCTGATGTAGTGATCATAATGAACTGACTTACCAACAGAGCTGAATGTCCAGGAAAGAAACTTTATAATGCCATAAAGAACAAGAGCAACAGCGACCATCACCATAGAGTCCTTAATAGAAGGAGCACTGACACCTGTATGAACAACATATCAAATCAAGAGTTGCAGTACATTCTGACTGACATAAATATTCATAAAAAATGCAAATAGAACATGCACTGAAATCTAAAAAAAATAAAATGACAGAAGCAACACAGTAGTGGTGTTTCAATCCTGTATTTCTGAATGTATTTGTTGACTCTCAAAGACAGTCACTCTGTGTCCAAATGTCCATACTATCCATCCTAAATAGTATGTGAGATTACAATAGGTGTGTCCCAAATCATAGGTTTTTGAAAAGAGTATGCCAAAAGAGATGGCCTACTATTTCCGGTGGATTTTCGAAGTGTGGATCTGTGCAAACGCTAGGGGTGGGCGATATGAGCAAAAATTCATATCACGATATTTGTCACTGTCCGGACGATATCGATATTATATTGTGATATGAGAAAAAAAAATTGGAATCACGTTTTAGTACACCTTAGTTAAATTACAAGCAAAATATGTATTTTAACCATATAACTAGAAAAAGTTGAGGAATTTAATTAGACAAAGACCTGAAAAATCTTTTTTTATTGTGCCATTGTTTTTCTCAAAAAGTGCAAACGTGCAACATGAGGTAGGCCTGAATTCACTTGCTATCTCTTTCCATTTTTTATTTTGCGGGAGTCAAAATAATTCCTTCGTTAATTTCGTAAGATGAGTAACACTGGAGTTTGGTTTATTGAATAGGCCTACGTTATAATCAATACACATGAAATAGTGTGATTTCAGAGAGGTTTGACACTTAGGCCTAATTTAAGACAACATTATGTTAACCGAGAAGTGTTTGTATACTGACCAAAAGAGAGAAGTAGGCTACATCCTGCTAATTCAGTGGTGAGAATTTAATAGTTGTTTTTATTTATATTGTTGTCCATTTATCGAACTTCCATACCTCTTATATAATAATCATATATTACTATGTATCAATTTACTAATGGTCGGACACACTCGCTGTCGCTCGCGGAGTTCGCTTCGCTTTTGTCCAATCAGGCGCCTCATAGACAGACTGTGTGTGTGTGTGTGTGTGTGTGTGTGTGTGTGTGTGTGTGTGTGTGTGTGTGTGTGTGTGTGTGTGTGTGCGCGAGAGAGATGCGTGAGTGGCAGAGACTGAGTGACAGAGAACGAATACACTGTATGTTTTAAATAGCGTAAAAAAACAAATGAATAACGAAACGCATTATGTGGCGGCCGGCGTTGATTCTGTGGCGCAGAATTCTGTGGCGGTGTTGATTCTGTTGACTATGTGTGGGAAACACTGGACTGTTACCATGTTCTCTGTGTTTAATTATTAATGCCTGTGCATCACGCGAGTTGGACACAGAGGAAAAGGTTAAACGTTCAGTTCAGCCTCGATTTTATATCGTCATTAGTAGGCCTAGTGTTAAAAGTTGTAAAGAGTACCAAATTTTAAAAAAAACAATATAACTGAAAATTTTGAATTTATGAATATCTAACGGTATTCTCGGTATCGCAAAATCCATATCATGGTACAGCATAATACCGGTAGTCACGTTGATACCGGTATAGCGCCCACCCAAACGCTAACAGCTAATATTGCCCACAACCTATTGCGTGCTAGAGGAGGATTCAATTAAAATTACAAATATGAATAAAGAGTGTTAAAAAAACTATAAACATGGCGGATGTTAGTAATAATCAATATTTAACCTGATTAGAAATATTTATTTAATGCTATTTGTGTTATAACTACTTCATCTGCAACAACAATATGAACTTTTATAAAGGTCTGTTTGGCCATTAACTGTAAAATGCATCATTATGTAAAAATATGAGGAATTCTCTGCATGAAAGACCCACGACTGACAGATCAACGTGCTACTTCTTTTCTCTCCATAAAATAAAATTAAATGTGGAGGATGTGTGATAGTATGGACATTTGGATGCAGAGTGACTGTCTTTAGGAGTGAATATTTCAGTCCACCAATACATTCAGAAATACAGGATTATAACACCACTACTGTGTTGCTTCTGTGATCAACATCAACCCTATTCGCACGGGATTAGTATTACCTGGAGACCTCTAGTAGTTTGTAATAATTGCGGAGGTTATCTGTGATCTGAATCCCATGCGAATAGGGCTATGAATACATGATTTTTGTGATACATGTCTGTAATTTGTAAAATAAAAAAATATTAGTCACGTGCGAATCAGCATCTCGGCGGGGTCGTATATAATTTTTTCAAGGTTTTATTTTCCTGTGCACCTTTTTACCCATCTTTCATGAAGAATGGAGGTTGGAGTGGAGTGGAGTTGGAGTGTTTTTATAGTATTTTTGGTGCTGGGTCATATCGCTATACACCATACAACTAGGCTATACAATTTGCCGAAAGAATAAGCTGAAGAGCGAAAACAAAAAGAATGATTAGATTAAGATGGATAACATGTATAGCAGCATACGATAAGGAAAATTCTTTTGCTTATGATACATCACACACAAAAGCCTTGACATCATATCCGGGAGATAAGTAAGTAAATTTGAGTAAAATCACAGGCTTTGCTTATCCAGTGCGAATGCGCCACATGAAATGGGGGGAGGGGGAGATCATTTCTAAATCACACAAGGTCCCCAAATAATATAATCCTGTGCGAATAGGGGTTTAGGCAGTATCACTCACCAATCACACTGAGTAGTAGCTCGCCGTGTTCCTCCGTCATGTTTGGCTACACAGGTGATGTCACCACCGCGACCGAGCCTCATCTTAGCCGAGTCCAGCTCCAGACGACTGCTCTGACTGAAGGTGCCATCAGACGCCTGTCTGTGACCCGTTACACCACCCTGACCCAGAGAGCGCGACTTCCCATCAGCCCCGGTGAACTCCCAGCCCAGATCCAGAGTGTGAGGAGCAAAACCAGACGCTTCACACTGGATCAGCAGCTCCTGCCCAGGAACCAGCAGAGGAAGAGGAGAAGGGTAGATGGAGAGAGATGGAGGCTCTGGAAACAAAAGAGGCAGTGATGGTTACTATTACATATTTTATATATATATAAACATCATATAATATTTTATGGAGTATACAATCATCTCACCAACTATCTCCAGGTCCACGGCTACCTGAGCCAGCAGATGTGGAAGATACACTGTGCAGATGTAAGTTCCTGAGTGTCTCACTTGAGACTCTTCCAGAATCAGAGATGCATTTCCTGTTTCATAGAGACCTGTGATGTCAATATCAGCTCCGGTCTCTGATGTCTCTACAAACCGATCGTTCTTGCCATCGTAAGCGAGGACCAGCCGTCCTTCACCCCGAAACTGATAACGCCACTCGACAGAGAATCCAGAGCCGTGAACTGGGGAAGACTGGTCGACCCAGAACCCACAGTCTAACAGAACCGGTTCTCCCAGTCTAGAGCGGACCAGAGGAGTTTTACTGGAGACACTGAGAATGACTTTAAGAAAGAGAGGAAAATAGGAAGCATAGTGAGCAAAGAAAGTGTTTAACCATCATTAAACAGAAGGGTTACAAATAATTTAGATCTTATGTAATGAATTAAAATATAAGATACACAAACTGCAAAGGAATGCAATTTTTTTTTAATTACAATACAAATAAAACTTTATAAATATAACATTGCAAATATAACGTAATAAAAAGCACATTATGTATAACTACGTATATAAATAATTCTTATATAATATACATCATTATTATGTATTATGGAAATATATGTATATATTATTATTTTATGTAATGTATGTAATATTTTTTCTGCCAATATATGAGCAATTTAGTTTTTTTACCTTTTGACTCTTTAGAAGCTGAAGGCGCTCGCATAATATTGGACAATGTCAGCTGATCATCAAGCCCTTGCGCTGCCACTGAGAACCAATCAGCTTGCAGGTAGACTGGACTTTGGGCGGAGTCAGTGAGAGCTGATGTCCATCTGACCATAGAGGCGTGAGGCATGAAAGGGTTAATCTCACATTTTGGTTTGTTCACAGAGCCTTTGGGAGGGTTCAGGACGGCACTACAGAACGTGCCAGCTGGATCTGGAGGAGAACAGTGCATTAAAGTTAAGTTATCATCTAATTGTTAATTTGCACTCTATAACACATGACATTACACTATATGACATCTGTGGCTGTTGGATCTGGTCGGTGTAGAAAAGTGATTTAAATTATTTAAATACAGTAGCCTACTTAGGCCTTTATATTGTTGGACAACATAGACTATATTACAGGCTACTACTGTGTCGTAAACATTACAGTATTTATTTAAATTAGTATCGAGTGAGGACACAACTTTACGTAAATATTCTTTGACTTTAGAATGGACTTTTTGACATCTTATAGACTAATTACAAATTATATAGTCCAGAAATCAACACAAATGTTTTTAAAAGCACATGCTGCATTGACACATTAGAGATTTCTCTTGACTCATTGGTACTGAGAAACCTCCTCCATGACCGGGCTTCTCCTGTACAAACCAGCACTCCAGAACCGGACACCAGGGCCGTGCACAGGGGGGTGGCCCGGTGGCTAGAGCCACTGCCCCTCTGCCCTCATCGACTGAGGTGCCCCTCTTCCCCACCCCCACCGCTCCGCTCAAAGCATTCCGCTGATTCCGCTAATCCGCTCCAGGTTTACCCGCTTGCTCCGCAGCAACACACACAGTATATTTGTCTGCGCGGCGCTCTCTTGAAACTGATGACCCTTTCACACTGGCAGTTTAGTTAGGAACGGGGCACTGTTCGCATGAAAAATCGCTAATGTGAACACTGTCATGTGGACCCGGGTGCGCACTGGGGTACCGAACCCGAGACTGGAGGAGGTGGTCTGAGTTAGGGGGCTTTCACACTGGCAGTTTAGTTCGGAATGGGGCACGGTTCGCATGAAAAATCGCTAATGTGAACGCTGTCATGGGACCCGGGTGCGCACTGGGGTACCGAACCCGAGACTACCTGGAGGAGGTGGTCTGAGTTCGGTTGCTCCCGAACCGTGCCGCGGTTCGCGTGTATGTGAAAGCAACACGGACTCGGGTGCGCACTTGTTCAGGAAGTAAAGTAACCTGCGAATGCGTTTTAGCCGATTATGATGTATTTAGTTAAATAAAACACACGTAAGGGATGTAGATTTACCTTGCATACGAGCAAGAGTGAGTCTGCTGTGTATTCGCAAATAGTGCGTGCAATCAGGGCAACAAAATAATGGAAATCCACAGTCTCCTCAAAAGAGTCCATTTGCAAGCAGCGGAAAGACAGCTTATGCGACACACACACACACAGTGAACCTGTGTTGTTTACTCAGCTATGCATAATAGCACCAAATTAATAAAAAACACAATATATTGACCCACGTCGTGTTTTCTATCATGCGCCGTGCACGTTTCCAATGACGTAAGATGCACGCAAACGCACCAGAGTTCGATAGAATCAAGTTGAGTGTGAAACCAGACCAACGTTGCGGGGGGCGTCGTGAACAATCGCGCTCGGCCTCGGACCGCAGCAAACGAGCCCAGTGTAAAAGCACCCTGAGTTAGGTTGCTCCCGAACTGTGCTGCGGTTCGCGTGTATGTGAAAGCAACACGGACTCGGGTGCGCACTTGTTCAGGAAGTAAAGTATCCTGTGCATGCGTTTTAGCCGATTATGATGTATTTAGTTAAAATAAAACACACGTAAAGGATGAAGATTTACCTTGGATACGAGTAAGAGTGAGTCTGCAGTGTATTCGCGTGCAATCAGGGCAACAAATTAATGGAAATCCACTGTCTCCTCAAAAGAGTCCATTTGCAAACAGCGGAAAGACAGCTTATGCGACACACACAAACACACACACACACACACACAGTAAACCTGTGTTGTTTACTCAGCTATACATAATAACACCAAATTAGTAAAAAACACAATATATTGACCCGCGTCGTGTTTTCTATCATGCGCCGTGCACGTTTGCAATGACGTAAGATGCACGCAAACGCACCAGAGTTCGATAGAATCAAGTTGAGTGTGAAACCAGACCAACGCTGCGGGGGGCGCCGGGATATCTATGGCGCCGGGAACAAACGCGCTCGGATTCGGACCACAGCAAACGAGCCCAGTGTAAAAGCACCCTGAGAGTGAACACGACAGTTCACGAAAGCTGTCGCATTAACAGGTAGGCTATGCAAGACAGTGGTTGAATCTGCGAAATTATTATTATTTTTGTATTTATGTCAGTAATGTTTTGCTCTTGGTCTTCTACTAGTGCTAACAACTTGTACAACATAGGCTATCCACGTTCTTAGAATCAGCTGCTTCTCTAATCAAATGATTGTCCTCTCGATCAGATCTAATACAAATAACTAAATTTTCTGTTGTTGGCACACTTTGTAGACAAAGTGGTATGAATAACACCCCTGGTTAGAGAATTCTCCTGATAAAGTCTAAAATGTATTTGAGAGTGTGCTGTCTTCTCTTTTAATTGTATATTTTGTAAGAACTGGATAATTTGTGTTAACAAGCAACCACCCCCTTAGTGCCCCTTTTTTTGGTTTAGGCCACTGCCCCTCAAAATGTCTGTGCACGGCCCTGCCGGACACCCAGAACCAGAAGCTGCAAGACAAGATAAATGATTCTTATCTATGTTTATTGATCCCACATTATTAAATGTATAGTTTTGAGTAGGTACCAAAATGCAGAAAAACTTACCACCTAATGACAACTTACAGTAGTAAGGTAAAAAAAATTGTGTACTGTATGCACTGCTAGTGTATTATGTACTGAATATAGTATTGAATGTATGTATATTCAGCACTTGCATCCTGTAAAAAATAAAGTGACCGAAATGCAAAAGCCAAAAAGGTTACAGTAAAAAACTCTAAATGAAAAGCAAGTTACAGTCACTCAGAAGAGTTTTGCAACTGCAAAATCAAGGTCAGTGAGAGAGATTTTATTCTGCCTCAGCATTACAGTTTTTCTGAACAACTCCATTCTCTAAACCAAATTTTCAATAGCCTAAACCAATTTGTTGAATCAGGTTCAGGCTGTTAAAATATTGTTTGCAAATCTCATGCACTCTTTTTGCAAAACTGTAAACACATTTCTCTCACTAAAACACATTTCACTCCGTGATGCACTTGTGTTTCAAAACACTAAACACAGGCAGGCAAAAGTTAAACACAACTACAACACAGTTGTCATCGTTTACACACAACGACTCAAAATTGACAATATGAAATAGTGAAATATGAAAGGTGAATATGGATTATTGAATTTTTACTAATGAAAATGTTTTTTAAATGTTTTGAATTGAAATATTCAGAGCTTAAATATTCAACCATGCTGAATTTCAGCCCATAAAAATGCAAGCCCTAAAAATACAATGGTAAATGCAAAGCCAATTTTTTTTAAAATAGTGCAATTCAACAGGCTTTTTTGTTTCAAAAACATTTGGCATTATTTTACTTCCATAGGCTAAGATCAGTGTTCAGTTACTGTAAGGACCTATTTTCTAAATATTTTCTTAAATTAAGAGGTTTGTTGCAACCACCCCCAGAGCTGGTGACTGTTAGTTTGCTGATTTGAGCCCTATGCCCCTGATCAAACCCCAGGTTATCATTTTGCATAAAATCATTAGTTAAAAAGATTACTTCTGTGTTTATTTACTCAATGTGAGACAATTTCATTGAGACCAGGCACTGCTGGAACTACGTTATAAGTAGAATCTGGATAAGCAGCCGTTTAGCAGATAGATAGGAAGAATCTGATCTTCCTGTTATAGAGCACAAATCTCTGGTTTGTTGCTGACCTAGAGGACATTACTGTTGTCAAGCGTATCAAAATGCATTTGTTTTGCTAAATTACTAGGATGGCTGGGGTGACAAGGAGCTCTGTCTTCATTCTAAATATTGAAAGTCTAGAGAAAATGGTTTATAGAGTGAATTATACAAAAAAGTATTCTCGCTTCTGCCTTAGTTGAGAACAGAGTTGTTGAAGCAGAATCTAGCAGACACTTGTAGTGCTGGTATTATCTGGGCAGTTCCACCACACATTTACTTCTACCACACATTATACAATGAACTGGATGAAGACCAACCTTTAGAGTGTGTGGTGGTTTACAATTGGAAAGACCTCAAAATTATTTTGCATGACACGTCTCTCTCTCTCTCTCTCTCTCTCTCTCTCTCTCTCTCTCTCTCTCTCACTCTCTCTCTCTCTCTCTCTCTCTCTCTCTCTGCGCATGCGTGAGCGTCTGTTGAGCGAGTGTGAGGTGCGTGTGGTGAGTGCGAGTGGTTTATGCCAGCTGTGGCTTTCTTCCTTCAATTCTTTTTCTTTCAATCTCTTTGAGTTTTTTTTAGTTTTGTATTTGTGGTGTATCGGGTGGTGGAATAAGGCTCCCGCGAGGGGTTTTCGGGCGTCAGCAACCAGTGTGTGTGTCACTGGGAAGCATGGCAGCCCAAAACACAAACACCTGTTTAGACTCTCTCACGCGGCGTCACGGAGTGAAAGTGGTGTCCGCGGTGAATGTGGAGGAGTGCGTTCTTGCCGTTGGAAATGTTGTTGGCCATGAGTGTATTTTAGCGGCATCTAGGATGAACAACGCAATGGTTTTGTTTTTAAATTCTGTTGAGAGAGCGAATGAAGTAGTGGAAAGAGGTGTAGTGATACGTGGTTTGTTTACCCCAGTGCTTCCCCTTTCTACACCCGCGAAAAAAGTCACTCTGTCTAACGTTCCGCCGTTCATAAAAGATGAGATGCTAATAAAAGAGCTGTCAAGGTTTGGAAAGATAGTCAGTCCCATGAAAAAGATCGTTCTTGGTAGCAAATCAGACTTGATTAAACATGTGGTATCTTTCAGGAGATTTACTTATATGATCCTGAAAGATAATCGAACTGAACTCAACCTGAATTTGAAACTCAGAGTTGATTACTTTGATTACACTGTCTTTGTAAGCACTGATGTGATGAAGTGTTTTGGCTGTGGCAAAAATGGGCATTTAGTGCGTGCTTGTCCGAACAATAATGGCACAAATACACAAGGTGTTTCAGGTGAAGCTGGTGTGCAAGTCAGGAATACAGCAGATCCCAAACCATCCACTAGTGGTCTAACGGAAACAATACCTCATGAGAATCAGGCCATAGCTGGGAATAACGAGGAGAATGCTTTAGTTGATGTAGTTGATAGAGGTGAGCCCAAGGCTGATGAGAGCATGGATATTTCGCATGTTACTACTGTAGTGACTGAATCAAAGTCTCCTTCAGAGAGTGTCAACGTAAGTGATAATTTAATGATGGATCTAGATCAGGCAGTTTTTAAAACACCGTTAAAGAGGAAAAAGAATGACAAGGTTTCCGAATCAAAACAAGCTAAAAAAAACAGAAAATGAAAAGGAGTTTGATGACGATGTTAGTAATGAGAGTGATCATTCTGATTCTGGTGCTTCTAGTTGTTCCCAGAATGAGTGGACGTGTCGAGATTATGATACGGATGAAATCAAGAAGTTCTTAATAATGTCAAAAAACTCGAGGGGGGTACAGGTTGCTGATTATTTTCCAGACATAAAGCATTTTGTGGAAAATACGAGGGCTTTCATGTCTGAGGGATGTTTCACAAATAAAGAAGTCTATAGGTTGAAAAAATTTGTGACAAAACTCCAACATCAATTGAGTAACTAATAGCAGTAAATTGGATTAATTTTTTGTCCCTTCTTGGCTGTTTTTTTCTCTATGGCCTAAGTTTATTTTTTTATAACTTTCACATGGGTGACTTTCGCGTCGCATCCTTAAATGTGAATGGAGCAAGAGAATGCATAAAACGTATACAAATACATAATACTATGAATCAGAAACAAATTGATGTTTTATTTTTGCAAGAAACACATAGCGATACAATAAATGCTGATGAATTTTTTTATTTGCCAATAGTTTTACTCCCTCTACTATTGAGACGGAAGAGGTTGTGAACGGTAGATTGCTAAAGATTCGAGCCCAGGTTGAGAACCACATTTTTGTTTTTATATGTGCATATGCTCCAACCCTACCAGCAGAAAGAATGGTGTTTTTACATACTCTTTCTGAAACATTGGACAAATGTAATAGCGAGGAGCATTTATTTTTAAGTGGAGACTTCAACTGTGTAGAAAGTAACATGGATAGAAATCATGTAGAGCCACATTTGCTTTCTCGTAGGCGACTCATCCAGTTGATCGAAACATGATTTATGTGACGTCTGGAGGAGTTTAAATGGGAATTTAAAGCAGTACACATGGACACATGCCCGTGATAATAGGTTGTCATTGGCAAGACTAGATAGATTCTATGTTTTTAAACATCATCTTAGTACTTTTAAAAATTGTTTCATAATCCCAGTTGGGTTTTCAGATCATAGTCTTGTTATATGTACAGTAACTTTACACTCCGTCAAGCCGAGAAGTGCTTACTGGCACTTTAACACAAATTTATTAAGTGATGCACATTTTAGAGAAACATTTACATTTTTTTGGGAAAACTTTAAGAAGGAAAAAAATGATTTTCAGTCTTTAGAAAAATGGTGGGAGTTTGGTAAAGTACAAATCAAACAACTATGTCAACAGTACACTCACAATGTCACGAAAGATATAATTAAATCCATAAAAGTTTTAGAAGATGAAATTCTGAAATTCCAAGAAGTGGCAGAGTCAAGTGGAAATCAAACACACATTGAATCCCTTTTTTTTAAAGAAATCTGTTTTGTCCGACATACAAAAAGTGAAGGCACAGGGGGCGCTTGTTCGGTCACGTTTTAAAGATATAGACCAGATGGATGTACCGTCCAAATTTTTCTTTAGTCTAGAAAAAAAGAACGGTCAGAAACGTTTTATACATTCGTTATTTTCTGAGACCGGTTCTCTTGAATCAGACCCTAGAGAAATTCGGAAAAGAGCAAACAGTTTTTATGAAAAGCTTTATAGTTGTGAACACAAGGAAGATCGAGGTGTTGAACAGTGTTTTTATGAAGAACTACCAAAGGTCTCTGAAATGTCCAATGCAGAACTCAAGAGAGCGATAAGCTTGGGAGAACTGCACGAAGCGATCCAGAGTATGGAGAACGGCAAGGCTCCTGGGATAGACGGGATCCCAGTGGAGTTCTATTGGCCTGTGGTAGGGGAGGATCTGCTGGCGGTTCTCAGTGACAGTCTAGTCAGAGGACTTCTGCCGCTGAGCTGTAGAAGAGCGGTCCTTACTCTTTTGCCAAAAAAAGGTGATGTGAGAGACATAAAGAACTGGTGACCTGTATCTTTATTGTGCTATGACTATAAATTGCTCTCAAAAGTTTTAGCTACTAGACTAGGAAGAGTTTTGGAGGAGGTAATCCACTCTGGTCAGTCCTACTGTGTACCTGGAAGATCAATTTTTGATAATATCCATTTAAGAAGAGATTTATTTGATGTTTCAAAAATAGTGGGTGTAGATATGGGTTTGATTTCCTTAGATCAGGAAAAAGCGTTCGATCGTGTAGAACACGATTATCTGTGGAAAACTTTGCGAGCAATTGGTTTTAGTTCTGATTTTATAGGTTATATTAAAATTCTGTACAATGACATTGAGAGTCTACTGAAAGTTAACGGTGGCTTATGTGCTCCTTTTAAAGTGTGTCGTGGGGTAAGACAGGGGTGTTCTCTGTCAGGAATACTTTACACGTTGGCGATAGAACCACTTTTAAATAAATTGAGAAGGGTTTAGAAGGGGTATCTTTACAAGTCTGTAACAGCACTTTATGCTTATCAGCATACGCTGATGATGTTGTCATTATACTTAACAAACAAAATGATGTGGATTTATTATTAAAAACATTGAGAGATTTTGGAACCATTTCTTCAGCAAGAGTTAATTGGGGTAAAAGCGAAGCAGTGTTAATAGGAAAATGGGAAAGAGGGGTACCAACACTCCCAAATGGGTTAAGTTGGAAAAAAGATGGCTTGAGATATCTAGGAGTGTTTTTAGGAGATGAAACGATTGTTCGAAAAAACTGGGAGGGAATAATTGAAAAAATTAAAGGTCGTCTGATGAAATGGAAATGGATTGTAAAAAGTTTATCATACAGAGGACGTACTCTGATTATTAATAATTTGGTGGCCTCTTCCTTATAGCATCGACTGGCTTGTGTTGATCCATCTGCATGGATACTTGCAAAAATTCAGTCTCTTTTGGTAGATTTTTTTTGGGAAAAAATGCATTGGATACCTCATAATGTTTTATATTTACCAAAAGAAGAAGGAGGACAAGGACTTGTACACGTGCAGAGTAGGACTGCAGCTTTTCGGCTACAATTTGTACAGAGATTTCTCACTGGTCCAGAGGACTTAAGCTGGAGGCCGGTGGCCAGTACGATTTTAAAGACTGCTGAAGGACTGTGTTTGGACAAGTCGTTGTTCTTGTTAAATCCCAATAAAGTCAACACATCCAGAATGCCGGAGTTCTACAAGAATCTTTTTAAAGTGTGGGACATTTTTCATGTTAAAAGAATTGAGTCTACATCCTCCTTGTTTTGGCTGTTGAAAGAACCTCTGATTTATGGGTCACGTTTGGACATTTTAGGAGCATGTGGGACAATGTCTGCAAATTTTATTAAATCTAAGATCACAACACTTGGGTGTTTAATCAATGTGGCCGGCTCAAGTTTTGAAAAAGTTGAAGACTTAGCTGTTTTGTTGGGAGTTAAGTCCATGCGAATTGTTGCACAAGTATTACATAAACTGCAATCTGCTTTGACAACGGAAGAAACAAAAATGCTTCAAGGTTTCTGTGAAGGGGAAGTTATCCCTAATGAGAGGGACACATTTCCAAATCTGCTTCTTTCACCAAATTTAGGTGAATGTACAGGAGTGTTTTTAGAATCTGAAAAGTTGACAGATATGGATTTGCATGAAAGTAATGGGAAAAAATTGTATAAAGCTTGTGTAAAATCTTTTAACAAAAAGGGACTAAATGAAAGAGTTGACACGCCATGGCGTACTATTTTTCAGATGAATGACAGTGTCAGGCCAGAGTGGAGAGCGCTGTACAAGCCACCGTTAGCTAAAAGAGATGGAGATCTACAATGGAGAATTTTGCATGGCATTATTGCTGTAAATGCTTTTATTTCTGTTTTAAATCCAGATGTTGGCAAAGAATGTCCTTTTTGTTTCCAGAGAGAGACTGTTTTTCACACATTTTTGTATTGTTCAAGGCTTAAGCCTTTATTTGATGGTTTGAAGGAATATGGTGTCACAGAAGAGCGTTGTGTTCTGTCATTGATAATGAACTGCATTTTGCACTTTTTTTATAATAAAAAAACAACAAAAAAAATTTTGTAATAACTTACATATTGTTTTATGTGAGGAATCTTTTTGATAAATAAAGATGATTGAAAAATCAAAAAAAAATCTCTCTCTCTCTCTCTCTCTCTCTCTCTCTCTCTCTCTCTCTCTCTCTCTCTCTCTCTCTCTCTCTCTCTCTCTCTCTCTCTCTCTCTCTCTCTCTCTCTCTCTCTCTCTCTCTCTCTCTCTCTCTCTCTCTCTCTCTCTGTCTCTCTCTCTGTACTATGGCATGTGAGTGTGGTCATTCTCAGTCACAGCTTGGCTTCTTCTCTTTAACAAACTTCTTGACCTGCAGAGAGGAAACAATTACAAAACAAACAATAGAGCACAAACACAATATGATTATACCTATATAGTTTTTATATAGCTTCAGATTTTCAGTATGCTGTTAATATACACATGTACTGCTGATCACAGTCACACACACTGTTTGAGATTTTCCACAGTTCTGGTTAGTAACATTATCAGGATCTTTGAGTAATCTGAAGTTTTCCTCTGATCAGGAGATTCTCTTCCCATCATGCCGATTGTTGGTGTTCTTGTTGCTATCGTTCTGTTGATCGCCATTGGTGTCATTGTGTATGTGGTGTATAAGAAGAAACAAGGTGAGGACTAAGTTTTAGGCCATACAAAGTCTGAAATATTACAAAGAAAAGAAATATTAAATGTTGTTTGTGACAAACTAAATTCAAACTGCATTGCATTTGTTTGCTTCACTGATTGTAGTCTTAGTTTTGATAATGATACTCTGGTGGTTGAATATTAAAAGAGAAATATATATTAGTGCTGTCAAATCGATTAATCGCAACTAACATAAAAGTTTGTGTGTGTGTATATACATTTATAGATTAGATTAATCATGATTACTCGATTTGACAGCACTTATAAATATATATATAAAATATTTATGTTCTACTTTCCTTTGAATTTGGTGTTCATTGATTGAAATTGCTGAACTTACAGCTCACTTCTGTGATTGTTTTACAGGCTTTAAACCTGTCAGCGGTAAGTTCCTCATAAACACAAATTATAAAAATGATTTTAAAAAACATGATGAGTTTTGCCATTGGTCATGATGTGGTTAATAGTAGTATCTTCATATATCTAAATCCATAATGTAATGTTTTGATAATGTGAAATAATACAGTAAATAAAACAGAAGTTTGTCCTGAAACTCTCTATTGTAGATCATATAAATATGATATGATATAGATCGAGTGACTGCTGTGCTAATCTAGTCTTGTATTAGCTGTCGGATGTTTTTGTTTTAATGTTGTTTTCTGTTTTAGGCTCTGATAACAGTTCTAACGCTCAGCTCATCCACAAGCATAAAGACGTGTGTGTTATCATTCATCAGTGTAACTGTCTCAGTCATGTGAAATGAATGAAATGTAACATGTTTCTTCTGGTATTTCAGGAGACTGGACGTGTGGGAGAATGAAGTTGAAGAAATTATGTTTGTCATGCTACCCATCTTGCTTACAAAAATGCACAAAAACTGTTTAATTTTCCCATGTAGAAATACAACTCACAGAATCTAAATTAGAAAACATGTATATTTCTCTTTAGTGATAGAAGAAAACAAGAACACAAATCACTGATTGACTGGGTTGATTGATTTGTAGGATTTGAGAAAATTGATTTGTATGGAATTATTGGGCTTTTTCTGCTTGTACATTTCCTACTTTTTTATTTCCTTATTATTTTTAGTTATTTAGATAAGCTGTTGAATAATACTTTATTTTTGTTAAATAATCGTAGATGGTGAACTGAACTTTTACATATGTTTGAACAGTACATTAAAATATAAATATTTTCCTTTATTTGAGGTTACTAAATCTAAATTAATTACGTGATTTTTTTATTTTTTTATCGGTTGCATTCAAAAAGTTGTAATGCTGTTTTGATTCTTTCGAAATAAATAAATCTCACAAAAAGGAACAAGTGGTGTCAATAATTGCAGTTTTTCACAATTGCTAAGGCACATATTCACCCATATTCTCAAAACTTTAAACACAAAACCCAGTCTTTAAACTACATTCACAAAACCCAAGACTCTTCTGGCAAAATCAAACACTTGCCTCAAAACCATTTGATATGTGCTCAAAATCAAACAATGCTTTCAAAACATTAACACAGCCAGTCAATATATAAACACTCATCAGCATTCATTAGACACTACATCAAAAAATTGAGAACACAGCGTCCAGGGCATGTAGTTACAGATAAATTTTTTTTTTATTGCATTTAGAAAATCATTTTGCCATAAATAAAAGTAAATAATTCACAACTCAGTACAGCAAATAAATTGCATACTGTAAGTACTGCAAGTAATACAGTATTGAATGTCTGTATTTTCAGCATAAAAATAAAGTAAGCCCAAAGAACAAAGACAACTCTAATGAAAAGTGTATTACACAAAATATTGTGCAATTGCAAAATCAAAGTCAATGAGAGCCTCTTGCTGTTGGGAGAACAAAGGAGTCCTTCCACCCTCATTTGGTAGTCTTGCAATTCTACAAAAGGGAAAATGCTCTTACAAATGTATACATACAGTAACAATAGTAATGGACATCACATTCATATGTAAAATGTATTGTAAAACTTTTTTTCTTTTTTCCCCAGTCCCCTTTCTATTGACAAACTGATGTACTGTATCAAATGTATACAGTAAACTTTCAGTCGCACAAATTAGAAAAACTATACATTTACCTGTTCTCTTCTCTGAATGTCCTGATTATGGAGGCCACAGAGAATCTGCTCAAATTGGGTTGTACTCTTTGTCCTGCTTCCTTCATTGTCATTCCATGAACAAGAACACGGTCTATAACAGTTGCCCGAATTTGATCTGAAATTACTATTCTTGGTCTTGCTCTTCGTTGTCCTTGTACTCTTCCTCCTCGTCCACCACCTCTTACACGAACTCTTCCTCCTTTGCCTCTCACATTGTTTCCATCCATTGTTGGTATCAACATTCAACGTACCTGGGCCACCTGTGTACTCTGAGCTGGCTTATATTCTAGACAACTGATTTGATCACATCATTAGAAACCAGTGTGAACAATTTTGAGTTGTGTGTAAACGATGACAGCAGTGTTGTAGTGTGTTTAACTTTTGCCACATGTATTTACCATTTTGCAACACAGTGCAAAATGTGTTTTAGTGAGTGAGAATGTGTTTAGAGTTTTGCAAAAAGAGTGGATGAGATTTGCAAACAGTGTCTTAACTACCTGAACTTGTTTAAGGTTTTGCCTACAGAGTGACTGATTCGACAAATGGGTTTAGGCCACTGAGCATTGGGTTCAGAGAATGGGGTTTAGTGTTTTAGCAATTGTGAAATACTGTAACTATTGAATGAAGATCCAAAAAGTTCACAAAGGCATCAAATATAGTAAACTATAAATAAAAAATGTATAGGTAACACTTTATAATAAGTATACAGTAATACACTTACAAACTATTAGTTTACAATTAATTCAGTCAATATATTGTAGTCTAGTCTACATTGTTAATATATTACAGTTTTTTCAAATTGTTTACACTAAAAGTGGAACTTGAGGCTCACTCTATGAAACCATTCACTCATGTACCGAATCTTCAGACCAAGTTTGCAAAACTACAAGCACATTATACGCTTTACACTCAGGTTGCTATTGTAAAAAAGTTTTTGCACAACTCTAAACATAGTTCTCTACATTACACACATGCAAAACTAACAGCTCTTTTGGTTCATTTAGGAAACATTGCCATTTAAATGCCACAATCATTTACTGATGACCTACGCAGTGATCGTGTGTGAAAACAAATGAAAACTCTTTTAAAAATTGTTTTGAAAAATAAATAATTTTTACCCCCTTATTTTGTGTGCATATTGGCCTATATATATATATATATATATATATATATATATATATATATATATATATGCCACCCCCAATTGTACAACTGACTGCGTCACCTCTTGAGCTAAACTAGTTAGTGCAAGTGTCAAGCAATATTTATTCATGAATGGTTGAAGGTGGTTGGTCTAAAAGAAAAAAAAAGAATAAGTCAAACAAATGAACATATAACTAGGGAGGAATCACCAGGCCATCAACACAGGAGCCAGTAGAGGGGTTGAGAAAGCACGAAGGAAAGGCTAAGGCACAGAGCCTTTTAAGTAGTACACACAAGAGTTCAATGTTTACACACTGCAAACTCACAGCAGTCTAATAAGGTTAAAAGACATATTTAAGTTAAAAAAAGCAAAAGCTTTAAGTTCATTATGAGGAAAGGACGGTGTTTTTCATTTATGAATGAAGTGTTTAGAAAGTTCAAAAAGGTAATTGACCAAATAGTGTTGTGAAAAATCTTTCTTCAGTACACCAAACTTAATATGTTTGTATTCAAGGGGATTCACATTATACACAACCTTTTACTGCACAATTGAGACCAAACTTTGAGTAATTAGGCCTACAATAAAAGAAAATATTTTCAGTGGTTTCAATATCAATTTCACAAAATTGTCAAGAGTTTTTCAAGAGAAAATTCTATATGGATGAAGTCTTTCAATGAAGACACTTCTTTGTTGTTGCATGATTTTTAATAGATAATTCACCTAAGGAGATGGGAGAGAGAATGTCACAGAGTAGTGTGAAAGAATCCCTTTTACAGTAGGCTAATGTATGTTTTACCATTTAAAAAAACAAACAAAACAAAAAAAAAACGTAAAAATCCATGTTTTAAACAAAAATCATTGTCATTTAGAACATTTGTCCATCATGTCCAATAGGTAAAAGATATATAGGCTATTGAACCCAGTTTTCATAAAATAAAGATTTGTTGTGGTCAAGAATAAAATGATACATTTCTGAGGTGGTCCAATCAACTCATCTCTGCTAGGAAGACTTGCCTGCAAGAAAACTTCACAACAAAATAGCATGTCATACATGTTCTATGTAAATGTTAAAACATTCCCTGTTTGTAATTTACTGGTTTAACTTCTATGTTTCATTGAAGTGGATGAATGAAAATGGTTGCATGACCAATTTGGTTTTAAGGATCTTTCAAATACTTAACATGGTATCCCTCATTTGGACAGGGTATCAGGCTGAGATAACGGCTCCTTGAGTTCCCAGATATTTGTCCTATACCCCTTAGCTTACTTTGCTATTTAAATGTTGTTCTTTCAATTATTTCAATTATAATATTTTTTAATTCATTTTATTTATTTTCTCTTCCTTGACTTTCATGGTTGTAAATATGATTTGGGAGTTCATTGCTGTTATTTATTGTAATTTACAACTATGTCTGCCTTTTGAGAATTGTAAGTTGTTAATAGCCTATTGTTTGTTCAATGCCTATTTTGTATGTAAATTGGTTTATTTCTCAACAAAAAAAAAAAACTAAACAAAAGTTAACAACAAACAACAAAATTAATAAATAAATGCCCCAATTACAAATGGTGTAAAAAAATTTTTATTATATACTAACATAATATGATATACTAGCACACGAGAAGAGTTTTGAAAAATACTCTTTTTTTCCCCTGTTTCTATAGAAAAAGAAAAAAAGTTCCAAACTCCACAGAACCGCTTCGCCTCTGAGCAGCACGTGGTGTTTTCTTACTGAACGAATCAGTGGCCTATTTGAACGAATCGTCTGGATTAATGATTGAACTCACTCGTTAAGACGGTGGCTTGGCACCACCTACTGGCTGTTTTAGTTTCATACTTAAACGTATAATTTCATCGATTCTATCATTTCATATTTCAATATTCAAAATGTTATATTAAAAAATGAATCTCATAACATTATTTATGCAATTGTAATTGCAGTGTAAATACATCCATGGCTCCTCTGCATTAACAGTCTGTCAATAACATCTAATGCCATTCAGAGTCAGCGTCTGCACGTCCCACATCTGCAGTGCGAAGATGGATTTTGTTGAATCTGATTTTATTTTACTGGTGACAGCCCTATAGTAGTGCCTTATTAACTGAATTGATCAGTTAAACTTAAGAACTTATAGGCTACATGATGCATATAGCATATAATAAGGTTTTAAAAAATGCCCCAGGAAATCAATTTATAGCGGAAATATCACCTCTTTATGGAAAAGTTTGTTGCTGTCAACATTGTTTTTGGAAGATACATTAAAAATGCATGCAGTTGCTTCTATGTACGGATCTACAATGCATGTCATAAGTGGTTAATAGTGGATAATTTGACGCGCTTCCATGTCAAAGTGTCTGTTATCTGCGGATTCTGTTCATGTGTGCCCAGACCTTTTAGAAATCCCGACCTGCTGATGTTTTACGGCCATGTCCGGAATAAAGAGTAGGCCTATGTATGGTAAACCTATTAGTACGGCCGTAGGCTACTTCCAACACTCTTCAAGTACCTTTTTTGTAGGGTGTGTTATTTCATGTCCCTGCAGATTATGACATTATTAGTTTGAGCCTCCTGATGTTTAATGGCATCTCTCCTACTTCTACTTGCAATGAGGCTACTACAGGTGATGTTCTTCTGAAGGCTCCACAACACAAACGCAGGGCCTTTGGCTCACCCGATCCAATCTTGTCAGTGTGGTTTTAGCTGCAGAATTATATCCTACTATGAATCCATAGTCAAAAATGGAGCGAATTAAGGCAATATACAGTATATTCTTTTCATAGATGAACATGATGCACCCCAACTGTATCCTGATAAACACTTTAATACATTTAAACCTCTCTTACATCTATCAATTTATTAATGGACTTTAAGAGTTTCGTATACCCCTAAATATCTAATTACCCTTTCTTGCTTGAGTGACTGTCCATACGATTTGATATCTAATTTAGGAGTTACCTGTTTTTTAGTGAAACACAAATATTGAGTTTTTTCCACAGATAAGTGAAAGCCCCATTCATATGACCACTTTCCGACCTGATCTATTGCTTTCTGCATTTTTGACTCCAGTGCACCAATGTTACGACCGCTCACCCATACTGTCCCATCATCTGCATATAAAGCTTTACTCATTCTCTGTTCAACTCCAGAAAAAACATCATCAATCATAATATCAAACAGTATTGGGCTACAAACACTCCCCTGTGGAGTATCATTTTCTATTGAATAGATGTTAGAGGATTCCACTCCTATCCTAACCTCTATAGTCTTTTCTCTTAAGAAATCTCTAATCCTATTGAACATCTTACCACCTATTCCCATCTTATACAATTTAATTAAAAGCCCTTCCTTCCATAACATGTCATATGCATTTTCTATGTCAAAAGATTTTCTACAACATATTCTTTATTTACTTGTGCTTTTCGTATTTCATTCTCCAAACATATTAAAGGATCCATAGTTGTTTGTCCCTTACGAAAACTGCTCTGAAAAGGGGAGAAAAGTCCAATTTTTTTATTTCGCATACTAACCTTTTAGTTATGATTTTCTCCATGAGTTTGCAATGGTTAGATGTCAGAGCTATTGGTCTATAACTTTTTACTTCTGTTTTATCCTTACCTGGCTTCCCTACAGGAACTATAACTGAATGCTTCCACCCATTAGGTATCCTCCCTTGTTCCCATATTTTGTTATAAAGTATTAAAATCACATTTTTTGCTACATCAGTCTATTGTTCAATCATCTTATAACATATTTCATCTTTCCCTGGTAATGTATTTTTGACACCTATCATCGCTCTTTTGAGTTCAAACAATGTGAATTTTGCATCAAGCGGACTCTCACTTATCTCCTTTATTCCCAATACGTCTTTGTTTTCCTCAATTATCTTCGCTCTCCATGATACCTCGTCATTAGATAGTTTCTGAGAGCTATACTTTAACAAAAGCTTTTGCAAGCATTTCTGCTTTCTCTTCATTAGTTATTGCTTCCATACCACTATTTTCAAGCACCGGCAATGAAAATTCGCTTCTAATGCCTCCCATCTTCCTAATCATTCCCCATATCTCAATGACCTGGATTCCTGTCCCGATATTACTGCAAAAATCTCTCCAATATTTCCTTTTTACTTCTCGTATAACTCTTTTAACTTTAGCCTGCGCTTTTTTAAAATTCCGTTAAATTATTAAATGAATTAATTGATTTAACTATTTTAAAAGCTTTATTCCTATTCTTTACTGCTTCTTTACATTCATCTGAAAACCACGGTACCATTTTCTTTTTCCTTGCCCCAGAAGATTTACCTATAGCTTCTTCTGCTGCTTCATGTATTAAACTTGTAATCGTGTTCATTTCTTCAATGTCATCACTCAGATGTGGCATAATAACCTCAATTAATTTACTACTTGCTTTAAAACTATACAGATCTCAATTAGACTCTCTCATTCTCCATCTTGGGAGCCAGTTCTCTTCTACCTGTAAGTTTTGGTGTCTTATTTTAATCAAAACAGGATTATGATCACTTCCAATTGTATTACCTTTAAAAACATCCCATTA
Organism: Siphateles boraxobius; assembly: GCF_051911475.1. NCBI lineage: Eukaryota > Metazoa > Chordata > Actinopteri > Cypriniformes > Leuciscidae > Siphateles > Siphateles boraxobius. Next base: position 5,354,268 of record NW_027508953.1, read on the forward strand.
ACTTATCCCTGCTAATTTTTCTGAGACTATTGTAAGATCAATAGCATCATATAGTCCCTCCTCCATCATCTAGACATACTAATTGATTGTCATCCATAAATTCTTCAATTATCATCCCATTCCCATCTGTTTTTGTACTTCCGTGTGTTATGAGCATTAAAATCTTTGCATACTATAATTTTTCCATTTCCCATCTCATAGGCTATATACTTTCAACCATCTCTCTTATCTTTTGGCAGGGGTTATAAAAGTTAACTATTTTGATTTTTGTTTTGTTGATCCATATTTCAATTATGACCACTTCACAATCTTTGTCAATATTAATAACTCTATAATTACTACCAGTGTTGTGCAAGTTACTTCCAAACTGTAATACATTATACATTACTTGTTACTGTTATTTAAAAGTAATTCATTACCTTACAATATTACTGTCTCAGAATTGTACTGCGTTACATTACTCCTGTATTACTTTTGAGTTACTTTCACAAAAATAACTATACAGAAGTAGAACTTAACATTCTAAAAAGGGCTGTAACGATATGCGATATGAAACCGAAATCGCGACACTCAGATCCATGAACCTGCAGAATCGCGACACACCCCTTCCAACTCCCAGCGTTATCCTTCCCGTCCAGATCCAATGCTACCACATCTTTAAATTACTATTAGTATTATTTGAAGTTAACTTAACATTATAAAATATGTAGACCTACACCACAAAACTAGTTGAGGATAAATTATTTAAAATTTGGCAATTCCAGCGTTATGGACATGACATTTGCAGACTTGCAGTCAAAACTTATACAATTATATAAATTCTCAGAAAATGCATTAATACCAAAATATTGAAACGTCTGTTTATCCATAGGCTCCTCCCAGAAAGGAGTCCAGCCATTAGAAAAATATCAGTCTTCACATGCGTTTTATATTTAATATTAGGGAAATAGACAGTCATGTGTGACAAAAAAAATACTTAACTTTTAGGAGGCAACGATTTTTTTTGTTGTAATTCTGTGAATTACACTGCGCAAATCTAATGAAGAAGGGTTGGCTCTCCACAGAACATAAAATATTCATTTTATTTAATTTTTCGTGTTCGCATTTATGAGGAAAAAACAATGTTAGACAGTTCTCCGTTACGGACGCGACCGCTCTGAAGCGGCACTAAAAGACTGCTTTAAAACTTTCACAGACACCTTACACAGAAGACAAGAAGCCTTTCTTTAAAGTGAATTTCGTTTTGTATTAATTGTACGGACCTGAAAAATATATCTATATTGAAATGTCTACTTGTAAACAGAACAATTCAAAACGAAAGAAAACAGACTGCTCTCTGCTTATGAAATGAAATGCATTTCTCTCTGGTGCATTCACTAGCCTACTGCGAAGATCGCGAGTCAGCATCGTCAACTTCATCTTGACTTTATTAATAAACAATCAACATGTCTCCTTGCTATATTTGCTTTTGCCGGTTCTTTGTGACAGCTTTTAGGTGCTTTATCGGCAGCGCCGCCGCCCATGAACGCGTCACCACGGCATCAAAAACATGATTGCGTGATGAAAACATGAAAAATACCACATAAACATAGCCTAACTGTTTAGAAAGAAAACACAGAACGAATAGCCATGCGCATACGTCCATCTCGCGAATGTAGTCTTCTTCATGCCATCTTCACCATTAGCAGCTTTTCCTCTGGCCAGGAGTTCCTTTTGACTCCTGTCAAAAATAAATCGCTATACAAATATATCAGACGCTGCCATTCAGTCTTTAATTACAGACTTGGACACCACACGCGGCTATTGACTGACCACGAACAGGTAATTTAGCCTACTTGCATCTTTCATTCGTTAATGTCTGGCGGTCTTGCTGTTTTTTTTTTTTTTGTTGGTTTGTTTGTTTTACAATTAAAACTAAAAGTCTGTTGTAACGCAAGTCTTACCGAACATGTACCGAGTAAAATATTACTGAAAATTGATTAGTAATGCCTTACACTACTGCGTTACAGCAAAACGTAATATGTTACTGTAATGCATTACTTTTGTAACGCGTTACTCCCAACACTGATTACTACCTTGTTGAATGAAAGTAATCACTCCACCCCCTATTTTAGAACTTATATCTTTACGTACTGCTGTATAACCATGAATTATAAAATCAAGTGATGGTTTTAACGATGTTTCCTGTATACATATGACGTTTGGTTTAACAGATAATTCTTCTATGAAATGTTTTAACTCTCATCCATTGGCAATTAAACTTCTGGCATTCCACTGTAAAATGGATAGTACACTCAATGCCCACCTCCACCACCATGTTGATTGTGTTTCAGATATCCTGTTAGTGTTTCATTGATTAATTCTACTGATATCTCCTCTATCCCGACTTTACTGCCGCTTTTGTGATTATCTTAATTCTATCTGTTCTACTGCTTGTTTGAGCTTGACAGTTATTGACTTCTATGACAAACTTTATATGCAACACTGTGTTCTCTTCCACAGTTACAACATTTCATTTCTGTTCCTTCCTTGCATTTCCCATACTCGTGTTCCCCTCCACACTTTGCACAATGCATTTTGGCCCTACATGCTACTGCAACACGACCGTACCGCTGGCATTTGAAACATTGGTGGAGAAATGTATGATCTTACAATGTAGCTAACATATCCAATTCTAACCCTTTCAGTCATTTTATCCTCGTCAAAAACCAACATTACTGACATGCTTTGTCCCTTAACTCCATTTCTTGTGTATGGCAATCGTTTAACTTTAGTCACGCGAACTCCATACTCAAATAACTTAATAATTAAAGAAAAATATATAGAATTAAAGACAAACTTTCCATTTTGCTTTTTTATTTAACATTTTTGTATTTCCCCAACTATTTATTTATTTATGTTTGTTTATTTATTTATTTGTTTATTTATCTTCTCAAATATTATATATATTTAGTCGTGCATAAATATCAAGATTTATTTCCTTCATATTTATGATATTTCTAATAATAATAATGTATAATGACTTTGTCATTTTCACTTTCATCAATCCAATCTAAGAAAACTTCATAGTTCAAACTTCATGAATGAATGAGGCATTTGTATAGCGCTTTCATATGTACTGTACACCCAAAGTGCTTTACAATAATATCAGGAAATCTCTCAATTCATAGCTCAATTCTGAAGAATATTTTTTCAGTCAAAGTCCAAACACGCAGACTGTAGTTCTTCTGCTCCTCGGAGCTCGTCTCGTCTGTGCAGGGGAGTACAGTAGATGTGAGTACTATCAGTTAACTGTATGATTTGATATTTCAAAATATGCACACACAAAAACCACACAGTAGCTGCAGAGTCCACATCAACTTTTTTCTGCCATGGAAAGAATGTAAGTTTTTTGTTTGTTTTTTCATTAGACAAAACGTGTTTTAAATATTTATAATAATTCTAAATGTATTTAAATAAAATATAAATGTATTTTTATACAATCTAAATCAATTTGAAGATTTTTTTGTCCACAGAAACACTCTCTGAAATACTTCTGCTGTGTCTGGAGACATTGACTTCCCAGAGTTCACTGCTGTTGGTCTGGTCTATGAAGGGCAGTTTATGTACTTTGACAGCAACACAATGAAAGCTGTGACAAAGACAGAGTGGATCAGACAGAAAGGAGAAGCAGATTACTGGGACACAAACACAACTCGCAGCTGGAACTCATCTGGCATTCAGAAACAACATCCAAGTGCAAAAGAACGGTTCAAACACTCAACAGGTATCTTTATCATGAACACACTTATACACACACACAACATACTGTACCGGATACATTTACTTCTGCATGTAAGCACTCATTATTTTTAATCAAAATACCCCTCAAAAATCTTCTCTTCTCTGATGATGTGTTTACTGGCATGAGGGCGGGACAACCTGTCACTCACATGAGATCGACCAATAGCACATCACAACCATTCCACCTCTTCCCTGATGGACAGAATAAAGTCCCGCTCTACATTTTTTCTTGTTTGAGAAGTCGTTTCACTAGGGAACAATAATAGTGAATAAAAAACTATCGCAACTTATGTTTCATACTGAATATAAATTACGTATAGCTGACATAAAGAAATCTCACTAAAATCTGATATGAATGGTACATAATTGCTGTTTCTTAACCTCAAACACTAAAAAAAAATGTATATTTCAGGTTGGTCTAGCCAATGCGCAAGTGCAGTGTAGAGGATGAGCACAAGTTTTGCATAAATACCAGGCGGTGACTTTGCAGCTTCAATAGGTAAATAGGTTAAGCTATACTATAATTCAGTCATCAACATATTTATGATCACATTTGAATTATGAATCAAAGTCGATCAAACAAGTTGCTTTGCTAATAACCCTAACCCTTGCTTTGCTAATAATTTTATATTGGCTGCTCTAAAATGGTTTAATGTGTTGTGCTAAAAGCAGTGATGGCTGATCTTCTCATTATTTTCTTACTCTGACTGTAAACAACAACTAAAAAGATAAAAGCATTTATCAGCAATTTAAGTGATTTTTTTTGACTGAGGATTTTATTCTGACTGTATGAATTTACTTTTCATTCAATATACATACATTGTCTCTTTTCCTCAGGTGTGCTCACGGCTGTGAGTGGGATGATCAGAATAATGTGAGAAATGTGTTGAGAAAGGTGATAGATAGATTTCCCCAGTCCATCAAGGTTTCATCACTCAGAACAAGTGGAATAATTACAGAGCTTCTCTTGAGAGCAGAAAACATCACTTCAGTATTGTGTGCATTGAGTGGTTGAAGAAGTATATGGAGTATGGAAAGAGCAGCCTACAGAAAACATGGTACATCAGTAATTATCCAGCAGTGAACATGTGCAAGTTTTCATAAATAGCCGTATTACCCTGTAGCCCAAGACTGGGTGCCCAATAAAGCTAAGCAGGGTTGAGCCTGGTCAGTACCTCGATGGGAAACCTCCTGGGAAAAACTATTGCTGCTGGAAGCAATATTATCTGACTGCAGTCCCGGAGACTGCATTTTCAGGACCCCACTTCTAGGACCGCATTTCTAAGACCCTAGTTTTTTGTGACAGCGCCACCTACCGAGTCGGAGAACCGCAGTCCCAGGAACGCATTTCCAGGACCCTAGTTTTGGAGGACCGAAAAAAGTGCCAGCAATGTAATATTTCCACCCAGTTTTAACTACATTAGAGTGTTTTTTTTTCTTTCAAGTTTTATTACACCCAAATACTACTTTCTTTATTGCAATTAAACCAGGTTCCTAGGAATGTTGAGAAATTATTGGGTCTAAGTAGCATATAATAACTCAAGTAAAATAAACAAGGAATCGTTTTATAGTCTTTTCAGTCACTATGGACCACATTTTCAAGTACAGAGGGAAGACAAGGATGACTCTGGGGGTAGATTTAAGATTTTGTATTTTACCAAATAATATAAAACACCTGAACTTGAACACACAAAATATTTTACAAAATAATATATAACTGAAATTGAACACACAAAATATTTTACAAAATAATATATAACCACTGAACTTGAACACACAAAAAAACAAATTTGATCATGACCTGAACCACATAGACAGAACTTCAATGGATGGACAAACACATGGACAACATCATCACTGACTCCTAAGCGAGAGAAAGAGAAGTGATTTAAATAAGGAACATTTAGTTGACCATGTTCTACTCTCTAATTTTAAATTTCATATTTAAAAGATCTTAGTTACCACAGAGTAATGGTAATGATAAAAATAATGATATCAATCTCCATACCAATTAATTTTCATAATACAATTATTGCATACTGTTCAAAGATTTGAAAAAAAAAATGATTTTGATGTTCTCGGAACAAAGGTTCTAGAAACACTCATGTCGTTTCTTGAAAACCATTTTTAAGTTAATTTCATATAAATAAATAGACATAAATTTGGCCTAAGCCTAGTGCTTAACCAATTTATTTATTTATCTTTTGTCATACTATTGCCTACCCTGAGCTGTGTCCTTGATAGCACTTCATATAGAGTACAGTATACAGTAAATGACACAATCTAACACGTGGGATTTCAATTATTATAATGGCCTCTCGGATATGTCTGACTATTAAAATGTCATATGTCTCAACCAACTTTTTAAACCATGTCAAAATGAAGAGACGTACACATAACATGCATGTATTGTGGGTAACGTTAAACAGGCTGACTGTGAGCAGGTGACAGTGAAAACATTAAGATTATTTTAACTGAATTAAAATGGAAAAACAATGAGTAATAAACAAGCTTTCAGAACAAACATGCTACAGTTTATTGTGCTGTAAATAAGTCAACACAGGCTTATCATACAACAGTTCCGTTAAATGAACGTGCAAACAATTCTTTTTCCAGCATTAGAGGCTAATATATGATGGCTATGCATTCAAGACTGTTTAGCAAATCACCAGCACGTTGGCAACGTTAACTTTCCAATGAAATGCATCAAAATTGTTTTTAAAGTTAAACAAATAAAAATTGATTCGCATTTGATACTCACACTCTGAATGTCATTCATCTTCGCTGGTCCTCTAATTCGATAAGTGGCGTTGTCACTAAAAACCTAGGGTCCTAGAAATGCGGTCCTAGAAGTGGGGTCCTGAAAATGCAGCCTCCGTGTCTGCAGGCAGATGCTACTCGCTGGAAGAGGTGTTAGTGAGGCCAGCAGGGGGCGCTCTCCCTGTGTCTGTGTGGGTCCTAAAGCCCCAGTATAGTGACAGAGACACTGGACTGAAACAAGCACCATCCTTCAGATGAAACCTTAAACCAAGGTCCTGATACCATTTAACCTGGTCATTAAAAATCCCATGGCACTTCTCGTAAAGAGTAGTAGTGTCCCCGGTGTCCTAGCCAAATAATAATCCCTGTTCAATGAATTAGCACTATTTAATGTTGTGGAGAAAAGTCATCTCTTTCTTGCGAATGAAGCTCAAGAGGCAGCGTTCCAGAAGTCCCTAATCTCTAATTGTGAAATCCTGACAATTGATGGTCAACCCTCTCTCATATAGGCAAAATGTAACATTTTCCAAGGACAATCAACTCTTCCCTATGTTACCGTAACAGAATAAAACATTTAAAAAGATAATTGCGACTTTTTATCTCACAATTGCAAGTCTTTACATCTGTATTTCTCAGAATTGCGAGATATTAACTCACAATTGCGTGTTATAAAGTCAGAATTAGGAGATATAAAGTCACAATTAGGAGATACAAAGTCAGAATTGCGTATTAAAGTCAAAATTACTTTAAAAAGTTTATATCTTGCAATTCTGACTTTATAACACACAATTCTGACTTTATAACACAATTCTGACTTTATAACACGCAATTGCGACTTTATATCTTGCAATTCTGACTTTATAACACAGATTTGTGTGATATAAAGTCATGATTGTGAGATAAAAAGTCAGGATTGCGAGATGTAAAACTCGCAATTGTGAGAGAAAAAAGTCAGAACTGTGAGATAAAAAGTTGCAATTACCTGTTTTATTTTTTATTCTGTAGCAGAAACAAGCTTCCATACTTCCCAGAGGCAAGAAAGCACGTGACACCTCTTAACAATGGCCTTATTCTGTTCAACATCACCTGTTGTTTACTGGAAAAGCCCAGACTGACCGCACAAACTTCTCAGATGTTCACGTAGGCCATGAGGCCTCAGACAATTTCTGCAATTTCTGTTCAAGCCCTGTGACGTTTCCTCTATTATAAATAATTGTTTGATCTTTCTGACATCATACATGTTTATATACCATGTTTATTATGCTTGACAACATTGCTGAAACAGAAGTTTGCACAACAAAGCAACTTAAATTCTAGGCCATTTTTGACCTACACAAATTAGAGCCCATAAGATCATTTATTGTTTTGTTGTTTGTTTGAGTTAGTAACAGAAAATTACATTCAAATATTACAAATAATACAGTAAATAGGGTCTTTAGTTTGAGAACTGTTTAATTTTTTATTTTTTACTTTGTCAGATACAGTAATAAAACAGTGAGTTTGGCATGAATGTGAGATCAGATGTGTGATGATAAGAACTTTCACTTCACACGTATCAGGTGACTTACATATATTCTCTAGTTTGATTTATATAGTCTATATTCTCTATTCTCAAGTAGTTTAACTGTTATAACACAAATAAAAAACCTTTTCATTTGTTTCATATTGAATCCATCTGCTGCCTGATCCCCCTCAGGGACTCGTGATTTGAGAGAGAGAAAGACTCGTAACTAATGATTCTCAACACACAGGTCATTACTTATTTGAAGCACTACACTTGCATATCTCTAAACAATTGATTAAAAAAAGTTCAAACGCTTAAAATTCACAGTCCCAAAACTAAATGCAATATTTAAAATAAAATAATTCACTTTATTTTTTCAGAATCTGTACAACTATCATTAAAATCTTTTAATATAAAAATACCTGCAGAGAGTAACCAACCCAAACACAGCCATCTGAAATTCTTAAGCAAAGACTGAAACACAACATAAAACTATTCAGAAAGGATTATTTACAAGAGCAGTTTCTCTGCACACTATTCAGCCTTCAAAATCCCCTCCAGCTCCAGGTTTACTTATCCTTCTACACAAGAGACAGATATGAAATAAGCAGACAGACAGTTATACAGGAGAACTAAAAACAGCATCGATGAATTTTAGAAATGAAATTTGAGAGTGTGATTTAGCAAAAAAAAAAAAATGTTATTTACCTTATTCTCTAATTCAGTGTCACTGGAGTCTAAATGAAAACAAAAATTGACATGCTTGGATATTTAATACATTCCATGGCATTTCATATTACAAATACAATTCTAGTCTATATACTGCCATAAGGTAATTATTTTATTCAATGGAACAGGTCATTTTATCATCAGTTCACTTGTAAATAGCACTTCTGTGTTGCAGTGATGTTGGAAACCCGACTTACCAGAAGAGCTGAATGTCCAGTAGAGAAACTTTATCATGCCGTAAAGCACCAGAGCAACAGCGACCATCGCCATAGAGTCCTCAATAGAAGGAGCACTGACACCTGTATGAACAAAACATCACATCAAGAGTTGCAGAACATTCTGACTGACATTAATATTCTTCTGGAAATTAAAATAGGAATCAGACTGTCATAAAGACTGCCACTTGTCACTACATACTGGAGTAACCTGTAGAAATAATCACTGAAAATCCCCACCATTGAAATATAGACAATTGAAGTGGACGTGAAATTATTCAGGTTTAATGATTGATCATAAACACTGTCTGAAAAAGATGTGTCAGTCAATGACAGTATCACTCACCAATCACACTGAGTGTAGCAGTAGCTCTCCGTGTTCCTCCGTCATGTTTGGCTACACAGGTGATGTCACCACCGCGACCGAGCCTCATCTTAGCCGAGTCCAGCTCCAGACGACTGCTCTGACTGAAGGTGCCATCAGACGCCTGTCTGTGACCCGTTACACCACCCTGACCCAGAGAGCGCGACTTCCCATCAGCCCCGGTGAACTCCCAGCCCAGATCCAGAGTGTGAGGAGCAAAACCAGACGCTTCACACTGGATCAGCAGCTCCTGCCCAGGAACCAGCAGAGGAAGAGGAGAAGGGTAGATGGAGAGAGATGGAGGCTCTGGAAACAAAAGAGGCAGTGATGGTTACTATTACATATTTTATATATATATATATATATATCAGACATCATATCTATAATAATTTATGCAAATCTGACTTGGCTATGGCAGGTTTAGTGTATTCAATCATCTCACCAACTATCTCCAGGTCCACGGCTACCTGAGCCAGCAGATGTGGAAGATACACTGTGCAGATGTAAGTTCCTGAGTGTCTCACTTGAGATTCTTCCAGAATCAGAGATGCATTTCCTGTTTCATAGAGACCTGTGATGTCAATATCAGCTCCGGTCTCTGATGTCTCTGCAAACCGATCGTTCTTGCCATCGTAAGCGAGGACCAGCCGTCCTTCACCCCGAAACTGATAACGCCACTCGACAGAGAATCCAGAGCCGTGAACTGGGGAAGACGGGTCGATCCAGAACCCACAGTCTAACAGAACCGGTTCTCCCAGTCTAGAGCGGACCAGAGGAGTTTTACTGGAGACACTGAGAATGACTTTAAGAAAGAGAGGAAAATAGGAAGCATAGTGAGCAAAGAAAGTGTTTAACCATCATTAAACAGACTTTAGGTATTTTTTTAATTAATTAAAATATAAGATACATGAACTGCAAAAATCAAATTGGAACGCAAATAATTGTTCAAATGAAAATGCAAATACAATTTAAAATGGCATACTATGTATAACTATGCTAAATTTGTATTCTTAATATTATTAATTATATAATATACATCATTATAATGTATTATGCAAATATATGTATATATTACTGTGTTACTGTATGTAAATGTGTGTAATATTATTTTTTTCTGCCAATAGCCTATATGAGAAATTTGCGCTCTTTACCTTTTGGCTCTTTAGAAGCTGAAGGCGCTCGCATAATATTAGACAACGTCAGCTGATCGTCAAGCCCTTGCGCTGTCACTGAGAACCAATCAGCTTGCAGGTAGACTGGACTTTGGGCGGAGTCAGTGAGAGCTGATGCCCATCTGACCATAGAGGCGTGAGGCATGAAAGGGTTAATCTCACACTTTGGTTTGTTCACAGAGCCTTTGGGAGGGTTCAGGACGGCACTACAGAACGTGCCAGCTGGATCTGGAGGAGAATAGTGCATTAAAGTTTAGTTATCATCTAATATCTGTTTTGTACTCTAGAACAGGCGCTATACAGTGTCATCTGTGACTGTAGCGTTGGATCTGGTTGGTTTAAATACAGTATTTTTATTTGTCAGGCAGTATCTTACTACTGTGCTATATGAAACATAACAGTAGATACAGACAACCAAGTGAGCACAACATTAAACAAAATATTCTTTGACTTTAAGATGGACTTTTGTGAGTTATTATTGAGATTATATCGTCCACAAATCTCTTTATAATCACATGCTGTATTAACACTAACCAGTCACATAGTAAACTCTGGATGGGCTGATGTCTGCAGGAGGATGAAGATCAGACATGGTCTCTTCACTGTAGGCTTCAGTTCTGATGAACATTAGAGATTTCTCTTGACTCATTGGTACTGAGAAACCTCCTCCATGACCGGGCTTCTCCTGCACAAACCAGCACTCCAGAACCGGACATCCAGAACCAGAAGCTGCAAGATAGGAGAGATAATGCAAGATTAGAAATATTATGAGAGTTATGTTCATTGGTCACACACACAATTTAATGTATTAAGCTGTAGTCTTGATTAGGCAGGCAGCAAAAACTTACCACGAAAACACAATGTAAATGCGATGATAGATATCTTGTATATGGTCGAAATCTCAGACATCGTTGCTTTAAATTTAAATGATATCTCTGTGCGGCTGTAATTTTTGGCGTGCAAAAGATCATTCGTCGGATTTTCCCATAATCTTTCGTGCAGGTTCCAGCGTTTCACTTTCAGTTCAACTGCGTGTTTACGCGCATGCGCTTTAACCGCATGAACAATTTTTGTGAAATTTGAAAATACTGCGACGTCGTGTGACATATTTTTCATGTATCATCATTTAAACATCTTTTAACCTCTCAAATATAAAAAAGCACTGAATCATACATTTCTCTAATACGTGTATTTTATCCTTTCTAGTCTCCAGTAGATGGCGCTCTGAGCCAACAATAGTAGCCTATTCCAAATTTACCAGTCACCATAGATGGTTTTGGGTTTTGCCATGATATCACGTGGTTTCTCGGAACAGAGTGCAGTTAAGGACACAGGGAAATACCAAATTATTGTATCTAGTATTGTGTTGACAACAGATAGCCGAACCTGTATAGCCGGTGTAGTTTTATGCATTGCATTGGCTATTTGAATATCATATCATGAAGACTATACAACTTGCTCAAAATTTATTTAAAGGGTAACTAAACACTAAAACAACCCTTTTTAGTTAATGAGCTGTAAGAATGGAGCTGTACAAAAAAGTTAGTGTGAATATATGGGTCACATTGCAGTCGCAGCAGTCATACTGGAAAAGTGGAGTACATGAAAAGTGCTGTAGCCTAGTATATGTCAGTTCCAAGCACCATACTAAATTTAAATGTGTTTTTTGCCTGTATTTATTATTAAGTTAGTTAATGGTTTGTGAACATAATATTACGGTAACCCTTTGCAACAAGGTCTCATTTGTTAAGATTAGTTAATGTATTAATGAACATAAACAAACAAACAAACAAACACATGAGCTATACATTTGTTACAGTATTTATCAATCTTTTTTAGATAAAAATAAAACTGGTCATTGTTTGTTCATGTTAGTTCACTGTGCATTAACTAATGTTAAAAATTACAACTTTTGATTTCAATATTTGTTTTAGTAGACTAAATGTTGGTATTAACATGAACTAAGATTAATAAATGCTGAAGCTATTGTTCATTCTTAGTCCATATTAACAAATTGTAACAAATGATAACATGAAACTTTATTGTAAAGTGTTACCATGACTAAATTATAAACAAGGTAAACTAATACAATGCACCCATGAAGTGAGTTGTAACTTGTAACACTATTAAAAAAGATGGACATCGGTTTATATTTTGTACATGCATTTATTTCTTTAATCAAATTAAATGTTCAAAATGATTTGTATACAAACTTCAATTAACCCCTTTACCCAAACCCACCCCATTTCATTTTGTGCATTTTGATTCTGAGTGGTATTGCTCAGTCTTTGTGGGTCCAGTATAAAAGTAAATAGGGAAATAGGGTTACAACCCTCCCCTGCTCAGACATGTTTAGTTTTAGGTGAAAGTTTTGAGTAAATGTTATATTATAAATTAAAAGAAAATCTGTTGATAAAGATGACACCAGCATGCTTTAACCTGATCAGAAAATCAGATAATAATAATAACCCTGAGGTGAAAAGATGACTTTTTATTTAGGCTATTTATTGTTTGTGTGTCCTTTTATGTAGCCTATGTTTTTTTAAGACTTACAACGTCGACTGTCACCTCAACACCTTCTCCTACAGCGAGAATATTAGGCCTATTATTATTATTTTTATTATTCAATGGTGTCCTCAGAAGCATGCATTTATCAACAAATACAGTAAACGATTATTTGGAACTGTCTGTAATTCCACTCTTCAACTATAAGTCAACTATAATATTTTTATAGACAATTTATCAGAAACATTTTTGACCAACCTGTAGACTAGTATTTTCAAGAATAAACAATGTCTCAATGCATTCTTATTAGGACAGTAATTAAGAGAAGAGAATATGTCTCATATATTAGATATACTCTTATCATACATCCAATACATCGATAGATTCTCCATACAGGGGATGCTGGAGCCCAGTTTACTATCGCAGTCTGGGCTGGGGAAACTCTGGACAGACGGCCAGTACGTTTTTCTTTCTTTTCTTATTTTTTAATTGAAGAAATATCAAAACAAACAACACAAGTGCAATGCAATACATTTCAAATGCTTGGGGGTGGTATACAGTATTATAGGAATACTTTAAAGAGTGTGGAGTGTAAAATTCTAATAGCTTTTTGTTTTTTCGAGGGCAATATTGACTCAATTTAATGCTTCATTTCATTTTTAAATGCAATAAAACATTTATTTATTTATTTATGAATGTGAAATTTATCCATCAAAATTAATAAAATAAGTGTTGTTTATCTTTGGAGTTTTATAATAATACAGATGGCCAGTCCATCAGGGCTTACACACAGTGTGACACAGACACATTCTCTCTTTCATTCATATACGGACAATTTAGCATCTCCACTTTATGCTATGCTGCAAGTAATTTGTGGAGGAAAACCTGAGCCCTATTATAGCTACATATTCACTTAATTAATATTTTGCTTTCACTTCCGTGATCAACCCAGTTAAGGAAGTACCTCATAGTAACTTGTGACGTTGAAGGAATATGGAATATCTATTGGCTGGAATTTCAGGGACTATTTAGCCGTTCGCTCAGAGTCCTCAGACACATTTCAGCAGTTTACAGGAGACAACCGAGACGTGTAGAACAAATATTCCTAGTCATTTTCTAGAGCGATTCTTACTGAAGAAAACTGTTTCTCAGGCGACAGCAAGGATGCGATCTGTTGTGCTTTTGCTCCTCGGAGTTCAGCTTGCCTATGCTGGTGAGTCAATTATTTAAATATGACAGTAGAAGCTGCATGTATTTGTAAGATTGAAGTTTGCCGAATTATTCTATTACACTAAAAATACCTCCATGAATGAACAGCCCATGTTGAGTCAAAGTTTCTTGGTTTTGACGCTTTCCAAAAATCGGTATTTACGTAGCTATGTTGAATATTTTAATGATTTTCAAAAGTAGGCTATATTAACATTGAACTTTTGTATGACATTTACATTTTGATAAATATGTATCCTTTACTGAAAAAAATACTCTTATCTGAACAATAATTATACTTACTGAGGAAAAAAGGGGGAGGGGGTGGAATTGTTGAGTATTCGTGTAAATTAAAAGAATAGCATATAGCTGACATAACATATAGGCTAATTGTTGTAGACTACCAAATTATTTGTTTGTTGGTTTGAGATTTTTTTGTACTAAATGTTTGTATTTTTTTATTGAAAAACACATAGCATTATATAGACATATAGCATGCTGTAGTTTGTTGTATCTGATGCATCAGTTTCATTTCTGACCTGAGAAATGTTTTTCTGCCTAGAGGCCGATGACGAACTACTTGCTAAACCAACTGAACGGTGGTCTACTTTTAATTAAAAATAACCCGTATAATATTTTTCTTTTTTCATGTATTGGAATAAAGCCCATTAATAGAGAAAATAAAAAAATAAATCCTGCCGTTTAAAAGAACCAATTAGCAACTGAAAATAAAGTCGCCTGGGAGAAATTGACTTCAGCCTTCTGTCCACTAGATGGCAGTATAAGGCCACGAATCAGCCCTTCCTTCCCTTTACAGTTTTGCTTTTTTCATTCCATTATTGCAGCTTTCAAATAATACATGCAGTAATACATTTTACTTTTTTTTTTACATTCATCTTTGCTTGCAGTGATATATTGGAATTTGTTTGTCTGTATATAACTCATCCACTGTTTACTGTAGATGCATGTCTTGTTATCTGTATTCTTGTGTTATATATTGGACTCAGAGATCCTTGGCCAATAAAGCTGTTTCTGAGTCAATATTTTTCTAATCAAAAGCACATCTTGCTATATTTTTTGTATAATAACTGACAAGGTTTCATTAAATGTGGTAACTCAGAAAACGTTGGGTTATGTTTTATTTTTGTTTCTGTGTTATAGTGTAATTTTAAATTGAAGTATTGATTAGTAATAATTAAGTAAATGTAATTACTATAGGGTTATGATGTGGTTTAGTGTTAGTTACAAGTAATTATGCAAAATGTACAGTAATTACTATAGTAACTATATTTAACATGACTAAAATAAAGTGGTATCAAACTTTGAATATGAACATAATTACACATGAAGGGGTTGTATTACAAATACAAATTACAAATGAAGTTTGTATCAAATTAAATATTGCATTATAGATAATTGTTTATTATGGAATTATTTTTTTTTAATAAAGGCTAATGATCAATCTCAGTATTCATGTAATTCTGATTTGTGTTAATTTTGAACAAGCTGTATGGAAGGATGTCTAATTTGAGACGATTACTAAAATTACAATCTCCCTGTTTGTGTCTCCGTCCGCAGGAACACACTCTCTGAAATACTTCTACACTGGTGTGTCTGGAGTCACTGGCTTCCCAGAGTTCACTACTGTTGGTCTGGTGGATGATGGGCAGTTTTTTTACTTTGATAGCAATGAAAAGAAAGCTGTGCCAAAGACAGAGTGGATCAGACAGAATGTGGGAGCAGATTACTGGGAGAGAAATACTCAGATCAGCATTGGCTCCCATCAGGCCTTCAAAAACAACATCGAGATCGCAAGGGAACGGTTTAACCAGTCACAGGGTAAGTCGGTAACAAAACCAACAGACAAAGCCAATATGATCAAATACAGATTTTAGTATTATTATTTGCTAGTGAAATATTTTTTCCCATTCTCAAAAGCATGTAAATGGTTAACTAGTGCGTAATTTAGTGAATAATCACTTATAGATTTAAGTACAGCCAGCTTTCCTTTATTCTGTTGATTGTCTGCACAGAATAATTTACTGCTAGCCCAAAATAATGTGAATGCCTCAATCATTCTTTTACTCTAAATCTCGAACTCCAACCATCCTACACCGATAAATAATGCAGCAATGTTGTTGACAGAAGGAAATGTCAAGGTCTGTTTGTTTCTTTTATTATTTTCAGTATTGATGGTGTGTTTATCAGTCAAACACTAATATCCATACAAATCCATTTAAAATAAGCGTACACATTCATTTGTTTATTTGGGTTTCAGTTTAGCATGTTTAGTGTGAGACAGAAGGAGAAGAGTTAGAAGAGAATCTATCTTTCTTTCTTTCTAACTAATCTTTATTTATTTCTAACTAATCTTTATTTATTTCTAACTAATATTTATTTATTTATTTCTTACTAACTAATATTTTTCTTTATTTCTTAATAATCTTTTTCTTTGTCTAATCTTTATTTCTTTCTAACTAATATTTCTTTCTAACTAATCTATTTTTTATTTTTAACTAATATTTCTTTCTTTCTTACCAACTAATATTTTTCTTTCTGTCTAATCTTTTCTTTCTTTCTTTCTTTCTTTCTTTCTTTCTAATCTTTATTTATTTATAACTAATATTTCTTTTTTTTCTTTCTAACTAAATAATATTTTCCGTCTAATCTTTCTTTCTTTCTTTCTTTCTTTCTTTCTTTCTTTCTTTCTTTCTTTCTTTCTTTCTTTCTTTATTTATAACTAATATTTCTTTTTTTTCTTTCTAACTAAATAATATTTTCCGTCTAATCTTTCTTTCTTTCTTTCTTTCTTTCTTTCTTTCTTTCTTTCTTTCTTTCTTTCTTTCTTTATTCATAACTAATATTTCTTTTTTTTCTTTCTTACTAAATAATCTTTTTCTTTCTAACTAAATAATATTTTCCGTCTAATCTTTTCTTTCTTTCTTTCCTTCTTTCTTTCTTTCTTTCTTTCTTTCTTTATTTATAACTAATATTTCTTTTTTTTCTTTCTTACTAAATAATATTTTCTTTCTTTCTTTCTTTCTTTCTTTCTTTCTTTCTTTCTTTCTTTCTTTCTTTCTTTCTTTCTTTATTTATTTATAACTAATATTTCTTTTTTTTCTTTCTAACTAAATAATATTTTCCGTCTAATCTTTTCTTTCTTTCTTTCTTTCTTTCTTTCTTTCTTTCTTTCTTTCTTTCTTTCTTTCTTTCTTTCTAACTAAATAATATTTTCCGTCTAATCTTTTCTTTCTTTCTTTCTTTCCTTCTTTCTTTCTTTCTTTCTTTCTTTCTTTCTAACTAATCTTTATTTCTTTCTAACTAATATTTCTTTCTTTCTTTCTTTCTTTCTTTATAACTAATATTTCTTTTTTTTCTTTCTTACTAAATAAT
Source organism: Siphateles boraxobius (assembly GCF_051911475.1). Taxonomy (NCBI): domain Eukaryota; kingdom Metazoa; phylum Chordata; class Actinopteri; order Cypriniformes; family Leuciscidae; genus Siphateles; species Siphateles boraxobius. Next base: position 5,371,899 of record NW_027508953.1, read on the forward strand.
CTTTTTCTTTCTAACTAAATAATATTTTCCGTCTAATCTTTTCTTTCTTTCTAATCTTTTTTTCTTTCTAACTAATCTTTATTTATTTATAACTAATATTTCTTTCTTTCTTTCTTACTAACAAATATTTTTCTTTATTTCTAAATAATCTTTTTCTTTGTCTAATCTTTCTTTCTTTCTTTCTAACTAATCTTTATTTATTTATAACTAATCTTTATTTATTTATAACTAATATTTCTTTCTTTCTTACTAACTAATATTTTTCTTTATTTCTAAATAATCTTTTTCTTTGTCTAATCTTTCTTTCTTTCTTTCTTTCTTTCTAACTAATCTTTATTTCTTTCTGACTAATCTTTATTTCTTTCTTTCTTTCTTTCTAACTAATCTTTATTTCTTTCTGACTAATATTTATTTCTTTATTTCTTACTAACTAATCTTTATTTCTTACTAACTAATCTTTATTTCTTTCTGACTAATATTTCTTTCTTTCTTTCTTTCTTTCTAACTATTATTTTTCTCTATTTCTGAACAATCTTTTTCTTTGTCTAATATTTCTTTCTAACTAATCTTTATTTCTAATATTTCTTTCTTTCTTTCTTTCTTTCTTTCTAATATTTCTTTCTAACTAATCTTTATTTCTTTCTTTCTTTCTTTCTTTCTTTCTAATATTTCTTTCTAACTAATCTTTCTTTCTTTCTTTCTTTCTTTCTTTCTAATATTTCTTTCTAACTAATCTTTATTTCTAATCTTTCTTTCTTTCTTTCTTTCTAATCTTTCTTTCTTTCTTTCTAATCTTTCTTTCTTTCATTTTTTATCTTTCTAACTAATCTTTCTTTCTTTCTTTCTTTCTTTCTTTCTTTCTTTCTAATCTTTCTTTCTTTCTTTCTTTCTAATCTTTCTTTCTTTCTTTCTAATCTTTCTTTCTTTCTAATCTTCTTTTCTTTCTAACTAATCTTTATTTATTTATAACTAATATTTCTTTCTTTCTTTCTTACTAACTAATATTTTTCTTTATTTCTAAATAATATTTTTCTTTGTCTATCTTTATTTCTTTCTAACTAAAATTTCTTTCTAACTAATATTTCTTTCTTTCTTTCTTACTAACTAATATTTTTCTTTCCGTCTAATATTTTCTTTCTTTCTTTCTTTCTTTCTTTCTTTCTTTCTAACTAATCTATTTTTTATTTAAAACTAATATTTCTTTCTTTCTTTCTTACTAACTAATATTTTTCTTTCCGTCTAATATTTTCTTTCTTTCTTTCTTTCTTTCTTTCTTTCTTTCTTTCTAACTAATCTTTATTTATTTCTAACTAATATTTCTTTCTTTCTTTCTTTATATTATTTTTCTCTATTTCTGAACAATGTTTTCTTGGTCTAATCTTTATTTCTAACTAATCTTTATTTATTTATTTATAACTAATATTTCTTTCTTACTTACTAACTAACTAATATTTTTCTTTATTTCTAAACAATCTTTTTCTTTGTCTAATATTTCTTTCTAACTAATCTTTATTTATTTATTTATAACTATTTTATTTATTACTAACTAACTAATATTTTTCTTTATTTCTAAATAATCTTTCTTTGTCTAATATTTCTTTCTAACTAATGTTTCTTACTAACTAATATTTTTCTTTCTTTCTAATCATTTTTTCTTTCTAATATTTTCTTTCTTTCTAATTTTTTCTTTCTTTCTAACTAATATTTTTCTTTCTAATCTTTTTTCTTTCTTTCTTTCAACTAGGCTAATCTTTCTTTCTAACCAATATTTCTTACTTTCTTTCTAATGAATCTATCTTTCTTTCTAACTAATCTATCTATCTTCATCTGTCTATCATCTATCTCTTATCTATCTAATCTTTTCTTCCTTTCTAACTAATATTTCTTTTTTTCTAAATATTTATTTTCTTTCTAACTAATCTTTCTTTCTTTCTTGCTAAATATTTATTTTCTTTCTATCTAATCTTTCTTTCTTTCTTGCTAAATATTTATTTTCTTTCTATCTAATCTTTCTTTCAAACTCTTTCTTTCTTTCTAACTAATATTTCTTTCTTTCTTGCTAAATATTTATTTTCTTTCTATCTAATCTTTCTTTCTAACTCTTTCTTTCTTTATAAATAATTGAAACAAACAAATTACAAAGAGAAGCACAAATAAATACAATAGAATAAAGATACAACTGAAATAAAGAGTACATTTTTTCAGGTAGATCTAACAAAAATGTTCAGGAACATGAATACCATCAACTATAATTATTACAATATTATTACACAATTATAACAAATTATTAACAATTAAAACTATTGACTTTTTTCCCCAAAAAATGTTTTTTTATTAATATTTATGACAGACTGCTGCATATTTATTAATATTTATATAGCCTTGTTATAGTAGTGTGTAAAAGGCTCTGTGTTGTTTATTGCTGATCACGCCTGCCGTAACCTCATTTTCCCCTGAACTTTGTCAACCTGGCTAGTGCTAAAAAAAATGTTGTCTCCTAATTTATAATATCATAATTTGATATATCATAATTCACTTGCTGACAGTCTACAATGAAACAAATCATAAAGCAAATATAAACAGTTAGAAAAATATTTAAATTAATATTAAATTCATAAGGTATATTTAAAAGTATTATACAATGATTCAAATCTCATTTCGGAAACAAAAGTTCTCTCTACCGCAACCGGCCTTAAATGATTGCGGTATATGAGAATGGTGTTACGGAGGATGAGGTACCTTGTTATGTTTTGCGAACAATACAGAAGCCATGATGACTTTTTTACTCAGTGCATATAATTAGACATTAATGAGGTACAATTTTATTTAAAAAAAATTGTAAATCTAACAATTTTCTAAATGCAGAACACGACTTGTGTCGGGAGTGATAATCAATATGTCATGTACACATTTTGACAAGCGAATATTTAACATTTAATTGGAGAAATATAAAGAGATCTTGGTAGCCATCTTGAAGGAACTGGCCCACGTGTTTCTTCATTCAAAATCAAACTTTATTTAAATTCTGAATGTGCGTTTAAACAGTCCTCGAAAAAAGATGCGGAGGATGAGAACATCAGTCATGGACACATCATTTTCCTACTTTTTTTGTTATTATTATACATGAATTTTCTGTTAATTATTTTTCTGTCATCTGAAATAATCTAGTTGAACATCCATTCATTTTTTTCTGATTTTTATTTTATTTTAATTTGTTTAAATAACAACATAACATACATTCAGTTAAGCTGGATGCATTACAGTAGTGAGAATTTTTGCAGAAATTGCAGTGAAGTAGAAAAAAAATATTCCCATGTTGAAATTACACATTGTGCAAGGTAGAGATCAGTATTATCTTTATTGTGATGCTTTTTTATATTACTAAATAACATGTTTAATATTTAAAATAATTAGTGCCGTGTTGTTTTAATGGTTTCGTGAAAATCACCCATCTAATCAACCAATCAATCTAATCAACTCCACTCCAACTTCCATTTTTTGCGAAAGATGGATAAAAAGGTCCAAGAGAAACAAAAACCTTGAAAAAATTATATATGACCCCGCCAAATCCTGTCCGAATCACAGATGCCGATTCACACGGGACTAATATTATCACAGGACCTCGTGTTCAGTGTAATATAGTAGATCAAGGCAAGTGTTTAATGCATAGATTCAGTCAGGATAGGTGACTGTACAGAAGCACACGACGAAGGAGATATATTTAAGGAGACTTTAAATATAGTAATCAAAACAATAAACTGAAGAATTAATGAGGAGGAACATAACCATAATCACCGACATTAAACAAAGCTAGACGAAATAATTATAATGAACAGACAGAAACACACCTGAACTGAACAAACAAAATCAATGAGAAACCATAGTGACAAACAAGGAGAGAACTGAACTAAACTAATTAACAGAGTGAACAAAGATGAACAGAGAAACAGAGGCAAAAACAAACTCAAAACCTGACAGTTTTAACATCTGTTCAGATTTAAATACCGTATGTTATCCTGTTTAAGATGATTCATTTTACTGACTATCTTTTCCAATCAGACTAACAGTTTCCCCACAGCACATGATAAAAACTCTCAGAAATCCCATAATACTGACAGAATGTTCAAACGACTGAGTCTGTTCAAACTCCAATTATTTCACAGAAATCTGCAGTGACCAATAGATACACGCCGTTATGTGTATTACGTTTGTGTCTATCACAGTGTAGACTTTCCATTGGATTCTGTTGTTTTTATACTGAGCTAATGATATTTTCTATAGGCTACCTTTAAAACCTAAACTTAAAGGGTTAGTTCACCCAAAAATGAAAGTTTTGTCATTTACTCACTCTCATGTCGTTCCAGAAGAATATTTATGCTTTCTTATAAGATAACCATCGTTTGGCCAAATCCTAAGGCAGAATCACTTGCGTCTTTCACAGAGAACACAATCACATAATGCATCGCAAAATCCTCAGTGAAACAATCCATATAGTTCTGAAAATGATAAAACAAAACAGTTGCATAGAATTAAAAACGGATTATTTTACACAACATTTGTGTATGCATATTTACGTTTATTAGAGTATCACATTTGTCGATATGCTAACGACAAACTGAATCAATAGTGAGTTTGCACAGTCGAGCAGTGCTATATTAATGATGCACGTGCTCGCTGTCTATGTGTAGTGCATCCGAACCGGTCACTTATGAGTGTCCGTTTCATTCAGGACGCTGTCTATGTAGACCGAGATTCAGCTCGCTGTGTTTTAGATCCGAGTCCAGCGGAGCATACAGTGAATCAGAGCAGGACCGTTGAGCAGCGGCGCTGGTCTCTCTTATATGTGCTGTGTTAGACGCTGTTACTGAGAATCCCCACCAGAACTATTAACTACCTTAACCAGCAGCTCCAGCAACTAGACCAGCACTAACCCACAGAAACAAGCCAGATCCAGCGTTTAAACTCACGCAGGTCTAAGCTGCTCTCGACAGGGTTTCACTGTATCTGAGTGCGGGAGAGTGAGATGCAGGACCTCAGAAGAGAGACAGAACTCAGAGTAGTGAGACGGCACCAGAAAGACAGACGCGGAGAGACAGACGGACGGCAGATTCACAGGAGATCGACAGGTGACGGCTTGTCGTAGTTAATGACGAACTGTCATGATGTTTGAATGGCATTTAGTTCAGATGTCACGTGAGACTCCACAGGTCCCCCATTGTGTGTGCGAGGTTCAGACCCCGCTGTTCCCACGGCGATAAGGGCCGAAACAAAAGACTGATGCCCGAAGACTAGATATATAAAGACGGCGCACTCGTATTACTATGATTGGGAGAAAGTGCAAAGCGCAATATGGCAGAATTAGTCCCGCCTTCTAAGTAAAAGAGCCAATCGCCAGTTGGTAAAGTCATGACGTCACTGCAGCTGCTGTTAGAAGCTCCGGTTGCTATAGAAACAGTCCATGTTCTGAGACGAGCGTTTATGACTGCGCATGCACATCGGCTGATCCAGCCTGAAAAATGATGTTTTTGTCATGATTTGAGCGTTTAGAAACAAAATTTATGAGACAGTTGTTGTCAGATTTCATTGGTGATTTAAAATATGAAGTTTCATCGTAAGCTTGGCGAACAGCTTTGGAGAATTTGATGTTTCCCCAGTCTAAGAGAGAGGAGCTGCACTTGCGTGACTGAAACAGAGGCAATTCAAGGATGGCCGTCAGTGAAAGAGACTTTACTGATGCAGAACGCTGAACTGCTACAACAGCACAACATGTTTCCATAGTTACTGTACGCTCATCAGCTGACCCTCTGTAAATATTAGTAACTCTGTGTGTGTGCGTGTGAGTGTGTGTGTGTGTGTGTGCGCATATTGTACAACTATTTGTACAGAAAACTAACATACAATGTCATTTTCAGTTAGAAGCTGAATTATTAGTGGGTGTTTGCCAAAGACAAGGCATCACTGTTGTTATTGCTCATACTTCCTCTTCTTCTCGGGGGTGCGATGTTCCTCCAGTGGCGAAAAAGTGCCCGAAAAAATCCCATGCACCCGAAAAACTTTGACCTGTCATATCTCTGAGCGAGGATTTCGCAGAAACGTGCGGTTTACCACAGTTGAAGAGGCTGACAGGCTCTGTAAGAACATACCTCACAATGGGGTAAAAGTTGTACCCCTGGGGCGCGAGAGCTGCCTAAAGTTGCCCCATAGACATACTATGGCGAAGCACGGCCCGTGAAACGCATGCATGTTTTTCCTACTATGGTAAATTGCTTAGGGATTTTGTATTGAACATAAGTCTGGATCACAGTGTCATAGAGACAAGGGGGTGGGCTCATTTTACTCAGACGACAAATCAGTCTCTCAGGATCATTGTGAAGCTATCAAGCCACGCCCTAGCAACCATTTAGAGCACCATAGCAACAAGTTCCATAGACTTCCATTAAAAGAGATCAGAGGGATATCTCCCGACTGAATTGTCATAGAAACATGAGGATGGTCTCATTTGACTCGGGGCAGCAAACAGCCAATCATGAGTCACCTCAACACCTCCTAGCCCCGCCCTAGCAACCATTGTCGAGCACCTTAGCAACCAAAATCCAAAGAGGGATATCTTCCATTCTGAATGTCACAGAAGCATGAGAGTTGGTTTATGTCATTTATACTGAAAAGCAGCCTTTGGAGTTTCATCAGTGGCAGCTCCCAAGCAACTTCATAGCAACCAAACAGTGTACCCTAGCAACTGTTTAGCAAGACCTATATCTCTGCATCAGAACATCATATAGAGATGGGGGTTGGCTCTTTTGACTAAATCATGGTAAATCATGCTAGAACGTAGTAAATTGTGGTAAATCATACTAGAAACATGGTAAATCATATTAGAACTTGGTATATCATAGTAAATCATAGAACGGAGTAAATCATGGTAAATCATCCTAGCACATGGTAAATCATGATTAAATATGCTAGAAACATGGTAAATCATGGTATTATGGTAAATAATTGTAAACTATGGTAAATCATGCTAGAACCATAGTAAATCATGCTAGAACATGGTAAATCGTGGTAAACTATAGTAAATCATGGTAACTATAGTAAATCATGGTAAACCATGCTAGCATCGTGGTAAATCGTTTTAGCATCATGCTAACATCATTCTAATCATGCTAGCATCTTGTTAAAAACATATTAGCAACATGCTAATCATGCTAGCATAATGCTAATCATGTTAACATCTTGCTAGCAACATGCTAATAATGCTAGCATGGTGCTAAAAACATGCTAGCATCATGTTAGCAAAATGCTAATCATGCTAACATGATGACAACATGCTAATCTTGCTGGCAACATGCTAATCATGTTAGCATAAAGCTAGCAACATGCTAATCGTGTTACCATAAAGCTAGCAACATGCTAATTGTGTTAGCATAAAGCTAGCAGCATGCTAATTGAGTTAGCGTCTTGCTAAAAACATGCTAACCCAGTGCTGAGTTTTGCCTCTGCAAGCACCTCTCAACTTTTCTAAAGGAAATGTACATTCTAGTTTATTATTATTATTCCATCCTGAAACTCTTAATGATTGTGATCAATAATTCCTGTTGTTTTTTCTTGCTGAGCAAAACCAGTTTATAAAATGCTCTCAGTCTTTTGAGCAGAAACCACAATAAACCAATTTAACATAAATTAATTAATAAAATATAAATGAATAATAATTGATCATACTTATTTATACAATTATTTTGATAAAAATACTAAAATACATATGATTAAATAAAATATAATTAATAATAGATTAATTAATATAGAGGCCATTGCAGTTATTCTTGTGTTACTTTCTTGAAACGAAAGATAAAAACCCAAGTACTGTTATAGTATGCATCATTATTACATGATTGTATTTACACACACAGTTTCTCACAACTGTGGACGGTCCCCTGATGAAACGCTGTTCATTCATTTATCTGTAATTCAAGAAATCTCTTGCTTTTTCCCCACATATTTTTTAGTCAATCTCCTGCTCATCAGAAGTGTACGTTCACACACACGTACAGTAGAGGAACATTGATGTTGATCTGCTGAACTCAGTGTGTGTGGAAGAGTCTCCTGCAGAGTTCAGCTCCAGCTCTGCTCTCACACACACCGGACTGTCATTGTTAAGTAATCCTGAGACTGAGATCAGCTGATTCTGTGTGATTCAGTAAGACTGGAGCTCAACTCTGCAGGATGATGATGGAGTAGATTAAACACTGCTGATTTACACTGTTATTGTGGTAAAGTTGAGTCACACTTAAACCCTGCGAAGAGTCTTAATAAGTATGATATCCTATTTAAGATTATTAATTTTATTGACTACATCTTTTCTAACTGATTATACTATTGGTTTTCCAACAGCAGATTATAAAACTCTCAAAAATCCCATAGACAGAATTCAAACTCCAACTGAAACTCCAACTGTCAAAAAATTCAAATGTAACCAGACACACAAATGAAAGATTTTAATACGTAACCATGTCACTTCAGAAACTCTGCTCTCTGCTGTCGGGAAAACTGTCCTTTCTACTGTCTCCATCAGTTTAAACATAGTTGTGATATCCCGCCATATGATGCATGATAGAAACACAAGACGAGATGAATATGCAAACTCAAGTCAGACTTTACTCAACAGAAGCTCGCCAAGCATTCAGACATAACCAAACAAACCCAGAGCATGGATTCAAAAACAGACCTCAATAATCGAACAAAGATGTCTGCTATGCTGATATACACAATAGTAAAGGGATACAAGAGTGTAAAAGAAGGTCAATAGATGAGCAAGGATGGGAATTGTAAAAAATTCTGTTTCTGAGACACGGTTCCAGTTCATAACCGATCCATTAATGATTCTTTAAAAATAATTGATCCTAACTAGAATCAACATACATAGGCTACTAAACAAAAACAATATTATTTATGCCAACATTTCTTTTTGAATAAAAGTACCATTTATTAAGACAGAACGCTCTTCCTAATGTGTGTCTTTAACAACCAGTCAGTAACTGATTAAAGTCACACAAGCCTAAAATACACACAATACAGTCAACAACTGCTCTGAGCGATTCAGTCAGTGAGAGATTCAGTCAAACTGATAATTCAGAGCGGTTCATAATAGTCACTGATTCGTGAGTCAGATTACACTGATAGCGCAGTACGTTTGCTGTGGTGCTCTCGAGAACATCACAATAGAAATCATGTTGTGTGTTTATTTTCTTTGTGTTATTTCACATCTCTCTCATCATGATAAATTCAGACGATAAACTCACATCTCAGTTAAATAATAATTTCTTCTGCTGTGTTACTGTAGATTCAGCGGTTAGAAAACACTGTCAGAGTATTTCAGTGCAGCGTCTGTCAGAATCAGTGGAAGAAGAACCGACTGAATAAAATGTCTGAAATAATTCAGTTCCTTATTTGTAAGAAAAGAAACCAGCTCTTTTTTAGAGACAGAGGAGAAAAAGTGAAAACATTTGAGAAGTATCTCTGACTGCTGTGTTTGATAAACCAACAACAATTCACTCATTTCTTTCACAGAAATCTGTAGTGACGGTTTAATCAATAAATACACGCGATTATGTGTATTATGTTTTTGTCTATCACAGTGTGAACTTTCTATTGGATTCTATTGTTTTTAACCTGAGGTAATGATATTTTCTATAGGCTACCCTTAAAACCTAAACTAAAAAGGTTAGTTCACCCAAAACTAAAAGTTTTGTAATTTATTCATTCACGTCGTTCCAAACCCGTAAGACTTCCGTTCATCTTCGAAACACAAATGAAGATATTTTTAATGAAATGTGAGAGATTTCTGTCCCTACATTGAAAGTCTCTTCCACAAGAACTAATGAAGTTTGTTCTCGCGCGTCAAGCAAGTTCGGTTGAGCTTCTGTTTATGTTCGCTGATCAATGTTTATATGTGAATAAAAGACTGAATTAAATCTATTCATCATATAAAGCGATTATGTCTCGTCAGAAGACTTGGATTAAACAGCTCAATTCATATGATTTATTTTATGATCTCTTCATGAATGTTTTGAACCGTCAGAGTTTTGGGTGAATAGTCTTTCAATGGAGGGACAGAAATCTCTCAGATTTCATTTAAAATATCTTCATTTGTGTTTCAAAGATAAACTAAAGTCTTATGAGTTTGGAATTACATGAGGGGGAGTAATTGTTGTGTTTCCATGTTTTCTGGGTACTTTTCATAGACTGTTCAAAAATATCTTGTTAAATTTATGGTAAAAAAATGACAGCTGTCCTTGTCAGAAATTCCCTATTAAAATACTGTCAATGTTTCCAGTTTTACAGGATGCCTGCTGTATATTTTACAATTATAACCGTATATTTCATTTAGTGATATAATGTTAATATACTGACTTAAACTACCAAAATCTGCCTTTTCGCCTTAAAATGCCCTGATAACATCACAATAATACAGGAGGCACAGTAGAAAGGCACATGATAGTTCATCGTAAGTGTTGTAAGGCCTGTTCATAAAACATGGTCAACACTTGTATATTATAGACAGTGCACAGTCACACACAAACACGAAACACCGTCAGGGAAACACACACAACACTAAAATAATGCAATAAACATTAACTAAATAACAAATGTAACGCAAAACACACTAATGTACATTACTGATAACAAAAATAACAAGAAACTAAATTATTTATTTTAAAAAACAATCATATGTGATGTGTAATGCAGTGATTTCTGGGAATGTTCTTCTACTGTTTTCTTTACCATAAATTATATGCTAATTCGTAGTTTTTACTTGTAAAAAACATACATTTGACAGTATTTTACAATAAAATACATTTTCACTGTGTATGGTATTTATTCATCTATCTATATATTGATCTATTTTTCTATCTATCACTATAAACAACCACCCTGAATACCCTAGCAACCACATAGCAACAACCTAACAACCACCCAGAGCAACCTAGCAACCACATAGCAACACACTAGCAACCACCCCAAGTACCTTAATAAACCCATAGCAACATCCTAGCAACCACCCATAATACCCTAGCAACTACATAGCAACACCCTAGCAACCACCTAGAAAACATTCAGAACATCCTGGCAACCACATAGCAACCAACAAGAATGCCCTAGCTACTTCATAGCAACAACCAGGCAAACGTCTAGAAACCATCCAGAACACCCTAGCAACTGCATAGCAACCATGCAGAACACCCTAGCAACTGCCTAGCAACCACAAAGCAACACAATAGTAACCACTTAGCAACCATCCAGAACATCCTAGCAACAGCTAGCAATGCCCTTGAAACCAAACTGAACACCATAGCAAATGCATAGCAATCTATTTATTTGTCTGTCTGAGGACACAAATATCAGGACATGTCAAAACAGCTCCAGAGCCCAGAGGGGTAAAACCTTCAAACTTCAAGCTTTTTAAAATATTGTACTTCAAAATTCAAACTGCTTCAAACTTCAAGCTTTTTGAACAAAAAATTACTTGTCTAGTTTATAATCTTTTTTCTTTAACAGGACCTAAAAATGTCCCCACAATATCAACATTGTCTGCAGAATCTGCAGAATCACAATATTGACAGAATCTGACAGCTGAGAATTTGTTCCATATCAAAAGTAACCTTCTCTGTCTAGTCTGTCGGTGTCAGTGTCCTCTTTGTCTGCGATTTTTCTCTGTGTGAGAAAATGCAGTGGTCCAATCAGTAGTTAAGAGCCTGAACTTGCTTATAGTAATTCGGAAATTAGTGCACATGAGTGAAAAAAAATCACAGAAGAATGTCTAATTTAGCGTGAGATTTCTTTGTTGAGCGTGAGAACTTGAGATTGAGGCTGAATGCGTGAGTGTCATGCCAGATGCGTGAAAGTTGGCAACCCTGACACACACAAACTGGTTGTCTCTCATCAATGATCAAATGAACACTCATGAATGTCACTGATGATGGTCTGATATTGGCTGGTGTCTCTGTGTTGTGTTGTTCTCCTCTGTTTGGTCTTAATCATGAATCTAGTTCCTGTTAACCCTTTCCTGCCTGTGTTTTCTCCTCTACACTGCTGACGGATGTCGTCTACAGTAACAGAGCATCTGTAGCTGGATTGTGGGACATTCATTTATTATTTTTCTCCGACTGTGAACAAAGAAAAGTTGCTTTTCTTTCTAGAATCGAGACACATGCGACGGTCAAGAGTGAAATAGGTCACAGTTTCCACAGTATCCCAGATTAAAATTAAATAAAAGAAAATATGAACACATGAATCACACACAGGCTGGGGATTCAGTAGAATGAACTCTTGTAACTGTTATTATGATAAAGTTGAGTTACCCATCAACAGTGTGAAGAGTCTTGAGATTCAGTCAAACTGATCATTTAAAACACAGACCAACAGATTAAAAAGAGACAGTCCATAAGAACCATTTATTATCATTATTAGTGAATACACAGATATGCTGTATGATTTGTGAATGCTCTTTTGTGGAACCAGACATTACAATATAAATCCATGTTGTTTGTTTATTTTCTTTGTTTTATTTCTCAGCATCTGGTCTTTTTCTCTCATCATAATAAATTCACGATTCAGCTAAAATATTATTTATTTATAATTTTTTTATAGAATGGAAGCTAAAATACAAAAACAAATGTTCAGTCAGATTTATTTGATTCTGAGTCAGACATGTTGGGACTTTCTGATTGACTGGTGATTTTAATTTGATTGTGTGAATTGATTAATTATACAGATACATTTAATCTGTCTCTTTTCCTCAGGTGTGCACACATTCCAGTTAATGTACGGCTGTGAGTGGGATGATCAGACTGGAGCAAGAGATGCGTTCCTGCAGTATGGATATGATGGAGAGGACTTTCTGTCTCTGGATCTTAAGGAGATGAGATGGATTTCCCCAGTGCAGCAAGGAATCATCACTGTACAGAAGTGGAACAATGACAGAGCTGATCTTGAGAATGACAGAAATTACTTCAGCACTGTGTGCATTGAGTGGCTGCAGAAGTATGTTGAGTATGGAAAGAGCAGCCTGCAAAGAAAAGGTACATCAGTTCTTATCAGCATTGATTATAAAGCACTACATGTTTTTTTTTTTTTTTTAAATAGTGTACAATAGAATTATCATTGTAAAAAATAGTTTTGTCCCTTGAGGTATCTCATAATGCTGTAGTGTTCTTTCCTTCAGAGTAGATTGTTTTGATTATTTTAAGCAATACAGATCATGTGGTTTGTTTGTAGATATGAATTAAAATGTATACTTTAAATGACTTACTACAAAAGATCCAGGAAAAGCATATTAACCTAATCCCGTCAATTATGAACCGGCCAGAAAAGTATAAGCTAAAGTAGGCATTATGTGTTGTCTTAAGCTCAGTATTCAGTTACAGGTTACTGTACAGACTCCTTAAGTTAAGAAAAGCTTAGATTACTTGTGTGTTTATTTACTCGACGTGACAAAGTTTCATTGAAGACCAGACACTGCAGGAAGACTGACAGAAGCCCAGTTATAGATAAGTAGAATCTGGATAAGCTCCGTTTAGCAGAGATAGATAGAAGAATCTGATCTTCCTGTTATAGAGCACAAATCTCCGGTTCATGGCTGACCTAGAAGACTTTACTGTTGTCAAGCGTATCAAAATGCATATGTTTTACTAAAATAAGCTGACTGGGATGACAAGGAGCTCTGTCTTCGTTCTAAATATAGTGACAGTCTAGAGGAGAAATGGTTACATAGAGTGAATATACAAAACCTTATTCAGCTCCTGCTCTTGCTTTAGTTGAGAACAGAGCTGTTGAAGCAGAATCTAGCAGACACTTGTAGTGCTGGTATTATCTGGACACTTCTACCACACATTTACTTCTACCACATATTATACAATGAACTAAGACCAACCTTCACAGTGTGGTGGTGGTTTTGCAATTGTCTTGTTTTGGAAGACCTCATATTGTTTGGCATGACACATCTCTCTCCCCCCCCCCCCCCCCCCCTCTCTCTCTCTCTCTCTCTCTCTCTCTCTCTCTCTCTCTCTCTCTCTCTCTCTCTCTCTCTCTCTCTCTCTCTCTCTCTCAGTCTCTCCTCAGGTGTCTCTGCTGCAGAAGTCTTCGTCTTCTTCAGTGACGTGTCATGCTACAGGTTTTTACCCCAGTGGAGTAACAATCTCCTGGATGAAAAATGGACAAGATCATGATGAGGATGTGGATCTTGGAGAACTTCTTCCCAACAAGGACGGAACCTTCCAGAAGACGAGCACCATCAGAGTTTCACCTGAGGAGTGGAAGAACAACAAGTTCAGCTGTGTGGTGCAACATCAGGGCAAGAGTCTGACAGAGGACAAGATCAAAATCAATATCAGGACAGATGAGGGTGAGAGAAATGAGATGAGTAAACTACGAATGTAGTCCCTCCTGTGATCTCCACTTTTGAGTCTGTTTAGGGTCTTGACTTGACAGAAAATAAATCCAAAATATGTATTTTTCATTAAAAACTGACCAATGCTTTATTAACAAGGATGTTTATTACAATTAAGAATGAAATTAGGATGAAATTATATTATTTCTTAAAGAAACTATGGCATGTGAGTGTGTCATTCTCAGTCACAGCTTGGCTTCTTCTCTTTAACAAACTTCTTGACCTGCAGAGAGGAAACAATTACAAAACAAACAATAGAGCAAAAACACAATATGATTATAGCTATATTGTTTTTATATAGCTGCAGATTTTGAGTATGCTGTTAATATACACATGTACTACTGATCACAGTCACACACACTGTTTGAGATTTTCCACAGTTCTGGTTAGTAACATTATCAGGATCTTTGAGTAATCTGAAGTTTTCCTCTGATCAGGAGATTCTCTTCCCATCATGCCGATTGTTGGTGTTCTTGTTGCTGTCGTTCTGTTGATCGCCATTGGTGTCATTGTGTTTGTGGTGTATAAGAAGAAACAAGGTGAGGACAAAGTTTTGGCCATACAGAGTCTGAAATATTACAAAGAAAAGAAATATTAAATGTTGTTTGTGACTTAAACTAAATTCAAATTGCATTGCATTTGTTTGCTTCACTGATTGTGAAGAGAAATATATATAAGTGTTGTCAAATCGATTAATCACAACTAACATAACATAAAAGTATGTATATATATATATATAAATATATATATATGTATGTATGTGTGTATATATATATATATATATATATATATATATATATATATATATATATATATATTATATATATATATATTCATTAGATTAGATTAATCATGATTACTCGATTTGACAGCACTTATAAATATAAATAAAATATTTATGTTCTACTTTCATTTGTATTTGGTGTTCATTGATTGAAATTGCTGAACTTACAGCTCACTTCTATGATTGTTTTACAGGCTTTAAACCTGTCAGCGGTAAGTTCCTCATAAACACACATTATAAAAATGATTATAAAAAAACTTTATGACAAACGGCAGAACTCATCATGTGGTTAATAGTAGTATCTTCATACATCAAAATCCATAATGTAATGTTTGATAATGTAAAATAATACAGTAAATAAAAAAAATATTTCTAATGCAGAATTTATAAATATGATATGATATAGATCGAGTGACTGCTGTGCTAATCTAGTATTCTTGTATTATCAGTCTGATGTTTTAATTTTAATGTTGTTTTCTGTTTTAGGTTCTGATGACGGTTCTAACAGCTCAGCTCATCCACAAGCATAAAGACGTGTGTGTTATCATTCATCAGTGTAACTGTCTCTGTCATGTGAAATGAATGAAATGTAACATGTTTCTTCTGGCATTTCAGGAGTCTGGACGTGTGGGAGAAATCAAGTTAAAAAAATTTAGCTTGTGCTGCCCATCTTGCTTACAAAAATGCACACATCACACACACACACACACACACACACACACACACACACACACACACACACACACACACACACACAATGAGAGAGAGAGAGGAAGAGGGAATCATAGATTTCTGGGATTTATCTGTTTTATGGTTCTGAATTAATTACATCTAAAAAGTAATGGGTTTTTTTCTTCACACTTTCTGTTCATCTTAACTTTTTAATTTTACCATGTAGAAATACAACTCATTGATCACAGAACCTAAATTAGAAAATGTATATTTCTCTTTAGTGACAGAAGAAAACAAAGAACACAAATCATTGATTGACAGGGTTTGTAGATTTGAGAAAATTGATTTGTATGTTTGTGATGTCAGATCTGAACATTAGAAAGAAAGTATAAAGCTGAAGTGTTTATATTCTCCTGGGTAGAGCAGCGTCTCAGATCATTCTTTATGTCTATGTGTTGTTTCTACAGTGACATTATCTGTGGGAGAATATGAAGTAAATCAGGGGGAAAACTGCTAACTAGTCCTGGAAAATTGTTTATCTACTGCAACATTTAAATACATTTAATTAAATTTTAAAATGGTATAGATTGCATGATTTGTGAAATTTGTCTTTTCCGTCAATTAAATTAACCACTATTTAGATTTCACTTTTTATTCCTTGTATGGAATTATTGGGCTTTTTTGTTTGTATATTTCCTTCTTTTTAATTTCCTTATTATTTTTTAATTATTTAGATAAGCTGTAGTACAGAATAATAGTTGATTCTTGTTAAATAATCGTAGATGCTGTATTATGTAACTTTTACATGTGTCTGAACAATACAATAAAATACAGATATTTTCCTTTATTTGAGGTTTCTAAATATTAATTATTTACATGAATGTGTTTCTTGTATATTGGTTGCATTCAAAAAGTTGTAATGTTGTTTTGATTCTTTCGAAATAAATAAACCTCACAAAACGAGCAAGTGGCGAATGTCTTTCACACTTTTCAAATAGCAGAATTCATATTTTATCACAATTAATTAACTATTGAATGAAGATCCAAAAAGGTCATAAAGGCATAAAATATAGAAAAATTTAAAAAAAAAAAAAATTTTTTTTTTAAATGAATAAATAAATAAATATGTTTAGATGACCACCGTGACTGGTAGTTCCAGTTATCACAGAACAAACATTTAGTCCACAAGATAGAAATATAATTACAGGTTCAGTAATTTTCTATTTTTAAGAAGGGGAGACGCACTGTAAAAAGTGTGAATGTACAAATAGTTACATCAATGAACTATTTCTACCTGATTTCATGAAATAAAACTTGACTCCAAGAGCCATGAGAACTATTT
This sequence comes from Siphateles boraxobius, assembly GCF_051911475.1. NCBI lineage: Eukaryota > Metazoa > Chordata > Actinopteri > Cypriniformes > Leuciscidae > Siphateles > Siphateles boraxobius. Next base: position 5,389,137 of record NW_027508953.1, read on the forward strand.
TCTATTAACAATAATGTTTAGTAATTTATGTAAATTAATTTAGCTGTGTGTGATTAGTAGGACTTGCCATTGTCACATTCTTACATTTATATAAACCATAATTCATTGATACATCATGAAATTTCTGAAAAATTTCAAAAATTTCTGTTCAAGCAGAGACTGAACTTCCATCAGCTGTTTTTATTTAGTGATCAAATAAAGCAAATGTGATTTGATACACAACCTGTTATACACTCAATTCTACCTAGCAACAATGGTCCTCAGTATACTGGCGGCTAATCATTAGCTGGCATGACAAAATCTTCATTTTCAGAATTTCATTCATTGGAATATAAGAATAATGCTTGATTTAAGGCTTCAGCTAAAAAAAGTACATGCATAACTACCATATCGTTCCATGGTTACTGAACTTACAGAATTATGTATTATAATGATCATGCAAGTATTTAATGGACACTATCTTTATCATTGTCATATCCTCCTGACACCCAGAAAAAAAGTTTTGTAAATGTAGAATTTTTTTTTGTTTTGTTATTACATTATTTAAAGCATAAGAAAAAAAAGTAAAACATTTTTTTGAAAATTTTTATATTTTATTCATATGTTATGCTATGTCCTCTGTAGAGGACATCAGGACTCATTTTTATTTATTTATTTTTTAATTAAAAAGACTTGAATAAGCAAAAACAATGTTTTTTTTAATCACCAATCATTTTTTAGGTTTCAGGATTAATATACTAAACTTTGTATAAAGATGATTCTCAACTATGTTATGAAAGATAAAACAGAATGATTTGATATACCATTTTGCTTTATGCAATATGTGTGTAAAATTGTCGGGTTTTCCCATTTTATACATTGTATCCAATTTGCATATTAATGTGTTTTTGGGGCAACATGTAATGAAAAAAGAAGTGTAATAATGGTAGTAATTGGCTAGATTTTCATAATAATATCTATATTTATTTATTAAATATAAATATTCCTCCCAAAATGCCTGATAAACATGATTTAAGTCCTGGTGTCCAGTACATGTATGAAATATATGTCTTGTTTCGTAACAGAAAGTCATTATTTGATTTGAAACGTCCAATTATTTGGTATCTCTGAAAAGCCCTGAATGTGCTCTTTACAGGACGTCCAGGTTTTAAACTGTGACATGATGTCAGAGAAATTCACTACAATATAATGTCCATTATAGAGGAAAAAAGTTTATACCCGGGTCCCAGGAGGATATTTAGACACATCTGAAAATGCCTTTAACTAAAATAAAAATAAAAAAAAATTAAGTGAACTGTGTGAAATACAAAATGTTATGAAATTCTAAATGTGTACGCCTCACATAAGTGAATTTTTTTTATAATGATATTTCAACACTGAATAACCAAACCATTAGACCAACATCTATCGTACTGATACCCTAAAGTAAATTTACAGTAATCTTGTAAAACTAAATCATATGAAAACACTGGTATAAGGCAGGTATTTATGTTGGTGCTCGAAGTTGAAATTAGAAATGAATGAAAAGCAACTGCAAGTTATACAAGCATGACTGATATAAGTACCAGTACTGACCTTCATCACATTAATTGATTGACAGATTCTAATACAAAAGACCTTTTAAAATAAAACAATTTGTAAAATAAAATCTATCAATGGTATATTTAATTAATTATATGGATTAATATATATATTTAATTTTTTTAATTGAAATGAAAATGTCCTTTCACTATCTTTGAATTATCATTTTTTTTCTTCAAAAAAGCAATATTGCACTAAATTTCCCTGCACTTTTTTTAACCCTAGTTATGTTGCTACTAAGCACAATTTAAAAAAAAGAAGACATACAGGAGCTATATGTGTCCTGCAAAATAAGATACAAGATAGAAAATACAATTCAAAAATATTACAAAGAATGCGCCACAAGTGTTTTTTGATTTGAGAAGAGTTTAATTGTGTCAGATATTATAATAAATCAGTGAGTTTTGCATGAGTGAGAGATCATATGTGATCAGAACATTCCCTTCTTATAGCGGTGGATTAACTCGGACACGTCCTCCTTACACACCTTGATCCAGCCGTCCTCCTGCATGTGGTAAACTAGGAGATAAAACATATGTAAAAACTTAATCTCTTAAGCACAGAGCATATACACACATGCAGCAACAATGAACATTAATGAATCAAGTAAATAATAATGTTCGACGGAAACACAAAAGTATTCTTGGGGACAAATTACAGATTTCTCCCGGCTTTAGGCTGAAACAAAATAGCATTTTACTGAAGTTAAATATGTTGTACCACCAAATAATTACTGTTAATGAAATTTATGTCTCAGATTTATTCCTAGCCAATTTGTAATACATTGCTGTACTTACGGTTGACCACACCACCAGAGTAAGCGTCTCTGTGTGTGGCATGAGCGATACCACGCCGACCCAGCTCATACGCCTCCTCCACAGTCATATCCTCACGATATCCACTGTCCACGACTCCATACGCATAACTGTTCCCACAGCCAGTGGAAAACATCCGGCCAGAGAGACGTGTGCCATTGTCATCCACATAGTACAGGCCTGGACCCTGATGTGAGGAAAATTATCATATGAACGTAACTGGAGATTATGTGCATAATTGTTACACATGAGATCTTACCAAGAACTTTACAATAATATTATTTATTGTATTATTTAATTTTTGTTGTATTAAAGTGTATTGTATTGTATAATATTATATGCTTAGACTGAGAACACCCCAAAAAATGTGCAAAAACAACATTTACAAAGCCTGTCATTTAAACACACAGACTTCACCTGCTTGTCCCAGCCGCAGATCATACTCCCCATAGACAGACCCATGCCTCTGTATCCCAGCATCATGTTGCACAGGAGTTTGGAGGCGGCAGACACTGAGATCCTCTGCTTGTTGCGTAGTTTATAAAGTCTGTTTTTAAAAAACACCATACTTAAAACTACATGTATTAATGATGAATAGCTGTAAATATTGGGATCAACATAATGGGCTGCATTTGAAAACTGCATTTTCAATTCCTGTACAATATAAGGTTAATATTTGATAGTTTTATAGTGAACAGATCAAAATTTAAGCATTTATTTACATATAGTCAAATCAAATGAAAAATATTGATCGACATACATTTACAGACTACATCACATATGATGACTTGATCTTCATGATGTTAAGTCGACATGCAAGAACCAATGAGATTTGACATTAGTTGACATTTGAGCAATGCCGTAGCTGGGGTCTCCAGGGCCCCGGTGTAGATTGTTGTATTGGGCCCCTCGGTTGAAATTGCAGGGCCCCCCTATAGCCGGGGGCCTTCAGAGTCGTCACCACCTTTCGTCCCGCCAGTGATGGCCCTGCATTTGAGGTTTATGTCGCCATGTTTGATGTAGTCTGTACATTCATGCATTCATCAGCGTTTTGATTTGATACTGAATAAAGGCTTAAATTTTAATCAGTTCATTATACAAAATGTACTTTAATACCTTTATGCCCTTTGGAGTTTAAAGTATTTTGATCCCATTAACGGTCATTGTATGGAAAATGAAACAACCAAAACGTTCTTCAAAATAATTTTTTTGTGTGTTCAGCAAAAGAAAGACAGTCATATGGGTTTTTGGTAAAACATGAGGGCGAGTAAATTATATCAGAATTTACATTTTCGGGTGAACTATCCATTTAAATCTTTTCTAACGCACTGATTATTTTTGTTTTATTTTATTTTTAAAATCTGTTCTTCTAATAATCTTTAACCAAAGCTTTAGACAGTACATTTTCTGACACAGCTGAACACAAACTGGTAACTTCATCCTGTGAGCAGATGCTCATCCCCTCCAGAAGCAAGCTGAGACAGACCTGCACTCTTTAGCCAGCAGTCTCTCCCAGTACTGACAGTCTGCAGCGCTGCCCGACATGGTGCCCAGCAGGTAAGGGTTGATCTCTATCACTTTATTGGCCTCCTTTGATGCTGCAACACATTGGGACTAGCATCATGATACGGCAGATAAATACATGACTTACAATTGTTGTGTTTTACTCTGAATCCAGTTATCAACATGAATTACATGCATGACATAGTTGTAAAATCAGCTTGCTATTGACTTGAGGAAGTGTTTTATACTCTTCAATGATGTATGGATTCTTACCGATGTATTTTCCAGCTGATGCTCTGGAGTCAACAGCCACGATGACTCCATGACGGAACTTAAATGCCAGGGTTGTGGTGCCATGATTCAGATCTATGGAAACGCCATCCTCACAACTGCATGATTTCAGAAACTTAGAGGGCTGATGGGAACACAATATGTTACATTGCATTTAGGCTATATATGTTTTTTATATATATTATTGAATATTTTTGCTGTTGCTGAGAGTCTGCCCCCTGTACAGGCTGTTCGGGTCGCGGGAATGGCGGTGTTTCAATAATAATATTATTATTAGTGTTTTTGTTGTTATTTATAATTGCTCAGACTTGCTGAAGAAACTATTTTTTCCACCATTTCTTCCTCTTCCACCTGCACTCTGTCTCCTCCTCTAATGGGTCTACCCTGCACCTTCTCTGGGCCAGCATCCTCTAAGTGCCTTTTTAGGGGCTTTCTTCTCAGGGCCAATGAGAGATGAGAATTTTTGTCTGACATCTTAGACAGATGCAATAATTAATGCATCCATGGCCAGGATATAATTATAAAATATGACATGATTTTAAAAGTGACATATAACATCGACTATGCAATACACTTTAATGTATTTAGTGCTAATAAAACGAGAAAATGTGTGGTGGGAGTACGTGACTAAAGACCGAAATGAGTGACCAGAGGTGTCAAGTCCAGGTTCAGAAAGTAAAATTCCTCCTCAGTATTTTGTTCCAATCACCTGGATTTGCTAATTAGCACAGTTTTTCAGCCAGGAGATAGAACTAATTAGTGAAATCAGCTGGCTGAGTTAATGGGTGGAATAAACATATGGCAGGACTCTCTGACCCCTGGAATTGACACCTCTGTGAGTGACTGTCACGCTCAATGCGTGACACTTGAGAGCCCTGCTTACATCCAAAAGAGCCATTCTTTTTTTTTTAAAGAAAGGGCAATTCAAGTAAATAGAACAGTAAAAGCGAAATTAGCTAACGTATTTTAGCCTACACGAAGGAAATACGATTCTCTACGGAAAGACAAAATGATTTCGAAACCGAAAGATTTAGAGAAACTGTTGTTTTGTGTTGGAGACCCCTGGGCTAAATGAACTGACCCTATTGAATTTGTCCTTAAAGTCTTTACTTTGATTTTAGTCACAAACAATATATAACCAAATGTCAAAATAAAGGCCATTGATTGACATTTTCCCCCTCTTGCATATTTCATTATTTTATTTAAAGATGTCATTATTTTTATTACAAAAAATGTAACACAAGGACTAATACGTAGGCCTATTTATCATTTGCAACATATTTAGGCCTACACAGTATTATTTATGCTTTTTAAATATTGTTTTGAAATCTATTTAATTTGACTTTAGATGCTTTTTTTATTATTATTAAAGCATATAAAATAACCAACAGTAATTGCTCAAAACATTATTTAATTGTCTTTGTGTTGCATTATTAACAAGTTTTGTTATTTTTATTAAAACAGATCTTTGTGTTTATTAAACATTAAAAAATATATTGTTCAGTTCATGTGCTGGAAATTGTATTTTATTGATGATTATCTGCACTCTACCATTTGCACAGTCCACAGGCCATTGAATTACGAGAATAAACATCAGACAACATTTTTTTTACAGCAAAATCTAACATCAAAACAGTAACCGAGTTGAAAGGATCCCTCTTCCAGAACAAATTATGACATCATAATGACATTATGACAGTTCAACTGGATCCAGTTTCCATCATTTGAACTGTCTCATGCACCAACCACTGAGTCCCGGTTTTAGAACTGCCTGGTGTTGAATCCGGGCTTATACTTATACATTGCCTTTCTGTGAGAGAAAGACAGATATAGATCAATATATTACCAATATAAGGCATTAGGGAGAATTAACACAAACCTTTGAATATGTACAGGTGCTGTGACATATTAAAGTAAAGAAATTGTAATTACATAACAAGTAATAATGTGTGACCTGTGTTGTGTTGTCCCTCATAGTTCCAGCTATCACAGAACTTATACATTTAGTCTTCAAGATATAAATATAAATAATAGGTTCAGTAATTTTCTATTTTTAAGAAGGGGAGACGCATACATGTAAAAAGTGTGAATGTGCAATATAGTTACATCAAATAATACCTGATCCGACCTTTAAAAATAACATGAAATAAAAAAATTTACTTAAAAAAACGAAAGTCATGATAACTATTTTGAGTAACACTTTAGTTTAGGGTCCATTCTCATTAACTAGCTGCTTATTAGCATGCTTATTACTGGATATTGGCTGTTTAATAGTACTTATAAAGCACATAATGCCTTATTCTGCATGACCATATTCTACATCCCTTATTCCAATACCTAAACTTAACTACCTTACTAACTATTAAGCAGTAATTAGGAGTTTATTGATGCAAATGTCGTAGTTAATAATAATGTTGTAGTTAATTAATGGTGAGAATTGTACCCTAATTTAAAGTGTGAGCCTATTTTCTGTGAACAATGTTTATTAATTTATGTGAATTCATTTAGCTGTATGTGATTCGGACTTGCCATTTTTAAATTCTTACATTTATTAAAACCAAAATTCATTGATACATCTCACCCAAGCATTTCTGTTTACACAGAGACTGAAACACCATTGGGTGCTTTTATTTAGACACCAAATAAAGCAAATATGATTTGATACACAACCTGATACACTTAATTCTACCTAGCAACTAATGGTCCTCAGTAATACCATTGGCCAATCATTAGCTGGCACAACACATTCTTCATTTTCAGAATTTAAGAATAACTAAAAAAAATGACATGCATAATACCATATTGTTCCATGGTTACTAAGCTTCATAATCATATTATAATGATGATGCATGGGCTTAAATCACACAGCTAAGTATTTAATGGACATCTATATTATTTTCATGTTAGACACATTTATCAGAAAATGCCTTTAACTACAGCAATGACAAATTTTAGTGTGAGAAATACGCCTCATAAGTGACATATTTTTTATAATGATATATCAACACTGATTAACCAAACCATTAGACCAACATCTATTGTACTGATACATAAAGTAAATTTTAGTCTTGTAAAACTAAATCATATGAAAACAAGTTACTCCAACAAGGAAGTTATTCATTGGATATTTGGATTATTCACAGGATGTTGGTGCTCTAAATTGAAATTAGAAGTGAATGAATAGCAACTGCAAGTTGTATTACAAGCATAATTCATTCACCACAAACTGTTCTTTGTGTGTCCCTATATGGCTATGATATACTGATGTACCAGTACTGAACTTCATTAGAACTTCATCTCATTATTTGTTAGACAGATTCTAAGGCAAAATCCATTTTAAAATAAAACACATTTTTTAAAATAAAATCTACCAATGGTATATTAATTTGATTATATACTGTAGATTAAAATTCATATCCAAATTTTACAATTGAAATGAAAATGTCATTTCACTATCTTTGTATTATTCTTCCAAAATGTTGTATTGCACTAAATTTGTCCCTGCACTTTGTTTAACCCTTGTATGTTGCGACTAAGCACAAACATTTTTTTTTATTAAAACACATGCAGGAGTTATGTGTGCTGCAAATTAAGCCGATTAAGATAATTTATTTGCTAAAAAAAGTAAAGTACAGAAATTACAATTAAAAAATATTACAAAGAATGCACCACAAGTGTTTTTTGATTTGAGAAGAGTTTAATTGTGTCAGATATTATAATAAATCAGTGAGTTTTGCATGAGTGAGAGATCATATGTGATCAGAACATTCCCTTCTTATAGCGGTGGATTAACTCGGACACGTCCTCCTCACACACCTTGATCCAGCCGTCCTCCTGCATGTGGTAAACTAGAAGACAAAGCATAAATATTTTATCTATTGTTAACAACAATAAACATTAATGAATTAAGAAAACAATAGTGTAGGACAGAAACACAAAAGGTATTTTTTGGGACAAAATACAGATATCTCTCAGCCTACAGCTGCAGGTGCATTGGAGTGTATTAGGACACTCCAATACACTAAATTAATAAAACTTCTAATCAGGTATGTGAATTTCTTTGGCCATTTCAAACTGACTATGCTTTCTTTATTTCTCATAATTAAATATCTTTACTTTTGTAACTACTTGTAAAGCTGCTTTGCAACCCATGCAAAATTGTGAAAAGTGCTATAGAAATCAATTTAAATGTAATTAAACAATACCCGATATTCAAAGTGTGGTTAAATTATTGAAAAGGTAAAGGTCATAATTATAAAACTTACTTCATGATTATGAATAATTAGATTTTTCCAACTCAAAACACATTTACTGTAAACTTTTTAAAATACTATTTAATTAGACTTTTCCCATTAATGCTACTTTAATGGCCTGTTGAATTTTGAAATGTGGAATGCAGCCCTTTGGGCTGTCAAAATATTATGAATTATTCAAACTAATTATTAAAATTATCCTGCCCAGTTCTCAGAAATTACACAAAAAATTAAAATGTAAAATAAATCCAGAAACGAAAAGTAACAATGTAAAATGTATTAAAATAATTTCAATTCATGTGTCACATTTAAATCTTCAGTGTAATGCGAGACTTTCATTGTGTTTTAAATCAGGAGCAGTTGTGCTGAGAGTTGAAGCCCGCAAAGACAATTGGCAGATAAATGTTACGGATGGTTTTATTCCATCCGCACGCACTGAAACACAGTAAATTGTCCATGTTCACATTCTTCCACCAACGAACGGAACTGTCTGCATGCACAAGAAGAATAAACCTTATGTTGCGCTGTTTTATGGAATTGCTTCTTGCAGTGCTAATGATAGATCATGTCAGAAGCAAAACATTCTACAGATTATATTTAATGTTGTGTCTGCTTACTTTATTTCTTCAACAGCTTCAAGTTTAACGCATTTTCGTGTTCAAATGCCGTTTTGTGTTTATTTTCACGCACAGCTTAGCCTACTGCACCTAAATACTGAGACTTTTCTTGGCGATTCGCAGTCTTTAAATAGGCCTATACATATAGTTTGCGTGATGCATGTCTAACTGGTAAACCAAGTGTGCTTGTGGCAGCGACCCGGGTTCAAACCCAGCCCATTCCTACATTCAAAGTAACAGTTACATACACCTGTTCCCATTTTCTCACTGATGTTCTCTGGAACTGGAATTCAAACAACATGCGGAAGGAATGAGTTTAACAACCTTTGCAATGTGGATCATATAGATCATGGACCAGTTTCAAGTTTTTATGGACATATGCTATTTCATATAAACTCTAGAGCGCTAAACACGAACCAGCACTGTGTATGTGCACATATTTCATCATGTCTTCTTCAGATGAAATATTATGTGCAAATAAGGACACTGATACAGCCATATTTAGTGATTAGTCAGACTGCACACAAACACCTCACACAACCTGCTTTGCTCAATTCTACCTAACAACCGTTGACCCAGTAATATGATTGGTCAAGCATTAGCTGACATGAAAAACCTGCAACTGTGAATTCTGTCTAACACTCTCCTTCATAAATTGAACTGGTTTGTAGTAGGCTTAGAATAATAATAAAATAAACCCCTAATAATGAAACACCTAGCCTAAATGTTTTTTGATTGAACCTGAATGATTCAGAATTTATAGGCTATTTACGACTTCAGTGTATTTTTATATTATCTTCTTCTTTTCTATTTCTTTTAACAAGCTATTTCTATGACAAGAGCACAACCAGGAAGAAACAGGAATAACTTTTTATAAATAGACCTACATTGTTTGTTTTTGTAGGCCTTACAGTTTTAGCTAGGCTATATATAGTGATGATATCCAAAACTGTTATGAAAATACAAAAGCAAACAATGTAGGCCAATTTATAAAAAAAAAAATTCAAGCCAGTTTTGCGTTAGCTGATATTTCAATTTCATCTTTAAATACAATGATATTTGAAAACAATGAAAAGCATATAGCCTACTTATATTGCACGACCTCTGGGTTGGGCTTTGATCGTTACCAGTTTCTGAACGCTTGAACAGAAACGCTTTTATTTGCCAGAATTAACTATATCGAGTCGCCTCAGTGAAATACCCATCTAAATGAAACCGAAAGTAGAAAATCGCAAGGAAAATGCGAACGAGAACAACCCTAACATGGGCTATAGCTTGTAGTCTTCGAAAAGGACAAAAATCCTTTTATTCTTAGTCTTAGTTTAGAAATAAATAAACGTTGCACGATGGAGCTTAAGATGCAACATGTAAAAGCGCTGCTCATGGATCTGGCGATAAGTTGTGTGAGTTACATACTGCCCGTGCCAGCCTATGCAACAGAGAGGGGAGACCATGCGGATTATTTGATTTCAAATAATATATTTATTAAAGACAAAGAATGAGAAACATAAAATAAAGTCAGTATAAATGTAGTTACAACTTGAAACGAAAACAAAAGCGATCAGGGTATGTGAAATGTCATGCAAAAAGAAACAAAAATCAGCAAAACGGTGCAGGAGAGAAGGAGAAGCGGTCCCCCCTTTTCAACCAAGTCTGGAAAGCTTTTAACACCCAGGATACTGGAAGCAACCACACGCGGTCCTGGAGAAATCATCTGCAACACCCCACACCTGCACTCCTCTCACCTATAGGGGAGACGTCATGAACAGCAAACCGCAAAGGAGGAGGAGCTGACTGGTCCGAGACCGTCACACCCCCTCCCTTAAAACAGAGGCCCCTAAAAGGCCTCTGCAAAAACCTTCAAAACCCCACACAACCAAAATAAACAATTTTCTTTTTTTTCTTTTCTTTTCTTTTTTTTTCTATCTAAAAGTGAGCACTTAACTTTAGTTCCGAGATATGGATAATCCGCATACATAGACTGGACAGAAAAACTCTTCTGTCCACAGGCCCCCAACACCAGCAGCTCCAATCGCCCCTCCTCATCCCAGAACTCCAGCAAATCCCGGTACCTGGAAAGCTACATTTAAGGAGACTAAGCAGAAGAAGAGAGTGTAGAAACAGGAAGAGAGAAAAATGGGACAAGACAAAACATTCAATCCAGCCCACCCGGAGCACGGGACAAAGCGTCTGCCATCACATTGTCCACGCCCCGAATATGCAGTATCTCTAAATTGTATGGCTGTAAAAATAAAACCCAGCGCATAAGGCGCTGACTCGGACTCTTCAAAGAGTGGAGGAATGTCAGTGGATTATGGTCAGAGTAAACAGTGATAGGAACAGCACCCCCAGCTAAATATACATCAAACTGCTGTAGACCCCAAACTAACGCCAATGTTTCCTTCTCAATAGTTGAATAATTCAACTGATGACAATTAAACTTTCTTGAGAAATAACATGTTGGCCGGTCCACACCCTTCTCATCACTCTGCAGGAGCACTGCACCAGCCCCCACATGGCTTGAATCAACCTGCATCCGGAAAGGCTGATCTAGACGGGGTGCCATCAAAACTGGAGCAGAGGTCAATAACAACTTGACATTATCAAAAACAATCTGAGAGGTCACAGTCCATTCAAACTTCACTTTAGCTTTTAACAGGTTGTTCAAAGGGGCTACTACCGTAGAAAAGTTGGAACAAAAACTACGGTAATACCCTACCATCCCCAAAAAGCGCTGCAACTCGGTTTTGGTGATAGGAACAGGAAACTTATCAATAGCCACCACTTTTGCATGGACTGGCTTCACTTGACCCTGCCCTACGATCTTCCGCAAATATTCAACTGTAGCCTGGGCAAACTCGCACTTGGCCAGATTTATAGTGAGACGAGCATCAACAAGCCTAGCAAAAAGAGCCCGAACACGGTCCAGATGTTCAGACCACTCCTCGCTATACACAACCACATCATCAAGATACACAGCACCCCCCTGCAAACCAGATACGACACGGTTCATAAGTCGCTGAAAATGTGGCTGGAGCGTTTCGCAAACCAAAACTCATAACAGAGTAAGAATATAGCCCAGATGATGTTATAAAAGCTGAAACTTCCTGAGCTCGAGGTGACAAAGGGACTTGATAATAACCCTTCAACAAATCAAACTTACTCACAAACCTTGCGGATCCTACACGATCAACACAATCTTCAACTCTTGGAAGTGGAGAAGAATCTGATTTCGTGATGTTATTCAATTTACGATAATCAGTACAGAATCTATATGTCCCATCAGGTTTACTGACCAATAAACATGGAGAAGCCCAACTCGAATAGGAAGGCTTAGCCAACCCATTATCCAACAGGGACTTCACCTCTGCCTCTAAATGTCGCTGTTTATCTTGTGACACCCGATAGAACCGCTGTCTTATTGGTTCTACGTCACCAACATCAATATCATGCTCAATTAAATGAGTACATGATGGTGAAAATAAAGAAGGAAAATCAGACAACAAAGACGACAGTTCTAATACCCGTTCCTCTGGCAAATGTCCAAACAAAGTATTCAACTCCCCCAGTTTTTCAGAGTTCCTCAGACGAGGTTTCAACATACCGTCATCAGGACCTACCATATCCTCACCACTACAAGCTGCTACCATGTAGGGAGTCTCCAAGGCCCTAGGAGCCTCAACAGCAGCGGCTAAAGAAACGGCCATCACCCGGTCACTAGACTCTGCTGTCCCAGAGACTGAAGACCTGCTATAATAGGACTTCAACAGATTTATGTGACAGAGCTGAGTAGAACGCCCGCGATTTGGTGTAGAAAGTAAATAATTCAGGTCTGACACCTGTCGAATCACCCTATAAGGACGCGTATATTTTGCAAGGAAAGGAGAATTTAATATTGGCAACAAGGCCAAAACCTGATCACCCGGACTAAAGACCCTTGGTTCAGCTCGACGGTCATACCAACTCTTCATTTTCTGTTGGGCTTTAGTCAGGTTGTCCGTCGCCATCTTACAGGCTAAAAACAACCTACGACGAAAACCATTAACGTAGTCCAACAGATTAACAGGAGACTTAGGACTCTTTAGCTCCCCCTGTAAAACTGCTAAAGGCCCACGATCTCCATGGCCGAAGACTAAATCATTAGGCGAGAAACCCGTACTCTCCTGGGTTACCTCTCGTGCTGCCAACATTAGCCATTGGAGCCCTTCTTCCCAGTCTTTGTTAAGCTCAACACAATAACCCCTGAGAAGAGACTTCAGTGTCTGATGAAACCACTCCAGAACCCCTTGGCTCTGGGCGTGATAAGCACTACTACGTTGATGTTTCACACGCAACTGCTCGAGCACTTCTCTGAACATGCGTGACGTAAAGTTAGATCCTCTGTCACTCTGTATTGTATGAGGGATACCGAAAATATAAATAAATTGTGAAAGGGATTTCACCACCGATCTAGTGGTTATTGTTCGCAAAGCATAGGCAGCAGGATATCGGGTTGACTGACACATCACCGTCAGCAGGTAACCACACCCTGACTTAGATGGAGGCAATGGTCCCACACAATCAATTAACAGATGTTCAAATGGTTTACCTACAGCTGGAATAGGGTAGAGTGGAGCTGGCTTTAACACCTGATTAGGCTTCCCTGTTAACTGGCATACATGACACGTCTTAATGAAGGATGCCACATCCTTCTTTATACGAGGCCAATAGAAGTACTTCATAAGACGGTCATAGGTTTTCCTTACCCCCAAGTGCCCAGCTACCTCCCCATGAGCTGTCTGTAGGACCAAATCTCTAAACTTAACTGGTACTATCACCTGAAATACTGGATCCTCAACCCCATCGTCAGTGTGAGAAGACCACTTCCGTATCAACAACCCGTCCTGAACCAAATAACCCCTTACTGCATTGCGCAACTCCTCAGGTGGTAACACCCCAAAGAACAGATCTTTTAATGTTGCATCCTCCTTTTGAGCTGCAACAAAATCACTGTGAGAGAGAGAAGGTGGTAGATTAGGCACAATAACAGACTTAAACTCTCTAGTCTGGGAAACATCATCAACGGCACGGCTCATAGCCCGTGTCACTGCACAAGCCGTAAAAACAGATAAATTCTGACCATGAACGTCACTATCATCTGCAATAGAGGGAACATTCTTAACAATTACAGGGGGCGGTATATCACGCCAAACACGCCCTCCAGCCAGATTGTTACCCAAGAGAAGATGAACACCCTCTATAGGTAAGGAAGGGCGGACTGCTATTTTTACTTCCCCCTGTACTAAGTCAGACTACAGATTAACTCTGTGCAAAGGAACAGAAACAACCTGCAATCCAATCCCCCGGACTAAAACATGGTTCCCAGTACTCGAGGCAACAGAAAAAGGCAACACAGACCCCAAGATAAAAGACTCAGACGCCCCTGTGTCCCTAAGTATCTTAACCGGCACCTGGATGGAACTACCCACCAGTGAAACTAAGCCATCTGTAACAAAAGGAAAATACCCACTTCCCCCCGTTACAACTGAATCAGCCCTACCATTTCTCTCACTAATTTCAGCAGAACTCAGGCCTGATGTCTGAGATGAAGTCACAACGTCTTCAGCTTTAGCCTCAGTCTCACCCACCAAAACTTTAGCAGGTATAACTGACTCAGATACAGCAAGTGTGACCCCCCTAACAACATCAGTACCATTTCTCTGACTTTTCCCCTTTAAAACAGGACAGTCCTTCTTCCAATGCCCCTTTTCTAAACAATATCGACACACATCAGCATCGTTCTTAGCCTGACCACCAGGTGTAAACGCAGAATACCTAGAGTCTCTGCGAAAACTCACAGCACCTCTGTGTGACTGACTTGAGTGTGAATCTATTTTTCTCTGAGTAGTTGACTCCAATGGACCCAACGAAGAAGACCCCAAAACTCTATTGAAACGTCCAAAACGTTGTTCCTGATAAACCTTACCTGTATTGCTTTCTTTTAAACTATACTTATGTCTCAAAGCGAAATCGTCAGCCATCACTGCGGCTTCCGCTGCGGTTTTCATCTTATGCTCAAATACATGTGTGGCAACACGCTCAGGAAGGATATTTCTAAACTGTTCTAAAACAATTAAATTAGACAATTCTTCAAAAGTAGTGACTCCCACTGCAGAGCACCAACGATTAAAGTGGCCATTCAATTCCCGCGCTACTTCTGTATAGGTCTGTTTGTCTCCTTTTCTCCAACTACGAAAAAGCAAACGATAAGCCTCAGGAACTAATTCATAGATTTTAAGCACTGCCTCTTTTACTCTGACATATATTTTCCTATCTGACATAGACAACGCAATAAACGCTTCTTGTGCTCTACCTACAAGAACACTTTCCTCTCCGCCTCACGCTCAGCCTCTCTCTCTTGACGTTCAGCCTCCCTCTCTCTCAGCTCTGCCTCACGTTGAGCCTCTCTCTCTCTCTGCTCTGCCCCAAGCTGAGCCTCTCTCTCTCTCTGTTGCATTTCTATCAACACTTTTTGTTGCTCAAACGTAAGTGACATTTTAGAAAACTCGGTCGAAAGAGGTGTCGACATTGCTTCTCCGAACTCTAACTCATCCATAATTAGAGATGCAGGTGACGAAAGAATATTCCTAACGACCAATTCCGCCTGAACTGACACTCTAATCCGGGCTAATTTCGCTGTTCTGGGTAAACCCAAGTCAAAGTTATAATGTTCACAAACTTGACGCAACTGATCCTTTGTCAAATTATTCAGAACCTCCACAGATGGAGCTACAAAAAAATCCTCCAAGCTAACCATAAAATTTTAACTAATTCTACAGCATACAATTCTTACAGATACTAAAGAAAACAAACGAGCTCACCTTTTCAAATTGTAAGTGTGGCCACAACACTGTGCATCAAGACGAGACAAAACGGAGCTGCCCTGTAAAAAAAAAAAAAAAAAAAAAAAACAGCGATCCTCTTCATGCATATCCCAAGGACAGAGATTTTTAATACACAATATCAGCTGTGCCTTAACTCCCCCGACAAAATGCCGTTAAAGCAGGCATCCACGACGGTGCCCTCTGCCCAGGATAGGACAAAAATAACAAACTAAAATAACAAACAAATATTTAAAATTTGACGGGCACTTGCAAAGCTCCCATAGTTATCTTATCGAATACTTTACCAATAACCTCAATCTTGCACGCACAGTGCAGACCAACACCCACCAGACAATGGCTAATCGCAAACTCTTCAACCTGGCTAACTTCAAAAACAGCCCAGGCACAAATTTAACAAAAATATTCTCCTCTTCTCCACACCAACAAAAATAAATAATTAAATAATTTTGAACGCAACTAATTTTCAAACTAATCCACATGCGTCTTCCCAATGATTCAAAACAAAACGTTCAACTCAATGAACTATCAAAGCGCTTTCCAAATCAAACGTATCTGAATGAAACGGTCCTAATATTTTTAAAGCTTCCAACGCCCCAGGCCATTCAAAACCAGTTATAAATATCAAAATATATTTACCGATGATGTTTCAAATCCTTATTTTAACGAGCCCCCCAATCTGTTTGTCGTTTCAGATCCCGAACGTTTCAAATCCCGGACGAGCCCCCAATCTGTTACACACTGCCCGTGCCGGCCTATGCAACAGAGAGGGGAGACCACGCGGATTATTTGATTTCA
Source organism: Siphateles boraxobius (assembly GCF_051911475.1). Classification (NCBI taxonomy): domain Eukaryota; kingdom Metazoa; phylum Chordata; class Actinopteri; order Cypriniformes; family Leuciscidae; genus Siphateles; species Siphateles boraxobius. The sequence goes on from NW_027508953.1 coordinate 5,405,876, forward strand.
AATAATATATTTATTAAAGACAAAGAATGAGCAACATAAAATAAAGTCAGTATAAATGTAGTTACAACTTGAAACGAAAACAAAAGCGATCAGGGTATGTGAAATGTCATGCAAAAAGAAACAAAAATCAGCAAAACGGTGCAGGAGAGAAGGAGAAGCGGTCCCCCCTTTTCAACCAAGTCTGGAAAGCTTTTAACACCCAGGATACTGGAAGCAACCACACGCGGTCCTTGAGCAATCATCTGCAACACCCCACACCTGCGCTCCTCTCACCTATAGGGGAGACGTCATGAACAGCAAACCGCAAAGGAGGAGGAGCTGACTGGTCTGAGACCGTCACATGTGCTACATTACAGCACAAACGCTTTTTTAAAGAATATATAATAATAATAAGAAAATGTTAGCATATATTGCAATATATTTTAATATAGCTACAGTAGTAAAATATACAATACATAAAGTCAAATATATGACATACTAGCCATAGTTCACACTCTGCTGTACACATTTATTGATGTTTCTTTCCATCATCAATCTGAGCATGACATTTAGCATTGTTTAATTTAACTGTATTATATTTATTATATTCGCAGTTGATGTCATTAGGAATTCAAGTTGTGATGATGTACTACGGTCGTCAGCTCATCAAGTCAGGCTGCATGAGTACAGGCAACCTTGTGTCCTTCATCCTGTACCAGGGTGACCTGGGATCATACATTGGGGTATGGACTCATTTTGTTCTGATATAGCCGTCTGTCGAATCTTCACCAATTGAACATGCTGAACCAGAATTAAAATGTCTGAAAAGTGAAGTGCTGTAATCAGGTGACTGTCGGAGTTGGTCTGCGTCTGTGGTTGCAGTGTGAATTGGCCTTTAGTAAAAATTGCATCCATGTAATATTATTATAAATCCCAATACAAATGTGGCACTATTTTTTAACATTTTGTATAAAACTATGGAGTCAGTGAACTCTTGTTCTGTCCACAGTCTCTTGTCTACATGTATTCTAACATGCTAAACTCCGTGGGTGCGGCTGCTAAAGTTTTTGAGTACCTGGACAGAAAGCCACAAGTGGGCATGGATGGAAGTCTTCATCCTGAAACCTTGACTGGTAAAGTCCACTTCAACAACCTCACCTTCTTTTACCCAACTCGTCCTGATCAACCAGCCCTCAAGGTACAATGCACTCAGAATGTGCATATTATGTTATAAACAATATATACATTATTGTCACTATTTGTGGATTTAATTAATCTAAATACAGTTAGATAAATAGATTACTCTAAGTAACGTACATTTTGAGTTACATTTACATTACTTCATTTAGCTGACGCTTTTATCCAAAGCGACTTACAATTGCTATATATGTCAGAGGTCGCACGCCTCTGGAGCAACTAGGGGTTAAGTGTCTTGCTCAGGGACACTCAGGGACACTTACTGAAACTTTATATTTTATATTTTCTATATATCTCCAAATAAATGTGTTTGTATATTGTATACAAATTCTGTATATTTGTTTTAATTAATATGCTGTGTTTGATTGATTGATTGTTTTCAGAACTTCTCTCTGGAGTTGAAGCCGGGTCAGATGACGGCTCTGGTGCGAATGTCAGGTGGGGGGAAGAGCACCTGTGTGAGTCTGCTGGAGAGATTCTACCAGCCTCAACAGGGACACATTCTGTTAGATGGACAACCACTGCAGAACTACCAACACAAATATTTGCACCAGAAGGTCATTTCGGGATTATTAAATCATCGCATTGCATTATTATGTCCATTGTGAAATTATTTGACTCTAATATCCTTGCTGAATTATACTTTAGGTGGCCATGGTAAGTCAGGACCCTGTACTTTTTTCTGGCTCCATCAGGGACAACATAGCTTACGGTTTGACTGATTGTGATCAGAAAAAGGTGGAGGATGCAGCCAAAGATGCCAATATTGTCAGTATTATTAGTTACTACAGCCTACAGTTTTCTAGCTAGCAATGCCTTCGTCACGGAAATGTATACTACCTGGATGCGATTACGTAGGCTACAAAACAGATCGGTGTCATTTTTGTCATTTCCGAAAAACAATCACATCAAGAAGAGGTGGATTCATTTTGTGAAGAGCCACCTTGATGAAGAGCTGAGGATCACCGCCAAAACCCGCCTCTGTAATGATAATTTTACACGGGATAGTTTTATAAACTTTCGTCGGAGACAAGTGTGATTCACTGATAATCCGCTGGTGGTACTGGTGAATGGGGCCGAAACGACTACCTCCCGCCTCGGCCTTAATCCTCCCGTCGCGCCGACAACTGGTGCCATCATCGGCAGTGCGTGCCCACCAATGAGTGTAAGTTGCCTTATGTGCTTATGTTATAATTATAATAGCTAACGTTAGTATAGTTGGTAGTCCGCAGTAACTCTACTAATGCATCCATTCCGGCTGAAGCGGTGACAGTTGAGTGTGCGAGGGCAGCTTTCCCTTGAGTGGGAGTTGTTTCAGCGCAGCTAGCGGACACGCCCCCAGCATTTAAGAGCAGAGATACTGCTAATTTTTCAAGATTTTGATAGCTTATTTTATGTACTTGCCGGCTTTTTTATCATTCAAATTTGGCTGGGTGGCTAAACAAATTTTTCTGTGGTGTGACAAACTCAGAACACATACTTAATTTTGACTTTACAGGGACTTTAAAGCCAACCAACCCTGTGACGTCACGCCGCGAAAGATATAACAGTGTTTCTTTTTTCTTTTATATGTTTACATGTGTCATGTTTCTTATATAATTGTTGATTATAATGGAAATCCATGTAAATCATATAAACTTGACTGCTTCATTTCCCTTTTAATTTAAACACAGTGAACTGCAAAGCACACGCCATTGAACGGCGAGCTCGGTCATTGGCTGTGCTGAGGTAACTGCTTAAACCTATGACAGGGCGACTTAGACGCGCAGTCCAATCAGCGCATTTCCCGCGCTGGTGCGTCAGAGCCCGCCAAGATGGGCGTGGCCACGGCCTATAAATTCGCTCATCTGCTGTCATAAATCAGATCTAATCCACTTCAGCGAACCTTTACTTCGCTGAATCCTCCGGATTATTGTTGCCTTCGCCGCTGCAGACACGCCACAGCGGGACCAGCCTTTGAGGACGCCGGCTTCTCCTGCCGCCTTCACAGCTGATTCTGCTGAGCCATCCGGCGCGTCACTCATATTCTTTTACTGCTAGTGTTCGCCGCTGGCTTTTTTTCTAAGGCTTTTTTTTTGCGAGAGACCCGTGTTCGAAACCCGGTTCTGGCAGCAGATAAAAATTATAATGCGCTCTTGCCTGAGCTCGCGGCCAGCTTTCTTAAGCCCCTTCCGTGGCTCAGTGGTGGAATCTGAGATTCGTGCTAGAGACTCGAGTTCGAATCTAGGTTGCGCTGAAACCTTTCACCAAAGTGAACGAGCTCATGTCGGCCTGCCCCCACGTGACTCACTCTCTTGGCAGCGTCTGAAGACGGGGTTGGTCGGGCTCAACTTGACACCGCCTCCCATGTAATTCCAGCGATATATGCTCCTCTGTAAATATAAGCTGTTCCACATTTCCCAGTACTCTTCTATCAGGTGGCTGGAAATGTCAATGTTGCAGTCATTGGGCCTGTTACAAAGCACGCTCACCTGTAAACAGACGCCGGTTTTACGGTGACTCAAACAAAGGAAAAAGAGCTCTTCCCTTTCTGTCTGATATGTAGGTAACGTGCCCACTACAAGTACGCACTCCTACAAGCTCTGAATATTTCCTGTATGCATCTCTGCACACAAGCACTGTTTACACAGTCCAAAATATTTCCCAGCTCATGCCGGAAGTTTCATAAAGGTATCATGCGTGCCTACTGTCATGTATGCACCCCTGCACAAAAGCACTGTTCACACAGTCCCAAATATTTCTCCAGCTCATGCTGGAAACTCCATAAATGCAGCACGCGTGCCTACTGTCATGAACAAACCGCTGCACACAAGTTTATGCTTAAAACGTGTTCATAAACACTCCCCCGGCTCGCGCTGGGAGTTTTATAAAGTTAGTTTTACCACATGCACCCCACACTCAGAGGTTATCAACCGACACTTTCTCTCTACGTGACTGCTGTGAGAGAGACAATAAGGATAGATCGTGTGCCCAAGCTACAGTGCGCACATCTATACACAAAACTATTCCCGCTGCTCAGCACGCGGGCGCGCCTCTGAGCGCTGTAATCCTCAGCGTCATTGATACAAGGCAGTTTGACGGTCGGGTCCCTGTCTCACAGCGATCCACCCCCATGCTCCATTCAACCTATAACAGTGCAGGCAAAAGCCTGGGAAGCTATCCCCAACATATCAAAATGGGTGTTTGAACACTATGAAACACGGTTACTCGCTACAGTTCGCTCGCAGACCGCCACGCTTTTCAAAGCCGTGGTCGAGACGAAAGTGAGAAAAGACTTTTCACATGTTCTACGCACTGAGGTGTGCAAATTACTAGAGAAAGGTGCTGTTGAAACAGTTCCCCCCTCACAAGGCGGGATTCTACAGCCGTTATTTTCTCATCCTGAAAAAGAATAGCGGTCTTCGACCCATCCTAGATCTCAGACATTTTGAACAAAGCGCTGATGACTCATCACATGCCATTTCTGAGAATTCGCTTTCGAGGGACAGACATACAATACACACTACTACCATTCGGCCTGTCATGGGCTCCCCATACATTCACAACATGTATGGACGCAGCACTTCCCCCCCCGAGACAGCGGGAAGTGCGAATACTGAACTATCTCGACAATTGGCTAGTCATAGCACAATCAGAGAATTGGTTATAATGCACAGATCCTGCATAATCAGCCACCTAGAATGTCTGGGTCTGAGGATTAACTTTTCATAGAGCATGCTATCTCCTAGCCGGAAAATTTCCTTTCTGGGCATAGTGTAAGACTCTGTGTAAATGAAAGCGGGTCTCTCGTCAGAGTGCGCGCACACCATTCGATGCGGACTATTGCACATGCACCCTCTCCAGCGCTGGCTAAACAGCCGTATTCCGACTCACGCGTGGCGTTACGGCCACCTTTTAATTAGAGCAAATCACGGCTGCATCAGAGCCCTGACACCCTGGAAAACCGTAGACTGGTACCAGTCCGGTATGAGTTTGGGCGTGAGTTTGAGGAGGAAAATGTTCACGACAGATGCCTCCAAAATAAGTTGGGGAGCCCTCTACGAGGGCAGGCCTGTCTCCGGCCTCTGGTTGAGCCCGGAGAAGCACCTACACATAAACTGTCTAGAAATGAAAGCGGTTGCTTTGGCACTCAGAGCTTTGCTTCCGTACTTTAAAGACGAACACGTCCTGGTCCGAACGGACAGCATGACTTTGAAGTGTCTTACATAAATCTTGCTTGACTCAGATCGAGCTACCTGCACAATATGGCCCGAAGTGTCCCTCTATGCAATCTGCGCTCGTTGAGAGTGACGCATGTGCCAAGCGTTCTGAATCAGGGTGCGGATACGTTATCCAGAGACAAACTTCTCCAAGGGGAATGGTCTCTCCACTCTCTGACGATTCAGTTGATGTGGAAAACCTTCGGTGAGGTTTCTCTTCGCCTCTGAAGAAAACACTCACTGCCCACTGTTTTACTCCAAAGCATGGACGCGCTCACCCACAAATGGCCGAATCATCCTCTGTATGCTTTTCCCCCGGTCACGATGCTACCTCAGGTCATCACTCGGATCAGGTAGAGGAAATGTGCAGTGCTTCTCGTCTTTAAAATGTCATTGTTATTACCTATAAACTGCTACACAACTGCTGAAAATAGTCTACAAAACTAGAAAAATTAGGGTTTATGTAGGGATATTTTTGGATTAATCTTTTAAACATATATGTTTCATTGCAATCATGCTTCTTCCATTTTCACACAAAATGTTTGTTTTTATGTAGCCTTAGAGTAATGCCGTTATAATTTACACAGCCCCTAAAGGGACGTGGTGGAAAAATTACGTATTTATACCGATTTTTATCAGGCTCTGAAAATTCTTCAAAAAGAACAAAAAGAATGGCCTTCTCAGCTGTCATAGTTCCAACTCTTGCGTCATCAGAAAGGGTGATCAACGCACCACCGTTTCCGTTAAAAAAAAAACGTTTCGCAACTTTTTTCGCGGCTGAACCCAGGCCAGGTTTTGCGTGGGAACGCAAATGTCTGTCAGGGAACGCAGATTTTCTCAGTAGAACGCAAAAGTTTTGCGAGGGAACGCAAAAGATTTGAAAAGTATTTTTTCTCCCATCCCATTTTTTTTCCACCACCACGTCCCTTTAGGAGCTCCATAATAATTTGCCTTTAAGATTTGGCAATTAATTTACTTGATAAAGTTAGCCCTACTTACGTCGACTCCGACAGGTACTGCGAATTCCTGGCATTTGGTTCCAAAACTATAGTGATATGATCATAGACAGTAAAAGAAATGGACACAGCAACCCCATTGACTTCAACAGAGAAAAGTTAAGTCAATTAGAAGCAAGGGGGTAATCCACCAGCCGGAAACTGAAGCCTCCCAGGGGCTGACATTGTAGCAGAACTTCACCTGCTGTTAGCATTCCATTGACTCTCATTCATTTAGGTGTCACTTTGACAGCGAATAACTTTACATCTGAGGCGTTTAAAGACTCCATTTGTCCATTATTTATTTCTAAAGAAACACAACAATGTATAAAATGCTCCATTACCTTGTATCTTACGTTATGGCCCCGTAGAAGCAGTTTTTGTCAAAATAGGCTAACGATTGCGTCATAACCAATTAACTCTCTTATCCTCCTATCTGTACGGTAATTTCTCTACTGTGCGACAGAGAGTCGCGTGTTATGACGCAATCGTTAGCCTATTTTTACAAAAAACTGCTTCTACGAGGCCATAATGTATAAGTCGTGAAGATGCGTTTGCTTAAAGCCGAACTGTGACGCGGAATTATATTTATATCCACTTATATCCAAAAGAGCCATTCTTTTTATAAAGAGAATGCAATTAAAGTAGGCTAAATTAAACTGTAAAAGCGAAATGACCTAAGTGTTTATATACATTTTATTATGATTTTGAAACCGAAAGATTTAGAGAAACTGTTACATGTAGTTTCAACTACGACCAGAAAATATAGCCTATAGCCCAGGGGATAGCTCGTGTCTAACTACCAGTAGCTCGTGGCCTGATTGGAGGTAGCTCACCAAGCAAGGTAGTTCACATATCGCGTCTTTTGCTCGCTCAAGTTCGTTATTTCAAAAGTAGGAACCTCATTATTGAAGCGACGCGCTCATTTTTTTCCAGGCGCAGCGAGATGAAAACATCCCTTAGCTACTAAAACTTCTTTGTCATTGTGGAGAGCATAGTGCATGGTTGCATAGCAACGACAGACGCCACGAGAAAATCGGACCGAATTTTACTATTAATAATGAAAGATAAGCTAAGTAATGTGCATTGTAAACGTCAGTAATTTATCTTTTTTGACTCATTCTTTTTTATAAAAATGATTTAAAGGATAGCCTATTTAAAACAAACAAGCAAACAAATGAAACTAAGCCTACGCTATCTGCGAATAGCATCTGTAAATTATGTTCTTCTGTTTGCTTCAGCTGTTTAAGAATATTTGATATAAACATGATAATTTTGTGATTCTTTGAGGAAAAGGTTCTGTACACTGCTGGCTAACCAATAGTAAGTAAGTAAGGTTTATTTCTATAGCACATTTAAAACAGCTCGCACTGACCAAAGTGCTGTACATAGCGCTGTAGCAACAGGGTAATAAAATAAAGTAAAATACAATTACAAATCAGTGATTTAGGCTAAATCCACATTACGAGACAAACACTTAATTATAAACCTAGCAGAATAAGACAATTAAGATGCCGGGAAGGCCATAAGACAATTAAGATGCCGGGAAGGCCAATGTAAAAAGGTGAGTTTTGAGCCTGGCTTTGAAAATCAAGATTGAAGGGGCACTTCTAATGTCAGATGGCAGTCGGTTCCACAGCTAAGGCCCAGCAACAGAAAAGGCTGTTTTACCTTTTTGCTTAAGCCGGGACCATGGAACCTGGAGGAGGCCTTCACTGGAGGATCTGAGGGACCTAGGACCTTTGTAAGGATGAATGATATCTGTTATGTAGCTGGGGGCCAGGGCGTGAAGAGATTTAAAAATCATAGGAGCACGAGTCTTTCAGCGTCATCAGTATCTATATAGATTCATCTGATACAGGTTAAAGAGGTGTTGCATTGGTATGGTAGCCTTACTATCCTATACGGAAACAAGTCTGGACACTGACACACCCTATTCAAAAGAGCATTATCCAGATGGGTTGTTAAGTTTATTGCCTTTTTAAGTTTATTGCAGAGCAAACTATATTATAAAAATGTGTCATAGCCTAAATGAACTGACCTTATTGAATTAGTCTTTAAAGTCTTTTGTCTTTACTTCGATTTTCTAGTCACAACCAATGCTGTTCAGATGTAACATCTATTGATAATTTTTCAATATCGAGTTGCAATCTAATTGCCTAGAAATATCCAAGAGCTTTTTAAACTGAGAGAAAACACGTACAGTTTCAGAGGAATATCAATGTTTAGTAAACCATTAATTTGAACAAATAGTAAGTTCCACTGTATAACAACTCAGGGTGTTATCCTGTAGAACAACAGTAATAATGATTTTAAAGGTAAGTAAAAACTTACTGCAACTGAAATTTCAATTTAAAAAAAGAATCCTAGATGGATATGAGCTGGAATAGTGATTTCCTTTGTTGATTTTTATTTAGTTTGAATATCTAAGTGATGCAAACAATTTAAGTAGCTAAAAAATATAATTGAAGTGGGGGTAGGACAAGAAAAGTACCCCCTTTGAACATGACTGTTATTTGGACCATTTGCTGATGATCTTTTTTGTTGATTGTTTGTTCTTATTTAGTTTTGTTGCTGTTTTTTAACATGTTCAATAAATAAAAAAATCTCTTTAATGTGGCTTTTTTTTTTTAAAGTTTTTTTTTTATTTAAGCACATCAAAAAACCAACAGTAATATTGCATAAAATGTCATTTAAATGTCTTTGTGTTGCATTTATTTTAGCAAGTTCTGTATTGTTTACTAAAACAGATCTTTGTGTTTATAAAACATTTAAAAAAATATTGTGCAGTTCTTGTGCTGGAAATTGTATTTTATTGATGATTAACTCTAAACTGTCTACCAACATGCAACTACAAGCCATGGAATTAATAAACATCAGACATTTGTAGGATTGAAAATAATCTAAGGTATTTGAAATGAACAAAGACATTTGCTTTACTGTTTTCCACTCGTTTCTACCACAAGGACTATTTGGAGTTCCCAAAGGCACAGATGGGCTGATAGTGATCAAGGCCTGTAGGCCAAGATGTGTGTACCTCTGGGATCTATGAATTGTCACACCTTTAGTACAATGGGGGGAGTTATAATTATCTGATTGGTCAGTTTGAACGTCTCACATTTGGGTCAAGTCAAGGTCAAGACAATTCTGACTGTGTTCAGAAAAAGGTGGAAGATGCAGCCAGAGAAGTCAATGCCCATCATCAGTAGACTAGAAAAATCAAATGACACAGGTATACATAAAGAATCATCCTTGGCCCACTGACGATGTCTGCCTGGCCCTGGACATTATATACAATAATTTTAGTTTTATATCACATTTCAGTTAATTACAGTGAATATTACCTTCCAATTAGTCAGTTTATTAGACACAGTTTATTTAGGACAGTTTATTTGCATGTGCATTAGATGTTGGAAAGCGTGGTTGTCTTCTCTCTGGGGGTCAGAATCAGCGAATTGCTATTGCCAGAGTTCTAATCAGACAACCTCAGGTGCTCATATGGATTAGGTCACCAGCAGCCTGGACACTGAGCTTGAACGCATGGTAAATTGTTTGATATTTTTTCATTGAATCCTTGAAGTATGTTGTTTTACTAAATAAGAAGCTCATTGATAATGATAGTACCTATAGTACAATGTTCAGATTCTGCTGTATCTCTTCATATGTTCACTTTCATCTACTTTTGACTATCCCTGCTTTGCTTTATTCCAATAAAAGGTTCAGGATGCTCTGGCCCGCCACCCTAACCAGACTTTGCTGGTGATCACACATAGGCTGAAAACAACTGAAAGGGTAGACCAGGTCGTTGTGATTGAAAAGGGGAGGTTGTGGAGCAAGTGAGGAACCAGGAACTGAAGAAGCAAGGCAATTACTATGAACTGAGAGAAAGGCTCCTTAATGTGGGAAAATAAGGTGATAAGAAGTAAAACAAGAATAGGTTTCTTAGTTCTTATAAGCATTTTACAAGAATGCATTACTCTTTATAATAGGTTGCATATTCATAATGAAACAGAATTTGTTTCCTTTTAAATAGCACTGTATTAATATACACTTTTTGTTTTTGAGGGTCAATTTTGTATTGTTTCCACTTTGTGAATGACCAGTGAATATTCCAGAAGTTGAAAGCCCTCACTATCATCAAGAATCAGGCAAAAGCAGTAATATATAAAACAGCAATCAGTGCGTGTATCATGTCTATATAAGCAATATTTTGTTCTTATGCCTATATTTTTTTCATGACCCACTTTTTCATTCTGCTTAATATGCCGATGTATTCTTGAGAAATTCTTTAATTTTCCTAAAACCTGTGAATGCAATTATCTGCTTATCACAAGGTGCAACAAAGGTAATAAAATATTGATGAACATTGCACAAGGAAAAAAGAGAGAATCTTTTATTGATAAACCACACATGGGAATCAAACTACATTTTCACACTTTCATTGCCTTGGATGGCTCCATGGAATATCTGGGTCATAGAATGTAGGAAGTTGGTTTCCCAGAATACATTTCTCTTCCATAGCTTCACTGTCAATAGTAACAAGGTAGGCCACACCTCCACTGGAACCATCTCGGCTCATTGCCAGTGACAGACCTTGAAGTACAAAACACATTGTGAATTAGAACAGATTCACAATTCAAGTAGGCCTACTGAAAATAATTTTAAGATAGATATTAATGTTGTTCTACATCACATACTGCAATTTGTTTGTGAGGATATTTTGCAATGCTAACTCACTATTTTAAGTAAAAAGTAAAATTTAAGTTGAAATGTGATTGAACATAAGGGCTGTAGACCATGATCTAAGGCAGGCATTCTCAACTCTGGTCCTCGAGGGCCAGTCCTGCAGAGTTTAGGTCCAACCTTGATCAAGCTCACCTGCCTGTAGCTTTCCAGTAATCCTGAAAGTCTTAATTAGCTGGCTCAGGTGTGTTTGATTGGGTTAGAGCTAAACTCTGCAGGACAGTGACCCTCGAGGACCAGGGTTGAGAATGCCTGATCTAAGGACTATTAAACTGGAAAAGATGCATGACCATAAAATAAAAGTAAACAAATAATGCATTTTTAAACATGCTTATGCTGTAACGCACAGTTGATCACAAACTCTTGGCACTCCTGTCTGGTCATGTCTGCTCTGTATTCAGCATCAACAAAGCCATAGATGTAGAAACTTCCAGAGCCACCCACTGCAAACGGCTGTCTGCTTAATAACCCATTAAGAGTTGCATAGACCTGGAAAGACCAGAACCAGAGGAAAGAATACCAATATGAATCTGCAAATAATCATACAGTATATCATATAAAATACAAATGATCTAATGAATGTAAATGTTAATTTGTCTAAACACTTCATTTTCTCCACTTCAATTTTGACGGGTCTTCATGAAGGATTAATATAATAAGTTATTTACACACAAACTCGTGCATTTGCACACTTTAATCACAGATACCTGTCCACCGGCCCTCTTGTCCCATCCAGCAACAATGAGATGAGCTGATAGTTCCTCTTTATACTTGTAAGAAATGTTCTTCACCAGAGTAGCTGCTGAACACACCAATGGATCCTTATCCATCTCAATACTAGCCATAAAAAAAGATGGTGCAAACTTTAAAACCATCCATTATATTCATTATTAAGTCTATGGGTTTGGAATGACATGAGGGGGAGTAATTGATCACAGAATGTTCATTTTTGTGTGAACTAACCCTTTAATTCATTGGCTTCTTTCTGAAATACTTTTGTTGGTGGACAAAAAAATACAACCTTTTTTTGAAAAGTAAGTAACTCAATATTAGCCTCTTAATATATTCTGAACAACACCCCACTTTGTGTGTGGAGAAGGTACTGGAGAAGAAAGACTTTAATCATTAAACACAATGCTACATGAAGAAACACTACCCAAACATTAACATCCACCGACAAAGATAAAGGAAGAACACCGGGAATATATACATGGCAAACAAGGGGAGCTAACAAGATTAATTAATAAGACACAGCTAAACTAAATTAACTAATGAGGATGGTGATCATGGGAACAAGGAGTGGCGGGAAACTGAACACAATGAACACAAAAGGAAGTCCAGAAACAGACAGACATGTAATATTGTGGTATTGATTGAATTTATCAAAAATTACCTGTGAACATCTAATTGGTAGTTGACGATCTCAGCAATGGTTTGTGCATCAGCAGCTGATCCAGATAGAGCACAGTAGATCTTATCATGGAGGGGGGAAAGCTTGTTCATCACCCGATTCACCACAGAGGCCCTGATAAAAAAATATGGCCAAACTTCTGGTTTTGAACATTGTTTTCAACAAAAGCTTTTACTACAAAGAAAATGTCGATTAGGAAAACCGAATAAAAGCCTTTGATTTGTTAAAAAAGTTAACATCCTGAAATGGTGAAATTTTTTAGTTCCTCAGACCGTAGTTCCTATAACTCTTTCGGTACCTAGTCTAGAGCGAGGACTTTTTTAGTTCCCTTTCCCTAGGTCTACGTTGATTGGTTCAACTTATAAGTCACGCCCACTGTCAACACAGAACTTCCAGCGCACTGTCTGCCATAGATATAGTCGGCAACTAGTCATAGTTGGGGGCGTGGTCGGCGTGGTGGAAACACCGCGAACGTCGTGTGTATTTGAATGACAAAATGTCGTATTTCATGTCATTGACGCCTGCTGACCGGGAACGGTACATTGCAAAATTAACTGCAATACATTATGATTGCCCTTATTTAATTCAAAACTGGATCAATGACCCAACCAAATGGCCGGAGGTGTCGTTTTTTAGACATATTTTTTTATCTGGTTGAAACTCCAGGTAAGACATCGCGGTAGCTGTAAGTTAGCGGTAACATAGCCTATAACTCAATCAACTTTAGTATATGTTGCATACTATATAAAACCTTGTCACTTACCAATTGTACATATGCTTCACTCCGAACTATTAATCCTTTTGTAAAACGGTGATCAGTAGAAGTTGCCGAGGGACTGTACTGACAGTGATCCCTAACTCGCAGACTGCAGTGTGTATTGAGTGTAGACCGTAGCAATTGGCCTATCAAGCGAGCCTTCAGCTAATAACTCTAATGTGAATGAGACATCCCTTATAAAAAAACAACTATAGGAATCTAGTAGTATTTTAGGACAAAATATTATAGTAATCCTATAGGAATACTATAGTATTTTGGGACATAGGCTACTATAGAAGTACTATAAAGGTATTACAGAACATCACAGAAGTATTACACTACTATTTATTGCTTGTAGCCATTTTATCCTCCTTTCCGGTTCTGTGTGTTTATTAGGAAGGATGTAGAACTTCAATTCATAATTTGTTTGTTTATTGGCGGTACCGAAAAAGACACAGCACCTCTTCGGCATGATTGTCGCGTGTATTTCAATGAGCGCCAAGGCAATAGCCGTGTTTCCACTGTCGGGCCAGGGCCGGGCCAGGGCTAACAGCGAGCCGAGCCGAGCCAGTGGCCTCAGGCCTCAAGCACCGGGTTTCCACTGCCGGGCCAGGGCCGGGCCAGGGCTAACAGCAAGCCGAATCGAGCCAGTGGCCTCAGGCCTCAAGCACCGGGTTTCCACTGCCGGGCCAGTAGCCTCGCAACGCTGCCCTAAACCCACATAGCATGTACATTAACATAGCATGTATATTAACTCACCGGCCGTGGCTGCAATAGTGTCCCGACTTGTCTCGCGAGTCGCCACTAACAGAGGGACGGTGACCCAGCACACCGTCCATCAAGTCGAACCATGGAAAGTTTCTTCTCCGAGCTCCGCTTTGTCCATTGTGCGTTTTAATCGCCTTGTACAATACTGCGCCCGCAACTTATTTATTTTTTCCCGAACTTGAAGCGTTGCTCGCTGAATGCTTAGCTTAGAAAATTCACCAACGATGTATTTTATAACGTCCTTGTTTCTTCACACGCCGTCAAATTGACGTTGTACCCTTTCTTCTGCCCAAATGCTCAGAAGAGCTTTGGTATCTTCGACAGACCAATACAGGCGATTCTCCATTTCGTGCAGCGATTATCTTTTTGTGCGATATAAAAAAGTGAAATGTGCAACTTTCCCTAACACCGATAAACTCCGCCTTTTACCTTGCCCACGCCTCTAGCCCGAGCTGGCCCGCTTTGGCCCAAGGTATTCAACGGGCCAGAAATCCTGGCCGTTGGCCCTGAGTAAGCCCCGATCAAGCCCCGGAAGTGACAGTGGAAACGCGACTGGCCCTGGCACGCACTAGCACGGCTCGGCCCTGGCCCGGCAGTGGAAACGCGGCTAATGTTTTACCCCACGGGCTAAATTCACATCACGTGACGGGGCGTTCCAGGGGGCGTTCCCAGACCAACCGACTGTCTCTATACCGGCTGTGTGTTTTAGCACAACATTATTAAGACAAACATAACGCATTCAACCAGCTAATTGCCTGGAGCCTTCATATTCTGTGTTTCTCTGTACAGAACTCAAGCATAGTCCTTAAACGCCGCCGTTCGTACTCTGTTATTAAGGTCCCGGCAAGGCAGAAAAGGAACATTCCGATAGCCTCCTCCATGCTGGTTTGTTGTTGTTGTATGTGGCCGCGCTACGTCTAGTGATGACGCCATAAAGACCGTCGCCGTGCTTCGGTCACTCCCTTACCCCTCCTACCAGTTCCTATAGCCACTTGGCCAGTGTGAATGCAAACAGCAAAACTGAGTTTGGGGGAGAGTTCTTAGTTCCTATTACTAAGTACCTGTAACTACTTGGTCAGAAAGCGGCTATAGTCGAGCACGTTCGCACATGCGCAGTCTCCAATAACGGTGCTTTAAATCTCTTGACAAACTAAAAAACGTAAATGACATTTGTATGTATATTCTAAATAAAAGATATAGATTGTACTGAATGTCAGCTTGCTTATTTTGCTCAAGATAAGGATTTATTAAGTCCACATGTCATGCAATCAAGAAACTATGCTTCCAACCACAGGTCGAGAGCTGTCATTCCAACCACACAAATTTGCGATGCTGTTTGCGAATGTTCGTTGGAACGATGGTTTCAGGAAACACCGGCTCGTTGAACTATGCTGATAACGACGGAACTTGCGACCATAGTTGGCTACGATGCTTTCGGGAAACACACCCCTGGCTAGGACATGCTTATTGTTAAATGTCTACTCATCTGTGGTGTTGTCGATTACTTGAAAGGTGAG
Source organism: Siphateles boraxobius (assembly GCF_051911475.1). Lineage (NCBI taxonomy): Eukaryota > Metazoa > Chordata > Actinopteri > Cypriniformes > Leuciscidae > Siphateles > Siphateles boraxobius. Next base: position 5,421,442 of record NW_027508953.1, read on the forward strand.
TTTTTTGTTTATTTTAACATCCTGATGTACCGTAGGCCTATGTGCGTTGTATTTGCAGCGTGTTTCTATATTTTGTTGAGTTGTGTGAATATTTGCAGAACATCTGTTGTCAAACTGAACATGATGAAATCTTAATTCGCTGGTGTTTTTTTTTTCTGCATGTGTTTTCTTCAGTTGCAGCATATTGAGCTCTCTCTGCCACCGTGCTTCTCAAGATGTAAGGGGAGAATGGGGAAAGATGTTACAAAATTACACAAATGCTTGTTTCTAAGCTATTTTCTAAATATGAATATTTTTTCTGACATTCTAATATCTATGGAAGCTTGTTTCTGTAATAATGAGAAACGTTCTCATAATTATGACTTGGTATGTCGAGAGACTTTCTTGTAATTATGACTTAGTATCTCAATATTCAGAAAATAAATCTCATAATAATGAGAAACTTTCTCGTTGTAATGATGACTTTTGTCACGTAATAACTTAGTCTCTCGTAATTATAATGAGAGGTTGAGTTATAATTACGATAAAGTTTCTCCTTATTATGACTTAAAATCGTATTTTTAATCAACTTTGGCGGAAACGGGCTTCCATAAATGTCACATCACACTGCGTTCAAAATAATCACTGGACTTTTGTGAAGTCAGTGCACAATGCTATAGAGTTGGAGCGACAAGAGAACCCTGAATTGGGCTATTTTTTTCATCTTTTTTTCTTGGCAATGACACTGGAAATGTGCGATCGCGTTTAGCCGATACAGTTTTGATACAGACAAACAATTTTGTTGATAAGCACACTCCCGTATACTCACCCTGCAGAAACTCTTGAATCCGAACCCACTACCACGCCACCGTCGAACTCAACGGCAATGATGGTGGTCTGGAATGACAAGAACATAAGAAAGACTGAATTTAGATAACGTATTCCATAGAAGCACTACACTGAATGGGGAAAATACATTCGTATAGTGTTTAGTTGGTCGCGAAATGTGAAAAAAGGAAGGTGAAAACTTACACCCATTTTGAGACCACTCGAGCGGTCATGCTCCCTGACATTCAGCATCTTAAACAACAATCATTAACGACGAAATACAACGTTCTATAAAAAAAAGTTTTACAGTATGTAGGCTACTTCTTTTAATGAAGAGGAAGAAAGAGATCAGTTTTCCTTTCGCTTTCGATTTGCCGATTGCGCGCTGCGACTGACTGATTGCCGTAGCTGTGCCGAATGGTACAACACCGTATCTGAGCGTCCTCGTCTTCACCTAAGGGCGTAGCCATCATTTCAGGATAGAATGTCAAGCGTTATACCAGTTTTTTTCAGACCTTTGTTGACAGGTTTTGCTCTATTGGCTTAATATGTTATTTATGTTTAAAACAATAAAACAGAAGGAAAGAAAGAAATGCAGATGTTCTATATTGCACATGTTAGGCCTACTGTATTATACTATATTGTTTACATATTTCAAATTGTTTTTTTGCACACGTTGTTTTGTATGTGAATGACAGTAATGGAAACTTGTGCATTCACACTCTATTCTAATCCACATTTCAGGAAGGAAATAAAAAAAGTCACAAACCACACAATTGCAAAGATGTATTTAACTTAATTGACAAACACAGTAAGGAGACCTTAAATCAGTAGAACAATGAGATCTACTTATGCTTTTATTTTTAGGCTGGTTTGTTAAAAAGCAGAAGATTATTGTATCAAAATGGAGCCATGCAAAATCTTGGTGCAACTGAACCTGAAATTTTAGAGTTTTGTTAATAATTAATTAATAATTAATAATAAATAATAAATAAATAAATAATTAATTAATTAATACAGGAACTGAAGACCCACCCAGCTGTCAACATGTCTGTTGCCCTCTGCTCTTTAAAAAAATACAAATTAGTCTAAGTTAAAGTTATCAGAAATATTTCAACAGACAGTGCTGCTAAATATTTTGTATATTCCTTTCAGTTTACACATTCATACAATGAATGGTACACATCAACATAGGCTTTTTTGTCTCCAAATCTAAGCCAAATCCTAAGTCTATTTTAGCTATAACTGTAGTCATAACTTTTCACAAAATGTGTTGTTTTGCCATTCCAAGACAATGTAGACATAAAACACATATAATGTGTAATGGGAAAAAAAAAATTCTTAACTTATTCCAGTCATTTGTTTTCCCTCACCTCTTGAAACTTTCTGCCTCCTTCCCTATCAACTCTAAATTAACTTCTGGCTCTGTCTATTGACAATAAAGAAGTGTTTGAAATATGTAGATACAGGTAATTGTGAAATAAGAAATTAAGTACACTGATGAATAATAATCAATAATTTGTATCCTAAATTATTTTTCCTATATTTTCCTAATGGTAATTTTATGATATGTTACTAACACCTGTTGTAGATTTTATACAATGTATAAAATAAAATAAATAGCAGGTGTTTTTAAAAGCCACTAATCACTTTTCACCTGTGAAGTTTCTTTTGTTTGTCCGTCTGTCTTACTGAACTAAAAATTTCAAATTGAAAACCTTCAAACTTCAAGCTTTTAAAAGTACTTCAAACTTTCTGGTTAGGATTTTTCAAGACCACTTAAAGTTTGTCTACACACGTTTTTTTGTAAAGTGTGCCAACGCTGCCTGATTCAAGCAGATAGAGCTGTTAATGCATGAAAATCCAAATTCAGCATTAGCAATCACCATCTTTATTCTAATTTGAAGGGCTTTTATAACATATCTGTGAAAATTAAAGACATTAGGAATAAAAAAACACTGAAAATAAGTGCACGTTTGTGTGGGTATATATTTTCAATTTCCAAGAAAACGCACTCTGTTACTAACGTACTTGGTTCTCTCTAGATGAGCCGCTTTCATCTCCAGACAGTTTATGTGTAAACGCCCTTCCTGGGCTGTCCACAGGCCGGACACGGGCCTGGCCTCATAGAGGGCACCCCAACCTGAGTTGGAGGCATCTGTCGAGACTACTTTTCATTTCGAAAACGTTCCCAGATCCACACCCAACTGGTACCAGTTCGTCACCTTCCAAGGGTCCAGCGCTGTTACACAGCTCTGGGTCACCTTGAGGCGCATATGGCCCAAACTCTAAGCTCGGGACGGGACCCGTGCCTTCAACCAGTGCTGGAGAGGGCGCATGCGAAGCAAGCCCAGTCGAAGCACTGCAGAGGCCGAAGCCATCAGGCCTAGCATTCTCTGAAACCTCTTGAGAGGGAGAACATTGCCGCTCTCAAAAGACGCTGCTGAGCACTGTATGCGCAGTGCGCGCTGTAACGTCAGCCACGCTGTCATCGATACAGAGTCCAAGTCCGTCCCCAGAAAAGAGATTCTCTGGCTGGGAGACAGCAAACTTTTCGAGTTGACTCGAAGACCCAAGTTTTGTAGATGGCTGAGTAGTGCATCTCTGTGCGCCATCAGCACTGTCTCTGACTGAGCTAGAACTAACCAATCGTCCAAGTAGTTCAATATTCGCATCCCCTGTAGCCTCAGGGGAGCGAGCGCCGCGTCCATGCACTTCGTGAATGTACGAGGTGCTAAGGAAGACAGAACGGCAGGACGATGTGCTGATAGCTCTGGCCCTCAAGGCGAATTGTAAGAAAGGCCTGTGATGGGGCGCTATCTGAATCTGAAAATAAGCGTCTTTCAGATCTACTGAAATAAACCAGTCACCTGGGCGAATCAGCGCGAGGATTTGTCTGGTCGTGAGCATTTTGAACGATCTCAACATAAGGGTTCTGTTCAAGCGCCTGAGATCTAGGATGGGTCCGAGACCGCCATCCTTTTTGGGGACGAGGAAATATCTGCTGTAGAAACCTGCCTCGCTCTGTGTCAGAGGAACAGTCTCTATAGCTCCTTTCCCCAGCAGCTTCGCTATCTCGGCACGAAGTAGGTGTGCTACTTCGTCTTTTACCGTGGTAAAGACCCTGGCTCGAAAGCGGGGAGGTCTGCGAGCGAACTGCAGCGGGTAACCTCGCTTTATAATGTTCAGCACCCACTGTGACACGCCCGGGATCGTTTCCCATGCTTTTAAACTTAAAGCCAGGTGGAGAATGACATCTGGGCTCTGGCCGCTGCGTGTGTGTGGCACACAACATGCAGAGTTTGCATGTGGGTGCATGCTCTGCATAGCGCCGCGCTCTCTGGGCACAGAACAAGGTCTGTGTTTATCACAGAGAGCTCTGAGTGTGTGTGTGTGTGTGTGTGTCGCAGAGCGGGCCGTATTTATGTGTAGGGGTGAACACCGTGTGGTGGGCACCTTTACTACACTCATAAGATTTTCGGTGTGAGTCGAATAGTGTGTCACAGGGCGACCGGTGATTGTGAGCAGGTGTGAGCACTGTAAAGTGGGCACATTTCCTACATTTGAAACACACGCGGCGTGAGCCGTGTTTATTGATATGGGCCGTGAATGAGTGTGTGTCACTGAACGGGCCGTGCTTGTGTGTAGGGGTGAGCACTGGGAAGTGGGCACATTTCCTACACTTATAACACTTTCGGATAAACAGACATAATGCTCTTTTTTAGACACATTTGGGTAGCCGTGAAAACGGCCTTTGGGTACAGGCGAGCAGGTCGAATGACGGGCTCGTTGGTTGTAAAATAAACTTCTCCAGCCGGCTCTGCTGAGGGGACTGAGAGAGAGTGAAACGTGGTATTTTTGATGGTGATCCGGCCGCGGCGAGACCTAACCATCTTCGTCTTCTCTGTGTGGTCAGGAAGACTTGGAGGGCTCAGCTTTCAGCGTGGCTTTGGGCTTGGGCCCCCGTCGGGGAGGCGGCATGCGGCGGCTCAAAGAGCGTGAGCGCTACTGAGACTCCCTCTGTCATCGGCTTGACGAATGCGGCGGTGGTGGCACTGTGCTCCGGGTAAGCGGCTGCTTTTTTGAGCGACCTGAAGCGGAGCAGGAGCGTCTCGGAATAAAATGGCGCATAGCCTGCGACGTTTTCTGGACTTCAGAGAAACGCTCGGTGAATCCCTTGACCGCCGGGCCGAAGAGACCGGATGGAGAAACAGGCGCGTCGAGGAAAGTGGCCCTGTCGGACTCTTTCATGTCGGACAGAGTAAGCCACAAGTGTCTCTCGGTGACAGTGAGAGCCGCCATGTTTCTTCCGATGGCCTGTGCAGCGGATTTGGTAGCTCGTAGGGCCAAATCTGTGGCACTCCTGAGATCGGTGAAGTTCTCCAGTACCCCTTTTCCACCAAGGCAGAGCTGGTGCTGGTTCGGAGCCAGAGCCTAGTTTCAAATCGGTTCTTTGTTTTTCGAGCACCAAAGCACCAGCTCCGAACCAGTAAAAGTGGTTTTTAAGTTGTACCAAATCATTGCTGATCTAGAAGTAAGAACCGCTTACGTCAGCGGCTGGGGGCGGGGTTACCGTGACCAACAAGACAAACAGAAACTTGTGACCATTTTTTAAATAGCAGCTAATCGTGCTAATAGCAGCTCAATTGCAATCTCCGTTAATGCAAGTTACAGCGAGCTGCACAAACGTGCTGGATTCGCCGTGTTTGGATACAGATGTAGGTTTGCAAAGCCATGAGCATAAATAGTAACGCAACGACCTCCATTGTTGATGGAAGGCTTGTTCGAGATGCATCGGAGCGGCCTGGACTGATCGGAGCTGCGGGAGTGTTTGGAGAGCATACGACTCCTTCTGCTTTAGGATCGCTCTCGCAGTTCGAGATTCGCAGTGCCGAACCATCTAGAACAAGCCTGGTGTGTTTGTGTTTGCCACGCTAGAGTTGCTGGGCAACATGAGATGTTTACAGTGACGTAAGATCTGGCTCTGTAGATGGCTCTCTAGCATGTGGAAAGGCAAACCGGTTCTTTGAAAGCTCGTCAGTCGAACCAACTCCAAACCGGCACTAGCTCTAGCTCTGAACCAGCACCTGGTTCTTGTTGGTGGAAAAGGGGTACAGGATTCGGGCCCGCCTCGTCCATAGCACGGAGAAGGTTGGCCTGGTAAACTTGAAGCACCGCCATAGAGTGAAGAGCTGAAGCGACTTGGCCAGCAGCGGTGTAGGCACGACCGATGAGAGGCGAAGTCGTTCTGCAGGCCTTTGAGGGAAGGGTGGGTTTGGCCTGCTATCCAGCAGATGGCGGACACAGGTGCATGGCTGCTGCTTCCACAACCGGAGGGATGTGGAGGTAGCCTTTGTCTTTCACGCCGTCCACAGAGGAGAGCGACAAAAAGACAGATGAACGCAACCTGGCTGAAAATGGCGCCTTCCAGCTCTTAGACAGCTCTTCATCCAGTTCCGGCAGGAAGGGGGCGGGCCTTGTCTGAGATATTGAGCGGCGGCCAGGCAGGAAACAGCCATCAAGCCTGCTGGGCACGGGCTCCTCGGGCAGCGACTAATCGAGGCCGAGGTCCTCCACGGCCTTGGTAATGAGGCAAAGCAGCTCGGTGTCGACGCTGGCTCGCACGCCGCTCGACTCTTGCATGGAAGGGGCGAGGTCCGGAATGGAGCCTGACCAACCTTCACTCTGTGATGCGGCAAGAGAGCAGCTATCCTCTTCCGCGTCGTCCCCGTCAGACTCCAGATGCACAGCGGGAGCAATGGAAGGCTGGCCGAACGTGATTGAGGCAGGGGAATCCGGAAGCGAAGCACACGGGGAGTCTGCCGGCGTGCATTCGCTCACAACAGCAGGCTCCGGAGCTCTCTGTAAACAGCGCTTTTTACGGCGTGGCCCAGACAAGAGAGGCGGAGGGGTGGGGTCCACGTCGAACGATGCTACTTGAGCCCACAGGGTCGAAATAGGCATCAAATCGCATTCCAGGCAGCCGCCCTGGGAAAGCGCGAGGTCGGCGTGGTTCCGTCCCAGGCAGGAAACACACAGGATCTGGTGGTCCCCGTCGCTGAGATGGGCTCGGCAAGAGCCGCATTTAAAAAAACGAGGCATTTGAAACAACGCCTCAGCTCTTTTAGTGAATGTGAGTTCGAGGGCGAACACACAGTTTGCAAATGTAAAGGATATGGGCGCCGGATAGCGCAGCAGGACCGGTGATGAAGAGGCGTAGAAAACAGCGTCTTCAATCTCAGAGAGATGGCTTGTCCCGCTGAAGGCACTTCAACGGCGCAGCTTCTCCGGAGAATCAGCGATGTGGAGACTTCGCTGGAGGGATGAAAAATCAAAGAACATCCTACCTGGACTCGGCTTATATACACATAAGCCATGCCCATTTTGGCGGGACGTGACGCACGAGGGCGCCTACGCCCTCGCCCTCATTGGTGCTTACATCACGATCAGTCCATCGATAGGCTGCAGCAGTTGCCGCAGAGCAACCAATAGGCGCGCGAGCTGCTTCGCCTAGGTCTGCTCTGTGCAGCAATGCGCTTTAAATTAATGCAAAAATTAGGATAATTTTTTGGCTTCAGTATTCTCGAGAAAAGAGGTTTTCCCGTAGCGTAAGCTAGCCTACGCAACACGAGAGTACTCTCGTAAGAGAACTTGTTAATTATTCAACAAGAGAAATAGGCAGAGTTATTCATCATTGTGCAACACAATTCGGATACCACATGACAACTTACAGTGCTTGGCTTTTTTGAGAAAAAGGAGAAGAGTCTTTTTTTTGCGGCCTCTATGAAAATGATGGATTCAGCGCGGGTGCGACCATGGGCGTGTCTTGTTGCACGAGTGACTGATTACCATCATGGAAACGTGAAAGTCACGTATGTAGATAGACTATCTTGAATCTTTGAATTTAAAATCTGGATGATCTACGCCCATGCCTGTAACAGATGGTGCTGCAATCAACTATCAAATATCAATATTATAGCATGCAGATAATTTTTCAACCAGAAAAAAAAGCCTGAATGAACAAAATTATTTCCTGTGTGTGTACCTGGTAAACCCTACATTGTGAGGGCTAATTTTTTGACCTTGTGGTTAAATTATATATACATTATAGATATATATATATATATATATTTTTTTTTTTTTTTTTGGTCCCCACGAGGAAAACAGCTTCTAAATCATACTAAGTGATCTTTTTTTGAAATGTAAAAATACAGAAATTTGTCTGTGCATGTCTGAATCTGAGACATTTGGTAGGATCTTTTTAGTTTCACATAGAACCCTAGATCAAATTTCCATCACTCATAGGCCTATACTGTGGATTAATACTGTACATAGTTTGTATTTTATAATGATAGTCTATAATAATTATATCCCCTCACAGTATGCTGTTATGTGCTATGATATTTTATTAATTGCGTGTGTACATTTTGCTGTGCTGAGTAGTGCTTGTATAGTTATAAGTTAGGTTACTTTCTAAGAGAGCTTTTGGTTTGGTTGTTTTGGTTATATTCTTTGCTTCCCACCATTGAAAATAAGAATAAAAAGACAAAAAGGTGATGTAACATTTACTATTTAATTTACTATTTAATACTTTTTCATTCAAAAATTATACAATTACAGGGTTGAATGAATCAGTGAAATATTACATAACCTACCATATTCACAATAAACCCATACTAAAATTATTACTATAGCCTACATTAATTATTAATAGTTTTTTTTTTTTTTTAAATAATGAGCCATATACAGACAATACAGAAATACAGATAAACCACAAAAATTATTTGGAATCAGAACTTTTATTGCATGTTCATCATTAACTTTGTCAAAAATCAAAGACCCCATGGATAAGGACAACAGCAGTTTATTTATCATTAAATTTTGGCAACTTGTCTCCTGGGATTACAACATGCTCGACACCTTTTTCAGAGATGACAGCCAAGTGGGCAACACCCCCACTTACATTGTCTCTTCCCATAGCCAAAGCCAGAGCTGAAAAAAGTAATTAATTTTTTTCAGTGAATGAAAAACTTTTCACTCTGTTCCTCACACTAAAGTATTGAATTGGATATTTTCAAAAGACTGGATTTGGAGACAGACAGTCAGCATATATTTTGATTATAAAGAGCAGAAAAAAATATGCTGAGTGCTTTGAAATGTACAAACCATTAACAGCAAAGATTTGACACTCCTCTCTGGTCATTCCTGGCTTGTACTTTGCATCTGCGTAACCATATATGTATGTGCTTCCTGACCCGCCAATAGTGAAGGGCTGACTCACAAGCATCCCCCCCATAGAAACAGAGTACACCTATATAGAAAGACAGTAAAATACTGCATCATTAAAACTAGTTTTGTGCTGTGCAAGGGAAAGTACAACATTAAACACCAAATCCCAATGTTTGCACACTAAGCCATCACAGAATGATTTGTACATCAATAACCTTTCATAGATTGTCACCGTGAAATAGCTAATCTAGTATCAATGTTGTATTTATACATATTTGATGCAGTTCAAATACCGTAATAAGCATGACTTTATAGGCATTGTTTGTCATTACAGGTAATAAAATCCCTTATTTTGTATCTTGACAATAATAGCAACATATTGAGCAGGCTTTTGGAACTGACAAATGTTTAACAAGTTCTTCACATCTGCTGTAGAAGTCACAACTAGAATGCGTGCATAAGAATCTGAATTGGTTTAAATATCCATGGTTTGTATATCTCAAGACAAACATTCATGTTTTGCTATGGGCCTATTACTCTTTCTGATGGAAACAAAATGGCTTGATCCCTTTTCTCTTCTGTCCTGGCAGTGAGAATGTGATCCAACCAAATGGAAAAACATCAGTTTTTTTTAAAAAATAAAACTTCTGCATATGACACACACACCTATAAGAAATTAAGTGGATAGAACCACAGTTCAACTATGAGTAATGTACCTGTGGCCCTTTTTTCCTGTCCCAGCCTGCAGTTATGAAACCAGCTGAGAGCTCTTCTTTATGCTGATAGCACAGCTCCTGCATAATAGAGGCAGCGGCCATTACCAAAGGAGGTTCATCCATCTGAATACTAGATTTCCAGGAGGAAAAGAAAAAAGTTTGATTGAAGAAAAAGGCTATTTTCACTTTAGTAACTATTCATTATGAAAAACTACTAGTGCCACTTTAAAATAAAATTAATTAAAGAATCAATCATCAATGTATTACTTAAAGGAGCTGTATGTAAGAAATTTATTTCAATTAATCATAAAATGGCCCTGATATGTCACTAGACATTAAGAAATCATGTTAATTTCAAATACTTATATCAGGATCCGGCCAGGCCAGGATACTGTCATTTAAAAAATGAAGTTGCAGCCCTCAACTGATGTTGATGTTGTCATGTTGTGTTTTAGTTTGATGCGCCACCCTCCACCTATCTACCAATCACAAAGTCAGTAGTGTTGCGGCATCCGGGTTGCCAGCTCTGCTCTAGTTACCACAGCTGCAGCTACAAACGTGTCTAATGTCTAACGTTGCGAAACCAAAAAAAAAAAACTTGTTATGAATCCGAAATTGTGACAAAGTCCGAAATAAAAAAAGGATCTGTATAGGAGATGCCTTTGAAAGATGGAGACGGCTGAAAACGGAGAAGAATTTGAAGACAGACGCCAACGTTGCTAATTTTCTCCTGGACAGGTAAGATTCATCTATGTTTGGCTAACTTGTACTTGATGTAAATGGACATTTCAAATATTCATGACAGTCGAACAAAGTTATGCATGTTCGTGCAAAGTAGCGTTACGTTAGCTCATATGGAGGAGGTGGGTCATCGAATTGAAAAGGTAAGGAATTGTTTGGGTAATAAAAACGGCGAGTCGTCATTACTAACATTAGCAATGCATTATCAGAGCCCGTTTCTCTGTCATTATGATGAGACGCTGAGGAAAACAACATTAGCACGCCCATTATTGTTTATCATGCAAGTTCTACAGCCAAAAATAATAGAATGACACGTAATCTTTCACATCACAGCATTATGGACGTGTACTGCAGGGTAAGTTAAAAAATACAGCTGGTCGCTTTCACTTATAGCGTCAGCTAAATGAATAGCTGTATCTTTGATATCGGTTACACACAGTGACAGAGGCTTGTGCTTGTACTTACGTTAATGACAGATACCTACCGTTACAAGTTGGACTAACAGCTACTGTTCTAACAATGAACTGTCAGATAAGAGCCGAGCGTACATCTTTACGATTATATTTGGCTAATCGCCATTAGTACATTTTTGCGATATATAATTACTTTGCAAAACATCCCTCATTTGAAGCATAAACATAATTAACAGAAAAAGCTTCTTGTAGCAGCCTACGTTCCTGCTGTATCCTGCAGCCTATCTGGCAACCTGGAGTCAGCGAGGAGGGAGAGGGGATACACCGCTCTACAGTAATTTGAAAGTGATTGCACTACCAGTTTTGGCCACATTCTTACATACGGCTCCTTTAAATTTGTAAATAAACCACACATTACACAAAAGTTTGGAATCACCTGTGGAATGCCAGCTGGAATTTGGCTGCACGCGTGATGGCTTGAGCATCAGCAAGTGATCCTGACATGCAGCAAAATATTCTGTCATGAACTTGAACTAGTTTGTTTATTACCTTTGATGAAACATAAGACCTGGATACAAAACACAATGTGCTGTTTATTCATTTATACTTTTTAGTTAATCTATTCACAATATTAATTAACCATAAAAACATTTATCCAAAAATGTCACTGTTTTAGTATCACGTGCTTATGCACGATTCTTTTTCAACGTAATAGCGTTTGCTGCCATTGGGGTGGAATATGTGGGATACCTGGTATAGGCTATCAACTTACCCACCCATCGAGGCTCGTGAGTCTGAGCCAATAATGACACCTCCAGCGAATGCCACCGCTAATATTGTAGTCTGTAAAAGAAAATGCAATTATAAATAAAGATTTCGGCTTAATGATCGATTACGCAAATCTTAGTCTTGCGCCATTATCAGAGTGAAAATGAACGTCAGGAAAATTGTCTCACCCCAGTGCTGACGCCTTTCACATGACTGTAGGACGAATACCTCTCCATATTTTTCAAAGCACGTAAGTAGGCTGCCTTTATCTGAAAATCTAACAAAATTTTCTAGTCTTTGTTCGTTATTTTATTATGTGTGAGAGAACCTTTTCAATTGAAATAGCCTACCCTTTAGCCTACCACAACGCGCACGACTCCGAAGCACCTCAGAGAGCGGAAACAAACATTCTGTGAATTGGTTGGTCCGTCAATAGTTTCACTTTCTAAGCAGCCGCCTCTCAATCGTTTGTCTCTACCTATTCTACGCTTCATGTGCCTAAATTACTGAACATTCCGGTACCACTCACATTTATTTGCAATGTTACCAACTGTTGTGAAGACTACGGAGCCGGGCTTCTGCTTCGAAAACACATTAAGGTAAAACATAATCCGCAACTCGTTGTTTTTTAGTGATACCAGGTGAGTGTGAAAGTGATAGTTCGCAGTTAGCGAAGAAAGCTCATACAATGCAATAGCCTACTCTATTAATGTAAACTATCAAGTGTTAAAAATAACGATTTTAAACGTCCCTCGTTAATTATTATTATTTTACGAGATACACTTAAAAAAGCAAAGTAGCTAGTTGTACAAATAAACTTGATATGCATAACAGAAAATAAAACAGTAGGCTATAAGTCAATTTAAAAAAAGTGAACAAAAAAATAGTTGTCCTTTAGTCTATTGTCGGGTGCCTATTGAGACTGCCTATTTGGCACAAACACCCAATGATTTTTTTTTTGTTTTTTTGTCAGGTTGCTCTCCACTGGCAAATTGGTTCATATGGGAAGTGTGATTCAGCACATCCCAAATATGTTAAATGTGTTGCCTCACATGATGTACAATGATTTGCTGCATCTCACATCTCTGGCCAAATGTGGAGCTGTTTAGTGAATCCAAATCTAACAATATTTTGGTTCCTCCCCAAGGGTTAGTTTCCCTCCCCTCTAATGACACTGCTGACATTTAGGCATGCAGACTTGCTTTGGCCTAAACCAGTCAGGTTTTGTGTGTGGGCCATCTATAATAAATCCATTGACCCCTGACATTTGACAATGTTGTTTGGCCTATATGTATTTCTTTATAGAAATGACGCATTTGACGGTTTGGTGAAGGGGAAGAAACCCAAGCCCCTTAAAACTGGAACAACTATTGCTGGAGTTGTGTTTAAGGTAAGACAAACTTGAGCTGTAGTGACACTTGTTTATTAATTGAAACAGGGTGATATTTGATCTGACCTCTGTTTTGCAGGATGGGGTGGTTTTAGGTGCAGATACTCGTGCCACATCCAGTGAAGTGATTGCTGACAAGATGGTTGCCAAGATTCACTACCTTGCTCCTAACATTTAGTAAGTTTAAACAAAAAAATCAAATGAAATGAAATGTTTATCATAATTAACTTTGTACTGGTTACCTCATTAAGTATACCATTAAAATGTATGAAGACCAAAACTGTAACATAAAAAAATAATTTATAATTGAACTCTATTGAATTTTTAACATGGATTATAATATATGTAAATGACTTTCATTGACTGTCTTTGTTTCTTTACTTTCCATTTGACCTTTCTCCATTCAAAGTTGCTGTGGTGCAGGAACAGCAGCAGACACACAGAAAGTTACTGAACTTATCTCCTCCAATCTCACTATCTTCTCAATGAACAGTGGGCGGAACCCCCGTGTCATTATGGCAGTCAGTGTCCTTCAGGATACTCTATTTAGGTACAGTCACATTTACATTTTTTACGCTTTTAACAAAGAAACATTATCTCGTTTGTATTCATAGGTGTTTTTATATGTAGTTCTAGCACACATAATATTATTTTACGTTTGGATTGACACTGATATGCAACATGTTATTTTACTTAGTAAAATGTTCTTCACACTAAAAGAAAAATGGTTCTTTTAAGAACTGTTTACTGAGAGGTTAACTGGGGAACCAAAAATCGTTCTTCTATTGCATCGCTGTTAAAACCCTTTTTTGGAACATTTATTTTTAGAGTGTATGTCCGAGTTTGTCTCTCCAACATGAAAATAATGAAAAACATGAAAATAGTCATAGTAAATGTTTCTGACCATAACTTAATAAACTTAACTGAACAAAAGAAAAAAAATATTAGGGCTTAAGTAAGGATTTCAAAACTATAGTGATTAAAGATAGTGATAAAAGATAAATACATTTGATTACATGTGATGTAGAGACTTGGTTGGAAACTCCACATATTCACACAGAAAATAATTACAATGAAAGGCATCAATACTGGGGAACTGTTCCATATATGGGATATAGAGAGACATTTAATACATTCATATATTTAGTTTGAGGTCATGAAACATGTAAAATATTTCTGTCATTTTAAATGCTTTTTTTATGTATGACTTTGATAAAAATGCCTTTATGTAACTTATTAAGTGCTCCTTCGTCTTTAAAAACTGTGAAACAAGTGGGAATATCTGTCTACATTAAAATCTATTCTGTAGTTTCCATTATTCTATCTGGGTTGAAAACAAAATAAAAATTGCACATAATGTTTTCTTAAGATACCATGGCCAGATTGGAGCTAACCTGCTGCTGGGTGGGGTCGACTGCACGGGATGTCACCTCTATGATATTGGACCTTATGGGGACATGGACAAGGTGCCATTTCTTGCTATGGGTGAGATTTCTTCTTTTAATATGAACATGATTGGGGGATTTTAATTTAAATTATTTCATCCTCACAATTTTTTCATTTCAGGATCAGGAAATCTAGCAGCTATGGGAATTTTAGAAGACGGCTTTAAAACAGACATGGATGTAAGTATGGGATAAAATTTATATCAACATATTGGATGGTCTGTATTTCACTGCCAGTAATGTACTTTGTGTGCATTTAAGCTGTTAATTGTTTAATTGCACAATTATTTAGCTGGAGTCTGCCAAACATCTGGTTCGGGATGCCATCTATGCAGGTGTAATGAATGATCTGGGTTCAGGTCATAACATTGACTTGTGTGTCATTACAAGAAATGGTGTTGATTACATAAGGCCATACCAGGAGTCAGAACACATAGGGAAAAGGTGGGTGTTTTCTGATGCATAAACACACATTCTTATAGTATGTTTAGCTTGTTTTAAGAGCTGCATCACATTACTACATGGAGTAAAATCTGATTTTAGAATTTCTAATAATGCTTGCTATTGGTCACTGTTTCCCCCACAGAGAGGGACGTTACAAATACAGCCCAGGAACAACCGCAATACTCACAGAACAAGTTCAGCATTTTGAAACGGAATTGATTGAAGAGAGTGTGCAAAGGATGGAAACCTCATAAAGATTGCATATAGGCTACAACTTTTTTGTAACATTTAAGAGATCATTACTAATCTTTTCAAAGTGTCCACAAATGAATGTGAATTTTAAAAATAAAATTGATCATAAGTCAAATAGAAGACTACATAAGAGAGAATAGGACACTAGACACACAGCACGTGAAATCTGAAATTTTAAATAAACTGTGATTTGTCAGTTTTGAAGTGACTGTTTATTTCTAACCTGATTATTTATGTGTTTATTTGGCTTTGCAAAGCAGAAACCTTTTCTGGTCATTATAATTTAAAGATTGTTACAACCTCTGGAGAGTGCCACTCGTTTTCCTATAGTTTAAACCTGCAGGAGGCAAAACTACATAGTTACTGGTGATGTCATTAGGGTTTGCTGTTGGCAGCGTTTCTAATTAAATGGCCTACAATAAAACACTGAAAACGTTGGCAATTTAGGCTAAATCGGTTCTAAGTAATTAATAGTTAAACAATCGTGTTTACAAGTGTATTAAAGTTTGACATTAGTTTTAAACTCTTAATTATTTGGTTTAATTTGTATGTGAATAATTTCTCAATCTATTGAATGAAATTAGACTATATTGGTTAATAAGCAAGACGTGACTTTTTATGAATTGCCTATCATTTAGAATAGTGTCTTGTTTAATACGTTAAATCATTTTTTATTGAAAAACAGACAAATTTCCGATTGAAGACCCACCCACCAAAGTTAAGTATCACTTTCATTTTCAATTGATCTCGTTGTACCATACTAAGCTTGTTCGTTATCGATTCGCTTTTAACTATGGCGCTACTGGACGTTTGTTTGTCACCTGAGCTGAAACAATCAATTTCTCCTCAAGCTTGGGAATCTGAGCCGAGCACCCGTGGTCCAAGTCATTACATGTTTGGACTGAACGCCAACGAACTGGCCGTCCCGACGGGAATGGACGTAAGTTGTCTACCGCTACATCCGTGTTGACGCCTTGATTCCCCACCAAAAATAATTAAAAACATATCTGTATTAAACAGACGTCTATCTTAAACCCGTGATTTTAGCAAAAGATTGATCCCTAGAGTATTCTCTTCATATGTTTCTCATTTTTAATTTCCACAGCCGGAGCAGTTTCTAAGACCACTCACAGAGGGAGATACGGACATAAAGATTGAATTCCTTCATGGCACTACCACTTTAGCTTTCAAATTTCAGCATGGAGTGATGGTGGCTGTGGACTCAAGAGCATCTGCAGGGTCTTACATAGGTGTGTTTTTAAAGCTAAAAAAAGAGTTGATAGCAATCCTGTCTAACATTTTTTGTTGTTGAATACTTAACCCTTTTTATTTCATTTGCAGACACAAAAACATTCAACAAAGTCATTGAGATCAACCCATATCTCCTTGGTACAATGTCTGGCAATGCAGCAGACTGTGTATATTGGGAGAGAAGACTGGCCAAAGAGTGCAGGTGAGTTTATCCATCAATGCATTGTTGTTTGTGATATCTGTGAAGTGAAGACTGTTCTGAAGACTAATGGGTCTGTTAATGTATATCAGCTGAAACCTGTCAAAGTTTAAGAGAATGTTTTTTAAATGGAATAATGGTTTTCAAATTAATAATCATATTGAAATACATTCAATCTACAAGTAGCCTACTGAAAAATAATCATGAGATGCTGATATTATATTTTTTAAAGGATTTACAAGCTCAGAAACAAGACAAGAATTAGTGTGGCTGCAGCCTCAAAGCTTCTAGCCAACATGGTCACTGAATATCGTGGCATGGGCCTCTCCATGGGCACTATGGTTTGTGGCTGGGACCAGAGAGTAAGATCCATTAACATTTTTTTTTTAATGTTCAACCTCCACTTTTACCTCCCAATCTCACCTGCAATCTTTCTCTTTTCACCCTCTTTACCCACCTTGAAAATCAACATGTATGTCTAAATATGAAAATAGTAAATTCCTGAATTTGAATTGAAGAAGCAAACATGATGCAAAATAGCAATTTAAATTTAACTTAAGGAAAGAGAATTGGATTGAGTGACATTTTTAAACTGAAAAGGAAAGTTTGTTTAGACAAACTTTGAATGTTGGCTTTAGCTTTCTCTGAAGTATGAAGCTCATTTATGTCTTAAATACAGACAGGCAGAGTGACAGGTTGGAAAAATACTTTATTTCCCAGAATGCATTACCTGTGATGAAATTCTTTGAATTACAATGTTATAAACTCCTCTTCCTGTAATTCCACTTCAACTTCCTGTGTGGTGTGACCAGTTCAATTCAGTTCCAACTCAACTCCAGACAATTCTTTGTTTATTTGTTCAGGTTGTTGATTAGGGTTGGAGCAAAACTCTGCAGGAAAGTGAATCTTTAAGGACAGAGTCGTCCATCCCTGCTTTAAATGGTTTATATAGGGTTAACATCAATCTATTCAATGGGTTTAAAACAACTTGTTTTAAACCCACTTTTAAAGTTGCCCACCCCTGATTTAAAGCATTTTCCAACAGTCCTTCTACATCTTTACCAGCATTTGTGTTTTTACAGGGTCCAGGTCTATATTATGTGAGCAGCAATGGCACAAGGTTAGCAGGAGATATGTTCTCCACAGGCTCTGGGTCTAACTATGCCTATGGTGTAATGGACTCAGGGCATAGGTGGGACCTGAGTGTACCCGATGCTTACGACTTGGCAGAGAGAGCCATTTATCATGCCACACACCGTGATGCCTATTCTGGAGGGGTGGTAAACAGTAAGTAGCCCATCGTATCACACAGTAATTAAACAGTGACAACAACAGAATGTGTTGGCTTTTTTTTATTTTTTTTTATACTAGCAGTCAAAACATTTAGTATCTGAGATGGTCTTCTCGTATCCATTGCATGGTGAAAATCTTGTCTCTGTGCTTTTTATTATCAGTGTACCACATGCAAAGAGATGGCTGGATCAAAGTTTCCCAGAATGATGTTGGTGATCTTCATCAAAGATATGTTTCTCAGCGAAAGTAACAGGCTTATAGGTCAGAGCTGTCACTAAATGTTATCACAAGCAATTTTTTAAACTAGAGACCAGTTAGTTGGTTAGATGAAAAATATCAGTAATAAAGAATAATTTTCAATGCCATTACTGTATGTAATATGAAATAAATCATTGTGAAAACAATTGTCTAATGTTTTTTTTTTAATCCAATATCTCACCTTAGAATGTATAAGCAATATCTGTGGAACATTTGGGGGGGCGGGTTCAAAACTTTTCTGTAATTTCAATTCAATTCAAATTTATTTGTATAGCGCTTTTCACAATACTTATTGTTTCAAAGCAGCTTTAGAGAAAGTGCATTTCAGAAATGTACATAGAAAAATACAGTTAGTTAATCATGTATTAATTTAGGGTATAACATATCGCCGGCGTTGAGTCGTCTCTTCACAGGCGTCGAGTCGTCTCTTCACAGACGTTTAGTCATCTCATCGCAGGTGTTGGGGCATCTGAAGTCTCCATGAGAGGCTGGATACAAACAGGAGCTGACAAACGCTATTTACCTCGGGACTAGCGTCCCGAGATAACAGCAGAAAAGCAGATGGGAAATAATTAGCATAGCAGCTGTTCATAATATTAATGCATTTGATATGATTCAGTAGCATAAAAGGTAAGCATTATGTGAATGCTTGGTTAAAGAGATGCGTCTTTAATCTAGTTTTAAACTGGGACAGCGAGTCTGAGCCTCGGACAATATTAAGAAGGCTATTCCAGAGTTTAGGAGCTAAATGTGAGAACGCCCTCCCTCCTTTAGTGGACTTAGATATCCTAGGAATGACCAGAAGCCTCGAATTTAGTGATCTTAAAGAGCGCAATGGATTGTAGGGCGATAGAAGGTCCGTTAAATACACAGGAGCTAAACCATTTAGGGCTTTATGGGTCAGTAGTAATACTTTGTAATTGATACGGAACTTAATAGGTAACCAGTGTAGAGATGATAAAATTGGTGTTATATGGTCATATTTTCTTGACCTAGTAAGAACTCTAGCAGCTGCATTTTGCACTAACTGTAGCTTGTTTATTGAGGATGCAGGACAACCAGCTAATAAAGCATTACAGTAATCTAGTCTCGAGGTCATGAATGCATGAACTAACATTTCTGCATCAGAAACAGATAGCAATGTTTCTAAGGTGGAAAAAGGCTGTTCTTGTAACATATGAAATATGATTTTCGAAAGACAAGTTGCGGTCTAGTATAACACCCAGGTCTTTTACTGTAGCGGATAAAGTAACAGGACATCGTTCTAAATTAAAATAGCATTGTAAGGGATTTTGTGGGTAGTTTTTTGGACCAATAAGTAACACTTCCGTTTTATCTGAATTTAATAGCAGGAAATTACACGTCATCCAGCATTTTATATCTTTGAGACACTCTGTCAAATTAGATAAGTTAGTGTTTTCATCTGGTCGTGATTAAATATATAATTGAGTGTCATCAGCATAACAGTGGAAATTAATTCCATGTTTTCTTATAATATTACCAAGTGGCAGCATATATATTGACAATAGCAGAGGGCCTAAAACAGATCCTTGCGGCACTCCATAGTCTACTGACGTTATCTTCTATTTAAACAGACAAAATGGTAACGGTCTGTTAAGTACGATCTAAACCAGCTTAATGCCTGTCCCTGAACACCAGTGTAGTGTTGTAGTCGATCCAAGAGTATTTTATGATCTATTCTGTAGTATCGAACGCAGCGCTAAGATAGAGTAAAACTAGTATTGAGATACAGCTTTGGTCAGAAGCTAAAAGTAAATCATTTGTAATTTTAACTAGCGCAGTTTCTGTGCTATGATGCGGTCTGAATCATGACTGAAATTTTTCATAGATATCATTTTCTTGCAAGAAAGATCACAATTGAGCGGACACAACTTTTTCTAGTATTTTAGACATAAATGGAAGATTTGAGATGGGTCTGTAATTTGCTAGGTTATTTGGATCTAATTGTGGTTTCTTAATGAGAAGTTTTATTACTGCCAGCTTGAATATTCTTGGAAAATAAAGACGAGTTAATAATATTGAGAAGAGGCTCTTCCACTACAGGTAACATTTCTTTCAGTAGTTTAGAGGGTATTGGATCTAATAAACATGTTGTTGGTTTAGATGCATTGATAAGTTTATTTAGCTCTTCCTGTCCTATAGTTGTAAAGCGGTGTAGTTGTTCTTGAGGGGCGTTAATTGAGGCTGAATCATAAGACACCATGAAAAATTGTACATTTACAATTGTGTTTCTGATGCTTTCTATTTTCTCAGTGAAGAAATTCATAAAATCATTACTACTAAACTGTAACAGAATATTTTGCTCAGGTGATGTCTGTTTATTTGTTAGTCTAGCCACGGTATTAAATAAAAACCTTGGATTATTTTGATTATTTTCTATTAGTTTGCGGAGATGCTCAGCCCTGGCTGTTTTTATAATGTGACATACTGTCTTTCCACGTGATTCTAAAGACCTCTAAATTAGTTTGTTTCCATTTACGCTCTAAGTTACGAGTTTCTCTCTTGATAACATGCGTAGCACTGTTGTACCATGGTGGTTTAGTTTTCTCTTTAACCTTTTTTAATCTAATTGGTGCAACAATTTCTAATGTACTAGAGAAAATGGTGCTCAAACTGCTAGTCATTTCCTCTAGTTCATCTGTTTGTTTGGGTTCACTGAGCAGCTGAGATAGATCAGGTAAGCTATTTGAGAATCTATCTATAGTGGTTGGAAATATTGTTCTACCTGGTCGATAACGTGACGCAACTTGACAAATTTCAGCAGAACGTAGTGTGCAAGTTACCATGTAATGATCAGCGACATCATCACTTAGCGGTATAATATCTATATCGTTTGGATTGGTTCCATATGATATAATTAAATCTAGCGTATGATTAGACGATGAGTGGGACCACTGACGTTTTGCTTGACCCCAAAGGAGTTTTGACCAATAGATCTGAGAGAAAGTCTGCACTCTTTTAAGAAATCAGCACAGGGCCCTGGAGGTCTATATACAGTAGCCAAGGCTAGAGAAAATAGGGATTTCTTTCTTACATCTGAAAGCGTAACATTTAGCACAAGTACTTCAAATGAATTAAACCTGTGACCTGTTTTCTGAGTAAAATTTAGAATATCTCTATAGATTGTTGCAACACCGCCGCCACGACCGATCAGACGGGGCTCATGCTTTTAACAGTATCCTGGTGGAGTAGACTCATTTAGACCTAAATACTCATTTGGTTTAAGCCAGGTTTCAGTAAGGCAAAGTACATCGAAACTATTATCTGTGACCATTTCATTTACAATAACCGCCTTAGGTGTGACCGATCTAAGGTTTAGAAGACCTAGCTTTAGAAATTGTTTTTGTTCACTGATATTGAGATTTTCTGGTTTAATTACAATAAGATTTTTCCTAGATCCTACAGTATATTTATTGTTTGGCCTCACTAAACGAATGGCATCTACGCTAATTTTAGTGTCTTTGTTTATCCCGAGGTTTTCCCGCAGCCTGCTGGATCCAGGCCGTTTCCAGATCTGACGAAGGACTTTCGCCTGGACCTGATGACAATGCAGTGCTGAAGTGCCAACTAGCCTCTCCCTATGGAGGATCCCTAAACCACTCTACAGATAAAGCGTTGTGGAATTTTTCGGTTCGCGTACCTACCCAAAGTGATAAGATAAAATAAAAATTCTGCATCAAAATTTATAGACAAGTAGTTTGTTTAGGCATGGTTTGTAAGGAATTACAAACCTGCGCACATATATTCAAACGCACATAACTATAGAATCAATTCTTAATGCGCATGTGAACGCCATCAGCGTCTATCACAGGTTCACGTTTAAAGTCTGTTTAGAGAGAACGGTGTTTTCTTAGCGGCCCCTAATTTAATAACAAATGATCATTTAGACGGAAGTGAATCAATCAAAACTAACTTTAGCTGGAAAAAACATTTTTCAAAGGCCACTATAAAACCAAACCAATCTCTGTTACCTTAAATTATATCTTTATCTCTGTAAAGCTGCTTTGAAACAATCTACATTGTTAAAAGCGCTATATAAATGAGGATGACTTGACTAAACGAGGAATAGACACAGTTTCTATATAATGTTCTACACTACTTATATCAATTAGGTTGGGACAGCAAAGACTGTGATTTGGACTTTGACTTACTAGTCAGATGGTGTGTAACGTCTTGGAGATGTTGTCCGACAGAACAGCCGCTCCGATTCTGCTGGGGTGCAGGCCATCAGCACGGTAGAGCCTAGGTCGCTCCCAGAACAGATTCCAATTATTTACAAAGAGCAGTTTCTGTTCATTACACAATGACATTAACCATTCATTTAGTGCAAATAATCTACTGAACCTTTCCTGTCCTTGTCGGTACGTGGGAAGCGGTCCAGACACGATGATCGTTGCTTCAGGCAATGTCCTGCGTACCATCTCGATCAGGCTCCTGTAGTCCTTCTTCAGAACCTCCGTCTGCCGCAGCCTGATGTCGTTCACTCTCGCGTGCAGCACAACAGCTGCGACACGCTCGTCACCGTTCAGGATCTCGGGAACATGTGCAGCGACATCTAGAACACGAGCACCAGGAAAGCAGTGAGTGCGCACCTTACACTTACCTGAGGTAGCACGGACATGACGGACGATGGAACTGCCGATGATCACCGCGTCGTCGCGTTCCGACTCGCAAAGAGGGGAGAAGCGGTTCCGGGTGGAGATCTCAAAGACCGGGAGGGGCGGAGAGGTTCTTGCTCTGGTCCTGGCTCGTGTCCTCCGCTGTGGGATCACCCAGGGTCCATGGTGTTGTGTCGGTGCCGGAGTGAATGAAGCCAGGGATGATCGCGTCCTGGGAGCTTGCGTCCTGTGCAGAGAAACACACGGAGTAGACGAGGTCGGAGTCAAAAAGTCACTAACCACTGACTTGTGAGCATTGGCGCGTGATGTTTCAAGCGCTGATCGCCGATCTCGCAGCTCGGCTTGCCTCTCTAGTAGACCACGGATCGACTTCTCCACGGACTCCAGCTCCAACTGCACCGAATGCAGCTCGAATGTGTCCTCACCTGCACTCAGAGGTAACGTTAGACACACATCCGATATATTCGCCATAATAATAGATAAACAGTAAATTAGTAGTGATACTACCAATATCACTACTAATTTAGGACTGAAATCCCGGATATAACCCTTATCCTTTCAGTGAAAAGTGTGTAAATGAGACGATCGATAGGCAAGAGGCCACGCGTGCAATGCTAGCGGGCTAAAGGCTAGTAGCAGAGATTCGGAAAGTTGGATCTAAGTAGCGATATCAAAGCAATCCGATTGTTTTTTATAAGGAATAGTATCGAAGATAAGTTCACATGCTGTAAAAATAGAAAGTGCTTGTTTATAAATGAGTGGTAAAGAAGAAAATCAAGGATTTATGAATCAATTCGCCGGAGCTCCAAACACAAACACAAACCGCACCACATGCGGAGAAATCTTATAATGCAATTGCATTATGATGCATTTAAAAGTTAGTGACCAAACATATGTCCTTCAAGTTGGCTAATTTTGATCGGTTTCTGGGTCACAAGATGGAGGACGGAGGAGCAAGGAAGTATCAATTTGAGTATTGAGAAACACCTAGAGTGTGCACAGACATGTACTTCAAATTCTGACCAGAAAAAGTAGACAATCCGGGTATCTTTGGAATACTCACTTTGGATCACTAATTCTAAATGTGAATAATATTAGAACGGATATGCGAATTAAGATGCAGTAATGTTGACAAGGAAAGAGATGGTATCATGTGATTAGTGAGAACCAATCAAAGTATGCTAATGTCATCACTGTGGCGCTTTCAATTTTAATATCATTGGACAGAGTACAAGTACATATAATTGTAAGTTGTAAGAAATCACCAGCAATTGATAAGTATACTGTGATTGTGCAACTGGCAAGATACAGTTTTATATGTGGCCTTTGTGTTTAGAATTCTCCCTTTATCAATGTGCTGGATTCAACTCTAACATTAGCTCTGCCAAGAGACTGGTTGTATATGGACAGCCTTTTATTTTTCACATAAAATCTTGATAACTAGTATTATAAACATAAACATAACTAGTAACATAAAATCTCTAGATAACTATAGACTGTAAATAAATGTATGAAGATCAGGCCTGGAACTGAGAGGATTTGTAAGTTACTTTCATAATCATAATCTCTCAAAACCAATGTATCTTAAGTGTTCTCTCTCTCTCTCTCTCTCTCTTTTTATAGCTCTCACTCTGGCGATGGGTCAAGTGGAGGCGTTGCATACACTGTAAAAAGTGAACAGTTGGATCAACCTAAAAAAATACTTCAATTGGTAACACCTAAAAAAATTAAGTTTTCTCAACTTAAATTATCACGTTTAATCAACTTCATTTCGCTAGGTCAATCACACTTAAATTATTTGAGTTCATTCAATCCTATTATTTACATTAGTCTGACTTAATTTCACTGCATTCCAACTTAAATGTATTAAGTTTTTCTACAGTTGGGTCAACTTAAAAAAATTACTTCAATTGGTAACACCTAAAAAAAAACGTTTTCTCAACTTAAATTATTATATTTTCTCAACTTAATTTCACCAGGTCAATCACACAAGACTCAAATTGCTTTAGAAATATTTATTAACATTAATTCATTTTATACGCCATCAGTATTTTTCATGTTACAAACTTTGAGAAATCATTACAAACTGTTCATATTTGTTGTGCCAATGAAATTTCATTTACTGACACACTTAACATCCATTCCATTAACAGTCTTTTTGCAAAGTTGTCTTTGCACAGCATATGCTCAAAACTGAGCCACTAATACATTTATAAAAATAAATATAAAAACATAGTGGTTATGCCCTATGCCCTAAAAACAATTAAAGGGATAGTTCACCCAAAAATGGTTCAAGTTGTTCCAAACCTGCATGAGTTTCTTTCTTCTGCTGGACACAAAAGATGATGTGTTGAAGAATGTTGGTAACCAGACAGTTGATGGCACCCATTGACTTCCATAGCAGGGAAAAAAAAATACTGGAAGTCAATGGGTACCGTCAACTGTCTGGTTACCAACATTCTTCAACACATATTCTTTTGTGTTCAGCAGAAGAAAGAAACTCATGTAGGTTTGGAACAACTTGAACCATTTTTGGGTGAACTATCCCTTTAATATATTCTTAAAATAGAACCATAAGTGTATGATAAGTGCTTTAGAACACATTACAGGTAATGCCCTAAATTTAAATTGAACCAATCAACTACAGATTCGAACATACAACTACACATTCATACAAGACATATGAATGAACAAATGGATAGTGTACAAACATAAGAAAACAAATGAAGCATCCAACTAAAACGGAGACATTCTTTCAAACACAGACTAGACATATGCACATTCAAACATTACTGCAAGTTCACTGTAGTCTACTGAAAAGACTGAACTTTTGGTGACATCTTGGGCTGATCAAGCTGCAAGAGAACTTTCTGGAATACCTCGAATGTAAAACGAAGCTGATGTGAACGAAGGCAGTTCATTCAAAACTTTAACACCCTCGATGATGACACCTATATCAGCCGGTGGTTCGTGATGTTCTCCCCCCTCCTTCCGAATAACATACACCGCCTTGGTGAGGTGCTCCAGCTCACCCTCGCAATCATCTCGCTGGTTCTCCTAAAGTAGTGTACATTAAAAAAAAAAATACAATTTGCGTTCATAACTACAAAACACAAATTTAAACTTTCTGAAAAATAAAATCAAAATAGAATATGCGGAAATTCAACTCACAAGGTACTCCTTGATGAGGTCTTGAGGATTTCCCCCCAGGAAAACGATGAGGGCCTTCAGGACACACACTCTTTTCACGTGAATGTTTTTAGTCTGTGAAAAAGCAATTGTGATTATTTTTCTTATTTTTAAAATTCTGAGTAATCTGTAATAGAGAATCAGATTTCGCCGAGGATGGCAAAGGACAAGAAAATATAAACATTTACAAAACTATAAAAGTTTATACTAATGACTGGCCAAAGTATATACATCACAGAAGTATACAAAAATCATTATTCAGATATACAGTAAACACTGATGTCTACGTTACCGTTCAAAATAGAATATTGTAGTGCTGTGCGTTAAACGCGTTATTAACGGCGTTAACGCAAACACATTTTAACGGCGTCATTTTTTTTATCGCGAGATTAACGCTCTTTTTGGCCTAGCAAACAACACCACACCGGATAGCTAGACCGGAAACAAAACAACAGGCACGCCGCACGTACTTGTTTGGGCTTGCGCGCCGGCCAAAGAGTAGTAGGCTAACGTTACGTTTTGAGTGGATGGCGCGAGCGCGAGACGCCGATCTAGAGACGTGCACTCTCAACGCAGTAGACTGTGGCGCGGGACTAGATTTGATGGCCGAGTGCGAGGGCGGGCTCGAGCGGTAATGCACTCACTCTGTGTGCGGATACGGGAGAATAAAACGATTCGCGGGACTCCCGCAAACTAGAAATATCTATGAATAAAACATAAAAACTAATACATTTTTATTCATATGTTGCAGAAAAGCAACAAGAACAACTAAAACAAAATAGAAACGATTTACAGGCCAGAGTTTCTTTTTATAACATGTTTGCAGCGTTGAGGGATGTAGCCAATCACAGACATATGAAGAAGCATCAGAAGCATTTAAAATAGACTCCCCTCACCGCTCAAAACAGACTTTTTGTTCAGTGCTGAATTCTGTAAGCTGGCAAATCCTCAAATTATAACAAACAAAGTGTATATATTATGAAAGATGCATTGTGCAGTCAGCTTCACTGATAATAACAGATGTGTGAGATTGCGATGAACTGATGTCAGCTTTTTAGGAATTATTAAGGGAGCGCACTTTGCGCGCATTCAGTCATGCCAAACCATGCACTCAGTAGCCTGCTTGCTTTTATGTTATAACAGTGGTTTGTGTGTTAATGCTTTAATAACAAATAATTTATCAGGAGCATTTATGCTTATGTGTGGTGGCGACACGTAGGCGAAAGTATTTGGAGGTAGCCTACAAAAAAAGAGTCTATTTGCGGGCGGGAGCGGGACAAAAATGTTGCGGGCGGGAGAAAGTAACATAGAAAATAGTTGAGAACGTCAGTTATAACGACCCACGTATGAAAAAAATGGACGGGTTTAAATCGGGCTTGGGCTCATAATTACAGTTTATGTGTCGGGCCGGGCTCGGACACAATGCGCACGGGCTCGGGTTGGGCTTGATTTTTTTGGGCCCGATCTAAGCTCTACAATGGATGACTTCAGACAGAAGCACATGGATACCACAGCTAATAACAAACTTACTGCTGATCCACTTTTCCATGTTGATAAGAGCATTAAAATTAGAAAAAATAATGAGACAAATAGAAATCAAGGGACATTTAGAATAGATAAAAATGTGCGATTAATCGCGAGTTAACTATGGCATTAATGCGATTAATCGCGATTAAATATTTTAATCGTTTGACAGCACTAGAATATTGTTTTCTTCAGTATAGCAGTTTTTTAGCTGAAACCGTAGTCCTCTGTAGTTCATATAATGCAAGTCAATGGCTACCGTCACTTTTGAGAGTCAAAAAAATAAATAAATGTATACAAGTGACTCCAGACAATACATCGAGGTCTTATGAACTGAAACGATCAGTCTGTGCAAGAAACAAGAACATGCAACATTGCCATGAACACACTCAGGGCCGTTTGCTGAGGCTGTTCACAGGTAATCACAAGTAATAATGTTGTAAATAATGTTCAGTTTTTTGCATAGAACGATCGTTTTGCTTCAATGAACCTTAAACCTCAATGAATCGTCAGGACCCACAGGTATTAATTTTGTTTTGCCTGTATGTTTTTTGTGACTCTTTTAGACTTGCATTATATATTAATCACCATGGACCACAGTTTCAGCTAAAAAAAAAAACTTCTTTACTGTTCTACTGAAGAAAAAAGTCACCTACATCTTGGATGGCCTCGTTGGGAGTGCACGTCTCTAGATCAAGGGCCCGGCCCGAGGATAGAGACGGGAAATATCGGCCCGACCCGACAAGTTCGGGCTCGGGCTGAGGATCTAAGCTTTAGAGCTGATTGAGACGCACCCAATGACTTTTATCACAGACTTTCAACATCATTTAGGGTGAAAAAAAGGCGATGAATAAATCGGAGCTAACGTTTCAAAGACAAATAAAAGAACAGACAAACATTACTTTAAAAGCAAACTCAATAGGCTACTGCAGAAATTCAAATTCGAGCATTTTGTCCCGCTCCCCGAGCACTTCCCGCCCAAAGCATTTGTAATATATCGCGCGGCACAGACGGTTAAGGAGGCATCAATTTTAAAATTACTTTATACACATTCTCTTGGTCGGGGTTACGTCACAAATCATGTGACCTGCATAGCAACAAGCCGCCGTGTTTGAAGGGTAAAACAAACCAAATCAAAAAGGTATCTATTCACAGAAGTTTTGCTGTGGATTATGTCGGTTATGGATACTAACGGACTACTTTGTATTAATGATGAATGATATCTGTGTATGCGAATGTATGTCGGTGGTGAGAAGTCAATGTAATAAAACACTCATGTAAAACACTCATGTAGTGAATGTAATAAAACACTCACTGCTAGCTGCGCTAGCAGCTATATGAATACAGATCTTCTTCTTCTATTACATGTGTTACAAAGTGGCTGTAATGAGCTCAGTCTGTCAGTGGCACAGCTTGTACAATGTCAGTGAGGGACACAGTTTTTTCAAAAAAGCCAATAAAGGCTAACTGCATAAATGTATCTTATTCCCCACACAACTAGTGCATTTCATTGTTGCTTATCAGTGTAGAGCTGCCGACCATTATGCATAGCAATGTCATAACATAACAACAGAAAATTGAGTGGCCATCTCTGCAGTGGTATTATTTTGTTATTCTTTGATTTGTCCCTCAATTTGTCCATTCATTTGAGATTACATTTCTATTTAGATTTAAAGTAAAATGGTATGTGCATACCCTATATTCACTTTTTGCATTAACCAGTCATCAGATTAAATTTTATTGAATGTAGTGTCTAACGACAACAGCTTCCAGGAAATGAGAGGAGCAAATGTAATGGTAATCTGATGTAGGCCGCCATAGCTTTGTGCTGTGTGAACTAACACCTCGTCCAATCGCCTGGAGCCATTTCTCTCTCCTTTCTGGCTAAGTTGCCTGGCTAGGTATCATGTAAAATGAGAGGTCACTCCTCTTTACGCTGTTGTTTGTGCAACTAACAACACAACAGTTTTTAGGCATGATTCTCGGCGCTTGTTTGTCTTCCGCTTTCGTGTTGCTTAATGGCGGGCGCTTGTTTGTTTTACCCTTCGCCGCGTTGCTATGCGCGCGCAGTGCATTATGGGAGTAAAAGTCCCGGATGTCCGACCTTGAGAATACTCCTAAGATCCAAACTGAACACATTTTTATAAAACAAACGAGTAGATACAACATCCTGTATTCATAGAACATTATTCAGTAACGCTATTTCGCAAACGTACGTTAAAAAATTCGGTTAATTACGATTTCGTTAGTATTCATGTTCACAAACAACATTAATTAACTCATAAACAACTAAAACACACGTCCAAAAGTTGCATATTCGAGTATATTAATTAAAACAAACTTCCAACCTACCTTATTCATCCGAGTGCGAGAGAAAAAGAAAATGGCGGTTAAGCAGAAGTTCCAGACAGGCTTGTGCGTCATGACGTCAGAAAAAGAAAACGTCTGACGCGGGGGTCCTTAAAGGGAAATTATACTTTGGGTGAAAGTGAGATATTTGAGTGTCAGTGAATTTCTATGCGTTCAAGTTGAATGAGTGTACAATAATCAGTTACGATTAGGAAAGCAGAAATACGAAGTAAATAGACTCAAATAGTTCTAGTAATCCAACTTACACCCATATTCACTTTTTATGTTGTAATCATTGATCAAGATGGAGCAGAAGAGAAGTGCGTTTTAGGAAATGAACTGCCCAAATTTTTTGATCAGTGAATTTAAGTGTATTTTTCCCTCTAAAATTAAGAACATAAACATGTATTAACCTGCTTTCATAGAGCAGGACAAAATACTGCATGAGATTGCAGAGTTGTTTCTATCAATTGTTTTGTTGAACCACTGTGTGAACAGCTGTATCCACTTTGTCTCAAAGTTTGATAATAAACCATATTAGAATGCATATGCTTTCAATTTAATTCTCACACCAAAATTAGTTGAGTCAAAAATGATTTGTTAGCAATAACAGAAATACTTATGGACCTTAGACAGAAAACTAAGCACAGCCTGTCTGAGGACTCCTTTGCTATGACTCATCATTTGCTGGGCAGAAATGAACAAGGCAGGTTGTAGAGCATGTTTTGTTATGGCTTCTCGGAAAAGGGAGACATTTGTTGCGTATAAAAACGTACAGTAACAAATATACATATGAATAATACTAATAATAAAATATTGATTGATTTTATTAGTAATATGTAGCCTATATATTACTAATAAAATATTGATTGATTTGTTTCGACTATACAGCTGAAGTATTTTTTGATAATCCTTAGGTTCACCTAACTGCATACTCAGGTAATTGAAAATCCCGTGGAACAACTAACTTGAGTAAAAAAAAGATTAGCTATTTGTACAGCCTTGAACAGCCTATTTGTTGTATGTTGACGGAAACCCCCTTAAACTGAAAGTAAAAGGAAAACAATGCCGGTGACCAAAAATGTCCCGGCGCCGTGTTATGAGAAGACAACATCGCACTCCGTATGAACGGGGCAAAACATTACAGAGAAGAAAATAACCGAAAAGGGTCGTTTTGTTTTTTGAAAATATCTTACGCTCTCGGGTTATACAGCGTTACCACGGCAACCGACTTAGACGTGCAGCATGCAGAAAGTTTTGGTGTTCCCGTGTATTTTATGTGTTGATATAATAATAGTTTACACTCTGGACCTCGGAGGAACTTTGCTGAAGTCTCATACAAGAAATCTCGACCATAATCTATTACGCCAATGGGTTGAATCTGGACTGCGATGCACACTGCTGTACGCAGGATCTATGTTATCTAAAGAGGTTGCAGGTCCATTCATAAGAAGATGGATGACAGTGCACTGTTTTATCGCTTCGGTGTATGAAACCGGACGCTTGGCGTTGTTTGACAACTATCGCCTTGATAAATTTAATATGTGGCTTGTCGGAACCGTCGCTGCTGCTCTAGCCTGTCTTTTTTGGGAGGTAATGCTGCCTGACACGAACGGAGAGAGTAACGGTAAAGAGCGCAAACAGAGGGCTCGAGACCTTTTCATCCGGGTCATCCGCTTCTACAAACCAGACTACATAATATTATGTGGAGCTTTTGTCTTTCTGGCCCTAGCTGTGCTATGTGCGTATTTCGTTGTATTTACTTAATTTTGTATATAAAATAAAAGTGTAATTTTATGTAAACCTGCTTTTTAACATAAATTTTACGTGTTTCAGGCGAGATGTTCATCCCACTGTACACAGGAGAGGTGATTGACATATTGGGTTCTCATTACCAGTGGGACAACTTTAGATCAGCTATCATTCTCATGGGATTATTCTCATTGGGAAGGTATTGCAGAATATGAGTTTTGTATTACAACAACAACAACAACAACAACAAAAAGCCCATTTAAGTATCTCATTGAACACTGTTTTTTGTTATTCTCAGTTCATTCAGTGCAGGTTGTCGTGGAGGCATGTTCATGTGTGCAATCAACAGATTCACTTGCAGAGTTAAGGTGCAACTGTTTGGGTCCCTTGTCAGGCAGGACATTGGCTTCTTTGAGACCATAAAGACAGGTAGATCCAGTATGATTGCTGGTTCAGTCGACATCTGTGTGATACCCTTTTTATATGGACTCATAGTCATTATTTCCACTAAATCTGTCTTTCAGGTGATATCACATCTAGACTATCCACAGACACTACTTTGATGAGCCAGGCTGTGGCCCTGAATGTCAACGTCCTTCTACGGACCCTGATTAAGACCCTAGGCATGCTGTATCTGATGGTGAGCCTCTCCTGGAAGCTTACACTGCTGATGCTGATGGAGACGCCACTGACAGGCTTACTGCAGAACATATATGACACGCATTATCAGGTATGGGGTTAATAAAAGTACCATGATGAATGAAGGGTAATTATTATTTTTTTGCCTATGAGAATCATATCATATTATATATCAAGTTTTCATGCCATTTTTAGAGGCTGTCAAAAGAAGTTCAGGACTCCATAGCACAATCAAATGAGACTGCTGGGGAGGCGGTGTCAGGCATCAGAACGGTAAAGAGTTTCAGGACAGAACTTGGTGAAGCCCATCGCTATGATGTCCGCTTGATGGAAACCCATAATCTAAAGACCAGACGGGACACAGTCAGGGCGATTTACCTGCTAGTTAGGCGGGTTAGTATGAGTTTACTTCTCATTTTAATGTGCATATGTGTTTATTTTCTTTGAAGCAAACTTGTCGATATGGAACTGCATACTGCATTGCTATGGATCTTTTCTGATTTGCAGATGACAGAAGTGGGAATGAAGGTGGCTATGCTTTACTATGGGAGACTCTTCATCCAGTATGGACAGATGACCACAGGGAATCTTGTCTCTTTCATCCTTTATCAGCAAGACCTTGGAGACAACATCAGGGTGTGTCTATATTTATATATATATGAAAAAGAGTTTTTAAGAGGGTAGAGAAAAGTTGTATCACCTAAATCAGCAGTCCTCACAAAAACATGTTTAAGGTAAAAGGATTCATAAATATTTATCCACCTCTATTACAGACTTTGATCTATATCTTTGGAGACATGCTGAACTCAGTAGGTGCGGCCGGTAAGGTGTTTGAGTACCTGGACCGAAAGTCTGAAGTCAGTATTGATGGCAATTTGCAGCCCAGTGATCTGAAAGGACACGTCAGCTTTCAAAACCTCACCTTCTCGTATCCCAGAAGACCCAACCACAATGTGTTAAAGGTATAACTTTTGCTCTGAAGAATCACTTCACTGAGTCTTTGTCAAGGTTGATAAGGCAATTCACATGAACCTGTCCTAAAATATATTTTATTTCTTATATTTTAAATAGTTATTCATAGTGTTTATAAACTGCATGAGTACATACGTTTGCAAATATGTTGTGTACGAGCTAATTCTCTCTAATACAAATGCAGTTCTTATTTATAAGCTATACATGATCTATAGAAGGTTTATCATATACTTGTTATATTTTAAAATAATTATTTTCAATAAATTATCTTAATTAAGCCTACCTTTTCGTCTGTTTTCAGAACTTCTCTCTGGAGTTGAAGCCGGGTCAGATGACGGCTCTGGTGGGAATGTCAGGTGGGGGGAAGAGCACCTGTGTGAGTCTGCTGGAGAGATTCTACCAGCCTCAACAGGGACATATTCTGTTAGATGGACAACCACTGCAGAACTACCAACACAACTACTTGCACAGCAAGGTGAATACTTTCAAATAACAAACACTTTACTGTTGTACTGTAGTTTAATTCCATACCAACTCTGTTCATACATAACTACAAGTCTGCTCTTAAGAACCATATAAAACCAACCAATGCAATGCAAGAACATATACTGTAAATAATCTCTCTTAGATAGCAATGGTGGGTCAGGAGCCTGTACTTTTCTCTGGCACCGTTCGAGACAACATTGGCTATGGTCTGCCTGGCTGCTCAATGGAGAGAGTAAAGGAGGCTGCCAGCAAAGCCAATGCCCATGCCTTCATCAGCAAACTGGAAAATGGCTACGACACAGGTAAAGAAACTGCTATCACTTACCACTTTAACTCTCATATTTGTGTCAGTGGCTAGGTCAACTATTATTGGTCAGTTCTGATGGGACATTAAAAAAAATCTAATTATTTTCCAATATCTGTGAACAACAGAATTGATAGAATTCATAGCTTTTAGTTATACATCCCAAAAAGGCTTTGCGTGAAAAAACTTTGCTGGTCCACTTGCTAGACCAGCACTAACCAGCATAAACCAGGCAGGCTAGCATGCAAATACACTGCGTCTAAGTCATTTTAGAATTACTGATTATCAGCCATTCTGGATAGTTTTCTTTTGGATTTTTGTAATCACTCCATTATGATTGGATAAGGCAAGTTTTAGATTTATGCATGCAAAGGTGTTTTATTAAATGCGAAGTACACAGCCATCAAACAGTGCTTTCTTTGTCAGATGTGGGAGAGCGTGGTAACCTGCTCTCGGGAGGTGAGAAGCAGCGAATCGCTATCGCCAGAGCTCTGATCAGAAAACCTCAGGTGCTCATTCTGGACGAAGTGACTAGCTCTTTGGACACTGAAAGTGAACAAATGGTAATTAATATGGCTATTCATTATGAACACAAACACATATGTACAAAAGCCTTCATAAATCCCTGCTTCCTTATCAAAAGATTTCTTATGTGTTTTATTACTCCACAGGTTCAACAGGCCCTGGCTTGCTGCCCCACGCAGACCTTGCTTGTGATTGCTCATAGGCTGAAGACCATTGAGAGGGCGGATCAGATTGTGTTGATTGACAGCGGGGAGGTGGTGGAGTTGGGGACACACGAGGAACTCATGAACCAGAAGGGAAGTTACTATAAACTGAGAGAAAGGCTCTTTAGTGATGATAACACAGTCAAAGACAAAGAGAAATCGGACGCAGTAAAAATGTAATAGCCTGTCGCAGAAATATTGTACATTGTAATAAACAAACATGCCATTGTAAATAGATACCTGTGCGGGCAAAAGTTGTGCATAAACCCAGTGATGATCATCGGTCAAAATGTTTTATCAACAAACACTTTTGATAGTGTTACATTTTGGATTTGTTGGAAGTTGTAATATTTAAATGTGAATAAATAATGGGTTCTTGCTAATCTGCTTGTGGCTTTTTATAGTAGTTTAATTCAAAGTTTAATTTGAGATTGTAGTGTCTTATGGGTGTCTGGTATGAATGAATATACTGTATCTGCTCATGTGATGTGCTTACATAACTTTAAACTATTATACTGTATGGTTTAAATCTAGTAATATAGTGACTTGTTTTGTATTTGTTAAAAAGAAATACTGTTAGTATACAAGTTAGTATGATTACAGAATCATGGTCAGAAATGGGGCACAATTGGTTTTGTGAAACTTTCACGAAGTGCCCGAGCTGCCAGTCCGGTTTACTGGCGCTCTGCCTGGTAGCACCTTTTTGTGATTGTGGTAGTTAACCCGATTTGAATGTGCCGATGCAAAACACACACACACACACACACACACACACACACACACACACACACACACACACACACACACACACACACACACACACACACACACACACACACACACACACACACACACGCAGGTTGGATTTTCATGTTTAATGGAGACATTCCATAGACATAAACATTTTTATTCAGTACAAAATATAATATAATCCCATTGCCATCACAGAAAACTTTTTTTTTTGCTTTTTAAAAAACCATCACTTGGTATGATTGATAAGCTGTTTTGCTCATAGGGAGCATGGACAAGGATTTTGGATATTGGCAACTTTGTGGGGACATTTTGTCCCCATAACATATAGTGTACCTGAACCACACACAAAAAATAAATATATTACCATTTTAAAGTTTTTTATAAGTGTTAGTGTCCAAACACAATATTTATATGATAATATACAAATTTTAAGAACAGAAACCCAACTACGCAATCAGTCTGACTTCATTTCATTATTAATTTCATTATATCCAATCAGTCTGACCTCATTTCACCTCACTCATTCTCATTTCATTTCATTTCGTTATCACATTATCAAAGCTAACAATGCTCCATAAAATTGAAGTTTCATTGCTGTTATGACCCTTATGTTGAGCAACACATATGCACATTGCTATAGATCGATATGCATGTGAGAACCAAATGTTAGATTCTGATCTATAATTTTTATACTAGCTGTGTGGTAGCCTTGTCACACACAGTTTATTTTTATTTTGAGCTGTGCATCTACCACAAGATCAACTATCAAACAAGTTAACCCTGTTTTGCTGGAAAGTTCCTATTGTTGTTTCACCACACATTTGTGTGTTTGGCTTGGTGTCTGGCTGTACCTCATGCCGTACTCCTCCACCCCCTCATGCCAGCGGGACAGATCTGACAAGATATGGTCTCCATTTTATAACGATGCCAGCGCTTTATCTGCCTCAAAATGGCTGTCACCATTTTTCGATTATGCATGTAGCCTATGTATATTTTTTCCTAAACTATGAAAGCATGTTTCTTGTGGTGATGGATTCTGGTGTAGATTAAAATTACATTACATTACAGGTTCAGTATATTCTTTGAGTAGACTTTGTCTCTAATAAGCTTTATCATGAAAAGTTATAATTTAAAATGGAATATGTATTACCTTATTGGATAAAAATAATTTTACAAATCAAATTTCTATTACTTTACACACCAGGAAGGCAGAAAGATAAAGACAGTAATTTTCCCACTTAACATCGGGATGCTATAAAACGATTGAAAGGGTTTTGGCCATGAACGAGTTAAGTGTTTGCAGAATTGTACATGCCAGTGAAAGTGCACCATTGCTTTCGGGAAACCACATGACTTTCACGAAATGCCAAGGTTGCCAGTCCAGTTTATCTGAGCTCTTATTGGCAGCACCATTTTGTGATTGCCGGCCATTTTGTGATCTGAAATAATAATTTGCTAAATTCAGGTGAAAGTGAAAGGATCTCCTCACATTCGCTTCAGTAAAGATATTGAGGGCATATGCACATATTCGTTCCTTTTCTTGAAATGTAGCAGTTTTTCAATGCTTATTGCTAAAGCAATATTACAACCATAACACTATTTCATGATTCTCTATTTTAAAACCACTTTACTTTTTTTCTAATTTGTTGTCGGGATAAATCAATTTAATTTCCCCTACATATTCTGAGTGCTGCTATAATTATAGATCACATTTGGGTTGATAGTTTTGTTGGAAAGTCCCTATTGTTCTTGTTTTAGTATGCCTCACTCATGCCATGTCCACAGTTGTGATGTTGTTTTATCACCCCCTATTGGAAAATATACTGTCAACAAGAAATGGTACAGTGATATCTTGGCTTTCATTACAAGGTACGGCCTCAAAATGACTGCCATAGCATTGCACAAAGAACAACTGTTGCTGACATACATGCAGATTATCTAACTTTAGACTGTATAATCGGTCAGTTGTAGCACAATTTTCCATTTTTATTTATCGACCTTTCTGTTGGAATAAGAAAGCATTACTTGAACTTTTTTGAAATACATAACAGATAATACTGATTATCAGGATTTATTGCTTAAATGGAAGCTGAGTTAAATAACTTTTTTCAAATATTATGAAATCTCCAGCTATTAGTTTTTTCTTTTCAACTATTTACCTTTTGATGAAATATGTTAAAGAGTAACTGACAGGACACAAAAAGGAAGAAGGAAGAGTGATGAGATATTATAATATGGCTGACAGGTTTTTTGGTACTTTTTAGTTTTGCCACAAACATGCTTCAGAAAAAAACTAATCAACAATTGTATATAATACAGTGTATAGCTAAGTAATATTTGTTTATTAATGTGCATTTGTTATTGAAAACAAAGTGTTGGAATAAGCCAAAGTTATTTCTGAGCATATACTTTTTACTCAAATATAATAAAATTATGGTATATTGCTTGTACGTTTCGAAGACAGTCGTAATGAATTTGTAATATACCTGTAACACAAATAAAGTACACTTTAATATTACTAATGAAGCTTGTAATTACACAGGCATATACTAAAGTATACTTGAAGTTGTTCCAATTTAGCACACAAAAGTACACTATACACTTAAGATTATGCTTTACTATAATTTAATTACAACTAAAATATACTTAGTACAAAATTAGTTGTTTCAAAATAGCACAACTAAGTTAACTAATCATTAACACACTTGAAGTATACTGAATTAGTCTTATACTTTTTCACCAGTGTTTAACTCATCTATTTTTTTGTATTCTCGACTAGCTTTATTGTGTACTACTTGTGTTATATACTAACATTTCACTAATAAAAATTCCATGGCTCCACACACCAGGAAGGCAGAGATAAAGGTGGTCATTTTTGCACTTAACAAGTCAAGTCAAGTCACCTTCATTTATATAGTGCATTTTACAATACAAATTGTTTCAAAGCAGCTTTACAGAGATAACAGGAAAGTAAAGTTGTAATATTATTGTTAAATTCAAAATTAAATGTTACATGTCCCCAACTGAGCAAGCCAAAAGCCAATGGCGAATAAAGGCGAAAAAAAGTGTTAAAAACTTAACACAAGAACATTATAAAGTAATTGAAAGGGTAAATTATTAAACTACTAGACTAAAATATTTAAAACTCTGAAGGACACCTTTGACAGAGATCTTTTGATCATTTTTCACTTTTGGCCATTTTTGGAATGGCCATTGTTGACCTTTCATTGGCCGTTCAAAAGGCTCCAGCCTTTATACTTTGTTAGTGAGTCTCAGCACCTTCCTTTGATACGTGGCTCAAAGAAGAGTTTACTTCAAAAACTATAGCCAGCTGAGCATACCTTTTATCTTTTTCACAAAATGTTAATTTCATAAAATCAGTGTTCTGTTGATTGATATAAAATAAAAAAAATTGAAAGGGAGGGTTTTCGGTTTTACTGTTAAAAAAAGAACGAAAGCGAATGGCTACCCTGGTGGGGAAAAAAATGCTACTTGCAACCAGACTGTTTATCAGTAGTCAACTTGAAGTGTGTTATTTTGAAACAACTAATTTTGTGCTAAGTATATTTAAGTTGTAATTAAATTGTAGTAAAGCATAACTTTAAGTGTATTTAGTGTACTTTTGTGAACTAAATTGGAACAACTTCAAGTATACTTTACATACTTTAAGTATATGCCTGTGTACGGACTAATTACATGGTTGATTAATGAAATTAAAGTGTACTTTATTTGTGTTACAAGTACATTACAAATTCATTACAAGTATCTTCGAAACATAAAAGCAATAAGTGTATTTATATATATTTTTTATTTTTATTTTAAATATTTGGGGCATTTTCGCCTTTTATTAGAGTAGGACAGTATATAGACAAGAAGTGAGGTGAGAGAGAGAGAGAGAGAGAGAGAGAGAGAGAGAGAGAGAGAGAGAGAGAGAGAGAGAGAGAGAGAGAGAGAGAGAGAGAGAGAGAGAGAGAGAGAGAGAGAGAGAGAGAGAGAGAGAGAGAGAGAGAGAGAGAGAGAGAGAGAGAGAGAGAGAGAGAGAGAGAGAGAGAGAGAGAATCAGGAAAGATCCACAATCCGTGACTCGAACTCGAGTCTCCAGAAGTTCATGTCGGCTCACTTCCCCACGATTCTTTCATGGTGTGATATATTTGAGTAAAAACTATAGGCTCATTAATACCTTTGGCTTATTCCAAATACTACAAATTGCATACTTTGTCTTCGATATCAAATGTACATTATAAGACAAATAAAAGTAAAAGTAAAAAAATACTATTGTATACTAT
The DNA here is from genome assembly GCF_051911475.1 of Siphateles boraxobius. Taxonomy (NCBI): domain Eukaryota; kingdom Metazoa; phylum Chordata; class Actinopteri; order Cypriniformes; family Leuciscidae; genus Siphateles; species Siphateles boraxobius. The sequence goes on from NW_027508953.1 coordinate 5,461,270, forward strand.
AATGTATTTTGAAAGTATACTTTCAATGCATTGTTACAATGATCAATTCCAGCACACAGTTAAAATATACCTAAAATATATTTTTAATAAAGTGCAAATAAATACACTTTTAAAAAATTAACTGAATTTTCACTTCAAGTATATTTTTCTTAAATATATTTTTAGAAAATATACTAAAGTACAATTATTTTAAAGTGTGTTAAAAGTTGTATTGTGAAAATAGGTTAAAGCATGATGCTAATATACTTTTAATATATTTAAAGATAGTACATTTTTTGTTAGTATATTTGAAATGTACTATTGAAAGAAATTATATATTTCAAATACAATAAAGTATACTTTTTTTTCACTAGGGTATGAATGAGTTAAGTGTTTGCAGAGTTTAACATGCCAGTGAAAGTGCACAACTTTGTGAAATCATGTAACTTTCATGAAATGCCCAGTCCAGTTTGTCTGAGCTCTTATTGGCAGCACCATTTTGTGAATGCAGGCCCTTATGTGATCTGAAATTATTATTTGCTAAGTTCATGTGATAATGAAAGGATCTCATCACATTCTCTTCAGTAAGGAGAGAGAGGGTTCCTTATTGCTAAAGCAATTTAAAAACTATACCACTATTTAATGGTTGCTTAAAATACAACCAGTATTTACTTTCACTTTCTTTCTAGTTTGTTTTTGTGATACATCGATTTTGTGATACATTAATTTCCCCTAAAAATTTCAGAATGCTGGTGTATTTATTGATCACCTTTGGGTTTAGATAGGCCTATTGTTTTGATGGAAAGTCCCTGTTGTTCTTGGTTTGTGCAGGCCTGTTTATGTCTGACTCATGGTGATGCGAGGTTATGCTTTATCACCCCCTATTGGAAAATATGAATCCGGCAAGAAATGGTATGTTTTAGCCTACGAATGTGTTGCCTCAAAATGACTGCCATTGCATTGCACAATTAATCATTGTTGCCAACAGGCATATTGTATTAGGACATAAATTGTGACACATTTTTATTTTATTTTATTAAAAAACTATTTATTTAGACACTTTATTTTATTTTTATTTATCTATCTCGCTGTTGGGCTTTCTTGCATTTCTTGAACTCTTTTGAACTGTGGAACAGATAATATCAGGATTTAAAGCAAGCTGAGAAAACTTTTTTAAAATATTGTGAAACTTGATCTTTTCTGTTCCACTATTTGATTTGAATAAACTATTTTTGTACATTTTTTATTTATTGAAAAGAAATCTATTGTGGTAAATTGAATTAATTTTTTTATTTGTATATTTTGTAGGATTGAAAATAATCCAAGATATTTGAAAATGTGAACAAAGACATTTGCTTTTACTGAAATGAACAAAGACATTTGCTTTTACTGTTTCAGCCCCCTCTTTCTTAACCCAAGGACCATTTGTAATTCCTATAGGATAATGATCAAAGCCTGTACCAAGATGTGTGTACTTCGGGGGGTCTGTGAATGGTCACACCTTTAGTACGGTGGGGGAAATTGTAATTATTTGATTGGTCAGTTTGAACCTCTCATATTTGGGTTTTAGTCACATGGTCAAGGAAAGGATAAAATATTGTAACTCTTTTATCTGTCTCTTCTGATTCTCTGGGTCCCTTTCTTGGGGCTCTCTCTCCTTGCTTCTTCTTTTCTTTCTCTCTCTCTCTCTCTCTCTATTTGTCAGGTAACATTTTATATATATGCTGGGTACAATTAATGGTATAAGTTATCGTAACTAAGTGTAACCATAACCATTTAATGTAATTAAACCTTTTCAATTACAAATAATGTGCTAACTAGCTTTGATTTGGTAATGACTTTGAAGTGCTACATATTGCAATACAGTATTGTCACTCTATAGCAACGTTCTCACACATATAAAGCTACTTTACTGCGCTTATTCCTGTCGTTGGTATTAGTAGCAATGCGTGGTAATAGACAAGAAATGTACAGTTTTCTACCGTCTTGGTGACAACGTTTCATTAGTCATTCGGCAGTCTTGCAGCCTGAACCCCTGCAGGAAATCCACACTTACAATTTCAGTGGTAACTGACTGAAATTTCAGGACACAAGATGGAAGGAAGAAGAGTGATGACATATTATAAAATGGCCGACAGGCTTTTTGGTACTTTTTTGGTTTAGCCACAAACGTGTTCTGGTAAAAATGAAACAACAGCCAAAACAAATGATACAATAGCTCAACCTAAGTTAACACAAAGCATCATTCTAGTGTGCCGTGCACGATTGTTTGTTTAAAGCATCTATTATTTGTCTCCTTGGGTCCTGACAAAGCACTTTAGAGTTTGCCCGCGTGTTCTTCTTTTGGTTTGATTATATAATCACGCCACCAGTGGTTGAATATCACATGCCAAGAATAATGACAACACTGGAAAGTCCCGAGCCGGCACTCTTTCGCTTTCTTTTCTACTGTAGTTTGTTGGTGAAGCCACGCCAATGCCAAGCTTACAGTCCAGTGATTGTGATGGTGGGGGAGGGAAGGAACTGATAGACGGATCAAATGAAAACTAGCCGCTCCCTTGTAAAAATGTATTGAACTTTAAAACTGAAGTTATTTTGAACCTAATCAATGATTATTCAGATTTACTGCCACTGGATCAGTTCATATAAAAAATTATTACAAGTGATATTGGATGACATGACAGGGAAACTTGGGGAAATTCTGATCATTTTTAGCATGCCTGTTGAAAAGAGGTTTGCATGGATCTGAAAGAACCTGCTTCAATGAGTCATCACAAATAAATGGTTCATTTCCAAAAATGATCTGTGATAATTAAACTAAGCAAACCACTGGGGCGGGCTTTTAACAGCGGTCCTGACTGATACCAACACAATGGATAACTTATATATTCTAACCTACATTACAAAACAAACTAACTAAAACAACTTCTGTACAGCTGAGTGCAAACAAACATAAGCTAAATGTAAATAATATTTTTAAATATGAAATATTTCTGCACTACCCTCAATGTGATTCACCTTGACAAACACTATACATCGGTCTATACTCTAAATTGTATTATCCACTATCAACAAAACAAGTGTAGCCTTTTAGGTAATGAAACTGTCAGAATTCAAATAGGCTTTTATTATATTTTATTATATATAGCCTAGCCTAAAGGTTTATGAGCACACCACACAGGGCACTGTGCCAGTTTGGTTTGGTTAATGGACTGATAATCCCCCAAAGTTCCCACAGGGGGAATTGAAGGGGTGTGTAGCTTTATTACATCAACAGAAATCTGGTAAAAGGCAACTGGGAAGTCCCTTCTCCAGTAATAGTTTAAGGGTTTGTCTGATAAAGAGCTCCCCCAAAAGACTAATATATGCATTTCACTCCTGACACTGCCAACGGGCAATGTTTTTTCAGTAGATAGGATAGCCTATATTACATCTTTTGGTCCACTTTCCTTTTATATTCATTTTAATTTAGCTTTGCTGTCAAAAAATATCATCATTCACAATTTTTTCCCATATATTTGATAAAAACGCTAGCCTACTTATTTACTAATATTCAGAACATGATCCTTCCTCGCTCACATGGCAACTTCTTACGACGAATCACTCATCCAATCAAAAATAATCAAACAGATTTAAGGCGCCAAATATGCTAGTTGACCTGATTTCTAATGCACAGACATTGGCGCCATCTTGTGAACACAAATGTACTTCTCAGATGATGAGCATGATATAGCGTTTCTACTTAAAAACAAAACAAACAAAAAAACTATTGAAGATCACTTATAAACTTCATCAACATTAAACATTGTAAAATGTATTTATTTTATTATTATTATTGGTATAACACTCAAAATGTATTGCTCAAACTGTTTGTCTAACCTGAATCTTGTAGCACATGTGGTCTGAGGTATGATGGTTTGTGGGTTATGTGTGTTATGAGAGCAGAAACATACAAAGGTAGTGATGTGGTTATGTTCAGGTCATATGGTAACTATGGGATTGAGGGCAGTTCCAGTGGGTTCTTTATTGTTCTGTTTGATCTCCTAGAATTTAACATAGCCTATAGGGTAATTCATAATGAATTATGAATACATTTCAAAATGACTGAGATTTGGAGCCAAATTACAGGGGGTAAAAGTGACTTTAGGGAGATGGCAGCATCATTATTTTATATTTTTTAGATTATTTAAATCTGTTCAATCTTTGTTGCATTATATGCCAACGGTGACAGTTCAAAAACGGGGAAAAGCACTTCTTGTGTATTTTGCCCATTCCTTATAGATTCTGGTTCTTATCTTTTATGTATTGTATTAAATATCAAAATATCAGAAATGCCTTTTATAGATATATGATGTGTTTTATATCTGTTGAGGCCTTTAACACAATGTTTTTCAACTCGAGAAGAGATAGAATTTTTAGGGCAACTGATTTAGATGTCTCCCTCTTTAACACCAGCAAGCTAATGAGTTAAATCAGGTGTTTTAATTAGTGGACATATATAAACTTCCTGGGAAGTCTTCAGGACTGGAGTTGAGAAACACTGCTCTAACATATGGTCCAATTTCAAAAACATGATTACAAGCCTCAAAAGCTCAAACCAATCTTAATTACATATTGTCTGTTTCCTGCGCTTTTTATGTATTGATCCAGAGAGAAGAACAAAGAAGTCAAGAGGAAAATTGGCATCTAACAACAGGGCAAATGGTACAGAAGAATGAGGTTGCAGTGAACCCATATCGCTTCTCAACAAAGTGATGGATTATCATCAGTGTCTTATGGGTGTCTGGTATGAATGAATATACTGTATCTGCTCATGTGATGTGCTTACATAACTTTAAACTATTATACTGTATGGTTTAAATCTAGTAATATAGTGACTTGTTTTGTATTTGTTAAAAAGAAATACTGTTAGTATACAAGTTAGTATGATTACAGAATCATGGTCAGAAATGGGGCACAATTGGTTTTGTGAAACTTTCACGAAGTGCCCAAGGTGCCAGTCCGGTTTACTGGCGCTCTGCCTGGTAGCACCTTTTTGTGATTGTGGTAGTTAACCCGATTTGAATGTGCCGATGCAAAACACACAAACACACACAAACACACACACACACATATATATTTTTCCTTTAATTGTAACCTTTTAATATTATCTATGTGTCTTTAACTGTATCTGTCTTCCATCTATCTGTCTCTGACTGTCATGTTTTGTAATATATCTAATATATTGTCCTCTTTGTTCTTTTCAATATTTCTAGCCACTCTTTGCATCCTAAGATGAACAGCATTTGGAGCTGAATTGTTCTCCATTTTTGATCAGAAGTTTGTTGGACTCACTTGGGGCCTTGTTGTTTGGAAGTGTTTTTCTGGTAATTAAATGGTGAAAATTCATCCGTGTCTTTGTGTTTTTTAGAACCATTTTATTATGATCATGCTGGTCAACTTGTGGTTTTAAATGTATGTTGTTTGCTTATTTCCTCTTTGCGCGAAGGGCCATGACGGCTCATTTATGTTTCAAGTAATGTAATTTTTTTTAATTTCATGTCCATTTAAAAATAAATAAATTTGTAAATAAAAATGAAATCAAAATAATACAAAATACACTGTTTTATGACTTTTTAAAGCAGACTTGAATGATAAGGATGTTGAATTTTGATGATTTTAATGATTTTCTATTGTTTTGTGAAGTAATAGGGGAATTAAGTTGTGCATTATACAACAGTTTATGTATTTTAAAAATGTGTTTAAAGCTTATGCAGTTGATAAATGTACATTTAAAATTCAGCTGCCAGTCATTATATATTATATATATATATATATATATAATATATTATATAATATATTACATTATATATACATATAATATTCTGAAATCAGGAAAATATATACTGCATTTTACATCTAAATATATATAGCAATATAGTAAATACAGAGATTCATGAAGTTTACTGTAAAAAAAATACAACAATTTAAAAGTAGTTATGTACTGTAATCAGAATTGTAATACAGGAAAATTCTGTAAATTAAATTACAGAAATGCTACTGGCTGGCAACCCTGCTGCCAGTATTTTACTGTAAAATGTACAGGTATTTTTTTACAGTGTAGGCTTTGATGGACGTTTCAAGCACTTTTATGTCGGATGGATAGGATTGATGGACTTCCAAAAAAATATACACATTGACTCCAATTATACGGCTTAGAAGAGCCAGGACATTTTTTAATATAATTCCGATTGTATTCGGCTGAAAGAAGAATGTCATACACCTAGGATGACTTAAGGGTGAGTAAATCATGGGCTGTTAACAAGGATGTTTGAGGTTTGTAATAATTATAATTAATAATTTGTTATTTATATAGCGCTATAGGTACTCAAAGCGCTTTACATATGGAAGGGGGAATCTCCTCAACCACCACCAATGTGCGGCGCCTGGATGATGCGACGGCAGATTGTGCCAGAACGCTCACCACACACCAGGTTATTGGTGGAGAGGACAGAGTGATGAAGCCAACCCATATGGGGATGATTAGGAGGCCATGATGGACAGAGGCCAATTGGCAAATTTGGCCAGGATGCCGGGGTTAAATCCCTACTCTTCTTCCAAAGGACATCCTGGGATATTTAATGACCACAGAGAGTCAGGACCTCGTTTTAACGTCTCATCCGAAGGACGGTGCTCTTGTATAGTGTCCCCATCACTTTACTGGAGCATTAGGACCCCTGCTGGCCTCACTAACACCTCTTCCAGCAGCAACCTAGTTTCCCAGGAGGATTCCCATACTGACCAGGCTCAGCCCTGCTTAGCTTCAGTGGGCAACGAGTCTCGGGCTACATGGCTGATTGCATACAAAGTGGTGTGCAGTTACAATATTCTATTTATGTGAGAAAATTGTACATTGTTTCATGAATTGTGTTAGCGATTGAGAAAAACTGTAAGATATAAAATTGCTAAAAGCTCATAACACATTAAAATGTTATGAAGTGTAGGCTATGTGTTAATGCTATTCTGTTAATGTCAGTTTCATTATGGAGTTTGTTTCTCTTAAGTTACCTCTTTCCTTTGTTCTAGTTTCCCGCCATCCTTAGTTGCCATGCATTTAAGGAGCACACAGCTGTTAGTTAATTAGTTCATTATTATTATTGTGTATTTAAGCTCCTCTTTCTCCTTTGTGTCTTGGTCGTGTTATGTTCGTGTCTTCATGATGTTACATTGCCATTTTGCCTACGGATTTACTTTAGTTTTTTTTTATATAGTGGTGGTGAGAGAAACAAGCGTTCGAAACGCGACACGCTTGTGACCCCTGCTGGTCAGAACTGTGTAAATGCAACAAAAACTTTAAGGAATAGTAAATGTGTTCTTTTTTTTGAGTGCTTCTTAACGTCTTGAAAGAGTTAAGTTATGACTTAACAAATCCTCATTTAATGAAATCGCATAACTTTAGGAATTAATTGATTCATGCTTCGAACAACTGATTCGAAAAAGTATTGAAGCTTCATGAAGCAGTGCTTCAAAATAGCCCATCACTAGTTTTAAAATAAATACACACTTTATAGGGTGACCAGATTACTCATGGTGGAATACGGGACGGGATGGACAGCAAGATTCTTTGACATCTTCGCGTAGTAGGCCTACATCTCCTCCGCCCATGCTCTCTAATATCCCGCTTTCACTAACTGCAAGTTATCGATAAGGAATTGTGATTGAATGGTAATTTTGTTCTCCAAAATATACTATGACTAAATTGGCTACCTTTGATTAGGCTATTCTAATCTCGCGTGACAGAAACTGCTACTCACTTTTATATGATCACCTAGCAAAGACTATTTAGGAATGAAGAAATATGGGACAAAACATGATTTTTTTCATAATAATTAGAACACTAAAATAGAGCTGAAATACGGGACTGTCTCAGGAAAAACACGCCGTCTGCTCAACCTAACGCTTTATCAAATGTATCGGACCTAAAACGTTACAGAATACCCGACATACAAAGTGAGTAGATTGCGTCCATTAACATTGCTCCAATGGGGGGTTTCCCAAGCCCAACAGGTCTATGATTTTTATTTTTCAAGGAGGAAGAGACCTGGAGGAGTATGGAGAAGTTCATCAGCATCAGCCACCTTGCCGTATGCAACGACATCTCGCTAATGGAGGGTTTCTGGTATCGGTTTGGAAGATGAGATCTGACTGGTCATGCCACGTGGAAACTCCTGCTTGACGCTGGCTGAGTACATCAACTTCTCCCTGTGGATCGACGGGTCTTCTTTTACTCTGGGCAAAGTAGAAGAGGATCCCGCCGCCAGTGTCCAGCCCCACTCAATATCCGTCACCACCCCAGACCCAGCGCCCATATCTACTGTAAATATGGAGCCAGAGCCCACCGCAGGACCCAGCCATTACCTGCAGCAGATACCTAAACCCATACCCACAACAGAGCCAGTGCCAGCTGCCAAGTCCATCTTGGATGCAAAGCCTGAGTTCCCAGCTGACCAGTGTGAGCCTGCAACAACATCTATGCCAGTGGAAATATTGGTGGTGCTGGATAAGGATGAATGGCTGATCACCTAGAGAGAGGCAGTACTTTCCACTCTGGTGCACCCACAAACTTTCTCTGCCACTGGTCCCTTCCTGCATTAATGTATATCATTCTTTCTTCATCATCGCCGCTAGTCCTGTCCAGCCCTAGTTTGTCATCACCACCATCCCTGTCCATCATGGAGCCTACTTCCACACCTAGTCTTCCTTTCCTGCATGCTCCACTGAAGCCAGCCATTCCCTCACCTCCGCCTCCGCTGACTCCCTTCAGTCCCTCAGCTCCACCATCAGCCCTGATCTGCCTTAGGGCTTCCGGTCCAACACTCTGCCCTGGCATGAGGAGTCCCGGGCTCTGCTTCGTCCCTCGGAGCCCTCAGTTCCACCTCAGCCCGTAGACCAATCGGCCCCGCGCTGGCTCATCGCCCCCTTGGCTCCACCCAATGTCTCCACATTGGTCAGTCGTTGCTCCACCATCGCCATAGACTTTGGGCTTTGCCCCATCCATCTAAGGCTCTGTCAGGCTCCATCCCTCAAGCTGCACCACGGTCCTCACTCACTCTGTCATCGCTAAAGTTCTCCGCACTCTGGCTCGACCTCGGCCGCTCATCGACTGGACTCCTCCTTGACCCAGTCCTCCGGAGTCACCGGGTCTCTTGGTTCCACAGACTCCACCTGGGCCTCTATATCTGTCATCGCTGTCAGTTGGGATCAAAGGATCACCTTGGCTCCTCCCTCTATCACTGGCTTTCCTCATGGGCATCTCCTGGGTCACTCTGGGTTCTCGTCTGCTGTCCGTTCCTCCTTGGATCTTTCCACCATCCACCGCCTCCATGGGCCCCTCCACCATTCACTCCTCCATGGCGCTTCCCACCATCATTACTGCCTTGGTCTCTTCCGCCACCATAATCTCCTATCTCCAGCTCTTTGCCGGCTCGTCGTCCTCCTCCTGAGCTCCCGCCCTCCCTCCTGGGATGGACCTTTATGGCGGAAGGTCGCGTGGGGACATTCTATCAAGTTCTGTTAGTGTTAGTTTAATTTTCATGTCTTTTAGCATGTTTCTCTTCAGTTACCTGTTTCCTTTTTTCTCGTTTCCTAACAGTCATTAGTTGTCATGGAAATTCATTTAACACATTTAACTCATTTAAACACAGCTGTTAGTTATTAAGTTAATTATCATTTACCCCTTTTCCACCAAAAAAGAACTGGTTCGGAACTGGTGCTGGTTCAAAGTTGGTTCGGAGTTGGTTCAACTTGCGAACCTTCTCAGAACCTGTTTGTTTTTCCACTGACTAGCTAACGACGTCGTTATACGTCTCGGTAGGGATGGCCCGATACCGATACTGGCATCGGGGATCGGGTCGATACTGTCCTCATATACTCGTACTCGTACTCATAAAAATTCGCCGATACCACGCCCCGATACCACGTACATTTTGCAAAACGAAACTGGCCGCCGCGAGTGCTTTGTCGAGGTGAACTGAGGCATAGGGACGTGCACTCCCAACGCAAAAGAGTGCGGCGCGGCACTAGATCTGATGGTCGAGCGCGAGCGCGGGCGCGGGCGGTAATGCACTCACTCTGTGTGTGCGGGTTCCGGGAGAATAAAACGATTCGCGGGACTCCCGCAAACTAGAAATATCTATGAATACAACATATTAAAACTAATAGATTTTCATTCATCTGTTGCAGAAAAGCAAGAAGAACAACTAAAACAAAATAGAAACGATTTACAGGCCAGAGTTTCTATTCATAACATGTTTGCAGCGTTGAGCGATGTAGCCAATCACAGACATGTGTGTTGATTTCTTGAACGCAATGGCTAATCAGAAGCATTTAAGATAGACTCCCCTCACTGCTCAAAACTTTTTTCTTCAGTGCTGAATTCTGTATGCTGGCAAATCCTCTAATTATAACAAACAAAGTGTGGATATTATGAAAGATTCATTGTGCAGTCAGCTTCATTGATAATAACAGATGTGTGAGATCGCGATGAACTGTCAGCTTTTTAGGAATTAGACTATTAAGGGAGCGCACTTTGGGCGCATTCAGTCATGTCAGACCATGCACGCAGTAACTGCTTGCTTTTATGTTAAATTAACAGTGGTTTGTGTGTTAATACATTTATTATTTTACTCATTATTATTTATTTTTAGACTTGTTAAAACAAGCAGAGAAGAAAATAAAAACAGTCTTCTAACCTGTGTTCTAAAATAGTCTTCTGTCTTTTTTTCTGGGAGCCTATAGTTACTTTTAGAAATATCGGTATCGGTACTCGATATCGGCAAGTACACAAATGTAAATACTCGTACTCGTATCGGTTTGAAATAAAATGGTATCGGGCCATCCCTACGTCTCGGTGTACGTCGCCATACGTCTTAGCTAGAAACGCTTGCAAACCTACAACATTACTTTGGGATTATCTCTAACTCGTGAACCAAAAAGGCTTTAAAAACAATTGAAATATGTAAGTCTTTTAACCTTTTCCTTTGATATGTAATATTTTCTGATTAGTTATGTACCTCTGTCTTGTGTCTTTTTTTCTTTCCATTTATTTGTTCTATATTGTGACTGTTTTTTTCTTTGCTTACATAATGTTTTCAATTAAAAAAAATAGAAACGCTTGCGCCAACTTCAATCATAACAATTACAATGGCGGACAACATCGTGTTTCTGTAAATGTTTCTCCTGGCTTTAAGATCCTATATTATGGTTAGAAAAGATGTTGAGAGCACATCTAAACCCGCCCCCAGCCCCCGACGTAAGCATGACGTGGTAAAAGAACGGTTCTAGTCCAGCAAAGAGTTGGTGCCGCTTTGGAACCAGTTTTCCTGGCCGAAAACCGGTTCTTTGGCTGTCGAAACACAAAGAACTGGTTCGCGCGCAGGCACCGGCTCCGAACCGGCTCTCAAAATGCTTTGGTGGAAAAGGGGTAATTGTGTATTTAAGTTCCTCCTTCTCCTTCAGTTCTCGGTCGTAAAATATGGAGTCAGTTCACTAGTGTAATAGCGTAAGCTTCTGTTGTTGTATCTTTCTTGAGTCAGTTCACTAGTGTAATAGCTAGGGTTGGGTATCGGTTGGGTTTTTATCCGATACCAGTACCTACTCTGTATTTTTTTAAACGGTTCCGGTGCTTAAACGGTTCTTGAAACGGTACTTAAGAAAACGAAACCACGCACATTTGTCAAAAAATAATACCCTTTTATTTACAGGGCCAAACTGGACACAGTATTAACTTAAATCTTTAAACAATATAAATACATGTAACATATGGTAATAATAAATAAAACAATATAAAATAAAAAAATCACATTTACATACTATCAAATAAAACAATATTGTATCAAACAATGTAATAATACTGGAGATTAACAGAGATTACCACCAGGGTAATATAATCTCGACATGGCTACAGGTTTCCATGTTTTGTCTGCGTGAACCAGTCATGCAAGTTATCTGGTCATTGTACTAGTTACGGCAGCGCTTAGCTTGGAGTTTGGTATTTCGTTCCCACTGCGTCTACGCAGCTTTGAGTAAACCTATGAAAGAGAATGTCTCTGGTTACTGTGTGATCTCTAAATGGGGAACGAGACGCTGCGTTCTCTGCCAAGCTCCTCTTGCTGCCGACAAGCTTCCTTTTTCGACAAAAAAATCTGAGGAGCAGATGTTGCGCGCGCTAATATAATATGACGACGTAAGAGCGTCGAGGCGGCGCCCACGCCATCAGCCAATGGATTGGCATTCTATATGAGATTCAGACAATCGACACACCCAGAGGGCGTTCTGACTGTGTCTGTGCGTGTGCTCACCTGTCTCTGTGTCTGTCTCTGTGTGGGTTTGTGTGTGTGGTTCTGACGCGTAATTTTACACGTGAAATGCAGCCAAACCTTGGAGCGTTTTGTCTTCTTCAGCATCTTCATTAATCCCCTTGCTATCAGCAGACGTTCCGGGAGTCTCCCGCATATTGATAACGGCTCCCTGATGCCCGCAAATTAGTTAAAATCTCCCGGAATGTAGAGCGAGCGAGCAAGAGCGCGCATGCGAGACAGAACAGACGAGGGAGAGAGCGGAGACCTTGCGTGTGTGCGCCTCATGACACAGAGAGTCAGACACCGAAATTTTCGTTCTTATTCGGTCTGGTTACTACCGTTTATGTCGGAACCGGTTCCCTATTGGCACCGCGTTTCGGTACCCAGGTAATAGCTTAAGCTTCTGTTGTTGTACGTCACACGCATCACACACATGACCAGAGTGGGCCAATAGTGAGCCTACGTGTGACGTAGCTCTACGCAATCACACTACGTTTACTGACTAGAGCAGTGGTTCTCAAAGTGGGGTCTTCTTCTTCTTCTTTGTCGTTTTACGGCGGTTGGCATCCAACATTAATGGTGCATTACCGCCACCTACTATACTGGAGTGTGGACCGGAGATAAAATAAATACATAAATAAACCATCAAACTAAAAATAACTTTATATTATTTCCCTCTTTTTCTTTTTCCTTCTTTAAAAAAAAAAAAAAAAAAAAAAAAATTATTAATTTAAGCATCCTAAATCCTTTCTGCCAGTCTTGTTTCTTTTAGGAATTGAAATACCAATGCACTCACTCAAAGTGGGGTCCTTAGAGCCAGGGCCGTATTAAGACAGTGTGGTGCCCCTGGGCACTATACCTCAGTCCGGGGGAATGCTCCACCGTAAGAAAATATTAATATTCCATATTTTAAAGCATCAATCTGATGCATTTTTAGATGCATTTTTTTGCCAACCTGAGGAGAGCTGGAGAAACTTAACTTCAGCCATGAGTCAAAAATATTATGGCCTCCGTAGCGTTAGCTAATAATTTTACCAGCGCAGTTTAAAAAAAAAATCTAAAACATTTCTATAACTCTGTGTGTTGAACTGATAATCACTCTTTTGTGTGTTAAACACAATCTACTTACTACAGACAACTTCATTATAAAGAAAAACAACAAATAAAAAAAAATATGATCATAATCTATGACAAAACTTCGATTATAATCTAGATTAGTGGGTAACAGCAGTAAAATTTATAAAAAATCACAAGTGCACAATAATTGTATAAAATCTGAACATTTAGTGAAACAAAAACATTATTTGGTGGGGAACAAATAAGAGACAATAAGTGTAGCACTAAATCTGGTAATACGTTTTCATGTATGAAGTTTAGCAGAACTGCTTCTTCCTTGATTTTGCGCAAACAAAGGTGTCAACTACATACATCCCCAAAGTCCATTTCTTTGTTACCGTCTCCACAGTTAGCTCCGGCTTCGTCAGACTCAGCGCTGCTAGTGATCGCAATTCCCGTGATGTTCTCACAAAAAAACTTTCGATCCCTGGAACATTTTGAATTGTAGCTAAACGTCTAGCGTCCTTGTCTTTCTTTAACTTTCTTTTTGCAAAACCACTTAATTGACGTCTGTCCATTTTGGATTTAGATTAATTTTCTGAAGCCGTTAAAAAAATGGTACATTTGCGCGTGTACTTGTTGTGGACCAACTCTAGGCTAGGTTTACATTTTTCAGTTCTTTTTTTATCCGTCAGTTTATTTAAAATGTTTTAAATTAATATTGTTTAAGACGTTTAGTAGCTTGCCTATGTCATTTGTAATGGAAGCCCGTTTCCGCCACTGAATACAAAACTTTCGATCCCTGGAACATTTTGAATTGTAGCTAAACGTCTAGCGTCCTTGTCTTTCTTTAACTTTCTTTTTGCAAAACCACTTAATTGACGTCTGTCCATTTTGGATTTAGATTAATTTTCTGAAGCCGTTAAAAAAATGGTACATTTGCGCGTGTACTTGTTGTGGACCAACAACCAGGCTAGGTTTACATTTTTCAGTTCTTTTTTTATCCGTCAGTTTATTTAAAATGTTTTAAATTAATATTGTTTAAGACGTTTAGTAGCTTGCCTATGTCATTTGTAATGGAAGCCCGTTTCCGCCACTGAATACAAAAAAGAAAAGAAAATGTAATTTAGACTTTAAAGTCAGAATTGTGAGATTAAAAAGTCACAATTAGTCTAACAATTAGCCTACCTTTTTTATAGTTTTATATGGCGGACACGGCTTTCATTCTCTTTGATAGGCGGCATAGGCCTACATGAGTAAAAATGAGCCTTTTGCCTTTACACAAGAGCGTCATCTCCAGAGCTGCTATGAGTCACTTTGAGAACGTTTCAGCATTTAATTTGATACAAAAATTGTGGCGGTTCTAAGATCAGTGGATATTTAGCCCAAACTGAAATTGGATTTTTTTATTTAAATTAATGAATTGATTATAAAAGCGATTTAAGGGAATAAAGAAAAAGAAAGGCTTATTGTATTAGTGAAATAATTTAAAGTATTGGTAAATAATCTTTTATTTTTAAGTATGTAGATTCTCTCTTCATGAATCAAAGAAATTATAGCATATTTTCAATTCAAAAAGGTGAAATTTAATTAAAAAAATAAAAGTTGAATAATTTGGGTCACCAGATACTGTCGGTAGTAGAACATTTCTATTGTAAAGTTGTCAATTATTAAATCTTTTTCTACTTACATTTTACCAGGCGTTCGTTCACTGTTAAAGGGATAGTTCACCCAAAAATTAAAATTCTGTAAGTATTTACTCACCCTCATGTTGTTCCAACCCTGTAAGACCTTCGTTCATCTTCGAAGCACGAATTAAGATATTTTTGATGAAATCTGAGAGCTGGATCACTCCTCCATAGGCTTCATAAGGATTGAAACTTGCCGGCCTCGAAAAGTTATTTAAGACATCGTTAAAATAGTCCAAGTGATTACAGTGGCTCAATCTTAAATTAATCAAGCGACGAGAATACTTTTTGAGCGCAAAAACAAACAAAAATAACGACTTTATTTCAACTATACATTTCCAACTATACATCCGACAGACCTGGGTCTTTATCAATCCCTGCTCTCTTCCTTCTCTGCTAATATCTCTACTGCTAAAATGGCTTACTATCACAACAAAATTCTTCTGACTCTCACATGCTTTTCAAAACCTTCTCCTCTCCTCTTAACCCTCCTCCTCCTTCATCAACCCTAACAGCTGACGATTTTGCCACATTCTTTATAGAAAAAACAACCACCATCAGCGGCCAATTTAACAATCCACAAACTGACACACACATTTTACCAACAAACGTACACATTCTACCCCCGTTCTCTCTACTTTCAGAGGCGGAAGTCTCTAAACTCCTCCTTTCCAATCGCCCTACTACCTGTCCGCTTGATCCTATCCGCATTAATCTACTTCAAGCCATTTCTTCCTCAGTTGTACCCACACTCACGCACATCATAAACACCTCTCTTCACACTGGTACTTTTCCCACAGCTTTTAAGCAGGCTCGAGTAACCCCACTGCTTAAGAAACCCAATCTAAATCCAGCACATCTAACAAGTTACCGACCGGTATCTCTTCTTCCATTTGTCGCGAAAACACTTGAACGAGTTGTTTTCAACCAGATCTCCTCCTTTCTTACACAGAACAACCTCTTGGACAACAATCAGTCTGGTTTCAAAAGCGGACACTCAACTGAGACTGCCCTGCTCTCAGTAATTGAAGCTCTGAGACTTGCAAGAGCAGCTTCCAAATCCTCAGTCGTTATCCTGCTGGATATGTCTGGTGCTTTTGACCCAGTTAACCACCAGATCCTCCAGTCAATCCTAAAGATGAAGGGCATCTCGGGAACTGCACTCCAATGGTTCGAGTCTTACCTCTCAGGTAGGTCCTTTAGGGTGTCGTGGAGAGGAGTGGCATCTAAGACCCAACATCTAGCTACTGGGGTGCCACAGGGCTCAGCGCTTGGACCACTCCTCTTCTCCATCTACATGACATCACAAGGATCTGTGATTCAGAAACATGGCTTTTCCTATCATTGCTACGCTGATGACACACAACTCTACCTCTCATTCCAGCCTGACGATCCGACGGTAGCTGCTCGTATCTCAGCCTGCCTGACAGACATTTCTGGCTGGATGAAGGACCACCACCTTCAACTAAACCTTGCGAAGACAGAGCTACTTGTGGTCCCGGCCAACCCAACACTTCATCACAATTTCTCCATTAAGCTAGGCTCGTCATCCATAACTCCATCAAGGTCAGCTAGGAACCTTGGGGTTGTAATCGGTGATCAGTTGAAATTCACAGACCACATTGCTATAACTGCCCGGTCCTGCAGATTTGCCTTGCACAACAATAGGAGGATCAGGCCCTTCCTTACAGAGCATGCTACACAACTCCTTGTCCAAGCACTTTTTTTATCCAGACTGGACTATTGTAATGCTCTCCTGGCTGGTCTTCCAGCCTGCTCTGTCAAACCTCTACAATATATCCAGAATGCTGCAGCCAGAGTAGTCTTTAATTAGCCAAAGAGAGCACAAGTTACTCCTCTCCTCACAAACTGCACTGGTTGCCAGTTGCCGCTCGCATTAAATTCAAGGAACTGACGTTTGTCTACAGAACAACCACTGGCACTGCTCCCTCTTACCTAAACTCATTACTTCAGACTTACGTGCCATCCAGAAACTTGCACTCTGCTAGCGAATGTCGTCTTGTGGTACCATCTCAAAGAGGCACAAAATCTCTTTCTCGGACCTTTACTATGACTGTTCCCTGTTGGTGGAATGATCTGCCTAACTCAACCAGAGCTTCTGAGTCAGTAGCCACTTTGAAGAAACTGCTGAAGACATATCTTTTTCGGCAGCACTTGATTCAGTAGTACTAACACTTTCTCTTCTCTTCTCTTCTATTTAAAAAAAAATGCACTAAAGTTAAACTGAGAGGGGTTATACCACTTACGCATTGTTGTCCTACTCTTAGTTTAACTGCTTATATTGTTCTCATTTGTAAGTCGCTTTGGATAAAAGCGTCTGCTAAATGAATAAATGTAAATGTAAAATGTAATGTCCTTCTCTGTTGGCCTCTAGTCAGTTAACTTAGTGTAATAGCGTACATCTACGTCAAACTTAGGCTCACTATTGGCCGACGCTGGTCATGTGGGTGATGCATGTGACGTACAACAACAGAAGCTCTACGCTTTTACACTAGTGAACTGACTCGAGGCCCACAGAGAAGGACATGCATAGTTGAAATAAAGTTGTTATTTTTGTTTTTTTGCACACAAAAAGTATTCTCGTCGTTTGATAAACGTAAGATTGAGCCACTGTAGTCACTTGGACTATTTTAACGATGTCTGTAATAACTTTTCAGGCCCTGCAAGTTCAATCCAACGGGGTTGGAACAACATGAGGGTGAGTAAATACTGACAGAATTTTCATTTTTGGGTGAACTAACCCTTTAACATCCTTCTGTGAACGGTAAGCCCCGCCTTCTTTTGACATCATTTTGACATTGATGAGCTAGACTGCTGAACTTTTAGTCATCCAACAAACAGAGCGGTGCGTAATGGAGTGCATCAGAGCAGCATCAAGAATATCAAATACATTGCAGTGAATCTCTTATTTGCATCTGAAGGTTATTGCCAATAATGATGACAGGTTTGCGAAAAGTGTAGAACTCGGTGACATCTGTGACAAGCTCGCGCAAAACACATCTTCAGCACAGCGACTCGTTTAAACGCCTCTGATTGGCCGATGCGTTCAACAGACATGTCTGTGATTGGCTACAATGCTCAACGCTTCAAAAGCACGTTGTAAGTACCTTTAATGCAAAGGGAAAATATAAATAAAACTGTAATATGCACTTTTCATGATTAGGTAATCACGGCAGCTGTAATATTATTCACATTATGAGAAAGACAAGGTAGCAAAATATTCGGGCCTTTACTAAACACATTTTAGCCCCCTGGGCCTAAATAAATAATAACAGTACAAAACTTTTATTCATAACAACCAGCCAAAATAAAAGTTTGGTTTAACTTAATTATGTGTTCTGCAACAGTGTTAATTCTGTTATGATTTGTTGATTGTTCTGCCATTGATTTAAGATGCAATGAGTTCATTATTTTAAAGTTGATGCACGTAAAGTAACATTACATTATTCAAATGTTATTTTAAATGGATGGTTCACCCCAAAAAATGAAAAGTGTGTCATCATTTGCTCACCCTCAAGTTGTTCCATACCTGAATAAGTTTATTTCTCCTGCTGAACACAAAAGAAGATATTTTGAAAAATGTGGATAACCAAACAGTTTCCAGTACTTTAAAAAAAATATATATATATGGAAGTCAATGGGGTCCATCAACTGTTTGGTTACCGACATTCTTCGAAATATCTTCTTTTGTGTTCAGCAGGAGAAAGAAACTCATTCAGGTTTGGAACAACTTGAGTAAATGATGACAGAATTTTATTTTTGGGTGAACTATTATTTTAATGTAAAATGTTAGTTTTAATTTTAATCTAGGGAATTTTAATGTTTGGTTTTATTAGAACAAGACGGTGCTTGCTGTCTTGCTGTTGATTTTATGAAAGCTTTTAAGAGAAATTACTTAGTGTAAATGCTATTGAGTCCAAATGCAATTTGAATAAAAGACCCACTGTTTACAAGTATATAAGTGGTATTAACATGATTTAAACCGACATGTGTTTCTGTTCTATAAAACAGGTCTTAAGTTTTTAGGGTGAAAAAGATTACAATGCAATTAATTCCAATGGCATTTAAGAGTACAAATAGTTTTAAGCATATTAATCACAGACAGTTATTGTTATGAGGGGGTCCTTGGAAATTTTTCTCCGCTCTAAGGGTCCCTGGTCCCAAAAAGTTTGAGAACCCCTGGACTCGAGGCCCACAGAGAAGGAAATGAATAGTTGAAATAAAGTCGTTATTTTTGTTTGTTTTTGCGCACAAAAAGTATTCTCGTTGTTTGATAAACTGTTTGAGCCACTGTAGTCACTTGGACTATTTTAACGATGTCTTTAATAACTTTTTGGGGCTGGCAAGTTTCAATCCCTTAGAAGCCTATGGAGGAGTGATCCAGCTCTCAGATTTCATCAAAAATATCTTAATATGTGTTCCGAAGATGAACGAAGGTCTTACAGGGTTGGAGCAACATGAGGGTGAGTAAAAACTGACAGAATTTTCATTTTTGGGTGAACTATCCCTTTAACCATCTGTTTTTCACCATCATAAACACTAGATGTCAATGTTGTACACAAAATAAATTTCCCGACTGTGGAAAATTTTGTGTAATAAAATGTTACACAAGTTTTATTTACACAAATATAGAAGTTTGCCATGTTTTGAGGCATTTAAGAATAATAATGAAATTTGATTTCAATCCTTAAAACTTCTCAAAAAAAGAGGAGTGGCTTAAAACTCTCTAAATTACTGGGAACTTGCATGAATAAATCCCCTGAAATGTATTTTAATTTGTGTTATAATTTTTGTTACATATTTTGGTTTAATTTTAATTTATTTATTGTATTATTATTTTTCTTGTGTTTTTTTCGATATGCTGCTTGGTCTTCTTGTTGATGAGTTTAACAATTATATGCCTGTTTTTTATTTGAAAGACGTAATAAAGTTAAAAAAAATGCTATCCAAAAGTATTCTATATTATTTTATTTAGTTTTCTCTAATTCAGTTTTATTCATTATTTGTTCATCATTCTCAGATGAAATTGCACAAAAAAGAATCCCTCACTTTTTAATAGAGAGACAGCACAACAGATTAGTAAAAAACAAAAACATAGGCCTATATAATAACATCATTAGTGATTTGCTGTTCATACCTTATACTAAGTTACTTCTGAATTATGTTTTTTTTCCTTTAATTTCCCACCACTGTAGCTCCTGTCTAATGCATAATATAATAATGTATAATAAAAGTATTACATATATTGTATAATGCCTGATGGAATCTGATAACTGTTTGTTTGATACCTTTGGTTGGCTCAAGATGCACTGCATACAGCTTGAATTGATGTTGTGCTTCCCTTTCAGGAACGTATCTGCTAAGACATTTGAATGAGTCGTGTTCAACCAAGTCTCTACATTTCTTACAATGAACAACCTCCTGGACAACAACCAGTCTGGTTTCAAAAGTGCACATGATTGCAAAGGGAGTGGTGGATTCTCTATTGCATAGGTAAAATACTGTAATAATACAGCAACAGTGCTGCGTACCAACATTCACACCTGTGCAGAGTAGAGCCATTGACATTCATTGTGTCTGAGTTCAGTATAGAAGTGCAAATGACTGTGAGCATAACTGTTAATAGCTCTACGATTATAAGACTAGGGAGGTTTTCACAGATAAGACCTCAAAGAATGGGCTTAGTCATTGCCGTGTCAGATACACCCGGTAAAAGGAGAACTGAAACAGATTCTAAGGGGTGAAATATTATATACAGAAAAAGAGCTCTTTAAAATGAAGTTGCATGCTTCATCTGACTGTTACTTATTGTGCTGCTTAAATCAGCAATAAATACACTAAAAAAATATTTTGACCTAAATTTAATACTTATGCATTTGAAATGCGTATGAAATGTCCATCCATTTGGATTACACAATTTTAACATTAACAATATAATATATTTAATGTGATTTGTCAGTCATGCATGTTATATGCAATTCAAATACCTAAATCTTACATTTTGGCCCTTTTTGAATGTAGAAAGGCTCAATAGAGAATGGGAACTATATTTTATAAGATTATAAGAATTCGATTATATACACTTTCAAAATGTAATTTCATTTTTATGGCATTAAAACAATGGACGTTAACACAATGCAATACAAATATTTGAAGTAGAAAAGACTGAACTGAAAAAAAAACGAAACCAACCATCAAGCATTGCAGTGACTGTAAAAGTGTGTGCTTTCCTTCAGCACTATTGCCAAGAACAGCCAGCTATTAGGAAAAGGAAAGAGTGTGTGAGCGAGAGCCTCCATAGCAACCGTTTCTCATGCTGGCCAAGTTGCCTTGTGACGCTGAGTCAGACTGGGTTAGTGTTGTCTGCGCTCACTTTTGTGGGACATGAGTGACTGGCCAGGCTTGTGCTTTCCCATTTGCCATGCTGTTCTGAAAGATGTTGTGGTATAGGACAACATAGTCAAATAACTACCTGTAACCTGACAAATATTCAAATGTGTTCTTTTAAAAGTAAGCCTCTGAACGTGATATTTTGTTAACTAATAATTAAATTAGGCTACATTTAGGATTTAGGTCGGATATATTTTATATGTTAGATATATAAATATATAAATGTTAAAAATCTAATGAATAAAGGAATAAGTATCTGCATATTTTCAAAAACATTTCCTGGTAGAAATAAAATCTATAAAAATGTTTTTTTCAATGTTCGCCTTTGTTGGAACCTTAAAATGATGCACTGAATATTCCCAAACTTATTCCTGTTTCAATATAGCTATTTTGAAATCAGTCAAAATAATTAGTCACAGAACAGGTTTCCCATTTTAGCTCACAGACATGTTTCGAGGGGGAGGGGAGTCAGATGAAACTGCACATGCGCAGAGAGGATTACATTCAAGGGAGATGAAAGCTATTGATTACGTGGATTTCTCGTGCTCCTAATAAACTTTTTTTGCTATGCGTTTTTTGCTGAATTCTAGTATTCAGAGCATTTGGAAGGAATCTAAAGGAATCG
Organism: Siphateles boraxobius; assembly: GCF_051911475.1. Taxonomy (NCBI): domain Eukaryota; kingdom Metazoa; phylum Chordata; class Actinopteri; order Cypriniformes; family Leuciscidae; genus Siphateles; species Siphateles boraxobius. The sequence continues at coordinate 5,483,367 of NW_027508953.1, forward strand.
GATTACATTTTCCAAGAAGATAATCTCGGTGAAAAATAATCAGGTTTAATTTTTGCGATGGCGCGGTGGTTTTCGAGACACGTGATTTGCTCCATCCAATCATGGCGCAGCAACAAAAGCCATATCTTCTGTGTTCTGGATTTATCAACGTTGCTGACTAATTACTCGTTGAAATTTTATGGCTTTTTAAATATCACGTATTTAATCACCAGGGAATGCTCTCTGTTTGCAATGTTTTTAAAAGGAAGACGCATTTTATGGAGTTCCTGCTCAAAACCAGTTTTAAGCCACGCGAGTAGTTGTGTGGGTGATCACATGACTCTCCCTCCCCCACTTCGATCCAATGAATGGGGAAGAAGAAGTCGGACATGTTTGAGGGAAATGTGTTGAATAAAGAAACGTGGCTGAAGACAAGAAGAAAATCAGGATTTTTTCCAACAAGGAGGATTTCGACATATTTTGTTTTTCCTTTTTATTTTAGGTTCACTTAATCTGGATAGAGGTATATGTTAAAATATTTGGATTTATTTCCAAATTTAGTAGTTGTAAAACATTAATAATTAAATCAAGCGTTTTAATTTAAATAATTTATAGATAACTAATAATTTTGCCTATTTAGTGTTGTACTTTTGTTTCCCACAATGTATGACATTGTTTCAAATCTGTAACCTTGGCAGTGGGGGATGGGCAACAGTACATTTTTCTAAAAATATGTTGTCCTAAATTCTTTTTAATTTGAAGATCATTTTAAAATAACGTTACTGGTTATTTTGCCAGAACATTTAATTTTAGGCGTCTAACAATTGTTAATGGCTTCTGGAAAGAGAATATTTAAGTCAGTTTAAGTGTCCTCTAAATGGTAACTCAGCTGATTTAAAAACGTCGACAAGATTATTAAATAATGATTGGCTTTTACCGAAACAGCTAGAAAATTAGAGTCGAATCAAACGTATTAAGTTTTATTGATGATTTTGCCTGTGGCATTAGGTAGATCACGACGTCGGCCTAAACGCAGTAGTTATTTTTCCAGGATTTTGTTTAAATTCTTGACGTAATTCGAACATTAAGGTTATTTCTGTCTAATTTAGCGTGTTTTGTATATATTTTGGTCCTGTATTAGTGTGTTAACCACTGTGGGTCGTCGTCGCTCGAAGGACTAAAGTTGCTGCGTCATTTATGGAGGACACTCCTTGTAGGCCATGTTGACAGAGAAGGACATCGCCTTTTGTCAGCTTTAGGATGGGTTTGAGAGCGATATATGGTATTTTTTTTACATTGCGTTAATGGGACGATTAAAACATTATAGTATAATATTGGTTTTGGCGTTCAAATCTCTGGTTGTTTTTTCCTTCCCCGTTATATTTTCGGGACGAAGCACTATCACGTGGTTGCCTTTAGACGTTTCGAGTTTTTATGTAACGTTAGTATTTTGGTTGATTTTTTTCCCCAGGCAGGCGACGAGAAACAGTGCAAGGCTTGGGTGATCTGTACCGTACGTGTTTGTGCCGCATTTGTCTGTTACGCGTGACTAATCTGGTGAACCAATGGCGTATTTCCAACCTGCCCTGGGTAAACGCGCCTTAGTTTTGGAGGACCAATCAGCGAAGTCTGTTGACGTAACACTCAACTCTTGAGAAACGCAGTATTTCTGTAAATGCTAGCTCAACCATAAGTGTTGTAAACTATTCGCTTAAACGTTTCACTGTATGTTGGTTATAGTTGCGGTGTTGCCTAGACAAGTGTTTTATTTGCGAAATATGATTTAAATCCACAAATCGTGCTCCGGGGGATGCGTGGGCGTGGCCTATTTGACAGACAGGTTGTGTGGCCTATAGTATAAGCGTAGGCGTATACGAATGGCGTTACATCAGCCAATGGAGCCGTCGATGGGTTTATAAAAAGTCGGGCGGAGCCTCAGCCTCGCCATTTCATTGTAGCTCTGCGCTGGAGGATAGAGGAAGTCTGAAAAACAAGGCCGCGAAACTCGGATATTCGAACGAAACCGGTTCATAAACCGAATCCGGATCCATCCCGATGGAGACGGCCTTTAGCCCGCCCTTTGACAGGTACCGGTTGGAGTAAATGACATTGCACTTGTTCTGTGAACGAAAATTTTGTTTGGGTCATTGTCATAATTCGGCATTTTTCAGAATTATTTTATTTGAATCATTTGCGTCCTGTCGCAATACATATATTCCGGAATAATACGACTGCATTGACTTGCACTTTCTAAAGGCAGTGGTGTTGCAGAGACTATATTTTTACAAGGTCAGTTCGCCACTAGTCTTCAAGCTTTAGAGTCTTTTCTTAACGGACAGCTTCTCGCGTTTAGTGCGCATGCGCGTTTTCGCTCACTTAGACGGGCCGTTTGTTTATTGACAAATTTGTCGGTGTTCAAATTGGCAAAATTGAGTAATGCAACCACATTTTCATATGTGAGATTTTTTGTATTGTATAACTGATCGTATGTCGTTAAATTGCAGTGCTAGGATGCGAAAGTGAAATTAGCATGGTAAGCTAATGCTAACACAGACCTGTATGTTTTTATTGTTCATAAAGGTTGCGGACACGATGCAAAAAGAATATTATAAATGTGTCTTCGGTTATTATTAAGACTCGGAAGTGTATTGAATATCCACCGCTTTTATTATGATGCATTGGTCATTTCTTTCGCGAGTGCGTTACAGTGAACATGTGGCCGTGAATCGCTAACTTTGATCAGCGTTGCATGAAATATTGTGTGGCTTAATGGAAATTATTGTTATGATCGATATGGTGTTTCAATGGGATATATTTCTTTTATGTATTGATGTAGGTCAGAAGGCGGCGCCTTGACTAGTAAAAAATAATTTATTTATCAGGTGTTTTGTAAGTTGTTTTGCCGCATCTTATATTAGTTTGAATGTTTTTGGTTTAACTTCACTTTGAGGATCGTATGTTAACAACTCTTCGTTTTTTTCCCCCTTCACGTTTTAGTCATTCTGAAACTCAACTTAAAAGATGAGCTTCCGCCTCACACCACGTGGACTTTTGTCAACATTTTACACGCGTGAAGGCTGCAGTTGTTCTCAAACCCATTTGATCACATCACGCCTTCTTTTGGTGGCGAGTGTCATTGATTTGTGAAATCTAATGGCACAGCACTGAATTTATGGAGTTGTTTCGCTTTTTGTTGCTTAGCAACGCGCGTAGTTAAACGAGCCGCATGAATCCCGCCATCTGCCCCTCCCAACCAGCATGCTGTATATGGGACAGAATAATTAGACATATTATTTGTTTTTGTTTTTCCAAACATTGTTTGTAATCCAACATTTTACTTGACTGAAAATAAAACGCTTTCAATGTCAACTGTTTGTGATTTTTGTATCATTTAGCAGTGTTAATATTGTACATTAAAACATAAAATTATTAAATTTAAAGTTGTTTAATGTTTTATCAGCATGACTAAATATTTATAAAGTTGAAAATGTTTTTAGCTATTGTGTGGTAGTTTTATTCAAAGTTTATTTAGAAGCAGCGTGTCTGCATTCTGATTTATTCAGTTTGTTAAATTTCACTCAAGAGTCCATACTGGGGCAAGTATGCAAACCTTCACTTACAGATCCTGGCTGGAAGGCATGAGAACAACATTCTGCAGAGTTGAACACTTACCTTAACTGCTTTTTTTAAAATAATATTTTAGTTTTGTTTACCTTAACTGCTTTTTTTGATTTATTTTTTATTTTTGTTTAATATTAAAGTCACCTTACAGCTGCAACGTTTTTACAAATATTGCAACATGGTGTGCTGTCTGAGCAGTCCCAAATATATGAATCCAAAGAGCATTTAATATAGGCTAGCATTTGTGATAAATTATTGGGTGCTGCCAACTTGCCCATTTTAAAGTGTTGAACAGAGCTCGAAAGGTAAGTCTCATGGAGGAATTGAAGTTCTTTATACTGTCAGGTTATATAAAGCACATTTATAAAAATTAGTGAGGGTAGTGCAGTCTTACCAAAGTAATTTGTGGACTTATCAATGGCATTTAAATGCCCACTAGGAATACATTCATGTACACATGAGCTCATGGTAATTCATATTTTCTGTGTTTTAAACCGACTTAACCTTCACAATTGTAATGACCGCATTCATGTATGCAAATCATTTTATAATGAGCATTAAATGTACATAAAATCAAGTTTAAATGTGTTAATACAGTTGAGAAATAATTACCACGTTTAATAAAACGTGAATGAATAATAATATTAGGCCAACAGGAATAATTGAGTTGTGCGTCAAACTATTTGTTTTGAAAGCTGACACTCGTTGGCTCATTCCTCAGATAAACACAAATATGACCTGATCTGGGTTAAGTCTATTTAAGGTCATGGCACCAGTTTCCAGTTGTACTGTGGTGTATCGGTTTGGAATGAGTCGTAGCATAACTCGCTCATGCCCGGACAGATGAGCTGCTGGAAGGGGCAATTGTGTTTTCATGCTTGATGCACATAAGCAAAACAGATGATTAGTCACGAGTTTGAGTCATGATGAGTGTACTGTGATTATGTTGACTCGTCATGTTTCATTTAATAAAATCATGTTCTTTCATCGTCCTGTCTCTATAGTTAAAATTTGTCTGGGTATAAAACAATCCAATATTTGATATTATATAATATTTGATTGTCTCTATTGCCTTGTCGCAGACTAAAATGCATATTTGAGTTGTCTTAACTAAAAGCAACTTAAACTGACATATCTTAAAATTTGTCAGTGCCGTTGTTTTGTCTCGAGATTCTAAGGCATGTTTATAAAAGTTATTTAAATGGCCTAATTTAACTAAGGCCTACTCTTGGCTTAATCTAAGCACTGTCTGTGAAACCTGGCTGAAATGTTCTCTACTGACTCTTCTCACACGACTCACCCTCATCTTCCTGTTCTCCACAGCTCTTTGGGCGGGGGCGACGGCATGCAGGGGGTCACAATGATGGATCACACCATCTCCGGACCCGGCAAGCGCATCCGCAAGCCGTCGCTGCTGTATGAAGGGTTTGAAGGACCTGCTCTGCCCCAGGTTCCCCAATCCGGACCCCCTCAACCTCCTGTACGGGACCCCAATCGACAGGGCCGCATGACTAACCAACTGCAGTTCCTCCAGAAGGCTTTACAGAAGACCCTGTGGAGGCATCACTTCGCCTGGCCTTTCCATGAGCCAGTGGACGCTTCCAAGCTCAACCTCCCTGTAAGTTTGCTCTTGTTCCAGATTGGACTGTTTGCTGGATGTTTCTCAGACCCGAAGACATGTTATTTAGTTCTGAGTTTAAATATTTAACAAGATGGCAAGTAATGAGTCTAAACACAAGCTTTTGCTGATCTCTTCTCTCACGCAGGATTATTATAACATCATTAAGCAGCCCATGGATATGGGGACCATCAAGAAAAGACTAGAGAACAATTTTTACCGCAGTGCCAGCGAGTGCATGCAGGATTTCAACACCATGTTCACCAACTGCTACATCTACAACAAGGTCAGTCAGTTCATTTGTGTTTAGTTAAAACCTTCTTTTAGTGCTCAATCTTGTTTTTTTCAGAGCTTGTTCTATCATGTGGCTCAGGTCCCCAGCCTATTATAGTGCATCAGTAGTGTTGTCTAGAGACTGCCATGTGATCTAAAAGTCTTCTGTTTATTATAGCCAACAGATGACATCGTCCTGATGGCCCAGTCTCTGGAGAAGGCTTTCCTGCAGAAGGTTGCACAGATGCCCCAAGAGGAAGAAGAGATTCCCTCACCTGTCCCGAGGGGCAAACCGGGCAAACTTAAAAAAGGCCAGAAATCAAGTAAGGACAAGCTGAAACAAATATAGGATGACCCTGAATAAACTGAGTGGACAGGATTGTGTGGTTAAATATTTAAATCTAGCTGGAGGTGTGTGTGTGTATGTGTATATATATATCTAGGTATTGAAAATATTTTACGTGTGTGTGTGTGTGTGTGTGTGTGTGTGTGTGTGTGTGTGTATGTATGTATGTGTATATGTATATATATTATGAAATTAAATAAATGTCGTACAATACATTTTATGTTGATTTGTGTTTCTAGTGATGCTCAGTTCTACAATATTTAATCAACTACAAACTGCTCTTTTTAAATAATACGAATTGTAAAAAATTTACTACAAACGATTTGTTTGAAATTCAATTGGTGCAGGTGTTTATTGGCTGTTTATCTGCCTTGTTGCTTATGCCTTTTTTTCCCATCTCACTTTTAGTTTCAGGTGGATTCACGACAGCTCATCAGGTCCCTGCTATATCTTCTGTATCCCAGTCGTCCTACTCCCCTCCCACTCCAGACACCCCCGACTCGTTCCTGATCACCCCTCCGCAGATGCTTATAACCAAGACTCTGCTTCCCACTACACATGGCACCCCTGCACTGCTGGGCCTGCCACCTACTCAACCTACTGCAAAGGTAAGAACACCACTCATTTCTAAAACAAACTGTTCAATTTTTTTTAGATGCAGCATTCGCTAGTTGGAATACCAATGTGCTTGTTTGCATATTAGATGCAATTTATCAAAATTTTCTTTCTCCATCTTTTCAATAGAAAAAGGGCGTCAAGCGCAAGGCAGACACGACCACCCCCACCACCACAGGCATGCCCCTCGCTATGGGTATAGGAGGCATGGGTCTCGGCTTAGGCGGCGGTGACTCCCCGCTTACCATCTCTGCTTTTAGTGCAGACCCCAAACAGAGCCTGTCCCTTGGCCTGAACCTCGGTCTTGGCGGAGGTCTGGTTGGAGACAAAGTTCCGGCAAGACGAGGTGGCAGTGGCAGGCCCATCAAGCCACCGCGGAAAGACTTGCCCGACTCCCAGAACCAACACCAGCCAGTGCGGCGTGGGAGGCTGACCCAGCAGTTACGGTATTGCAGCACCATTCTCAAAGAGCTGCTGTCGAAGAAGCACACAGCCTATGCCTGGCCCTTCTACAAGCCGGTGGATGTTTCCTTACTGGGACTGCACGACTATCACGATATTATCAAGTGTCCCATGGATCTGAGCACTATTAAGGTGCGTGTCAAAGAGTATGACATACATAACCATTTAAAAATGCCATCATGTGCACAATCGGATCTTCATGTATTTCTCAATCTTGCAGAGGAAAATGGATCATCGAGAGTACCGGGATGCATTGCAGTTTGCTGCAGACATCAGGCTAATGTTTTCAAACTGTTACAAGTACAATCCCCCAGATCATGATGTGGTGTCCATGGCCCGCAAATTACAGGTACGTACACTTCACGATCATGATTATTTTGCTGAAAATTATAATTGTGATTTATTTATCGCAATTGTTCTCATTTCATCAAAACTTTTGCATTTTCCTGCAAAAACAAATCAAGAGATTGTCAACTCGTACTCAGGATTTATTTGACCTAATCTAGTTTCTGTTTTATTAGTGTTCATATACATTAATACACCCTCCACATTATTAAAACTGATAAAACCTTCTGTCGAAAGCTAAAACTGCAATTCTTAATATTAATTCTAAATTATGCTAGTTTTTTTCTATTAAAACATCAAAAACCCTTTGTATTGTAGCACAGAGGTTGCATAAGTGCATTTATTCACTTTATAGTTTATTTATTGCAGTTTATCACTGACAAGATTTGCTTGCAAATTTAGTTGAATTTTTTTTGTTTTTTGTTTTGTTTTACTCTTGTCATCTGGCAACCCCAAGAATGAAAGTTAGTGGGAGAAGGCTTGTTACCAATGCAAGATAACAAATGTCAAAATAAAAATTGTTTTTAGATAAATAAAATAAACCATTCGGCCAATATCGCAGACGATTATCCTTGCTTTATCGAGCATAGTGGAAATTGTGATCACGATTTAAGTACCATTAATCATGGAGCCCTGCTTTGCATGTTCAAAGTTGGATATTAAAATGGTCATCTCTCTATTTCAGGATGTCTTTGAGTTCCGCTTCGCCAAGATGCCTGACGAGCCCCTGGATTCCCTCCCACCTGCGTCCCTGGGCGGTGGCCTGGGCGGTCACTCCTCCTCTTCCTCCTCCTCTTCCTCCTCGTCGTCAGAGAGTGACGTGAGCAGTGAGAGCGAGAGCAGCCCGAGCTCTGACAGTGAGGAGGAGAGAGCGCATCGCCTGGCCCAGCTTCAGGAACAGGTGTGTACACAGGTAGCGACTGAACTTTTCCAACAAAGTTGGCTAAACCGGCACTGACAGATTTGACGTATTTGTACGTTTACTGAGAGCTGCAGTGGCCGTGGGTTTAGACACACAGTGACACTCATTCACTCGCTTGTCTGCAGTTGAGGGCGGTGCATGAGCAGCTGGCTGCGCTGTCCTCTACGCCCATCGTCAAGCCTAAGAAGAAGAAAGAAAAGAAAGACAAGAAGAAAAAGAAGAAGCCGGAAAAACACAAGCGGGCCAGGAGCATGATGGAGGATGAGGTAGTCATTCGGCCGCCGAAAACACCAAAACTGCCCAAGACACCAAAGAGCAAAAGCAACAGCAAATCCGCGACCTCCACTCAGGGCAAGAAGGGCTCCAGTAAGAAGAGCAACAAGAGCAAGTACGTCTCTACTCACTGATTTACACAGTTGTGAATTCATAAGTTATCAACAAAAACAAACGTATCTTATTCTTTCTCATGTTTCCCTTAGATCTTCAAAGAAATCTCAAGCCGCAACATTTAACTCCCTACCCGTGAGCCACGGTGGTCTCACGCCACACTACGACTCTGAGGAAGAGGAGGAAACCAGCCCCATGAGCTACGACGAGAAGCGCCAGCTCAGTCTGGACATCAACAGGCTGCCGGGCGAGAAACTGGGCCGCGTGGTCCACATCATCCAATCACGAGAGCCCTCGCTGCGGGACACCAACCCAGAGGAGATCGAGATCGACTTTGAGACGCTCAAACCGTCCACGCTACGGGAACTAGAGCGATACGTCATGATGTGTTTACGAAAGAAACCACGGAAACCTTATGGTATGAGCACATTTAATTTAAATAGGATTTATGTAGTGTAGTTGGTTTGTAAGAAAAGATATTAGCTTCCTCTGAAAAAGGAATGTTTGTTCTTGAGAAGCTAATGGGAATCTGAAGCTAGACTTTAACCCATAATGCTTTGTGTAGCCCCACCTTGCCTGGGTTTATTCAGCACACTCCACAGGTAGAGTCATCTGCTCTTTACCCTTCTGTGAACAAACACAATGCTGTTCTTTCAGTCCTCCATTGATGTTGAGTCATCTCCCATGTGACTCTTTTGTCAATATAGGTACAATGTTAAATAATTACATGGAAAAAAGTCCCTTATGCTCACCAAGGTTGCATTTATTTGATCAAAAAATACAGTTATAACAGAAATATTGTTAAAAAAATGTTAAATTTAAGATTTTTTTTTTAATTTGAATGTTTTTAAATGTAATTTATTCCTGTGATGCAATGCTGAATTTTCAGCATCATTACTCCAGTCTTCAGTGTCACATGATCCTTTAGAAATCATTCTAATATGCTAATTTGTTACTCAAGTAACATTTTTTGTTATTATTATTATAATATGCTAATTTGTTACTCAAGTAACATTTTTTGTTATTATTATTATCAATGTTGGAAATAGTTGGGCTGCTGAATATTTTTGTGGATACTGTGATTTTTTTCAGAAACTTTGTGGAAACGTTTTTCAGGATCCATTGAATAGAAAGATTTATTTATTTATTAAGTTAATGTTATATTGGCTCCTCTCTGGATAGGAGTATATGCAGCCTTTTGTATGTTTTATTTTATTTATTTATATTTTATATAACTTAATGGTAGCAAATGACAAATGGACAGAATTGGGAAATTATGCATTTGGCAGATGCGTTTAGTCAAAGTGACTGTATCCAAGCTAAACATTTGATCAGTTCATGCATTCCCTGGGAATCAAAGCCACTGCAAATGAAAATTATTGACAGTTAGTAGATTTTGTTTACTAGAGTGAACTAACATTTGTGTGAACAAAATCACACCGATGCTGATTCTCTCAAAATGACTGCCAGTTAAGTGGTTTAGCTGATGCATGACTGATAAATAGCCACCTAAATAAAAATGGAAATGTTAGGTTTTTTAAATGCTATTTCCCTACTCTCATTTACTTTTATTGTATCTTTGATTGAACATTTTAGCCTCTTGTACAGGTAGAGGCTCCCTTGTCTGATTATGTCATATAACATGCAACTTTTCTAGATGAAATACTATAAATGACTTCATATTCAACAATATTATTGATTTGATTGCACTGACACTGTTGGATGAGAACTGAACTGAGCTGGATGATGACATCAATGTTTTCTCCAGAGCTGTTTTATAGATCAATTTAACTCATTCCATAATTGATTAACTTCATAGTCATTGAACCGAACTGAATCAACACTGAACTGATTTCAACTGAACAATGACACTATTGTCTTTCTAGAGCGCCTTCATTCATTGATCATCATTTGCCCGTTTATCTCTGTAAAGCTGCTTTGAAACAATCTGTGTTGTATAATGCGCTATATAAATAAAGGTGACTTGACTTAAAGACTTTGGAAGTTGCATGGGAAATTTGACCAAATGTGCGTTGTGTTTTCCAGTGGCAGTCAAAGGTGCTGCGGGTAAATCTCGTGAGGAGCTGACTCTGGAGAAGAAGAGAGAACTGGAGAAAAGACTGCAGGACGTCAGCGGCCAGCTTAACTCCGGCAAGAAACCACAGAAAAACAAAGGTAGGGCTGAGTTTCTCATAGATGATCAATCAGAATCAGGTGAAGACAGATTAAATGATCTCTCTCTTTCTCTTTCAGTGGAGAAGCCCACTGCGGTGGAACCCCATGCCATGGCGTCTCGTCTCAGCGCCAGCAGTTCCAGCTCAGACTCCTCCTCATCATCATCCTCTTCCTCATCCTCTGACACCAGTGACTCAGACTCAGGCTGATCCAATCAAAAGGAACAGACGCGCACTCCATCCCAGAAAAGAATAGATCTCCTGCTCTAAATAACAATATCTAGTGGAACAGAGAGAAATATGAATAAGGAAGAGCAGGCTTTCTCTTTAGATGTATAGAAGCAATGTGAGGTCAAAGAGAATTCTGGGAAATGTTGGACGGAGAAGGAACTGATGGAAAAGCAGACATGGGCATCGTCGTCTAATTTGGGACTCATTTCCGTTAGTCCATCCTTCTTTACCTTGTGTATATAAATGTACAAAGATATATAAATATCTATTTTTCTTTTATAAAGAAGAATTTTAAGCAATTCCCTGGTAGGGAAGAAAATACTTTTTTTTGTGTATATTTTGCTGCTTTTTATTTTTTCTCTCCCTCTTGTTTGATCTATTAGTTGTTTGTCCTAAAGAAAACAATAGGCTTGGATTGGAAACTACTGTCACTTTTGTTTGCATGAGCGAGTGTGTGATGTGTACTTGTGCCTTTGAATCCAGTGGTTTTCCCGCCAACTCTGCACACACATGGATGTGCGGCCGCTTGGTTGTGCATTTGAATGAAAAAACAAAGCTCCACCTATTCAAATGGCATCTGTACACCCTGACGTTAGAACATGGAATCACGTCATCCGTCTCTGTTCGTCGGCTTTAGTGGCGTCTTAAAACTTGAATCTGATCTCACCTCCATCCAGCCTGCTTTATTCCCCATGGTCAAATGAATGGGTTCAAATCTGCATTAAACAAACCGAATCGTGCTCTTTGAATTCAGCTGGGCTACATGAGCATTGTTTTTCTGGATGCATAAATTATTTTTCCGTTCATGTGGTTTCGGTCAGGATTTCGAGGGCAGAACAGAGTCTTGGATGCACTATCAGAATGACACAGCTGCTTAATTCGGTGTTGATATGAATACCGTTTTGTAAATCTTGGTTTTTCAGTTTTAGTCTGGTTTTATTTGTTTTGTTTTAGTGTGTTTATTATTATTTGCCCAGAGAATGAATGCACAGTTTATAGTGTTAACATAATGACTCTCATTCAGAATTGTAATGCTTTGGAAATGTAGTTTCAGTATCATAGCACATGCAGTTACACAACAAAACAATTTGAAATGTGTTTTTTTTTCCCAAAATTTGTACATATGTAAGTTTCATGACCTCGTAGCTTGCATCTGTCAATATGACCTGATTTCTGTTTCCTGCGCTTTTTTTTCTTTGTTTACTCCTCTTCAGCTCTTCTATTTAGTATTGTGGCTGGTTTTTTCCACAGCTCATTATGTTTTTTTAAGAAAACAGCAAAATATAACGAAATGAAACCTCAAGCTATGAGCATCATCTCAACAGATGCTTCAGGCGATCATAATTCTCATCTGATAAATGTCACATTAATAAAGAGGGTGAGATGTTCTTAAAACAAAATCTTGTGGCTGAGTGTGTTTTCTTTAGGACCATACTATTTCATTAGCATTTTTCTATGAACTTCAATGGAATATGTATTGAATCCAGGGATATTATAGTTATTTAGTACCATTTAAAAAATTGTTACTTAAAATATTTAGAAATTTAAACTCATTTTATTCTGCTTGTTTCCAAGCCAAAATTTCATTTAGTTTACTGTTAACTAAAACTGTAAAAAAATATGACATAAACAAAATTACTATAACTAAAATTTAAATGGCTATAATATAATCCAAAAATAAAAACAAGTTGAAAATATGAATAAATATGATAGTTTTTCAATGATACTAATGGCATCATATCAAGCAGTATAAAATGTTCTGTTCTGGCCAAAGGCTGTTCCAATATACATACATAAATATATATATATATAAAACATTTTGTCACTTGCTCCTCCAAAATACCCCAAAGTGGTTTAAAAATATTTCGATCTGTGCAGGCCACGGGAGATGTTCAACTTCTCCATGTTCATGAAACCATTCTGTCACCAGTCTCGCTTTGTGTATTGGTGCGTTATCTTGCTGACACACTGCACCCCCTTCAGGGTACAATGTTTGAAGCATTAGGTGCACATGGTCCTCCAGAATGGTTCTGTAGCTCTTGGCAGCGATGCACCCATCAAGCACAGTAGGGAAGGACATTATATCACAGCCCAAACCATCACTGATCCACTCTGGGCAGCAACAGTTTTGGCTGTTAAGCATGGGGCTTTTTCACACTGTAACTCCCGTGGATGTGTGAAAGACAGTGAAGGTCGACTGATCAGAGAGCAATACATGTTTCACATTGTCCACAGCCCAAGATTTGCACTGTTGGCACCACAAAAACCGACATTTGGCATTGGCACGAGTGACCAAAGGTTTGGCTATCAGCCGGACCGTGAATCTCTCTTTGGAGCTCTAGACAAACAGTTTTGGTGAAAACTGGGGAGAGTTTTTTTGTGTGGATATAATCCTTATCTGGACATCCCGTTCAGACAGCTTCCTCTTGTGTCCACAGTTAGATGTGGTTCGTCCTACGTGGTGTTATGCCGACATTACCCTGGATACCATATAGCTCTCCACACACCATAAAGCCTTACTGTCCTGCTCACAGATGAGCCAGCGAGATGCGCACCAACAATTTGTCCTCTTTTGAACTCTGATATCTCTCCCATTATGTTGTGTGGATTGCAATATTTTATGTACAGCTGTGCTTTTGCTCAGATAATTCAACCACACACTCTTCAAACTGCCAAAACTTCTGCTTTTACAGAGGTGACGAGACTTGCTGATGATCATTTGATTAGCAATGCCTGGCTGCTCTGGAAGCATTAAAGGTGTACCATTCTGGACTAGTTTTTGTCAAATAAATACTGACACTGTGGCTGTATTTGCCTAGTTTTAAGACTTGTCAAGGGCCAGATGATTTTTTATGTCCTGATACATTTATCCACATAATTCAAAAGGGTGTCCTCCCCCCACATGACATATAGGCTATATGTATATAGAACACAAGTAGAAGGGTGTTTTTTGCTATTCTAAAGCAGTAAAAAAAATGTAAATTATTAATTTAAAGAAGAACAAAATTAGGGTGCTTACACGACAGCAATTTACTAAGAAGTTGCGTTTTTCACATAAAGACGACAACGTCGTCAAAGCGATCCCCGTTCACATGGATACGCAAACTTTTACTTTTTGAAAACCATTTTCAAAAGTTTGCATTTTCAGGCCAACAAAATGCTGTTTTGTAGATGAACGGCCAAAAGCACACAAAGTTTATTTAAATAGAAGATTTTTATTAAGATCTTGTATTAGCAATGCAAGAGTAGAGCACTCTTTAAAGTCTCCTCCAGCACATCCCAGACTTGTGGTCAGATGATCAGATTCTTTCACAATTTGAGCCTGTTGAATGTTAACATTGTCATCCTGGAATATGGTCATGATGTGTCTTCCTACATGGTTGTTTAAGAAATGAAAAACTACACACCATCAATTAGGGTTAGAAGCACTGTTCCCAAACATATGATATGCTAGAAACATAATAATCACAGCAATAATGATCCAATCATAGACTCTTAAGCATTTGCCTATTTAAATCCAAACAGCAACTTTTTTATGCTGAATATCTCCAGGACGTCATTAACACCTATTAGCATTAACATTTGTTAGCATTCCATTCATCTCAATGGCAGACTAGCCCCATTGTGTTGTGTAAAGAGCCTGTACTGTGCTGAGGTAAGTTTAGGATCTTATATTTGGGTAACATAAGTGTATGGATAGGATTTGAAAGCTCATTGGGTTATTGAACAGAGATATGAATTGTTATATAATGTAGTTGATTCACCCTGAATGCTCCTTAATATATTGTGTTGATGATGTGTGAACATAATATTTTAAAAGATCTTTAGCTTTCCTTAATGTTACCCGCCTCCAGACTGGGGAGCCTGGATGTATAATCTGAATGAACCACCTTTTGCCAGCGTTGTTTCTCTGTAGAATAACAAAGCAAACGCTGTGAGACAGGAGTACTGGCTGCAAGCTCCGGAAAAGTTTAATTAACTCTGACGCTCCCAGTGAAGTACTTTACTTTAACAGCGCCTAGCGCCCTCTACAGGAGACAATAATAGCAGCAACATTGTCTTAGCCCACAACAAAGAATGTAACAATAGTTGGAACCAAATTTTAACGAAGGCTCATACCTTTTTGAACAATACAAAATTTTAAAGGGGGGGGGGGGGGGGTACTTTTTCCTGTCTTTTATTTTTACTAGACACTTTTTCAACCTACTACACTCTCCCCTTTTTTTATTAGATGACTCCTGACATCTAAAACTGTTTTATATGCTTCCCTTCTGTCGTTAAACCACTACCTCAATACACATTCTGACACCAATGACAACAAGGGTGAGTAGGCAAATACTGAAAGTAATGTGTCCCATTTCGAGATATGTATGGCTGTGTGAGGTGTAGTGAGTTTAGCTCTGCGCTCCAGGGTTGGTAAGATGGAATACCCAGAGTATCATAAGTGAACATTTCCTTGGGTTTATTAGTTCTCTGAGATCTTCTTACTCCATCCATCGTCTCCTCCATCTCTCTCTCTTTCCCATGTTCACCCTCATGTTCTTCCACTCGCACTTGCACATCCTGTCTTCCTCTTCGGTCTTCATCCGAAACCCGTAATTCTGAGCCTGGGCTGGGTAACCGATCCTCCGGACCCGACTCCTGACCTTCGCTCTCTGGTAGATCATATACTCTTGCTGGTTGAAACTCAGGGGCAGTTGGATGAAGGTCAGATGGATTTTTAGGTAACACCGGTACTGTGTCAGTGACCCTTTGTGGCAATTCTACCAGTTTGTAACATGGGATTCTCCGCAAATCATATTGACGAGTATGCTCTTCCTCGTCCGAGCTATCTGTCGCTGAGCATTCTACTGGCTGAGTTGTTACCTGTCTTCTCTTTGTCTCTTTAGCAACAGACAAAGGTTGTTCCACCGGTAGGTCATTCGCAGCCATCAACAGGTTGCGGTGGAGCACACGTAAGCTCTTGTTACCCATTTCCGACTGTACCTTGTACACTGGGCCCTCTCCAATGCGTTCTACAACCCTGTGCACATTCTTCTCCCAATAGGCACGTAGTTTACCTGGACCACCTCGCTCTGACAGGTTCCTCACCAAGACTCGGTCACCGGGATGAAGAATGGTGCCTCTCACTTTGCGATCATAGTATTTCTTGCCTTTAGCTGACGACTTTTGACTGTTTTCTGAAGCTATCTTGTAAGCTTGTCTCATCCTGTCGGTCCACTTCTGTACAAAGACCTGATGATTTTCTTGCTCTGTTTCATCCTTTAGGTTGAACAAGAGATCGACCGGCAACCTTGAAGGCCTACCATACAACAGGTAAAATGGTGAGTATCCTGTCGCCTCATGCCGTGTGCAATTATATGCATGTACGATGTGAGGTAGATACTCTTTCCACTCACTTTTCTTTTCCTCCTCCAAGGTGCGCAACATCTGGAGAAGCGTCCGGTTCAGTCTTTCCACTGGGTTGCATTGAGGGTGGTATGGAGTGGTACGGGAGTGTGCAATCCCTGACAACTGTTGTAGTCTTGCAAACAGCTTGTTCTCAAATTCTTTTCCCTGGTCATGGTGGAGTTTCTCAGGGTATCCAAAGCGAGGAATAAAATCTTGAAAAATCTTCTCGGCAGCAGTCGTACCGGACTTATTCTTCGTGGAGTACGCCTGAGCAAACCTGGTGAAGTGGTCTATCAGAACAAGTATGTATTCAAACCCACCTTTACTTGGCTCAAGGTGGAGGTAATCTACACTCACCAATTCAAACGGTGCACTCGATGAAATGGAACCCATTGGTGCTCTCTGATGCACATGAGGGTGCTTCTGTTTGATGCAGGCACATCTTGTCATTACATAGTCCTCAATCTCTTGCTTCATTGAAGGCCAATAAAACCGCTCACGTGCCAACTGAAGAACCTTCTCAACCCCCACATGCCCCATATCATCATGCAACTTCTTCATCACCAAGGTCTTAAACTTCTGAGGAAGTACCAATTGCTTGAATTGTCTTGTCTTCCGATACAGGATTCCCTTCTCCAGTTCCAGTTTATTCCACTCATAGAATAATCGTCGCTTTTCTCTTGTTAGCTGCTGTCCATTGCTGTCCTTTGGTGTCAAGTCTCTTTGCTTTAGTGAGATGACTTCGGCAATTGCCATATCCTCACACTAAGCGGCTTGAATGTTTTCTGGCGTCACCCTCAGGAAACCACTCTCTCCCGTAGGTTCTTCACTGGATTGTTGGAGTTGTAAAGCTGCTATCCAAGGAACGTCGTCATCCATCACTGCTCTATTACCCTGTCATACTGCAGCAACAGTTTCCGGTGACACGGTCATGTCATACTCACTCAGGTGATCTTGAAGGCTTACAGGATACCTTGACAAGGTGTCGGCGTCAATGTTTGACTTTCCAGGCCGGTATCTTATATCAAAATGGAAGTCTGCTAGCTCAGCCACCCAGCGGTGTCCTACAGCATTCAGCCTGGCAGTACTGAGAATGTAGGTCAACGGGTTGTTGTCCGTGAACACTGTGAAGGTAGGTGCATAGTAGAGGTAGTCCCTGAATTTGTCACAAATAGACCACTTAAGGGCCAGAAACTCAAGTTTACCAGAGTGGAGGTGATAATTTTTCTCCACAGGTGTTAACGTACGGGACCCATAGCCAACAACTCGAAGTCGATTGCCCTGCTGCTGGTAAAGGACTGCTCCCAAACCTTCGTTTGAAGCGTCCGTGTGCAACACGAATGGCAAATCAAAATCTGGGTAAGCTAATATGGGTGGACTGGTCAATTTGTCAATGAATGTAGATACAACACTCCGATGCTTGTCCGTCCAGGTCACAGGTGTCCTTGAATGAAGTAGTCCCTTTTCCTGTTTCGTGTTTTTACCTCCTCCCTGACGAGACTGTAAGGAGACCCCTCCCCTGGCTTCGGTTGAACCTTGGAGAAGTTCAAACAGAGGCTTTGCGAGACGAGAAAAATCCTGGATGAATGATCGGTAATAACTGAAGAATCCAAGCAGTGCCCGAACCTCTCCCACCGTTCGAGGTTCCTTATTTTTCAGCGTTCTCACCGCTTCCAGGTCCTGAGGGTCAATTTCAATACCTTCTCCTGATACCAAACGACCAATGTATCGAACTTGTCTTTTGAAGAGCTCACACTTCTTTGGACGAAGTTTGATTCCATGCTTCCTCATTTGTTGCAGTACCTTCCTAAGATGTTCTACATGATCACTGAATGACTTGGAGAAACACAGTACATCATCTAAGTATGGTGTGCAACACTCATCACGGATACTCTCCAACACCGATTCCATACATCTCTGAAATGCTGCAGGTGCATTGGACAGACCGAACGGAATGTGCACCCATTCATACAGGCCCCATGGGGTGCTGAAAGCGGTCACATGTCTTGACTCTTCACTAACGAACCTTTGATGGTAAGCGCTACCCTGGTCTAGAATTGAGAACCAAGTATTACCACCGAGACTGTCTAGGAGATCTTGAATCCTGGGAAGGGGATGACGATCGGGGATGGTCTTACGGTTTAGGTTTCGAAAATCGACACACAAGCGCAAGCTGTGGTCTTTTTTTCTGACGCATACCACTGGAGACGAATATGAAGAGGATGACTTTTTGATCCAACCTCTGTCCAACAGGTTTTGTACATAGTCCTTGACCTCCTTATAAAGGGGTTTTGGAATAGCATTATAACACCTCTGGACCGGTGTGTTATCTGACAGATGGATTTCCAGCTGAAGTTCGTGGATACATCCGATGTCTCCCTCATCCTGAGCAAACACATTTGATTCTTCAAACAACATTCGTCTCGCAATGTCTTGTTCCCTTTTATTGAGGTGTTCAAGATCAACCGGTGGGTGCCATTTTCCTCCCACTCTACTCTCATGATGTTCTTCTCCTCTAGCGACATCATCTGCGGATGTGAGCCGGGATGAACACAATAGCGCGCTGTCTGCCTGCTTATCTGAATCCTTAACATTGGATGACGTACATATTGGTCTCATTTCCATGATGGGTTCGATGTTACCCAACACAAGTCTCTGGGGTAGGTAGATGTTATGACTTGTGGGATTTTGAACTGGGATTTTCACCATCTTAGAGGCACCAGGAGGTACATTTACAATAGCAGGAAATAACTCCAAACCTTCTGGGATTGAACTTTCCGACGCTGGTTCAAACATCATGGTTCCACCCTGGTACCACGCTTTCACTCGACATCTTACCTCCCAGACTTGACCACTGGGGATGGTGGCTCCTAGCTTCCCCGTCTTTACTTTACAGCTTGCCGTGCATTCCTGGGCGGAGTTGACTGTGGCAACCAAGATTTCAGTAGCATCCTTTTGTATCTGCAAGGCCTCAGAAAGAAGGTCAATTAAACTGATGTTATTTGCACCACTCTTATTCTCCCTTATGATCTCCTCAATTACATTGAAGCCGAGCAGCGGACAATCCAAACACTTTCGACTCACCAAAAGGGGAACTTGGATGGCGATTTTGTTTTGTTTACTACTTGCGATTTCTAATAAAACCTCCACCCATCCATCAAAAGGTACGGCTGTCCCATTTGCTGCAGTGACATGGAGCTGGCTATCCGCTAGTAAAGATTCTAGTGGTTGGATGTTGATTTTGGGTAAGCATTTCTTTAGCCACACCCGTCCCACTATACTAACCTGAGCTCCACTGTCCAACAGCATTTGAGTCTGAACACCATTCAGTTGGCAAAGTATCATGCAGCGACTGCCGATCAGCTGCGCCACACGTTTCTTTCCAACCTCATTCGCTCTGTTGGATGCACTTTGCGTTCCAGTTTGCTCACCTCTAGATGCACGGAAAGACGGTTGGGACACGGCGTCTTCAGCGGTCACTGGTGGTCCCTCCCCAGTGACCTCCTCTCTTTTAATGCCTGGCTTTTCATGAGACATCCCACAGCTCGGTGCCCTGCTTGACCACACAAGAAACAGTGAGTACACATTTCAACATTTTGGGCGATACACTGTTTGCATTTACCCTTCACTGCTGATTTTGATGGTTGTGCACTTGCTGCGACTACTTTGGTTTGCTGTTGAACACCAGGCCCCATGGACATAACCACTTTCTCCAGATTCTTAGTCAGCGCAGATACTTGAGCAGAAAGTTCATGAATGGCATCACGATTGGCTTTAACTTCTGCGTGACTCAGGGGAGAACATTGTCCATCCACGTCATCCTGCTGTGTTACACTTGCAATTGTGACTTTGGATTTGTGTGTGTGCCTATTCGGTTTTGTCTTTCAGTTTCCTCACTAACAGACTGTGTAATCAGTTCTAAAATCTGATCATCTGTGACTGACTTTGTTGCTATTGCGGCCTTAATATCCCTCCGGACAAATGTGTGTTTTTCATTCAGACCCTGATAGAGTGAGTGTAAGAAAACACCTTGGACCAGTTTACGATCATACTGAAACTCACATTCTGTTTGTCCTGAAGCAAACAACACTCTCTGCCTGAGACCCATTAATCTATACACAAACTGGTGAGGAGATTCTCTGTCTTGCTGTTTTGCATTACTCAATTCCTGAAATAATTCAGTACTACTTTTGTCCCTAAGGTGAGCTCTGAGGAACCGTTTCAACTCAGCTACTGTAAGACTGTCTTTCGTGATAAGCATCTCTTTGAAGGTACCAGGTTTGATTACCTTAAACACTGTTCGTATGATTTCTGACTCTGAAAAATTATCTGCAATGCCTTCATCAATTTGTTTACAAATGCTGTTAAAACTCAAGTCTGAATTTAAATCAGAAATTTGTCCACCGTAAATTTTTAACTCTCTACGTGGCAGATAGGATGCCACATCAGAGAATTTGATCAGACCAGTCAGGTGTTCAGTCACTTTAGGCAATGGAACAGTTTGTTCAGCACGTGCATGTGATGCAAGACTTGTAGTTTGGGCTACCTGCACCCCGGCTGCTACTGATGTCGGTGCAGATTGCGACACTAGTCCCACAGCCTCTCCGTCTTCTTCGACGTTGGAAGTGAAATCTTGCTCTGTAGCGGTCAACTCACGAACGAGGTCATGGAGGGTCAGCAAGCGAGCCATTCCTTGGTCCTCCAGACTCCGCAGTTGTTCTCCTCGCATGAAATCAACGACGAAGTCATAGAGTTCCATTTCTGTGGCATCCACGCCTGGCACCACCTCTCCTTCCTCCCCCGCGCAACACAGAGCTACGTTGTAGAGTGCTTCGCCGTTCGAAGAGCTGACCAGCAGGTGGAGCTGTCTCTCGATCTCCCACCGTAGTTTCCGAAGAGTAGCCATAACTGGACTGCTGGTATCTGCCGTTCAACTCGCTGGTCTGGAATGAATGACGTTTACCCACTGCGGTTCTTTACTGATCAGCACCCGGCCACCAGATGGCGCTGATCCCGGACGAGCCCCCAAATTGTTACCCGCCTCCAGACTGGGGAGCCTGGATGGATAATCTGAATGAACCACCTTTTGCCAGCGTTGTTTTTCTGTAGAATAACAAAGCAAACGCTGTGAGACAGGAGTACTGGCTGCAAGCTCCGGAAAAGTTTAATTAACTCTGACGCTCCCAGTGAAGTACTTTACTTTAACAGCGCCTAGCGCCCTCTACAGGAGACAATAATAGCAGCAACATTTTCTTAGACCACAACAAAGAATGTAACAATAGTTGGAACCAAATTTTAACGAAGGCTCATACCTTTTTGAACAATACAAAATTTTAAGGGGGGGGGGGGGCTACTTTTTCCTGTCTTTTATTTTTACTAGACACTTTTTCAACCTACTACATTAAGACTGAGATGTTTTTGGATAAAGACCAAAAAATGTTGCAGGAAAGTTTTACAGGCATTGTGTACTTTTTGTTCTGGGTTCCGTGGATGACTAATACAAAATTATGAGGAAGTATCCATGAGCAGAGAAGCGAATGAATGCTTTCATTATTTAGACTGATTTTCAAACACTCTCCTTGAACAACACTGCTTCTACACCGGACGAAGAACACTGAGATGAGGACATTCAGACTCACACTTGTTCTAGTGGGCTTTGCGTTTTGTTGTGTCTCATCTAAAGGTGAGTTTAAATCTATGAAATTACTAATATATGAAGACAGGACTGACTAGTAGTGCCAGTCTCTCCATTTTACGGTAACTACCCTTACAAAAAAGAAGTTTATTCATGTGTGCTATTAGTAGGCCTACACTTCTTTAAAACTAAATATAAGAAAGTAAACTTTCAGACTACTTTTTATGTACTTCACAGAAATATACTTAAAATTGCACTTGAGTATACTTGACTTATAGGCTACTGACAGAAAAGACTAAATATATTTGCGCTACTTGTACTCAATCTTTTGATCTAGATATACTTAAACATAATTAAGAATTCTAAGTATACTTGGCTTGTAGTTGTGTGTAATCTTAGTTGTGTGATTGAGTAGCCTATTAAATCCTTTTTTTCCCCACATAGTTTTACATGATGTCTTATAAATGTATATTGTTTGAAAATATTTATTTCTAAAGAAAACAGATATGTTCCTAATTCTGAATATCTGAATTTTTTTGTGTAGGCTACTGGTAGTGTACAGGAATTTGCAAATCTACTTTACTCTTTCCCCGACTAAATTATCCAAATATCAGTGTGTTTTACAGTATGGGGCGCTACATGTTCTGAAGGAGTAGAATGCCTCGAGACTGGTATAGGCTAGGTACAGTTCGGTATGGTACGCAATCTTTGCAGTTTCCATTGTCAGAAGTTATGAATGGTACCCCTGGGCCCTGCTAAAATAATATAGCTAAAATAATATATAAATAAATAGTAAACTATAAGTACGATATTTTCACTTAAAGAAAACGTACAGGTTGCAGTATAAAACTAACGTTACTAATAGTTTACTGAGAGTAGGCTATACTTAGTACTTTCTTAAAGGGGACATAACACACAGTTTCTGTCAATCTCATGTTAATCTCGAGTAGCCTATATACCTATAAAGAAGTATTGCATTCTTCATATATCAGAAGAGTCTTTATATCAGATTTATAAATGACAGATACAGCTGTACCGCTTCTTTCCAAAAACAGTCGCGCTCCTGGAGGCGTGTCGTGGGCGGAGCTAAAGAGTCACGAGCAAACAAATGGATAGTATATACTTATGGTGGTCAGCTAAACAAATGTATTTAAACACACACAATACAGCATTGCATTATCCCTGGATAACTTTTGATTCACTATACATTTGTGTTATTTACGTTAAATGCACTTACGCTCTGATTGCCAACAAAACACATTTGATGCAGTTTTACTTACCGCCTGCGGTTCCGACTCATGACCGGGATCTTTTAATGCTGGGACCACTCCATCTTTCAGTTTCAAATTAAAATCTGCAAATCCAGCGTCAAACTGGGCCTTTTAAAAAAAAAAACATTTGTCACCGAAATGCCAGGAACAAACAAACATACTTGCACAACTCTCCAGGAGAAGTGCACATACAAGGAATTCCGCCCTTTATGACGCCATACTCGAAAAAAACTTTCAGAAACTTATACGAACCCTGCAGAAGTGTATTGGTACAGAAATACAACTTGTTTTTATTTATTTTATTTTTTTTACTTTGCCCATGTTTAGCATGAGAATTAACAGTGTAAATAGGTCAGAATGCGTGAAATAATAGCATTAATAATAAGTTTACTACTGTTACACTTATAGTACACTTAAACATATACTTACTAAATAGTGGGGCAATTTAGTGTCAAGCAGTATTGAAATAGTACACTTACAAGTTTACTACTTGTACGTGGATCTTAGTGTAAAGTATAGCCTACTTAAAATATACTTGAACATTACTTGAAGTATACTATACATAAATTATTTTAATAATGCTTAGAACCATTTTAGCTTCTTCCTGTTTGGAACAAACATTCCCTGTTTGATCTTCCCAAGAACCTCATTGCAGAAAAATAAATTACCTCATTGTTGAATATGCACAGATTTCTGGATGTATTGAACCCTCAAGAACATGTCTTAAGTGGCATATACTGACTTTTATTCAAATATCTGTCTGTTCCCTTCAGATGTTTATGTGTACCAGGACATTGTTGAATGCGACTATAGCAAAGTGGATTTGTCTGATATGGTCTACATAATAAAGCTGGTCTTCAACCAGAAGCTTATGTGCAGTTATGACTCAAGGCTGGGGAAATATGTTGGTTATGATGAATATGGAATCAAGAACGCTGATCATTACAACAGTCAGAGCTGGAAGATGAAACAGCGGAAGGAAGAGCTGGAGACAATATGCAGAGCTAATGCAAGATTTTATGTCAACAGCACAACGAGAAAGGGTGAACAATATATTTCACATTCTTCTTCTGCATCTTCATTTAAGCAAAAATAATGGCATTTCATGAAACCAATGAGTTGAGATAGTCAGAAGAGGTCCAATAGGTTATATTTAGTGGAATCCTTTTTTTTGTCTTTGCAACAGTGCCGCCCGTTGTTACCGTACGTCCCACTAAAAAGGCTCACTACGGTCAGCTGACCACCCTGGTGTGCCATGCATACAATTTTTACCCACAGGCCATTAATATGACCTGGCTATTGGACGGATCGGAGGTCACTGGCGACGTGATCTCCACTGAATTCATGGATAACGGTGACTGGAGATACCAGATGCATTCACACCTGGATCTGGTGCTCCACAGAGGAGTCAGCGTGAGCTGCCGAGTGGAGCACAGCGGCCTGGAGAAACCTCTCGTCGTTCAGTGGGGTGAGTTATGATCCTGAGCTACTGTATATCAATCATTGGTGCTGATCACCTGATCCATGAACAAAAGAACAGCACACCGCCACAATCTTCAACTTCTCATTTCTGATTCATGCAGAAGAACTGACATGGGTAATTAACATTAACTAAAACTATATAAATATATATATACTTTTTATCAAATTAAACACTTTTTATTGAAATAAAGCTAAAGCACAAAGTTAAAGGAATAGTTTATCAATCTGCTGAACACAAAAGAAGATATTTTGAAGAATGTCTGTAACCAAACAGTTGATGGACCCCATTGACTTCCATAGTAGGAAAAAAAATACTATGGAAGTCCATCAACTGTTTGGTTACCGACATTCTTCAAAATATCTTCCTTTGTTTTCAACTGAAGAAAGAAATGCATACAGTTTTGAAACAACTTGAGAGTGAGTAAATGATGACATGATTTTCATTTTTAAGTGACTAGTCATTTAAAGCACTAAAATTACACACTAGAATAAATAAATAACTTAAATTAAAACTACACTCCAACACATTTTTTTCTCACTAATACAAATGTTACTGTATGATGTTTGTGTTGATGTTGCACTGATGTCATGTTGGAATTAGTCATTTCCCAATGGTAAAATCCACAATGCACATGCATTTCAACGTGATGATGTTCATATGGTTTTCTTGCATTGTTGGTTTATTGATTTGCATGTAAACTCTTAAAATAGGTTATTTGTGTCTGTCACCTGCTGTTCATTCTCTTTGTCTGGTCTTTTCTCACGCTCAGACTCGACCTCCCTCGATACCAGAATTGCAAAATTAGCTGTTGGTTGCTCTTTTTTCCTTATCGGCCTTATTGTGGCCTTTTCTGCTGCATACATCTATTACAAACGAAAGCACAGAGGTGAAAGTCTACCACTACTGATCCTAAAATAATGGAGTGATAATCCAGTATAGATCTAAAGAAACGATGTAAACATTTTTCTTGTCTTCCCCCAGGTTTCTCTTCACTTCCCCTCAATTGAGCACCTTTTTCATTGAAATTAGTTTGTGATGTTAAGGGTTAAACCATTGATGAAAATCAACTCTGCTTTTATGTGGATGTGTAAATGTTTGAATCTCTGTTGTAGATTAATGCTCATTTTAATAAAGAATTTATAAAAAAAAATGTTATGCCAGATTGCCTCTGATTCATTTGCACATCAAAGACTTGTGCTCTAAATAAATCATAGGAACAGATAAAAAAAATCCTCAAAACTGCTACAATATATCAGATAAGTTCATAAAATTGTCTATAGGGATTCATTGATTTAGCCTACTGTTTTATTTTTAATGATCTGGTGTTGAATGATATCATTTAGGGTAGAAAAGCTGCAGAAAGAAAACACTGACTGCATTTACTCTAACAGACACAAGGGACCGTCGCTTGTTCTCTTTATTTCCCCAGACGCACAGCGGTGGATTAGATTTCAGAGCAGGTGCAGAGCGCAGCTTATTCACTGTCAGGACTATTTCATCTAGGAACAAACATGTTCAATTAACAAAAAATAAACCCATTTGTAGTTTACGCATTCTATAAAATATGTAGAAAATTTGATGCCACAGAAATTACATAATGTTTAAAATAATAATAATAATTTATATTTATTTAAAAATGTTGTAAATCATAGCATAATATAAATTAATATTAATTTAATACTTAAATGTAATTTAATTTTCTATTATATAATATATATAGGCTAGGCCTATATATATTATATATATATATATATATATATATATATATATATATATATATATATATAGAGAGAGAGAGAGAGAGAGAGAGAGAGAGAGAGAGAGAGAGAGAGAGAGAGAGAGAGAGAATTATAAAATAAATATTTCTTTAATAAATAATATAATTTAAGAAAAATATTTTAATAATTCGACCATATCTGTACATGTATACTTTCTTTTTTGTCTATTTTGTAATTTTATTAGATTTTTTTTATTTGTATTCACTTATTTTTATTATCAGTTTCTTTTTGTTGCATTCTGTCTGTGCACTGTAAGCTTCTGTCACCAACACAAATTCCTTGTGTGTGTGTGTGTGTGTGTGTGTGTGTGTGTGTGTGTGTGTGTGTGTGTGTGTGTGTGTGTGTGTGTGTGTGTGTGTGTGTGTGTGTGTGTGTGTAAGCATACTTTACAATAAAGCTCATTCTGATTCTGATATAGTTTATAACGATTAAATTATATAAACTATAATTTTATTTTACTGTATTTATTTTAAATGTTTAAGATTTATTGATGGACCCTTGGAATTGTATCGAAGCCAGTAGTTGACCACTGCTCTAGAATTAAATGTATTTTGAACATTAGCGCAGCAGTTTTCCCCCCTTGAGTTGTACACTTCTGCTCTCTTGTGGTCAGTTATGATATTGAGCGTCTGTAAATTACTCCGGTGTTGTTCCAGTTTCTCACAGCGCTCCTAACTGTTAAGACATTTTCCATTTGTTCATGGACTACATGAATAACAAAATAAACATTTAGTGTAGTATAATGTGCACTATATTCTCGTGTAGTAGGCTTATATGTGCCTGACACTGAAATCGAGTTGCAACAACAGTAAAATTTCCCGTTAAAAGTTTCCGTTAAAATATTAATATAGCCTACACTCATATAAGAAAGTAATGGTTTAACCGGCATAAATGTGAGCGAATTCATTGAATTATATTAATTAATCCTTAAAGAAGTCTACAAATTGCGTTGTCCCACTCATGACGCATGGGAAAAAATACCAGTGGTCTTTAATTCCCTCTAGTGGACATGATTAGGTACTTCAACACACAGCTGACCGTCATGGCGGCGTCCTCTCGTCTCATATCCAGGCTGACATTAGTGACGGGTGAGAATTAAAAACATGTTATTTGTCTTAATGGCCATATATTTTTGTATCATTTAATTCATAATACCATTTTATAGTTGAACACGGTTGTTATACAAGTCATACAGCTACCGTTCAGTTTCAGAGCTGGTGAAAACACCTTTGTTTTGATCATGTTTAGAACTAGTTGAACTAAAGATTGAGTCTGTAAAATGCAACATTAAAAGCTACAGCTTCAGTATTTGTGTACAGGATACATAACACATAATAAGACTAAATGTTACATTGTAACATTGTGCAATATTTGGGGCATCATGTGTCTTTTTGTTTCTACTAAAGTTCAAGGAAATGTATTGGAAGTTGTTGTATGTATCAGAGATGTATTGATCAGATTAATAAAGCCGTCATGGTGATTTTGTTTCAGGGGGTGGCAGTGGCATTGGCAGGGCAGTGTGTCAGAGGTTTGCCACTGAAGGTGCTTCTGTAATAGTGGCTGACTGCAATGAAGAATCAGCCAATCAGACCTTGGAACTTCTGTCACGTGACCACAATGGTCAGGATCACATGGCTCTTGGGGTGGACGTGTCATCAAAGGACAGTGTGGAGAATCTAGTGACAAGTATACAGGTATGACAGACATATGTCTGTGCTGTTCATGGGCTCTTCTGGAGATCTGAGGGGTGAATAATAAACCAGAATGTTTCCTTACAGTGCCGCTACTTCCAGCCGGCCTCTGTGTGTGTGAATGCAGCCGGGATCACTCAAGATGAATTCCTTCTCAAGATGGAAGAGGGTGATTTTGACAAAGTCATTGATGTCAATCTCAAGGTGCCACAATCTAGAGTCTAACTGTAGTGTTGAATTATGAACCTGTAATTAAATGCAGTCATGAAAAACAACAGAGATGGTTTTAATTTGAATCATTGTTAAGGAGAAAAAATGATGGGGAAAACTTGCTCTCTCTTGCCAAAAGTAACAGTTTTGCATATATTTTTTTTACATAAGGTATGTGTCTTACATTTCTGATTATTATCAATGCTGAAAGCAATTGCGCTGCTTAATTAATTTGTGTGGAAACCTTGATACATTTGTTTTTTCAGGATTTGTTGATGAATAGAAAGTTCAAAAGAACATCTTTTATATCAACTATTTTTACTATCACTTTTGATCAATTTTATGCTTGCTGAATAAAATTGATAATTTCTTTATAAAAACAATTCTCACTGACCTCAATCTTTTAATTGGTAGTGTATATATATAGTTTTTTTTCCCATTAAAGTTGTCCCCTTCTCCATAACTTCATTCAACATTCTTCCAAATTTTTGAATGCAATCTGTACAGTGTGCAAGTCTGTATCTGATCTTCTGTACTCATGATCTGTTTCAGGGTACTTTTCTTCTGACCCAGGCCGTCTCTAAGGCGTTAGTGTCTGCCGGGGCTGTGAAGGGCTCCATCATCACTGTGGGCAGTATAGTGGGCAAGGTCAAGCATTTACAGGACAGCACTATCATGCTGTAGGACAGTCACAGTTCTATTACAGTGGACATTTAACATTTGTACACCAGGGATGCTTAATAAAGTCATGAACATTGTGTTAAGTGTCTCTTTCTTTGTCTGTAGGTTGGGAATGTTGGCCAGGTGAACTACTCCGCATCTAAAGCAGGAGTTGAGGGACTCACTCGAACCGCAGCCAAAGAGCTCAGCAAGTATGTGAACATTTTACTGTGACTAGAACATATTTACAGACCTGCACATTAAAACTATATTATGTTTTGCTTTAGGGTTTGTGTATAAAAGATGTTTTGTGCCTTTTAGATTTGGTATTCGCTGCAACTGTGTCCTGCCAGGGTTCATCACTACACCCATGACAGATAAAGTACCAGAGAAAGTCATCGATAAAGTAAGGGACAATATTTGTGTCTTCACATTAATAAAATCAGCCGATTGTTTGTCATTTAGAGTTATTTCTTAGATGTGACGTCAGATGATCGTTTTTATTGATTAAAAACTGCTTTGAACTTTATTGAAGGATCTTAACCTTTTTTTATCAAATTAATGTATTGCATTGTCAGACCATTGCAAGATATCTTACCACATTAAAGCCACTTTTACTGAAAAGGTAAGTAATATTTTGGTTATTTTGTGCAGTTCACATCCATCATCCCAATGGGAAGGATGGGAGAGCCTGCTGGTAAGTATTTCTTCATTATACAAAAACATTTTTCATGAATGCACTTCTAGTAATTGGGTTGAATGATCACTTTGTATATATAATATATAATTAGATATCTTTCTCTTTCACTTTTGCTCGTTTCTTCAGAAGTCGCTGACGCATGTGCATTTCTGGCTTCTGATGACAGTCGATATATTACTGGAGTCAGCATTGAAGTTGCTGGTAAGAAGCTTGATCTCTTGCTGAACAGCATCTTCAGCAGAAAAACGTGTATGGTTATATTTCAAAATATGCTGTTGTCAATTTCTCTTTTCTCTTTAATCAATTCAGGAGGACTCTTCATGGGCTGAAAACAATGTTAAAAGTCTCTAAATTGTTTGCCAACACTGTGCCTTTTTCCTATGAGAAACTGTCCTTGTATAAATTTAATTTAATTGCTGTAAAAATATTGTGTACAATGCAACAAATGAAAATGAAAATTCTATATTTATACAATTAAAGTGTGAACATGAATACTCAACCCACTTTTTAAAAAAAAAACAATTAAGTTGACACAGGAGGAAATGTGTTGATGTGTGGTTTAATGGGAATGTTTGGACCAAAACAACATCAAGTCAAAGAATTAAAACAGTTAACAGTTTAAAACCCAGACTAATAGAGCGCAAACAAAGCTGAGCATTTATATGAAGTTTTTTTTTATAGGTGTTAAAAGGAAAACTGGGCAAATTAATTATGGTTTCAACAAGACATGAGAAGACTTGTGCTGGGAAGTTGTTGAAAGGTGAAAATGGTAGTTTGGCTCCAAAAAACGAGGCAGATCAAATATTAGCAAAAGCACCATGTGATCATGACAACAGGAAACAAATGGGGAAAAGAACAACAAAGGAGTCCAACAGCTCTTTAAATAGATTATATATTACACAAACAGATTTTGAAGTACTTACATAAAACAAGTTTTAGCACCATATTTGTTTTAAAGACAGATGTTTGTCTTTCACTGACAAAAACAATCCTAGCAGTATTGTCCTTGTGAGAAAACCACACAAACAACTTTTAATTCACAAATCATTTTTATAGCTTTTCATTCCCCTCTCCATGTTTTAAAAAAGAAACAGAAAATATACATAAAAAACAAACCACCATCAGTTTCTTTTCCCCTTCCTGTCCCTTCTCCACTGTCTGAATCTCGAGACATTTCCTTCTTTGTATTGTCTTCATCTGTACTAAACTCTCCTAAAACTCTATTTGCGACTGAAATGCATTGAAACAATGCAAAATTATCACCAATAACTGATCACAAGCAAGTATATATATCATACAGAGAAGGCAGATTTGCTTTCTGGGGTTTAATTTACATATTTAATAGATTGTTGAAAAAAAAAACTATAGGAAATAATTACAGATGAATACCACATTATTTTTGTTTGCAAGTGTTGGTCATTTTCTTGTGAGCACCTGTTTGTTTCACAAAATAAATACAATAAAATATTTCTGTACAAATGGTTCTAATGCACAATTCCAGCCTGAACGCTGTTCACACGAAAGGTCAAAGGTGACAAACGGATGGGTTTGTCATCAATACTGAATGCCGTGGGTCAACCGTGTGTGGATTGTCAGATGAAATGCAAATTTGTAAAAGGCCCCTTTAGTAAAAATACAACCATCTTAAGTTCTTTCACCATAAATACTGGACTGGTAAATTGGCAGCATATCTTAAAAAAAAAAAAAAAAAAAATCGAAATTTTTTTTTACTCTATAATAAATGTACAACATCAGATTCAGTACAATTTTCAATTTTACACTGTAAATGGCTTTGATTTCATTGCATATATATATATATGGCCCAAGTCATTCAGTATAGTTAAAATGCTGGTGTGATTTTTTATTACAGCACAGAAATAATTCTAATTTCACCTTCTAATGGAATATTCATGCTCAGCTTCTGTTCCTCAGTTTACATTTTTCACCTGCATTCTATTCTATAAGGAAAGGGAGGAAGCGAGGAACGATCAGGCATGGAGGTAGGAAGAGTGGAACGTCTCGGAAGAGAAACAGTGGGGAGGGGATCTGTAGGAGAGAGGGGGCCGAAACGGGACGGTCTTCCGCTTTAGGCCAGCAGTGTCTGCTCCAACACACTTCTGTTAGATGACAGAATATTTGTCAATGTCTCTCCTGCGAGAATGGCTCTCTTCTCCTCTTGTTGTCCATCCGTTGCTGGGAGTGTTTTTCCCTGGGCTTGTACTTCACAACAATGTGTATGTGTGTGTGTGAATCTATGTGTCCCACTTCTTACATGTAATTTCAAATGTCTTTTTTTAGTGTTGGCATTATGTTGAGGTGTTAAGTGCATGATTAAGTGAGAGTATGTTTGTGTGTGAATGTTCGTATCGGCGATTGTATTCCCCTTGCCCTCAGCATGTGTGTGTTTATCCCAGGAAACAGACAGGTCCCACTTCAAAACCAAATTTCTGATTGTCCTCCCCAAAGTCTGAGATCCTGATGTCCTGCAGAGGGAGCTGCTCCACCTGAGGTGTGTTCACCTCCAGCACTGTCCTGTCCAGACCTTTACGATACTGCACCGAGAAAAGAGAAAGACATGTTTAAGAGGAGGGATAGAATACAGTGTAATGAGTAGATATAATTACACAAGAACAACTACCCAGCAATTTGATGTTTTTAATAATATTGTATTTTGGTTGCAGTTAAAACATTCTAAAAATACACCTAAAATAAAATAAATGGTCTATTGAAAATATGAAGTGCTGTTTATATATTTAAATTAAAATTGAAATCAACTGCAACTTTAAAAAATAGCTTTGTCTTTGCACTTTTATACAACCAACATATCATTTTCATAAAATACCCAGTCGACTTAACATCATTATAATTTATTCTTCCAATGAAAACTAAATTTTTATTAAATTTTTGATTGAGCTTTGAATGATGCTAGCATTATTTTTTGCAACAGTGTGAATATACACTACCGTTCAAAAGCTTGGGGTCAATTTATTTAAAGAAATGTATGCTTTTATTCAGCAAGGATGCATTAAATTAAACAAAAGTGAATGTCAATATAATGTCACTTATATCGTTACAAAATATTTCTCTTTCAAATAAAACGCTGTTCTTTTGAAATTCGTATTCATTAAAGAATCCTATAAATACAATGCTCTAGAAATGTTTCTTGAGCACCAACTCAACATTAGAAAGCTTTGTGAAGGATCATGTGACAAAAACTGAAAAATCCAGCTTTGCCATCACAGGAAGAAATTACACTTTAAATACTGTATATTAAAATAGACAAGAGTTAATAAAAATTATTTTTTACAATATTACTGTTTTACTGTATTTTTTTTACAAAATAATTGCAGCCATGGTGAGCATAAGATACTTATTAATTAACATGACTAATTAAACATTATTAAAATATTAATTATTAAACATTATTGAAAATCTTACATTAAATGAATGTACTTTAATGTACATTTAATGTTAATTTAGTATAATTTTTTTTTTTAAATCACAATCTTTTCATGACTTAAACTGATTTGTGGAGTTATGTTAGCTTGTATTTAATAATACTGCAATCTCATCGTTTTGAAACCGCATGAGGTAACTCACAGAGCATCCGTCGACGAGGGCTTTGATGTAGGGGCTGGTCTCGTAGCTCAGCTCCTCATCGTTGGCTCCCTGGAAGTGTAGCGCCCTCTGGTAACCGCTGTCGGCAGTGAGGTCAGCCCAGGCCACGGACCGGTGACAGTGGTAGGTTAGGTTTTGACGGGCCTGGACGCTGAGCAACCGCAAGAATCCCAGCTGGACGACACCTACAGGCTCTCCACTCAAGTCAACATATGAAAACTACAACACAAAGGAAAGTATTAATTCATGATTCAAAATATATTAAGCTTGACACCAGTCTTTTGACATTGAAATTCTAAGATTGTGTTGTCTAACAGGGCGTTTACACTGAATTAATTGGAAATGGGAATTATCGTTGCTTTGTTATTGCAAATCACTTTCAATGTGAATATCCTTTAATTGTAACAAGAGCTTTTTTCATGTATGCTAATTGTCTAAATTGAACATACAGATATGATTTCAAAGAGTTCTCGAGGCAATAAACTCACCTTGTCACCCTTTGCAAACTGACTGTACCAGGACCCAGGCTTTTCTTTTGGCCAAGAGTTCAGTTTTACCTATGGGAGAATTTTGGACAAATTAAACAGGATTCGTAAGATCAGATCAATACAGATTTCAGAAGTTGATGTCTTATGAATGTTTAAACATTTAAAGGTGAATGACTGCAAGTTCTTACATTCTCTACTGCTTTGCTGGGATACAAGCACGTCTCTCCACCGGCAGTGAAGTTACAGTAAACTCTGAAAGAGTCCCGGGCACAGCCTTGATTTGGATCAATCCAGTACTCGCCTGAATAAAAGAATCATAATGATTTGAATGCAAAATACTTCACCATTGGCCATTGAATGTGTCTATCACGCGTTAACAATGACGTCATACCGTCTTTCAGATCTGGCTGGCTGAGGTGGAGGTCCTGGCAGGTGCGGGCCGGGCTTTCCTGCGTTCCCAGCGGGAAGCGCATGCTCTCAATCTCCTGGCGCAGGGAATTGAGCGAGCCGAAGATCTCCTCCATCCCTTCATTACCGGTCAGGAACTCTGTGCCCGTGGCGTCGGCAGCCTCAGTGTCAGTCTCAGACAGCATCTTACTGGCGTCGATTGAGCGCTTGGACTTCTTGGGGAACTGAATGGGAAGCGGCTGGATGACATCACCAGGGGGACCCTAAAGCAAAAGAAGAATTCAGCTGAATATCATGGACACAGGAACTCTGGGGTGTGCTGATCTCCTTTAATCTTTGTCTTAATTGACTGTATGTTTATGTATTAAATTATTTCCCTGTCAAATGATTCTTGTGCAATATCTTGCATTTTATACTGTAGATAACACACTCACCGGTGGTCCTGGTGGTCCTTGTACACCTTTTTCTCCTTTAGCACCAGCTCCACCCTGTTCCACAGAGATAAGACATACAAAATTATTTTACTGTAAAGTATGATGTAAGACAGAAATGTAACAATGTATAATGATTTATTTTAACATTACCTCACATAATATGGCCCATGATATAATTCTCACACTCATTAACAGACATTTTATGTTAAGTACAAATATTTAAGGAAGGATTTGACATGGGTTACTCACACTGGCACCTTTAGCTCCTTTGTAACCCCTCGGACCCTGTGAGAAACATCACATCCATTCAGCTTTAATCAAACAGAACAATGTTTTGAGAATTTTGATGCTTCAGAGCTCAGGTTGTGTACTCATAGTTCCAAATAGTTCAAATTCTGAATTTGGTATGATAAACAGCACTACAAAACTGAGAAATAGTAAAAAGTTTACTCACAGGCATACCAGCAGGACCTGCAGGGCCAAGAGGGCCAGTTCCTCCAGACATACCCTAAAATAAAACATATCAAGAAATGAGAAAAGTCTATATTTGATTGTATGAAATAGGGTATGAACTAGGAATGTTTTGCATGCATGTATAAAAAAAAAGGTTTGGGGTTGGTAAGATGTTTTAATTTTTTGAAAGAAGTCTCTTATGCTCACCAAGGCTGCATTTATTTGAAGAAATGTGAAATGCCATTACATTTTAAAATAACTGTTTTCTATTTTAACATATTTTAAAGTGTAATTGATTCCTGTAATGGCAAAGCTGAATTTTCTTCAGTCACATAATCCTTCAGAAATCATTCTGATATGACTGACATGCTGATTATGTGCTCAAGAGACATTTCTTATTATCAGTGTTGAAAACACGCGCTGCTAAATATTTGTGTGGAAACCGTGACACATTTTCTTCAGGATTCTTTGATAAAAATAAAAGCTTTTTTATACGAAACTGAAACCTTTTGTGACATTATAAATATTTTTACTGTCACTTTTGATCAATTTAATGCATCATTTCTGAATAAAAGTATTAATTTCTATAAAAAACAATTGTACCAACCCCAAATGTTTAAACAGTCGTGTATATTTTGATTTTGATGTGCAGATTTGACCAGACTTCACATACTGTTTCTCCCTTGGGTCCTGATGATCCCTGAGGTCCTGGCATGCCTCTGTCTCCCTTCTCTCCTTGTTCTCCTGGAGGCCCAATCAGACCCAGCATACCTGGATGTCCCTTCTCACCCTTAGCACCAGGGTCACCACGAAGACCAAGTAAACCTGGAGGACCCTGTGAGAGGAGGGGAAAGCATTTTAGTATTGAATATATATGCATATATTACATGAAATTATAATAGTACTTCCCTTCTAAATGTAACTGTTTCAGGAATCAATACCTATACATTCAATACTCAATCCATTACTGTATTTTTGATCATGCAGAAGGTCTTACCAGAGGTCCAGAGGGTCCTTTCTGGCCAGCGGCACCTGGGGAACCTTGCTCACCCTGTTTATCAGAACATCATTTTAATAAATACGACATTACATTTTGTAAAGTGAACATAACTTTTACAGAAATGAAACAATTCTGATTGGATAACTGTCATCTCATACCACTGATCCAGGCAACCCTCTTAGACCTTCAGTTCCTGGTTTTCCTGGTGGACCCTGTGCCCCCACGGGGCCGGTCTTTCCTGGAGGGCCAAGGGCACCTGAATCACCCTAGGAAAAACAGAGAGATTACAGGAGGAAAAGAACTATAGAATTGAGAAAGAATACAACAGACTTTCTGTAGTCTTACCTTGCTTCCTTTCTCTCCTTGACGACCCTCTGGTCCCCTTGTACCTAGAGGACCCTAAAATATGAACATTACCACACAATTAGAGTCCAGAAATATGCCTTTTTATAAGATCCTCTATAATATTTATTGTATATCAAATGTGTACATGTAATATTACAAATGTTTCTCTTCTAGGTCAAGATCAAGGTGCTCTTACTCTCTTTCCTGGAGGTCCAGGAGGTCCGTTCTCACCAGTTGGTCCAGGTGAACCCTAAAGTAAATACAACATGTTGATAAAGACCTCATAAGGCCCAGTATGTATAAGGAAGATGTGCTCATCATAAACAGGAAAATGATCACTCACAGCATCTCCTTGTTCTCCGTCCTCTCCTCTGTCACCCTTTGCACCATCTTGGCCCTGTAAGAGAGATCAGAAAGAAAGTTTAAAAAAAATTGTTGGAACACTGAGCAATGATGAATCATATACTATAATAAGATCAGGAACATGTATGAAGATTATACAAAGGACCTAATTCATGCTGATTTTAAGTATCATGTATATAAATGACAATAGCTCTACTCACTCGTGGTCCAACTTCACCAGGCGGGCCAGGATCACCAGGGAAACCAACAGGACCCTTAAAAATACAAATATCAGCTGCTGAAGAGTCACAGACAGACCTATCTCTTGTTTATCATGTTTAATACATACAGGGTTTCCCTTGGGTCCGTCATCTCCAGTGGGTCCCTTTCCACCAGCAGGACCAGCGGTGCCCGGCTGCCCAGACTCGCCCTTCTCACCGCGCTCTCCTCTCGGGCCCTGGCATTGGATAAGCAAACCAATGAAATGTTAGTTGTGATTATATCTAATAAATTAATAAATACAAATGTGAGTATTTCTGACAGGATCAGAGGATGACAAAGATGATAGAAATTATCACCATTTTTCCTGGCTCTCCACCAACACCAGGTGGTCCAGATTCACCAGGCTCACCCTGTCAATACAAATAAAAAGACGTCAAGTGCCATTCATCAGAACAATCATATAGTTGTCATTCATGCACAGAGTTGAATTATTTTATACTTGCCTTCTCTCCTAAGGGACCTGGATTACCCAAACCTCCTGGAGGACCTTGAGGACCCTGCAAAATGAACAGTATGCATGAAACAAAATAATGCCATTATACAATATTAACTGATCGCAGTATGCCATGTTTGACCAATCTGAATCAAGTATTACAGAGAGTCAATGCATAGTGATTATAAAACAATAATAAATGGTTATAATTAGTAATTTATTAGTTATAGTCCAAATTAATTTACTTACGTCAGCACCATTAGGACCAGCTGGACCACGTGGCCCTGGGGGACCAGGAGGACCCTACAGTAATACGCAACCAGAAAAGATTAGCAAATACATTCAATCTAATCATGATTCAAAACACTAGATCATCATATGCTGCATTATACATAACAACAGCACTTTTTGATTTCCTTAACTCTCTTCAAATCAAAATATTAAGACTCACCAATGGCCCAACATCTCCTGTCTCTCCCTTTTCTCCAGATGTGCCTGGCAAACCCTAATGAACATGAATGAAGAAGTATAAATTATAACGAATGCATCCTGTATGTAGAATTGAATTGGTATGCGTGAATGAAACACGATCTGAATAACACACCTGTAGTCCAATGGGGCCTGGAGGCCCAGGGAATCCTCTTGTCCCTTCATCTCCCTTAGCGCCAAACGGCCCCTGCTGACCTCTCGCACCGGTCTCACCGTCAGCACCCTGAGTAGAGATGAGGAGATTTGAAATGGGCTTTATCACAAGCACTTGTTATAAAAACCTATGAATGGTACCATGAATTTGTAATCCCATTCGTTTCCATCAAAGTGCGATGTAAGCATTTCTTTAACATGTAATATGTGTGAATATGTATGATGTTCATGAAATTCCTTTCACACTTACAGCTGCACCAGGCTGTCCAACAGGACCCATTGTCCCAGGTGGACCAGGAGGACCCTGTAAATATGCAAATAATTGATTATAGATTGATATACTCATCAAAACAAGGATTTGTTGCTTTAAGTGAAAGCTAATTTCCTTACATGTTCTCCTTTGGATCCTTTCCCTCCCTTTTGTCCTGGCTCTCCAACCTCACCCTATAAAACGAACAATGCAGAATTCATTTTTGACAAGGACATCCATTTGAATGTGATGATTTGAGATCAAGATATGCAGAGGTCACTGACCTTGTCTCCATCCTCTCCAGAAGTACCTGGAGGTCCAGCAGGGCCGGGGAGACCAACTGGGCCTTGGATGCCATCGCGACCAGCTGGACCAATCGGACCTTTCTCTCCCTGTAAAACATGATGATCTTGTGTGACGGGCCTATAAATAAAACTGTATTAGAGATCCGGTTCAAACTTACAGTAGACACTTACTGGCACTCCTTTTTCTCCAGAAGCTCCAGGAGGCCCCTGAGGTCCAGGTCGTCCAGGTGGGCCGACAGGACCTGCAGTGCCAGCACCTCCTCTCTCCCCGGATGAGCCCTGCATAGAAATTCAATTAGTTGAAATACCAAAAATGATAAAATTTTATTTTTTATTGTGACATTTTCATAACAAATTAAGCCTTAAGGAATTATCTGAAGCCCACTGTAATGCAAAAACAAAAAAACAAAAAACAAAAATAAACATTTAATTGATGTAATGTGGAAAGAATAATTAATATAGTAAAAAATTGTGAAGTACAATTGAACATACATCATTGTATTTGTTGTGCTACTTTTCATTTAAGCTTATTTAAATTAGACAAATATTTTTTACGATGCAATGCAAAACATCTTATTGTTTCTTAAAATATGCATTATTTTTGTCATGCAAAATATAATTTCTTATTTTTCCTGTTGATTTTGTGTTAAAATATGAGAGATATGAGACATACACCTATATATGAGTCAGTATAGAACTGATCTACTCAAAGTCTGTACTCTACTCATGATATTTTGATGATCTGTTTAATATGAGCAACATACAGCAGGTCCAGGTGGTCCAGCAGGGCCTTCATTTCCTTTCAGTCCTCCAGTTCCCTATGGAAATACACAGGTAGAGCTCAGTTATTAGGTATAAAAGCATTTGGGTGGAGTTTTAAAGTCGGTTGACCAAACATAGGTAGAAAAGGTTTTACAATCTAAAATTCACTGGAAAGAATGAGCAGGTCTTATTACCGGAGTTCCTGGCAGTCCTCTTTCTCCTGGGAATCCTCTCAGTCCAGGGGGTCCGTCTTTACCGGGGCCGCCTGATGGACCGGGATCTCCTTTGGTTCCCTCTTTACCAGAGGGCCCAGGAAGGCCTTGCTCACCGGGTGGTCCCGGGGGTCCTGAGTGGCCACGCTCACCCATCTGACCAGTCTCACCAGAGGGACCCTAAACAAGAACTAGATTTGAGTAACGCTTGCGTAGTTCAATACACTTCTCAATTGATTTGAAAGATGTATTGATCTTTAAGGAATTGTATTAATTCGTGGGAGGAGAAATTCATATTGCCTCTACCTACAAAGAAGCAATATGGAAGCCTCTACCTCTGATGAAATTATAAAACTCACCTGTGGTCCAACCACTCCTGGTGGCCCAGGTGGTCCAACTTTGCCTTGGAAACCCTACGAATACAATGAAAATGGAAAAATAAATTTCGTAAGATCTCATCTTGACCTCAGTGAATGTTGTATATTAGATGCACAGAAACAAAAGATACGTACAACTTCGCCTCTCTGTCCAGGGTGTCCAGGCAGTCCATCTTTCCCTGGAGGTCCCTTCAAAAACCAATCGACATATCAATAGGAAATAGACAAAAACTTAAGTTGTAAGCATCAGATCCAACTAATAAACTGTAACTTACAGGAGGTCCCTTTGGCCCAGGGAATCCATTTACACCTTGAGGTCCGGTTAATCCCTGAAAAAAGAGGAAACATTACTAATAAAATAAAGATGAACCAAAAATCTAGCTTAGTTTTAAAGGGTTTTAATAAATACAATAAAATTTGAAATAAACATACTCTCTCTCCAGGTGGTCCAGGAGGCCCGTCAGTGCCTGATCCGCCCTAAAACATCAGAATGAATTGGTTGTGTACACATAATCTATAATTGTTGGCAATTACAAGATTTAATTAATTTTTTGAGAATAATTTCACTTAAATGATGTTCATACCTTAGCACCTGGTTTTCCTGTTGATCCTCGGGGTCCCCTCTGTCCTCTGGGACCCTAAATAAAAAATAAAATCACTGAGCATTGCTTTACCAGTGAAGTGATCTGAAATCAGATATCTGCTTGAAGGAATCTAACAACAAGACGTTTAATCTACAGTTTCAACATATCTAACCATCTCAAATCAAATGAAAGCAAAAAGTGTTTGTTTGTAAAGAAGAACAGAATGAGATAAGAGATGAGATGATGAATTAAAACAAGTCCTTACGGTAGGCCCTCTTAGTCCTCTTGGTCCAAGTTTTCCGATCAAACCCTGGAAAGAAAAAAATCAATTCAGAATTTTTCAGCCTCATCAATTATTTTTTAAAGGAGGATAGGCTATGTGATAATATTCAAATTATTAATGTAAAAAAAGGACTTTTTTAAAACTTTGACTTAAATGCAGATGTCGCATCGACATCGCTCTGACTAATGCTGCTTGTCTGGAGTTTTAGTCAAATTTAGTCTAAAATAAAATCTTACTCTTGCGCCCTTCTCGCCATTTGTACCAGGGAATCCTGGGAAACCAAGGGAGCCCTAAAAATACAAGTATTATAATACAAAAAATGCATTAAATTTGATTAAATACTTGGCAGTATATTGCACGATGCATCAAAAACAATATTTGTTTTGTTTACCTTAATTCCTTGTCTTCCGGGATAGCCAGGAAGTCCAGGCACACCAAGTTTACCCTAGATTGGCATAATTTAGAATGATTCAACACATCTTTAGACCAGCAATATATCATTATAACAATATACCTTACTGCCAGCATCAATAGCAATACAAACATAGCTAAAATTATATATAACGGAACAAAATCAGCAATCACCTCTCAATTTATATAATCAACTAACCTTCTCTCCCAACACGCCGAGAGGTCCAATTTCACCAGGGGGACCGACACGACCCTTTGGCCCCTCAGGACCGTCCTCTCCTCTCGGGCCGGGAACTCCCACCTCTCCCTGTTGGTGCACAACAAATCTTACTGGGCAGTTGAAATGTGTCAGTAGAGTCAAGTGCTTCTACTGTTGGCCTGCCAGCTGAAGCAACTCTGGACTGCACCATTTTACATTTGTGCAAAAATCACGTGCTGTTTGATGAGTTTATATCCAATGATGTTGTGTTTAAGACGTACCCTCTCTCCCTTCACACCAAAGTCTCCTTTGACTCCAGGGAATCCATCCTCTCCCTGAAAGTAAGAAAAAGTTATTTAACACAGACCATTGAACATGCACATTTGGCACAAACAGGTCACAATTACTGAAATGTTTCATTATTATAACCGCAATAAATTTGACTTATGTTTTTGACCAAAAACACTCACCTTCTCTCCTTTGTGACCCTTCAGTCCACGGATACCTTGAGCTCCCTGTGAATGTCACAAAATATTCAGTCTGATATTCAATTATTCAGCCAGTCAAATATTCAATTATGATCTTACTTTGAGTCTTACACAAGAGTGTAGATATCAATGAGATATCAATAGTCGTTAACAAAGTTCCAATACATAAAAATGTCTATGGACAGAATTCTTTCTAAAAATGACAAAGACACTGGGAGACCAAAGGATAATTTTAATGATTAGTCTTAATTATATTTACACAGATTTAATTTCCAGTGGAAAATTGTCATAACAAAACAACAAAAGTAACCTGCATTGAACAAAATAAAGAATATATATATTTTACCTTGATTCCCCGAGGGCCAGGATAGCCAATAGAACCCTGAGGACCATTAGGGCCCTAACAATATGAACAAGGAAAATAAACATCAAAATATGAACACACTGGGATTTGTGGGAACATGTCCTGGCTGTGTAAATTCTAAATTTATGACATATTGAGACAGTTTAATATATTATCTCTTTGTACTGAAGGCTAATGTCATTGCTGATTACACTCAGTGAAAAGTTCACAAATACAAAAAGTATACACATAGTTGAGGCACAAATGACATTTAATTTATGAATGTAAATATAGAATGTGCTTAGTATTATGATATGGCCTCACCTGATTTCCTTTGGTTCCACCAGGGCCTTCTTTTCCGGGATGACCCTGTGGGACAAACCCGTACGGCACATTCATCACCACAGGTAATAACACATATATTTTCTCTGTCTTCCGTAATCATTTTTGTTTCGCTACATTTAGTAAACTGACAACTGGTCTAAAGATATTAATTCACATAAACTGAAAGTCATTAACACACCAAAGAGGCAAAATAAAATCATATCTAGCACTTACAGGAGGACCGTCACCTCCGGGCATTCCTGGTAAACCTGGCTTTCCTGTGGGTCCCTGTTAGAAGACAAACAGAACGGCAGGATAATTACATTAAATTCCTTTAAACATATTTGATGATCTCAGCATAAGACTGGATGTGTAAGTATATTGAATCTTTTTATCAAATGCAGACATTAAAGTGGTAGAGCACACATTCTGTAAAGCACATTCTTTGATTATTAAAAATGATTGCTTTGTGTTCTTCAATCATAAAAAACACTCACTTTCTCTCCTGGCGGTCCATTAGGACCCTGTGGCCCAGACGTTCCCTGTTGCACAGAATAGCATTAATATTAAATACAATTTGCTATGATTTTTCTACATTGGTCATTAAATTTGTCATAAACTTCATCGCTCACCTGTGTTCCTGGAGCCCCCTGCTGTCCTGGAGGACCAGGCTCTCCTTGGGGTCCCTTAAAAGAGGGAAGTGGGAAATTAAAATGAGGACAGATATTTAATGTTGATTACATTTTATGAATATTTAGCCTATTACATAAGTATGCCAACTATTAGATTAATGTCAGAGAACTCTGACCATTTACTGACCAAGCTTCCTTTTGGACCATGTGGACCATCATTTCCGCGAACACCCTGGCAAAGGCAGATAATAATATGGAGAAATGAAAGAAAGATCGATCTGGATATCCATGTACAAATATTTATTTTTCAAATCTTCAATTTTATGATGGTTTGTTGAAGTTGATGTGCAACCTTAGCACTTATAATATTGACTCAAAAAACCTGTTTTAACACTTTACTAGTATTTGTAGCTTCGGATGAATACTCACAGGAGGACCAGGAAGTCCAGAAGGCCCTTTAGGCCCCAGCAAACCACGGGGCCCCTACAAAATAAGAAAAAGGTTAATCAAAGAACACACAATGAAATCCAAGTAAAACACAAATCCTTATGGATTTTAAACTGGAGAGCAAATCCATATTATACAGGCCAATACTATCATATACACTGTCATATCTGTGTACAGTGTCTGAGAAACGGAAACACTCACCGGTTCGCCGGGAAGACCTCTGGGTCCAACGTCTCCATCATCTCCCTGACAATAGTCAAGATGAAATAGACAAATAAAAAAAAATTAAAAAAAATTCATTTTTATGCTTTATGAAGAAGATGATGATAGATATAAAATAAATACAATCAACAAATATCAAGAGAATATTTAGACAACAAATA
Source organism: Siphateles boraxobius (assembly GCF_051911475.1). Lineage (NCBI taxonomy): Eukaryota > Metazoa > Chordata > Actinopteri > Cypriniformes > Leuciscidae > Siphateles > Siphateles boraxobius. The sequence continues at coordinate 5,527,604 of NW_027508953.1, forward strand.
ATAATATTCAATATTGTTGATTTACTGTAACAGCACAGAGGTAAAAAAAAAAAAAAAACTCTAGCGAATTACCCTCTCTCCGTCCTCTCCAGCTGGTCCTGGGGGTCCCATTCCTCCAGTTTGACCCTGTAGAAAACATTAAACATTTTAATATTATACATCCAATAGCTACATAACAAATTCCTGAAGCCCTGAAACAGGGCTTATAATTAACATTATTAATGTTATTAATAATAAAGTTCATGAATTTCAATTAATTTTAGCCCTTACCCGATAACCCTTGTCTCCAGGCAAACCAGGAAGTCCATCAAAGCCACGGTCGCCCTAATATAGAAAAACACGCACATATTTGTCCAAAATATTCACTCAAGGTCAACATGATTACATTTTTAGAGTTGGAAGACATGTACAGCTGAAACTAAACACATAACACAATGAATCAAACACAGAACACAACTTAAACAAAACAGGCTAAAATATCGCACCTTAATTCCAGACTCTCCTGGCATTCCTCTGGCTCCATCAGCACCAGCACGACCCTGCAGGACACATCATATATAAACAAATGGGTGTTAACATGGTGTTAGGAAGCTCTGGGTAATTGCCAGGACATTACTATGTGGTTTCTAAGGTGTTCTGGGTTATTGCTAGGTAATTACTTACTGCCTTGCGCTTTGGGTGTATAGTAGTACATATGAAAGCGCTATATATATGTCTCATTCATTCATTGAGTAAAAAAAAACAAACACTGATAAGTTATTATGATGTTCTGATCCTTAGATATGGCCTGTGTCTATGTAAATCTATGGGTTTGGTTTATTATTAGTCTGGAACACTGTATTGGACTCACCCTCCGTCCAGCTCTACCAGGAGGACCAGATAATCCATGTGGACCTCTGGGACCCTGCAAAAACACAACAGGGATGCTATAGAAAGGCTATTCTCTTTAGTTTTTATGCAAGATATATGAACATTCCTCCGGTCAGAGCATATCAGGATGGCTCAATGTCCGGCAAATGTTCTTGAAGACAAGACTAACAATTATAATAACACAAAAACACAAATGCAGAACCCCTTACCTGAGGACCAGGGTCCCCACCCTCTCCCTTTAAGCCAGGACTTCCAGGTGTTCCCTATTTAAGAACCAGATAACAATATCACACTGATTAACACTGATAACGCACTTGGCAGAGAACATATAAAACTGTAACAGACATTATATATATATTTAATTTATTTATTTTTGTTTAGTTCTTTTACCAAAGGTCCAGGACGGCCAGTGAAACCCATTGGCCCAGGCGGACCTTTCAGAGCCATCTAGACAGAAGAAAACTCCATTAATTACAAATGAAGATGTATAAAGTTAGACCTCAATGTGAAAAAACAATAAATAGATGCTAAATGAATATTATATGACAGTTTAGACTAACCCGAGCCTGAGACAGAATGGCTTGAGCTTGTGCCTCCTGTGCTGAGGCAACAGGCCCTTTTTCGCCACCACTCTGTCCAAAGCGGAACTGCAAAAACAGAAAAGAGGTTTGCAAATCAAGAGCCAACTTGGACTATCTTGTATGTGGGAGCTCAGAAGGAGCTGGGTAGGAATAAAGTCATATTTGACATCCTTGACAGTCATGGTATAATGGTGACATCTAGTGGTGAGATGACTTTATGAACATTGAGAGAAAGAAAGAGGAAAGAAGACTTACAGGAAGCATGACAGAAGTTCCAGGAGGTCCTGGGACACCGTCCGCTCCAGGTAGACCAGCCTTACCAGTAGGACCCTACAGAAACAACCACTTTGATTAATTAAAATGCTTTCAAATCTAACTACATACTCTTGACGTGAACTTGAAAAAACTTAGGGAAACAATGAGCACCACAATGTATGTATAATGTTTCAAATTAGCATACTCAAAAAGCTAAAGCGTCATTTTTGTAAACACAAACAAAATGTCTACTCACCCTCTCACCAGGATCACCAACAGAACCAGGGGGTCCTTGAGGGCCATTTGGGCCAGGGAGACCCTAATGTAGAGAGAACATTTTATAAATGAGAGTTTATAAACTACAGTTGTGAAACATAACTTTTACCATAACATTTTACTAGGATTTAGTAACAAGTAACTTCAAGCTTGGGATAGCCCTGTGTAGTAAATACTAGGGTGAATTCAGGTTGAGTGGGACACTTTAATGGCAATGAAATGAAGGAGGAAAAAGTATCCAAATCAACCTGAATTCACCCTATATGAGGAGGAGGGAAAATAAGTTGCAATGCACAATATGGAGACCTAGGAAAGGAAGTTCTCCAATTCAGTTAAAAAAGGAATAGGAATGCTAATTGATCATAAATTCACTCAAAACAATAAAAGTGAACATACTGCTGGTCCTTCTGGTCCAGGTGGCCCTTCAATCAGCATGCCCTGTGAGAGTGAGAGTGGTAAAATAAAGAAATTAATGATAGAAATAATATATTTAGGAAAGACATAAACATGCAATAAATCAAAATGTTATTCTGTAGCACCCTCTGGTGGTCTGGGTGAATTGCATGTCTTAAAAGGTTTAGTAGTTGTATTTACAATTTACAAATGTTAACCTTTATCATAATGGTTTTGGCTAATGATTTGACTATGTAATTATGATGCTTACAGGTTCAAGAACAGCAGGTTCTCCCTTCTCTCCCTTCAGGGCTCGCACGGAGGCCTGAGGAAAACAGATATGTAACCCAAAACAGAGCCCAGTCAATATACAAAAAGATGAAACCAATCGTCCAAGATGTTCAGATAGTAGCTGAGCATTGTACACCCACCTACATTATAACCCTTGAGTGGTTATGAATGTGACTCATAACTTCCCGTAAACCACTGAAACTCCTTGATACGCCTTGACGGACAATTTATTTTATAAGGAAGTCAAGTAAATACTTAGCTGACAAAGCAGGCTTATAATGCCGCTAATCTGCTGTTGTGAGGCCATCCGTCTAAATGCTGCACATTAGAGACTGAAGTAACCACTATACATTTTTATTTTTGTATTTGCAGATAAAGATCTACAAGTCTACAGCACATTAATACATACTGAAGAACTTGGTGCTGAGGTCAAGCTCAAACAGTCGTGGTGCCTTCCAAGAAGATATACTGCTGTTCAATGCTGATCGAGATTAAGGCTGGTCTCAGATCAGCATTATGAGTCAACCAGAATTGATGACTGAACTAGCACTCTATGCAGACTTGCAGAGGAATCTTGGGCAGTGTTCAAGTCTTGTTGAAAACAAGGTTTGCTGACAGGGGAACTATTTCCTGTTGATGACATAACTTGCTAACCCATTACTCTCTAAGCAAACTTGATTTAGTCCTAGGTAAACACTGACTGCAAATGAATCAACTCTTTTGGAAATTGAAGTTCTCTTCCAAAACCTAGTGCGCTGCCTTGCTGTGCCTATGAATGTTATTACTGTTAAAGGGATAGTTTACACAAAAATACAAATTCTTTCATCATTTACTCACCCTTTAGTTATTCCAAACCTGTATGAATTTTTTTCTTCTGTTGAACTAAAAGTAAGATATTTTTAAGAATATTGGTAACCAGACATTTGAAGGTAGCCATTGACTTCCATAGTATTTTTTTCATACTATGGAAGTCACAGTCAACATACAGTCAACTGTCTGGTTACCAAAATTCTTTAAAATATCTTCTTTTTAGTTAAACAGAAGAAAGAAAATAATACAGGTTTGGAACAACCTAAGGGTGAGTAAATGATGACAGAATATTTCATTTTTGGGTGTACTAACCCTTTAAGTAAAATAAAAATAATTTACGTTAATTGAAATACAGGTTAATTTAAACCGAAAATCTGAAATCTTGTCACGGCAGATAACTGAAATAATTTTTTTTAAATGACAGAAGTTAAAACAAACTAAATATGAAATATGAATATAAAAACTAATTAAAAATATTAATAAGTACTATATAAACAATACAAAAATAACAATAAACTGATAAAGCGCTCTTCATGTTAAGATTTGACTCACAATTGACAGTTTGACTTTTACATGCTGCTAACCAAACAATGTGATACTTTAATAATATTATAATACATAACTCACACAGATATTGTCAATATCACTAAGATTATTAATTAAGATATTTAATTAGCTTACAAACAAATTTTATCATCACCAATATTTAATAAAATGTAAAAATATTTAAAAATTAATATTTCTAAATCTCAACACATTTCCCTGCTCGGATATCCCAAAGAAAAGATTCCTGACAAAAAAAAAAATACAAGATACAATTTCTGCCAAGGCATAGGTTTTGGAACAGAGCTTAAGTCCTAGACCTGGGGCTAGTTGCACAAAACGACTAGTCTTAAAAGTTAATCATCTCATTTTTTTCTTCACGACTGGTCCTAACTTTTTAAAGTCAGTTGCATAAAATGGTCGATCAGTCTTTTTTGAATCAGAAAAGTTAGAGTGATTACCTCTTGGCTAACTGCTAGTTGGTCAAACTAGTTTTTAAGACACAGTCTTAACAAAAGTGGCTAAGTTTATGCAACTGGCTACAGAACTTAAACAGCACCAGTGCTTAGCTGGTCTTAACAACTCTCTGCTTCTGCTAGATGCCTCTGCAAGACTTATAGCCATAGCAAATTCAATTTAAGCTTTTATCAAAGCTTTAAAGGGAATTTGCTGGAAAGCACAAGATAACTTACACCTCCCTCATCTGTCACAGCGGACAGGGCAGGGCCTATGGTATCTTCTGTCTTGCTTTCGGAGATGGGCTCGTTGTAGTCCTTGTAGGAATAGTCATACTCCTTCATTCCAAAGTCGCTTGTTATGTACTCCTCAGCGAAGGGCTCGTCTGGCGTTTGAGACACCCCTTCACCACCTGTCTTGGTCGTATCTATTTCCTCCACAGTGAAAGTCTCGTCCACCTGGGCCGTACCATTGGGAGCAGAGGTAGGGGTGGGGTGGATGGTTTGGAGGATGGAAGATTATATGGTGTGATGGGGTAGGAATGGAGAGAAGATAGGAAAATAGAGAGGAAAAATGGGAATGAGAGGGCAAAGAGACAGAATAATCAGAATAATAGATCTTACCTGTTAAACAGATCATGAGAGAGGAACACAGATATGGGCACATGTTTACACACACACACACACACACACACACACACACACACACACACACACACACACACACACACACACACACACACACACACACACACACACACACACACACACACACACACACACACACACACACACACACACACACACACATAGCACACAAACTGATCTCACCAAACTTCTTTAACAAATAATTGGTCTCTTTTACCGCTTTATTGTTCAGTCCAAAGGCCCGTTCACACCAAAAACAATAACTATAAAGATAACTAATCCACACCAACAGACGATAACAAACCTTTTATTAAAATACACTTTAAATGCTCAAACTGTTTAAAGTCAGATGGATTCTGATTGGCTATGTTGTTGATTAAAAATGTTTTTTATCATTCATAACCTGGAAAAAATAATTCTAAAAGTGATTCCAAAGATATTGTTTCTCTTTGTCGTTATCGTTTTAGCTGTGGTGTGGACTTCCCTATGGTTACAGAATTAGAATGATTATTAAAACCTTATTGTTATGGTGATCCATCTTGATGTGAATGGGCCTTTTGAAAGAACTTGTCCATTTCTTCTCCAACATCATGACTTTGACTAAGCAAAATGTGAGACCATAATTATGAGCGTTGTTTTTTTTGTGGTGTATTTGTCCAATATTGTGGTTTTCAAACTAATCTATTGATTTACTGACCACAGAATCACTCAGGCCAATGGAAACACACTTACTAGGAGGCAAAAACTAAAAGCACTACTTCCTACTAGTCTCTTACCATTATATTGTTGACTATTTCATTTAACGTCTGGCCATGTAGATTGTCCATTTCCAAACTATTACTAAACATATTGTTTAAACTTAAATACAAACCTGACCAAAAAGTCCCACTCTAGACGAAAAATTATTTGGTTAGGTCTAACTAACCCACTAATTCATTGTCCACTCTCAAAAAATAAGGCTGTATATAAAGTTAATCCGTTTTTCTGACCTTTCTGATTAATATTGACTGACTCCAAAACATATCTCACTCTGAAAAAGAAGCTGTCCAGCAACGAATGCATGGTATTCATTCCATATTTGCAAATTTATTTTGTGATCTGTTTCTCAAGATTTTCATTCTTATGTCAAGATGATGTCACATCCGGTTTTGATATAAGAACAAGGATAAAATCTTAAAGCAAGTGAAATAAGAATCACAAAAGAATATCTGATAAAATTGAAGCAATGCATTCATTTTGGAGTTAAGTACAGCACGTATCATGGCACACGTGGCTGCAGAATTGTTAATTTGTTAAGGTAAAATAAACACAGGCTGGTCTCACCTCCAGTGTAATGATTTAAAGCAATTGAGAGACTCTTATAGAGATTGTTGACTGCTCCATCTCTCTCAGCTATCTATGGGTGTGGGTTACCTGGTTAATGGTTTCTTCATATCCATTCGGATCACTTTCTGGCTGTGGGGACGCCTCTTCTTCTACTGTGTAATAATAATCGGTCTCTGTGGGGGTGTGGTCAGCCTCTGAGTAAGCAGGATCTACGTCCTGATTGGAGGAGGCCAAGAGGTGGGTGGGGTTGGGGAGGAGGTAAGCAAATTTGAAGGAGAGAGATTGATTAGTATAAAAACAAGCTCAAGTCTGATGAACTTGTTACATGCAGAAAGAAGAGATCAATGTGCCTTTGCTGGTAGAAGACGAAATGTCTTCTGGCAAAAAGCCATTGTTCTCGTGTCATAGTAAAATCAGAACAGGAAACTTTTGCAGCTGGTGGAATCAAAAATCTTGGAATAAACCTTTGCATCGTGAAAGGCTTATTCTAATCACCAAGATTTGCTGTCCCAGACAGACTTTCCTTTTAACCTGATTTGCTTTAATAAGCCACATTGCCATGTCAAGCAAAAAATCTAGTCAAGTTGGGTCAAAACTTGACTTTACAGGTGTTGACGTTACTGGCAATGGTCACTGGACCATTGAAACACAACATACACCATTAATAAACAACTTTTGGGCATTTGTCCTCAATTTCATGGGACAGATCTTCAACAAAGTCAGAAAGAATTGATAATCGTGGAGTGCAGCATCGCAGAGTCAATATTTTAAGAAGTATATTTTCTGTGAAACTGCTTCTCTCGTATTTCATTCACAGGACAGCATTTAATAAAAAACACATAAAAGAGAAACAGGCTGAAATCAGAAAGTGAGATGGAGAAAGAGACTCGTTGTGTCATGTGTAACATTGAGCTCTACCAGTGACTCATTAAACTCTGGGATCTTATAACTATGTTTCTCAACTGATCACATGCTCTAATCGGCATTACCTGGTAAACTACGTTCTACAAACTAGCCAGTTAGAGAGTGTAGATTTGGAGTGACAGGAAATAAAATGGAAGAGAAACAAAAGACTGTACAAATAGCCATGCGGTGATGACACAGTCTATACCGCTTATCATATCCTTCTAATGATCACTCGGATCATTTGATATATGAAAGGGTGGAGGAGATCCAGCGAGTCTGTATGTCTTCAACCTCACAGCTGGTCAATGTCATGATACCTTTATGGTTGTACACACTGTTTTCTGAATTTTTATTAACCTGATGGAAAGTATAATGGAAAAATCAATTGAAGATCAAATTTTTTAAATTCTGTTTTAACATGAATCCTGAAAAGTATGCAAAACCTGAAAGGTACGATGTAGGATCGTATTCAAAAAGCACTGCAGAGTGTGTTGTATCTGTTATCTTTCAACATTTTCAATGAAGACAAATCCCAGATCAACCTTTACTCTGAGTTAAGAACACAGCCCTGAACCAAGATGACGAGGTGTGAAATACAGCTCTGGATGGCCAACACGGCCTCTTGATTTTGTACCTGTTGATAACCATTGGTGGGTTTCTTCTTGGGGATTTCTGGAGAAGAGATGGTCGTGCCACGCACAGCAGCCTTGTCGAAGGGTGGGAAATTTTTGGACCCTGATTTGACGTTATTGAAATCCAAGACCTTAGGTTTTGAAGGGAGAGGCAAAGGTGCAGGGGTAGCTTTGAAAACAACAGGTTTTTGAGTAACGGCTGCTACTTTGGCAGTTTCAGTGACTTGAACTTTGGTCTGAACCTTCTCTACCACAGTTTTGGTCGCTTTAGGCTTCGCGGGTGGTACATTGGCTTTCGTTTTGTCTGTCTTGTCTTTGGTTGGTTGTGGTTTGGCCGGCGGTTTAGTTTTTCCCAATTTCGTTGTTTCTGACTTCTTGGTTATTGTTACTTTGGTCACTGCTGCCTTTTCAGTCTTCACTGTTTTTGCACCATTGCCATTAGTTTTAGCTTCTCCATTTGCTTTTTTCTCCACAGCTGCCTTCCCATTGCCATTGTTATTGACTTTACCATTGCTGCCAGCTTTAGCCTTACCATTAGCATCTTTCCCATTCCCGTTGCTTTTGCCGTTGCCATTACCATTTACTTTAGCCTGACCATTATTTTTTTTCTCCTCAACCGCTTTTCCATTGTCATCAGACTTCTTTTTGTTGTCATTCTTTGGGGCCGGTTTTGCTTTTGGTTTGGCTGCTAGTTTAGAAGCCAAAGTAGGTTTTATCTTTGAAATCAATAATTGCGCTGCAGTAGGTTTGGTCTTTGCAGTTTTGACTGATGGAGTTGGTTTGGCTTTAGCTGGTTTAGCTGGAGCAGGTTTTTCTGATTTTGCACCAGCAGCGGCTTTGGCTGGGGCATTGTTTTGCTTATCGGCTTTGCCGTTGTTCGCCTTGCCCTCCTATTTGATAAATATCGTTTTTATTTATTGTATTCAAAAGTGTCGGATCAGCGTATCATGAAAAGGGAGAGAATGAGAAAGAGATAGAGAGTGGAAGACATCAGGGATGGGTGGGATTGAAAGTAGTGGGGATGGACAGAAAAAGAGAGAGAGAGACAACACAATGAATTTAAGATCGCTGGTGCTTGAATGACTGACTGAGATTTAACTGGCATTACTGGATACAGTATAATGTTCAATCAGATTTATTTGTCAGTGTTATATAATGAGTTTAGATTTAGTGAACTTCAATCGTACCTAAAGAAAGATAAATGTGATACTCTTTTCTCCAATAATGCCAATCTCCACATTAAAAAAGCAGCATGTTGTGCGCATGGGGACGTAACGCTGTGAGGCACTGGGGGAAAGTATGCTCAAGTAGCATCTGTTGATAAAACTGATGCATGGCTGGTACACTGTGCTGCTCAACTGCACAGAAAGAGTGACAGGAAGTGAGATAGTCATTTAACACCATTCATAGTCCCGTTGCCAGCATGTATCGAATCATTAAAGAAAACTGTTTTAGACAAAGAACATAACAATTTTAACACTAATCAATGTGAAAGGAATGAATGGTGTAGACTACCCGGAACAAGGTGACAAGCAGAAGCACAAACTGCAGAGAATAAAACAGGCATATTAATTGAAGACTTATCTACATTTACACATACTGAGCTAGCTTACACAAACTGAGCTAGTAGAAGTTATCTTTACTCACAGTGAAATACAAACTTGCAGGCTAGATAAAGACATGACTGTCTACAGGGCAAGAAAAACAGCACTAAAAGTAAGTGAGAGGACAATGTTGGCCAAAGTGAAAGTAAACCTAAGAAGTGAAGAGATGGATATGAATAAACACATAGACACAGACGCTCGTTGTTCATAATAACAAATCAGAGAGACACAAGACATAAGAGAACTCACGCAATAGGTGAAACGTGAAAACATGCAAATACATTTAAATATAAAACCAGATTTTAGGAAGAGTAATGCCATGCAATGGTGAAGAATAAAAAGTGGTTTCCTTAAAAACCTGTGTACCTGAGCTATTCTGATATCATCAAATCAATAACTTACAATACCCTCATTGACATGCACATGGAATGTGGTCATATACTGAAAATCAGTTTGGTTAAATTACTATAAAAATTACTGAATTGTAGTATTCAACCAGAATATGGACTTTAATCGTTCAATGATTCATATTATAAATTGTCACTGAGTGAGGTAAATTAGAATTAAACTAGCTAATGTAAATCTAAATCTAATTTAAAATGTAAATATAAAAAGTCACTAGATTTCATAAATATAAAATTTATTCTAGATATAACATACATGGATGTATGAACACTTCGCTCTATGTTTAGTAAATCAGTGTTTCTACCTCTTTCTCTACAACTGTTGGCTTAACACAGTGGGTCCATGATCTCTGCATGTTATAGTGTGCGCACGTGTGTGCGTGAGTGTGTGTGTGTGTGTGTGTGTGTGTGTGTGTGTGTGTGTGTGTGTGTGTGTGTGTGTGTGTGTGTGTGTGTGTGTGTGTGTGTGTGTGTGTGTGTGTGTGTGTGTGTGTGTGTGTGTGTGTGTGCCTCCAGTGCCCCTTTAAAATCCACATACACACAATCATGTACTGACCAACACAAACATTTTGACACTATACAGGTACAAATATATGACAAATGACAACATGTAGGTGACACAAGCAACATCAATATAGTGTTATAGTTGATGGATGAGGTGAAACGAGGTGGCGTTCGGAAAGAGGTGGGACATCACACATGACGATGCAAAACAGGAGTGAACAGAAAGTAGAGGATGGATTTATTCAAGTGAAAGAGAGGGGTAAGTGTAACATTACACTTTCTATGTTCAATTGTAGCATCGCATCTATTTGCTTTTGTAAAGTTTATACTAGTATAGAAATGTAAGATGTAAATATGAAAATATTTGGCATTGAATGACCAATGTAAACAACAGCACTGATGTTGTTGTAATATTTGACCTCTGATGGGTGTTCTTTCTTAAATCTATTTGCATACTAAATTCTGATTCGTCTTTTCTTTCTTGTTATGTTACTAATCAGTTTTATTAATCATCATCTACAAACATCTAAACAATTTTTAAGTATGTTTTCTGACTTATTTTAAGTATAAATGATAAATGTTTTTGCACGGTACCTGAGACTTTAAGACTACTGATGTTCCCTTTAGAAAATGCAAATCTAGTTTTTCTTCATAACTCATGCCATCTCTTTCTCATCCTCTCTTTTCTGATTCACTCCATTTTCGCGCTCCCTCTTTACCTGTTCGGTGAGGGTCCCAGCTGTGACGGAGGGAGGGACAGATTGGGAGGGAGGGACACTCGTAGTTCCTTCATAATAATAGGGGTATTCATAATCATCCCGCTCTTCATCAAAGTACTGAGAGACATGTGGGGAGAGAGACGAGGAGTGAAGCCAGAGGAATGCAGGGAAGGAGAGAGAGGGCATGTGAGTGACAGTAAGAGAATGTAGCAAATGACAAGAGCGAACAAAGAAGACTTTGGGAAGAGAAAACAAATGAGAGAATAATATGGAGAGGAGAGATATGTTATGGATGAGGAAAGTAAGATGTAGGAACTAGAAATGATTTTCTTAGCAAAGGCATGATGGTTTATCATTTTGTTCATCAGACTCATGGGTTTGAGTAGCGATTACTGCAAAACACATTGAGAACTTCAATGAACGAAAAAACAAATGCATTAATCTGAAAAGCTAACATAAGAGAATACTGTAAGAAGAAATAAAGTATAATACTGCATATTATATGAAGTTTCAGCATTTAGAGCGAAATGGTTGTTATTAGAATAAAGCACCTTTGATGATGTGGAAGAGCTGTGGATGTATGAAAATGCATTGTAGGGCAGTGATGTGGATATCTGACTCAAATCAGGGGCTCTATATACTCTAAGTGTAGTATAATACTAATGTGCTATGAAATATAAACAACCTAGATTTGTGTGCATAATTTTCAGAACATGAATAATTAGCTGGCATTCTGATGTGAGATTTTGCTACATTTACAATATTTTTTTTTTGTCCCACATTTATCCAAGCATTTAGTGAAAGTCCAGTCCAAGTCAAATACAGGTGCAGATTTCGAACGGCAGGATTTAATGACTTGAATATTTGTTTGCTTTTTTGAAAAAACAAAAACATTAAGCATACATTTGGTGACTTATACAAATATGATGTATTGAGAAGAGTTGCATTAACATACGTTAAACTATAGTGAAAACACTATTAGTGACACTCCATCTATATATCTCACATCAGGATGCTTTGCCCCATTTTAAAAATGTGCTGTGGCACTCACGTAGGTGTTTGGGTCCTGGGACTGGACTTTGGGCAGAGGGGAGTCACAGTCAGGGCTGTAGTGCTCGCAGAAGTCAAAGGCGGCCTGAGGGTTGGATGCGATCAGCAGTTGCTGGATCTCACCCTGGAGAGAAGCAAAGAAAAACAGGGGATGTCAATTTGCTACCTGGAACCTGGGGTTAAAATGAGGCCAACTGGGATAATACGGCATTTAATATGTGCAAGATTCATTAAATGAGAAATTAGCAGTATGAAATTAAAGGGTGACCTATTATGGCCTTTTTTGTTTTTGGGGTCTACTAGAATAGGTTTGTTGCAGCTCCTCTCTTCCCAGTCTGTCAGTAACGCTCTGTTTAGTTCTTGTCTCTATGAAGCCCCTCCTTCTGAAAAGAGCAATGTGCTCTGATTGGTCGGCTGGACCATTATGTTGTGATTGGTGAACCACTTCGAGTGTGTTTTAGAAATGTCAGAACTGTTTAACATGTGATTCATTGAATATGTCATATACGATTAAACTCAACATAAAATTACATTGCAACCCATTTAATGTCCATAATGTGACATATTTTAGAGAAAAATAAGGAAAAAAGACAGGAACTGCTTAGACTAGTCTTACAAGTTAGTCATCAATTTTCTTTCCTTAAAGGTTTTAACTATTTGTAGTCAGTTACATCAAAAGGTAGCTTGGGCTTATTTGAATCCAAAAAGTAAGACTGATTAGCCTTTCTTACTCGTGTCACAATATATCGCAATACAAAAATGCAACAATATGGATCATGGATACTGACAATATGTATTGTGTATAGTTCAACCAAAATTTTTAAAAAAACTGTATGAGAAAAAATTCAAGTTTTCAGAGTTTTAGTGTTAATACTACATTAAACTGCTATATATAGAGTTGAATATAATGCATAATAATGAAATTTGGGAAAATTTGTGGGTCCTGATAATGCCAAATGTCTTATGTTAATACCAGTAAAAAGTGGCCTACATTATTTTACATATATCTAGTCAGTGACAGAGTGCAAGCATATTTGTCTAAAATAATTCTGTATTTCCAGCTTCAGAATCATGAATATTTTTATTCTGGTATCACCATTGTCCTGTGCATTGGGTTTCCAGCACCAAATCCAAGCCTATTCATTTACACCCGCAATGTTATATCAAATTTAGCATTTTTTAATCTACAGTACATTCTTTTTGTTAACCTTTTATCATACAGTATGTCTTGGAGTCTCGCAATAATATTGTATCGTGAGTTCAGTATCGTGATATGTATCGAATCGTGACATGAGGGTATCGTTACACCCCTAGCCCTAACTAATTGCTAGATGGTAAAACTTTTTAAGACACATCGGTTATGTTTATGCAACTGGCCCCAGAATGTGCATTAAAATAGCAAATAAGGTCAGATTTGATTTCATGGTGACTTTAAACAATTCTTTAGTTGCCTATAATATCACTATAAATTGTAGTTCATTTCGTGCATAAAAAATTGGCTTAATTGTCATCTATTAATCACAAAGTGTGTATCACAGAGTTCCTTAATAACTCATTGCACAGGTGTACCAGACCTGGAAGACCTCCTCATCCAGGAGACGGGCTCCAAAGACAGTGATGCCCTTGGTGTCCAAGACTGGGTTGTTGCTACGAGGCAGAGCTTTGGTTATACGATTCTTGCAGTCAAGGATTAGGGTGATGTTCTTCTTCTGCACAGAAATGGCTATGCGGTGCCACCTATAGGATGAGATGAGATAAGACACTGAAGGTTTTAATGAGAATGAACTGGGCAGACAGTCACAAAGGAGATGCTGTATTAGTTTGTGGGTTTGCCAAGTGCAGAAACATAGACTGTAAGGAACAGTTACACATCGCACAATATCTATAAGATATCTGAAAGTGTTATAGACACAGATGGGGTGATGGGGCTCAGCAGGGGTTGGTTACTGACTTGCCGTCAGCCAGGTTGACCCCTTTGAACAGTGGGTAGTCCTCTGGGGCGGGTTTGCGATTCTGGTCCTCATACAGGAAGATGGGTGAGCGTCCCAACTCTAGGCCGAGCTGCTGTACACCCTGCTCATTGTAGATGGACAACAGGAAGGCCTGAAGACCAGCCTTGGCCTTTACCAGAGTCATAATGGAGAAGTTCTCTGGGAAACGTCCTACAGGAAATAATTTTTTTTTTAAAATCTGATACATGAAGATTTAAGACAAAAAGAGCTTATTTCAAGCACAGATTAATTTGCAGTCTGGGTGAAACCTATGATTCATGACTCAACTTGCATAAATTGTACTAATTTCATTGACACTAACATTCACATTTAGCGTTAACTATGCAACCGTCTCATTAGCTACTGAAAAGCTCTCATCCTGCTTTAGAGGAGTAATTGCATGTTAGCGTCCCAAATGATTTTCACCCAGACCCACTAATCTTTCTAAGCATAACAAAACAACATCCATATAAAAACTTTTCAAACCAGTCTGAGAATAAATCTGTCACAAAACAATAAAAAAATATGAATTACAACCCAAATACCCAGCTGAAAAATAAGCCCTACATAATATAATATATAAATATAATATTCTTTCCAAATAATCAAAATGTGAAATTCCTAATTATATATATACAAACATCTAAAAAAAGTATGCAGTCTTCAGTTTTTACAAGTCTCAGCACTTTCCTAACATTTCAAGCCTTTCAATTATGAGCAATCTTTCCCTCAAATCATAGCCTTGTCTTTTTTGAATTCCTTCATATTCCAGACATACTGAAAAAAAAATGTTTTCAGATACATATCACTATAAGATCCTGTTGATTTTTTGTATAGATAAAACATTTCCTTACACAATTATGTGTCTATGAACCCAGCATTAAAACTATGAGATATTAAAGAAATGTACCTGAGAATAGTTGTTTGGTGGGAGCAGAGATCTGGGCTTTCTTATTGATGCGGTAGGCATGATCGGGAGTGCCGGCCCGGCGGGAGGTACAGAAACCCGGAACCTTCTGCACACCTTCGGGGAGGGACGGCAACTGCAGCACCCGCAAAACATCAATTGGATCTGCAGGAGTGAAAGAGATTTAAGATTCGAGATTCAAAGAGAACACCAACAGCATACATTCTTTTATTCTGAGCTTTGCAAATAATACCACTTTATTTAGACATGCACTTCTTTCTGCAAACAATACACAGCTCAAAATATTTCCCATAATGTATTTGGAAACAGCGTTCAAAACAGATGTTGAATCCTTCAAAAGGCCACACACAGACCGGCTTTAAAATTTGATGTCTGTTTCCATCTTCATATTGCTCTTGGCAGCTCTGTTGCTCTTTATGGGATTCATGTGAACCCCAATGCCATCTGCTCAACCCACAATGTGTACTACATTATTAACTGTCTAAAACTATGTTAAACTCTCTAACAAGACTTAATGCTTTCGCAACACGTATTTGAGGTTAAACACGTTTGGCTCTGTCTCCATACACTCTTTCTTGCTCTTGACAAATCCTTTATTTCCTTTAATTTTTGTGCTGGTACTTTCCTCTAAAGCTCTGCCAGTATTTTTGGTCCCTATAACCACACTGATCAAAATATGGTCTGTGTAGTTACCACAATGGGTAGTTATGCCATTTTATATTTACCAACTAGCATATTCATATTATAGACTGAAAATCTACTTATGTAAACTAATTAGAATGTGTGTACACAGTTAGCCATACAAAGATAGATATTCATAAGAGGAAAATGGGCTAGAGAGAAGTAGTGTAAATCATTCAATAAAATACTGCGGAAACAGTCTGAAAGAGGTTCAAGAGTGCAGGAATACCCTGTGGGACTTCTAACTAAAACGCAATGCTTCCTTGATTCTCAAAAGGTGAACCTATTTAAACGCTGGGAGAAAGAGATGAACAAGTAAGAGAAAGTCTCTGGTCACTGTATCGGTTTCCAGAAGAGACAACACACACAATGTATGCCACTGTTTGAGAGCTGAACCACAGCACTATATGTCCACTGGGCCTTCTTGGCTAAATCCGAGAAGCCCGAAAAGCATTTCCCAAATACAGGAATAAGTGCAAGCATAAATAAAATAAGACATTAAAGAGAATAAAAACTTTATGTATACTTTAATTACAGTAAGTCCAAAATAATAATTTGGATATATATTGATAAAAAATATTAAAATATGATAGATTACACTCTTAAAAATAAAGGTTCCAAAATAGGGGGCCATAGAAGAACTATTTTGGTTCCCAAAAAAACTTTTAGTGAACCGTTCTAAAAAGAAACATTTTTTGAGCATTAACCTTTTTCCACTATAAATAAACTTTTGTGGAACAGAATGGTTCTTTATGGAGTCAATGATCCCAATTAAGAACCATTATTACATTAAATTTAACAGAATGATTGTTTATCTTACACAAACCTTTCTCAAAGTTAATAAAAAACAGAAAACAAAGTATGCCCTCTCTATTGATTCTGACTCTCACGAAGCTGTCATGGATTTTTGAACTGACACTAGGTGGAATGAGTGGCCAAATCATCTCAAAATATCACTACTACTAAGCCATGTATTTATTGCAAAAGATATTGTTTCTTCGATTGCATCTACCAAACACCCAGCACTGAATAGAGATATAAGAACACAAACAGAAGAGCTTAGCTAGAAGTGTGCTTTGTAGATTGTAAACGTGTCCTTGAATGTCTGAAACCAAGAGTCGTTGGATGCTCTCACAAAGCGTTCACACAAACAAACAAACATTGTATGCTCACACAGATTGCAAACAATGCGAACAAGACCTAACAAACATTCCAAACGGTAAGTCAGAGCCAGTCAAGGTAACCCAGACATTTCTATACAAACTTCCATCAGAGCTGTCATGACCATGCAATGTATGTGAGAGAACATTCCAGAAGATCCAAGAATCGGTTCCTTTTCCTCTTTTTTTTTTGACACTGTCTTCTGGCTCTCCTTCTTGTGAGCTTCAAATAACTATGCTAAATACCAGCAAGACATACCACCTGACACCTTGACCTTTAAACTCTCACCTTTACTGTCGAACAAAGATGCCCTTGTTTTGAGTGAGATGGACAATTTAAAGCAGCACAGAATGAAGTGGAGGATGAAGATGGAGAAAAGGTTCAACATTTCTGAAAGGTTCAAGGAGGAGAAACTTCTGAATGTATCAAACAACTGCAACAACTGTGACAACAAACCGCAAAGAGATTCAACTTCAAAAGATGCAAAAGACATGAAGATAAATCCATCATGTCGTCTGGATCTGTCTCGCCTTCTCTTCCCGCCAACCACAATAGTTAGGCGTGCATGTATAGGCCTGTCTGGAGGTTATAATTTAGATCATGGCTCTCTATATTTATGATTTATTTATAATACACAGACAGCTATGCCATCATACCAACTCCTGGCATAATATGGGGTTACAGAGACATAGCATTTAATGATCACAGATTGCCAAGTGTGTTAGTGTGGTTGATTTTTCTTGATCTTGATGAAAGTTTTTTTTTTTTTTAAAAGCCCGAAACAAGTGCATTAGCCTGACTACTTATGCTTTCCTTGTGAGGAACTGAAATTACTGATAACTGTATAGTGCTTTTATGACATAAACCATATGATTAGAGAACAAACAAACAGTAAGAAACCTCTTAACAACAGGCCAGTATATTTGTGTTGTTTATATAATGTGTCTATTCAATTGTAGTGCAGAAAGCATTTCAATTCAATTTAAAAAAAGCGCATGTAGCCATATTTTCAAAAGATTCTTTGCTATTTAATTTGATAAATGTTATTCTCATGCCTTTGGAAGTCTGGTAAGAACTGCATTATAACATAAACTGCCTTAAACAAAGGCCATAAATTGCTTATACATTCTAGTCTGAGTCTGTGTGGTTCAGTATGAGTCAGTGTGGGTGCCTCTGCTTGGCACTGCCAGGATGGATAAACTGACCACACGGCCACTATATTAAACATCATGTAAACTAAAAAAGATTGAGCTTCCCACAGCTACTGTATACACCCTTCACTGTAAACCAATGCATTTACTACCCAGAGAAATTGAAGAAACTTTACTAGGAAATATCCAAAGAATTACTCAGACTAAGGTAATATAGTTAAGCAAAGTTTTGCAAACATTTTGAATTAGTCTATAAAAATGTTTCTATTGACAATTAGTTTGGTCACCTTTATAATCGTTTGTGATCCTAAGCACACAAGTGTGAAAACAGACAACTTTCATCAACTTCAAACTGATGCAACCATAAATCAAGCGCAACTACTGTCTGTGAGACAAAGAAAAGTTTAAATTCCCTTTAATAAAAAAGCCAGACTAAAGGATGAGGGTGCTTATTATGTGCTCAGTGAATCTTTTAGATGTGGTGCTGTTGAGTTAAAGCTTGAGCATGTGTTGGGCCCTCTTGTGGAGAGTCGTCTGCATTCCAAAAAAGACCATTCTAAACTAACCTTGAAATACAGAAATTTTGATAGGATATAAAACCTGCTGCAATAACCCTGGTAAAGACATAAGAATAACTATTTGCATAATACAATGAAACATGTCTGCAAAGGCGATCCTGTGATCTAATTAAGGTATTAATGAATCAAATCATTACGCCAACTTTCTACGACCTTCTATGAGCCAAAAAAGAACCCTTGTTTGGACTGAACCTAGAAGACATGATGACTAACTATCTCTCTGAAAAATACCACAAAGCTGCGCTTCTTTAACCAGAGGAACTGCATTGTTGTCAACAGAGCCATTTGTGGAAGTGTGAGGCTTCTAAGGCCTTGTTGTGGTTAAAGTGTGGAAATGATCTTACAGCTGGATGACTGGGTTAGTTTTGTTGGTCAGTTATGGGAAATTAATAATAAATAAATAAATGCCCAGGGTGAAAAGCACGAGTCTTGATCACCTAGAAAACTAACAGCGCAGCTCACCACAATTCATTTGAGGTATCATTCATGCACAAACAATACAGGACAAGTTATTAGTTTAATACCAAGTGTGCACAATGGTAACAGTGACCATATTGTGCTCTTTCCATACATAAATAACAAATTCAACAAATCTAATAAGGGATCTGAAGAGGACACATTAAACTTTGGCCTTCATATTCCAAATTTACTTCAGGACAAGGGTAAGTTAGTGAGGGGGAAGATTAGGAATGAAAGTAACTTTCATTTCACGAAACTGTCAGGAATGACGGACACACCCGTGAGGACAGTCTTTTCTCACGTGCAACGAATATACACACGAATATTCCGGGCATTTCCTTCACACACAGTGGCTCCATTCAGTCCACAGCACTGCATTTGGTTGAGGGTGTTTTGGTTAACAGAATTGAGACAGACTGTTCTTTGAGAGTGCTGCCTTTGAAATGAGGTTGAAGGAACATCCATGTTAAAAAAATATTCCCCACCTAAAAATCACGGCACCCTCAAAAGTCTGTCTGCTGTCCCAAATTCAACATAATGGAACAACGTTGAACGCTTGAGGACACTAGCAGAAACAGATGGACTTGGACATAAAAGTGAATCCTAAATAGTGGCTTTGGTTTACATAGGCCTACTATTTTGAGGCTCACCATTTTGAACAACATAACTTGGTTTCTTATTGGCAAATTTAAAATCACATTTGATTCATCAACCAGAAACAGCAGGGTGAGGAATATTCAGTGCAACTTTCACTTGCCTAAAACTGGCATACTGTGGAAAATTCTTCAGGTGTAACAGATGTGTGCGTCTACACAAATATCACCTAACCTCACACACCCAGACACTAACTCATTCACTACATTTCTCTGAACCACAGGGCAGAATAATAACCCACTCATGCGAGGCACAAATATTCAGACTTCCTCCAAATACACAGGGGAAGAAACGGGGAGAAAAAGTGCGATCAAATCAGCAATCTGGAATTACATCCATGCGTGAGGGACGTTAGGTGCGCCGCGCGCCATTTCATTCAATGTTTTGTTATATTCACGTTTTTTTGTAATTCAACTATACTCACATTAAATCTGAATCAAATCTGGACTCATTTCGATATTAAAATGTACTATATCTGATTATGTCTACTGCTACTTACTGTACAAAAAACGTCTTTGGAAAAACCGCAGGATCTCGAGCGCCACTCACCCAGTAGTGGTTGATACTAGAAGCGCAGTTTTTCATTATTGTTTTACAGCTAAGGATATTTGAATAAAATGAATATTAATCTATTAATGTGCATGTGGTCTGGTGTTGTAAATGAAATAAATAACTGACTAAATAAAAAAGGGGATATTTTTATAATTAAAAAAAGATTTAAAAAAATAGGTTACCGTAATAAGGTTTGTGAAGAAGAACAGCGACAATCTTATTCATACAAATAAAAGTAGCATAAACAGTGCGGAACAGGTGTCAAATAGTAGCCTACATTTAAGCGAAAATGTTTAACAAACTCGACAGGATATTAAGACACTGTCGCAAATGTCTTGGAACAACTTGAAGAGGTTACTTAATAAATATAATAAATTAACTTGAAATATTTGATTTGAGAAATTATTTTAAAGAGACCCCAAAGAGACAGAATATACCAGCACCGGATGAGTGGTCATTTATAAAGTGAATATATTCAAAATATATATATATATTCAGAAATATTTGGCTACATTCAGAAATGTTCTGAATGCCGAGAAGCATCCCAGAGACCACAATTATAAATTATAATCCATAATAATAATATGATAAAAACAAATAAGAATAAAACTGTAAATAAAAAATGTAAACTATATCTTTTGACATTCACGTTTATCTACGATTAAGGCTACACGATTTATTCATTGTTTACACAAACAACAACAAACGACGCCTCAAGGTGCTGCGCGCTGAAATGAAGTTCGAAGTGGTGAAACCCTGTCAGTGAAGCACCGTCCTATCCTCTGCCCCCGCCGGGATGCCACACTACATGTGTGCCAACGAGGCCTGGAGCAACTCGTGGGCCTATACTTGTGTGTATATTTCAGCTCTTAACAAATTCTGACAAGATTAACGAATGATGTTACCTGAAGGGACACGAACCAACGAAACCTACCAATGTGAGCTCACCAAAAGTGAACCACATCCACAAGGATATAGCTAGACTTTCAACAAAATTAAGAGTAGGGTACAACATAACTGAGAACTAAACCACCTAAAGATTCGTTAGAAAAACATAAGCATCAACAGCTAGTCACCTGTAATCTCAGCGTTTAGCCTATGGTGCGTAAAAGCGCATCAACGTCAAATGCTGTATTGAGGTGTAATAACCTGTACATAAATCATTTCAAATCCAATAAACACCCCAAAAAGCAAAACGCTCACCTGCTTGTGCCAGAGTAAGGCACAGGAGGAGCACGAACGAGGTCTCCATGCACCACGGCCTCCGCTTCTTCCGAATATCCATAGTTCCAAGTTTTTTGACCGGTTTGGTTGGACTACAAGGCAGGACAATTTCAAAATTAGCTTCTCGTTCTTTCTGTCTCAGTAACTGGTTTTAGTGTACCTGTAAGGAACTTGGTGCGCCTTAAGAGACGCACACCCACCTTGTACTTCAATAAGTTATCTGTGTTATGTACAAAACTTAAATAGAAAGAAGGGAACGGGTAATAAATATGCAGTTTTACAGCTTGAAACCCCTAATGTTAGAGCCCCATTGAGTCGGAGTGAACAGAAAAGCGGAGAGAGCAGAGAGAGACTTCAAATCACTCTCTCTCAATCTCTCTCTTTCTCGCTCCCTCTTCTTACTTTCTCCCACGAAATGAGAGGGAGCGTGTGTGTGTGTGTGTGTGTGTGTGTGTGTGGAGAGAGAGTGAATGAGAGGGTAGAGAGTAAAAAAAAGAGGGAGGGAAAGTCAAGCATTCGGGATTCTGCGGCTTTCTACACGATCGTTACTTCGACAGCCGTGCTTTTCAAGAAATCATCAAGGATCTATATGGCCCAAAATATCGGCATTCATCAAATGAGCTGTTTTATGTTGACGTGCCAGCGATTGGCATGTAGATCAGTCACTTTATTTCTCTCTATTTATTTCTGTTAGACAGCTGAACCATGTAGGACCGATGGGTCCGT
This sequence comes from Siphateles boraxobius, assembly GCF_051911475.1. Classification (NCBI taxonomy): domain Eukaryota; kingdom Metazoa; phylum Chordata; class Actinopteri; order Cypriniformes; family Leuciscidae; genus Siphateles; species Siphateles boraxobius. Next base: position 5,549,976 of record NW_027508953.1, read on the forward strand.
GGTCAGGAAGAATTTCGGCAGCCAATCAGATCCTTATCCGCTCGTGACGTCACACACCTTCAGTCTTTCCTGCCTTTTTCATGGCTTGTCGGTTAGTCAAATGACCACGCACGTAGGTACGAAATGAACGTTTAGCCCTGTCTGCAAAACTTTTTTTAGTTAGTCATAGACAATTATTGAAGAAATGTTTATTGCATTCAAATTATGAATGACTGTCAGTCCGTCTTGTATGTCACGCAATTTGTTTCGTCTCGCGCAACGTGGAACAAAACGCAGATTTTTGTAATAGCTTACATGTATGATGTTAAAATATATAATAAAGTGATATGACAGTTGGTTACTTGTGTTTTAGCAATGTACCGTCCCATTCTGATTAGTTGTTTAATTCAAATTCATTCCATTGTTTCACAGCCTCAATGTCAAAAGTGTCTCAATTTACAAGAATTTACAGTAGGCCTAGTATAGTATTTGATTTTGCTTTAAATAGTTTATAAAAGTAGGCCTATATACAGTAATCGAAGTAGCGAGATTATACTTTAGTGACATGAGTCTCTCTCTCTCTCTCTCTAGTTCACATTGATGTTTCTCCATTTTCTCGCTCATTGCCTCCTATAGATGCAGTAAACTGCAGTTCATCAAAGTAAGGGAGAAAAAAAGGGAAACCAGTCATTTATTTAGGCTATGCCATGTGCTCTGTCCAAGGATCTTTATAAGCGCTTTTGCTTTTACAGAAACAACCCACATGAATTTGAGGTTCCTCAAATGGATAGAAAACATTTTTTGAATGTTTGCCATTGATTGGTAATAAAATACCATACTGTCAGCAGCCACTAATCACAATATGACCTGCACTTTGTTCTTTTATGAATATTAAAACTCCTAGCAACACTATTAGGAGCTGACGAGAGCTTTTTCCCTGCAGGGATCTTCTAATTTTCAGTGCAAAAAAACAAAAAACAAAAAAAAAAACAAGTGATTCACATCATTGCTTCTTATGTCCTGTGGCCCATTATGGTCTAGGGGAGACAATCCATAAACAATCATGGCATGTGTTTTGTAATGGCTGGTGCACTCTAGCGTTTCTATAATAAAACAATATAATCACATGCTTTACATCTGTGGTGTTCCCATTGACACAGAGAGGCCTGAGGAGAATGTGAGAAAGAATAAAGGTATTTTTAAAACTGTGACAAAAGATTACTACTTACTACTGAAGATTACACACACTGTCCAGCCAAAAAAAAAAAGTCCCTGTTTGGATTTAAATAGGCAAATACTTAAGAGTCTATGATTGGATCATTATTGCTGTGATTTTTATGTTAGCATGCTATATGTTTGGCAACAGGTCTTTTAACCCTAATTGATGGAGTGTGTAGCTTTTCATTTATTAAACAATTCATTAAACAACCATGTAGGAACGGAAGACACAGCATGGCCATATTCCAGGATGATAATGTTGAGATACATCACGCTCAAATTGTCAAAGAATGGTTGGTAGGGAGCATGAAGAATCATTTTCACACATGGCTTCTCTGAGTCTAGAACTCATTGAAAGTCTTTGGGATGTGCTAGAGGAGACTTTACAGAGTGCTCGACTCTTGCATTGTTAATACAACATCTTGACCAAAAATGCATGCACCTCTTGATGGAAATAAATGTGATGCATCAATTTATACACACACAAATAGAATAAATAACTAAAATAAAACAAATACATAGAAAAGCCAACATTCTTATTCCAGGTTTTGAATAGCAAATCAGAGCACTTCTATAAAGTGCTATAATCTCAAAATTATTCCTTTCCCCCCCTAAAATTAACACAGATGCTAAACTTAAACTGCTAGGGAGGTTAAAAACGAGCAGTTTGTTGTTCATAAATACAGTTTTATCATGAACAACATTTAAAAAGAAGAAAATCTCTAAACTGACAAATATCTAAATACAACTAAAACAATTGAATCAAAATGCCGCCCACTTCTGTCTGAAACCATGGTTGAGGATGTGAACATTAAGACATTGAGAAGCTGACCTACAGGTGAACACGGCCCTCGAGAAGATTTAAAAATACAGCTGGGGGTTGAAATGGCCTGAGACCAGTTTACATCCAGAAAAACACTGAAGCGCAACTTCAGCTCAAACACTGCAAAGTACCTTGAGAACATCCCCATAAATAGGCGACTTACATAATGTCTTGGCACGTGTACAAACCATGTACAAGACAAAACCGATAAAACGTATTATTAGAAAGAAAAAGGTAAAAAGCCACTCAGACTTTGACAGAGAAATCCTCAAGACGAGTCAGTTCAGCTGTTCAGATTAATACAGCCTACTAATTTTTCCACAGTAATTTCAGGGTTTGACGATAGGCCACTAGCCATGCGGTTGTGTAGGTTTCGGTTGGCCACCCATGCTAACAGATTTTATGACAACATCTTGAGCGAGCAAATTAAATTCGCTGCTCGTGTGAGAAAATGAATTATCTGCCTATAGAGCTCCGTGCCGGGCACAAACCAGTTCAGTGGGGGGCACACGAAAGCAAAGCTCAAGTTTTCCTTGGAGACAGACACGGCAAGTGCTTGCGGACAGCCTGGTTATTTCCAAAATGGGGACCTTGTAATTACAATAAAGTGACCAGATTATATTGCAGACTTCCTTAAAAAGTCTGTATTTTACTGGGCAGGGCTGCAAACCACGCACACACACCCTAGCCCACTACAACACACCAAAATAGATCGGAGAAGGGGGGAAGGAAATAGATTGGCATGTGTATATTTGTGTGTGTGTGTGTGTGTGTGTGTGTGTGAGGAAATGGACTGGGTTGGTACAGGGTTACAGCAGGAGCATTGAAAATAATTGGCTATGTATGCACCTCTGTATTACGCTATACAGAGCTCCCAGTAAGAGACCCAGATATAAGAGCACAAAATGAGAGAGCTAGAGAGAATGGATCAGTGATTTTGGAAACCGGCCTCATGTACGCCCCAGATCAGGCTGTGAAATGGGAAGGGTGAGACTGAAGGCCTGCTAGAAGAAAGCAAATGTTTGCTAGCTTAATGTTTGCTGTGCCAGCTTGTATGAGAGCTGCACATGGCTATAAAATCATCAGTTATGCTAGTAAGAGTTTAAAGCACCAACAAATAAATGTTTGTTTGTTTGTTGCACAGATTATTATGGTACATATACGAACATGTGAACACTCACGTAAGCTCTCAGTTTGACTCATTTTTTCTGATTTTCTAAATGTGGCTCCCTGAAAGCGCCTCGGATCATTGAGCACAATTATGCGTCATTAAGCAAATTTTCTTCAACAACTTCAATCCTCACAGTAATGGGGACTTATAAACAATATTAAATGGCTACTTACAGAAGCATAGAAGAATGGAACATACATTGAGAGTTCATGTAATGGAAATTCCAGAATCGAAATGCTATAGTTTCTCCTAAAAAAATTTGTTCACCTCAGATTTTCTTCTTGAGAAAAAGACCCGTGTCCTCTAGAGTTTCAAAAGAGATCTTAAACTGTCCAAAGATTTGCCAAAATACTAATATTGCAAAGCCTGCAACCAAAAGTCAGAGATCTCATTATGAACTCATCACATTTTCCCCTGGCCAAATAATGTGACCTATAGTATAAACATTTTTATTTCTCCAAAGGAGAAACATCTGAGACAAAGCTGAAACTTCACTGAAATAGAAATAACTCACACATGAAATATTTCTTAGAGCTTTTATGAAAGCCATTCAAAAGGGTAATTTTTGCTGGCACAGATTAGTACAGTTCATCATAATGTAATGTTTATCATAGCTTAATGACCAGTGTCATAGAACTAACTACAGGTGAAACAAACAAGTGTGGGGGAAAGACTGAGAAGAGAAAGACAGGAAATGACTATGGAAAAAGATGATGTGAAAAGAGAGAGAACAGGTACTTAACTATTTGAGAAGTCACGGAAAACTTCACGGAGGGGAAAAAAATCATTGGAATGAATAGGGATGGTGAGGGGGTCCGATGGCATGCAGTAGGAGAGAGGGAATGAATGAGGCCTATTGATGGAGAGAGAGAGGGATCAAACAGTATTTACCCAGAGAGAGAGAGAGAGAGAGAGAGGTAGGGTTGAGGGAGTCATGCAGGAGGCTGATTCATATGACCCACTGACTGAAGTGGAAATTTGGGGACATACTGATGAGTCAAGGGAGGGGACGGTGATGGGGAGGACAGAGAGAGAGAAAGGATGTCATGAAAATTTCCTGGAAGAAAATCCAAATTGCATTACAAAATCTCATTTGAAACATGGCAGTAAAAGAAGAACATCCACTGTCTTGTATACTATAAAGAAGTAAACAAATAACATTAAAAAATTATATAACAATGTAATCATGTAAATAACAAATCTTACGGGAAAAACGAATTTGCTAATTGGTTAATTGGGTATGATAAAAAAAAGTAAGTATAGGCTACATGTCAATAAAAGTCAAAATTAAGAGTGAATTGCCTTACAATTTATGGGAAAAAGGCCTCACCCTTTCCTTGACTATTTTCATGGCGAGTCTATTGACGTTTAAGACATGCTTTTTTGGGACGGTAAAAAATGGCACAAATACCAGTAAATGAACTACCGTAAACCTTGGTAAATCACCTTGCATGATTCATTTAAATACTCTCCTCCCATAAATTTTGCGTCTGAAAGGGAAACTCCTACTAATGCATATGCAATAAGGTCAGCCACAAAAATAACCCTGTCCAAGGCTTTTCATTGCTAATTTTTCACTGCATGTCTTTAGTAAATCCCGACAGTAGTTTTTTAACGACAAAAGAGGGTTTGGCTGTTAGTAAATCTGGCCCTAAAAATTTAAGAACACATCTGCATCTTTCCAGCCCTGAGCATTAGCAACAACACCGTCTCAATCTGAAATGCATGCACTGAATAGATGTTTGCTCTTGCCAGGTCTCGTGGTGGCTTTATCATGTGCCATAGAAAGCTCCAAATCCACACGTACTGATTATGTTGAGTTAGACGGGTTCCCGGGTCATATTTTGTTGATCCTGGAATAACATTCCTGTCCGAATATTTAATCCTAACTATATTCCTACCCCTAAACCCAACCATAAATTATCCCTAAAATCAGAAGGAAATTATGAAGCACCTAACTCTTGTTGTAAGCCTAAATTTGAACACATAAATGGCTCAGTCAGGACTCGAACCGGGGACCTTCTTACTGTGACAGTCCTACCCACTGAGTCACTGTGCCACACAGGAACATGTAGCACTCGGTGAAATCAGGTTCTGATGAATCTGCAGACTTTTCCCACATTTCCAGCATTGATTTTGGAGGAAAGTCTGTGGAATAGATTTAAACATGCTAAAATGTTTTAAAGTGAGCTGAAAGTTTTATCATATTAGATATTGAATAATCATATAAGATATTGAGACTTTTGTGAATCATAAGCGGTTCCAATTCTTCAGTGGAGTTTCTGAAGATTCAGTCGAGTTTCTGAAGATTCAGTGGAGTTTCTGAAGATTCAGTCGAGTTTCTGAAGATTCAGTGGAGTTTCTGAAGATTCAGTCGAGTTTCTGAAGATTCAGTCGAGTTTCTGAAGATTCAGTGGAGTTTCTGAAGATTCAGTGGAGTTTCTGAAGATTCAGTCGAGTTTCTGAAGATTCAGTGGAGTTTCTGAAGATTCAGTCGAGTTTCTGAAGATTCAGTGGAGTTATTAATCTAAATGCTAACAAAGATTAATAAATTAAGTCGAGTTTCTGAAGATTCAGTCGAGTTTCTGAAGATTCAGTGGAGTTTCTGAAGATTCAGTGGAGTTTCTGAAGATTCAGTCGAGTTTCTGAAGATTCAGTGGAGTTATTAATCTAAATGCTAACAAAGATTAATAAATTAAGTCGAGTTTCTGAAGATTCAGTCGAGTTTCTGAAGATTCAGTGGAGTTTCTGAAGATTCAGTGGAGTTTCTGAAGATTCAGTGGAGTTTCTGAAGATTCAGTGGAGTTTCTGAAGATTCAGTCGAGTTTCTGAAGATTCAGTGGAGTTTCTGAAGATTCAGTCGAGTTTCTGAAGATTCAGTGGAGTTTCTGAAGATTCAGTCGAGTTTCTGAAGATTCAGTGGAGTTTCTGAAGATTCAGTCGAGTTTCTGAAGATTCAGTCGAGTTTCTGAAGATTCAGTGGAGTTTCTGAAGATTCAGTCGAGTTTCTGAAGTTCTGTGTGTGCAGATTCTGTGTTCAGCAAGGCATCTGTCAGGCTTTTGGAACAGAGTTTACATGTCATTTAGCTGAAGGTTTTTACAAAAACAACAAGCAATTTCCAGAACACTAATTGCAGCAAAAACCCTCCGGATCAACCTAGGGCTGCATGCTTTAGGCAAGCACACAATGATGAATGTGATGATCTTTAAGCATGAAGTTAGCAGCGCAAAACTTTACAAAAAAAATGTAGGCCTACAGTACTGTTCAAAATTTTGAGGTCAGTACGTTTTTGGTAACACACTACAGTTTCATTTGTACAAATTAATTTTCAATTTCATTTAGAAGGTTTCATTAGTTAATGTATTTAACTAACATGAACTAATCATGAGCAATACATTTGTTACTGTATTTGTTATTTTTTTATGTTAGTTAATAAAAATCCAGCTGTTCATTGTTTGTTCGTGTTAGTTCACTGTGCTTTAACTAATGTTAACAAATACAACTTTTGATTTTAATGATGTATTAGAAAATGTTGAATTAACAAAGATTAATAAATGCTGTAGAAATGCAGTTCATTATAAGTTCATGTTAACTAATGTAGTTGATGTTAACTAACCTTACTGTAAAGCGTTACTGTTTTTTTTTAGCAAGGAAGGATGCATTAACTTGATCAAAAGTTACAGTAAAGACAGAAACCTGAACAAATATGTATTGCGGTTTCTTCAAAAACCTAAAACTGTTTTCAACATTGATAATGTGAAATTTTTCTTGAGCAGCAAATCAGCATATCAGAATGATTTCTGAAGGATCATGTGACACTGAAAACTGGAGTAATGATGCTGAAACTTAATCTTTGAATCACAGGAACAAATAACATTCTAAAAAAAAATTTTTACAATGTAATGATATTTCACAAGATTACAGTTTTTACTATCTTTTAGATCAAAAATGTAGCCTTGGTGAGCATAAGAGACTTCTTTCAAACATTCATAAAATCTTACCAACCCTAAACAATTGAAAGGTTACATATATACTTAGTGATTAAGTTGTATGACCCTCAAGGCATCAATCATTGTCAATCTTTCTGTATCTGCAGAGCTGTGAGAGACAAACGTCTCAGCGTTACAGCATGTGTGAAACATCAGGTCTGTTTGTCAAGCCAGAGATAACACATCATCTTGAGGTGTCTTCAGCACAGACTATCCGCACACTGCACCGTAATAATGCACCGTTGTAGCCAAACTAAAGCTAAAGGTGAGGAGAAGAGCTGCACAATGAGATGCGCACTCCAGGGGGAGGATGAGGAGGAAAGGGAATGTACCACTTGGGTGTTGAGGAAGGGGGTGGGGTGGCTGGGGTAAAGCACAGAGAACAGACGGGTCTTTTGTGAGGCAGGAAGGGAGAGACACACAGCGAGCGGTATAGGTACAGTAGAAGCCTGATGGGAGAGAGAGAGAGAGAGAGAGAGAGAGAGAGAGAGAGAGAGAGAGAGAGAGAGAGAGAGAGAGAGAGAGAGAGAGAGAGAGAGAGAGAGAGAGACGTGACTGTGGCCTTTACAAGACAACCAAAGTGGCTCCGAACTAAAATATTTGGACCTACATTATGTTTATTCTGAACAAAAGAAATATGGTTATATATATGTATACATTTTGTTAATGTACAAGAGTATTATATTATAACTATGATATATGGTCAAGGTTTGCCTTTGAATGAGTTTCATGGTCTTACTTGACTCAATATGTATTCACACACTACAGTTCAAAGGTTTGGGATCGGTGAGATTTTATAAGTCTCTGGTTGACTTATAAAACTTATTGACTAAATGTCATATTGACTTGTTTCCTCCATGGATTAAAAAAATGGGAAATTGCAACTTCTCAGAAATGTGAGATAAAAACTCTCTTTATTAGTACTTGTAAAGCACATAATGTGCCTTATTCTGCATATTCTACATCCCTTAATCCCATCCAATACCTTTACTATAATGCAGTAATTATGAGTTTATTGAGGCAAAAGTCGTAGTTAATAGTTAGTTAATAGTGAGAATTTGACCCTAATCTAAAGTGTGACCATACGTAGAATTGGAAGAAAAAAGTCAGAATTGTTAGATAAAAAGTAGCAATTATCATTTGTATTTTTTATTCCTTCGCATAAACAAGCTTCCATACTTATGTTCACTGGATTTTTAAAAAATAAAAAAATACATTCAAAACAGTAATACTGTGAAATATTATTACAATTTAAAATATTTTTTCAATTTTAATACATATACACACATATACACATATATAAAATGTAACATATATTCCTGTAATGGAATTCAGAAATCAATGTTAATGTTGATTATAAATGTCACAAAACTGTCACTTTTGATACATTTTTATTGTCTTAAAACCTAACTAATCCCAATTTTTTTTTTACCAATAGTGCATAATGTGAATGAATTATGATTGTTGGTAAAAATCTCTAGTCTCAACACTAAGATCTGCAGAGTAAAGCAGGTCAAGGCCTCCGTATAACAACAATCATTCATTTTGCAGGAAAACTAAATGGCATGAATGTCAGTTACTCCAGTGTAGCTCACTTTTCCAGCCGCACAACAGCTGACACAACAGCATCTAGTGAGAGACAGTCAAAAAAAAACCGTTACTAGATGAAGAAGATTATACAGAAGGTGTAACGGTGTGCGTGAAACAAACACAGACACGAACATCAACCAACAAACACAGAGTGAAGCTGAGGAACTTAAACACACACGGTGATGAACTAAATGACCAACAGCCGTGATGAAGATGAGTGTGAACTGTGATGAAGATGATGAAGATGAGTGTCCCTGGAAACTGATGAGTGGCAGGAAAGTCAAACAAAGGAACACATGTGATGAAGGAAAACAAACTAAAAGTCCATGAAAACAAAACTGAGAATCAGCACAACTGAATAAGCGTGACACAAATAGTGAAAGACATGCAATAACAAACTTCACTCTCTTTCTCAGATAATCTGGCAAAAATGTCTTCTCATTTCCAGCTCTGGCGCTCTGTTCTGTTTGTTCACATTTTAACAGCATGAAAGCAGAATTAAGTACTCTTCTGCACTAGATAATTACAAAATAAATGACACAATCGGTCAAGAAAGTGCTCTATTTTAAATCAACAACCAAAATATATTTCAAGGCACTAGAACTTTGAAGTATTTTTGCCAGTTTTTTTTTTTTTTTTATGAAGTTAAATACACTTGTTTTCTTTTGCTCTCCAGTGCTCTTCCACAAGAAAACATTGCCTTTTTGAAGAAATACTATAAGTAGAAGTATGTTTTTAAGAGAACAAATGGCTTTGGACATCCACACTGCCACACAGCAGAAGCACGGACTGCAATTTTTCTATATTTTAGTCAATAGAAAACATGCCTTCCTTTGCTAAACAATCACAGAACATCAACAACTATAAAAAGCCGGTTCTTCAGGACAGATCTGAATGGGGAAAATATGAATGTTGATGACGGACAAAATAATACACAACTTTAAACAAATCAGTACAGGTACTAATGACATCTTCAACAGTGTAATTAGATTACTGTCCTAATTACTCTTTTTTTAAATATTTGTATTACTTATTACTTTCTAAATCCCATATAAACCTCCATCAGTTGAATGATACAAGGATAGACTTGAAACTGCTCTAATTTTTTCAAATAAACAATTGCGTGACTTAACCAAAGAGAGGTTACATTAAAAACATACATTTTAACATTAAACATACATTTTTGATAATCCGCTATTGTTTCGTATAAAATTGTTCTATACAGTATTTAATGCAATTACATCAGGAGTAACTATTTAAATAGAAAAATTAAGAGTAATCTCTTACTTCTCTTTTTCAAAGGAAAAATAATTAAATAAAGTTATTAATTTGTATTGCATCACATTCTGAAACAAATATGTTCATATTGAGGAGCTCATAAGGACCTTTGCCATCGGAACAGATTCACTTTCCAACATATTTCATTGTTTATGAACAAAAATAATTTGGTTAAAGGAATTAAGTGGAAATCAACATCCAGGACTTTCCATTTTTCCTTAAAGATTCATTGTTCTTATTTCGAATACCCATTTCACTTGATTGAAGTTTGTGGCCAATAACTGCAGTTTGAGCACAGCTCTGAAGAACTTCCTTACATTGCTGTTAAACTCACAAACCTGCAAACCTCGTATATGGCTGATACATACGAGAACCCTCATCTCTGCAGCTCTAATTTACCAAATGCTCATTAGTTAAACCCATAAGTCATATAATGGTCTCTTCATTTTTCCCCTTCTTGTAGTCAGTAGGATTTTTACAGTTGCAATATTCCCTGACAAAGAATAAAGTTTAATTTTAAATATGCGTTATTAAGAAATATATCGCCAACATACAGAAATTAATTCAGTTTTAAGGAACAGTGATGGTCATTGAAAGAGCAGTGAGGTTTCTGTCCTGCATTCACCTCACACACACACACACACACACCGCTGCTGGTCCAGCTGCCTTGTAACTTAACCGATATCTGAGGAGACAGTGTTACTTCACGTGGCTATTTTAAGTTTACTAGAGCTGTAAATGCATTGTCACGTTTTATTAATTTTAAGCTGTGCTCAAGGAACCTATACATTAAAAATATTACAATAACAAAAAAAATGCATATTTAAAATAGACAATTTTTTCTTAGATATGTAATTTAAACAAATCAGCTCAGCAACAAGGCATCGTTTCCCCCAACAATAAAATGGATACAAGGTGTTATGAGTAAAATAAAAAAAGGCTTGTTATGCCTTATTGTAGCCTAGTCGTGGCAGAAATAGCTAGCTATTGTTGCAAACAAAATTCAAAAATGGTTAAGGATTAGGTTTTGGCGTCAGTCCTAGAACTGCAGAATGTTTACTGCGCAAATATGCAGCCCTCATGATTCCTGTACAGAGGAGTCATTGTAAGAGCGACACCTGACGGCGGACGGAGGAACTGCAGGCGCATCTCACAGAAAAGAAGCTTTTGATAGAGAGCGGGTTCAAAAACACAATATTTTAATCTCATCATACATTATATATTATTTGGCTAAAATAGTGGGTAGTTTTAAAATTATATCGTCAAGACATCAGAAGAGACATTACAGATAATGTGTAGATAAGGCCTGTTCAAATTAATCTCTTGTTGCATTCCTCCTCAGTTGTAAGTCGCACTGGATAAAACCGTCTGGTACATCTATAAATGCAAGAAGAATTCATTAAACAGCTAAACCTGGACATTCACAGTACAGCTTTTTGTCCATTTTGCTTTCTTTTTGCGTGCGTGGCCTAGAATTTAGAAAAGGAAGACGGAAGTGAGGGAGGAGTCAGAGTTGAGGCAGAATGTCATTGGTACATTCCAGGAGTGACGTTGCAGAAGTCCTCCCTCTAGCGGCCAGAGCACGACACTGCAGCGCCAGCAGCGGCTCGGGGCCCGGGGGTCCTGCTGGACTGACGACCACACCAAACAACACTGACTCAGAGCAAGAGTTTCTCTCAGTAAAGCCAGGTGGAAGACCAATTTCAACAATATGGTGTAAGAGGGGGAAAATAATTTGAGCTTAATTCACATGTCCATTAACTTTTTACAACATCAAGATTTTAAGCTAAAATGTATATTATATATGAACGTTTGTATTTATTTTAGATGTTGTAACTTTTGTGATTATTTTAAGATAACATTTTAGCTTTTTGCAATTAATTTTAATTATCCTGCAATGACAAAATAATTAAAAAATGTATTTTTAAAAGTACAATATTCAATGTACAGTAATATATCACATATGTAGTATATACGTCACAAAGCCATAAACTAAGTCACAAACTATCCAGTGATTAAATGTGTGTTTAAACAAGTTTTGATTTATTATATGTGTCACATATTATGATACTGCTCAAAATTTAATGTCAGGTGTTTAAAGAAAAAATAGATCAATCATGATTACCTATTTTGTTCTACAAGTCTGGCAAGTGAAAGATACTTCAATATGTTTGTGAAAAGGCAGGCAGATTGCTAAGACAAGATAAAAAGCTCACACAACTGTGCTGTATTAAAACCTTTACTTACACATGGTACATCCAACAAAAACAGATTCTGAATTAATGACAATAAAGCAAAAAGAAAGAGACATTTCTTTCTCCACACTCAGTACAGTCAATCATTTCCACAATTGCTGGAGACAGATTAAAAACTAGACAAGAAAAATTAAGAAGGAAGGGTGTGGAGTGGGGCGGTACCCCAAATAACATGACAGTTTTCCACTAATACGTCAGGATACACAAAGATGTAAAGCATAAGAAAAGAGAAGTCAGAAAACATAGTGAGAAGCAATATTTTTGTTGCTGTTTTTCTTTTGTTCTTTTGATGGGAGTAAATAAAGAAAGCTCTGTCATATCATATCAAGTATGAAATCTCTTTCCCGTTAAACAATCACCATATCACCACCCCCCCGCTTACAAGTACAAAATCATCACCATTTAGCCCTTCTTCAGCTGTACATCCACTCAACATGATCATGTATGGGCGAACCGCACAAAAAACATGTCCAGGTCACATTTCACCTCAAAATCAACAGAAACAAAATAGTATGTACAGTAATGCATCCTAAATAGTGATTAATTACTGTACGTCAATCATTTTGATTTAAGTCAGCATAAAATACTTCACATCCAATGATATATCACCTTGTTTACAGTGATGAAAAGAATTTTTCCAGGTTTTGATTCTGCGTTGAAGTATGACCCGGTCACATTCTTGACAGGTTTTGTGCAATTCACCTGTATGAACCCACTTCACCTTCGCAAATGCTTCAACTTCACTCATATCTTGTGCATATATCTCATTACAGAGGCAAACATTCAAGCCTCTCAGACTTTCACATGCACACCCACTTCATTCTCAGGCAGAGATCAACTCAAGTTTGCACTGTGCATATTTCAGAGCGCCACTCGGCTTCAAATACACAAACAGAAGGGCTTTCCCACGTTGCAGCAACAAGGCCTTAGAAAAAACACACTACCAGAACCCTCTAGATCTCTGACTCAGCTCAGCATAAAGAGTTGCAATAGGGGCTCCGTTTAGTGATCATCACAGTACACCGTCAACCAGTAGGGGCTAGTTAGGAACAGCCAAAAAAAACAAAAAACACTCCCCTCACACCTGTTTGGCAGTGCTGAATCAGTTCAGGTGCATGACGGATAATTCAGGTGTAACGAGACATTGTACATTGTACAAAATCCTGTGCAAGCCTTATTCATTTTTATGAATGCCTTGCAACCCTAAGCTAATTTTGAGAGCTGTTAAAAGTTCAGATTATGAAAAAAGTAACAATTTTGGGGAAGAGAACCAAAAAAAAAAAAAAAAAGTTGACCCCAAAAAACAGGGAGGGTCGGCCACACAAGCTCACAGCGCATGTCTAATATGTAGTCAAGCGAAAAGTCGATTATGGCAAACTGCAATCAAGTAATAGGAGACAGGGCCATTGCACTCCATTTAAAGGAAATACTGTGAAGATTTTTACCACATGACGACTCTTGTATGTATCTTTCACATAGGATTTTTTCTGCAAAGCTGCACACACACATATACACACCTACACCCTATAGGCTGACTGACAACTCTTGCAAAGCTCCAGACGCCCACGTGAAAACACAAGCACACAGTGCACAATCAGATGAGCCTTCCCACTGTTCAGATATAGAGCAGACGCCAACTGAAATAGCTTTAATTCCTGGATAAATGGAACCTGGAAAGACCAAACACAAGAAAATACAGAACCTCTTTGAGGAACTACCGGGAAGCCAAATTTATAGGACCAGAGGTCAGTCATTGATCACATTAAAAAGGCTTCAGAACAGGATTCTTCCTCCCACTGGCCCTAACAAAACAAACACACAGTTAAGCTAGGGGGCAACGCTAGTCGCAAGAGAACCAAAGCTATAAATGGAAGTCTGGAGATTCAGTCACATGTCAATGGCTAGCATTTTATGGATTACCGTACAATCCATTGATCCTTCAAACATATGAGAACGATCTAATCTGATGTTAATTCCGTCTTTCTGGCCGATTTCGGCATGACTATACTCTCAACTGAAAATGAAGCACCTTATGTATATATAAAATCTGGATACTACAGTTGAAATCATTATGCAGAAGATGGTGTATTAAATAAGAAATTGGCATATCAAATTCAAGCTTATTGGAGAAATTGCATATTTTGACCACTGCTGTGTTTCTATTTTGGTGTCAACATTTATGTCTAACTGTTGTCGTTACTAGCACCAAAAATGGTGGAACCACTAGCAATCTCTAGATATTTTTCTCTATAAAAACTTCAAACACTGTCAGTATTTGATCTTAAGTCTCTGCCTAAAATTACTTGGTTTGAGCCACAGAAACAGGCATTTATGAAAATTGTACCACCATTAATACTGGTGCATTTTCTAGATCTTGTTTAATGCCTTAATTCTTTCTTCCAAGACTATACAAACGTTTGCACATAAATGCATAGAGATTGTAGTGGATGCTGGTTTTGACACTTCGACCTTTCAGATTGAACGCAAAATTCTTTTGCCCTAGTCCCTCAGTCCCTGTTGAATTATTCAGAGAGTTGCTATGAGGGAGGCAACCAGTACAGATGGTATGTAGAAGGTGATTCTCCTACAACACATTAAAGCTGGAATACACACTACACTACCTTTAAAATCAGAAAAGATTTTAAACACTAGGCATCATACACTTGCAGACTTTGTAAATGGTTACGGAGAAAAACAGGGCATCAACACATGCAGAAACATGCTTCTTGTTGCTAGATGCATGCCAAATGAAAACAAGACGTGTTCTAAAATCGGCTTAAAATATTGAACGTTTGATATTCTCCGACTGGATGGAATCATAGTCTGTGCCCATCGTAAACACTTCGGCTGTCCAAAAATTGCTCTCAATTTCGGCAACTAACGTAAATTCTTCCCGACTGTAAACCAGGGCAAAAATCTGCTTTTGTTCTGCAAAAGTTGTGCAGAGTATTCCAGCCTTTACACAAACCAGAATCACTTTTGTTGTTTACTATGCCAAAGTTAATACCAGTTCATTCCAAAGGAGCCTGATGACAAGCTGATTTCATACACAAAAAAGAAAAAGGCCTTCTACACCGATCACGTGGAAAGGACAAGAGTGGTTGGACATACTACACAGCACACACACACACACACACACTTTATAAATATCTGTCCTTTCGGGGTCATGGTGTCGAATTGGTTCCTATTTGAGGAATTGGTGAAGAAATAGATCAAAAGAACATGGGGAAAATTATGAAATGGCAAAGGTGTAAGGTCCTCTAGAAGGTACCAAAACCTATACCAATCTATTTGCTCATTTAAAACAACACAAACCAAGAAAAACAAGGTCGACCCTCCTATTGCCGCCAAAAAAAGCAGGATTTTCCTGCGAGAATTAATCTGTGCCTTTAGGCCCTCCTTGGAACATGATCAAAAATTCATGTCCAAAAAACCTGCATACATTTATTCACAAATGTAAAACCCTGGCCTGCATTTCATAAGGGCCAGATGCAGCAGGCCGAAAATTTCCAATGCCGTTTATAAATCAGACTCATTTCATGAGTACAGTACAAAGTAGGATTTCAAGGTAAAAATCCCAAAGATAGCAGTTAGCAGTCAAAAACAAAGAGGCAGGTCTGCCGCGACTTGATTCGTACCAGCCAGACGGCTCGCCGGATTCTCGCCCCGGTCACACATGCACTGTAAATTCAGCCGAATGGCTGTATAACTGCAATGATAAACGAAAAAGAAGTACAATTCGTGCATTCAGAGTAACATACAAACCAAAGCGACACATGGAGATCTCTAGAATCAATATGAGACTTCTAAAACTGGAAGCCGAAGTCTTTAGATTGAAGCTTATGATTTAGAACCTCCAAGGAATTTGAAAAATAAGCTCTCTCTGGACAGCTCATACTGCAACATGTAAAACCTTACATGGAAAACAAGTCTTTTTTTTTTCAGACAACTTAAAGAGTCTTTTTTTCGGGGCTGTACTGGTTTGAAGGTGCGGCAGGAAGAAAGTGTAGGTGAGTGGGGGAAGGTGTTAATGGGAAGTGAGACAGTAAAGCCCCAGAGTCCAGGGAGGACTGCAATACCCTGGTGCAAACCGGATTGAACTGGATCGAGCCTAGTCCAGGTTAGGTCAGCTGATGAGGCGCTTCAAGCATTTCCATTAAGAAGGTGTCGATCGGGGTGTCTCCAATCAGCTTGAAGAAGAACAGGTGCTCCAAGCATTTTAAGCCAATGGAGCGAAGCGCTGGGAGCCGGAGAAGGAGCTTGGCAAACCTGAAAACCAAGTGAGATGTTGAGAAACTGCACTGAATTGCAATATTAGCAACATATATAACCACAGTAATGATCACCCATTTTTTTTCACTATGAAAATTGTAAATGGGATTTTACTGAACCCTAATGTTTTGAACTATTGAGGGATAGAAGTGAAAATGATGTGCTGATGTGCTGTACCTCCCCTGCTGGTCAGGATATCTCTGTTTACAATAAGCCTCCAGCGATGCATAGACCTTCTCTCTCAGTAACTCCACTTCACTTGGGCTTGACAATCCCTTTGCATCTGCACAACAGACATAAAACAAAAAAATTGTCATCAAGTAGGTCAGAAACAGAAGGAGTAAAAATCAGCAGAAATGAAATAATTATTTTTTTTTTAAACCGTGATACATTGCAATATTTTCCGCAATTTTTTCTCTTGCTCTGAACTAGACTTTTCACAATAACAGTCTTAGCTCATTCTAAGTTTGGATTTTTGTTAAATAGAGATTGACTATGAACTAGAGATGCACCGATAACGCCTGGTATATTTCTGGGAAGTTTGTAGTTAAATTATTCTATTTAATTTTAAATTACAAATGCAATGAAAATACATCACTGGCAAAACAGGAAGTATTGGTATCATATTTGATCTGGATAAAAGTTATACCAGAATTTTCTTAGTATGAATGAATATGAATTGAATGTTTATGCCTTTGCGGACTGACCTGGGTTGAAGAGGATGATGGCTCTCAGGCAGCCCAACTCTGTTTTATCCATCTGCATGTCTCTCATCTTGCTCACCAGCTCCGTCAGCACCCTGACGCCATGAAAATGGGGGCAGGAAGGAGCATGGGATGAAAAGGTAAAAAAAAAGAAGAAGAAGATTTAGGTTAATTTCTGAAGTATCACAATTCACAATCAGGAAACAGAAAAAAGCTAGTTGGAGCTGTTTTCATAGCCACTTAAAAAATATACAAAACAACATAAAAATCCCTGGTATAACAGGGATATAAAATAAAACCGTACTCAGATTTCATCTTAATACGACAAAAAGAACATTCAAAAATTAACTTTTTAAAAACAGAGCATGCAACATAAAACATCAGTCACTCTTGCTAACATTATGAGTCCAAGCAATGCATTCAATCACACAGACACACACACACACAAGGTCAGTTTGGTCTTTACCTGCCCCAAACAGCCCCAGACATAATTTTATCCAAAATAAACTCTCAAGCTACAGGCTTTTCTGACTGCTGCTGTTTGTATATGGCGTGTGGCGGAGTGTCATTACCTGTCGAATATGGCCCCAACCTCTGCATTGTGCGCACTCTCCCTGTGTGTTCAATCACAATGTGTTATTAAAATGTCATTACACATATCATAGTAATATAATGTCTCCCCGCTCCAGAAAGGCCCAGGCAGAGACGTTAAGACTCCACATATGTTGGCGGTAGGCCCAGTTCAAAGAGTAACAAGCTACAGGCTCTTGTTGAAAGGAAGGCAGATGGATCATTGGATGGCAGCAATGAAGCTAGAAATGACAATTCCCAGCGCAGAACAACATAACATGATCAACAACAACAAAAAATCAGGATAAGAACAGGGCTCAACAATAAGGATGGACACTTTAACGATTTAATCACGTACATGTAATTTCAAGTCATGCAAACTTTGATGATTTGAGCATTGAGGTTTTGCAAAATCTGTTGATGCAAACCGTACCATGGTTCTTTTAAAGTCCCCCTGTGGTGAAAATAAATGTTTTAATGTTGTTTATATGGTGTTTTTAATATGCTTTAAGACAAACCAAGTGCAAATTTGTGACTCAAGTATTTTCTCTTTTAAACTGCAGTGATCTAAAGAATGTCTCAAAAGCGCAGTTTTAAATCGCTGGTGTTTCTGTCGTCACAAACTACCTTGTAAACAATCACGTCAATGTGTGGGCTGGCTTTAGCATATCATTAACCGTGAAACAGGGGAGTCTCAAGAGAAGCCAGGTTCTCCCGGTATATTTTTCTGTTGATATAAAAAGATCGGGTAGATTTAACAATATAGCGGGTGTATGAAGTATATTACTATGTTATGATGTCTTGATATATGCCTTTTAGGGCTGGGAGGAAAAAAAATGACTCACCTAGCTATCGTGTTTTTTTTTTTTCATTTACGATTCTAAAATCAATTTTTTTAATTCCAGAATTGATATTAATTCAAATTCAATTGCTTTATTTTTGTCCTTGCTTGTAGATGAGGTTGACAGAAGTTAGCCACTTTCGTTCCAACAGAGGATGAAATGTGTCGTTATCTTTGAGTGTTGAGTGACGTAATATCCCATGGTTGGTTGGAAGAGACCAACCTCATAGTATTATTATTTCTGTGATGCAATAGTATAACATTAACTACCGAACTCTATAAAAGTTTAAAATTCAAATATGAACACTTATGTCTGCGATGGTGATCAAAATCAGCTTTTGATAGAAACTTAAAATGCTTAAAATAACGCATTTATCGATTACATTGTTTCGATAACAAGTGATAACAAGTTCGACAAGTGACTGTTAAAAAATGTATTTGTTATTGAATCATTTATTCAAGAGAATCTAGTATTGTATGATGCTTCTGAAATAAGCCAGAAAGATGTGATGATTTGTTTTTGTAAAAATAACTCATCTTATACATCATCTACAGTCAAAAAAATTGCTATACATATTTTATCGGCACCCAAGTATCGTGGTAGTATCGAATCAGGAGATAGGTGTATCGTCCCAGCCCTAATGCCTTTCTCCACTGACGTTCTGAGTTGTTCAAACGAACGAGAACATGGTTTGTGTAACATTAGCATCGCATTATTAGCTGTTTGATAACATAGTCAAGCAAAGGGCTAATCATTTTAATTACCGTTATCTGTCCGACGTTGTAAAGAGTGATACCATTCTGGATCTCTGAGCTGGTGTGAGTGAGTGGAGGCGGGGCTAATTTGCATATTCATGGTTCCACATATACTAAATGAAGCAAGGGTGTAGAGTTACATTCAAGCTATTTTAAGGCATGAAGAATTTTTTGTTGGCGAAAAGTTGGCAAGCAAAAATTTGTTTTAAGGGATACAATTATTGACTACAGGGGGACTTTAAAATCTGGTGATCATTAGTTAAAATAATTTTAAATAGGGCTTTATTACATAATTTTAAATATATGTAATAAATACGTGTTATTCACACATATTTTCTAGCTACCGCAAATAAAAAATATTTATATTTTAATACAACATATAACATTTTAAAACTACAAAAATTGTTGATTTAATTTTTTAAAATTTTCATTTCAGATTTTTGCTAATGCGGCCTGTAAATATCTGAACAATAGTAAAAATTTACACAAAATCACCATTGAGCCCTGAAGGAAAAATATAATAATATTATTATTGTTGTGGAATATAACAGTTAATTCATTTAGTTCTGTTATCAATTATGCGCTATATTGACTCAGCATGCCTTAATTGCTTAAAATGCACATACAATGATTCTGAAGATGCATCAGATTTTGCACAGAGGGTTAAATAGCATCTAGAGCATGAGCCAATAAAGCAAGGCAAGAAGCATGTGAACACAGCACACGGCACCAACAGGACGACAATGAAGCGCTGCAAAATTCAGGTGAGATGGACAGTGAAGCACAAGGATGGGGAGGCTCATTTCTGAAGCAGAGACATTATGACAAAATGAATGGCAACAAAAGACAATTTCAAATGAGCATCACAACAAACTTTAGCACAGCATATCTAGAATGAGCTGATTTAAAACAACAGCCTGTAGCTCATTATTCCTGGATTTGCATAAGACAAAGACAAAATATGGAGTCTTCATAAGTCTAGGGGAGAAATGTGCTAAATTTGTTCCTTGAAATAAGCAATTGCTGTAATAAACAGCAGATTACAAGACAGAACACACTTCATATGTGTGCCTGTACTGATTATGTAAATGGGAGTGTGTTGAGACTAAGCAGAGGAGAGCTTTGGTGCACAGATAGGTGTTTGCATGTATGTGCATGTCCTGTCTGTGGTTCAGTGTATTCTAAAAAAACACACTATATATAGCAACGTCAAGGCGGCAGGCTGTTGGGAGGTAAAAGGTATTTTGCTTTGTCATGACGCAGGAAAATCCAACCACCTTTGCAGCCTTAAATGTGTCATAAAAAGCAAGAATCAAAGCTGTTAAGTTTTATGAGCGCAGGTTTACCAAACTATGATACAATAAACTATTTCTTGTCTAATCCTTTTCACACAGAAGCAAAGCAGGTCACATGCACATCTTTACATAATTGCAACAAGAAATTATTCAAGAAAAGCATTGAATCAAATAATATTAACAAATGTAACAAAATTAATTGTCGTCAAATCTTATTTACAAAGTCTGATTCCAGCTAAATGAAAGTGCGATGTGAACATGAACCATCATCAATAGCTATGTTTCAATACAAAGTTCCAAATTTATAACTTATGCGCAAAATGGGAATATCGCAAAAACATTGCACATTTCATCCCATGCGAGAGAAAAAAAATCGTCACTTCATGGGAAATTGGCGCAAAATATCTGTAATAAAAATGGAAGTTGATGCAATTTGGGAAGCCACTGTGGCTCTTTCTTCCTACATCATAAATGACTTGTGTCTCAGAGCGCACAGACACAATGCAATAAACACTGTCATGTTATCTTGTGTTCAGATGCTGGTTTTTGGGAACACAATCATGTGAGACACTTCTAGGAAGTCATTATACCAACTTATTCTGATGACAGTCTTTGGCTCAGGCATTTCAGAATGATCAAACCAACAACTGAGATGCTGTGCAATGAAATTAGGCTGCTGGTTAGTCCAGTTAATAAATCTCATCTAATTTTGAGGCAAAGTCAAAAAAAATTTTTTGCATCAATGGATGTAATCATTAAATGCGTTTCCATCATAGTTTATGCGCATGTCTTCTTATCTGATAAAAAAATGCATCCACCTTTTTAAAATGTATGTGCATCTTGGCAGTCTACATTCATGGGGCATGACTATTACCTGTCAAAGATGGCTCCCACCCCAGCACTGTGAGCACTGTTCCTGTGCACATGGAGGCCAGTGGCCAGCAGAATGCCATCCTTTACCGTGATGGAGCGATGAGAGAATGATGCGATCAATAACTCATTCCAGCCTGACAGACAAATAAAAAGCAGCATAAGATGAGTGGTATTCAATATTGAGTAAAGTCAATTATTAACCGTGTTTGTTAAGGGTAGCATGACTAAAATACAGTTTGCAGATTTATATTATTAAATGCTTTTCAGAAATATGAGAGTACGTTATTCAGAGTAAAAAAGACAGAGGCAAACAGGTTTACCAGCACGCAGTAGGATGACCTGGTCATCAAGAGACAGCTCACTGAAGTGAGGGATCCTCTTTGCCCACTCCACCAAAGTGAACAGCTGTTTATCAGCTGCCTGGCAGATATTTGTGACTGGGTCGTTCGGCTGAGGAGAGGTAAAAATAAAGTATTATGGGTAAGTGGTAAGCAGAGGGAATAAAACAAAAACAGTAACATCACACTAGTCTTTTTGTTGTTATATAGCAGTAGGAAACTGCATTTGACTCAAGACTCTTTTCCAAAGTCTACTAGAATAGATTTTCATACTTGGATGTTCATAAAACACATTTGTTTTCCTATATTTGACCTCTTACCCACCTGTCTGTAACTCTCTGGGCTGCGTTTCCCAAAAGCATTGCATACCTAAGTAGATCGTAGAACCATTGCCAACAATGGTCTCTAATATCTACTTTGCTCATGACGCTTTCGAGAAATGCAGCCCTGTTTAAGTCCTTTCTCAATGAAGCCTCTCTTTCCAAAAAGCACAATGTGCTCTGATTGGTTGGCTGGACCAGTGTGTTGTGATAGGAAAATGTTTTGAGCATGTTTCGGAAATGTCACGCTCCTTACCAAAACCACGAGTTTCAACACACTACCAATGCAACCAGGCCTCACCCTCCTTTTATTTGCCTATGCCTTGGGTAGGAATTATTTAAATGAGAAATATTGTGACGTGTACGTTCCCAAAAGAAAACTCATGACTACAATTGTGGCGTTTCTGTGAATTCAAAAACAGTTCCTACTGATATAGAGAAGAACTCCCTTTGGAGCGACTTTGTGTTTTGTAACTTTGCAGACATTATTCATGCACAAACAGCAACATTACACACTAAGGAAAGTTGAAAATGTAAAAAATATATAATAGGTCCTCTCTTTAAAATCTGTAGATGGTGCTAAATATGCATTCAGTCTGTCTCATTACATCAACATGCATACTGCAAGTAGAAATGTCAAAACTTTATCAAAACTGAATGCTCTAATATGAATGGCTGGCTCTATGAAACTTCCTGCATTTAACAAGTCAACCAGCCTACTGTCATTGGGCTGCTACAATTAGAGCCCAATTACTTTAATGGTCTGGATCATGTAACAGGTCATCCTGGCACTAAAGATCATAAATCCTCTTTAACATGCTTATCTGTTACTTACAGAGCTTCCACCTGAGCTGCCGTCCGCATGCAGCTCAGTCTTCTGCTCCACGGCCATTTCTGCTTCCAGAATCTTCTCCACTGGCATCTCTTCATTCGCAGCGCTGGTGGACTCCACCTCTCCTTCCCGCTCCTTGTTCCTCTGACGCTCCTCCTGAACTGCTGTATCGCACACAGGGAAATGAAGAAAAGGAACGAGACGGGGGAAACAGAGATGAAGGATAGAGCAGAGTACAGTGTGAGAGAGATTAACATGATGGGAAAAGGAAAATGAAAAGAGGAAGGGGTAGTGAAACGGGAAAGCGGTAAAGATGAAAACAGGTGTAGAGAGACACAGAGATATATAGATACATGTAGTTCCCAGTTAGTTTTCAACACAGTCATGCACACAAATAAGTCCTCCAGCAACATTCCTTCTTCAATGACCCAGTAAAAGCAACAAAGGTCCCTTATTGCACAAATTCAAAACATCATTCTCACATGACTAATATTTTTTTACTGCATCATGTCATTTAAAGGGGTCATATCATGTGGAATTAAGTTTCCTTTGACCTAACGATAACAGTTTGATGCACTATGAAAATATATGGTAAATTCAGATATTCTGCAAAAAAGACTAGACCACATGTATACTATTACTTATAAGCATCAAATTAATTAATAACAGCAAAATATTGTGCTGTTTCTGGCTGGGTTGGGGGCTGATGATTATTTTTAACAAGGTCTCTTATCATTTCAGTCAGACTCTAGGCATCAATTTGAGAAAAAAATATTCACTTTAAGAAAATATTTCCATATTTCCAAGTGGATCTCAGAAAGAAAAAAAAGATGGCATGACCCCTTTAATGGCTGTGACTAATATCCTACAGAGCAATTCTTTCACCATTCCCACATTCACACACACGACCAACCAACCCTCCCTCCCTCCCTGCTTTCTCCTTACATCGTTGACGTTCATCTTGGACCACTACAGAAGGAGAGGGAGGAAGAGAGAAGGAGAGGAAACAAAAGAGGGAGAGAGGGGGACAGGTGTTAGTGGTGACAACAGACCTCCCTCCCCCTCTCCTCTCCTCTCTGGTTTGTGCTGTGATGCATATGACTTAGCAAATCTACATGTCTCTGCTATACCTACTCTTGTCATTACTGTCTATCTGTCTTGCATAATTATAAAAAAGCCCTTCTTTCACTTTCCTTAGCCACGAGCTAATTTATCATAAAATAAATAAAAATAAAAGTGAAATAAATAAAATAAATGTCAAATAAACAATAAATTGTACATAACATTTCAGTGCTTTTTTGCCTATCAACCCCCCTGCTCTCTAGATATTACAATCGTTATTACGTTTGTTTCCTCCACCACAGCAAAGAATATTTCACCCAAATTGTGGTAGATCAGTCTTTCTACTGCATTAACTTTGTTATATAACTATGTTTTATAAATATAAACATAGTGACCAATGTAGTTTACAAACAAATGACTATTAAATGTAGGGGCATTGTAGGAGGAAACACTGGCATCAAACACTGAATATCACTTCAGTGGAACTCATATTGGGTCTGTGGTATGTGTATGTGTTAGGTGGGACAGGAAATTCTGGTTCTTACCCTCTCTCTTCATCCCCATGGCCAGGCACTTCTGGTAGCGGCAGTACTGGCAGCGGTTCCTCTGGCGTTTGTCCACCAGACAGTCCTTATTGTCTCGGCATGTGTAGCTCAGGTCCTTCCTCACGGTGCGCTTGAAAAAGCCCTTGCAGCCCTCGCAGCTGTACACGCCATAGTGCTTGCCTGGAGAGAAGAGACATGAGGCAGGTTTAGGTTTGTTTATTAGGAGGTTAATCCACAGATCTGTGAGCCCAAATTCGATAATTTCATAATGTTGAAACACAATGTTGTTACATAAGTGTGACATAATGAAAAGCTGTTTTTGTTCATTTGTCATTAATCTTTTTTTGCTTTGCACTCAACTTGCACATCAAATGGAAAATCCATTGAGTTGAAGAACCTTTTATTTATAAATATTTAAATACCACATGGCTATTCAATATACACTCTCCGTCACGGCCGCTTTATTAGGTACACCTGTTCAACTGCTCTTTAACGCTAAATCTAGTTAACGTTATCTAATCAATGAATCACATGGCAGCAACTCAATGCATTTAGGCATGTAGACATGGTTAAGATGATCAGAATGGGGAAGAAAAGTTATTCAATTGACTTTTGCTGATATACTGGGATTTTCACGTACAACCATCTCTAGGGTAGGGAAAATATCTATTGAGCAGCAGTTCTGTGGACGAAAATGCCTTGTTGATGCAAGAAGTCAGAGGAGAATTGTGAGACTGTTAGATCTGATAGAAAGACAACAGTAACCAGTTGTTACAACCAAGGTCTGCAGCAGATCATCTTTGAACGTGCAACACATTGAAGCTTGAAGCAGACGGGTAACAGCAGCAGAAGACATCAAATACATAAATAGCATTTTTTCCATTACATTAACATGAAAAATAAATGTTTTGTGATTTAAACCATGTCAAAAATATCTATTCTCATTACACTTACCCCTGATTGATGATACTTTACCATTTTAGATTCACTATTTTACTCACCTATCCAATAGCTATAAACAGGCTATAAACATTTAAAAGGAAAAATACATTTTCATAAGGAATGACAGTTTCAGTTTTAAGATCAGACCAGTTAGGATTAGTGTTTATCAGTGACTTACCAGAGGAGCGATCTCCACAGATGGCACACAAGCGCTTCTGTGAGAGCATGGGTCCTGGGCTGTGGCTGGACAGCGGCTTCAAACCGAAGGGAGGTTTCACGTCATCAGAGCTGCTGACGGCATGCAGGCCCGACATAGACACAGTGGAGTTGATCTGAGAAGGACGATGAGATAGATGAAGAAAGAGATGAAGTGGCAGAAAAAAAGACAAAAGCATTGAAACTTTGAACACTTGAAAAATTATTTTGTTAGTGATAAACAAAAATCAAATTGCAAGGTTAAATAAAAATACATGTTAATTTCTCATGGTCAGCAACACATGCCTAATTAACCCTTAATTGATCATAACCAAACATTTCTCCCCAAATCATTCAAACACCATTCCATCACAAATCAGCTTGAGCACAGGTGGAAGATGATCAGTCATTAAGAATTTTATTTTGATTGCATTTTGATGTCATTTGAACAAAGCCCCTTAAAGACGGAATGTATCCAAGGAATCAGAGCAACATCCAAACAGAGCAACATTTCAACATTTATAAGCAACAGTAAAGGGAAGAAGACATTTGCATGAGAGGAGCGACTAGAAAACGAGGAAAGCATGAGACAGTCAGGAACTGAGAGAGGGTACAAGGTCTCACCTCTATGTTTCTGGGAAACATGTTCATCTGTGAAACAGAAATGCAGTGATGAGGAGGGGCGAAAAAAGCTTGTGGAACGAGGGACGTGGTGCTACATTACCAAATCCACTATGCTATTTTGTATTGTTAAAACTAAAATTTAGACTAAAAAGAAATCGGGTTTAGATCGACAGAAACCTACCTAAGAGACTTTGGAAATAAGGTCAAAATACCAGACGGTCTGTTAAAGATTAACATTCTAGAGTGAAACACTCAAATAACCTCTGTAAATAAAACAGGTATTTATTTATTTTTTTAAAGCTGAACCAAACCTTGAAATTTTGCAGGTCTAGCAACATATTGCTAGTCATTGTACAATACTGTTCAAAAGTTTGGTGTTGATAAGATGTTTTTGAAAGAAGTCTCTAATACTCACCACGGCTGCATTTATTGGATCAAAAATACAGTAAAAACAGTGAAATATTATTACAATTTAAAATAACAGTTTTCCATTTTAATATATTTTAAAATCTAATGTAGTCCTGCATCATTACCCCAGTCTTCAGTGTCACATGACCCTTCAGAAATAATTCTATTATGCTGATTTGCTGCTTAATGCTGATTGTGCTACTTAATATTTTTGAGGAAACTGTAATACTTTTTTTCAAGATTCCTGATGAATATAAAGTTTAAAATATCATTTATTTGAAAAATAAATCTTTTATAACATTATAAACTTCTTTACTGTCTTCTTTTGATCAATTTAATGCATACTTGCTGAATAAAATAATTAATTTCTTTAAAAAAAAAAGAATCTTACTGACCCCAGACTTTTGAACTGTAGTGTACAATAAGATGTCGATGATAACTATGATATTAATTCAGATTTAACTATTGTGCAGTTTTTGTCCTAAATCTACACTGCTTTGTTGAAATTTCATGTACTACATGTACAAAAAAATCTGAATTCTGCCAGACTTAGGGGGCTTTTACACGACACCATTTTCAACTAAAAACGTAAAACTTTTATCTGTTTTGGCCTTTCATTTGCACGACAATGTTTTAGGGGCCTGAAAATGCAAACTTTTGAAAACAGGTTTCAAAGTGGAAACGATATTATCGATATTATCGTCATCTCTGTAAACTACAAAAACGTGAATTTGTGAAAATGGTTTAGCACACGCATATTACGTGTTTAGTCTATAGGTACATAGCGCCTGCGCCAATGGAGATCGTTTTGACAATGTCTGTGTGTGAAACTTTTTAAAAAACTTTTCTATTTTTAGTACATCGTTGTCATGTTAACGTACCCTCAGAAACCAAACAAGCCGGGCAGTTTATTTCAATGCAAACACACAGGCCTGTAACTGAAATAATGAGAGTCTGGTGGACAGTTGGGATTGATAACATGAAAGTGCTCACCTGTGGGCTGCTGATGGGGCCGTAGCCTACAGAGGGAGTTCCAGGAAGGCAAGGAGAACCCAGAGAGGAGCTGATGACTGAGAAAGGTGAGCCCATGCTGCTGATGGGACTGTTCACGGCTGAAGTGATGGGTGGCAGAGAAGTCATGGAGGCGGCTGAAGGGGCCAACGGGGGCGAACGCTGACCTGATGGTGGCGAGGAAACGGATGAGCTGTCTGGACTACGAGAATCTGTGAGGAGAGGCAGGTTTGTGGATCAGAACAAAAATTATACAATTACGTTCACTTCGGCCAAGCATAGGAATTTTAGCTTTCTTAATTTAAACATCCGCTAGATTATTAAATTAGCACATTGTCAAGCTTTGTCTCATGAAATCCAATTAGCTTCAAAAAATTATCTAAAAAATAAATCATTGTAGCCTTGATCAAACTAAGCGATAAAACAAACTGCTTATTTATCTTGAAAACATGCAAAATAAACCAGGTTACACTTTATTTTAAGGTGTCTTAGTGTAATTATACATTTAACTAATGAGTTATATTAATTAACGATATGTACTTACTATAGAGTTAGGATTTAGTTTAGGGTTTGATTTAGCATTAGTTGCATGTAATTACACGCATATTACTCCTATTAATATAGTAAGTACAAGTAACGTGTAAAACACACTAAAATTAAGTGTAACCATTAACTAATAACGAGACTAAGCGATCTAAAATTATAACAACAAAACAATCATGACACACTGGCAAATCAATGTATAAATTTAGCAGGAGTATTAACCTTTACACCTCAATCCACTGATTATATACAAAACACTGTGTCATCCATATCCATAACACTTAATTTGAGATGCGCAGTGCAATTAAAATCTAAGCTTACAGCTGAAAGTGTACATTTTACTGCACAAACGTGCAGCCACATGTGGACATATAATCAAAACATTCTCACCTCTACTGTCGCCCATGATGTGCAGCCTGGCTCTGCTGTTGACACCGACACACTCGCTCTGATGTCTGAAGGCTGTTCAACTCAAGACCGCGGACTGAGGCCCGGGCCCCTGGATCTTTTACCAACTGAAGTTATCCCTACAGTTAACAAAACGCTACGTGAATGACATTTAAGATCATGTAAACGACAAACACGAAAAATATAAATCGTCGCTATACCTCAAAGCGAGTTATATTGTATTTATGTGTAAACATGACATAAAACTTTTTGTAAGAGTAGTCACGTAGCTTTTTAACGCATATGCATAGTTTAGAAAATATTCAATATATTTTACACCGTATTAGTGTGATGAAACAGGATTAATCACGTGCAAGCATGCAAAACGTAATTTACAGTCTCGGCTAGCTGATTAGCCTACTAGATAGCTTCAATTTAACAGAAAAACAAGCCATATATTACGCCCTAGAAAATTGTCCTAAATTCAATAATTATGTTTAAGTGTACGGAAGATTTTTAATTTACAAGCGGTGTGTGTAATAACACGCGTATTTATATTTGCATTCGGCTAATCGAATCAAATAGCATGTTTGCTAGCACGCTAATAACTCTGCAGGCACAAATTAACGTTACTGCCCACAAACAAACAGCGGAACACCGAGCAAAGTGTTATTATAACAGGGTTATAACTACATATACCTGTCACTAAATGTAAACAACAGCAGCATTTACCCGAGGTACGTAAATATGATGAAAATGTATATTTAAAATGGCTTAATTAGGGCCGCGACTCTTCGTTCCCATCTCTTCGGTGTGATCCTCGCAGTCGCCCTGATCTTCCTTTCTGAGGAGGAAACTGAAGCTGTTTACGTCCGAGCTCGGAAACTGACGCCATTTTGGCTCGTGTAAAATATCGAATGAGCCAAAATGTCTAATTCCAAAAATAGTTTATTTCTTCATTCAAAGTACTTTATATAACTGCTTCAGGAGGGATTCTTCTGGGTGTGTCGCATTAACATGTTTACATAATTGTAAAACAGTTATAGCAAAATTTGTATTAAATTATTTGTCATTTTTCTAAATAAAAATAGATTTTTTTCGATGTTATCATTTAATATGTTAAATGTTTTGTTTCATTCATTTTTCATGAGAACGGCTCTTTTTATAAACAAACAGGCACAACAACAATAAGGTGGTATTTTGTCCTTAATATCAATATATTTATATTAGTAGATTTTATATATTATAAAAAAATAATAAGTTTTACTGTAATAACTATTTTGTACAAAATGACTTGGTTGGATTTTTTTTTATAGATAAATTAATATTTTTATTCAACAAGGTTGCACTATTATATACAAATCTATAATATTACAAAATACGTTTGATTTCAGATAAATGCTGTTCTTTTGAACTTTACACCAAAGAATCCTGGGGGAAAAAAACATTACATTACACAAAAGATTTGGTAGCGAAACTTTTCAACATATTTGAACATATTCTGAAGGATCATGTGAGAATTTACTGTATTTTTATCAAATAAATGCGCTTGATGAGCCTAAAATACTTTTTAAGCTCACCCATTTTAAGCAGTGGCTTACAATATACATCATTGGCGCATGTAAACTACTAAGTCTTTTTGTCTTTTGACAGAATGATAATGTGTTCACACATCATAGCATGTCTATGATCACTCAATTCTGGTTTGTACATCACACCTATACATCATGCTAAGTCTTCATTTATCTCCATATATTATGTTTTCCAAAGTGGTGTATAAATAATTAAACAATCTTGCCACTGAAGTTTGCTAAGATAACTAGTGCATAAGCTTTTCTGTGAACTCAGCTGCCATCCACAGGCAAGAGTACTCTACTACAGTCAAACATACCTGCATTTAGATTTAATTGCAATTACATTTTCAATGCTTGGGTATCTTTTTTGTGATTCTCGGGTAGTTGTGCTTGTCAACACAAATATTCATGCTTTTTTCCTGCAAGCATAACATTGTGGACACCAGTGTTGGGGTAGTTACAAATTCACGCCTGCACAGCTCTAACAAACCTTTCAGATGTGCTGTCATTCTGGAATGCAGAATAGTAGGACAGAGGAGCAGATAAACATTCTTACTTCAGAAAAAAAGAAAAGAAAAAAAGACACAAACATTGTTTATCTAAAAGTCATTTTTGCTTATTTGTATGGTTGAATTAGATCATTGAAGGTCAGCAGCAAAGACATTGGTTAAAAAAGTGAGATTAAATACACAAAGTATATATTAAACTTATATATATATATATATATATATATATATATATATATATATATATAATGTAATATTATATTATTTGCGTAATAATGAGTTTGCATTTTACTGTTTTTATTCATTTTGAGGAATACTGCAAGTGAGATGGAAAAAAAAAAAAATACATGTTCACATTTAGTCTAGAACTACAGTAATCGCCGTTCACACAGCACACACAACGCCTCTGCACTTTCTCCCGATTTCTCTTAACATGAAATTAAATATATTGTATTGTTCCTGATAGGGAAATTTGTAACGGACTCAATATCCAGCATTTTGACAGAACCTAATAGATAAAAAAATTACATTAGAACATATTCATACACATCCGCAAGACTAGGCAGACGTCGCTAATCCATGTTCAACAGTCTAATTGATACCAGCACAAAAGAGTTTTTAAACCTGTTCTGTTTATAATGGAGAGTTCTATACATTCTTCCAGATTGTGAGTTCATATCAGGGATAACATGGGGAATGAAGAGCTGTCAGTCAACACATGGGAAAATAAAGTAGCTTTCCATTACTTATTTTAAAAAGTAAATCAGATATTTGTTGTAAATGTAAAAGTAATGCGTGACTTTACTAGTTACTTGAAAAAAGTAATCTAATTACCGTCCTAACTCACGTTTATGGAGGGATTAAATTCTCTCTCTCTAGTGAACACCAACACATGTCAGTCAATATCATAGACACAATCATTATAGCCCGGATCATCTTTATTGAGTTTAAACCTATAAAACAGAACATGCAAGATGTACAGAACTTTACATACAGATGAGTTGTGATTATATTTGAGAAGCAAAGGTCACCAGGTCCAATACACTTGAAACCGGACATTGCATTAGCACCACAAACTGTTAAGTAAGAAGCTGACTACTTAAATCTATTGTCCACAAGGTGCAAGTGCTTCTTACCTGCATTATGACAAGCATTCAACATTTAAGTATTAAATATTTAATGATTTACTTGCCAGCACGGTGCAGAGCAAATGTGATGGATGCGTTTCAGAGAATATTAAGCAATATTACACAGCTGTTATTGTTAACAGAACAGTTGAAACTTTAACAGAAAGTCTGACTACTGTAGCTTGTCATTTGCTCTGATATTTCAGAGAGTAGTATTGTGGTGATCATATTTAAATGAAGAGCAGCCTGTCAAACAAGATATTCCTTCTTTTATTTATTGGCTGATTATAAATAAGCAAAAGGGCGGAGTCAGCTGGGGTATACCAGGATGTGTTTAATAGGAACGGATAGCAGGGGGAATGGCAGCACATTCTTCTGCGTTCAGAGAGTTGTCAATCACAGGTCTGTATTCCAGAGTAACCTGAAACACACGTTTGACCATGTTAGCTCATACAAATGGGTGTTTTCATCCTTTATGCAGACTAACAAGACAGAATTTAAAGTGCACCTATTGTGCTATTTTAAAGGTTTCTAATTTTGTTTTGGAGGTCTCCTACAATAGGTTTACATGCATCAAAGGTCGAGAACACTTTAATTTTCTCATAATATACATTGAACATCACCTCATTTCTCAAAGAGCCTGAAAACAGTTTGTTCGAGATTCAGTCTCTCCAAAACTTACCGCAAGCTTTCTCAGCTCTGATTGGTCTACCGCTTAAAGCGCGTGTCAGAAAGATATGCTCATTACCATATCTGAATTTCAGCTCAAGAGGCTTCCTCAGCACTTGTTACACAGTAATACGAACAATGGCGTCAGTTTTTACCGTATCAATTCCAGCATGAGTCCTCATCCTTTTTAAGAGCATGCAAAGTGGATTCACGGCGCTGAAAACAGCGTCTTCTCGACATGTTGATAACACGAACCGAACTCTTCCAGTCTCAGCTACAACTTGTGTGTTTGACGGTCAAAGTAGACGTTGTTCATGAGCAGCCAATGAAGACCATAGTCTGGCATTATGCAAATTTGTTACATTGTTATGTAGGGACGTACCAGGAAGTGAGACTGGAATTGCTGATGACTCGTTTCAGCAGTTCAGAATCGATTATTTTTTAAGGAGATAATTACTTTATTTGTCATGCACTTTGATCTTTAAAAAATTTTACATTCGCAAACAGATATATATAAAAAAACTGCATGAAAGGTAATATTCGAAAAAAAGCATAACAGAGGCACTTTAAATGTGAACAAAGAAACCGAATCCATTATATATTTACCTTTCCTGTCTTGGGATCCACGTAGGACAGTGTGTGCTTCCTCCAGTGCTGTTCATAAGGCTTCCTCACTTGTCCCTGCAGGGGTTTGGAATAGTCGTACTCATCCACACGGTCCTGTAACAAGAACAGGGAAACGGAAACATTAAAAATACAAACATTATCAACACTATGATAACTACCAAGCTGCAAAACCAGATTATACATAACTGAAAGCAACAACATTCCATGTCAACGAATACACTATATACTGTACTATGCACTACATTCTATTTTGAGAGACAAGATGTACAAGTTAAAGAAAAATGTACAGAGCACAAAAATCAAAGAACTTTATCATGGCTCTGTTAATGGTACAAAATATTGTTGTCCTTAGACAAGCATGCTGGTTTCAGAAAGTTGACCTTGAAGTCTTCGCGAGCGTGAGCGCCCCGGCTCTCTTTACGGGCCTCAGCAGAGACGATTGTCTGAACTCCGTTCAACATCAGATTCTGCAGCTCCAGAGTTTCCACCAGATCAGTGTTCCACACAATGCCTAAAGACAGAAAAGATGAATTTAGTGTGCAATGCTATAAGAACCATCATACTGCAGAGATAACACAACATTTTTGTACAGTAATGAAGATTATCAAATTATCAGGAAAATTTCTAAAAGTTTCTAAACTCCCATTCTAAGTTTCAATTTAGATTAGACATTCTCATGAGCAAATAAATACACTGGCTAGTTTGGGGTCCATTTTTTTATTCTCTTATGCTGAGCAATACAGTAATTATTTTTTTTTAGAATTTTCAGCATCATTACTCCAGTCTTCAGTGTCACATGATCCTTGAGAAATCATTCTAATATGCTGATTTGCTGCTCAAAAAAACATCTCTTATTATTATCAATGTTAAAAAAAACTGCTAAATAGTTTTGTGGAAACTGTGGTAGATTTATTCAAGATTCTTTCATGAATAGAAAGTTCAAAAGAACAGCATTTATTTAAAATGATCTTTTGTCACATTATGTCTTTACTGTCACTTTTGATCAATTTAATGCATCCTTGGTGAATAAAAGTATCAATTTCTTATCTTAAAGATATTAGTGACCCCAAACTTTTGAGCTGTAGTGTATGTTCGTGTTTTTTGGAGGTATTGAAATTCTAATTGATTTAATTTCTCCTGTGCCAGTCTTCTCTGACCTCTGTCAAATGTCTTGATGTCATCCATTGACTTGTAAACAGAGTCCATCTTGTCACAACCCTCCTTCAGGACGTCTCCTGTGCGGAACACGGCAGCGTGAGTCTGCATGGTCTGAAAAAGAAAAACAGAACTTAAATTAAAATTAAAATATAATAATGACCACTGGAGATCATAAGATGAGGCTTCAAAGTCTAAACAGTCAAATTCCTATTTGATCAGTCTATAAATATTGCGTTTCTTGTAGGAATTAAAGAACTCCAGTGAGGTGACGTGCCTTCTGCATGTTGAGCCTGATTTCGGAGGTTCTGGTACTGCCGTTAGCAAAGCGGATCTTGTCCAGATTGGAGACAGATGCTTCTCCAGCATTGGGTTTCAGAGGGGAAAGCTTCTCTCCTATGTGACAGGATAAAAATATCACACAATTAAAGCAAAGGGAGATATTTTCTTTTAAAGAAATTGCTTTTTAAGGAACACAACGAACGGCTGGTAGGGACTACACGAGTTTCCTCCCGAGTTAGCGACATCACACACCATAAAATTGACATAAACCCTGCCCCTGGGAATGCGATTTATAGGTTATCATGACACAATACGCTAATGACTAGAAGATAACTACACATAAGCTACATAAATTCATCAACTAACCATTCAGAAATGTCCTGTTGCATTCTACATGTTGTCACTTCTTCTTGAGTCTTTCCATCTTTGTCTGACTCCGGTTTGAACATAAAAGGCTAAAAGTTTTTTAAATTTTCAGTGCATGTCAGAAACTCATTTGCATTCAAAGGGAAAGGCACATAAACGGTGCATTTTTGCTCATCCTCAAAAAGTGACAATTTTAACATGCTATATAAAAATATCTGTGGGGTATTTGAGCTAAAACTTCACATACACACTCTGGGGACATCAAAGACTTATTTTACATCTTGTGAAAAGGGCATTATACCACCCCTTTAATAGTTTTTAGAATATATATATAAACAAATTACTTTATAATGCCTTAAAACTCCACTCGTCTCGTGTCTAATAAAAGGCACTCATCTATTTGGAGCATTCCTTCATAATTTCTGAGTGTTGAAGCTACCTGGAGTGTTTTGGTCAGCAATAGTCAGGGCACAAGCACGTCCAAACACAACGAGATCCAGCAGTGAGTTGGCGCCCAGGCGGTTGGCACCATGCACCGATGCACAGCCGGCCTCGCCACAGGCGTACAGGCCTGGCACCACCTTATCCTCTCCGTCCTTATAGGTGATGACCTGTGAGGATTACAGAGAGGATATTAGCATTATGTTTTCATGAGTGTAAAATGGAAACAGTGACTATAACATTTGCGTTTAATTAAATTAATATTAATGTACACTTACAGTATCTTTCAAATGTTTGGGGTCACTAAAATGGTGACGGTGTGGGACAAATAACACTCCATAATTTTGTAATTAAGGATTATTACTTAAAAGTGCAGCAAGCGATTTCTTGAGAAACACAAACACACCCCTGCCTTCATTGCTTCGTCCCCAAAACGCACAAACACGCAATGCAAGAGTAAGTGTCTCTTTATCATAGCTGAAGCGAGGCAGAATAATGCTTTTTGAAAAATAAATTGAAAATGGCGAATGAACAAGGAAGAACAAAAAGTTAACATACAGCACACAAGAGAATATACAAGCAAGAGTTTGTTGTTAGTCGCCAGCAGCGCAGCAGCTCCAGACAAACAATGACACTTAAAACTGTCCTGTTACTAGAGCTAACATTATAACAACAGTATATCTTGGTTCTGTGAAAGAGCAAAAACCAATGTAACTCGTGTATAGAGCAGAAACAATGCAACCTCTGCATCCGTTTTCAGGCCTTCCCGCTCCTTTAGATCACTCCAGAGCTGGAAAGCTTTTCCAATATTAACGCGGGTCCTAAAGCTCTTGCCTGATCATAACCCTTCTTTTTCCAGGGATATTCCTATGACCTTTTCTCTTTTGTAATGTCTCTCAACCATCTCTCTGTCTACAGTCTTTCCTAAAATCTCCCTCTCGCCCCCTACTGCTGATTGGATAGAAGTGTGTTGTACTGCTCGGTCCGATCCACTTGCAACAGCGTTTCTCAGAAATCGCTTACTGCACTTTTAAGAGTTTGTTCCAATTCCTAATCTAAGATGAGCAGTAGTCAAAGTGATGGTGAAAATGGGCAGTATACCTGTCCCTTGTAGTTGGTGGGGATGCCGCCCATGTTGTAGTGGACGGTGGGTAACACTGGGATGGGCTCTTTTGTGACGTCCACTCCAGCAAAGATCATAGCGGTTTCAGAGATGCCGGGCAGGCGAGCGGCGAGCTGCTGGGGTGGAAGATGATGGAGCTGCAGGTAAACGTGGTCTTTATCTGGCCCAACACCTCTGGTGGAAACATGGTGGAAAGTAGTTCTTTTTAAGAAAGTAATCATGTACTGTCTGTGCAAGTCAAGTTAAAAAAAAAACTTGCGATTCATTAAACAAGCAGCAAAATGGTGAGACAGTTGTGGGCACAAAATAGCAGTTTATTATTATAGAAAAAATGAAGTATTTTATACCTTCCTTCTCTGATCTCAATGGTCATGGACCGTGAGACCACATCCCTAGAGGCCAAATCTTTGGCATTGGGCGCATAACGTTCCATGAACCTCTCGCCTTCACTATTGATTAAGATTCCTCCCTCTCCACGGCAACCCTCTGTGATCAGGCAACCAGCTCCATAGATACCTAAGGGGATTAGATCATAGGTCATTTAAAACCCGCCACAGGTTGGCTGAAGGCATCTGGAAGGGGATGAATATTTATAACTCAGATCATCATGTATCAACATAGGTGCATGTAAACACAGCAAAGAAATAGTATAACCATGCATGTAATAATATATAAGTACAAGCTAAATAACAGATGGACAAAACTAATGTGACATGTGAGGCATAATCAAGAAGCAACTTGAGTAAACCATTACTTCACAATCAGTGGCAAAGATTTATGATACTTTGACAGTGAAAGTAGAGAACTTTTCCAGGCTTATAAAAGAAAGAAGCTTACCTGTGGGGTGGAACTGAACAAATTCAAGATCCTGGCAGGGCAGACCCGCACGTGTCACCATGGCGTTACCGTCTCCTGTGCTCGTATGGGCTGATGTACAGCTGAAGTATGTGCGGCCATAACCACTGCAGAGAAAATTAGATAAATATCTTTATTTGCACGTTGTAAAAACTTAATAAGTACCAATAATAAGTGTATAAATAATTAAATTATAAATAAAATATTAAATTATATAAACATTACAAATAAATGATGTTTAAAATAATAATTATAGATTTGTCATTAAAAATTTTAACTATATTAAAAATTAACTATTTTAAAATTTTAATTATTAATTTGGTGAACAAACAGAACCAATCAAACTTAAAATATGCAATTAATAACAACTGTAAGAAAAAGCTTTTTGAAAAGCCTTTGAATACTCATGTTGCTGCGGTTAACTAACGCAAGAAATATTTATTAAAAAGTTCTCATTAATTAAAATAAAGTTGAAATAAAATATAATATAAATACAGGATGAATATAAGTTCACTAAAATACATAAAATTGTCAATAAATACTATAACAGTATATAAATAATACAAAAATAACACTGCTGAATGCTTGAGACAAAAAACGAGATCATTTCTCTTACCCAGTGGCAATAACTGTGTTCTTGGATCTGAAACGGTGGATGGATCCGTCCTCCATGCATAGTGCAATGACTCCCTTACACTCTCCATCCTCCATCAGCAGATCCAGGGCAAAATACTCCACAAAGTAACTGGTATCATACCTCAGAGACTAGACACCAACAGACACAATCAGACAGGGCTCAACTGGTGTTCACTATGAGTTTCAGAATCTCCCTCACCCGTCCATAGAGTGTGTGAAGAAGGGAGTGACCCGTCCTGTCTGCCACACAACAGCATCTGTGAGCCTGACCTCCTTTACCAAACTTCAGACTCTGACCTCCGAAGGCACGCTGATAGATCTTCCCGTCCTCGGTACGGCTGAATGGCATACCAAAGTTTTCCAGCTGAAAAAATATAACATCCGCTGATGAGATTGTAAGGAAATCGCAATATATATCAGTCATTCCGTAATGTTTGAGGTAAAGACAAGGAAACAGCAGGTCAATAATTAGGGCTGGGTTTCGATTCAAATTTCAAGAATCGATTCGATTCCGATTCTCAAGATCTTGAATCGATTATCATTATTCGATTCGATTCGATCCGATCTTCGAGATTTAGATAAGTGTTTTAGAAAAAAGCATTTTTTCCAGCTGTTACCTGAATTACAGGACTGTAGTTATGCAACATATTGATACTATTATTATAGACATTTAACTGCAAATTAATGGAGTATTGATGGTTGTAAAGAACAATCCCCCTTCCAGAGTGTTGATACAACTGCTTTCACAAACTTGCACTGGTGTAGACGACATAGGACGCAGAGGTATTTCAGCAGCAGTAGGCTACTAGGGCTATCGCGATTAGGCTACCCCAATCTTGTAGTACCGCACTACTGACAAGTCAAGCGCAGAGGATTGCAAGTAACCGCAGCAACCGCGATATTCACGTTTTTTTATAAGGCTAAACCCTTCTTGTTTTGAACTTCATGCATGTGTATTGAATGTTAAACAAGTTCATAATGATAACAAACAATACTGTTTATCGTGGTGATGTGTAGCCTACAGAGGCTTTGCACAGACAGTGAATGAGAGAGATCGGCAGAGCGCGTGCGATTACCTGCGTCTGTCTTTGAAGTCATGTGTATTCGTATTTCCGTGTCAAAGGAAAGCGAAATATTTGTCGTATCATCCTTCTAACTTTCACGTCACGGGTATTTACCATTAATGCGCGTCAGCAGCAGCGCTGGTCAGCATTCCACAGCGCGAGGAAGCCGCGGGAAAATAAAATCAGCGAGTCACGCATTGAAGCAATGCATTATTGGTCTCTAATAAGTGAAGCATCGGCTTCAGCGTTACCCATGCGACGCATTGCTGCTCAGCTGAGCCTTGAAAAGTGGAACTCAAAGTTAAAAAATAATTAACACATTGTTTCATTACATCTCTTTTAATGAATCAGCTTTTTTGAACGCGTTCGTTGAATGAACGGTTTAATGACTCACTCAAAGCCCATTGTCGTAACAATGTGCGCGCTGAGTGAAAGCCTTTCAATGCGCATACAGGGATCTCCCAGTCGCGGCAAGTTAAAGTTCACGGGGAAAATGTAAGCCTATTATTAAATCGATCCTCTGAGTTACAGATCGATCTTTAGAAATTAATATCAAAATCGTTTCAGAATTGGTGAATTGATTTTTTCAACACAGCCCTAATTTTTCTTATCCAATTATTCCTCGATACTTAGTAACAATAATGACAGTGACAGGTCATGTGATCATCTCTCACCTCCACCACTGCAGCAGGGGCCTGCTCGGTCATGTAATGAATGGCATCCTGGTCTCCCAGCCAATCAGATCCCTTCACTGTGTCGTAAAAGTGCCAACGCCAGTCGTCGTCCTCCATGTTTCCTAATGCAGCATTAATCCCACCCTTTTTTTAAAGGGAGACATAAACGTTAAAAATAAAAAAATAAAAAATATAGGCTGTGAGCCAATAACGATAAAATCTTTACAAAGACCATATATATATATATATATATATGTTTTATATATATATATATTTTATCTTAAAAAAGATAGGCAGTGCAATTCATAGTCATATTCCAAGGGAATATTAATTTCTTTTGTTTTTTCAAAGAGGTGTAAGAATATCAGAGGTGTCGTTTCAAAGGTTGAGCCGTGTGAACTTTAGACTTTTTGAACTGAAAATCCCTGCACAGCTCTCAGCCGTTCTAAATGACTGATTCTCATTCAGTCTCTTCCTGAGCAAAACACATTATTCTGATGCATTAGATTATAGTCTTGATATTATTCATTGTTTAAAAAAAATAAATAAACTGAAATTGTTCCTAAATTAAATATTAGCATACCCTGATTTGTAAAAACTAGCATACATCCAGATGATACATTGTTATATTGTTGCAGTATAGGGTATAGGAGACACATAATTGTTTTTTTACTAAATAATAATAATAATGAGAAACACAAGAGGAAATCTCCAAACCTGTGCGGCCACTGTGTGTGAGCGGGTGGGGAAAAGTTTGGTGACACAGGCTGTGTTGAAGCCGGCCTCCGACAGACCGAAAGCGGCACGAAGCCCTGCGCCACCGGCTCCCACCACGACAGCATCAAACTCATGGTCTACTACTGGATACTGAGTGGAGATCTGAGAGGACAAACACCCGAAACACATTGATCACACAACGCCACTCAACTATGACATCTAGTTTTGCTACTTTAACGTGATGTCTGGAATTAGATTTCAACAGAACCTTAATAGCCTGCAACGTTTGTGCATATAATTGCCAATGCCAGATCCTACATGCAAAATGAAACCTGCAGAAACCAAACTAGGAAGCAGCATAAATACTTACACCATCTGAGACTTTTGCATCTCCCTTTTTTCCATAGATGGAGAAATGCAATTTGCGGTTGCTCGCCTGGCACACTGCTGGCAGCTGGATAGAACAACAACAATGTTTAATTAGTTTTTAATTTAATTAGAATTTATTTTTAATAGTTTAAAAACTAAGCAAAATCATATCTGAGATGTTTATCTGTGTTTACATTGCTTTTTACATGCGTTACCTTCATATATTCTTGAGAACATATTTATTTATATTCATCTTTATCTCCTGTCTGTTTGAATTATTTGTTTTTATTTTTCCACCCTGTATGTATAATAAACTTAGGTTCCACTTTATTTTAAGGTGACTTACACATTACTACATGCACCTACCTACTATAGTAATAGTAAATTATGCATAATTACAAGTAACTAACCCTAACTCTATAGTGAGAACATGTAGTTAATTAATATTAATTTTAATATTACTCAGTAACTTAATTATCAGAGTAAGTAAAATGTAACTACGTCACCTTAACATAAAGTGGAACCTAAAATTATTCATAAAATCATAAATAAAATAACACATACAAATGTGTTTCATTATTAGTAACAAAACATCACTGCAATACAACACAGATGGTGACAGCATTCAAACGTAAGCAGGTGTTTATTGGTGACATAACTGCGATGTCTGATTATTGTGTTTATTTGAGCAAAATATAGGTTGAGCAGTTATATTGGAGACTTATAACATAGACCCTTTTGCTGTTCTTGTTTATGTTTATGATTATAAGGACACATATTGCCATAACACATCCACAAACTTTAACAGGTGATTGTAGCTGTCAGTCCAGTCATGTCTGTAATAACACTAGCCAGGCACAATTATTAATTCAACTTTCATTGCAGTCTGCTTTTATTCTCATACTCAATCACGAATTAAATAAAAATCATGCATTCAAACACTTCGGAAGAATTCGCGATAATAATAACATGAGCTTTCAGTATCGGATGGCTAAATGCTAACGCTGCTAGCTTGACCTTCAATAGATCTATGATTACAAAACATATACACTTCACTTCTATGAAATTACACGTTACATTAGGTTTAAAACTCTTAAGTATTACTGATAAAAGGATAAGGTCCATAAATAAAACAGTATCATATAATGCGTTCACTCATGTAACAAAGACACAGATACTATGTAACGGTGTTACCTAACACAGCAAATGATGGTTACAAAACCAACACATAACAGACTACAATATATTACAGCGTCATCTCAGTATAAAACAATTTAACTCTCGGCATGCAAAGACCAAATGCCATAACAAGAGAAAGAATGGCCAAGATATGAGAGGACTTACAGCTTTAGAAGACACAATCTTTTTGCCTAGGACACGGGAGGCAGCGCACACTGCAGCCATGTTGCTCGATTCTGTCTAAAGCGTCTATGTGTGTGTCTCTGGAGCTCGTGTATGCTGTGATGTAAGCGGTAAGGGAAGTCCGACTCTTTTCCACGAATCGGTTCTTTCGAAGAGTTAAAAAGATTTGGTGAGACTATTCCCTTACTCCACGGCGCGGCGTAGCTACTGCACTGTAATCGATCAGGGTTTTTATTTTTATAAGTTTGTAGCCCAGCTGATAAAAAGAAAAAGTCGTTGACTTTTTCGCAACATCAGCCAAATCCTCACTTCAAATACTCTTACTTTCAGCTCACTGATCGTTCGAAGCTTATTCAGTTATGGGTTCGGTCTGCTTCGTGAATGGGTCTGGCCTGTCTCTGTCAACTGTTATCATACCTACAAAAACAAACGATATTAATTTAAAATGAGTATAAATGCTTACTATATAGTGAATGATAAAACAAATCGGACATAATGTGATTTATTTATTTTGATAAATTGATTACTTAATAATAATAATAATAATAATAAACAAATAATGGAACATCATTACTTCGTAATTTCTATAACTAAAATATTTGAACATTTATCACTTAATTTAAAACGTGATTACAGTAAAGGTTGTTGTGCAGAGCATCTCAACCAACTGATTGAAGATCCTATTCAAAAGAACGAATCGGTTCGAATGATTCACGAATCGGACATCGCCTACCAGTTTCCCAGGTTCAGTGAGGACCGTACCAATAATTGTCCACGGCGGGGGGATTTGTTGTTAGCGTCATGCGGAAAACAAAGTCAAGCATGTATTTATACTGGGTGGAGTTATTTACTGTAAATGCCACTGTATATAATATAGCCTTAACACTTTAAATAAGCGATATTTTTGTCCAAGAACATTAACGCAGGTGTTAGCTTTACCATGTCATGCTAGCGACTATTTGAATCTATTTCATAACGGGGGTCAAGTCAACTTCAGGTGCTTTGAATACTTGCAAGGTAACATGGA
Organism: Siphateles boraxobius; assembly: GCF_051911475.1. NCBI lineage: Eukaryota > Metazoa > Chordata > Actinopteri > Cypriniformes > Leuciscidae > Siphateles > Siphateles boraxobius. Next base: position 5,593,372 of record NW_027508953.1, read on the forward strand.
TATTTGATGTAGTATTGCATTGCCAGCATGTATTGTGTTTGCATGATTAATGGGACGTTTTCTTTGTTAAATATAACTAGCAAAATCGCATATGCATGTCGTGGAAACAGGAAGTGTCGTATTTCAACTAGGATATGGTATTGCGCTGCCCAAATTAAATGTAAATGCTACATCAGTTTCATTATGATTGAATAAGGACAATAATGCATCATTATAAATAAAAAATGTGCATTTGGTTTACAGTATTTACAGTAGTATTTCCCTTTTCATATCATATTGACCATATGTTTGATTTAGAAGTATGTATTTATTTTTCAGCTGCAGTCCCTATGAACAACTTGAATGACCCTCAGGACTGGAATATAAGGCCAGAGAGGCAGGGTGATGGTGGTGACAGCAGTAAGTGGAACTATGCCTTCCTGGTGCCCATGCTGGGGCTCGCTGCCTTTCGTAAGTACTACACAACACTATTGCCCTTTTCTAGTGTGTATGTTTTAATTAAGTGTACTTCCATTTTTATTTTTTTATTTCTCCTGGGGATGGATTCCTAGGGTGGATCTGGTCCAAGGAGTCTCAAAAGGAAATCGAGGAGGCCAAGGTCAAGTTCGAAAAAAACGTAAAGACAATCCAGAAGGACCTGGATGTGAAGTACCGACAGACACTCTCTGAGAACCGCAGAGAAACAGTTCAGCTCGAGTTTGATCTAGAGAAAGAAAAGCAGCGGGCACATGGCTACCGTCAAGCCCTGGCATCCCAGAGTCAGCAGTTCGAGGAGGAACGTCGAGGCATGAGGTTGGAACGTGAAGCTCTAGAAAACGAGAGATCTAGATTGCGTTACGGAGGACCTGGTGGCGCCCTCTTCCACGAGGCTTTGCAAAAGGAAAAAGAGCGAGAGATGAGGTCTTCACTGGCTCTGAAGGAAGTAGAATACAGGCTGGTGGAAAGACAAAGGGCCTTTTGCAGTATGTTGGTGCCTCGTGTGAGGAGGTTGGAGATGGAGAAAGATCTTCTGGTTCGTACGGCCAAAGAGCCAATTCTTGCACATCTGGAGATGGAGGACGGTCTCAGGGATATTTTTAAGAATGATCGCAGTTGTGCAGAGTATCTCAACACAGATGAACGGAAGAATGGAAGTCTCATGTGGCTGTATCTCAGATACTGGCAGCTGCAGGTCACACTTCAAACACACCAGAGAGCTGAGGCTTCTATACTCGGGATACAGACCAAAAAGTGACATTGGTAAAACAGAAGTGAATCTATTGTAAGGGGTGTACAGTTAAAGACCCAGAACCAGATATGAAGAATGAAGACCCAGAGTCAGAATTATAAAAAATTAAAGAAAATATTTACTGAAGATAGTTTGCAGTTTCATCAGCAGAAGTCAGCTTCGAGACTCACACAGGAGTTTCATAGGCCGCCCCGCTTACAGTTACAAAGATCACAGCAGTTATACGATTTCCAAGGTCTAAGCTACGTCATTGCTTACAGGATGAATGATTCTCATTGGCTATGAAATAGATAAACACAGTAATTTTCCACACAAATACAGATAGACTGAAGCATATCTCCATCGATTATGCAGCTGAAGTTAGGCACGTCATGACCTTCCAGGTCGCAGATTTGGGTTGCTGGGCGCCAGCATGTCCAGAACAACAACTCAGTCAATCTCCAATAATGCCAGTGGTTCCTTAACCTGTAACCAAGAAGACTAACACACACACCGACACACAGCTTTTCCAAGGTTGGATTTGGCCATGCTCTCACTATAAACAGGAGAGTCCTCTCAAAACATTAAGATAATGGGTTCTTTCTCTGAAGGATAGCTAAACTTTAGTCTAACTGGAAAGAAAGCCTTTAACGAAGAAATGGCCCCTTAAACTATTGGCTTCAATGACCCCTATATGTTTTAACACATTGAAGACCTTTCTCAAACACAAAACAAGTCCCTATTTCATTTCTGGAAGCTGGGTTAAATAAGCAAGCACTGCATTCAGATATCAAATACAGACATTAAAGAATACATGAAAAGAACATTTCAGTAATCACAATGGTAACTTATATAAATAAAGTAAAATATCCAGAGAAGTCATTCAACTCATTTGATATTTAGAAGGAAAAATATTGATTAATACCTTAATTATAATCAGTCATTACATATACATTGAAGCAACAGTGGATTCCAATCCACCCCCTTCACTATATTAGTAAAATGATGTACCTGTATTTTAAATGACCTCATTGCCAATAAAGTTAATGAGATTATAAATGTTTTTTTATTGATTTATTTGTGTGAAGAGCAAATTCAAATTTGTAGTGTCAATACCATATACAGAGTAAAATACCTCATATTTTACTGTTGTAACTTGTAAACTATTTTTAGGGCTAATATCAATATTCTAATATTTAACAAAACTCATCCATACCTCGTCCATCCTATCTAAATAATGCCACTGTTGACATGATGATACCAGAAAGAGAGAAGCAGTCCATATCAGTGTGAACTTTTCATGGAGTGGATGTTATTCGGGGTGTGTAATATGGAAATCACATATTTCATTTACATTTATGCATTTAGCAGATGCTTTTATAGCGACTTACAATACAGAAACATAAACAGTGTCACAGAGCAAACAACGTACACGGTGTATTGTACAATGCCAGATTTATTAGAACGGTATGAAATGGAAAGAATAAAGTGCCACTTAAATTAAAAGTGTTTTTAAAGTGCGACTTAAAATCAAAATCCCTGACTGAATTATAAGCAATGCAATGTAAAACATTCTTTTACAAATAAAATCCGGCCAGCTCATGTTCCAATAGGGGGTGGAAATTTAAATAAGCTTTGCATTTGCAGAATAAATAGTTGAGGGTGAATAGCCATAAAAAGATTAGAGGAATAACAGCATTGTGTCCTTCAGTCTATTTTGATCTTTCAAGGCAAGCTAAATTAGTCTTACATATTACATGAAGACTTAAAATAATTTAGCTTTAAGATAAAAAAAAAAAATACAGTATGCATACCAATATGAGTTGTGTAATGACATGCTACCACATCTACTAACTTGTAGAAACATGTTGTTGCTTGCAGTGGATATTTTTTCTTCTTGAAACCAGTGAAAGCAAGTAATTTGAAGATATCATGAGCAGGTTACAATAAAAGCTGATGTACTCTTTTTAAATTTACCGGTAGTCAAAATTAATTATCTGAATGCACCTTTTGAAAGGAAATGGAGAGGATGATAAAAGATAGCTGGATCTGGCCTCTGCTGATTTCAGTGTGGCTTAGTGTTGTACCGTAAGCATTACATTATGTGTTAACATGGTTATGTTTGGCACAAAAACATAGGTTCAAATCCCATGTTTTTGTTCTAATGTTGTGTGTATAGTTTGTGTTTCTTGTACAGTTCTGCAACTATTCTTTAGACATGACAATATTTTTACAAAATGGTTCATGCAAAGGAGAATGAGAAATTAAATTGATTGTTTACGGAGAAGCATTGAGAAACACAGAAGGGAAGACAAAGCCATGGCTATGATTCATGAGACATATGCAAGACATCATTTGCAGCGAAACTGTACCTTGTGTTGCTCTAGAGAGTAGTTAACTAGCATGGCCTCCAGTGACCCTATAGCACGTCAACTCAATATAAAGGCTGATCTCATCAAGATATTCCAGCATCCGGTGCCTTCCTCAAGAGCCACAGTAAACATCTGTGTTGAATACTGGCAGAGAAAACTTAAGGGTTTACTTGAAAGTGAGCAAAAATAGAAAAGGACATTCTTGTAGGGATTATTTCAGGAAATATCAGGATATGTTTGACCCAGTGGCACTATAGTATCTTCGACACTAAATCAATTTTATTACTGTGTGGGATGTACACCCATGTCTGAATGTCCAGTATAAATTTCTGTTGAGATTAAATGTTTTATGGAACTAAACTACACCTGAATTGAACCTTTAACAATGTGGTTTAAACTATGGGAATACTGCAAAGTTGTCACGTAAATCAACAGAAGGAAAGTTGAGGTTGAACCCAAGAAAGCCAGCTTTATTTTTTGGAGAACATTCAAGAAGCAACGAGGGAACAACAGGAAACAACAAAGGCAAACTAAAAGTCCAACTAACAAAACAAGTGCACACAGACATGACATAAGGAATCTGTACTAACTAACAGCATATTTCATTATAATCAGGGGGTGTTAATTGTGTTTTTCATTTAGCAAATAATAATATTAATATAGTAATAAATAAATAAATGACTGTCTGTTCAGAATTGCCTATGTCGTTTACACTTCTTTAGTTATCCCTTGTAAGAATCATGCAATGCACATGATATTATAAACTAACATTTATTTATTTATTTGTTTGTTTGTTTGTTTATTTCATTGCAGTCGAGTGTGCTGACAAATGGGCGCAAGTCTTTTATCTAACCGTAGAGTGATATGATTGGATGACTGAATTAAATGGGCGGGGTTTATGCGTTTGATGCCACGCGCCGTAATACTCTGTCAACCTACTTTGTCAGGTAGATGTCATCATGATTTCAATAATCCGCCGATATAGTTGCAACAATTCTCTCTGTATCCTCATCTTTAATTCACGACATTTAAAGGTATGACTGTGGAGCGATCTGTGATACGTACACTATTAAATATTTAACAATGGTGACGCTTGATAACGACCTACATATGATCACGGTGATATAAGTGTTGTAGACCTACCATATCTATCTATCTATCTATCTATCTATCTATCATAGGTACTTTAACTACTTAGGGTTACTTTTTTATTTTTATTATCCATCTATTATCATCTATTATTTATATACAGAAAAATACCACCAACACTGGAGATTTTGTTGCCCCAGAACCTGCTGTCATTATTGTATGGGCCGGTGTTTTGGGCTCCTCGTTGTCAGCGGTTCTTGGCCGAGATGGACGCCAGGTTACAGTGGTCGAGAGGAATCTTAGAGAGCCGGACAGAATAGTGGGAGAATTGCTACAGCCTGGAGGATACTGTGCTCTCAAAAAATTAGGCTTGGAAAATGAGTTAAAAAAAATATTCTGAGCACTGGCCACCATTTTTCATTGTAGGCCTAGTTATAATACTGATAATAATCTTATATATATATATATATATATATATATATATATATATATAGAATCAGTAGAGGAGATAGATGCACACGTTGTGAATGGTTATATCATCCATGATGTTGAAGTAAAATGGTTGTGGAGATACCTTACTCACAAGATCATACTCAGTGTGGCCGAGCTTTCCACCATGGTCGCTTTATCATGGGTCTGCGTAAGCTGCACTGCCGGAGCCACAGTAAGACCATCATATGCATCTTACATGTTTAAAATATGGCATATAATATTGAACAAGTATTTTAAATGTTCGTTGAGTGTGAGGTTCATTGAAGGCACAGTGACATACCTTGAAGAAGAAAATGGCTGCGTCACAGGTATCCAGTACAAGGACAAACTTTCTGGAAAAATAAAAGTTAGTAAAAAGACCACATGACATGTTTAAAACATTTTGATAATGTGTCAAAAAATATTGTATGTTAACCAATAATATTAAATACTTGGGTAGCTTCAACATCATAACTTTAAGAATGAGTGAAAAGAATCATGGTATAAACAGTAGGGATTATTATTGATTACATTTGTACTAGTAGCCTAACGTCACATCTTTTGAGGATTGCTTTAACATTACAAGATTGTTAAATAGCAAAATATTTGCTGTATTTCTAAGTATTTCATTAGGATAATTGAGTCAGTAGTTAAGCTGAGTGTGTTTTGCAGAGGTTAAGTGCTCCTCCAACTGTGGTGGCAGACGGATGTTTTTCAGAATTCAGAAAGCGTTTGGGCTTGGAAAGAGGTCAGACCTGTTCCAACTTTGTAGGCTGCATAATGAAGGTACGAGGTATGACGGTGTATTGTCATAAACCTTTTACTATTTCACAACCAGTTTTATTCCATTGGTTTGTGTCCTCAGAACTCTCCTCAGTTCAAGCCCAACTATGCTGAACTAGTTCTGAGCTGCCATGGACCGGTTCTGATCTACCAGATCTCCTCCACTGACACACGCGTTATGGTGGACAGGGACGTCTCCCCAAAAACCTGAGCCAATACATGATTGAGAAGATCCATCGGCAACTGCCAGGTCTGAGAACTAATGTTATTGTAAACAAGAGCGTATTTAAAGGGATAGTTCCACCCAAAATGAAAATGTTGTCTTCATTTACTCACCCTTACGTTGTTCCAAACCTGCATGAGTTTCTTTCTTCTGCTTAACACAAAAGAAGATATTTTGAAGAATGTCTATAACCAAACAGTTGATGGACCCCATAGACTACCGTAGTATTTTTTTCCTCCATACCATGGACGTCAATGGGGTCCATCAACTGTTTGGTTACCGACATTCTTCAAAATATCTTATTTTGTGTTCAACAGAAAACAGGATTTCATTCAGGTTTGGAACAACTTGACAAAATTTCCATTTTTGGGTGAACTATCCCTTTAAAATGATCAAACAGTTGTTTCCTAAAACTAAGGTTTCAGTCCACATACATGAGAGCTGGCATAAAAATGGGGTTGATATGGATTATAGATATTTTAGCAAATTTTCTTTGCTTTGTTGTGCCCGATAGATCACTTAAAGTGGTTGTTTTTGTTGGCTGTACAAAATAACCGTCTTAAATCCATGCCAGCAAGTTTTCTGCCATCCTCACTTGTCAATAAACCAGGTAATTGCTCAATATACTGTAGATACAACATATGGTAGAGATTCAGCAGTGACAGTTTCTCATTGTAGACTTTAGTCTCTGTAAATCTATAGTACATCGATTTTATTACAAAGAATCTTTATTATTGTTGTTATTCATTTAAGTAGGTAGTGTAATTTGTTACATATAATGTCATGGACTGTTGCAACTTGCAACTGAATTATATTAAAAAAAGATCTATCTCTCCTCTTGACAGGAGTCTTGCTTCTTGGAGATGCTTATAACATGAGGCATCCTTTAACTGGCGGCGGGATGAGCGTAGCACTCAATGATGTCATGATTTGGAAAGGTCTGCTTCAGAATATTCCGGATGTCAGTGACAACGAGGCCTTGTTGCAGGTTAAAAGTCTAGGGTTTTATTCAGATAAAACAGAATTTAAAAATATTGAAACATTTTATTGATTCAAAAAAGATTTGCTCTAATGCAATTCTCTTACAGTCAGTGTATTATTATTCTACCCCATCTATATGCTAAAAAGAACTTCCACGGAAGGTGTCTCATTCATTTGTGGTGGATGTTCTAGCACAGGTACTGCATGAGTTGTTTGCTTCAAAAGATGGTAAGCATCTTCTTTTATGTTTCTGAATTATACAGTCGATACAAGATCCTATTTCCAAAATCTTGAATGGAAAACTTTCATATTTATGTTGCCACTAGAGGGAACTCTTCAACCATAAGCCAAATATTCATCTTCAAAGACTCGCCCCTTATATAATTGATTGCAATGCTGTACACCATAAACACTTGCTGATAAAAAATATAGATCGTCAAACCAGTTTAATCACTGCAATCATAATTTAATATCTTATCATAATTTGTCTCCTCCGTTTTGCAGATTCAATATTATATCTTAGAAGAGCCTTCTGTTATTTTCAGCTGGAAAGTGTGTCTCTGGGCCAGCTGGACTGCTGTCTGTGTAGGTCCAAGACTTCATTACAATCAAACAAATAGCTGTAAATGTACATAATTATTGTATGCATACTATATCTTACATCAGTGTCAATCATCAGGCTGAACCCCCGCCCCATGACACTGATTGGTCACTTCTTTGGTGTTGTGTTGTACGCAGTCTATTTCCCTCATATCTTTTCTGAATTTAAATACCTCTTTTATAGATTTTTTAGGCCTTTGTAAACTGATTGTTATTTTGTATCATATCATCAGACAAAATAATAGTTATTATTACAATGTCCCAGTTTAAAACCCTTCACTAAAATTGATATGCATTTCGGTATTTAGACTGAACATATTTTATATGTAATTATATGCATTAATATGCTTTTTACAGAATGTACATGTACTTAAAACTGTTAAATAAAGGTTCTTTTAAAGTTGGTTTCCATGATGGTGCAAAAAAAGAGAAGATTATGGCTTTAGTGACTATCATAAATACAGATCATTCTGCAAGCCCTATAAAATGTAGTTACCACAAATTTGGTCAAAATCAGGTCTTTTGTCTGCTGACAAATGGGTTTGGCTCAATTATGCTCGCATTCAGAGAAACCTGAGTGTGAAAATGGATCCAATCAATCAAAATTCAAACAAAAAACCTTTGAAGCCATTTCAGTTCCAGTGGTGCCATATTTACTGTGTTTGACATTTGTCAAACATTGTCTATCCAGTTTACAAAGCTCTCCAAGATTAAAGGTGCAAGCACATTGCTGAAATTTCAACAGAATTTCACAGGAAAAAATGTTCATTGTTCATTATCACTAGTATAGTGACGCATGAAGCACAGCTCACAGAGAAGTGACATTCAAACCATCAGTTTCTATTGGTCAGCCTGGCAAATTTACACGACTAACTTGAACATGAGCAAAATCTGCATAGGCAACTCTTACACTCTCAAGCAAAACTCCCAATAGCATGGATTCCTATTGAAATCACTGTAAAAAAGGTTTTATTGGCAATAGTGTAGCAATGCTCACATGCAGGACATCTTCAAACCAACTGAACCAGCTTTCTGTTGGTTAACTGCAAATTCACAATATCATTTGGATCCTGATGCAAAATCTGCATTGGGAATATTTTCATTCTTATGTGAAAATTTTCAGTCGTGTGAATTCCAATTGAAACTGGATTTTGCATGCACAATTACGCTGAGCAATGGTAAACGTTTCCATAATTCAAGAATTGGTCAATTTAGCAAAATGTACAAAAAATGTCTCTCTTCTTAATGCATACACACACATACACACAAAAACACCATTATTACATAGACTTTATTGTGATTAATACATTGATACATAATCTGTTAGGGATCTTTGAGGGGATTAATGACATTTCTTTGAGCTTCCACATGGCCATCAAATACTGGAAGAGCAGAAATGTGCAGGTGGCCCCAGAGGGGCGTCCCGAGTCCTTCAGCTCTACGATCTCACGGCATGCAGAGAGCATCAGACCTTCACAGCACTACGCCTGCTCTGACAACAGACGCGCACAGTCGGGTCAAATGTTTGGGCATGTTTTCAGCTGGCCATAATGACAAATTGGCATCTCTGGGCTTAAACTTCAAGTCATAATACTGCAAAAAGAGCCATTTCCCCATCAATTTTCTCTGTCTCCGCAACTTGTGTTGATGTGCCTCTTTATAAATGTTGCATTACATGCGTTCTCATCGTCGCTGTCATCCATAAGCTCTGGTTGCACCAGTCATTTCATCACCCTCGAACGCCCAGGTCACCTTATATATGGTTCCCAGGTTACCACCGACGAGATGAGCCAGCCTCAAGAGGCCGGTTAGCTGATGAAAACTCCCAGCCGACAACTTCACGTTCACATTGGATTAGCGTTAATGTCGTGTGCATATAGAAATGTTTTTTTTGGACAAATTTACAAGGAAATGTACAACTGAGATTATACTTCAAAGAAAGTAGCGCAAACCATATCACTGTAACACATAACAGCAATATGGGAAGTAGTTATGTACACAGTACACTAATAAAGGTATAAATATATAATTGCTATATGTATTTATATATGTATATATATTCCTTCAGATGCCCCCCAGAAAGGCTTCCTAAAACATGTTTCTCCTGGCGTAACTACAGCACTTCCAGATCGAAGGACTTACAGGAAAGGGCACCACACGTTAATTTGCATGTTACACCACATTTTTACAGCAACACGGTACTGAATATTACATTAAGTAGTGGTGTTTGGTTATATAGAGCCTGTGTGAGCTCACAGACAAGACAATTTAAAAACAAGGGTTTTAAGGTTAGATATTAAAAGTGCTTGAAATAGATGCAATGCTACAGGTGAAGAAGGTAGTAGGACTTAAAACCCAATGTTTTATGACTCCTGGGAAAGTCTGGGGCTACATTTCTTTTGGAAACATTCTGGAACAGCCATTAGTGCCCTTCCTTATCCTCAAGACTAGAGGACCTCAGGCAGCAAATGGGTAAAAATGTGTTCATATGAAACTTTAGTTGGGACACCAATGAAGAAGAACCCACCCATGCTGCCATTTCCAGAAATTAAGTGCAATGTACACTGTTTATCTGCTCTGCCTCTATCAGGGCTTCTTAGGAGCCAAGTGGAGGGTTTACAATCAGTGATGGGGGTCTAGTGATGTGGCCTCGTTACTTCTGTACCGAGTCTGTGAGGTGGTGGTGGTGGTGGGGGGTGTTATTCAAAGGACCATATTTCAATGTCTTGCACATAGAAGTCCTCCGTTTTCGAGAGCATTGGATTTCCAAAGGTCTTACACGAGTGAGTTCTGCCATGATAGAGGTCGCCATCCAACCACAGGCCGAATTCACCGCTAAAAGGAGAAAATAAAAAATATTAGACATTAAGTGAAGTCACTGATAAATGAAGTGTATGGCATTGGCAACTTTTTCTCTTTACATACCATCCCCCACCAAAAGCTAAGGAATCCATATCTCCTTTGATGAAGAACATATTGTCACCAGTCCATTTGAAAACCTAGAAAGGTTCAAGTTACTTAGCAATGTTAACAGTCAAGGCGGGAACAGACAATATACAAAGACATACAATAAATAAATATATACTGTATATATATACACACACCTATATATATATATATATATATATATATATATATATATATATATATATACACATGCACACACATACACTTTAAATTAAATATTAGATAGAATATAAAAATACATTGTATTACTATCAATGCCTCTAATATACGTTAATAAAACTATAGGCCTACATAACCTTCATCTACACTTAATCTATTCATGTATTCCCACCTCTAAGTCTGGACTGAAGCTGAAAACGAAGGTCTCTCCGGTGCCATAGAAGCCGTCACTGACTTTAAATGGCTCTGAAGCGAGAGCTCCAAACAGCTACCAAAAATAAGCCAAAAGATTGTTTGAATATTTGATGAACTTCATGCTGTGAAACCTATGATTTAGAGAACTACAGAATATTCACAATCTACACATACAGATTTCCGATACAATTATGTAAAACCATACACTTCAGCTAAAACCCAAAAGCTCAAGCATACCTGTCCATCACTGTCCTTGATCACCATGAGAACCGGGGAGTCCTGGCTCTGCATGGTGCGATACAGGCTCTTGATGCTCATGCCGTGTTTGGACGTGCTGAACGCCAGGGACCAGGGATAGCCGATCGTCCTGGGTGGGAGGTGCTTGGCCAGCTGGAGATTGAGGTAAAAAGTCAGAAGTGAGTATAGAAAAGCCCCCAAAAGATCAGAAAAGTACAGAAAAGGCACTTGGTAAGTAACTTTAAAGTAAAAGTAAACTAAAAAATAAGGGCCTCTGGGAGCCAATTATACAACTGAAATACCACAGGTAGACAATGAAAATGTCATGGAAATCCCATGAGCACTATCTAACAGATGAATGAGTGGTTCCTTACTCAATAGTGCATCAGAGAATAATATGATTAAGTCAACATAGACATGGACCAAAATAAACCATAGCTTGCCTTCTCGATTTGATCGGGTTGCAGCAGGTCACTGGGCTCGTTCAGACTGGGCCTGAAAGATTCGGGTTCTGGGTCGATCTTCACCATGTGTTTGGAATTCACCTCTTCCTTGGTTGTGATCTGATTAAAATAAAGAAAAAAGGACTGATAAACATAGTCCCATCATTTGCTTTCCCCAAAATTTCACAAATATTGTCTTACATTGAGAGCACAACTATGTGGTTAAGCCTCTATATTTATGGTCCGCTTTCTTTTGATCTATCTACTACAGTATATATATCTATATCTATCTATCTATCTATCTATCTGTACTGCAGGTAAATGGAATCATCAATATCAGATAACATAATCTGAGCTATCTATAATGCTATATAAATAGCACTCTCAAAGTAAGAAAACACCAGCAAAATTTTGAAATAGTATCACGTCCAGTCAAAGAGGGCATCATAAACAGTACAGCTCAATAAAAAGAAAGTCGCACTACAGGATGTGAGGAGTGAAGCTTACATCGACACACATTTATCAGGCTTTAAATCTATCTGGTAATGTGTGCTTCTACATCAGTACAACCTAACTGATGTAGACAGAGGAAGATGGATGGATGGAGAACAGCGAGATTTGGCTGGCAGGAGAATGTTAAAAAGGGTCTTACTTTGGGAAGGCTTATCTCTCAGGTTAAGGAATGAAAAGTATAACTGTAGTTAAGCTCAGGGATAAAGGTTAGCAGGAAAACAGGGTAGTTCCCCAACAGCAATGCAGACCAAGGCAAATATCCAAGGACCACATGACAATTTTCCATCCACAAACATCAGACTTTGAGCTGATATCTGTTTGTTTTTTTGTATAGTTATAACAATGTGTTCAATAAAGCCTCGCATTCTTGGATGTTTGCACTGTTTTCATGTTAGCAGGGAATATGGTTAGTAAGACCTCTTCAACACACTTTCAGGAATGGTTTTTCCTTTAAAATCAACATGAAATGACACTCACAATCCATTTTACGCCAATCATACAAGCTTGACCACTTATTTAATTCTGGCTAATGTAATAACTATTAGAAAGTCTGCATTTCCTACAACAATTACCCTCCTATAGTGACTATATAGTTAAAGGGATAGTTAACCGAAAAAATTAAAACTGTCATCAATTACTCACCCTCATGTCATTCCAAACCCATTAGACTCGCACTCAATCTTCAGAACACAAATGGTCAGGTTTATATGCTAATAAAATACTAAATTAAATCGGTTCATCATATAAAGCAATCATGTCTCCTCGGACTTCGATTAAACTGCTTGATTCTTTTGTTTTTTTTTACAATCTCTTTATGAACGTTTTGAAGCTTCAGACTTTTGGGTGAATAGACTTTCAAGGAGAGACAGAAATCTGAGATTTCATTAAAAAAAATAACTTCATTTGTGTTCTGAAGCTGAACAAAAGTTTTATGGATTTGGAAAAACATGAGGGTGAGCAAATTATGACAATTTTCATTTTTGGGTGAACTAACCCCATTTACCATCAACACAGCCTTGGTGACATCAGGGGGAAAGGTGGAGCAAATTATTATTGTTATAATTTAAAAATAAATAACTGATATAATAATATAATTTATAATGTAATTGTAAGTTATTACATTTTGATTAAAGAGTACATAAATGTCAAGATGCAGTGACGAATCAGCAACAGGACCAATTTATTAATAAATAAAATCAATTTTATTGTAATTTCATGTTGACTTTAATAGTGTGATGAATGCTGACTGAAGATTAAGTCAGAACAAGCACTGCAGTCAAATGCATCAACTTTGCGTTTGAATACTTGATGAAACCCTTCTGGAAGGGTCTCTGGGGGACAGCAAGTGTCTAATTACTATGAAACTTTATTTGCTTTATTTATTGCTTCCTCATTTTCAAGTCGTTGAAAACTCATCCTGTCATCCAGATATCCAATTTCAGTACTACTGCAGAAACTCTATCAGCCTTTAAATGTCATCTCATATAAAAACGGCTATATCTCAACTCAGGGCCAGTTTTATTATTCCACACTCCACATAAAGACCAGTGCAATCTGCTGATCAAGGGGAACAAATTCTGTAATACAGACAGTAATGCATTCTTATTTAGATCAAACAGTAGAATAGTCCTCTTTTATTCGATTTGTGAAAAATCTGATATTGGTAGATTCATACGTGATGATACTCTGACAGTAATTGTCAGTTCATGTTGTAGTTAATGTTCCTTGATCGGCAGACATGATGTGGCCTTTGTGATGGTTTGTGTGGAGTTGAGCGTGTGGCACCTGAAGACGTTTGCAGAGCGAGCGCAGGTCCTCACTCTTTAGAGCATCTATCCGCCGGTAATACTCAGTCACAGAAACTACCTAATGCACAGACAGAATAGTGGTGTAGCATGAGAAACAGCCCAACACCGAAGAATTAGTATGTGAGGGAAGAGAAGTTACGTAACACACTTCTCTTCTTCTTAAACTGATCAATTGGAAATGGAGGAAGGTACATGTTAGTAAGATCAAGACATTTACTTTCTTTGCACAACCTAAATGAGAAATCCAAAACAAAAACTGCAATATATAACCACTAAATGACTGAGAAAAACACTTTAATTCCCTCTTGACCCATGTGTGTACGCAGACAGCTGCAGTCAGGTCTCATGCGCCGTGAATCAGTTTAATCTAACAGGATTCACCTGACGAGATCAAACAGCACCATCTCAAAGACAGATCACACGTCACCGAAAAGACATCTGCAATGTCCACAGACCAGCTGCTCAGAAGTATGTCATGCCGCAAAGCAACATAAAACAGTGTTTTCAAAGCTGAAATATAGAATTTTACACTATGACATGGGTGGAACAAGAGATGTGGCAATGGGTCAGTTGTCTGCATACATTTTTTCTCTAATATATTTATTATTTTGAAGTATTATGCATTTATGAAGCATATTTGCTCTCATCTGCAATCCATTCCAGAGATATCACATAATAAAATGTAAGCATATGCATATAAAAATCACATCGCCCAGAACTCTTTGGTCCTCCTATAGATTTAAAGGAATAGTTCACTTAAAAAAATAAATATTCTGTCATCATTTACTCACCCTCAAGTTGTTTCAAACCTGTATGAATTTCTTTCTTCTGCTGAACACAACATTTTGAAGAATGTCAGTAACCAAACAGTTAATGGACCCCATTGACTTCCATAGTATTTGTTATCCTACTATCTTATTACCAACATTCTTCAAAATATCTTCCTTCCTGATTAGCAAAAGAAACAAATGTATACAGGTTGAAACAACTTGAGGGTGAGTAAATGATGACAGAATTTTCATTTTTAAGTGAACTATTCCTTTAATTTGCCCCTCATAACCAAATCCCTATCCCAGAATGGCATCCTAGAAATGCCATTGGGTTTAACTAAAGCATGCTTTAGCATATGCAATCTATGCATAGGCTACCAGGCTAACGCTCTTAACATGTTTTTGCAGCTTTCATCATAAAAACAGCCAAGTACAGTGTTCTTCTGAAGAGAAAAAAAGCTCTTCTCGTGTAACTATAATAAGGAGGTCGTATTTCGATAATGAAATCAATGTTAGTCGAAATTAATTTCGACTAATGAAAAATAACGTGTGCGTTGCTGCACAAAGAAGAAAAAAGTCTGTTCTGTTTACATCGTCACGCGTTTTCAACACAGATGTCAACAAGGTAAAATAGACTTGCGTTCAAAGCAACAAGACGCAGCGCAGCGGAAATATGTGCGTTCAGTTTACTCTCTCGTCGATTTGTTATCATGTTTGTTATAAACGTAACAACACAAAACTTTTAAAAGGCGACACTCGAAGAATTCATTTTTCTTTTGCGGAAAAAACTACCCACAATGCGGTTTGATTAATTTGTCGCAAAACTGCGGTAAACATATGATACGAACGAAACATTAACGTAACGTTAGGATAATATATAGTAAGTGCACTGTATACAACTGCATAGTATAAGTATGCTAGGCTACTGCAAAAAGTGTCTGCACTGCAGACGTTACTGTAAATCACTAAGCCTAGAAAGCTACAGAGCTTGATACATAACCACACTCCATATGCATGTCAAGTGCACTTCAGCACTCATCCACACACACAAACATTAGAACCACAGGGCTCGTTTTTTTTACCAGGCCAAAGCTGTATTTGGGCGTCAGCTGACATCCCTCCTTAATTCTTCTGGAGAAAAACATCAATTCTGGTGAAAGCCCCAAGAAATGCAGCTGTATATCCAATATTTAGTATCCACGTGGACTCACTGAGGTACAGACACTTTTAGAAGTGAACTAGAGGCTTTGTGCTGTTTATATCCCACAGGGACCAATAGGATGGCAGGGCAGCAGAAAAGCATGAACTCATGTGGCCTCCCCTCTGGCCAGCCCAGATAAGAGGCTGCACAGGGCTTGAGTCATATTTTATAAATAATAGCCAAATAGCTATCTGGAAGATATTATAAATAAAAATGCATATTTATGTAGCCTAAAAAAATGGCTTGGTGAGAGCCGGAAAAATAAAATAAAAACTATATATATATAGCTTAGCTATCAGTTAATGCATTTATGTATCTTATAGCAAATATCCTACTGAGAATCAGCTAAATAAAAAAATTAGAAAATGTTAAAGATAAGGTTTTGCTATCTGGATCGTCACTATAGGGCAATTAACTATTTTTGTCTTTATCTTCGTGGAGTTTTCACACTCTATTATCTTGACTATAATGCATAATCCACATTTATCAGTCAGATGGTCTTGCTCACTGAAGTCTATAAGTGGTTTAAGAGGGATGATGAAATGATTGTGTCCATTTGCAGACAAACACTCAATACAGAAACAGCCAAGCCAAACACACATTACAATGAAAAGACATTACATACCAGTTCATCACATCCTTTGAAAGGAAAAGATGTCATTATGAAAATAAGACACTGCAACAAGATATTAAATAGACATTGACTGGCAACAGGAACACGCATGCATTCATACTTAATGTTATTATGTGCATAAACATGGTTGAAGTGGCTGAATAGGACAAAAAATAAATAAAAAGACACACATACACACACACACGGTCCAATGCTGCTGTGAATAACAGGCTCATGTGTTCGGGAGAGAACATAAACATCACGTAAGCATATTCATGTCACATGACAACACAACTGCAACAAAAACATCAGCCTAATTATTAAAGCCACACAATACACACATTTCAATTAAAAACACATGCATGAATTAACATCAGTATTAATATTTATGACAATCAAATAAATCACATTATAAATCATTAAAATTGTAATATTTAAATATATTGCATGAATGCATGAAATACTTTCTAGTTTTTTAGTCATTAACTTAGAATTGACAATTAATAGATGATTAATCTATTTATTTATTTATATGTATTATTAGAGGTTAAGGATTTTTATCTTACAGTAGTTGTTGTTCATACCTCCCAGTCCTTGAACGTGATATCAGGCACTGGTTTGTCGTGCTCCCCGCTTTCAGCATCCTGGTTCTTTTTAACCACTACAAACCCAGGCTCTCGGGTCACTCCGCTCAGCCCTTCACCGTACACATCAGGGGTCCACTGGACAAAGAACGCATACAGGTGGTCCGACCTACAGGAAACACACACAAAATACTGTAGGTATAGGGTTTATCCTGTGTATGACAGCTTGTTTAGATTTAACACAAGATGAGTCCAGATCTTTATTCACGTTGGCATCCTAATGCTTTAAAATGAGATGTTTTCCAGTTGCCTATTAATAAAATACTGTGCGCTAATGCCCATGACGGTTTGATGTGTTTTTTACTAAATGAAAAATAAAAAGGAAGCCTATGGAGCTGAAATTAAGATATGGTAACAGGCGTTTCGTTTCAGACACATGCTGCAAGCGGTAGACCAATTACAACAGACTGGGTCAACTGACCAATCAGAGCAGAGAGTCTAGCGGAAAGGAGGGGTTTAGAGAGACTGAATCTCTAACTAACCGTTTTTAGACTAGTTGAGAAGTAGTTCTCGTCTCTTTGAGAAGTTTTTTGATAGTGGATGCATGTAAACCTAGGAGACCTCCGCAACAAAATTAGGAACCCTTTAAAATAGCACAATAGGAGCACTTTAAAAAAATTGCATGGACAAGTCATGGAAATCTGTATAGTCTCTCTACAGGATAGGATAGGACTTTTTCTAATGTTTCTTATTTTAGTCAGAAAGTGTAGGAACCTTGTGTAAAGCGCCATACATTATAATACAAATGTTTTGTATAAACAACTTGAGTGTACGGCTGCTGTATTTTTACAATTTTGTATAAAAAACTTAAAATAGGGTCCAGGGGCCTCATTTATAAACTTTGCGTACGCACAAAAGAAGGCGTACGCCGCTCTCTACGCAATAATTGGTATTTATAAAAAGCAAACTTGACGGTAAAATGTGCGGTCCTTCACGCAAGCTCTGACCCAGGCGTACGCACAAAAACGGGGGAAATGAGAAATGGCGACACCGTCGGCAGATGGAAGAAACACGTGAAAGTGTGTGAAACTGTAGACCGCTGTGTAAAATAAATGGCAATACTGCCTCTCATAAATAACACGAAGACTTCACAAAGCAAGTCTTACAATTAACAGCCTACACGAACACCCGTTTGATCGATCTGCAACAGAAATGCAAATTAACACATATTTGCAAAAAGAAAAGTGAAATATGTTCTGCAATAATATTGGCATGTTATAATTCATCCTCATACCGTAAATAAGATGGTAAACAGAACGAAATAATGTACAAAACTGATATTCTCGCCAATGTGTCCGTCTGGCGGAGCAGATATAGATGCAATTAGATAGTCAGTCAGATAGATAGATAATTAGATAGATAGATAGATAGATAGATAGATAGATAGATAGATAGATAGATAGATAGATAGATAGATAGATAGATAGATAGATAGATAGATAGATTATTTGTCCACTGGGGAAAGTTTTTTCATAGTAAAAATGTCTTTTTTTAAATGTCGGTGTCCCCCGGTGTCACACTCTGGCGATGGAGCGCTAGACGCTTTTTTGCCTCGACTTTGATGTCCGACCATTTCTTTTTTATTTCGGCCACAGTCCGAGGTTGTGAGGCTACAGCATTTACGGCGTCTGCAACCTTTTGCCACTCAAGTGCCTCTTTGGCATTAGTAATGCCCACACTGTGCCCTCCAAACAACATTTTTCTCCTCTTTTCCACCTCGCCAACGATAACTTCTGCTTCACATTGAGTGAAGTTAAGTTTTTTTGATTTCCTCTCTGTGTTTTCCATGATTTCGCAATCGATGAATATTAACTTGTGGGCGTTTCACGGACTATTTATGGGCAACTATGGGCGTGACATAAAGCCGCAAACTTCCGACGCATAAGTTGTGATTTATAAAAACAAACTTGACGGGAAAATTTGCGCACCTGCACGCAAACTCTGACCCATGCGTTCGAACGTTTTGGAGATGGAGCAGTTTGGCGACACCGATGGTGAACAGGAGTTAAATGCCTCTCACCAAGAGGCAAGATTTCACTCACCAAGCCTGAAGCAAACGTCCAACCCTTCTTAAATGTGCGCGCCAGCGAGCGCGTTGGGCCGTTTAGTGAAACCAAACTGACGCAGCCTATCTAAAACTGTAAATCTTCATTATAAGTCCTAATCATAAATACATTGCATGTTCACAATAATAGTTTAAATAAATTATAGAATGATTCAAACTATGTTTTACTTCTGATATAAACATTTAGATTAAATATGCCAATCTCATTAATGGTGTTAAACACTTAAACTACATGAAATCATTAAAGTTACAACATTTGTATATTCAATAAATATAAATATTTGTTGTGAATGCAATGCTTTTGAACACTTTTCCTCTGGCATGCTATGTTTTAATGTTTTAACTACAGAGATTAATTGCTTATCATGATAATAGCAGATTGTCTGAGAAAATAATTTTGTGCAAATAATGTACAACAAGGTCTGTCTTTTTCCATTAAAAATATAAATCAATTAAAAATACTATTTGGCCAGTGGAAAAGATTGAGAAAACCTTTATCTGAAATGTATTTTACACTATTTGATTTATTTATTCAAAAACAAGGAAAGGATAGGCTATTAAATATTTTTTTATTAATGACATCCGTATTTAAAATTTTCGTAATGTATGGTACCGTTAAACATGTTATCAAGTGGATGAATAATCATATGCAAATGATATGCAGATGAGGATATGCATAGTAAGTAAGGGGTTGTAAGCTCCATTTATGGTTGTTTCAGGGAGGAGACGCATGTGCGCACAATCTTCCGCTAACTGGGATTTATAAAGTGAATTCTGCGCAGGTTGCTGGTGTACGCACGGTTTTATGAGTCTGAATATTTTTTTGCGTACGACATTTTTGGCTTTCGGGCGCACGTACACTTTTAGTAAGGATCCTATGCAGAGTTTTATAAATGAGGCCCCAGGTCTATACTGACATCTGTAACGATCACCAGCTGGGGTGCCCCTGAGAGTCACCAGAGGGCACTCCACACCAGACTGATCACTTCACAAAACTACAATTCCCATAATGCTTCATTCCTGGGACTGATTGCACACACACCTGCACCTCATTCAGACTCTCCATATAAGCCACACTCAAACAGAAGTTCAGGGCGAAGTATTGCATTGCCACGGCCTGTAATCACTGAGCGTTTTTCCCTATCTTGCTGATCTATTTGCTGACCTTGGATTGTTATCTCACTACTGCCTGTTTGCTGCCTGTCTTGACTTGGATTCCCCTGGATTATTGTTTACTGCTGCCTGCCCTGATCTTCTGCCTGTTACCTGACTACTCTCTGTGCTTGCTCTCTGAATTCCCTGTTTCGCTGTTTCTTGACCCCTGCCTGTTTGACGTTTCTTCATTAAAAGCTGCAAATGGATCCTACTGAGTCTGCCAATTCATAACAGAATACTTCGCCACTTCAGATCCAGCAGCCGAGAAGAAACCAAGACCCACCATGGAACCACTAATCAGTCTCTTCCGCCTCAGCCAAGGTAACCGATCTATAGAGGAATATGTTGAAGAATTTAGTGAGCTCTGCCATGGGGTAGACTTGGACGATGCAGTCTTAAAGGATAGTTTCCGACATGGGCTTGAGGACATGTTAAATTATCTCATGCCTGACAACACCCCTCAATGGACTTTATGTCAATATATTGAATTTGCCCTGAGGATAAGCGGCTCATCCTTTTCTGTGGGCCCTGTGGATGAGGGTTCCCATGAACTTCTAACACCCGTTGAACCAGAGTTCTGCTACACCTCAACTGACTCCCCGGACTCTCGTTACGTCTTAGCAGAATTCCCCGAGCCCTCTACTGCTGAGGGGGCGGATCCAGAGACTGTTCAAGCCGCGTCGGCCACGTCCAGCCAGAGCTTCACGTCGGCCACGTCCAGCCAGAGCTTCACGTCGGCCACGTCCAGCCAGAGCTTCACGTCGGCCACGTCCAGCCAGAGCTTCACGTCGGCCACGTCCAGCCAGAGCTTCACGTCGGCCACGTCCAGCCAGAGCTTCACGTCGGCCACGTCCAGCCAGAGCTTCACGTCGGCCACGTCCAGCCAGAGCTTCACGTCGGCCACGTCCAGCCAGAGCTTCACGTCGGCCACGTCCAGCCAGAGCTTCACGTCGGCCACGTCCAGCCAGAGCTTCACGTCGGCCACGTCCAGCCAGAGCTTCACGTCGGCCACGTCCAGCCAGAGCTTCACGTCGGCCACGTCCAGCCAGAGCTTCACGTCGGCCACGTCCAGCCAGAGCTTCACGTCGGCCACGTCCAGCCAGAGCTTCACGTCGGCCACGTCCAGCCAGAGCTTCACGTCGGCCACGTCCAGCCAGAGCTTCACGTCGGCCACGTCCAGCCAGAGCTTCACGTCGGCCACGTCCAGCCAGAGCTTCACGTCGGCCACGTCCAGCCAGAGCTTCACGTCGGCCACGTCCAGCCAGAGCTTCACGTCGGCCACGTCCAGCCTGAGCTTCACGTCGGCCACGTCCAGTCTTCGAGCAAGAGCCAGAGCCAGTCTTCGAGCAAGAGCCAGAGCCAGTCTTCGAGCAAGAGCCAGAGCCAGTCTTCGAGCAAGAGCCAGAGCCAGTCTTCGAGCAAAAGCCAGAGCTTCCTTCGCCGCTGACGCCATCCAGCACAGAGCCCTCGCCGCTGACGCCGTCCAGCACAGAGCCTTCGCTGCTGGTCCCGTCCAGCACTGAGCCTTCGCCGCTGGTCCCGTCCAGCACTGAGCCTTCGCCGCTGGTCCCGTCCAGCACTGAGCCTTCGCCGCTGGTCCAGCCAGAGATGATCCCGGACAAGATGGCCGCCTCCGAACCGGTGTCTACGGACAAGATGGCCGCCTCCGAGCTGGTGTCTACGGACAAGATGGCCGCCTCCGAGCCGAGTCTACGGACAAGATGGCCTTCGTCACAGAGTCTGTTCCTGTTCCTGAGCCGGTGTCTGTTCCTGTACGGGAGCCAGTGTCTGTTCCTGTGTCTGTTTCTGTTTCTGAGCAGGTATCAGTTCCTAGTCCTGAGCCAGGGTCTGTTGCAGAGCAACTGATGACTGTTCCTGGGTGGATTCCTGCTCCTGTTCCGTGGCCGCCCGAAGGGAGGTCTCCGCCATGGCCACCCGAAGGGAGGTTTCCGCCCTGGCCACCTGAAGGATTGTCTCCGCCGTGGCCGCCCGATGGGTCATCACCACCGTGGCCGCCCGAGGGTTCTTCACCGCCGTGGCCCCCCGAGGGTTCTTCACCACCGTGGCCGCCCGAGGGTTCTTCTCCGCAGTGGTCTCCTGCACAGCCCGCTCCGCCCTGGCCATCCGTTTTACCGCAGTCTGCAGGTCCTTTTCCGCTCCACGGACCTGGCCCTCCATCCCGCCCCCGGATCTGCCTCCGCTCCACCTCCCTCCTGGACTGTTTTTGGAGCGTCTGGAAGCCGCTCTTTGGGGGGGGGCTATGTAACGATCACCAGCTGGGGTGCCCCTGAGAGTCACCAGAGGGCACTCCACACCAGACTGATCACTTCACAAAACTACAATTCCCATAATGCTTCATTCCTGGGACTGATTGCACACACACCTGCACCTCATTCAGACTCTCCATATAAGCCACACTCAAACAGAAGTTCAGGGCGAAGTATTGCATTGCCACGGCCTGTAATCACTGAGCGTTTTTCCCTATCTTGCTGATCTATTTGCTGACCTTGGATTGTTATCTCACTACTGCCTGTTTGCCGCCTGTCTTGACTTTGATTCCCCTGGATTATTGTTTACTGCTGCCTGCCCTGATCTTCTGCCTGTTACCTGACTACTCTCTGTGCTTGCTCTCTGAATTCCCTGTTTTGCTGTTTCTTGACTCCTGCCTGTTTGACGTTTCTTCCATTAAAAGCTGCAAATGGATCCTACTGAGTCTGCCAATTCATAACAACATCTAAATCAACCACAATGCATGTCTGTAGTCTGATATACCACTTTCCTAGATTGCTCTCCTCAATTTATAATGGTATATGTCAACAGCAACTTATAGGTGATTACGCCATGTTGACAGTGTTGAAACCCTGTCCTGTAGTCCTGCTAACAAAAGGCACTGATGTTGAGAGATAATTTACATAGAACTGCAACCATAAACACACACATACAGACATGCACAAGCTCAGACACACATAGGCCAACACACGATGACCTGGTCATGGACAGATTTGGATGAGATACATCCAGGCGGCTCATGGGACACGTGGCAAAGCTTACAGCCTAGGAGAAGTACGCAAGTACGTGTTTTTCAGAGCAGTGTTTTTCTTCACTTTGCGGTTCAGTAATGATAAAATGGACCATTGTCATATCTCAAATGGATCATGAGACTGGCCAGCAAACTGGGTCAGACAACAGTAGAGCAGTTTTTTGTGCGGTCCTTCCCATAGCCACATCTCTGATACTTAATGAGACATCTTATCCATGGATGCCACCCTGGCACGAACGCAGACTCTGTTTGTGTGAGTCTAATGGGTCAAGATGGAGGTTGTAAACCATGTGTGAACTATAGAACTCTCAAATACAAAGTTAAATCACAAAAACCAAACATGCAAAATAAACACCATAGGTCAAATGAGCGGAAATGTCAGAAGACTAAACAAAGTCAAACAGACACAGGGTGAAATTACGCTTCTTCACACATCACAGAAAGCAAACGTTTTGCAGTCCAAAGCAATTTTTCAAACGTCATATTCGATTTTCTTTTATGATCATAAATATGGCATCACATTACAGACTCATCTGTTCGAGATGATGTAGTTTTAGAGAATTATATTGATTTATTGCTCCAGGAAAAACATTGATCCATGCATAATTCAGTTTGGAGATGAAAACACACATATGCAGCATGCAAATCTCTCTTAATTCTGTCTGACTGTGGCTGAATAGCTGTATTATACAAAAGTAACAGATTCTGTGATGGATTACATAAGGCTTTGCTTTTGCACATTCAGATTAGTAGGTCAGGTAATTAGCCTCAGTCATTTCTAGTGTCACCAGATAGATCTCATTCCCAGAAAGACTAAATACTGACACAGGATAAACTAGAAGATTCATGTAGTTAGATTCTTAATCATAAGCTCAAGCTAACCCTCATGCCATGTCATCTTAAACATATTATTCTTATATTTTTATATAAAAGAGCTGCTATGCATAGACTCCCTGCCCACGTCACCAAGTCCATTTATTGAAACCATCGCTTTTTGTTTTGACATCACATGTAAAAAGTTTAGCCAATATGTAAAGAGGTTTCAAGGAGGACTTACAAGTAAAGCAGCAAAAACAATCCATTTAGGATCATAGACAGGGTGAAAAAACGATAACCGCAAAACTAAATCACTGTTTTTTTGTGCATGAAAATACACTCATATAAGTGGACTTCAAAAGTTTGGGGTTGTTAAGATTGGTCAATAATTTTTTGAACGAAGTCTCTTATGTTCACCATGGCTGCATTTATTTGATCAAAAATATTGTGACGTATTATTACAATTTAAAACTCAATTCTTCCGTGTCACATGATCCTTCAGAAATCCTTTTAATATCCTGATTTGGTGCTTTTTTAAACATTTTTATTATTATCAATGTTTGAAAACTTTCACCTTTATTTCTGGCACTTTAAAAAAAATGCAGATTGTTTCAAAACAGCTTTACAGTAATATACAGTAATGTATTCATTACATCATGTATTCATTACTTAAATGAGGTTATTTTTTCTGTCTTAAATTAAAACATTGTTTAAATTAATGCATTATTAGCGAACCACATGATTTGTATAATGTACATTTCTGAAAACCATAACTTGGACACAGTCACCTCTGATAACAGATCACTCTAAATTGTAATGTAGACATGCATTTTCTGTTAAGCTGCCTTAAAACAATATGTATTGTGAAAAGCGCTATACAAATAAATGTGAATTGAATTGAAAATGATGATTCAATGATGCAAAAATAATTAAATTCTGCAGTAAAGCAGCTCTAAAAAGATAATAGTACACAGTCATTATTCAACTGAAATCAGATCAGTGCTGATTCAGTTCCGTTCAATAACTGTGTAAAGATCATCAAATATGAAATTAATTCAATTCAGTTCTGCAGAAAACAGTGGTGTCATCATCATCCAGCTCAGTTCAGTTCTCATCCAATACTGTCAGTGAAGTCAAATCAATAATATTGCTGAATACTAAGTGTCCCCAACTAAGCAAGCCAGAGGCGACAGTGGCAAGGAACCCAAACTCCATCATTTGACAGAAATGGAGAAAAAAACCTTGGGAGAAACCAGGGGCGGAGTTACGGATGGGCATGGGTGGGCCGAATGATTGTGATTTTGCTTAGTAAGTGATGTAGCTTTATAGTGGACTCTCTCCTCTCCTGATTTGTTCTTTGTTTAAATTTTTCCACGTTGTGGCATGTGTCATGAATGCAGGGATCGGTCTATCAATTTCTTTTCTACCAAAATGAGGCTGGTTGTAAAACATGGGGTGATGCAAATTATTCCGGCCCACCCATCATCCATTTTTTGTAGAATGTTTTAAAAAACATACTACACCTGAGTCTGGAGCAGTAAATGTGTAAACAATTCCATTTTAGCAGAACAGGAAGGTGACATTTAAAGTGGAGTGCAGCCAAACTGGGAATAGCACTGACCTCTCAGAAGGAACAGCGAACCAGTACTCGTGTTTCCTGTCTCTTTGGGCGTACTGCAGCATGGAGGCACTCGCGTGGGAAACAAAGGTCTTCCGCATGGCTCTGCCAACACGCAGACACAGGAACTTGTGCGACTTGGACTTCTCCTTGCCTTTGGGCAACGGCACAACTGGGACAGGAAACAAACAGCACAACTGCACCTGTTTTTCATAGTCATCTCAGCGTGTAAAACTAAAACATGAATCTTGCATCCCATTTTAATGAATCTATATTGTAGCATATTTATGTACGCTGGATGCAGCATATGCTAAATAAGATGTCATGTTAGAGTTAGCTGATGTTATTAGAGTGCTGGAGAGAAATAAATAAATGGAGCAGATTAAATCTGTGGATCTCCCGCAAGATTAACTGAAAATGTATCTTTCAGCATATTTTTCAGCCACATCCTCATTAGACTGCAGCAGTGATACAGCAGGATCAAATGGAGGCTGACACTTCAATATATTTGTTAGTTATGTTATGTCATCAAGGATTGAATGTCTTTTATATAAGCAATAGCCTTGGGGAGAGAGAGCTACAATAAGAAGTAAGCTTAAAGTCAACATGAAACATTGCAACTCATTTTTACTTGCATTTTTTGTTAGAAATTCAGAGTAAAAAAAAAATATTATTCCTTTATGAAACACCACTGGCACCCATTTTTTGGGTGCCAGTTTTTCTCACTGCTTTTCAGATTTATCGCTACATGCTATTTTTGCTGTAGCCTTAAGAGATGCACTGAAACTTTATAATATATTTATAAAACCATACTTTGTTACATGTTTAATAAATATAATAATAATAAAAAAATATAAAATATATATATATATACATATATCACTATATATAGACCATATTTTAATGACCGAATATAAATAATGATTATTGGAGGAACATTGTTAACTGATGAATCAGGTACAAATTTAACTGATGAATCAGATACAAATAAGATCATGTAATGGTGTCAAATTTGATTTCATGTTGACTTTAACACATGTGCTAACAGTAGGTTACCTTCCTCTGTACTCTGTCTCTCATCTGCTCCAAGCTCAACAGCTGCTGTGAAATCATTGGACATCTTTTGTTCTCCTTCCTTCATATCACTGGTCGACTGCATAGTCTGAGCTTCCACGCTCTTCTGTGACTCATGGGCTTTTGCAAAATCCTCAACAGCCTCAGTGTCCGAACAAAGCGACTCAGATGTGGTGCGTGACGTGGCCACATCTGCAGGTTGGTCCCTCATTACATTCTCCAGAACGTTCTCAGACAGCACCTCATTGGATAAACCTGTGGCATTCAGACTCTGCTCAATGCCACTATCCCTCCATCCTCTTCCCACCGTTCCTGTATTTGGTACAGCTTCTTTTACATCATTCTTGTCAGCCATTGAAGATTCTTCAGTGGTTGTGGCGGCCTGGTTGATGGTTTGCACAGATTCAGAAGACGCACCAGAGGACTTTATCTGCTGCAGCTCGTCGGAAGATGTTGCAAGGGGATCATCACGGACTGGAGAAAGTTCTGACTCGGTGAAAACGTCTTCAGATAGAGAAGCTTCCGTGCTGCGAGGGGCCGTGCTGGTACTGTCGTTGCCCGTCTCGCGGATTCGGTGTGCCGCATCGCCTGCATTGAGACGTGGTGCCCTCTTGAGATGGCTTACCTCAGGTATTGAAGGCTCAAGCTCTAGATCTCTGCGTCGACAAAAAAAAAAAAACATGACACATTGCTATATGACTTGCATTTTCCCGCTAATGTGATCAAAGTGGTTGTTATCATGTTGCTATGCGGTTGCTAGAGTAATCTAGGGGGTTGGTAGGGTGTTGTCTGATCATATAGGACCAATCATCATATCTGTAGCAAAAATGATGTACAAGTGTCGCTTAAGTAACTTACGGTGGCACGAGCTCTCGGACCCTGATGTCGGTGATCTCCCGGCACATGGCTGCGGACTGCACCTCCTCCAGCGGGCACATGATCCCGTACTCCTCACATCCTCGCTCCTGCACCAGACGGTCCAACTTATGAGGGTCAAACATGACGTTGTTTGGGGTTACCAGCAGCACACCACTTACTATACCCTAAAAGATTGAGAACAGAGGAGAAAGATGGCAATGAAAAATCAGTAGACCATACACTACTCTTTTACATGTCCAGACCTGATCATCACAGTAAAGATCAGTAGGCGACATACTGTTATTGTATATTGATTATTCTGGCCACAAACCATCCACTTAGACAGGAAGAGATCAACATGAAATGCAACTGAAGTTTTGGATTTGGTTTTCATGTACTGTTTAGGGGTAAATCTGAAATCAGTGATACCACAATAACAGGTCAGAATGGAAAATGTAGCCTATATGCATGATTGCTCAGAAAATACTGTAAAAATTTGTGAAAATGTTTGTAGACTTTGTGATCATAATTTCTGTCCGTCCAAAAGTAACAAGTACCATATATTTCACAGACATAATCAGAGGAATATGTATTTATTTATTTTGCAATGTTATTCATTTTAATACATTTTTAAATTTTCAGTACACAATGCCAAGTACACATGCTAGAGCAGAAATTGAATTTTTTATAAATAAAATGTATTTATCTAAATATTTACATCCATACAGAAGTAAATGTTCAGAAATATACAAGAACATTAATACATTAAAAGTTCAGCAAAAAAATATACATACACACACATACACATTTATATATATATATATATATATATATATATATGTATACTGTACACACACACACACACACACACACACACTTATATTTATTTATGTTTTTCCTGAACATACACACTACTTTTCAAAAGTTTGGTAAGATTTTCAAATTTTTACATTTCCTTCTCTTTATCAATGGTAAAAACAGTTGTGCTGCTTAATATTTTTGTGGAAACTGTGACACATTTTTGTTCAGGATTCTTTGATGAATATGCACAGCGTTTGAAATTTAAATCTTTTGTAACAATGTTAAAGTCTTTACAGTCTCTTTTGATCAATTTAATGCAAATTTAATTTCAATTGGGTATTAAGTTCTCAAATTTAAAATAAATAATTCTATAAACGGTCTCTAAACTTCTGAATGGTAGTGCATATATTTCTAATACGTACCTCGAACAAACAAATGTGGCAAATTTGTGTAAATCCAGTGACTAGTAATAATCTGTGCGCCTGACTAACAGAGTCTGTACACAGAAATCACTCACCTTGCCATCTGTGATGTATTTGCAGTTCATTTTAAGGAACTTTTCCGTAAGAGCCTCTTCTTCCTCGGAGGTGGATGACACCACTCTGGCTGGTCGAGGGGGCCCGTGACATGTGCTGTGTCTCCGGTGGACATCATCTGAGTCCTGGTGGGATGAAGATGGTGTGAGAAACAGCTCAATCAGTGGTAGCCCTCGCCACATCACACTGAATGTGGCCCAACCTTGAGCTCAAGGTACGTCCTCTAACACCCACATCCACATATAAACACACACACACACACACACACACATACACAGTCATCATAACAAGGAGGCTTGGAAATAACAACCCATTAAGGCATATTGGCAGATCCCTTGAGGGCTCTCTGCTATAAGAAGGCTGACAGGCGGAAACCAAGGAGACTGAGGCAGGTTTCCTAACATGATGCTGCACCGGTTGAGCGACTGTCAGCATCTTTGTGTGTTTGTATGTGTGTGAGCTCATTATAGGACAAGAAAAAGAAAAACTACAAAATTTCACATGCATTGCAGCAGAATCCTGAGCTGATACTCTTGGGTTTGAGTTAGAATCGCAAATACGGAACACTTGTTTGACTCCTCGGTTAATATATTTCAACTTCTCACACAAAGAGCCCTGTGAAACACGAGCACACTGCAACCTCTTATACTTGACAAACAAACATCACTTGCTCATTTAACACTAATGAAAGAAAACCAGGTTGTTTACTGGAGTTCACAACCAAGCAAGTGATGCACACGTAGAAACTGCATTTTTATTTAAGTAGCCTACTAACTGCATATATAAAACTAAATTTGGCCCTTAACAGTAAACATAACCAGCAAATAATGCTCATATGTAAAACTGCAACTGATAGGCCATGATGGGCCAACACATGAATATTACATGTGTACAGACTGTAGACAAGTATAGAAATGTATGGCTGCTGTGACTGACTGCACAGTTTAGATGCACTCCACTGTGTATGAATAATCAGCTTGAAGAAATGCAAAAGCCAGCACAGAGTAACATGAATATTGCATGAATTCATGTGTTTTCATGTAATCTGATGGCAATGTAACAGTCAATTCCCCTAGCTATTAAAATTACAGGGATATGCATGCTCATCCTTATTCGTGAGATGCATGTCGATACATGAATACATTTGAAGTTAAAATAAGCGTGTGCATGTGCTTGCTTTATCCATTGATGACTCACGAGGAAATGCAATCATATACCCCTGAATCTCAGGCACTGGGCAGCAGGACCAGTAAATCCATGACCATATGGAGCCGGAACTACACACAGAGTCACACACTAATCCAACAGAGGTGACACAATCCATTTGGCAACCTCAAAATGGCAGTCCAGGACATAAATTTGACCCTTATAGCACACGAGGACAGATGAGAGCTTAAAAGTAGCCATGGTGATCTTTCCGAGATATCTTCCTTCTTATTTGTCATCCAGAATCACCAACTAGGGACAAACATAGCTGGAAGGAATGCCGTTTGTCTGAATACAACAATTACTGGAATCTCCGGCTTCATAACAGGAATAACAGCTGTCCCCAAAAGGGAAATTCATCGCCACCCCCTTGTGGACACAAAACCATCTGACCCTGAGATTAAAGAAATAGTCCACCCAAACTCAACATCATGATGTTTGTATTGTAACATGCATGATATATTTTAAGGAATATCTTTTAAGAACTTGCTGGTTATTTTTTCCCCCCATAGATTCATAATTGATGGGAATGGAGTTTCAAACACACACGCATAAACTCTTACGCATTAGTTGTGTATTATACAGTAGGTCAAGTCTAGAATTTTTAAAGGGGTGGCAAAAAATACGTAAAAAAACAGAAATATGTATATGAAAGCAGGTCTTTAAAATGTCTGAAGCATGTAAAGGAGTTTGGCCACTGATTTGGATCTCTTGTCCGATTTGATTTGACAGGCTTAGCTACTACAAATTAAAAAGCTGGTTGAAGTAAATGGAAAATAATTGAATTGATGTAAAAATGCAAGCTATGCAAAATGATAGTCCATGGCACTTCTATTTTACTTTACATGGTCTATTGCATAAATGTAGACATATAGCATTAGTGTGAAATGATCCAAGCAGTTTTACTTAATAACTTGCTATTTTTTCAGCTGAGTAAGTCTGCATATTATACTGAACAGCCCTTAATGAAACTCAGCTTATTACATGGATTATTAAATTTCCCCATTCCAAATCATGGCAAAATATGCTTATACACCACAATGAGCTAAAAGATCGTTGGACTTCACAATAGAAAGGTACATAAAACAATGCATGCTTAAGGGGCAAAAAGCATATGGGGTGAACAATATAAAAAGCGATTCTTGCTTGAGTAGTTGTACGAACTGATCAGACCTTGGCAAGCAAAATAATTTAATCATATATTAAAACAACGATAAAGGACGAGTATAAGCCTGTCCTCTGGCTATGCGATCCCCCAGGAAGCTGTGGATGAAGATTGAGGTGGCACTTACTGTGGTGGTCTTCTCGTGATCAGCCTCTGAAGAGGTGGGGGAGAGGGGGCTGATGGGACTGAGCGAGGGAGAGCTTTCTGCACTGGAGATGTATCCCGGGTCAGGGACATACAGCACCTGAAGAGCAAGACACACTCAGAATTTACATTTATATCATCTCACATGCAAACAGCAATGGCTTTTAGCCAAGTACAATGAATGAAATCAGTGAATTGAAACAAGCAGACAGCTAGCTTGATCTCCAACAAAACCAAATGACAAAGGAAAGCAGAGAGCATGAATTGCCATTCAAATCTCAGATTACTGAACAAATAGAATGTTTATTCTTTTACAAAAGCCGTAGTTTTTTTTTCCGGGACATTTTCCCCGTTTTAAATGGTTTCAGTTCTTACCCTGAGGATCACGATATCTCTGCTCATTAATTTCAAACTGTGGAGGCACCAAGATGAATTTGCTACTTTAAAGGGATAGTTCACACAAAAATAAAAATTCTGCCATCATTTACTCACCCGCAAGTTGTTCCTAACCTGTATGAATTTCTTTCTTCTGCTGGACAGAAAAGAAGATATTTTGAAGAATGTTGGTAACCAAACAGTTGATTTCCATTGTATTTTTTTTACATAAAATGGAAGCCAATAGGGCCCATCGACTGTTTGGTTACAGTCAATCTTTGGAACAACTTGAGGGTGAGAAAATTATTAAAGAATTTTCATTTTTGGGTGAACTATCCCTTTAAGAAGGCATTTGAAATTTTCTATGTGCCACATTTTTTACCGTACTCTAACTATACTAGATACTGGAAAAAGCAATTGACTGGAAGAGAGCTCAGCTGGACATAGAGACCATCTGCTCTGAAAATTACTACACCATACAGTACCTTGCCAGGAACCACAGCGCGAGAGAAGAGTTTGTTGAGCTGGACGAGCTCGTTTGGAGTCGTGTCAAACTTCAACGCAATGCTGTTGAGTGTGTCCCGAGACTCCACCTAGGCACACAAAAACAAAAGTTAGATATTTTCTTAGCTAATAAAGTTCTAAAATGAAGACATCAGCTTCCGAGTAACATGGTTGACTAAGCATTTGAATCTGTCGGAACAGCAAATCAAGGCCCCAGTGAAAACCATCCAATGCAGACATCCACCTGTAACAGAATGCATCATCTAAAATTACTGTTCCCTTTGTCTCCTATCCATCTGAAAAAAATTCTTCCAGTTTCATCTAGTATGTAGCATATGTAAAATACGCAATAAAAAAAGAAAAGAAAAGGGGGAAAAAAACCCTGTAAAAGTCCAAACAAAATAAACTCACAGCTAAAATGTGATTTTCAGTGTTGGAGAAAATTACTTTGTAATTTGGAGAAAAGTAATGTATTGCAGTATTGCGTTACTCCCTTAAAAAGTAAATAATTTCGTTACTTATTTACTTTTTTAGAAAAGTAACGTGTTACGTTACTTTTGTGTTACTTTTTTTCACCTGGGCTGGGCTTGTTTTTTATAACGAAAAAGTTATATTTGTTGGCAAATGTAAAGACCCTTTCACACCAAAAGTGAAATAATAAGCCTCAGGCTGAAGGAAATGAATTCACGCGTGTACAGTAGAGGGCGCAGCTCAAGCAAACCTTTCAGCTGTGCTGACATTCTGGATAACGGAAGAGTAGGATGCAGGAGAAAGAAGTTTAACACTTACTTTACCAATAAAAACAAAAAAATCCTAAGTCATTTTTGCTTATAGTTTAACTGATTCATTGAAGGTCAGAAGCAAGTTAATAAAGTGAGATTAAATGTATAAAAATGTATGTTTTATTTAACATATTTAGTTATTGGAGGTTTGCAAAGTATTCTGATTCTGCATTTCACAGATTTTATTCATTTTGAGGAATATTGAATATTTTTTGAGTGCAAGTGAGATGAGTAAATGCATGCACACATTTAGTCTAGAACTACAATAAGCATCATGTTTACACACAACGCCTCTGCACTTCGATTTTTCTCAACATGAGGACAATGTTGGGACATGGGGACAACAGCTGTCAGTCAATAAATGGAAAACAAAGTAACTTGTAGTAATGCATTACTAGATACTTGAAAAAGTAATCTGATTACATAACTCAAGTTACTTGTAATGAGTTACTCCCAACACTGAAGATTTTGTCCATTTAAACCTAATGCTTATGTCCAAAAACATAGTGAGATACATAACTGAACAGTTTTTATATAAGCTCTAACTCACCAGGTGTTAAATCAATATCTTTCAAACTTGTTTAGAAGCACATGGTTTGATTGTGGCTGAAGCCAGAGCTTTAACCTTCTCTCAACATACAATATCTGTCCTTCAATGCCATGGGGAGATGAATGCAAATAGCATTCAAGAATCTCTGAATCTCTAAATGTCAGGTTGAAAACACACAAAGAGAGCACAGAGGGACATCTGGGCTGGCTTCATGATGACCACTGAGTCTGAAAAGCTTTAAAAATATCTCGCCACAAAAGACGCACAAAGACAAATGATTTGATGAAACATTATGGAATCCTAACATCTATAGAAATTACATATCATAAAAAAATTATTCAGTGAATTCAGTCATTATCTCGAGACACATTATAATTAAGCACATTCAGAATGCATGACGAATGGGTGTGTTTACTGCAATGGCGACAGTGAGCAATTCATCCTCTGGTGGCTCCTTGCAGTTGCAAGATGTGACATTTGTATGTTTTGATAAATCCCCAGGTGGCAGGATCTCAGATCACCGGATCACTGTCACCTGATCCAAATCATTGATTCTCATTGGGTATCGATTACAGTCCAACAGCCGGACATAAATAATTGAGAGCCATCTCTCTCCGTCTGCATTCAATTTATCCTTTAGAGGCATCCTTCACTGAGTCTCACACACATTTGCATATTATATACTGTATGAATATATATATATATCTGTGTGTGTGTTTTTGTGTGTGTGTGTGTGTCCGTGTGTGTGTCCCCGTGTGTGTGTGTGTGTGTCCGTGTGTGTAATGTGGCACTGAAAGCCAGAGTAATGAGTGCTGTAAATTTACCTTTCCTCTTTTAAAATATATAATAATATTTCACACTATTAGTTTTTACTGTATTTTTCCATAAAAAAATGCAGCCTTGATGAGAAAAAGAGACATGAAACATGAAAAACAAATCATTATTTTTCCAATCTACACACACACACACCACACACACACACACACACACACACACACACACACACACACACACACACACACACACACACACACACACACACACACACACACACACACACACACACACACACAAACACACACACACACAAACATACACACAAACAAACATATACAAGGTGAAAATAATAAAGTTTCATATAGTCTGGATGTAATACACTGTCTATTTCAAAAGATATCTTACAGTTCTTCATCAAATCTTCTATCCTCGTGCAAACCCCACTTCCAATATCTGCTATGGAATGAAAACTCATATGAGGTACATGGATCTCATCACTACCTGAGGAATGAAGTACAGTCGCTGTGTAGCTCTAAGAGCATTGACTAATTAAGCCCATCAATCTCTGTGGTCACAGGGCCACAAATCACTATGATTGGTTAGTGTGGATATTAGGGTGTGCAATTACACAGGGGAAGTGTACAGTTTCACAACACTGACAATAAGAAAGAGAAAGGTGGGGGCTTGCTTACAAAACAGAAACAGTTCCAGATAAAAAAATTCAGGAAATTATTTTTAATAACTTAATAGCAGTTTCATGTCAACTTTTTCATATATAGAAAAGGCAGACATCGATATCAACCCCAAGTATTTGGGATGTAACTTGCACTGCACCATTTGTGCTAAAGACATGAATGAGACTATCATTTTTGAGGCGAAGCTTTTACTTTCTCAAGTGATCAGACGATTTTCCCCTGATGGGTGATAAAATGCACAAAACAATCCCAAAAATGGGACCCAAGCCTGGAGAGAGAATATCATAGAAAATTTGTGGTGGACTCTTTTGACCTGCACTAATAAACACCTAGCAACCACCCTGCTTGCCTTAGCAACAGCAGAGCAACACCTTGTAAAACACACACAATTCATTAGGCGTCGTAGCAGCTAGCTTTGCAAGGGTACCACTCACATTTCTTTTACTCTAGAAAATGCAAAAATCTACTTTTGACACTGATATTATAAAATGTATACTACTTGCATGA
This sequence comes from Siphateles boraxobius, assembly GCF_051911475.1. NCBI lineage: Eukaryota > Metazoa > Chordata > Actinopteri > Cypriniformes > Leuciscidae > Siphateles > Siphateles boraxobius. The sequence continues at coordinate 5,629,316 of NW_027508953.1, forward strand.
CTAGTAGCTCAAACTTAACATGCTTTAAGTAAAATCAGACATTAAAACCTTTTAACATGCAGTAAAATGGTTGAAAAAATCCATCCTGATTCCAGGGTTATTATCGTTAACTAAAACTATTAAAAAAATTATATTATATAGAAATATTGCCTTGACAACTGAAATTTAAACAGTTGAAACAATAAATTGATTATCTGGAAATAATAATTAAAAAAACTAAAACTGAAAATAAAATATGAATATAAAAATACAATAAAAATCTAAATATTAATATTTAAAAAAGAACAAAAAAATATTACAATAAATTACAAAAAAATGAAACGTAAAATTAAAACGAAAAGTGGAAATAAAAAAATAAAAGATAATGCAAAATATTAATAAAAACTATAACGGAAACAATACAAAAGGGAAATAAATAATACTAAAATAACACTGGTCATAATATTATTTTATTAGTTTAATCAGATCAATGCTATAATTGATATAAAATAAACGACATTTACAACATAAAATAATAATAATAATAAACTACACATAAACATACAAAATAATTTTTTTTTGTAAAATTAAAAAAATAAAAGAATCCCTGTGCTGTATGTACACACACAGACTTTGTAAATAAATCTCTGTTCCGTGCACATTAAGGTTTGTCCAAAAGGCAGCAGACTGACAGAAGCACCAGTGAACTGCCACCCCGTCTCCCAGCATCCCCGGCAATGCCACTGTTACCATGGAGAAAGTCACCACCTGATTTGAGGTCATCTCAAGAGCATATGGAAAAGCTCTCTCTCGCTTTCTCTTTCTCAAATCGTTTAAAATGAGAAAGGCAGGAGAAAGGCATGTTTCTGAACAGACCTTAAATGCTCAAATAATAAGATGTCCCACAATCCCCTAACATAGCCATTTTATTACACGCTTTACATATTTTCCTTTCACAACACCTTGTTTCACTGCTGCAAATGGACAGCATGTAAACTACTGTACCATGAAAAACAGCAATTAAAGTCATTCCTGCAGAACATAGCCTACTGTACGAACAGCACTGCAGCGGGAATGAATCATACCTGAAGAGCACGCTCACATTTCCATCCCAAACATAATTACATACATGCGGCTGTGTGTACACACATTCATCCTTAGTCAAGCGGACACACACACACACCGGTGCATTATGTAAACAGAGCCACCTGGATCAGACAGACAACACCTACTACTCACCACATACTCCATGGTGCCTTTGGGCCTCTGGAAGGATATCCTCCGGACATCTTTCCTCTCCAGCGCACTCTTTTTCTGCCCGGTGTCTGAAAGTAAACGAGGGAGAGTTTGGGTTACGCTAGTCATGGTCCTCCTCTCTCTTCTCATCTCCTCTACACTCCTTACGGTCTGTCCCCCCCCCACCACCACCACCCCTCATCCGTTAGCATCAACCGCGGAGCGACAGAGAGAGAGAGGAGGCTTCTTAGTCCGCCAGCCCACAGACAAACACACACACACACACACACACACAGGGGAGTGGCTCTCGGCTATCACTGTGTGCTTGGATACACCTCTCCAGCCTCGGTCCACTGAGACGTATGACCCGGTCTGTGAGTCTAAGTTTCCCGGTGACACGAAAACGCCATTAAACGGAGGAGATGTTTTGTGAATGGGTTATAAATGTCATTTTTATGAGCATACTTATGCAGGGATCAATGCACTATGCCGGCTGATACCATATGTGAACGTCTGTGAGTTTATAGAGCAGAAGATTTGATTCTGCTATTTGGACCTGCCTAATAAAATAAACTACACTTGCATTTGGGTGATTTGTGTTCGGATGATTCAAAACTCCACTTAACGACATTTAAAAGAATTGATATTGTGAAAATCTTCATAAAATGTAAAAAATATACCAAATATACCAAAAAGTATAATCAAATTGGCTGTATAAAACATTATTTTGATGAGTTAAAGTAATGGGAAAACATGTTGTCATGACATATTGATCTTATTTTTTACAGTAAAGTTTATCATTTTTTTCCGAAAAACCACAATGCTGTGGTTCCTCGTTAGTTTTCTGTATAATGTAGGCTATTAAAACAAAATGTAAAATAATGTAAAAGTAAAATAATGTAATAAAATAAAACATGCCTATTCCTTGCCTAATACTACAACACTACAACTAAAATGCATCATAAAAGCATGTATTATCACAAGTTCTAAACTATGAAACTCTTAAAAAAATGTGTTATTTCCGATTAAACTGTAATTTTGGTAAATTCCAAAAAAAATAACAAAAATGTAATTTTATATTTTTTATAGCTAAAATAAACTAATTCGGCTTACATGGCTGAAAATGGCCATAGTTGAAGAAATGCTAATATATCTATAACAAAACAAAGCTCAGTTACAGAATAAACATTATAGCTTTTACAAAACAAGAACCTGTCATTAAAACTGAACAAATCCCATTAACCTGTATCTGTTAATTTATTAAATATTGATGATTAAAATATTTGATTGTGTCTACTACACCAATCCCACAGATTTGGTCAAAAAGGCAGTGCAAAAAATTTAAACAAAGTCATTAATGATATACTAATAAACACCCTGCATGGCTGTACAATGTAAAAAAATGTATTTGGGCTCTTTTCAAATTGAATATATTTTAAAATTTAATTTACTACTGTGATGCAGAGCTGAGTTTTCAGCATCATTACTCCAGTTTTCAGTGTCACATGATCCTTCAGAAATCCTTCTAATATAATGATGTGCTGTAAAAATGTAAGTCTTTGCGGTCAATTTTGATTCATTTAATGCATCCTTGTTGAATGAAAAAAAAAAGTCTTAATGACCTCCAACTTTTGAACAGTAGTGTAATACCAAAATCTCAATTTACAGTTGACACAAGCAGCCCACAAACACTGGATGGTCTAAAAGACCAGCGACAGCAAATCAGCCATTACATTCCCCTTTCTATCTCCTCAGGACAACACATCACAGCTCTGAGCCTCCTATTATCTTGGCACCTTCAGGCATGACAGGTTATTTTTAGAAGCAGGTTCCCACCAGTGTCGGAAATGGCTCCCTGACTGATACCCACGAGCAGATGCCTTCACAGACGCTCGCCGACGGGGGTGAAGGGTCTCTGGATGAGAATGGAAGGTGTCCACTTTGACACAGGCTTCCTGTAGAGTTTAGTTTCAATTCACCCCAGACAAACTAATCAGGATCACCTGGAATGGTACAAGCTGGTGGGATACAACAGGGTTTGAGCAGAATCGAGCATTCCTGATCGCCTTTATCCGGGAGCTGAACTTTTAATTCATACAGACCTTGAGTAGTTTACATTTTCTAAAGAAAATAGGCAAGCTGCAAATAACAGGTTCTTCAAAAGGAAATCATCATTGCCATCACTAGTAGTAGTAAATATTCAAAGTATAAGACAGAACTTCTCTTAACTAGGCTGAGTGTGCATAATAAACTCATTCTCGTTAAAAGACAACTCAAGGGATGATGTACTCTCCGACCTCAACTGATTCTTCGTTATTCGAAGATTAAAGGAAGCTGGTGTGCCAATTAAAGTCATTCTTACTCAGTGTAAGCCTGATGTAAAGACGGCGTACCAAGGATTATTTGAAATGCCAGCTGCACACTTCACCCCAAATGAGAGCCCAGGGACTTCTCTGTCAAAGCACCTGAGCAAGAGGCTGAGAGGTGCTGAGATACAGCATGAGCATTAAACACGACTTATGCAGGACAATTTATTCCATGGTGTCCCTTTTGTCCTATAAATGTTGCATCATAATGAAACTGCAAGGGCCAGCAGTTCAAGCCAAGCTTTAAAGCGACCAGATATTGGGGATTTAAAAAAAAAGGATTTTACTTGCTCAGTTCAGTGCACCATTTAGACACAAAACTGCCTTTAAAAAAAACTTTCAGATGAATAGCTGAAAAAAGTCCATTCCGAAACAGTCATGGTTATGCCAGAACAACAAGCATATTAACATATGACCGCCTACATAATATATATGAACATCCATTCAGTTTTCAGCAACTTGACCTGCCCTAATAAACTGTAGCGTGAACTACACCAGTATGCGGAGGTTAACCAATCATGACAGACATAGGGCTCGAGCATCCATGAAATCTTCTTTTTATAGTTAATTTAAGGCCGTTTCTATGCTGTTATTTTAATGACAAATTTCAAATATACAGTGGTCTCATGGCTCTACTCTCGCTCAGATTTTACGTTTACATGCTAAAACTTTGTCCTGTGCACTTTCTCTAGTATTGTGGAAATTGCAGTAGCTTGCAAGAGACAACTTCTCACTTTGAGCACACAAATACGTGTGTCGGTTGTTTACTATGAAAAAACTAACAGAAAGCAAATGGCGCTGACAAGCGTCCTACGTCATCACCCATACAGAACATTTAAAGGGACCACGATCCCTGAACAGTTATGAGGAAAAACGCTAAGAACAAAGTACTGCATTTATCACCAACAATGTTTAGAACTACATTTAACACAAAGGTGAATTATGTATGTCACAGTCACTACAGTACTGACTTTTCTCCTGGATTTAATGTTGCAGAAGCTTTCAACAACCAGACTTCTACGATTGACTGATGAAATAACACGGTGTAACTTTAAATTGTAAAGAAATAACGGATTCACCTTTGTTTCAGGAGATAGCATTTTCAAGCTGAAAATTTTGTCAGCAAGATCTCGTTATTTTATTTTTTAGTAGTTATTTTTGAGTTAAATGCTTATTTTAAATTTACAATAAAGGTATTTATTGAATTTTATTTAGCGAACTGATAATGACCATCAGGTAGCATAAGCTATATCAGCGAGAGCGTGACTTGCAACAATACCCATGGATAGAATGTGATTTTGTCTGGTTGATAATATATATTTATTTGCAGTCCGTGCATTTCGCTCAAATAACTTTTGTATAATTCATTCATTGGGCGCACCATCGAACTGAAAAGGACAGTAGCCTACTCTACAATAACTAACAGTAGGCTATAATTAACTACTTAGAATGAGAATATTGAAATGTTTTGAGGGACATTTGTTGCATAAGCTATGTGCAGCTATATAATTAACCCATTTGCTCATGAAAACAGAAGTTAATTAAAATGTGTTTTATATTTGGTTGGTAATGTATTTGCATGTGGACCGACCGACAGAAACATAAATCGGCGCCTAGGATGACAGAGGTCATTTACATATAGTTGTAATCAAAATTATTCAACCACCATTGCAAATCAGGTTCATTGGCAAAATGTACAGACTTTCAGCACGTCCAGGTAGTGTAACCACTGTTCCTTTAACTTTGAACTTGCGAACTATGCTTCCAACGGTGTCTCTAGGAACATTTAGTTCCTTCGCTATCTTTTTGTATCCTGTTCCTTGTTTGTGAAGTGCGATGATATCTTCTCTTAACTTTTTGGACCAATCTTTTGACTAGGCCATATTTCTAACATGCAGTCAAATGTGACACTCAACAAACCAAGCCAGTATAGATATTTCATGTGTTTTAGCTCAAGCACACCTGGTGCAACTAATGAAGCCCTTGATTATCAGGTGTCCTTGAGCTAGAACACTTGTTTTGCAGATTTGTGCTGTTGTGAGGGTTTTTATTCAGGGTGTTGAACAATTTTGAGACTGCAGAAGTCATTAAAAGTTGCATTTTCAGTTGAATTTGCAGAAACCACTTAAAACATTTTTTGTTTTGTGCTATTTCAATTCCTTTTGTTTGAGTTGTTCATTGCAAACACCTAAAAGTCTGTACATTTTGCCAACAAACCTGATTTGCAATGGGGGCTGAATAATTTCCATTGCAACTGTAGAGAAGTCTTAAAGGATTAGTTCACTCCAGAATTAGAATTCGGACAATTTACTCACCCCCATGTCATGTGCGTAAATTATCAGGACATATTAATTCTGGAGTGAACTAATCCTTTAATGGTACAAACACATGTTTGAGGGAGGATATGGCCGTCTAAATCAAGATTCTTACACTTTAAGCATTTCTTAAAACATTTTTAAACAACAGATTTATGTCTGTATATGATCTCCAGACTGCAGCATCTATTCTCTTGCAGTGAGATTTGCTGGAGACCAAAGCGGGGAGGGTTGAAAAGTGTGTAGGTCAGCTGTGAGAAACACCAACTCAGCAGTCTGCCGTCTCCTCCTATCACCTGTCACATTACAGACAAGTGGAGCAGGACTCTGGAGTCATTACATGGATTTATAAACCGCTGTCAATCATAGTATCTGTCACTCCCTTCACTCCCCAGCTGCGGGATAGCACGAGTTACTCGGATCAACAGCTTTTAGAGTGGAGATTGTTTATTGCTGAAAAGAGGTAGAAGGTATCTACCTAGGTTTATCATAAGACAACTGTTTCAATAAAACAAATAATAAACTTTGTATGCAATCACCCAGAATACCCTGGCAACCACACATGTTGAAACAAGGTTCAAACAACACATGCGAGAATGTGACTGGTATTGAATAAAATGTTAACAAGCATTGAAATGTACTTAATGGTATAAACTAAATCATTCCATGTTTCACACATTTAGGCAGATCATCTGCATATTCTAAAATAGGATATCTATTACAGCAATAAAACAGCCAGCCAGCAATGAGTATAAATCACTTTTAGTGAATCTACAAATGAGAAACGAGTCCGGAGGCAAGTTTAGATTTGTGATAGAAAAAACTTCATATATTGAGTCAAATTATCCTGGCACTTTGCTTCTGCAATAAATCTGTGATATATGCCATGTAATCTATAGCTGAGCTGAAAAATAACATTTAAAATGCACAGTTTAAACAGCTCCACTACACACCTGTCTTGAACATGCTCGCAGCTACATCAACGAAAATCAATTGAGAAGAAAAAAAGCACTCCAATACGAGAGGACAAGCTCTTTCATTTGTTATCCTGCTTTAGACTGCTCGATGCAAGCATAACCAGGAATTTTGGACTCTTGAAACTGGACTAAACAAACTTTTGACAGCTGGCATGATGCCTGATAAAGGAAAAAGTAGGCCACAAGTAAAGTCAAGTCAACCACACGCAATTGTGTCCATGAAGCTTTGTTGTTTTTATTTATTTTATTTTATATTGTTTATGTAATTAATAATAATAATAATAATAATAGTGCACATATTCAAACAATACCTTTTTTTATTATGGAATGGAAAACACAAGTTTAGTTTAATACGTTTTAATTAACTAGCATTGTTTACATTTTATTAATATGTTACCTATCTGGACATACTGCCAGTTTAATACACCCTCTGCTGGCTCATCTTATTAGTGTCTGAAAATAGGTAACCTGTTTCAACCCATTAGAAAAACCAACAATTTAGATCACTTATTATTTTATATTTTATATCAATGTCACTTATTTCATTTAAGATAGATGAAAATGTATATGTATCAGCTAATCAGCCAATCACATGGAGGCATTTTCTCCCACATAACTGCCACTCAATGCATTTAAGCATGTTGACAGGGTCAAGACGGTCTGCTGAAGTACAAACCGAGCATCAGAATGGGGAAGGAAGGTAATTTAAGTGTCTTTGAATGTGACACAGTTGTCAGTGCCAGACGGGCTGGTCTGAGTATTTCAGAAACTGCCGATCTACTGGGATTTTCTCACGCAACCACATCTAGGGTTTACAGAGAATGGTCAGAAAAAAGAGAAATATCCATTGAGCAGCAGTTCTGTGGGGGAAAATGCCTTGTTGGTGCCAGAGGTCAGAGGAGAATGGCCAGACTGGTTCGAGCTGATAGAAAGACAACAGTAACTCAATAACCAGTTGTTACAATTGAGGTCTAAGAGCATCTCTGAACGTACAACACGTCAAACCTTGAAGCAGACGGGCTACAGCAGCAGAAGAACACACCGCTGTCTCTCCTGTCAGCTAAGAACAGGAAACTGAGGCTACAATTCACACGGGCTCACTAAAATTGAACAATAAAAGACTGGAAAAAGGTTGCCTGGTCTGATGAGTCTCGATTTCTGCAGCAACATTTGGACGGTAGGGTCAGAAGCGTGACCATGGATTCACCCTATCAACGCTTCAGGCTGCTGGTGGTGTAATGGTGTGAAGAATTTTTTCTTGGCACACTTTGGGCCTCTTAGCACCAATTGAGCATTGGTTTAAACACCACAGCCTGAGTATTGTTGACCAGTGTACCCATCTTCTGATGGTTAATTCCAGCAGGTTAACTTAACACACAATGCCACAAAGGTCAAATCTTCTAAAACTGGTTTCTTGAACATGACAGTGAGTTCACTATACTCAAATGGCCCTCACAGTCATCAGATCTCAATCCAATAGAGGACAGCCGAAAAACCTGCAGCAATTGGGTGATGCTATCATGTCAATATGGACCAAAATCTCAGTGTCAGGGTTCTGTCACTTCTGTCTGGATTATATTTCTGTTGGTGACAGAACTCTGACATTCCTGGTTTGTCCTGTGTTTATGTTAGGGGGCTTTTACACTGTTTGCTGCGGGTCGAGCCCGGGCGCGATTGTTCCCGGCGCCCCCCGCAGCGTTGGTCTGGTTTCACCATAGATATCATATAGAGACTATGGGTTTCACACTCAACTTGATTCTATCGAACTCTGGTGCGTTTGCGTGCATCTTACGTCATTGCAAAACGTGCACGGCGCATGATAGAAAACACGACGCAGGTCAATTTATTGTGTTTTTTATTAATTTGGTGCTATTTTTCCTAGCTGAGTAAACAACGCAGGTTAACTGTGTGTGTGTTTCGCATAAGCTGTCTTTCCGCTGCTTGCAAATGGACTCTTTTGAGGAGACAGTGGATTTCCATTAATTTGTTGCCCTGATTGCACGCACTATACGCGGATACACTGCAGACTCACTCTTGCTCGTATCCAGGGTAACTCTTCATCTCTTACGTGTGTTTTATTTAACTAAATACATCATAATCGGCTAAAACGCATGTGCAGGATACTTTACTTCCTGAACAAGTGCGCACCCGAGTCCGTGTTGCTTTCACATACACGCGAACAGCAGCACGGTTCGGGAGCAACCGAACTCAGACCACCTCCTCCAGGTAGTCTCGGGTTCGGGACCCAGTGCGCACCCGGGTCCACATGACAGAGTTCAAATTAGCAATTTTTCATGCGAACCGTGCCCCGTTACGAACTAAAATGCCAGTTTGAAAGCCCCCAGTCTGGTTTATTGTGAGCACATGGCTTCTTGTATTCATATGCCATGTGCTCTCTTGTCAATTGTCAGCCCCTCCCATCTCGTTACCTGATAATTGATTATTCCTCTCCACCTGTTGTTCGTTACCTTCCTTGTTTGTTCCCTATTTAGTCTCCCTGTGTTCGCTGTCCTGTGCTGGTTTGTTATCTATTTTTCCCTTGTGTTTTCTGTGGATACCCGAGTTTTCTCTTGTTTTCCCCTATGGGGTAGTTTTGGTTTGTTTTGTTTGTTTAATAAATATCCTTCCTGCACTTGGATCCTTGCTTTCTGTTTTACCCTTCCCGTGACATTCAGAGGAATGTTTCCAGCACCTTGTTACCTAAAGTGGCCAGTGAGTGTATATACTGTGTGTGTGTGTGTGTGTGTGTGTGTGTATATATATATATATATATATACACACACACACACACACTGTATTTATACTGTATATGGGCAAGTCCATACGTTTTTACAATATCATGCAGAAAGAAAACAAATAAAAACCATATTTTATATGACACATACTGAAGAATGAGTATGGAGAAGTAACACTCTCACTTTCCATCCACTCTATTTTAGTGTTTTTCTACAGAAGCTCTGCGTCCATTTCACTTCACTTGAGAAGATTACTTTTTGTGTGTGTGTGTGTGTGTTTGTGAAGGAGCTACATACAAGAGCTAATTCTGAGCTGTGAGGTTCAATCTCCAATACAGGCACACAGCTATAAAAGGCTTTAAAAGCCAAGAATGCCTCACTGTGCTTTTTCCTTTAACCCTTGATGTTTCTGAAAATGGAGAGAAAGCATCCAAAACAACAAATATAATGATTGTATAACTCATGTTTATAGAACAGCCGGACAGATTCGATGCAAGAACAACATTTAGGAACGTGTACAAATGTGTAAAGCCTATATCTAAGCCACACTTACTGCTAAAACATTTATAAAAGGCATTTATATGAACTCTGATGTGATGCAAACGCATCGCTTCAGAAAGCCTTTATTAACCCCCCCAGAGCCATGTAGAGTTTGTTTATGATGAACAGATGTGCTTTTTTGAGCTTCAATCTGTTGGTTGCAATCCACTGCCATTATAAAGCTTGGAAGAGCCAGAACATTTATTAATATAACTCTGATTGCACTCGTCTGAAAGAAGAAAGTCATATACACCTAGGATTGCTTGAGGGTGAGTAAATCCTGGGGTATTTTTCATTTGAAAGTGAACTACTCCTTTAAGACAGCGAACAAATCACCATGATTAACAGTCTAATTAGTCTGACTTACGGCATCTAGTACACTAGCCGGCAAAGATCTGATCAAAAAGCTTTGATTAAAAGATTTTCTCCACAGACAGTTAATAGGGAGAGACACCCGACTGCTGGAGAACTAATAGCAGAGCTGCATCATTAGACTCAGGAGACTGAACTGTAGCCTCAGGCTGGCGTCGACCCTGTCCTGTAGTTAACAATGAGAAACATTAGCCATAACGGAAGTGACGCTGCACGTCTCAAAATACCTCCAGTATCTGTCCTTTGGGGAAAAATCTTGCTGAAGTAATTACTGCATGCTCACAAAGTTAATTGGGCTTATGGCGTGACTGTCTGGGTATGAAACTACACACAAGTGCACGTTTACATGCTCACCTGAGGGTACGAGCGCATTTATTCACCACCACAACAGCCAGTTCTCCTAAAAAAGCCATTAGGAAGCTTGATGCATCATGGCTATTTGCAGTCGTACTCAAAAGATCAGAAGCGGTTTGAAAAGTGCAAGACTATTTCGGTGCATTATTTATGTTGAACTACCTTGCAAAATATTCTTATGCTAGCAACTTTCAAATTGTTTGGTCTAGAAAGCCTTCTGAAACTTCAAATGAACCAGGTAATCAAAGATTTGGAAAATGTCTCCTTGTTATGCCTAAGTTTATATAAACATTAACAATGTAAAATGGAACGAAATTAAAATATAACATTAATTTACAACAAAACATTACATTTTTATTTTTTGTCAAATAAGTTTAAAACATGGATGAAAAAACATCTTAGTTGTATGATATTTTTTAGAAATAATAATATTATCATTATTACTTTGAGAAGTACATTTTAGTATGGGCTACAGTAGTGATATATTTCTGTCATCATTTCCTGAACTTTTATTTTGACCGTTTAAAGTGAAGATCTTTTCCATTTTAGTTTCAGTGTGTATTTGATGGTGAATGGTGAATGGTGAAAAGCTTGTGAAGTGACTCTCCAAGAGGCTCTGGAGATGAGTTCATGTCCTCATATATTGAGACGGCAGATGCTACAAACAGTAACTTAATGATCAAGATTTACGTAACAGTCAGAGGGTTAAAGTGTGTTTATTATTGTTACTGTATCAATCCTGGGCTCTCTGTCTAGTCTAGAAGCTGCAGAACCTCCTACAACTCAGGAGTAATTACTCTCTGTGTGTGTGTGTGTGTGTGTGTGTGTGTGTGTGTGTGTGTGTGTGTGTGTGTGTGTGTGTGTGTGTGTGTGTGTGTGTGTGTGTGTGTGTGTGTGTGTGTGTGTGTGTGTGTGTGTGTGTGTGTGTGTGTGTGTGTGTGTGTGTGTGTGTGTGTGTGTGTGTCCACAGAGGGATGGGATCCTCTTTTCTCCTCTGATTACAGTCTCAAAGGTATCCATTTCCCTCTTACCACAGGGCCAGCCAGTCAGTTCCTGTGCCAACACTGGATTAAGCATAACTAACAAGTCTCACTGGAATATTCCTTTCCATTGTAAGATAATGTTCATGTTAATGTGTTCGATTTGCACTAGAAGTGTTTTCTAATGCACCATAACATGCTCAGTAAGTAACACTACACCCTAAAATCATTAAGTACTTCGATTAAAACAAATACATAGAGTGATTACAATACTAAGAATTTAATTAAATAGGAAAAAAAACAATAGAAATAATTAAAATGCAACATAATAACCTATAATAATTATGATAACATAATAAAAGTGTGCAGAAGGGTTACTGAAGAAGACGTAACGCACCTATGGTATAACCGCGCTTGAGCTCTCCACGTCGAGGACTACGAGCCTTCTGGATGTTGGTGGTATTGATCCCCTTTTCTTCAGTTTTGGCTGATCTGGTCACATTCTGTATCATGGGCGACGCCAGCAGGTCTTTGACGAATGAACCGGCATAGCTCTCATCAGGGATGTCCACTGACTGGGACTTTTTCTTCAACCTATAATACAGAAAGGGAAAAAATTTGCATTTGATTTAAAGAATTTCAACTAATAAATCTGTATTTACTATTTTTTTGTTTGTGTGTTTTTACATATACACTACCTTTTAAAAATAATTCAGCAAGGATGCATTTCACATTGATCAAAAGTGACAGTAAAGACATTGTTATAAAAAAATATATATTTCAAATAAAGTCCTTCTGAACTTTTTATCCATCAAAGAATCCTGAAAAAAGTTTACTCAACAGAAATCTGAAATACATAAAAACGTTTCTTGAGCACCAAATCAGCATAGTTTCTGAAGGATCATGTGACACTGGAGTAATGATGCTGAAAATTCAGCTTTGCATCACAGGAATAAATAAAATTTTAAATATATATATAAAAAAACAGTTATTTTACATTGTAATAATATTTAATTGCAGCTTTATTTTTGATCAAATAAATGCAACCTCAAACTTTTGAACGACTTTTGTATGTCTTAAATTTGCAGTCACATATATTTTAGATCATTTTATATTTATCGGTTTATTTTTGCCCTGAGGTCCAGGTTTTCTTCACCAAACGCATTAAGTTCTTCTGTGCTTCTGTACCATCTTTTGCAAGTGAAATGAGCAACAGCGGGTCGGGTCGAACATTCTTTACTCATATTTTATTGTCTCTATATTAGGGATGCACCGATACCGATACCAGTATCGGTATCGGGCCCGATACCAAGCTCATGTACTTGTACTCGTACTCGTAAAAATACCCCGATACCAAAGACCGATACCTCACGTATATCCTTAGCTAACATTTCTTATGAACACTCTTCCTGCAGTTATAGTGTTGCTAGATTTAATAGTACACTCTAATATTTCACTTTACACTTTCGGCTGTGATTACATTGTTACTCAGTGTTATGTTAAACATTTGTTCTGTGATTTCTTTGGCACCTTATGACAAATTTGATTGTCTTGTTGTCTGTGATTTCTTTAGCACTTTGACAACTTTGTGACAGGCAGGTAAAAATTACATTCATTATGTCCTTGGTTTTGCCCTTTGGAGGTTATTGGACACTGTGAAATTTGGGCTTTGAAAATTTGTGATAAGCACAATAAGAATTATTTATTTTTTTAGGTTTATTTAAGTTGTTGAAAATAAAGATGCTGATTTGTTCATTAGTCTCATTGTGTTGTTCTTAGAAAATTGCCACATAAAACGAGACCCCCCCCCCCCCCAGTACAACAGGCATCGGTATCGGTATCGGCGAGTACCAGGAAAAAAATATCGGTACTCGTACTCGACCCTTAAAAAGTGGTATCGGTGCATCCCTACTCTATATGAACTCAATGACATCAAGCATCTTTGCTGGAATACCACACAAAATCAATACATATTGAATTCTGCTTATTTTGCAGAGAGCATAAAAGAAGCCTTGCTAAACAGTTTTAGTGCCTCTGCCACTGAGAGTTCTTTTGGATTTGCATCAGAAAAGGCAGAAGATGAAGACCAAGGGCTTCAGACGGCACAAGTGATGGGGTCAGACGGGCCTGTCTAAATGTACTGACCTAGATCAAGACTGAACAGTCTGAAGTCTAACACTCACTCATTCACCCGAGCAATGAGCTCAAGATAATTCCATGAGTCCTTTTAGGAATTAACCAACCATCCACTGCTGTCTCCTGCTACCAACCGCGCTCAAGCTTAACACTCCTTCTGAAAACGTAGATATCCATATAGAAAAGTGTCATGGTAATGTCAATAAATATTGACAAACTAAAGCAGTTTGCTAAAGGTTATTGCTGTTGACATTGGTAAGGGGGTTAAAAAATATATCAGGTTTCATTGTCACGGCTAGATCACCAGCTTTTATTGTCCCATACGGAGACATTAAGATGCTATAAATCTGGGCTGAACTTATCAGCTAATGGACTCACTCTCATTTACGACATGCAATTGTCACAGTAAATGTAAAGTTGTTCGCCAGAACCTTCTCCACGTCAACAGTATTTAAGTATTATCTGAGCTTTCATTCGGTAGACGGTAGGTAACCGTCCTCTGCAGAATGACCTAATTGCTTGTGGTTTGAGAACTTCCAGAGCAAACAAAAGAAGGATTTATGGCCAACTCGCATGGAAGGAAAAGAAACGAAGGATACTCACTGAAAGGATCGTTTCAGGATACCTGCGTCTTTTCACCACTGAATTTCCATGACTTTTCCTGTCATTTCAGATTACTGGATTTTTATAAAAAATATTTTATAGCAACTACATCCACTAAAAACTATTTCTCAGTAGATTAAAATTCTCGAATATTTCCCAGGTTTTAAATGACGATTAATGTTGTTTCTTGGTGAATGAGACTTTTATTCTATTTTATTCTATTGTTTTTTCTATTGTTTAATTAAGTATCAAAAGTAAACGTGAACACACATGGTCTCATTCATGAAACACAAATCTGAGTAAATTGCTTGAAAAACACTACTTGACAGTATATTGTTGTATTGATTTGAACAACATTTTAAAGGGTTTTAGTGATATTCATGCAAATTTGTTCTGCAAATGAAGCCTAATGCGAGGATATTTTGATTTGTGCTGATTATTCATGCACACACTCTCTGGAGTCCTTATATCAATACAAATAGCCAAGCACTACCACACTGTGAGTAAATTAGCTTATTAAAATGCTGGGCAAGAAATAAAGTTTCATCAAGAGACATGACTGCTTGCCTTCAGAATATCAAGGACACTAGAGCCAAAAGCAAACTCCAGTACAATACTTGCAATCAAACTTTGCATTAGGAGTCAGTTTCCCGCATGAACCCACTGAAATAATCTCATTTAAACACAAATTATTGCCACAAATCAAGAAAATCCAAAAAAACAAAAAACACTTTTACCCTTTATAGACACTTGGTTCTTTAAAGGGGTCCATTGCTGTTTGAGCATGAAAAAAGTCTGCACAGTTACACAGCACAAAGTCTAATTTTCAATATCAGTTAGCACTGTGTCTGAACTCCCTGAAATGCCTCGATTGTAGTCATGAATTTTCTTCTGGGAATGAACTCATTACAATATTTCTCATTTAAATAATTCTTGCCCAAGGCATATATCCGAATAAATGGGAGTCCTGGTTGAGTTGTGCTAGTGTGTTGAAACTCGCAGTGATTGCAGAACGGGCGTGACATTTCCCAAATACTCAAGAAGCAGTTGACCAAATCACAACACACTGGTCCAGCCGACCAATCAGAGCACATTGTGGTTTTTGGAAGGAGGAGCTTCATAGAGACAGGAACTAAACAGAGCGTTACCAGACGTTACTGACAGATTTGGAAGAGAGGTGTTGAAAATGAAATGAAAATGTGTTTTTTGAACATTCAAGCATGAAAAGGGGCATTTTAGGTCCTCTTTAACAAGCATATTTATTGCTAAATCGGGGTCGGTCCGTGATATAGCCAGGCGACATACGTACAGTAGGTCTAGGGCGCAAAATTACAGGGGAGGTATGGAGAGCATCTGCATCTGTTATTTACAAAATATGTTGGTTATTTGCAAGTTTTTGCAGAGTTGAGCAATTCAGCCACTCACTAGCAATGTTTCCATTGCGCCATATGGCAAAATGCGCATAAAAAACGTATGCGCTCAACTGAGTCGGATACATTTTTTTATCCGATAAGAAAACATGTGCATAAACTAAGATGGAAACACATTTCCGGAATAAATTCCTCGAAGCGCATCAAAAAAAGACACGTGACTTTGTGATGAGACGGTACTGGACCAACCAGAGGAGATCAGCTGTGCAACCGGTCTCGTGGCACTGCATCTGAAATGCTGTTTTGGTCATTCTGAAACACCTGAGCAAAGTCTGTCGTCAAAGTGGTGCAGTATAATTACCTCCCAGAACTGTCTTACACGACTGCGTTCCCAAACAGCAACATCTGCTTCCAAAATCAAGATAACATGTTTATGTGTTTCTTCTGCACGCACTGAGAAGCAAGCAATTCATTATATACGGAAAATTATTATATACAGTGGCTTCTCTTACTTTTCTTGGTGATATTTAGCACCAGTTTATCAGGAAGAGATGATTTTGTTCTCTTCGACTCACTGGATGAAAACCGTGCTTTATTCGCAAAGGTTTTTTTTACGATATTCATTATGCGCATAAGCTATAAGCAACTTTGGATGGAAAAGTTGCATATAGCTACAGTACAGACATGTCTGTAGATCTCTGAACGCAATGATCAATCAGAGGAGTTTAAGTCATTCAGAATCAGACAAAAAGAAAGAAAATAATGCATTAAATAATTCATTAAACAGAACTTTGTAATTTATAATACTTCTGTATCAGCATGGAAGATGTTTAATGAGGGGAAAGAGAGTATTAATAGAGATTATGACAGATTTTAAGCTGCTCAAACTCCTGCTGAACTCCTTAAATATTACATAACAGCACCAGGTGTTATATTGATACCCTATGGGCACTGATCTTATTAGACATTAAAATATGAACTCTCTTTAATTTGAGTGTTACTATTCTTATTTAGTCTATATATTACCTAAATGCAAGTAGAAGTTAGAAGCATTTTAAGACATTAAGGGTGACTGAAATATTTTTCAAATGTTCACTCACAAGTTCAAACTTACAAGACTTACATCCAAGTACGTAAAAGTATGGACTCTTTTGACTTGCTCAAGTAAGTATCCACCCACAACACAATCCTCCTAGCAACCTCCTAACAACCACTCAGAAGACCTTAGCAACCCATAGCAACTCTCTGGCAACCACCAATACCAACAAAAACCCGTTTTTTGTAATGAAATTGTTAAATCCAGCAGAGAGTGTGTTATTGCACAAGCCTGATGATAATATGAGGGATATTAAATATTCACATTCTGTGTTGAACTGAGATTCTGACATCAAAGTCTGGAACTGGGTCATTGTTGAATATGTTGTACAAGAGCAAACACACACACACACACACACACACACACACACACACACACACACACACACACACACACACACACACACACACACACACACACACACACACACACACACACACACACACACAAAAAGACTACTGGGGAAACTTCTGTTTTCACAAAGTCAGGATGGAAATGCACATTTGAATCTATAATAGCAATGTACTCCATAAAGATTTCTGCAACAAGATAACTCTACTGAAACAATTAAATAGAGAGACTGCAACCAAACAGTATTTATGCAGCAAACTGATTTGACTGACTTGGCCTTAGATGGCTTTTTTTCATGTGCAATGGGCATTTTTAGATTTTCAATTAATTAAAAATAAATAAAATACAAGACAAAACAATTACATAAACAACAAGTCTAATAAAAACAAAACAAAATTAAACCAAATAAAATAAAATAAAGCAAAATAAAATAAGCTATTTAAAGATTTTCTATTTTAGAATTATTTCTATTTTGGCCTGCAATTTGCATCAATCACTCGTTAATTTTAAGATTAAGATTATTTGATTATTGAACACGTATATAAAAGTAAAGCAGATTACAAAATATGCAGAGTTTAAACTAGGCAAGCAGAAAGATATTGAGGCTTTCTATTGAAAGCTAGCAGAGACATGTTTGTTTGACAGAAAACCAGAGACGAATCAATTTTTCTCAGAGGTTGTTTTCTGTCAAACAGAATTCAATTTGTGTCCTTCAGTTTTGAAATGATGCCCTTGAGTGTATTCAAATGAGGGGTATTTCTCTGGAGATTTAGATGTAATATTAAATTATTTAACATGCTGCAATCAAATGCTTATTATTCGCATAAGTTCCGATATGACTACAAATTGCACTGTTGCATTCGATGTTTTTTCCTGTCATCACTCTTGAAACATCATCCAAGGTCTCCAGGCTTATTACGCAAGCACTTGAGTTTAGTATACAGACTGCATAAGCCACTCGAAGAAAAGTACTCAGTGTTCCTTCATGCTCTCATAAGTAGGCACTCTTGTTCTTTCAAAGTTTTCTTCCTTTCTGCACCAAACAGACAAGTCAAACTAAATTAAGCAAGGTGGGAGATGTTACAACTATACACAACATCCTTAGATGATGAATCACTCCAGAAATAAAAAAGATTTGTTAGCAATTAAGGAAGCCCTAAAGGCAATTGCTCTGTCGTAGTTATTTCTCATAGTTACACTGAGGAAATTAAAGTTCACCTATACACAGCTTTCAATGCAATATGTTAAGAACCCCAGGGTTTTTTCCACTTTACTTTACCTACACTCAAGGGAAGTGTGACTTCCATTCTCAGGAGATCTTTGAAACTTTCTCTGGGAAGTGCAGTGAGTGTATTAAATGCAGCTACAGAACAGTCACTCTGAATTATCCGAGTGTGTTTGTGCAGTTTAAGCGCTGTGGTTAGTTGCCTCTCCACAGCCACACACTGTGTGTGTCTGGGTGTTTAGGTTTATAGGATATATGCACTATACAGGCTTCACATCAAAAACATGCCTTACTATTGCCTTCCTAAAAGACTTACATAATTCATATGGGACTACATGTTTCATTTATCCCCCAAGAAATGGCTTTCATCTTACAACATTGTATTTTTTTGAGGACACATGGCATCGCTCCTACTGGTTAGTTTTTGCTGTAAAATTTGGACATCTGTTCAAGTCTTTACAGAGCCTCTTATGCTCACAATGGCTGTATTTGATCAAAAATACAGTAAAAGCAGTAAAATTGTGAAATGTTATTATAATTTATAATAAATGGGACAGCCAAGTGGGGGATGGATGGATGGATGGATGGATAGAAACCACAATTTGCTAGATTCAAACCAGATGGAAGCATGACAATATGTTAAAGTATATTTAACAATTAAAATTATACTATTGTGTGTAGAGACCACAAAGAGAGTCAAATTGGATCAAGAAATGATGCAAGCAAGAATAGAACTTATGTTGCCCACATGAGCACCTCAGTTACCCCTAGGCAACAGCTCGTTACATGATAACTCATTAAATAACTAAATTTGATAAATAAATAACATGTTATCACATGCTAGGACATTTTTTTATAATAAAGTTACATTATGTAACTTTTGGCCCTCTAGCAGTCAAAAAATACATGCATTTTGCAGAAGAACATTGTTTTGGTTGTGCTTCGGTTCTGTGTGACTGAGCGGATGAATATGACCCTTCAAAATAGATAATGCTTTACAATAAACTCTGTTAAGTAGCTATATGGCAATTTATATGTTCAATAAAATACCTTTGTGACATGCATCGCTTTCACAACATTTCAAATCCCTCAGTTCTTGCCATCTCAAAAAAGCCAAGCCAATGTTGATTCTCGTTTTATTACGAGCTCTGTCTCGTTCTCTTTTTGTGAGCAGACTCTCCTCTGTTAGCGTTTTTTTTTAAAGCATGTAATTCTCCAGAGGTTCGAGATTTAGCAGCTCCATGTCAACCTTTCTGCTCATTGTGACAACTAAAGGCTGATTTATACTTCTGCGTCGGACCTACGCTGGAGCCTCTACGCTGGAGCCTCTTGGTTTTCATTTATACTTCTGCGTCGTTGTCCGCGTTGACGCGCAATTACACATGCAGAGGGAGCATGTGAAACCCGAGGGAGGGGTTCTAGCAGACCAATCACAGCGCTTGCGTTGTTACATTTTTGGAGAGGTGCACGTCAGGGTACGCCGAAGGGTACGTGCGCTACGCACAGCCTACGACGTAACTACGCCGTAAATTCGATGCAGAAGTATAAATTGGGCTTAACCTATGCCATTTACACCCAATGCATGCATCAAAGTAGCCGGAATAACTTTTCTCTATTTAGATACTTCGAGACATTTATGGGGCGATTAACGTACTGAATGTACACAATTTCTCATGAAAACTATCCCGACAGGTTTAATATATAAAAACTTATAATAAGCTTACTATAGTGAATCAGGGAAAGACAAAAACACATTTTGGAAGAAGAATTGATGATATATATTTAGTTAATTTTGAACAAAAACATTACATAGTGTTCCTTTAAATAATTTACTGATTATTCAATTAAATACTCAATGGTTCGCTTGCTTTCTGTTGCAAACAGTTGTCTTGTCCAACAAATTAAATAACGGTAACTAAATACTGTAATAACAGATTGTTTTCTTCTGTTTTAAACAGACAGTGTGTCTTCAGGTAATCAGGTATAGGTAAAACAGCTCTCAGCTTGATATAGATGGTGGTGATTAGTTAAACCTGCCACTGTGATCCTTATTCACCTGAACCAAGGAAGCTGTAAACCAATACCTTTCTTTTCTAGCCTTACGTCATGTACTTGCGTAGTTACTCCATTAGTCGAGACACATCCAGAGATGAGTCTTGATAATACTGTCACTGGGATAACCTTTCAAAATGACCATGTCTGAGCTCGTAAAATCTCGAATCTGACTATTCTTGTCACAGATAACCCCTTCTAGTTTTAATATAATTAATAGGAAGCAATAAAAATGGTGGAATATATCTTTTTTCCAAGCAATCCATCACTGTTTCATGCAGAGATAACAGCCCGGTACTGCTGCAGGTAAAAATAACTCTAAACCTCAAAGGACCTTCCAAACATCCCCAAACACTGCTGAAATAGGCATGAATGCATTTTGACTGGCACAAAGAAAGAAATAACTAACAATATATAAATAAAAGAGGCCCTTTAACAATCCCCAAAACAGCCATCAATAAAACAGAAATGGAGTCAGTCCTCTTTAATGCAATTGGGCCGGCCATTAGAGCACGTCTGGAAGCCTTGAGGAGAATATTTCATCGTCAGAACAGTGGAATGGAAAGTGCACATGGAAAAATGCAGATTATGGCATCCATCAAGCAGGATGACAGCTGTGCAGTGGGGAGGGGAGGTGTGTTAGGGGTTAGAGAGGATTATGTAATCCTCTTGATATTTTTACGCTTCAACCCCCTAATGATGCTTCGCAGGGCTAAAACAAAAAATTCAAGAGCCCTGCTTATGTTCAGCAATATCCCGTTTACAACCTGCATTTATTAGAATCCAGGAGTATCTTCACCTGGGGTCTATGTCATTTAAATGATAATGCCCTAATCTTATCTTCTGTGGTTTCCTACCAGAGCTTTATTGTCTTCACAAAGTTCACTTACAGAAAACTCATTGTCCTGCTGTGCCTCGAAACTTCCTCTCTTACAGTGATCTGCTTTTGTATGTGCGTGTATGTGCCTCAAGCATGGTGCAGTCACAGTGAATTAATGAGAATCAAGTCATTTGGTCACACTGATTTATGGTCAATCAATAATTTTATGATGCATATGGTTTGAATGCAAGTCAAACAAGTATTGATACTGTTGTTTTGGTCCATGCATCAAATAGGATGACTAGCTATTGTAAACAAATGTCAATTGCCTGCCACTACTCTACAAATCTACCAGTAAATATTGTTGTTTAAATGCATGCAAATGACAAGATTAACAAAATTATTTGTTAAGCATTTGCATAAAATCAGTTTGCAAATGTATGACACTTCTTTGTACTCAATAATCACAAAACTCGCTGATACGATGTTATTAAGTTGTAGGTGGTTGCCAAGGTGTTGCTATGCAGTTTTTAAAGCACATTGCTATGCGGTTTTTAGACAGCGTTTTATGCATAAATATGATAATATTTGATATGATAATAGAATATGATAATACACCTCTGAATAAATTGCACAATAAGATATTTCGTTCATGTGCATAGTTTCACACTAAAGTGATATTTAGGGTTAGTGATTTGAATGTTCATTTAACCCCAAGTATGTGCACTAGTATTAGTCATGCTTGACTCAAACAATGGCACTGATATCACAGTTAAACCAGCAAAAATAATGCATGTAAAAACAGTGTAAACCACTACTGTGTACTGACCTCTTTGTGTTGAACATTCTGAGTCCTTGTTATCCTGTGTTGGATGGGTGACACAATGACAGCGATAGGCCAGTTCTATGGAGTGGACCTGTAGGAAGAGAGTATGGTTACAGGGAGAGGTTCAATCAACATCTCATGGTATCAGGTTTAAGAAAAATCCAAGGACCAATAACCTCATCTCTGTGAGGGGTGTGACCTCTATGTGTGAGCAAATTACAAATGACAGTCACAATCCAACAGTCTTGGACAAAATCAGAGGGAGCTGGACAATGTTAGTTTTATGTCCACTAATTGCCGACCAGATGGTGTTTACCAAGGGATTAGTTTGTAGATTTCCAGTCTACAGTCTTATCTTTGGTTATATAACTTTACCAAAGAGCAGAAGAAGACATGTAAATGATTATTGTCCACTTTGCATGGAACCACTAGAGCTATCTCTGAGCTAACTCAATTACACTGTCAATAAGGAACCATGGATCAGCTTTCATTGACCTGCCCTAAAGGCTATTAAAATGACTATAATTCATGTTTTTCCACTCTCTATTTGAAAAGCATGATATTGAATATATGAATATTCAAATATTTGCAGACACCTGCCTTTGCACAGGTCTACTTTCAAAACCAGCACAGTCGTACACTAGGTCCTAAAACATCTTGTGCTCGTCAAAATCTTTGTCAGCTAATAAGATCAATGGCGAGATAAGTCATTTGTCAACTAGGGCTGCCCGTCCAAGCAGAGTGCATCAATAATGTACGAATACGGCCGGTGTAAGACGTAGGCACTGGTAAACCCTCTGTTATTCTACTAGTTATCAACCTACCTCAACCACAAAGCAGTTAAAAAACCATTGGTATATCAAAGATTTTAACACGTCAAGCAAAAGGAAACGCGTTTAATCTCTGGGATTGGTTTGGGAAAGTAGAAATCAGCAGCCTGTAGACAATGGTCACCAGAAATAGCATGGCTCCTGGTCTTAATATTGATGAAAAGAAAAGGAGATTTTAACTGAAGACTGTTTCAAATGTCTCTCGTCTTAGCGGTAATGGATAACTTTATGAATGGAAATGGATTTTCCTTTATTTGAGGATGACCTTCTGGCCATCTGGTTTCATTAGAGTGAGCCATAGCACGAAATGACAACGGTAATTGTTCTTCCTGTGATGATGAAAACAGATCCAGTGCACTATAATCCAATCGCCCAAGACCATGACTAAACATTGAGGATTTCAGGCTGATGCATATACAAATAAATTCACGGTGTTTTGCCAATGAATCCATTCAATCCACTGCGAACTCTGTACATTTTGCAATTCTTCAAAATGCATTCATCAAAATAACATTAAACTTACTGGGTCAACCATATCTATAAATAAATGTACTTTTATGTGCATGTTGCAAGGTACAAATACAAAGTACGCTGTTTTGCGTTGGATCAAAAGTCACTAATGAGTCTCATTAATAAACATCTGGTCCATATATCACACAACAGCAGGATCAGGATTGGTGGGATGTGGCCCCTGTGAGAGAATAACTACACTCATTACTTACAGATGCTGGGTTTAGCCAATTACTTTATGAATGGCAATTTCCACCACTAGACTTAGACAAGACATTATTTTTCCTCTTAACCACACCGCAGTTTAGACAGAGGTGGATTAAAAACAAATATCTTTTTGGTCATTCAATTATTTAAGACAGCTTCAACATTTATTATAGATGCATATGCAAACTTGAGTCACTGCAGCTAGTTTATGGATTATCTACAGCAGACTTCACGACTTTTCACAGCACCAACATACTAGGGAAGAGTGGGACAAGCTATGCCACTTTAACTTAAGTTTTCATCCAGGCGCAAATAAATTATATAGAGGTTAAAATAACACATCTAAATATATTTCAGAGTGTCTGAAAACTGAAATGAATTGCATCCACATGTTGTCTTATTTTGCTGCACTAATGCACTAAAAAAATGCATTTATACAAGTACTTGCAATATTAAAATAATTTTGTTTGCTTTTAGAGGCAAGACTTACAACCATATCAATTAATTCATTGACACACTTTATGAGCTACATAATGGTAAATACTTCATTTAATAAATTACATATTGTCTCTGTTGGGCGGAAACCCGCCTCCAAAACGCAACTTTTCAGGAAATGGAAAAAAACCACACTGTATTTTTAAATAATTAAACACCACGTTGTCAAAGTTGGTATTGTGGCTTTATATATGGTAAGATACTTGAATGTGTTATATTTATTAACATTTTACCAAAATCAAGCTCAAATGGAGTTACAATGTTTTTGACCAGTGAATTTCAAGAATTTTTACATAGGCCTGTGTCTTGTAACAGTAATTGCATCGCATTACGTTTTCACCAACTTACAGGTTGATTGTAATTCACTAGCTATGTGGGCACTCAGTTCATTCTGTCATTTGGCCAAAATCTCATGTCAGTGGCGAAGTCTTAAATAGCACACAGGCTATTTAAGAAAGTTAAGTCAAAGATAAATGCTGGACTAAGACACTCTTCTCCGCACCTCAAATACATAAAACATTAGCCTTTATATATATTGTGTTTCTTGACTAAAGAAAACGCTATATTTATTCAAACAAAGAGTTCTCTATTTACTCTTGCATTGCAAACAAGCAGAGACTGCCCAACCTGTGTGTGGTAGGCCTACTTCGTTCATTCACGATAGAGGCGGGGTGGAGTTATGAGGTTTGACTGACAGTTTGAGGATCCAATGGAGTTACGAGGTTTAGACACAAGCTCTTTTAAATACTTTTCATTGATTAAATAGTTGCAAAACCCACAGACAGATGTAAAGATGTAAATCTAATATATATTATATATATACCGGAAATCTGTCCAATCTAATATTTGGTACTGCTTTCAGCACTGGACAGCGCCCAATGTCCAATGAGAGTTCACAATCTAGATAGCAATAATTTCTGCAAATCACATGATTTCCTTCTACAGGCATATGTTGAGGTCTCAAATCTCAAGTATCTGGTCTACATTAATATCTACTATGGCATCCTAAGAGACATACACGATTCACTAAAAGCTCTTGCTGGAAAACACTATGGCATTATTGAAGTGCAGCAGCCATGGACGCACAATAAGCATCTTTATGTAACAAGGTTAATTTACAGCGAAACATGCACATACACAGCACTCATCAATAAAATGAATATTACAGAGCCTCTTCAGTTTGTGAGTGCATAGCCACTGCCCTGTCCAGACTGCTCTTCAGTCATTTCAGTGGCTGGATCTTTAAAGCAGTGTGTCTAAGCCAGGCAAACAGGCCATCTCTTTGGCAATTTATAGACAGAAGCTATTATAATTCACTGGGTTTTTCTATTGCAGCGTTCCATGAGTGTCTGGCTGGATGTGAAAGCACTGCTGCTCTGAGATCGATCAATCAATGAGGACATACCAACAGCGATACAGCATCTCTGAGTTTCCATTACACTGAGTTTGCATCAAAATCTGCTGTTTACTGAAATAACAATCTGATCACACTTTAACCCAAACAGCGAGAAAAAAAGTACTGTGATGGTATCAGATGATAATACTGGTACTTTGATATATATACCATAGTACTGCATAATTTGTACCTTGTGAGATTCAATGCCATATTATGTTTAAAATGCATGACCAGATGAAATTATGATAGAGAGTGGGGGGAAAGCTTGCATATTTACCGATTAACGCAAGCATGGTTTCTTATAAAGAAATTACAAGTTTTTTTTTCATTAACATAGGGATTAACCATCTGGAAATCCAATTCTGAATCAGTGCAGGTATAATATCTATTAAAGTGAAACAAAGTATCTTTAAGACAAAACAGTCATCCAGTTACACACAAAAAAAAACTTAATTATAACATACTCAAAAACAATACATATATGCATGCATACCTACATAATTATGACGTAAACTTCCTTTCTGGGTTACTTAAAATGATATAGCCCAAAATAAATACTTTTATAATAAAGAATACATGAAATGCAATTCATAAAATTAAACTATAGTGCAGATGTATACAATGTATTCCCATTGGTAATTGCAGCTATCCCCAAAATATCCCTCCTGTCAGCTAAAGCTCCAAGAAGAAGAAAAGTATATTATTGCCTAGACGGTTATTTTGTCCTCTACGAGTGCTGCCCCAAGAAACAGTAAAGTTCAAGTTAAATCTCTTTTTATATGTTTTCATTTTATTTACATCCAGACTCAATTGTTTATTCTTGCTAGATTAAATAACAATTATCGCTTGAAATAAAATAGCGCTTACCTTAAGCCAGGTAATGCGTCAGCAAATCCAGTGGATGTGTCATATCATGCAGTGTTTATGATTACACCTGTCACAGACTACCATTCACACTATGCCAGCATTAGCCTTCAGAGAGTGCTATTAAATGACCGGAACATACCATCACAACCTGAGGTAAAGGGGTGCGGAGGAACCCAACACAACGAGACCAAATCTGAACTCATGGATGTGAGCTCTAAATCATGCATATATATGTTTCATTTGTAAGGCGACACATAGAAACATTACGTATACGCGTATATTTAATGGTACAATAAAAGAAAAGGCAGGGAATAATTTCTATGACCCTCTACTTTCAAACATATGTTAATCCACTGATCTACACATCCGTTTTACACAAAAATAAAGACCACAAATTACAGACAAATAAAGTTTATGTCTTGGAAAAAAATCTCTAAAATAAGTATTATTATGATAAATGATTATGAGGAATATAATAATCATCATTATAAATGATACCAATTATCATTAATAATTTGATTTAATCAAATTTAGTTTAATTTAATTTAATTTAATTTAATTTAATTTAATTTAATTTAATTTAATTTAATTTAATTTAATTTAATTTAATTTAATTTAATTTAATTTAATTTAATTTAATTTAATTTAATTGAGTTTGAAACAAAAGTCAGGCTGTTATTGTGAAAAGCGGCTTAAGTTCACTAACCCGGATATTGTTTATATACTGGGTTTCAGCAACAGAGGGCTGCAAGTATCCTTTCTGTTTTATACACTTATGCATGTTTGTGTCCTGTAAAGTTTTAACTGAATTGGTTTTTGCCCTGTTTATTCACCCGACGGTGTCTTGAACATTTCTTACTGTTAACGAATGTTACTGAGCGTTTAGACACACTTACTATCAGGTAACTTATTGAATGCCACTTACTATCAGGTACTGAATGCTTCTGGTTTTTATAAGTGATGCTTCCCTATAACAGTTCTCTAACTCAATGGTATCTCGTTAAAAACTGTTCAAAATTATTATTTGTAATGTGTAATATGTGTGTTTTTCTAATCATAAAGTTGCCCAGGTTGAGTAATATGCAATGGTTATATTATACATGTAAATTTATACTAGACTACATATTAAGTATACATAATATTATGTTTATTCATATTATTTGGATATATTATAGACTATTTACACACTATTCACTAGACATATCACTATTTACACACAAAAAAATATATGTAATCTATGTATCTTTAATAGCATCTAGGATAAGGAATTATGTCTGTTAACATAATTATCCAACATAATTATCCTTACCTTAAAATGAATGACCAAGTTTAGACTATATAGGCTGCTGTTTATTAGGTTTCCGTCTCAACATTATTATTGTGCCTTTCCCAGAATGTGGCAAGATATGTGGGCGGAAATGTCCATGCACCATCCTTTCTTAACTTTCTTATTGTTTTTTCTTGTTCAGGTGCTTTAGCCAGGTGAATGTTGGGAGTTCGAGCGCTGTTTGGAATCGGTCTTCTTGTGTCGTCACGAGGAGGCTCTGTCCTGACACATACAGGAGCATGTGCACGTGTTGCCAGTAACATCTACACTAAAGGTCTCGCTCATAGACAGGCTTGCACTATGGCCAATACTATTAAGTACCTGGGGTGAGTGTAAATGCTCAACACTCTCTGTGTGATATGATAAGTATTTTTGCATTACACTCATTATTTGTCCAGTATGATGTTGTATAATGATGTCCACATGATGTTACATTACTGTTGTTGTGAATGTCAATAATAGTCTCTCTGACATTTGACCTTTGCTTAAAATGGGATTGTACTAATGCCAGACAAGGCCTCCGTCCGATAGCTGAGAAATGCTCCCTCCATAGGTAGGAAGAAAGGCAACAAGGCACGTCCAAATGCAATGATTGTGCCACATCCTGTCTATTGAGATACCTTCATCTGATTGATTTTTGAAGCCAGAATAGATGTTTCCTTCGCTGCCTTTGATCTCCCACAATCCTGTGCGTTTCATTCCATGATAGTTAAGCTAAAATATAAATATGGAGTCTGAAAGTTGCGGTTCGTAATCAGTTTGTGTGTAAATGTACATTTTGACCAACTTTTTCCAATTCTGATGTAATTTCTATTGAGAAATTACTATTGTAGAAATTAAATATTCACTTAGTTTTCACCAAAACTCTCTTTATTGTGCTGTAGATCATTAATATGTTACGCTGCCTCAGAAGCCTGTCTTAAATCAGTTTCGTGAAGTACCTTCAAACAAAAGATGCCTGCAAAGTCACAATCAAAGTCACAATGGCCAATCAAAAATAGCCCAAAGCCTGCTACAGACTGCATCTGAAAATGTCCAAGTTTTTATTTCTATTTTCTGTCATCATAGACAAGAAGAGGCTCAGCACATTGACGAGGAGCTGTTTAATGAGTACAGCTTCAGTGTGGATCAGTTAATGGAGCTGGCCGGGCTTAGCTGTGCCACAGCCGTGTCAAAGGTACATCTGATGCTCCATCATCATGCAGAAAGGATCTCATACAGCTCATACACATAATACACAATCAAATCAGTCATTTACTTCATAGGGCTATCCTCTACGATCACTGCTGAAGAGTCCACCCAGAGTTCTGGTGATCTGTGGCCCTGGAAATAATGGAGGAGATGGCTTGGTTTGTGCTAGACATCTCAAACTGTTTGTGAGTCCGAGTTATAGCAGAAAAAAAAATGACTGCACCCGTTTCAAATCTTTCGCTCATTGAACTTAATATTTTATGAAGGCGTATTGATTTTATTCATATTGCATGTGAATCTCCCAGGGATATGAGCCATCTGTATTGTACCCGAAGCGCCCCAGCAAGCAGCTGTTTCAGAATCTTACCACCCAGTGTGAGAAGATGGATATATCCTTCCTGACAGAGATGCCTGAGGTACAACAGGAACCTCAACGGTCAATACCACATTTTTTACACCATGGGGGTCCTTTTTTTTTTGTTTTTTTTAACCTTTCATAAGGGTTCCTCCTTCTCATTAATAACTGATAAAATAATGTGTCTGACTGCACTGAATGTCCCGGGGACACCCATCTGACATTTCAATGTTTTTTTTAACCTTTAAATAAGTTGATTTATGTTCATTTATTGTTTACATTAATGGATATATATTTATGATTCTGTATATGTACACAATCATTTAGAAGTTTGCAGTCAGTAATTAAAAAAAACAAAAAGGGAAATTAATACTTTTATTCAGCAAGGATGCATTCAATTGATCGAAAGTGGCAGTAAAGACATTTCTAATGTTACCAAAAAATCCAATGTCCAATAAATGCTGTAAACTTTCTAATCGTCAAAGATTCCTGAAAAAAATATGTAACTGTTTTCATAAAGATATTAAGCAGCACAACTGCTTTTCAACATTGATAATAATCAGAAATGTTTCTTGAGCACCAAATCAGCATATTAGAATGATTTCTGAAGGATCATGTGACACAGAAGACTTGAGTAATGATGCTGAAAATCCAACTTTGAATAAAGTACATTTTAAAATATATTAAAATAGAAAACGGTTCATTTTAAATAGAAATAATATTTCACAATATTATATTATTTTTAATCAAATAAATACAGCTTGGTGAGCATAAGAGACTTTCTGAAAAACATCTTACCAATCATAAAATTTTGATCGGTTGTGTATATATATATGTAATATATTTATACTTTGTGTCTGCTATATTCTATATGTCATGCATTTTCCCATCATGCTGTCTTTAGGCGGATTTGATTGATGAAGCGTATAACTTAGTGGTGGACGCCATCTTTGGATTCAGTTTTAAGGGTGCCGTGCGAGAGCCATTCGGTGACATCCTCTCCAAACTAAAGAAAATCACTGTGCCCATTGCTAGTGTCGACATACCTTCAGGTGAGAATGCACACACACACCATAATCGGGAAGAAATAATCACTGATTTTATTGCAATCCTAGCATTAAAATGTTTGATTAGCATTTAAGAGCCAAAAATCATCTTTTTATTGCATAAAATGTCTGGTGATGGTAAGTCAAATAGTTTTGATGTTTCAAATAGTTAAAAAGATGTTTATTTTCTTTCACTCTTTAGGCTGGGATGTGGAGAAAGGCTCTCCTGATGGGATTCAGCCTGACATGCTCATCTCCCTCACAGCCCCGAAGAAGGCAGCCAATCTCTTCAAAGGACGCTACCACTTCCTGGGAGGACGGTTCGTTCCTCCTGCACTTGAACAGAAGTACCAGCTGAATCTGCCTCAGTACCCAGGCACTGACTGTGTGTATCAGCTGAACTGAACATTAAGCCTTCATGTCACTTTTGTGTCAGTAATCCAAAAAAAAAAAACAACAACCAGGAATATATATACTGATGGGTAATAACTATGGTTTACCACACTGAATACTTCTGCTTTTCTTATTGGGTACATATGGGCTTGGTGATTAATCGGCATCAATCAATAATTGTTTATGATGATGTTTAAAGATATTGACTCTTTTTTGCCAAGAACCGGTCTGATTAGTTAAGGATTTATTAAACCTCAAAATAAAATAATGTTTTTGATGATTTTGGAATTTAGTGAATAATTGCTGTATTATTGTTTTGTGTTTAAATATATTAATGTTACATACATATGTATATTTATGTAACATTTGAACTGAAATAAAAACTTTCTGCTGACATCCATAACAATGTTAATGAATATGTTTATAGACAAACAAATCAGCACACACACACAGGCAATTGTATAGAGCAATTCACACAATAAGTCCAGCACATTGCCGTAGCTTGCATCAAATCTTATATTTATTGAAACAGCAACTTTTTATGCCTGACTAAAGTCTTAAAACCAAAGTTTTACTATTTCAATTAATATTTTGCTGTCACAAGACTGAAGGTGATGAAGACTGGATACAAATATAAACATGATTTTATAAAGCAGACAGGCATAACATACCATACACGAACGACAACCAAAGACTGAAAACAGGAACTAAATACGATGAAATGATGAAACGAATACAAACAGGTGATGATTAGAAGAGTGTGCAGATGTGAGCCAGGAGGGATTATGGGAAATGAAGTGTGCTGTGGTGAAGTGGCCTGGTGACTGAGGATTGTGACATTTGCAAACCGCAGCAGTGTGCAGAGCTCTTCACATTTCTATAATGAATATGAAAATAATTTTGAAGACAAGAACTCAAATCTCAGTGTTTGAAAAAAAATCACAAATGTAATGCCAAAATATCAATCATCTATAAACCACACATACTTTCCACGGTAAATGTCTAATTGATCAGTCATCATCAGAACATATTTACTTGTTTTTAAGATTGAGAAGTTCATTTTTTATATTTTACAGACCTGAAGTATGTACCGAAATATATTTATGTTAATTTCAACTCCATATAAATAGCTTTATAAAACAACACAACCCATTTGTGGTTTATCCATAAGAGTATTTTACATTAATGTACATCATCAGTTCCAATTGTTTACATCTTTTAAAAGTAAAAAACAAGCCACAAAACAATAACCCTAAAAACGCCTGGTCACCTCCCTATTTTACTCATTGATATGATATCCAATGAAGGCCAAGTATGAAGCAGTACCTCCATGCAGGTATGATGATGTAATCAATGTCATAGGGAAATGTCTTTGTTTTGCTCTTGATGACATTGGATGTTGTTCAGGTGCTTTTACAGCAGGATTGTCTCTCCTCCTTGTACTCGCTGGACGGGCCCAGGGTCACTGCGCTGATGGAACCTCTGGTGACCTCTTTACTAGCAACTTTCATGTGTATTGCTGATGGACGAAACATCATTCAACATTGTCTTAATGCATTTAAAGACAGTTAAAGTCTAGAAGGATTTTAAACTTAAGGTATGAACAGGTTTTGATACCATGATACAGATAACCCCAATAATATATTTGCTGTGCTTCAATGTTAATCATTGACAGAAGTAAAAAGAAAACTCACCTCTTAGAACTTCAAGGAAGGCAGATTCAACATTAGTTGACTCTAAAGCCGAAGTCTCCATATATAGTAAGCCTTTGGCCTCTGTTTTATCAAACAAAATGTAAATAGATGACAATACAACTTTATTCATAGTATGTCTTAAAGCGATAGTTCACCCCAAAATGAAAATTCTGTCATCACCGTCATGTCATTCCAAACTTGCATGACTTTCTTCTTCCGAACACAAAGATATTTCGATTGGGGTCCAAACAACACTGGACCGCACTGACTTTTATTGTATGTGCAAACATGTATTCCGAAGAAGAGAGTAAGTCAGATTTAGAATAACGTGAGGCTAAATTATAACCGAATATATATGCGCGTGAACTATCCCTTTTAGGGCTGAAATGTAAGGGTAATAAAATGTATTGATACCTGCAAAGTCTTTAGCCTCCTCTGTTGGTACAGTACGTAAAGTTCCCAGGTCACTTTTATTTCCCACAAGCATGACTACCATATGAGGATCAGCGTGGTCGTACAGTTCCTTCAGCCATCGCTCAACGTTCTCATACGTCAGGTGCTTGGTGATGTCATAAACCAGCAATGCACCCACTGCTCCCCTGTAATACCTACAAGAGCCAAACTATTCATTATTACACATGCAGAAGCAGAAGTGTGTATTGGCTCAAATTGCGCTTTGTGGTTCATTATTTGATTTACAGTGAGGAGTAAGGTACTTTTTCTCTACCGTTAAAAAGTTCGTTTTTATTTTACTTTCATACAGCAAGAATTAATTAAATTGATAAAATGTGACAGTAATTTTTTATGATATTATAAATGTCTTTAGTATTTCAAATAAATAAATAAATTCTATTAATCAAAGAATCCTGAAATAAATGTATATCAGTTTTCACCAAAATGTTTTAAAGAAATTCAACATTGATAATAAGAAATGTGTCTTGAGCACCAATTAAGCATATTAGAATGAGTTCTAAAGGATCATGTGACACTGAAGACTGGAGTAATGATACTGAAAATACAGCTTTGCCACCACAGGAAAACAGAAAACAGTTATTTTCACAATATTAATGTTTTTACTGTATTTTTGATCAAATAAATGCAATCTTAAAATAGATGAGCATAAAATACTTTTTTGGAAAAACATTTTTAAAAATCGAACCAACACCAAACTTTTGAATGGTATAGTCTATACTCTTTCATTTGGAAACTTTTTTTGCTTCCCTGATAATTACATTTAAAATATAATATCATTATGTCATATTATATCATTATGTATTGGTGGTTCACCCAAAAAGTATTCTGGATACTTAACATACACTTAAAAATCTAATCTAATTCAGTGACAAAAAATATAAAACCAAATGGCATCTACAAATAATGATACAGTAAAAGAGTTAAAAGTCATGCAAATATATTGGGGCCACTGTAGATGCCAGTAACATATCAGTTATACTTTTAACTGTATAACCGGTCACAAAAGGAGTGGTTCTGGGTGTGATGCTAATCTCAACGAATTCCAAAGCCTCCATAATCTTAAATAAGGATTCATGTGAACATACATAGATCTGAGGTATCTGTAGGATTAAAGGATAGTTTGAGATGGCATGATGAGGGACTTACGCTGAGGTAATAGCCCTATAGCGCTCTAGACCCGCAGTGTCCCAGATCTGGGCCTTGATGGTAATATTATCCACTTGAATGGAGCGAGTGCTGAATTCCACCCCAATGGTTGTACGGCTGTCATGATTGAACTCGTTTTTGGTAAATCTTGACAGTAAGTTGCTTTTTCCAACCCCTGACTCCCCAATTAAAACCACTGAAAGACAACAAAAGACAAGCTTGATTTTGTTCTAATTCACAAAATTAATAAAAATCACATGCAAACACAGAAAGAGAACATTTATTCATTTATTTATTATAGGCTATAGATTATTATTTTATGGGTTTCAGATCGAAAGGATCATTGTAAAAACATAAATCTGATCTCCAATCAAATTAATCAAACTTACCTTTGAAGACAAAGTTGTAGGCTAAATCTGTCCCCATGTTCACCCTAGAAGTAATGTGTCAGTCTGTGCTTACGTGTTACTCTATCTCAAAATCCACTGGGAGGAGAAAAGCAGATGCTCAAGTTTCTGAAAAGGTTTATAAATCCATTCTTGTGCTGGTCTAAAGGCAGATTGCACACGGCCAGACTCTTCTTTGAGACAGTTGGGGTGGGAGAGCAGGTGAAACAGGTAGAACCACTATAACACAACTGGGAGTGACTTCATGATCTCACACAAAACTGTCACAGTTGCTTCTCAATCATATATCATATTCTGTACGTCTGCAAATCAGACATAAAGCTGAGTCATAAAACCAGCCGTCCTGTATCAACAGGCACTTCTCAAACCTGTCAAATTCGGAACTCTGTTCTTGTGAACATAAAATAAAAGGGTTTCCCTTTGTATTCTTATCACGTAAGGAATGTCATTCTACAATACAAAAACAGATGCTAATTTACCTGTTTAGCCCAGTGTTTCTTTAATATTAGGTAAATTACACCTCTACTGGTCATGCAGCATTTACAAAATCATTATCATGTTAATAGTTTTGCATATTGATAGGTATACAAAGCTCACGGTGATATTAATGAACTGCATTCTTTATTTTAAGGCCGTTTTGTTACTTTTGTATGATAAACAATACTGTAGCATTGCCACAGTGCACAATGTAGGTCCTAAAACACTAGTATATTGCCGCACTGGCTTCAGTGTATGACCTTTAGCAATATTAAAAGACAAAAACTAAGCAATTTCACAACAAAGAAGAGCAAAGGACGCTGTACATCAAAATTTGACAGCAAAGAAATGAGTGAGCGTTCATCCTCCTGTCCTGTGGGTGGCAGCACCGCGCTGACGTGACGCTGTTGTGTTGTTTTGTGACGCGAATCGCTACTGGGGGAAAAGAAGCGCTTCCGTCAGTACACACGCCGGGTTCATCATGGCGGCGGGACCGATTTCAGAACGAAATCAAGGTAAAATTGAATAAATATAAACTCGCACGGAGACTTTTTATGTACTGTTCAAGAAAATTATTGCAGCACTGTGGAAACATTTTAAGCTCTTCCTGATTTCTATACAAGCATTGAGTCGATCACTTCCATTTATTCAAATACGTTTGCTTAAAAACTAATAACAAAGAAAAGTTTGGGGTTTAATAATTAAGTGTATCAAAACAATACAATCTATATCAACTACTATTAGTGATAATAATAATAATACGCTTAATAATATCTTTGTGTCCAGTGCAGCAGTGCATGTTTATTTTGATCATATTTTATTTTCAGATGCCACTGTATATGTGGGTGGCCTTGATGAGAAGGTCTCTGAGCCTCTTCTGTGGGAGCTTTTTCTGCAAGCTGGTCCTGTGGTAAACACACACATGCCCAAAGACAGAGTAACAGGACAACATCAAGGTGAGTTTCCATATCATTGAGCGGTCAAGATGAAAGATTTCAATCGTTTGGCATGATTTAAATTGATATTGGTCTTTGTTCTTCAGGTTATGGCTTTGTGGAGTTCCTCAGTGAAGAGGATGCAGACTACGCCATAAAGATCATGAACATGATCAAACTATACGGCAAACCCATACGAGTCAACAAGGCTTCGGCGCACAACAAGAACCTCGACGTCGGTGCCAACATCTTCATTGGCAACTTAGACCCCGAGATCGACGAGAAACTCCTTTATGATACTTTCAGCGCTTTCGGTGTGATCCTTCAGACACCGAAGATCATGCGAGACCCGGACACAGGGAACTCAAAGGGTTATGCTTTCATCAACTATGCCAGTTTTGATGCCTCCGATGCAGCTATTGAGGCCATGAATGGCCAGTATCTCTGCAATCGGCCCATCACGGTTTCATACGCCTTTAAGAAGGACTCAAAGGGCGAGAGGCACGGCTCAGCTGCAGAGCGTCTCCTGGCCGCCCAGAATCCACTTTCACAGGCCGATCGCCCCCATCAGCTTTTCGCGGACGCCCCACCGCCTCCCTCCATGCCCACACCTGTCATGACCGCCATGGGTGCAGGGATGCCAATGCCAGGTTAGATATTATGAGCATATTGAACTATTTCTGACATTTTCAGATATTTGACTATTACACAGCTCTAAACCTTGAGGGAAAAAATTCACATGCAGTTTTTTCTTCTTCTTTTTTTTCAGAAATAGGAATGAAGACTTTTTAAATGTGTATATATAATACACGCATGTGTATATTTCATAAATATGCATTCATGTATAAAATCAAAAAAAATCTTCATTCTTATTTTGTGAAAAAAAGTAATATAACTTTTTAAAATTTGGTCTCAAAACCGAAAACTCACTTAACCATATAACAAAAGCAGACATAGTTTTTTTAAATGAGAAAAAGTAAATGTATAGTTTAACTTACAATCTGCAAAGGAGTGGATAATGAAAATACTTCATTTAATGTCAAAGAACTTCACATAAAGTTTTTTTTTCTTCACAATATCTGTAATTTTCTGTAACTGATGGGATCTAGCAAAACACCCACATATGTTGCATGAAACATCTGGATCATGTTTGCATTTTCTTCTGTCACTGACCATAATTCTAACCTTGAAATCAGGATTCAGGACATAAACTAATATCTTAGATGTGAAAAACAGCTGAGACTAACTGTTGTAATCTGGCTCAGAGGAAGCTGGGAATTATGGCATTGTCAAAAAAAGGCAAAAATGCTACAAAATGCATGTCATATTTTGTAAGAAAGTGTGACGTGTTAGAGCAAAAAATCCACTATTTTTGGAATCAGCTCACCAAATTTAGTAAGAAACAAGTATTGGGTTTCATTCAGCAAATATGATACCGGGAAGTGTTATTTTTGGTACAATAAATGTCTTTTGCATCAATTTTATTTTTGTACATTGATCTCGCAGGGATGCCGCCTCCTGGTGCTTTCCCACCTGTTCCTCCTCCTGGCACAATGCCACCTGGGATGCCGCCCGGTATGATGCCTCCTGCGCCAGGTACTCCTTCACAACAGGGTGGAGGGCACCCACCGGGACCCCCGCCCTTCCCCCCTGGAGGAATGCATCCACCAGGAATGCCACCAATGCCGATGCCTCCGTCGGGACCTCCCGGAATGGTGCCGCCTCCACCTGGCCCTCCTGGATCTTCTCAACAAAGAGCACCTACTCCACCTGGCATGCCTCCTCCCCCCATGGGTGTCCCTCCCAGAGGACCATTCGGTCCCCCAATGGGTATGTGTGTGAAGAAGTGGCTTGTGCATTTCAACGGAGGCAAAATAGACAATGTTGTTGTTGTTGATGCAAAAATTCCTCCCCTTTTTTACAGGTCCACCAATGCATCCAGGTATGAGAGGGCCTCCACCAATGCCACCTCCAGGTTATGGTGCCGGCCCACCAAGACCACCACACTTCGGCTTTCAGAGAGGGCCTCCCTTGCCGCCACGTCCTCCTGCACCACCGAGGGGTCCGATGAGAGCACCAATGCCTCCCTAAGCCCTAATGTGAAGACCTTTTTGAAACCTTTGTTTTTATTTACATTCTGTGCTTTACTAGATGGACCACTTGCTCCTTTGTATACAGATTTCTTAATTTTGGTCATTGTACTATTTCAGAATTAGCAAGAATAAACAATTTTATACAACTGTCTAGTTTTTTTGCAAGTTTGTTTATAAAAGTCTATTTCAAATAAATGCTGTTCTTTTGAACTTTTTATTCATCATAGAATCCTGAAGTAATGTGCCACAAAATATTAAAGGGATAGTTCACCCAAAAATGAAAATTAGCCCATGATTTTCATCCTAGGTGTATATGACGTTCTTCTTTCAGACGAATACATCGGAGTTATTTTAAAATTTAAAAAATGTCCTGGTTCTTCCAAGCGTTATAATGTGAATTGCTGTATCTGTTTTGAAGTCCATAAAAGTGCATTTATCCATCATAAACGAACTCCACATGGCTCCGGGGGGTTAATAAAGGCCTTCTGAAGCCAAGTGATGCGTTTGTGTAAGAAAAATATCTTTATTTAAAACTTCATGAAGTAAAGTAACTAGCTTCCGGCCAAACAAACATACGGATTTGATTTAATTGTAACTTAAAGTGTAAACGTAACTTATGCGAGTAATGCGACATACTGCTGATATTTACACTACGCCATGACGCACTACGTCACTTCCGACGTCACAAGTGGCGCTTTAGGCGTAAGTGGAATCCGTATGTTCCTATTGGCCTGGAAACGTCTGAATATAAAGTTTTCTTACACAAACACTTTGCTTCAGAAGGCCTTTATTAACCCCCCAGAGCTGTGTGGAGCACTTTTATGGACTTCAAAACAGAAACAGCCATTATAAAGCTTGGAAGAGCCAGGACATTTATTAATATAACTGACTGTATTCGTCTGAAAGAAGAAAGTTATATACACCTAGGATGACTTGAGGGTGAGTAAATCATGGTCTAATTTTCATTTTTGGGCAAACTATCCCTTTAAGCAGCACAACTGATTTTAATAATATGAAGAAATGTTTCTTGAGCACCAAATCAGCATATTAGAATGATTTTTGAACGATCATGTGACTGAAGACGAGTAATGATGCTTAAAATTCAGCTTTACCATCACAGATTTAAATATATTAAAATAGGAAAACAATTATTTTTAATTATAATGATATCCCAGGATATTACTACTTTTTCTGTGTTTTTGATCAAATAAATACAGCCTTGTTGAGCATAAGTGTCAAAAACATTTAAAAGTCTTACTGACCCAAAACATTTGAACAGTATCATTGATGACTTAAATCTGATGATATGAGCTACTTTTATAGGGTTGAATATAATATCAACAAAAGAAAATATACAGAAGCTGACAATTGATATTTGCAACATTTTTAATCAAAAATAAGTCAAAAGCTTTATACATTTAAGCATATAACAAGAGGGAGAAACTCTAAAATCAAGATTTTGCATTAACACCAATGTAGGTCCATAAATTGTAGTGCCAGTATATTATTGTGGTTATTTTTTACAATGTGAGGACGGTAATGTCTTTACATAAAAAAAAAGGAAACTTAAATTATTTTAAAAAGTAAATAATTACATATTTCCTATGTGAGAAGCAATCAAAACTATTAAAATTGAAAATTTCTTCTGAGGTTACTACAATTATGTCTGTTACTATTTTTGTTTTGTTATATAGCACAAAATTGCATTCAATTTTAAAGTCACATACGCTTTTGCCATCTAATGCAAATCAATATCTCACATTATTCTGTGCCTGAAAAACCACTGATTATTTTGTCATAGCTCAGGGAGATAACATTACACATCATAAAGACCAGCCAGACATATACAAAACCCTGATATTGAAATCAGACTTTTTACATTTTTGAAAGCGATGTTAAAGGAACAGTTCACCAAAAAATGAAAAATCTGTCATCATTTACTCACCCTCAAGTCATTCAAAACAGTTGATGGACCCCATTGACTTCCATAATGAAAAAACTGTTTGGTTACCTATATTCTTCGTAACATCTTTTGTGTTCAGTAGAAAAAAGAGATCCATACAAGTTTGGAACAACTTGAGGTTGAGTAAATAATGACAGAATTTAAATTTTTGGGTGAACTACCCCTTTAACTAATTGTGAACAAGAGCTCTCAACTTAAGATTCAAAGGAACTAAAACAAAACATCAACCACATTATACATATTCAGAGAAAACAAATACATGTTACATAAGGAATGAGTTAATGAATGGGAATTATGCTTTATACCCATTTAAACAAATACTATATATGCAATAATTCATGTAGAATCCTTTATGAATGAAAACTAAACTTGACCAAAAATACACCAAGGCACTTTTAATTGACCTACAGATTTTTTAAATGGTTAAAAAAAACAGATTGCCTACAAATTAAATTCTTGAAACGTATGCATTACTTTATTACCAATGCATAGAACACAATCCACTGCTGCATTCTGAGATGAATCTTCAATGTTTAATTTCAGAAGCGATGAAACCGTCTGAATAAGACGGCTGCATTTCTACGGGAGCTCAAAAGACATGCAGTTTGCAAAGAGTTCCATCCTGAGTGAACCTTTTCCTGTTGTTTGAAGAACCCCATCTAGGACAATTGATGGGTGAGCACTTCTAAGGACACTGCAGATACAGACTCCCAGAAAAAATCATCTTCCCTGGTCATGTGTGTGTGTGTTTGTGTGTGTGTGTGCATATGATGCACATTGTGGTTGTTTCTTTGTGAACTTTCATTTGAAGCAAGAAACGTTAACCAAAACAGAACAAGGAAATAAATTACAAAAAGGACTTAATTGCTGAAAAATCAAAATGAACCAAACCAAAACCGTGCTGAAGCACTCTTTGGTTGCTTGAGGATTGAGTCCACGCTCTTGGGTGCTCTTTTAAGAGATGACTTCCGTGTGACCCGCTGTGGCTTCCACTAGAGTGATCTGCTCGTCCACGCAATCGATCTCTTCTGTTTTGATGACTACGCCACCTTCTGAATACATGACAACTTCCTCTTCTCCCTCCGTTGTTTCTTCGATACCGACCTCTTCCTGCACAAACACGATGTGCTCCTGGTCCAGCCCTGCGGTGCCGTTGGTCTGTCCATTTGACATGGCCTCCAGTTTCATGCGGTACCCTTCGGCTTCCTGCTCTTTGCGGAGCAATTGCTGACGATAGGATTGAGCTTTCCTGTTAGCTTCCTGTAACTGCCACTGGAGATGCTCCTGGAGATTGAAGATAAATCGAGATGGGGCGGTGATGAACAAAGTTATCATCTGATGGCTTTGCTCTAAAGGTTCTCATATATATATATATATATATATATATATATATATATATATATGTATTTATTTATTAGACTCACCGTTTCACCAGTCTCTGCATTATTGGATGAAACTTCAATTTTCCTTTTACGAGCAGGAGGTTCGGAGTCTTCTACCACTTCCTCTGTGATTTGATTGGCTGGAACTGCCAATACTGATATAAAAATAAAAGGAAACATGCTTAATTCAAGGTATAAGAATGTCAAGACAGCCGTGAAATATATACACATATACATATATACACACACACACAATTCAATAATATAATAATCATATACACTATTTTTTTTTAAAGAAATTAATACTTTTGAACAAGGATGTATCAAACTGATCAAGTGTGACAGTAAAGATTATTACATTGTTTAAAAAAATTATATTTTCAATAAATACTGTTCTTCAAACTTCCTATTCATTAAATCCTAAAATATCAGTTTCCACAAAAAATATTAAGCAGCACAACTTTTTTCAACATTGATAATTAAAAATGCTTCTTGAGCAACAAATTATCATATTAGAATGATTTCTGGATCATGTGTCACTAATGATGCTGAAAATTCAGCTTTGCCATTACAGAAATAAATGATATTTTAAAATATATTCAAATATAAAAAAGCTATTTTAAATTCTAATAATATCCTACTATATTACTATTTTTGATCAAATAAATGCAGCCTTGGTGAGTATGAGGCTTTAAAAAAAGTCTTACTGACCCAAAACTATATATAAATCTTAAAATGATATCATTGAGAAGTTCGGTTCAAAATCCAAAATAAGGATAGTTAGTTATACCTTGTCGTCCATCCTGCATTGTGACAAAGAACGGTTGTCCGAGTCCATTTGTCTGGAGGTTTCCATGTTGATCTGTTAATATGGTTATGACCCTCTGACCTGATTCATTCACCACTTGCTGGATACTCGAGTCCAAGGAACTGACAGCTATGGCCTCCTCTGTGTCACCTAAACATCATGAGAAAAACAAAATGCAATTGTTGGTTCAGTCAATTTAAAAATCATAAAATAACCAACAATGTTCAAATTGATTACATTCGTTTACAATTATTTTCTAGTCATATCGTACCCGAGCTGGCTTTGATCAAGTCAGAGAGGTTGAC
The DNA here is from genome assembly GCF_051911475.1 of Siphateles boraxobius. Taxonomy (NCBI): domain Eukaryota; kingdom Metazoa; phylum Chordata; class Actinopteri; order Cypriniformes; family Leuciscidae; genus Siphateles; species Siphateles boraxobius. The sequence goes on from NW_027508953.1 coordinate 5,671,950, forward strand.
GACTCCCCCTTGGATGTTTGGGACGCCCTGAATGATGAACTGTGGGGTGGAGCTGCCGTTTATGATTGACGCTTCGGCATTCCTGTTCACCTGATTCTGCATTCCCTCCTAAAAGGCAAAACAAGGATTTATGAGGACAATCTATTAGGGCTTCTTTACACCTGGCTTGTTTGGAGCCTGCCTCATTTTCTCCCTAAATTTGGTTCACTTACCCACGATTTCACAGACAATGCCTAAGCTTGGTTCCAGACTAAAATGCATGTTTGAGCTGTTTTAACTTAAAAGCAACTTGCACTGACACATCTTCAAATATGTCAGAACCAATGTTATGTTTTTTTCTTCGAAGGCACGTTTATAAAAGTTACTTAAATGCCCTAACTGAACTAATGCCTAATCCTGGCTTGATCTAAGCCCCGTCTGTGAAACCGGGCCTTAGGCAAACATATACACGGAAATTATGCTCGGATCCTAAAGCCAAAAATCCCGGGCAGAGATAGCCTGAACGAGGTGGTCTTGACCCACTTGAAAACGAACTCCGGAGAGGTTTGCTTGTGGTGAGAGAGCAATCTGACCCAACAGATCAAGTTGTATCACAATATATGATTGTTAATTAAAGGTGCAACAAGCAATCTTTGAGAAACGCTGTTGAGAGTGGATCGAACCGAGCAGCACAACACACATGTAGCCAATCAGCAGTAGGGAGCGTGTCCTTCAGGATTTGAAGAAAGACGGCAGAGAGATGGTTGAGACATTACAAAAGAGAAAAGGTCTTAGGAATATCACTGGAAAAAGAAGGGCTATGATCAGGTAAGAGTTTTAGGACCCGTGTTAATATTAGAAAAGCTTAGGTTGCATCGTTTCTGCTCTATACGTGAGCAACATTGGTTTTGCTGTTTCACAGAACCAAGATATGCTGTTGTTGTAATGTTAGCTATACATTATTTTGCTTCAGCTATGATAAAGAGACACCCACTCTTGCATTGCTCGTGCATTTTGGCGAATGGACGCGAATATCAATAGTTTTTCTCAGAAATCACTTACTGCAACTTTAAATACGTAGCAGCAATGCTTCTTTTGCTAATGCCTCTGAAAATGAATCGTGGGTAAACCTGGAGTAAAGAGGAAGTGAAATTTCTCATTCAAATTTGGTCAGATGAACATATTTCACAACAACTGTACAAAACTCAAAAACACAAACGAAGTTGGCACCTTGATTCTTGCTCAAAATCATAAAGTAATATACCGGCAACAACAAAGAATGCCACATCAAGCTTGCAGAGTTGTTGTCTATCCATCATGACAGATGACCACTATGAGCAGAATCCCAAACATTAACAGGTGTACTCTGACCAATGAGAGAACAGTTTACTCGCACATCACTTGTATTAACATTTTTTTGGGTTACACTTCATTTTAAGGGGACGTAGTTACACATTACTACATGTACTTACTCTAGTAATAACAGTAAATTATGCATAATTACAAGTAACTAGCCCTAAACCAAACCCTATCAGTGTTTCCCACAGAATGACAGTGTAACTCTGGTGGGGGCAGGGGAGCGCGAGAGGTACGGGTGAGTGAGAGCGAGGGACGAGCGAGAGGTCCGGGTGAGTGAGAGAGAGCGCGAGAGGTACGGGAGAGCGCGAGAGGTACGGGTGAGTGAGAGAGAGAGGGACGAGCGAGAGGTCCGGGTGAGTGAGAGAGAGCGTGAGAGGGAGAGAGAGCGCGAGAGGTACGGGTAAGTGAGAGAGAGAGAGGTACGGGTGAGTGAGTGAGAGAGAGAGGGACGAGCGAGAGGTAGTGCTGCGCGAATGCGCTACGGCGCTCTGCAATCAAACACGATTTTAAATAGGCTTAGTAAAAAAAAAAAAAAAAAAATTGAAAATCAATGTCAGCGTTGATATTGTGGCGGGCCGCCACAAATAAATGAACGTATGGGAAACCCTGCCTATCCGTAATTCTATAGTAAGTACATGTAGTTAATTAAAATTACTCATTACTTATTTGAGTAAGTACAATGTAACTACTCCACCTTAAAATAAAGAGTAACCAATATTTGGTTCCATTTAGAAATGTTGCCTGGTGAAAGCGAACTGAACCAAGAAGAAATTGCAATATTGTAACTATTTTAATTCCGTTTTGGAACAAAGGTGTGAACACAGGAACACAGGTGTGAAAATGCCCTTAAAACAATTCTCTAGTGTTTTGCAGTTTACCCACACATGACAAACCTGTAACAGGTGTATAAGTTCTGCGTGTTGTATGTCGATAGCGATATCAAAAGCGGACTTGTCAAACTTGCTGAGGGCATGTACATCTGCACCATGTTTGACCAACAGCTCAGCGACGCTGTGATGGCCGTGCTGGGCTGCCCAGTGAAGAGCGGTCATCTTCAACATGTCTTTGGCATTGATGTCGGCACCACTCTAAAACATAAAGAGAGACTTTTGTCAGTCTCCTCGGTTGACAAATTGGAATAGTTTATTAGTACATCTAGTAAACTATAGCAACACAGGACAAGTCTCGTCTTACCCTGATTAATAAATCCACAATGACCTCATGGCCCTCTGTAGCCGCCATGTGGAGTGGGGTCCTGTCAACTTTGGTTCGGGCATCTCTGCTGACACCCGCCCTCAGCAGGACTTCAGCAGTGGAGTAATGACCATGCTGGGCTGCTAAATGTAATGGAGAAGTTCCAAGCTGCAAAATAGGTACATAAAAAAAAGCTTTTACATCGGTGTAAACTATTTTTTGTTGTACTGCCTCGTAGTTCCGCCTTGCGACAATTTACATTGCGCTATTTAAAAGCAGATAATGTCAATGACACATCATAGGAGTCAGAATATGGCTTGTTACGATTCTTAAAAAGCATTGATAACATCGTTTTTCTTATTGATTGCATCTCATGAAGGCTTAGCTCTAAAATCATATTAACTCATAACATTATTGATAACATGACCAACCCAGTCAGTGGTGAACGGGGCTCCGTTGGCCATCAGCGTCCGGACCTCATCATCATGACCATTCCGAGCTGCTTCTAAAAGACGCTTTCCCAAATCCACCAACGACATCTAGGCAAAGACAGAGATTAAATATACCATATAGGACTAAAAACTATGTTATTATGATGATAATGTCTGTGCATTAATCTAACAAAGATATATTGTACTGGAAAAAAAATCTACTACTGACCAGTAGAAAACATTAAATTCATTTCAAATTGTGTAGTGATTGCCTATTTGTAAATTTCACTTTTAGTGTGAGATGTGTATCAAATTATTAGATTACAGTTTTCATTTTTACCCTTTTCTTTTTACATACATTTTATATTTGGGAAAAGTGGATGTATGAAAGAGCAAGACAATTATGTTGCCAAGTCCTTAAATATATCAGTGCTTTGCATTACATCTCTTCCAAACATTTGCATCTGTCCAGAAAACCGATCTGAATTTAACCGTTATCATGAACAGATTTCGACGAATCATTCGTGTTTATTTTTCAGAGAATGTTTAAAAATACATATGTACTATATACACCAGTGCAGTAACCAGCTAAACAAAACATTTATAAGCAGCCAAGCGAATATTCAAAACGTAAATGATTGAACAACAGCCTTCCTGTCCATTAGAAAATAAGTGATGAAAACATTGGACAGAAATGGCAAAGAGAAACTCGTGTATATATAAAAATAACGCCGTGTAAGAACACATACACCAAAAACATGTGAACTTATAAACAGAAAACTTAGTTTGCATTAGTAAGCAAATATTTACGGGCGATTTTAAAGCTCGTATTTTACATGCCAAACTCATGTGCCATGTGGAGTCAAAAACAGAACCGACACACATCCTCCATCTGCGCCACGAACAAATAAAGACTGCGCGTATCAAACTCACCGTTGTAGCCTGTCTGTCGGACGTCTGTTGGGTGATATTAAAGTACTATATAGTTCTCCGTGCTGTATTTCTGAACTGGCTCAACATAAACATGTCTGTGTTTAAAGCGCATTCAGATATGGCGGCTGCTTTAACCCCGGAAATAAAAAGGAAGCTGCTCAGACGCTTCGGACGTGTCTCAAAACTAGATAGCTGCATACTTAGACATCATGTTTAGGCCTATTAAGTGCGGTTACTAGTGAGCTGCCAACTAAGACAGCATGTGTGGGCCTATTAAATGCGGCTACTAGCGAGCTGCCTTCTTAGACAGCATGTTTGGGCCCATTAAGTGCGTTTGAACCAGACCTATAAAAAAAATAACACCCAAAACAATGCACGAACCCCATAACGCAAAAAAGAAAAGAAAATGCTTACTAGGTAGGCACCTCGCTGGGTTTTGAGACACTGCCTACCTATTCAACTATTATAGATCCTAAATATTTCTATTTTTTTATTTTATTGATAATCTTTATAAATATCTATTGTAAGTGTATATTATATAATGGTAGAGTTTAATGTGTAGCCTACTTGAGTTTCTATGTAAATATAAACAAAACTTAAACATGTATATAAAGTGTGTGTGTGTATATATATACATATATATGATTTATATAATAAATCATAGACTGTAAAAAAAATAATGTTTATTTACATGTTTTAAATGGGGGGGGGGGGGTCATCTTTTATCTGGGGGGGAGGGGTTCTTTCTGTGGATGTTTAGAAATTAAGAAGTCTTGATCTTTACTGCGATGTATAAAGGCAAAACGCTGTAAGGTATAATATTGAATACTGCAAACTCTTTGCAGCTTCCTGCTTTCCTAAATTGCTACGCAGCTGTGTCAAAACACCTGTGCCTATTAGCACAATAAACCAAAGGAGAAGAAAATATTATCATAATCTACTGCAAGACTTGTTAAGCTAGGACTACAAAACTGGTGCACCTGTATTTGAAAATGTTTCTGTTGAATACTCTCTTCTCTCAGTCAATGTTAAAAAAAAAAGTCATTTTGTTTTATAACTATTAAACAGAAGAATAAAAAACATGAACACAAATGCATTTTTTATTCATTTAGCAGCAAGCTCATTTTAATTGGCATCTGACATTTGTCATCAAACATAGTGGGTTGGGGAAACAGTGAAAAGCATTAGGTGTGCATTTTAACATGGACATCTGTTCAATACAAAAACACCTTCAAGTGAAATTTTAGTTTAAGCTAGTAAAGTTACTGTATGCATTAATATTACAAATAATTTGGCATACAACAATATTATACAGTTTTAGTTCTGAATCCCCTTGTCTTTAACATGAAATGAATTGGCAGATTTAGGATCTGAATATCCTAATCTTATTTCATGTGCACAACAAATTGAGCAGTCGTGTAGAGTTTACAGGGCAGTAAAGTACTAAATAGTGTAAATAACATCCATATTCAGTAATGCCTTGATAGCTTTAGGACAGTTATCACAGTTCTACTGACATAATAATACATGAGTCAATCAATTCATCAAAATCAGATCACAGTAGAGAACTGGTGCAGCCACAGTGGCATAAAACACAGATGCATCGCAGTGTATTATAACAGCAGGTTAAAATCCAAGATATCAATACTAGCAATGGGTTCTTTCCAGAAGTTGAAGGTGGAGTACTTCAACAACTCTGAATCTTCTTCCTCCCTCCTGCCCTTGGTCGCCTTTGCTTCCTTGGACTTGGACATAGAAATGCCAAGGTCTTCCAGCTCTGACAGGTCCAGTGATGGGATAGGTTCCCTCCAAAACAAGAAGGAGTTGAACTGGCTAGTGGTTGTGTCTAACATTTTGATCTGTATATAAAAAACAAAAAAGAGATTTTTTAAACTAAAAACTATTTTTTTAATGCATTTTAAATGCAATGTTGCAATTGAATATTGAAGACAATATTTTAACTAACTCATTTCACAGAATACACTGCATTGCTTGCTATTTAAAAACCTGTTTACATTTCCCCTTAGTGAGCTCCTGACTTTCCCCATGAGCTATTTTCAGTTACCTGCTATTTTCAGGGAAACCTGAGCAATTTACATCTGTAAAACAACTTTCATATGCAGGTCAAAGGCTAAAATATAATATAATGTAAAACAATTAATGAAAAAAATATATATTCATATTTTTTAGTAAACTTATAAATCAATTATGACTTATACATCAATTATGTACAACGATATTATGATTGTACTATAATTTAATTAAAAAATAAATTATTATTATGAGTAAAATATTATTTGTAAGCTGTGATACTGAAATCTAAGCAATGTACATGTGCAAACCATTAATAATAGTATTAATAGGGTACTACTAATAAAAAAACTTGTTACTATATTTATGATTATTATAATTTATTTTAAAAAAACAACAGAATGAGCAATATAGTAAAGCACTTCCGTCATCTAATTATTTTAATATATTATAATTAGATTCAAGATTTAAGTCCTTGCATGAATAAGAACAAAGAAGCATTATCTTGTTACAAAGAAAAGATATCCTTTGGGAGCTGCAATTTAAAAACATGTGAAATCTAAAAACGCCAATGATTGTAATGAAGCTGTTCTAATTAATTGAACTTTACGTAACGCTGCATGTCTCGCGAGTCGTGGGGGGATTTAGCTCTGGTCACACAATGCGGAGGCGGTATACGCCCAATATTCAGAGAGAATCATGGGGATAAGGTCCTGTCATGACTATCATGGATACCCTGCATGAATATTGCAACATCTCACAAGAACATCTATTAAAAGGCAGGCTCGCGGAGCTCCCAAAATAGTGATGGCGCATCTCATGACAAAGCATTTTAGAGATGCTTCAGTAGGCTATAGTGATAAGAATGGATTACCAGCAACAATTCTTACATAGGCCTGAAGCAAAACATTTGCCAGTAAAATACGTTATATTATCTTATTTTCAACTGACACATAAGGTCATGTCAAATGTGTTACCTTAGACATCATGACACACCAAATAATTGTAAATGCTTTAAATAAACTGGACTAAAACAGAATTATTGCTCAACAAAAGGATAATTTTATAAAACATACCCCTAGTATGTGGTCAGGTTCTTTCTCTTGGAATCACAAGCTGTTTTGTCGTAATTCAGATTTGAAGAAGAATAGACGATGCTGTTTGAGCTCAATCTTCTTGCCGGCTGCTCAGCTTGAACCAACCGCACCCAACATCACTAGTGGGCGATTAGCATTAGTCCCGCCCACCTTCTGTGAGCGATTGAGGGACCAGTGACAGGTGCATAATTAGCGTCGAGTGGGAGTGGTAAATTGCTTGTTCTATTGAAATAGAGAAAATTAGTAACTGCATTTATGGTGTATGTTAGTATTTTGTGGCATCTTTACCATTTGTGCTTCCCATTTGCATTTGTTAAAGACCCCTTCTACTTTTCTTCAAGTGCAGTCGTGAGATGTAAGTGCTGCTCGTTGATTGGCTGATTCCAGCGTCCATCAGGTCGATTGGCCCATCTTTCTTTGCACTGACTGAACTTGGCGCCCTGCGAGCAAAATGGTATTTTGGTATTTTCAGTGGACTAAAATGTACATATTAATCTTTAAAGCAGCACAACTTTAGTGTGAATATTTATTTGAATTAAGTTAATATCAGATACACAGATTACATTTTTGATAAATAAAAATAAAGATGTGTTTATATTCTTTTAAGGAAGTCAGAGATTTACAGGAATATAAAGAAAGCTCTAGAGAAAGATACTACAAATTATATAATTTTCAATATCATTATATTGATATATTATATTGAACATTTACACTTGCACTTGCTTCATTTGGTCAAAGTGACCTTTAATGCCAGGATATGAAAATACCATGACAATTTTCAGAAAACATCAAGCACAAAGGACAAAATAAATGATTAACATTTGTGACCTCAATGAGTTCAGCTAATTCCCAGTTATACAAAAACTTAGTCGGGTAAAGTTAAACATTAACTAAAAGTTTATTTTTGTACCCTATATTGTGCTTCCATCAAAGCAGTCAGTCAGTAAACTATAATATAATATAACATAATATAATGTAATGTATTATAATATAATATATTATAATAAAAATGGCAGTTATATAATGATGCTGCATTCTAAAAAAATATATAATAAAGTGTAATTATTGATAAGTTTTACAGGATTAATCAAATGCATTGCAGAGACAGTTGTTTGAAAAAATGTACTTCATCATCAGTCTCTATCTATATCTAGAACTAATTGTAAACTGACACCAGAACAGTATTTGGACTCTTTTGGATTAGTATACTAATGCCAGGTTGCTTGTAAGAAACAAAGAAAGAAAGAAAATTCTCTAGTTACATATCCACCCTTAAAACTTGTATGCCATTCTTTTTTTATGTGGACCACAAAAGGAGATGTTAGGCAAAAATGTTTTGAACTGACAGCCTTAGTCACCATTCCCCTTCCACTGCATCATTTTGTCTACATAATGAATGTGAATTGGGACTGAGGCTGTCATTCTTCGTAACATCTCCTTTTGTGTTCTGGCTGCAAAAGAAAAAAAGTTGTATTGTTTTGGGAAAATCAGGGTGACTAAATGATGACAGAAATTTATATTCTATTCTATTCTATTCTATTCTATTCTATTCTATTCGCGTTGCCATCCTAAGTGCAACTCGGACCTGCATTTCCACCCTCCAACCACCAGATGCCACTCAACACATGATAATAATTTGTATCCCATACGTCTTAAAATATCAAAACAAAATTTACAGCAGAATTCTTACCAGTGTAAGCTAACAAAACACGTCGCCAAGATAGAGAAACTAGTACTGAGTAATAAATAGTTATAAGTTATTAGCTTCCGACATGACGTCACTGTTTACAAACACAGGCACCGGAAGTGAGACTGGCAAAAACAAGATTACGGAAAGAGTGGCCAGAGAGAGCGAGAGAGAGAGTGCGAGAGAGAGAGATAGAGAGAGAGAGAGAGAGAGAGAGAGAGAGAGAGAGAGAGAGAGAGAGAGAGAGAGAGAGACGTGCGCATGTATCAGTCGGACTAGTAGACAGCAAAACCTGTACAATTTAGCCAGACACCTTAACTGCTTTATTGTATTTTACAGTGTATGTTTAGGGGCAAAGAAGAACATTTTTACAGACCTAAAGACCTGCAGAAAGGTCGCTATGGTAAGTTGCTGCCGCCGTTGTAAGTAATACAGGGTGAACTGCTGTCTTTTACTCTTATGAAGATTGCTAGTATGGACTAGTATGTTTATAAACACATAACATAACATACTGTACTGGGTAGGAATTGCTTATTTACAAATAGATCGGCAAAACTCTACCTTATTGTTCTGCCAGTTCACTTGATTAAAAGCTCATTGGCAATGTAAATGATATTGTTTAAAAGGACAGCAAATGTTAATTTGCCCTTTTTAGTTTAAAACGGATATATTGTCTAAATCTTCTTCCTGTTTATTTCAGAGTTTGTGAAATTCAAAATCTGAGATCAGAAACACTTCTTAACATCCAGAGCTTCACCCTTCTGTGATCAGGTAAAAAAACTTGCCCAAATGGTCTTCTAGCATGTCACATAAAATAGTTTTTCCAAAACAAACTATTTTAACTTTGAGGCTCATATAGACATTTTGGTTTGTACATGTTGAGTAAATGCTGATATGCTTTGTGTGCTTCACAGAAAGCCTCCCTGTGACTCAGCTGTTCCCAGAATTAGGCAACTCTAAAACAGCACTACTAAGCAGAGGTGTGCTGAAAAACTGCCTCTCTAACAGTTTTGGGCTTCATGCTAGTAATGGATGTGGCATGAAAGCAGGGACGTACCAAGTTTTTAACTTAAGAAGAAATTGATATAAAATATCTGGCTTTTTGACGCAAGTGATTGTTTTTAAGAGACTGCCACAGGAAGAAATCAAATACGAGGGGAGCTTCAGAAATCCCTCAATTGCTAAAACTCAGGAATATGAAGTAGGCAAAAATACAATTTTGGGGGAAAAACAAAGTCACTGCCAGATTTTTTTTATTTATCAGCAAGCGAACAGATTTTTAAAACGTGCTGTTTAAACAAAAGTTCAGTGAGCTCTGTTCATTTTAAGCACACAATCTCACCTGTCAGGTCATGGCAGATTCTTGCCCAGACACTGTTGATGGTGAGATTATAGGCATTTCTGAGGGACATCAGTTAAATACATCCAAAAATGAGGACTTTGACCCTGGTAGACCACAGGATAAGAAAATCAGCCAAAAAGAGGGTGTTACCACCATTGAGCAATCCTCTGGGAGTATGAAAGATGACCTCACACCATGCAAAGATCCTCCTTCAACCACAACGTCTCTTGAAGATGATGCTAATCGACCTCAATCGACCTCTGTGACCAGTAAAAACCAAGACAAAACCGATATATCCGAGATAATCAATAGCCAATCCTGCACGCCCAGCCAGTCAGAGGTGACGCCCACTTTCTCAGTGGCAAGCCTGGAGTTCTCCGAGGAGACTAGTGGGATTCCTCCTGACAGACTTTTGATTTCCCCCAAATCTGCTCATGATGGAAACCAAGTCCCCTCTCAGGTGAACGAAGGGGTCGGTGCGGGGGCTGCTAGGGCATCAGAGCCTGGGATGCCAGCATATTATTTTGTCAAGTGGATTACCTGGAAAGAGAAGAAGACGGCCATCATCACGCAGAGTGAGAACGGACCCTGCCCCCTGATTGCCATCATGAACATCCTGTTGTTGCGATGGAAGGTTAGCCCTTCTGCATTACGTGCTTGTCATACAAACACATGGTGCTAAACAAATACAATATGTGTGATGCTTGCAAAGGCAAGCATCACTTTTACTACTAAGTATTAAGAACTGTAAGAAAGAAATGTATTACAATTAAGAAATGTATTACATTTCAGCATGTAACTTGTCATGCAAGATTTCTGTTACTGATGTGAAAGGTGCCTCAAATTGTAAGTCATCTAATGGATAATACGTTTTCTGTGAAAAAATCTGGGCAATCAAACTTTCTTTGTGACCATTTAGTTTTTTTATCTTAATTGCAGTGAGTAAAATCTATGACTATTATTATATTTAATAAAATATAAAAATTATATATATATATATATCATTCTAATATGATGGTTTGATGCTCAAGAAACATTTCTTATTATTATCAGTTGAAAAACGATATTTACATTTTTATTTCAGGATTTTTTGATGAATAGGAAGTTCAAAAGAACAGCATTTATCTGAAATAGAATCTTTTGTAATATTTCACAATATTACTGAGTTTGTTTTGTATTTTTTTATCAAATAAATGCAGCCTTGGTGAGCAGAAGAGACTTCTTTTAAAAACATAAAAAATCTTACCGGCCCCAAACTTTTGAACGGCAGTTATACACTACACACACATATATTATATAAACACAAACTTTATGTTAATGCAATTAATCGATTTGACTGCCCTAATTATATATATATATATATATATATATATATATATATATATATATTATATATATATATATATATATTAGGGCAGTCAAATCGATTAATCGCGATATGTGTATATATATATATTATTTTTTTTTATACTTTTATTCAGCAAAGATGCATTTAATTAATTAAAAGTGACAGTAAAAACATATACAGTATAATGTTACATTGTAACAAAGTAGTTTTCGGTTTCAAACAAATGCTGTTTTTTTCCTTTCTATTCATCAAAGAATTCTGAAATGGATCATGGTTTCCACAAAAATATTAAGCAGCACAACTGTTTTCAACATTGATAATTAGAATAAATGTTTCTTAAGCACCAAATCCGTAAATGACAATGATTTCTGAAGGATCATGTGAATATTCAGCTCTGCCATCACAGGAATGATTTACATTTTAAGTTTTGTTAAATAATAATATTTCACAATATTACTGTTTTTACAGTAATACCAACCCCAAAAATTTGAACGGTAGTGTATATATAACTATATAATATCATACATTGCAATAAAATCCAAACCAATATTTAGCTGAACTACAAAACTTCTTGACCTTTCTTTGGCCTAGTCATAGATTTAACTCTCCTCATCTGTTCTTCTGTTACTGTGTAAACATGATTTTAGCTTACAGTATAACACTGATAACACATTCAGTGGAAAAAAAGCCTGTTGTGAAATTTTAGAAGAAAAGAAATGTAGACAAGGTTGTGCCATGGCTAAAAGCAGAAGTTTTTGTTTGTGAATTTCATGTGCATGTAGTTTAGATTATATGCATGTAAAAAACATGAATTGAATTGTCTGTGTTTATTCTTTAGGTGAAGTTCCCGGCTCAGACGGAAGTGGTCACCACAGAAGAACTGATGTCTCACCTTGGTATGATGTTTTAGAGCACCACTTCTATATGTTACATCAAATTACATTAAAACACAAAGTGTCGAGTCACAGCACATCTTTCCTGTTAATGGACTGTAATAAGTTAAGGAGCCTTAGTGGTGTGCCATAATTAACTTTATGGTTGAAAACAGATGGCTAGTGTGACTTGAAAAGAAGGGGGTGTGGTTACTGTTTGAAAACATTTGTGTTTCAGTACCACTAATGGCACCCCAATCACGGATTATACCATTAAGTCTCTGCCCTTGGTGTAAGTAGTAATTTAGCAGATGCTTTTAGGTTAAGTGCCTTACTCAAGGACACAATGGTAATACTTTTTGCCCCCTCAGTGGGTTTGAATGGTTACTAGTCCAGATGTTTAAAGTGCCCCTGTTATGCTATTTTAAAGGTGTTTAGTAGGTCTTCTACAATAGGTCCGTTTTCTCATAATATACATAGCACATTACATAATTTCTCAGAGAGTCTACAAACAGGTAGTTTGGAGATTCAGTCTCTTTAAACCCCTTCTTTCCGTGTGCCTACTCTGCTCTGATTGGTCAGATGGCCCAGTCTGTTGTGATTGGTCTGTTGCTTGCACCGCGTGCCGGTAACGAAACGGCCATTACCATAACACTGCATTCACACAGGGCTCAGACGCTTGACAGAGGGTGTGTATGAAGCTTGGTGGTGTCTCGACCGTCAACGAGACAACAGCCAATCACATTACTTATAGCTTGGAATGCAACACGCTAGGGTATTTGCATAAAGGCGATCTGATTGGCTGACGCTTGAAAAGTTGAACATTTTTCAACTTCTAAAACAAAGCAATCCCAATAGTGCGACGCGATGGAACCCACAATTCAGTTCGGCAACGCATGACGTCACCCATTCAAAGTAAATGAGAAGCATTAATACTGACGCCCCATGTGAATGCACTGCAACTGAATTTCAAATCTTCCTCAGCGCGAGATATACACATTGATATAGTAACATTGGCGTTGGTTTTTCCATATAAATTCCAGCCCGAGTCCTCATCCTTTAGAAGTGCAAAGTGGATTCGCAGCGCTGAAAACAGCGTCTTCTGGAAAACAAGACGGACCAAACTCTTCCAGTCTCAGCTATAACTACAGTGTTTGAGGATCAATGTAGACGTCGTTTGCGTGCAGCCAATCAAGACCATAGGCTGACATTATGCAAATTTGTTACATTGTTACAGACATATGTTACGGAAGAGAGACTGGAATTGCTGATGACTCATTTCAGGAGTTCAGAATCAATTCTTTCTTTCAGGAGACAATGACTTGTCATGCACTTTAATCTTTAAAACCTTGCTGACCTTTTACAGTCACAAACCACTATCACTGCATGATAAGGTAATATTCAAAAAAGCATAATGGGGCACTTTACCCGCCACTCTACTGATCAGCTATGGGTGGAGGTTTTCTTTGACAGTGTTGCTAAAAGTATTTGGAAATATTTTAGGTCACATGCATGAATGTCACTGTATTGCATTACATAAAATTTCAAACCATGTGGCAACTAAAAATAATCTCTAACTAATTTTTCTGCTCCATTTAAAAAAAAATCCTATTAACCAACTGGTTTCAATCTAATCTTATATATTTATGCACATGTAATACAATGGCATTCAGACATTTTAAGTGTGGCTTAATTGTCCAAATAATTTTTGGAGCCACTGTATATCATCTTTTATTAGATTATAGCTGGAAAGATCAACATGTGATGAGGATGTTGTTGAGTGATAGGGAGATAAACCAGAAGTGCTTTCACTAACAATGCAAACATCCTTGACATGAAAAGGTGACACTTCTCAAATTACGTTATGACAATAACCTTTGACAGAAAGCTGAAGTGTTTTTAAAATTTGATTCTCTTCTCGTTCCAGGTGAATGTGTGCTGTCCATCAAACCGCGAGAGAAAGCGGAGGGCATGGAGCTCAATTTCCAGCAGGTAAATCATAGTGTGGTGGAAGAACAAGTGAAACAAGCTCTGCTCTGCACAGATCTTCAAAACGTCTAGTGAATTGAATTAACATGTTAAGCAGACGGGCTGTGCTGGAAACCTCAGAACCGAAACACATTTATAAGCAGATATTGTGAATGAGGCCTTCAGACTATGAAAGAAGGCTTGTGATCCCTTCATTATCAATTCCGACAATTACAGCCTGTGTTTGTGCTTTTAAAGATGCACAAATGAAAGCTTCCTTTTGTCAATTTGCCGTTGATGTTCCTTTTTTGCCTGTGATTGGAAATAGGATGGATTGAATTGAAGAATTCAAGCTTGTACACAACTACATACTGTTTTCAACATGATTTCAATGTAATAGGTTAGCTAAGAGGAATCAACATGTTGTGTGGCAAATTTTACTCATACCATTTTCCGCTTGACCTAAAAATCTCTATAACTCACTGTCTCACACACTGAGGTCAGTAACATTACCATGATACATTCCCCTGAAATAACATCATGTATTTTGTGTCAGAAGACTTTATTAGGTGTTCAAGCACGAAGTGCTGAAAACCTATTGTAATTGCTATTTGAAAAAAAAAAAAAAACCTAAAACGCATCGTGCAGCCCAAACCGTGAGGCCTAGAGACTTGAAACTTGGCCAGATGGTAGGCCACACTTTTGGGGTGAACCTATCAGAGAATGACCCCAATTGGCCCATAGGTGGCGCTACAGCAACCAAAAGTACTAAAGTGCTCATAACTCATAGGCCTTTGGTCCTAGCCTCAAGCTTTTTACACCACTGTGATCCTTGGCGTAAAACGGACAATATGTATATCTCCGATTTCGATTTAAGCAAAAAAAAAAAAGTTATGTCGGATTTTGTCCAAAACCCACTTTTGCGAACTAGTCCCTGGTTTTTCGCCCGATCGGAACCAAACCAGTCTAGGCCTATTCTCTGGACTCTCTAGATCAATAATTATCGAAAAAAAGTTGAAATTTTGCAATTGGGTGGCTGTAACAGGGTCATTTAGAAAAGGGGTGTGGCAAAATACAGTCAAAAGCCTATAAATCATAAATAAAAACTCAGAACTTCACAAAAATTGATGGGCATATGTGTCATAACATGGTGAAGAAGCATGCAAAG
The DNA here is from genome assembly GCF_051911475.1 of Siphateles boraxobius. Classification (NCBI taxonomy): domain Eukaryota; kingdom Metazoa; phylum Chordata; class Actinopteri; order Cypriniformes; family Leuciscidae; genus Siphateles; species Siphateles boraxobius. The sequence continues at coordinate 5,687,359 of NW_027508953.1, forward strand.
TTTCATGGAGATCGGACCATAGGTGGCGCTATTACTGTTAAAAAGCTTTAAAAACATATATTTCCTATGGTAAATTGCCTGTATTGGCTGTAAATGGTCTTTTCCATCTATTATGCCAGTGTTTAAATGTATGCTAAATATAACTTAATGTTTTTTTATGCTTTTGTGCTTAACGGCCTTAAAGGCCTTAACTGCTTGAACACTGCTAAATGCTGCTTGCAGCTTTAATTTTTCATTGTATTTCATTCCCTTCACAGAACATGAGCGACGCGATGGCTGTGCTGCCAAAGTTGTCCACAGGCCTCGATGTTAACGTGCGTTTTACAGGTGTGTCTGACTTTGAGTACACACCTGAGTGCATTGTCTTTGATCTGCTTGACATTCCTCTCTACCACGGTTGGCTTGTCGACCCGCAGGTACGCCAGCAAAACAATCTTCTAATGTGTGAATTCTGTACGTTCAAACAACACTGCAAGTATTACATTGTTCTTCAGAGTCCTGAGGTGGTGTCTGCAGTTGGAAAACTCAGCTACAACCAACTGGTGGAGAAGATCATAGACTTCAAGCACTCGACAGATAGCAGTCAAGTCAGTGAAGGTACGTTAAATGTTATTTCTACAAACATGTGGTTGATCAGCTTGTTCTTCTTGACTGTCATTATTGGACTCTGGCTCAAACTATAGTTAGAATAGTTACAATAAGGTTTACAGCACCTCAGGATGACTCCGCTGCTGATACTCGCTGCCTGGTTATGGGACATTTACGACACACTCTCTAAGCAGAACACCAATCACAACAGACTGGGGCCGGCTGACCAATCAGAGCAGACTGTGCTTTTCGGAAGGCGGGTTTTAAAAAAACTGAAGCTAAAACAAAGCATTCAGACAGAGGGTTAAAACAGGTGCTGCAACAATATAAGTTCTAAGAGGTTAAGGGTCCTATTTTAACAATCTAAGCGCATGGTCTAGAGCACACGGCGCAAGTGAACTTAAGGCATGTCGGAATCCACTTTTGCTAGTTTAACGACGGGAAAATGGTCGGCGAGCCCGGCGCATGGTCTAAAAGGGTTGTCCCTATTCTCTTAATGTGTAATGGGTGTGTTTTGGGGATAACGTGCAATCAACCTGTCAGAGTCTCATTTCCCATTCCCTTTAAAAGCCAGTTGCACTCGCGCAATGGTGTATTCACTATTTACATGGTGGAATTTGCAAGCGGAGAGTCACTGAACACTTCTCCAGAGAGGAAACTGATCTGCTCATGCGCGAGGTTAAAGCACGCAAGCAGACAATCTATTGGACAAGCCGGATTCCACCATATCTTTATGTACACAATAATAATCTTTTGCTTTGTAATCCTTTTTATTTTTAACAACATGGGCGCACAAATGGCCGCAAATGCATTTGCTATTTAAACAAAGTGGCTAAGGACGTGAAAATGATAAGTGTGTCGGGCTGAAACTAGCAAAAAACACTTACGTCGCGCCTGGTGCTGCATTGTGCCGGGGGTATGATAGGGCCCATGATGTTGTTGTTTTTAAACTAAATGATGTAAACGTGTTCTAGTAGATCCCATAAACAAAATTACGAACCTGTAAATGAGCATAATAGGACCCCTAAATGAGCTATTTGTATACACTAATGGCTCAGATATTGTGTATCAGAGGTGTGTGAACTTTTCTGCATTGTATTAATGGCTGATGGTAATCTCTTGTTTGTCGACAGGTTTGATTGCAGAGCAGTTTTTGGAGTCCACAGCAACCCAGCTGTCGTATCACGGCCTGTGTGAGCTCAACACCACTGCCAAGGAGGGCGAGCTGTCTGTGTTTTTCAGGAACAACCACTTCAGCACTATGATAAAACACAAGGTGTTTACCAGCCTTCCCACACCAACACTCTTCATGGCTGCTAAGCTGATTATAACAACCCCAGCGTTGTCAAGCCGCTTTAAACCCACCACCGAAAAAAAAGGAAAAGATTTGAGGGCAAAAATAGCACAGAAGCATTTATTTATGTTTTTTTTTTTAAAGAATACGACAACTGGAATGCATTTTGCTCAAATTGTGTGCAGAAAGATGCTCTATAATGCAGATATTTAGCTTTGTAGGCTTATAAAACTGTGACTTATAAAATTGTGACTAAAAAACAGTTCAAATCACAATAAATGGGCCCTTTTTACATTTCTGGTGTTCATAGAAGTGGAAGTCGTCAAACTTCTATAGTGTGAACCGAAACTACGACAAATATAATTTTTGTTCCTGTTTGTTCCAATATCTAAAGAAAAAAATCCAAGATAGCATTTCTATGACTTTCCAAAACAGGAAATAATATTGAGAGATTGATCACAGCAGTCAGAAGAGAGAACAATGTCAAATTTGCTGTCTCTCCCTTTGCCGTTGTATTAGAAAAACCCAGACAAAAAATATTTTGCTAGATTTACAATGTTAATAACTGTGGAAATGTCATAGTCCATCATTTTTGCAGTAAATATCTGAAGACATTCAGTGCCCTTTTTTTATATAAATCAAATAAAATACAAGCTGAAAAAGCAACACATTTCGAGTTGGATGATAATGATGGTACTTGAACCTTTTCAAATTTGAATGGGTTTGTTTCAGCTATTGGCTGAGCAATAATCATTATGTTCAATGTGTGAATCTGCAGGGTCACCTTTACCTGCTGGTCACAGATCAGGGTTTCCTGCAGGAGGAGAGCGTGGTGTGGGAGAGTCTCCATAATGTGGAGGGGGATGGGAATTTCTGTGACTCAGACTTCAGATTGTGTCACCCATCCCAGAAGCCCCAAGCAGCCAGCCCGCCCTCGGTGCAACAGCAGCAAATGCAGATCGACCAGGTGGTAAAGTGTTTGTCTTCTCTTTTTGGTACAATGTAAGTTTAATAGTAACCAATGATACCATAGCCTAAAATGTTGCACCTCACAATCCAGTCGAATTCCGATGTAATATAAATCTAGTTCAGCCTTAGATGATTTCCCACTGATTATTCTATTGAAATTTGTCATTTTAATTAAGTTGAATGCATGGAGAAAGCCGTTTCATGTTGGCATCTACAGAAAAATTGGTTTGCGAGTGATTGAATGTGTTTCCAGGACTATCTGGTGGCGATGTCCCTGCAGCAGGAGCAGGGTGAAGCTCCGGGACCCTTGAGTGATCTTGAGCTGGCCAGACAACTGCAGCAGGAGGAGTATCAGCAGCCACAAACACAACAGCAGCAACCCGCAGCAGGACAGGTAATGCTTTTCCTTGAGGAGGAAACTCGTGCGCCTCAAACTTTAGGGATTGTTTCTTTGAGAGTAAATGGGCCTTACATGTGGCTCATGTAGGTTGTCTTCAAACTGGTTATATAATCAGTATATAAGGTCGGTGGCTCGATCCCCGGTTCCACCTGACCAAGTGTCGAGGTGTCCATGAGTAAGGCACCTAACCCCAGCTGCTCCCAACAAGCTGGATGGCGCCTTGCATGGCTGACACCGCCGTCGGTGTATGAATGAGTGAATGAATGGGTCAATGTGAGGCAATGTGTAAAGCGCTTTGGTGGCCATGGGTCTGCTGAAAGCGCTATATAAATGCAGTCCATTTACCATTATTCATGAAACACTAGCAGAATGTATGTCTGTGTGAATCATCCTTTATAAACCATTGTGTAAATTGTCGCATTCGATTTACATAACAATAGATGCATTCATGATTTAGACTTAGATTTAGACATGATTTAGAAAATATCAGATTTTGTTATATGAGAGAAATTTTAAGAATTTTGTTTTTTGTTTTTAAAAGAAATCTCTTATCTTCACATATGCTGGATCTATTTGATTGGGGGGGGGGGGGGGATACAAAAACAGTAATATTATGAAAAATTATTAAAATTTAAAATATCGATTGTCTATTTGAACATGTTTTAAACTTGAATTTATTCCTGTAATGTAAAGTTGAATTTGTCAGCATCATTACACCAGTCTTCAGTGTCACATGATCCTTCAGAAATCGTTCTAATATGCTGAGCATATTATTATCAATGTTGAAACTATATTTTTGTGGAAACCATCATACATTTTTTTTTTTCAGATTTTTTGATGAATGAAAGTTTTTTTTTTTTTTAAACAGCATTTATTTGAAGTAGTTTTATTCATCAAAGAATCCTAAAAAATACTTTTATTCAGCCAGGATACATTAAATTGGTCAAAAGTTGCAGTAAAGACATTTATTATGTTACAAAATATGTCACTTTTGATCAATTTAATACATCCTTGCTGAGTAAAAATATTTATTCTTTCCTAAAGAAAAAGAAAATCTCATTGACCCGAAAAATTCATTCCCTCTTGTCATTCCAAACTTGTATGACTTCTGATATTTTGAAGAATTTTCTATGAATTGTCATTGTGAAAATGAACAAAAAAAATTCTCTTTTGGATGAACTATTCCTTTAAAAGCCTAAAACCAAAAAAGTTGTCAAATGCCCTTCATAAACATCTCCCAGCTCAGTTAATGGTTTCCTCAGTAGTGTCAAGTCAGCTTCATTTATATAGCACTGTTCACAATACAGATTGTTTCAAAGTAGAAATAATGCCACAAAAGATTGTTTTGGTTGTACAGCAGATCTAGAAGAAAGTCATTGTCTAGCTTGAGTACATTTTTGATTGATTCATTTCCGTTGTAAAAATCATTAGTTATCACGACACCATTTTCAACTGAAAACAGAAAACTTTTAATGCGTTCTGGCCGTTCATTTACACGTCTACGGTGTTTTGGTGGCAGCAGTGCAGTAACAAAACTCACGAGTGTCACTGAAACTGACCTCCATAGTTAATGTGTCCTTTTTTTCACATCCCCACAGATGAGAGGTCAGACCGCACCGCAGCAGGGAGGACAGAGGCGTCGGGAAAAGAAGGAAGACTCCGATTGTTGTATTCTTTAAGTCCGAGTCCACTCAGCACCATAACCAGACTCTCTAAAGCCACTTGAGCTTCAGTTAACATGTTCTTTACCACTACTGAAACAAGGGACTTCACTCTTATCTGACCTGTCGTCCCAACGCCAAGCCTGCCTTTACAGTACAGTTGCCCCCCTTGTTTTTGCCTTTCCTTTATCCTCATGGTTGGAACTGTTCATCATTGTCTACAGGACCAAATAAAGGTAGCATCTGTTTCTAAGCACTAATGAGCATCTGTTTGAGTGCTAGTATGGAGCTCCTAACTATGCCCTTGACTGTATTGGTAAATAATCAGGTATTGTTATAAGAATTTAATATTACACTGAAATGCTACTGTCTCAAGTTGATCTGTACATAGTTTCATCCTAAGTGATGTACAGTACATTAAGTACACCATACTCTGGAGCTCAAAGTATTCTGTAAGCTGAGCTAATAAAAGCCACTTCTGTGTTAACAGGAAATGTTTGTCCATTGATTTATGAAGAGTCATAACTTGTGCTGGGCTACTTGTTTTACACAAAGCAACGTAGTGCAGCATTTTTGGTGCACAGTCATCATTTTGCACATACATAGTTTAGTGTTACTGTGAACACATGAACTGTGTATAAAGTCAAAATACTTTTGTTGTAAAAAGGCTTTTATTTTTTAATGTCATCATTACTATTGGGATGAAAAGTGCTGACATGAACAAAACATCATGATTCAAGATCTGAAGAGCGTCTTGCGCTTCAATGGAATCATGAACATCAGACCATCTGTGCAAAGGAGTCACATGATCACATTTTTCTTAAGCAGAAAATCCGCATTTCTGAAGGATCATGCGACACTGAAGACTAAAGTAATGATGCTGGAAATTCAGCTTTGCGTCACAGGAATAAATTAATTAAGATTACATTAAAATAGAGAACATTTTATATAGAATTATTTCACAATGTTACTTTTATATTTCTACTGTATTTTTGATCAAATAACTGCAGCCTTGGGTAACACTGAAAGAAGGCTTTTAAAAAACATGACCCCAAAATTTTAGGTAGTAGTGCATATAGCTACATTCGTTTATTATATTGTATTTTTTAAAAATTTGTAATTATTATACAAAATATATAATAATGCTTTAATGTAATTTAGACTTTTTTTTATTACTTTTCAAATCTTATCAGCATTCTAACTGCAACTGAAAAGTAAAACTGACATTTTTAAAATCTGTATCCTAAGAGATATAAGAACTACTGAGAAAATATAATTATATATCATTATAACATTATAAATTCAGTGAACATGGGTGAAGTAGTTCACAAACACTTGATATAAAGAAACACATCATACATAGTTTATTAGTGCTGATTTATGAAAATGTGCTCACAGTCAGAATAATTTCACTTGATTGTTTTATATGGAAGATGTCCAATTGTACACTTTTAACATGAAAAAACATGAAATACAAAAAGAAAAGCTTTTCGAAAAGAGGACTTTATAAGTACAAAAACAAACAATGTACAAGGTGCTGCATTTCATCTTTTTCTCCCCCTGTGTGCTTTCCGTTGAGAAAATAAAGTGCAAGACAAACACCAGGGTTCAAACGTTTTAAAAACAAACTGCCCAACTCTGAACAAATATCAGACCCTTTTGTAACTTTTTTAAAACATATTCAATACACAAACCATGCATGGACTGACTAAAAAAGAGGTGGTATTTAGATTATAACATTAGACATCTTAGATGTCTATGGTAAAAATGGCAAGGTAAACTCATGGCGTAGTACTGGCACGCACAACAAATGAACACATACGCAGATTCCACGGGGTTGATAGAAAAACGAATGACTCAGTGAGAAGTTAATGTGCAAGACATGTTCGCTATTGGTTTCTTTTGAGTTTGTCACAATGAAACATAAGAATTACCAACACTGATGGGTAATTACAACACACGATCGTCACCTTGACCAGTCATGTGACCAGCGTGTCATTTTGGTTTTCCTTCTTTTTGAGGGCAACAGTTTTGTGAGCCTTTACCAAACAGTACAAACAAATATCAATGCTTCAGAGTGTAATCACAACCTCATATATAATGCAAAGAAAATGGATATTTACAGAGCACAGTGGTTTGTATGAGGCACTATGTTGTACTGAACGTTTTACATTTCTGCGGTGTGACATTGTACTTGCAACAAAAAATGACTATTTGTCAATGGACTATGAGGATATGAATAATCTATCCATAAATGGATGGAAGTGATCATATACCCGAATGTTTCATTTATTCCCATGGAATAATATGGAAGCTCATTTCCGCATCAAAATAAAAAAATTTAAAAGGTAATTGTGGCCTTTTATCTAAAAATTCAGACTTTTTTCTTACAAATTTGCAAATTACAAATTTGTATCTCACAATTCATCTTTTCATATCTTGCAATTCAGACTTCATAACTCGCAATTGCGAATTTTATCTTGCAATTCTAGCTTTATAACTTGCAATTACAAGTTTATATTTCTCAATTCTGAGAAAATTAACTCAAAATTGCGAGTTTATAGCTCGCCGGACTGTAGAACTCGCAATTGCAAATTGAAACTCACAATTCTGACTTCATAACTTCATAACTCCAACTTTCTCAATTCTAAAAAAATAAAATAGAGTTTATATTTCGCAATTCGGTCTTCATAACTTATGAAGTTCTCTCATATCTCTCAATTTTGAGTAAAAAAAATTGCGAGATATTAACTTGATTGCAAGAAAAATCTGAATAAACTCACAAATGCGAAAAAGTCAGAATTGTGAAATAACTCAATTGCGAGATAAAAAGACAGAATTGCGAAATAACTAAATTGCAAGATAAAAAGTTAGAATTGCGAAATAACTCAATTGCCGGATAAAAAGTCAAAATTGTGAAATAACTAAATTGCTAGATAAAAAGTCAGAATTGTAAAATAACTCAATTGCCAGATAAAAAGTCAGAATTGCGAAATAACTCAATTGTCAGTAAAAAGTTAGAATTGCAAAATAACTCAATTGCCAGATAAAAAGTCAGAATTGCGAAATAACTCAATTGTCAGTAAAAAGTTAGAATTGCAAAATAACTCAATTGCCAGATAAAAAGTCAGAATTGCGAAATAACTCAATTGTCAGTAAAAAGTCAGAATTGCGAAATAACTCAATTGCCAGATAAAAAGTCAGAATTGCGAAATAACTCAATTGCTAGATAAAAAGTCAGAATTGCGAAATAACTCAATTGCTAGATAAAAAGTCAGAGTTGCGAAATAACTCAATTGCTAGATAAAAAGTCAGAATTGCGAAATAACTCAATTGCTAGATAAAAAGTCAGAATTACGAAATAACTCAATTGCTAGATAAAAAGTCAGAATTGCGAGTTTAGATGTCTCAATTTTGAGACAATTCAGATTTGCAGGATAAAACCGTTAAAAAAAAAAAAGTCAGAATTGCGAGATAAAAAGTCAAATGCGAGTTTATATCTCGCAATTGGGAGAAAAAAGTCACAATTACAGTTATTATTTTATTTCCTGGCGTAAACAAGATTCCATAAAATAACAATATTAAACTGCTCTCAATCACTTTTCAGGTATAAAAAGGAACTTTTCTGCTTCAGATCTGTCAAATCTGATTATTTACACTCATTCCTCAACCATATAATTTCTCAGATCCACATTAATCTAATGTTCCAGTTTTCAGTCATTCATTTGAACGTTGCAATTAAGAACTGTCTTAGTAAATGACTTCATTAACTGTTTGTGGTTATTAACGTAAATGACACAGGGTTTTTTTTGTCAATGTACTCTTTAAGTCTGATATTTTATTTCACAGGATACAGAATTGCTGTTGTCAGGATATTGAGATATAACATTAATATCCAAATCTCAAGACTGCAAATGAGGCAGAATATTAGAACTGTGCACTGCCTTTAAAAGGGAAAACAAACCATAATATAAAACACAAACGATCAAAATGCAACAGGCCCAACCAATACCACAAAATAAAAGCTCCTGCAATTATAATAAAGACTTCAATTAATTTTGGTTAGAGTCAAAATTTAAACCGCGCAAAATCAAACATGACATATATAGCACATTCATTTGACAAACCTAAATGTGATTTCCGCTGATGCACCGCTAGCGGGCTGTCTGACAGCCGGTTAGCGTTCTGCTAACATTGTACCGTAGTAATTGAGCACCAGTGAGCAGCGGACGTTCAGTGCAGTCAAACTGCTGATTGGTGAAATCACTGCGTTGTGAATCACAATCATTTGCGTAGTTAAACCCGTTTCGCTTTTTTAAAGCACCATTACTCTTTAGTAAAGTTATCACTTCTACTCATTTCCCATCTCACATATATTACTACAATATTTTAATAAATAACTACATCTGACTCCAAATCTCTTCATAAATAACTGGAGCGACTTTGTTTTTAAACGAATTGCCCATTTAACCCCTTTAACCATCAACAGCCTCTGCTGAGATTTTATCCTCTTAAAAAAACTTTAAAAGAGATTTTCCCCCATATTCATAGCCTATCAATACTTCTGAATTGAATAAAGCACATCAAATTAATTAATTATTTTAACTATAAATTATCATTTTTAAAATAATAATTACGAAATTACAAATAAAATGACAATTTGATTACAACACTTTTCCCTCACATTTATGGCTAAGATCAAGTGTAATATCTAAAACACAAACCACTAATAATAAATAGTGTATTTAAAGGCTATAGAAAGAGAGCAAAATTCTCTTTTAAGAGATAATCAACACAAACAGAAGCTGTTGTGGCACAAACTTTATATTTTTTTATGAATAAATAATTAGTACATATTTCAGTCTAAATTTAAATAATATAAGCAAATTTTAGAAATTTAACATCTCATTTTTTTGTACATGCTTTTAGGGTGACAGTGCACACTTTACTGTTATCTAATAATAAGGATAATATTTCATAGTGGCAATATAGTGACGATGGCTATACATTTGAAAAAAAAAAAACTTTAAATTTAAATTAAATTTTAAATTCTGGTATTCTTAACCTATGAAGATATTCTTCTGGGCTCACAGATAAACTATTTACATCTGTTAAGTGCTATTTATGTTGCTGTAAGAAAACAACTGGACAGACCTGAATGAGGGGGGGTTTTGAGAACGATCCCGAATTCACAGCCTCATTTGCATATTTAAAGGGACTATCCCACTGTACATTGTGCACCATCTGAACCAGTAGTGTCATCTTGACCTTCGCAACAGCAACTAGATGTAGTCATTTCAAAGCTTTGTATATCTGTATCTATTTGTGACGTTAATAATACTTAAACAACTGAACTCATAACTACTAACACAATCATTGGGTGAGAGAGGGACTTTTTTAGAACCCTGAAGTTGCAAACCCGTAATATCGCTCTTTGTCATCTGAACAGCGATAAACACACTCAAATGTCTCAATTCATGTTTACAAACACAAACATGCAAAGATGGTTAGAGCAATAAAAGATGGACTGCCCTTTATGGCACTGAGCGTGGTGACAAACGCAGACGGATGGTAAGCAGTTCTTCTGTAACTATGAATTGTCTTTTTTAGATGTTTAGAACTGAGCTGGACCAGATTGGACTGTTATTTGCGAGTATATCTGTTCAATTTCCAATGCACTAAAATTCACTCTTTTTTGTCAAAACATTTGTTTTAGGTCACTTAAATTCATAATCTCTTCAACTGCATTCCTGAAATCTTCAGGAATTCACTAATGCGTCATGTTAATAATATGAAAATATGAGTGTAGTTGCTGTTTGAAGGCAACAATGACAGGTTGTACTACTATACATGTTTTTTTGTTTACACAGAAAGCAGACATACTCACTCAAGCTCAGCCAAGATGGTGAACCTCAGTTTGACTACAAGCTAATATGCGATTCACAGAAGCACTGGAAAGGCATTGAGATCACGGAGACGGTTTGCTGTGCTGCTGTCACGGGCCGTCAGGTTTGGGGGTTTCTCCAGACGAGGAGCCGAAGCAGCTGGAGATACCTGCTGAGTTTGGCATGGAATCTGCATGTGGCTCCACAGGAGTCAGAGTAATTTCCACTTCTCCTCTGTCGTCTAATAACGTTGCGGGCGGGAGGTACGAGATGGCGCTCTGTGGCACTTCTAGGGGAACAGGCCTTCCTTCTCTGTATAACGGCGCACGTTGGATGACCATCCTCCTGCTGGTCAGCTCGAAACCGGGTTGGTTGGGATTTTGCATTAGCAGGACGGACTGCTGCTTCTCAGGTTCTGATGCAGGTTGACACTGCACCACTACGCCTCTATTCTCAGGGTCCGTCACTTCCTGGATGGTCTGAAGCATTAAGCCTTGCTGCTCCTGGATCACAATTTCAACCAACTGCGATGGAGTTGCTGTAGCACAAGAAGGCATGGCCTTTTGGATTACTCCTCTTGTGAGCAAAGCTGGATTTGGATTCGAGGTCGGGGATGACTGTACCTGTGGTGCCACGTCTTCAGGTCTTGGCTTTCTGGGACGTCCTCTTTTGCGTTTTGGAGCAACGCCAGCGGCTGACACTGAGGTGGAGGGGTCAGGGCCCCTCTTTGGAGCCGCCGGTCGCGCTCTCTGGACGACAGGGGTCGGAGCAGCGGAAGTGGCGACCGTGACCGAAGTTTTCTCACGCTCAGGGTAAGAGAGACTCATGCCAGGCAGAATCATAAGAGGGACGGTGCCACCTGGTTGAGAGGGTATCGTTGTGACGGTAATGGGCAAAGTGACTTGAACACTTCCCGAATCGGCTGGTGCCAGACACGGTGGGGAGGTTTTCTCTGGGACGGTGCCCCTGGGAAGGAGCTGAGGCAGCTTCTTCATGTAGGCCTCCACTCGAGCCGACTCCACCTTGTTGGTCGGTTTATCACTGACCTGCTGCTTATTGGATGGCGACTGTTCTACACCGTCTTTCTCTTTTTGCTGGCAAAAATATCACAATATTTTTTTTCTTCAAGAATTATATTTACTATTTATAGTATTTACTTACAAGTAAATTGCAAAATTGCAAAACGAACCCTTAAAGGGTTAGTTCACCCAAAAATGAAAATGATCCAATGATTTACTCGAGCCATTCTAGATGTATATGACATTTTTCTTTCAGCCAAACACAACTGGAGTTATTTAAAAAAAAAACATCCCGGCTCTTCTAAGCTTTATTATGGGAGTGAATTGTACCTTAGATTTTGAAGCTCAAAAAAGTACATCCATTCATCATAAAAGTAATCCGTACGGCTCCAGGGGGTTAGTGACGGCCTTCTGAAGCGATGCGATGTGTTTTTGTTAGAAAAATATCCATATTTATAACTTCAAAAACTATGATCACTGGCTTCCGGTAACATATTAACGAACGGTGAAGCGCAGAGAATAGAGCAAAACAAAACACTGTCATGAATTAGAAGTCTAAAACGAGAATTTTTACAGAGAAATGTCGGAGGAGCTTAAGTTTCTTGCACAGCCCTGTTTTCTTTTTAAACCACGAGAGGCGTCTACCCTCACATAAGCTTGCGCTACTCCTACATCCCACGGCAGATGAGGGTGAGTAAATTATGGGATAATTTTCATTTTTGGGTGAACTAACTCTTTAAGGGTTTATTTTGTGATAATAATTGGCTGACTAAAAATTATCCTACACAGGACCTGGCTACTTAAATAAATAAATTGCCATTAAATATTGAATTCAGTTAAGAAAAATAACAGTATAGATAAATGAACAGATATGTAGGACAAATTTTTGATGATATTTGACAAATATTAAACAAATATTTGCAGCAATCTGAATCAACTGTTCTAGAGAGTAGAGCCAGACATATGAATCATTATGAATTATTCTGATTATTTTATTTGCATAGCATTTTTTTTAAATAGCAGGGATAGAAATGAAAATAATAATATACCTTATTGTCCACACTGTCCTCCTCTGAGCCACCTGCTCGGGAAGCTGATGAAATCTTTTTGATTACCTTATGAGGTTTGGAAGATCCACCTAATAATAATAATAATAATAAATAAAATAAAACATATATATATACACATATATATAAAACCAGCCAAAACCAGTGTATTAGCATTAACTAAAACTAAAACCATTAAAAAAAATCATTTTATTTTCATCACCTGAAATAAGACAAAATATAGAAACAAACTTATTTTAGCTGCCAAGGCGAAATTTCTCAAGTTGAAATTCTAAAATAACTAAAACTTTATAAACACTACATAAACATATTAAAAAAGAAAACCATTAAAAAGAGATTGAAAACAGAAAATATCAAAATAAAATTAATTCAAATAATTAAAGCCTATAACAGCATATCAATGATACTGCAATAACTCTGAGCAAAATGTAACTCGTCATCTTCCTATTTACTTGACATGTACCTGCGAGAGCGGCTGAGGTGACGAGCTCGGCTTGGCTGCAGCGTGGGTTGACGATGTGCTCCTGCACGAGGAAGCGTGCGATTTCTACCACCGTGTCAAAAGAACGCTTCAGGATCTTTTGGGCCCAGTCACAGATGAGTTCACAGGCTGCTTCGGTGACCTCTTGCTTGTAGGTTTGCACCAGTTCTGTCAGTTCAGACTGGAGGCGGCACATTAAATGGGTATGTAAATTGGATATTTAAGCATAAGCATATGTTTATGTTAAAATTAACTGATAGCCTATATTATTTTCATGTGGTGAAAGCAAATTAGAGAAAAAGTCCGTAGTAACAAAGACAATCATACCGGGTCATTTTTGAGGTCCAGGTTGGGCAGCAATGGCATGTTTAACACGGTCTTTCGACGTATCCCACTATAGCAGTATGTGCTGGAAATTACGTTAAGGGACAATATACTATACACTAAGTTTCATCAAATTAAAAGAGATTTTTAGATTGAATTCAGTTAAATGATTATCAATTAAATGAATTTAAAGCATGAGATGAAGACATCTAAAAAACCTCATAAAACCAATACATTACAGATATATTCCACCATGGAATAAAAAATAAAAAGGTAATTGTGACTTTTTATCTCACTATTCTGACTTTTTATAAGGCAAATGTTAATATCTCACAACTTTATAACTCACAGTTGCAAAAAGTCTGAACGGAGGTATAAATTTGCAAATGCACGGGGGAAAAAAGTTAGAATTGTGATATAAAAAGTTGCAATTACCTTACAAAGTAAATAAATAAAACAAGCTTACATTGTATCAAGAGTGTTGACAATGTGCAGAAAGCCATCTCTAAGTATCTAAAATATTAAAAAATCTTTATCAGTGCACAGTGTGTGCTTTCATGACATTTATGAATCACCGTACAATCAATCTGATGATAGGGTGGCTTGGACTTCTCTAGATAGGTTTTGGAAATATTTTGAGGCAAAAATGTTTGTCTGTTTTTTACAAATTAAATGAAGGATATTTGGACTGTCCTCTACCGCCCAGTCTTCGTGCTTTAATGTTAGGGAAGATGTCTCGGATGATTTTGCCAAAATTTGCTGCACTTAGAGGCCGATGCTGTAAGTTGTCACAGTGCTTCCTGTTTAGATATAAAAGAGGTCAGTAAGCAATCATTGTATTCTTGTGAAAAACAGCAAACATGCACAGAAAAACACATATAATTGACCCTTAAAAGTCTAGGAAAACAGCTGGAAAGTGTTTACCCATATATGATAAACATTTATTAAATATAACCACAAGTAATACGGCCTATTGGAAGTATCGTAATTACAAGTTTCCTAGTCGTAAATTAGACATGAACGCCCTCTCAAGTCGTATTTACTAATGGGAAACTCTGAGATCATTTTTATACCCGAGTGTCTGATTTGGACGCGTCATAAACTTTAAACGATTGCTGCTGCAACTGGTATTCTTTAATAGTTTTTTCCACAACAGCTAGATCGCCTTGTCTTGACGTTAAAGTAGTGCATATTAAACACACATGAATAACAATTTGAAGCATATTGTACAGGTGCTGGTCATATATATTCATTCATTACACACAGACTGATATATTTCAAATGTTTATTTCATTTAATTGTGATGATTAAAACTGACAACTAATGTAAATACCAAATTCAGTATCTCCGAAAATTTGAATATTACTTAAGACCAATACAAAAAAAGGTTTTTTAGAAATGTTGGCCAACTGAAAAGTATGAACATGAAAAGTATGAGCATGTACAGCACTCAATACTTAGTTGGGGCTCCTTTTGCCTTTTTACTGCAGCAATGTGGCGTGGCATGGAGTCGATCAGTCTGTGGCACTGATTAAGAACAGGGATACCATGGTCCTTAAGCCAGGTACTGGTAGCTTTGGCACTGTGTGCAGGTGCCAATTCCTGTTGGAAAATGAAATCTGCATCTCCATAAAGTTGGTTAGCAGCAGGAAGCATGAAGTGCTCTAAAACTTCCTGGTTTACGGCTGCGTTGACCTTGGACCTCAGAAAACACAGTGGACCAACACCAGCAGATGAAATGGCACCCCAAACCATCACTGACTGTGGAAACTTTACACTGGACTTCAAGCAACGTGGATTCTGTGCCTCTCGTCTCTTCCTCCAGACTCTGGGACCTTGATTTCCAAAGGAAATGCAAAATTTACTTTCATCAGAGAACATAACTTTGGACAACTCAGCAGCAGTCCAGACCTTTTTGTCTTTAGCCCAGGCGAGACGCTTCTGACGCTTTGTCTTGTTCAAGAGTGGCTTGACACAAGGAATGCAACAGCTGAAACCCATGTCTTGCATACGTCTGTGCGTGGTGGTTCTTGAAGCACTGACTCCATTTGCAGTCCACTCTTTGTGAATCTCCCCCACATTTTTGAATGGGTTTTGTTTCACAATCCTCTCCAGGGTGCGGTTATCCCTATTGTTTGTACACTTTTCTCTACCACATATTTTCCTTCCCTTCGCCTCTCTATTAATGTGCTTGGACACAGAGCTCTGTGAACAGCCAGCCTCTTTAGCAATGACCTTTTGTGTCTTGCCCTCCCTGTGCAAGATGTCAATGGTCGTCTTTTGGACAGCTGTCAAGTCAGCATTCTTCCCCATGATTGTGTAGCCTACAGAACTAGACTGAGAGACCATTTAAAGGCCTTTGCAGGTGTTTTGAGTTAATTAGCTAATTAGAGTGTGGCACCAGGTGTCTTCAATATTGAACCTTTTCTCAATTTGCAAAGAGATACTGATTTTGGGGTTTTCATTAGTTGTCAGTTATAATCATCGAAATTAAAAGGAATGAACACTTGAAATATGTCAGTGTGTGTGTAATGAACGAATATAATATTCAAATTTCACTTTTTGAATGGAATTACTAGATGGGATGCTAGATGCTAGAATGGGATGCTAGATTTATTAAAAAATCACTATCTTCAATACAGTTTGGCTTTAATAAGATTTTTCCCAACAAATAGGCAAGAATAATCCTGGTGTACTCCACGATTCCTATACTTTTCCGACACCAAATCAGTCCTTACCGGTATGTCTCGTAAACATCTTGTTTAGGCAGACAGGTGTCAGGATGTTCTTCCAAGTGGCTACGGATCCAGTTACAGGTGTGAAGCTGGTCTGCTGTGTTGACCGAGTTTGAATCACCACTGGTGCACACAGAAAAGCAGTTTAAACAAATGGATCAAGGCTGACTGAAGTGTATTTGTGTGATTTTATGACCTGTACCTCTTCTCGCCTGCACTTGGACCTGAGGGTAGCTGTAGATAAAGGTAGAGTTTGTCGTTGTCAGAGAAACGCTGTACATCTTCCTGAGAAGAGACATGTCACAAGGAGAAAGAAGAAATGAGAGGAAAAGATTTGCTCAAAAACACTGCAAATGTACATGTAAACTGAACGAGTGTGTAATAATATACTATACAATAAGACACAGTTGTCACAAAATAAACATGATTGGTGGTAGCCTAGTTGTTATAGATCTGAACTGCTAATGTAATAGTTGTGGATTCAAATATATTCTACCACAACTGTGCCTTAATAAGATACTTGAGTGTTAACAGTGTTAACTCTGTTATATCCTTGTTATAAATAAGAATACAACGACTATAACTGAAAATACGCTTGATATCAACTATACAATTTCAGAAGACTGAAATCGCATTATACTTTATCCACTTACCAGAATTTTGTCCACTTTGCCCTGCACATTTTTACTGTGGAAAAATAAAAAAAGATAAGAAACAAACATGTATAAAGATGGAAAAGAAAAATGTTTTCTTTCTTTTTTCCAACATTTCTGGCAATAACGGTACAAAAGAGAGAAATTTTGAAAAAAAGGATGTCATTTCTGTGCCACTAGTATCAATAACGACAAATCTAAAAAATAAAAAGGGTTTCACAAACACTAGGCTACATACTGTCTGCCACTGGTCACTAAAAAAGAAGCCTGGGCCCAAACGAACCACTAGCTGAGCCAATGTAGCTGCTGGGGTTCATCATACAATGACGTAACTTGCTGCTTAACCACCATAGTACCATCATTGGAGAAACTAACTAACTTGTCACAACTGTTTCCCGAAAACATAGTAACTTTGTCACACATCCATCATTCGAACCATGTTGGTTCAACAATTTAGTTAATTAATGACTTCACACACGTGAAGACTTAAAACGTGAATGAACCTCATTGGTTCTTGCGGAAGCTCAAACGTGCTGCGTAACACGAGAATGAACCTCATTGGTTCATGCGGAAGCTCAAACGTGCTGCGTAACACGAGAATGAACCTCATTGGCGAACATGCTTGAGCGTCTGTTTACATAACTGATGTGTGAGTTGATGAATGATTATATGTGAATAAAAGCCTAAATTTAATCTGTTCAGCGTATAAAGCGATTGTGTCTCCTCAGAAAATTTGGACTAAACCAATCGATTTATATGGATTAGTTTTATGATCTCTTTATGAACTTTTTGAAGCGTAAAAGTGGTAGTTGCGTAGCTGGCAAAGGAGGGACAGAAAGCTCTCAGATTTCATCAAAAAGATCTTCATTTGTGTTCCGAAGATGAAAGACTTATGAGTTTGGAACGACACGAGGGCGAGTAATTAATGACAGAATTTTCATTTTTTTTAATGAAATTAAAACTTTAATTTTAAAGGTAATATACCATTTCTTCTGGTAATACAGATTTAAGATTGTATCTGAAACACAATGAAGAAAGAGTAAAAAGTAGTAGTTCTTACGAAATGTTGCTCTTAAGCTTCTGCAGCAGCATACTGGGCTCCGTCTCCCCCTCCGAGGCTTCTGTCTTTACCTGATCTTCTGCCATGTCTCAACCACACTGGACTGACAAACTGCATTCAGAACCCTCCTGGACCTGAAGCTCTAGACAGAATATGAGGCAAATGTTAATGTGTTCACATAAGGTTTCGGGTAACTTTTAAGAGTTCTAGAGTCTGATATGCAACCGCATATTTTACAAAAGTAAATGAATTATAGGATTATTGAGAGATGCAACCAGGGCTTAACTAACACAATTCCACTGTTGATTAATGCAACTAAATGTCAACAGTAAAAGTTGTAGAGTGTTTGCAGTTTTTAGACCATATTTGTGGTATTAGGTTTTTAAAAACCACATTTGTTGTTTTATAGTATTTCTTTAATATACACAACAACATAAAGTCTCCAGATAATCTTAGAACAAACTGCTTACTGGTAAACAATCAATTCGTCACATGTCTATAAATGATCATCAGTTTCACTACAAACTAGCACGTTTAGGCCATGTTTACACATGCAGCTACACGCAATAAAACCACGCAAGCGCCTAAATTCTCCCACGCCTTAACGCTCAAGACATTTTCCCCGTTTTGAAAATACAGCCACTCATGAAACTGTTGTCAGGTCAATCGGATTGCAACCATGCCCAAATACTGCAGGACTGTTTTTCCTGCCCCAGTCCAGACATTTGCTCATATTCAGCACACACGCGCCCAATGAAGATCTCAACATAAGATACTGATACTATCGGCCGGTGTATGCATGATACCAGGATCAAATCCCATCACACATCACTTAAATGCATGATTTAATCTAATATACGACTAGCATACATGAGACAAGCACAGTTCTGGTTGATTACACCCATGTGTATCTCTATGTGGGCGTACAGAAAGGCCAACCAACCAGAAACTGGACGAGGCCATTGGTTATTTATGACCAAAAGCTCATTTTAGCGTAAGTTAACCAAATTCTCAAACGCAACTTTTCATTGATCACAAGAAATAAACATCACAGCAGCCTTTGAATGAGTGTGACTTAGCAGCTAATAGGCTAACGTGAGTGCGAACAGGCCGAAGAGACGTCGAATTAACGAAACCGACCAAAACGAAGTTATTTTACTATAATTCAAAATTTAATGACATAATTTGTAAAAAAATAAACAAAATAAATAAATAACTTTAGCTTTTAGCATATGTATGCTCAAGCTAGCTATCGTTAATATCATTACCAGGCTTTCCCTATAGAGCTAACTAGCCACACTTGTACGCCTCGAAAACCTTCGAATATTACATTAAAATACCTGGCTTTTCACATAAAAAAATACCCATTATCATTGTACAAAGTTTACCTAATGCAATATCTCATTCAAATACAAAATAATGATACCGTTTATTTTATAAACGAAAAAGAAACTACCTGAGACAAATATAGAGCAAAAATCCCCTTTCGGCTTATTTTGTGATTGGACGACTGTGGTATGTCTGCCTGACTACAAAGCAAAGCTCGACGCTAGTTGGCTGGTCTGACTCATCCTACTTGGATACAGAATGAAAGGGCGATTTGATTGGTTAATGGTTTTATGCGAGCAAAAAGAAAAAGAAAAAGAAGAGAGAATCCTTTTAATATTCTGTCAGGCAACTATCATTTTTGTGTACATTTTCATGAAATATAAACAACTACATTGTTATTGGACACAATGATGGACATTTCCTAAAATTTAGAAAATTCTTAATATGCTTTTTGTATGGTGATATTAATACCAAATTAGCCTTAAAGTAGTAATATTTAATATTTAGCTTTTTTACAAATTCAGTTTTACTCGGCATTTACTTTTATGTACTGAAAGCATTAATACAACCCGTTAATTAATACCAAGCTCAACTAAATCCTAGGAATATGAAAATATTTTTACACTCACATTTTTTTTATTTCACTCAAGTTGTCACATTTAAAAACAACTTAATTTAAATTAAGCTTTAACGTCTCAGGGATAGGAAAACGTCTATATCTATAAATACAAGTGTCAACAAAACCTTTCAGGAAGACTCTCAGAATTATTATAAATTATTGCTACATTTTATTGCTACAAATTATCATTATTATAGCAATTGCTATTGCTTTTATTAAACAATTGCTATTGTAAATCCTAAAAAATTAAAAAAAATTCAGAATTTTATGTGATACCCTGACGCAATTTATACTGCTTTGTCTTTTCTTTCTTTTTAATACCAATCGAGACTTTTATTTTGAAATTACTTCACTTGTCTCGAAAGGAAAGGGAAGTAGCGCATGTTCTACACAAGTTTGACCCTTGTGGGTGATGGATTTCTGAATACTACAAATTAATTTAGTTATTTTATATAAATTTGCCTCTAAAAGCAGTAGCAATAATTCAGGTAGGTAGATTGCAACTGTATATTATATGGGATCCGTTTAAAAACCTTTTGCATAAACACTCATTACAAAGCCCAAGAAAGTGACCGCTTTTATTGAAGATCCCGCTGCTAGTATTACAAACTGTTAGTGGGGAATATAACTTACCACCCAAATTTGTTGTATTTTTTTAAGATTAAATGCATGACACATGTGTAATTCAAGATTAGATTCCACAGATATTTTTTTAAATTGTCCACAGCAGTATGAGACTGACAGCGCTGCTTTCGATGGCAGCAAAAGCTGCATTTCCACATGATTATCGTTACGGGACAAACAGACCTTGGACGATCGCAGCCAAGCGGCTCAATCCACCAGGCAAGAAAAGAAGAAAGGTGTTTGTTGAACCTATTGCAAATGAGGAATGGCATGTCCTGAGAGGAGACACAGTAAGTGACCATTTCTGTGTTTACGTATGAAAACATTTAATATGTAGTGAAAGGATGTTCAGTTTTTTATCCACCTGACGTCATCCAGATCATATACATCTTTTCGTCCACTGGAATGTAAATATTATTGATATTGTTTTAAAACAATTTTCAAACGGGGTCTGTAGAAAAGTCAATTTTTTTTATTAAAGTCGGCATGAAACGGAAGTTGTGTTCGTCTTTTCTTCTCTATTGTGACGTATATCCGAGTGAAACGTCTATTCAAACAAGAAGAAATGTAAGGTGCCAATTTATTGGATGGTTGTAGTTTGCTATTGCTGTGATCTCATGTGAGTGACAGGTTGCCCCGCCCTCATGCCAGTAAACAAGTCATCTGTGAAGAGAGTATTACTGCGTTTGAAATCGCATACTCTCTTGAGTAGGTACTTAATTTGAATAAATACTTTGCGACCGCTAGAAAAATACGCTCTGTATAGTATGAATGTGTATAGTATGAATGTAATACGGATTTACTATTCACCATGTTGTCATTACCATGTGACCTACCAGCATCGATTTGATCGCTGCTCTAACATTCACAAATCCTCTCCCATAGCCTCATGGGACAGTAACATGTTTTCACAACCCCGCCCAAAGTAGTAGTAGTAGGTTACTAGTAATTATGCATAATGTATTGTTATTACTATAGTAAGTACA
Organism: Siphateles boraxobius; assembly: GCF_051911475.1. NCBI lineage: Eukaryota > Metazoa > Chordata > Actinopteri > Cypriniformes > Leuciscidae > Siphateles > Siphateles boraxobius. Next base: position 5,709,053 of record NW_027508953.1, read on the forward strand.
TGTAGTAACTACTGTATGTCCCCTTAAATTAAAGTGTTACCAAATATATAGCTAACATTTGAATTTTAGAATGGGGTCCCACACTCAAGGATTATTATATTTGGGGTCCATGGCAAAAGATAAAAAAAACCCTGTTTTTAAATAATCTCTCTGTAGTGGATGTTTTAGCACCATTTAACTTGTGCATGTTTTGTATTATTTCACAATGCATATCTGTATAACATGGCATTTAAATCTAATTCAACCAGGTGGAGATTTTGTCTGGGAAGGATAAAGGAAAGCAGGGCAAAGTTGCTCAGGTGTTCCGGCGTCGAAACTGGGTCATTCTCGAGGGCCTGAACACGGTAGGAGTAAAACATGTATTTAATTTGACTCTTTTCTTTATGATTTTATTAAAAAGCCGCACTTTCAATTGTTTAAAAAAAAAATCCCAGCATCACAGGTATGTTGGCAGATCTGGAGATTATCGGGGTACTTACATCGCCAGTGAAGCCCCTCTGCTGCTGAAGGATATTACACTTATTGACCCGACTGACAGGTAAGCATTAATATTGCCTTCTGGAGCATCAAACATTCAATACAGTAATACAGTAGAATGTCTCTCAATGTATGTGTTTGTGTCTAATGTTTCTTAGGAAGCCCACAGATATCAATTGGAGATTCACTGAAGAGGGTGAGCGAGTCCGTGTTTCTGTCAGGACAGGACGGATTATTCCCAAACCTGTCTTCCAGAGAAAAGACGGCATCATTCCCCAGCAGTGGAAAGGTGGGGTTTCTGTGGAAGGGAAGGGGGTTGAAAGTTAAAAAACAAAGCATTTCTTCCTAGAGTTATTACTATTCAAATCTTTACATATGGAGTGTTTGTCTACCTTCCAGATGGACCCAAGGACACATCACCAGAGGACACACTTCAGAAAACATACATGCCATCTTTGAAAACCCTTGAGGAAGAAGTTATGGAGAAATTAAACATTCAGGAAGATAGAAGGCCTCGTAAGAGCTACTGGTACTGAGTTACCACAGAGACTGTGTATTATGTTTGAGCTTAACAACAATAGCTAGATTATTTATCATGGAGAATTAATGTATGTGTTCTGCAGACTTTGTCAATAAAACTAAACAAATGTTATACTCCATTTCCTTGATTTTATGCCACAAACTCATGTTACCAACCAATACACATTGGTTTATTTTCTGTACAAATGTATAATATGGTTCAAACGTTTGGGGTCAGTAAAAGCTTTATTAAGAAATTAATACCTTTATTCAGCAAGGATGCATTAAATCGATCAAAAGCTACACTAAAGACATTTATAACATTATAAATTATTTCTATTTCAAATAAATGCTGTTTTTTTAACATATAATCTTTAACATATAAGACTCTTGAAAAAGTGTTTCCATAAAAAATATATAAATTTTTCACAATATTACTGATTTTACGTTTTTGTTTTGGTGAGCATTAGAGTCTTCTAAACAAAAAACAATGAAACATCTTACTAATCCCACTCAATATTCTGCCTAAACATTAACCAACATAACAACCTCTTTACCTCAGCAACAACAAAACTGTTCAAATAATATTCACACTTTTTTGGGTTATCCATCTCCACAATAATTCCCAGTTTCTCGAACAATTATATTTATGCATGGTAATACTCGAGTAGAGCCTTGTGTGAGTTATGTTTTTGCAATGGTATTATATATAATGACATTCTTGTTTGCAGTTGTTTTGTTTATTCGAAGATTTATAGTCAGGGTTCGTCACGTTTATTGATCAGATTCCACTCCACGCCAGTTGGTGTCAGTATCGCTTAAACCTCTGAAACGGTGCAGCGGATGTTCAGGAAATCCTTCACGATGGTGGAAGAAAACTGTTTATGGGTCTAAATGGTTAAAGAGGAACGATATGTTTATTAACAGTCATTGCTAGTTTGTTTAGACTACTATATTCGTTTGTTATTCGCCTTTTGCAAAGAAAATATTGATTTAAAAGCTGGGTTTCCAATGCAATCACGGGTCCTGCTGCAAGCGTAGATTTATCTGGAGGCGAATTTGGCATCGATGTTGTGATCTAACGTTAGATATTTACACACAATATTTGTCCAAATAACGTTAAACCTGGAAGGACCGTACAGAATGATATGAGATCAGTTGAGCTCCGTTGTCAGCGATTCTTGCGTCTGATTCACTCTCTTATGAACACATCTGATCTGTGGCGATGTCTCTAGTAGCGTACGACAGCAGCGACGACAGTGATCGCGATGACTCGCCGCGTTCACTCGCTCGACCCGCGGGCAAGATCGGCGGACTGTTCGCTTCTCTGCCCGCGCCGAAAAAAACACAAGCATCAGCTCCTCAACCTAAGAAAGTGACTATGGACCTGCCGAAACCCAAGAAACGCACAGAACCCGTCAGAATCACCGTTCCTGAAATAAAACCAGCAGATGTGAGTTTTATCTCTGAGATCTATTAAAATCAAATTATTTTACTGAAAGTCTTTCTGATTGATGGTGTTTGTCTGTTTTAGTCCGACTCAGATGATGACGAGCCAGTTCGAAAGAAATCAGCTCCTCAGGTATGGATATATATATATATATATATATAATTACAGCTGTACTTTATTTTAAATAAATATTTCACCACCTTCAGACCCCTAGAATTAAATTTTTTTTCACATTTAAGTATATAAAATATTATTACATTTAGAATTATGTATAATTATTAGATATACATAAATTTATTAAATATAAATTATTTATAATTAGCTATTAAGTTTTTTTTTCCTGCAATTACCGCCTCGGGTGTGCATTATTTTTCTAATAATTCAACGGCCTGTCGTCAATTATTCCTTACTTTTTTTTTTAACTAATTGTGTACGCCAACAAAATTCCGGGTGGAAAAACTACATTACCCATGATCCTTCCCATTATCTCCACCAATCAGAGAATCTCGACAACCAAATTGGTCCATAGGAACTGTTCAAAGGGATAGTTCACCCAAAAATGAAAATTCTGTCAGTATTTACTCACCCTCGTGTTGTTCCAACCCCGTAAGACCTTCGTTCATCTTCGGAACATGAATTAAGATAATTTTGATGAAATCTGAGAGCTGGATCACTCCTCCATAGGCTTCAAAAGGATTGAAACTTGCCGGCCTCGAAAAGTTATTAAAGACATCGTTAAAATAGTCCAAGTGACTACAGTTGCTCAATCTTAAGTTTATCAAACGACGAGAATACTTTTTGTGCGCAAAAACAAACAAAAATAACGACTTTATTTCAACTTTTCATTTCCTTCTCTGTTGTCCTCTAGTCAGTTAACATAGTGTGATTCCGTAGAGCTACGTCACACGTAGGCTCACTATTGGCCGACGCTGGTCATGTGGGTGATGCGTGTGACGTACAACAACAGAAGCTTACGCTTTTACACTAGTGAACTGACTCGAGGCCCACAGAGAAGGAAATTAATGGTTGAAATAAAGTCGTTATTTTTGTTTTTTTGCGACTTTTCGAGGCCGGCAAGTTTCAATCCTTTTGAAGCCTATGGAGGAGTGATCCAGCTCTAAGATTTCATCAAAAATATCTTAATTCGTGTTCCAAAGATGAACGGGGTTACGGGTCTTACGGGGTTGGAACAACATGAGGGTGAGTAAATACTGACAGAATTTTCATTTTTGGGTGAACTAACCCTTTAACACCAGAGCTGCGAATAATGTAACTTCAGACTATATTTGTATGCATGTATATTTTTCAATAAATGTAAATTATATCGTTTCTATACATGTAAACAACATCAATAGTTTTATAGTTCTCCATTGTTTTTAATTAATGATGTCATTTGCAGTGCTTAATTGGATTGTAGTTATTTAACTCATTTAACACATTTTCTGGATGGCCCGATTTCATTATATTTTTCATAAATGTGAAAGTATAAATGATCTGGGTAGACTTACCTCGTAGTAAATACGAATATTTTCTTCCAGGGAGGAGGTGGTTTGTCCTCTCTGCTGCCCCAGCCTAAGAATCTAGTGGTGAAGGAAATGCATCGGCCCCTGGTGCCGCACACCCTGACCAAACGCCCTGGATCGGATAAGCCGAAGGCAACCATAGGAAAGTCCCAGGGTGTTTCTGGAACCAGTCCATCCCCATCCGCCATCAAAGCCGCTGCAAAGTCAGCGGCGATGCAGTTAGCCCAAAAAATGGCCGCGGATGAAGAGGGAAGTGACGATGAAGTCGCTCCGGAGAACTACTTTTCCCTACCAGAAAGCTCATCAGAGCCTGTGATGTCTAAAAACCCTGATTCTCAGCAGTATGTTCCCACTCTACACCCTCCACCCGCTGTGCAAGACTCTCCATTGGACTTTGGTTCTAATGCAGACAGTTACAGTAGGCCAGTCGGAGCCAGTCAAGACGGTCAGAAGGAAGAATACCCACCGCAGTATCCCGAGAATCCACGGCCTGAGACTTCTCCACAGGTACTTCAAACACGTGTCCTTATCAAGAAGCACCATACACCATATTTCCTTGTAATTTCAGCAGCTGATGCTTTATGCATATGTTTGACAGGATTACCTTGAGGAGGGATATTACCAAGACCCAAACCCTGAAGCTGATGAGCAAGACGAGTCAGGCTCCTCTTCAATGTTCAATGATGAAGCAGTGAGTTGTTTGTAGCATCACTATTTTTTTTCTGTATTTAAAAACTATTTTTTTTCTTCTGTATTTATATGCATTTCCATATTTTCCAACCTGAAAAATGACCCACATGAATTGCTTAAATCCGGGGAACAAAACTTCTGCATTTTCAAATACTTTTAATTCACAGCAAAAAATATTTGCAATGTAATATTTGTATTATTATTCTGTAAAACAAAGTAAAAATAATTATATAATATATATATATATATAAATAAATCTTATTTTTTCATTATTGTTGTTTTTATTAAATGGTAAAAATTTTGTATAATTGTTAACTTGTGTATTTAATAATTATTAAAAAATAAAATAATTTTTTACAGTACAATAGAATTACTGCTATAGTAATATATTTTATTGATTTGTTCGATTTAGTATTTTGATTAATATAAATAAGATTTTGAATAATAATGACCATTATTAAATTATCATGTTTTATTTTTCAGTACAATAGTATAGTGGCAATAGTGTTATTTCTTCATTTTTTTTATTTATTGGTATTTTATTTAAATAATTAAAAATATATATTTTGAATAAATCATGAATACATTTTATTCTTAGCCAATCACATGCCTGATTACAATTGCTCATAGTATAATTATCTAAGTATTAATGTTTGGTGTGAATTTGTCCAGTTCCGTTGAATGTTTCTTCATTCACATCTTCCATCTAGTTGAGGTGTGCTGTTACTTTTCCAAGCAAATATACTTATAAATTTGCCTAGTGGATGCAAAACAGGTGTACAATTCTGTATAGAGTTTTTTTTTATTTATTTTTTATTGGGCCAGTAAGTTACCTCCTAGCAACCACTAAGAACACCCTGGAAACCATCTAGTGCATCATGACGCTTTGCCATGACTAAATCCTGATTGATCAGAGTTCAATTCCAATATTCTGTGTATTTCTCTAGTTTCGGCGGCTGCAGGGCAAACAGAATCGCGGAAGAGAGGAAATCAAGTTCTTGGAGATCAAAGGAGACGATCAGCTGAGCGGCGCTAAGCAATGGATGTCCAAGAACATGTCAGCAGAGGTAGAGCCGCGCAAGTCTTTCAGCAAGGTAAGCACCTCCAATACAAGGCATTACATGAGGAAATTTCAGTTCAGAGTCAGACAGGTGCAGAAGTTGCTAACAGTGTCCATTTTCTGAGGGATGGAAATAAATGAAAGAGAGACACTGACTTTTCCATCTCGTTTTCAGAAAAGAGGAGATCAGCCAACGGGGCAACAGAGACGCAAGCACCAAATCACGTATCTGATTCATCAGGCCAAAGAACGCGAGCTGGAACTCAAGAACAACTGGGCCGACAACAAAATGACTCGGAGACAAACGCAAGCCAAGTACGGATTCTAATGGACTGGATATCAGGATGTTGAGCACACTTCTACCTAATGTGGAGCAGATTTTGTTTGCCTATACAGGAATCTTTTTGCCAGCTTTTAGAGCTGTAATTCCAGTTCATATTATTTCAGAAAGGAGTGAAGGACTGCAAAGCTCTATTGGCTGCTATGACTTTGTTTAAGACGGCTCCCAAATGTCTGCCTAATACGGTCTTTCCATTTGAACAACATTAGGTTTTGTTATGAGGTTTTAGTTTTGTCAAAAATCACTTCTAACATTACAGTAGCTGTGTGGGTTCACATGATTTATTATATGTTTGGGATGTCATGAGTTGTTTGTCCGATAGGCTGTTGTCTTCCACACTGCCATCGTAAGCAGTGGCATATATAAAACGTTATTGATGAGACGCTTTACAATAAGTTTCTGTATATTAACATTAGTTAATCCGTTATGTATTATGATTTTTTTATAGCATTTAATAAGTTTGGTAATTTATGAATATGCTATTGTTTATTGTTAGTTCCTAATGCATTAACTAATGTTAATGTCTAAAAATCAATGTTTGTGTGTAAATTAATTCATGTTTATGTATTGAACCTTATTGTAAAGTGTTATGAAAAAAAAAGAAGTAAATCTTAAAAAGTGTTTGAGTGAATCTTCCCAATCCTGGTTTAATTCTTTTAAACGGCTCGTTTTTATTTGAATTTAGATTCTTAATCAAAGACCCTTGTGTAGAACCATTAGTAAAGTGTAACAGTTTCATGACACCTATAGGAAGAAATGTATTAAAATGTTTAATTTTGTGTGTAAAAACACTTTTATGTGTGAAATAGTTACTATATCACTGCCAGAAATAAAAAATACATTAACCTGAGCAAAATAAGGTTGGTTCACAATATAATTTTGACTTACAAGATTTCTACGTAGAACATATGGGGGGAATATGTTTTTAATTTATGCTAAATGTATGTCTCAAAAAGTAGGAATGGGTTGAAGCCACAACCATTAAATTGAACAATGATTTAATGTTGAGTTTGGTTGTTTTATTATACTTTTAAATTATTTGAATTTGAACACGATTTCACACGGTGTTGCCAAGTCTGTGGTTTTCCCTTCGATATTTGGCTACTTTTAAATTGTTTTCCGCCGGTTGATATTTTGTTTCCATGGGTTGATTTCAACTTCCCCCTACCCTCTCAATAATATCGCTGAATTTCGGCGCTCCAGCACCCTGCATTGGGATATTTTGGGGGATAATTTTAACCTGGCATTAGGCTAGCTTTGCGTAGAACTGGCAACCCTGCTGACAGTTAAAATGAGCCCGATAAGTACTAAATAACATCATACATTGAGGTTGTTTCTGGCACATTTTGGAGAATAACCTGTACAGTAGAAATTTCAAAGACGATTATTAAGGTAAAAAGTTGCCATCACCAGCATGTTGGAAATATCAGGCTGTCCCTTGACTGATGACAGGGCTGGAAACTTGTTTGTGTGGCACATTGTGTCCCGTGATGCTTGTGATAGTCTGCACCTGCTCATCATGCTTGTACAGCACTGTCTGGGAAGACTACGCAACGCATTTTCGAAAGATGTTTCCCACAGAATAATTTGCCATATCACAAAACACACAATGAAAAGAATGACCCAGTGAAAATGGGAGTGATTTTTCTGTGCTCCAGATCTGAGTAGACTGTGATGAGGTGGAAAAAAACATTCACAACTGAAAACCCAATTCATATGGATACGTTCACGAATTTCTCTTTAACTTTTTTTTTAAATCCACGTAGTGAGGAAGAGTCTCTTCTGTTATTTTAGTTTTATTAATATTAATATAAATCAGCTTTTATTTTTACATTTATAGTTTTAATTTTTAGTAATTTCATGTACTTTTGTCATATTATTATTAGTTTTTAAATATTGTTATTAAAGTTTAATTTATTTTTATTTCAGTTATAGTTATATTTCAGTTATAGTTTTTTATATATTTCCAGTTCATAATTCTAGTGCTCCAACTTAAGCAGTATATTGCAGGGCATCATTTCTAAATTTTACTTAGTGTGTTTTTCCAACAAATCTTTTTTATTTCAGCTTTATTTTAGAAATGTTTTAAATAGTTTAATTAGCAGGAGTAACTCCGCTAATGCAGCATGTGCAGTAGTGTAAAAATGTAATGAATGGGAAGATAAGTGAATAAGACCACACACGCCACAATTTACTTAAATGTAACTACTGAAAATAGTGTCACAAAAATATTTAAGAATTCAGATTAAGCATGTTTTCGTAAATTGAATAAACCATAGTGTTATTGCATAAAAAAAACAGTTATATCCGTATATGATCAGTGTTGGGCAAGCTACTCAAAACATACATTTTAAAATTAGAAGTTAAATTTTGACGTTAAATGCACTATTGCTTTACATAGAACTTTTCTATAGTCTACAGTATTTAATGCAATTACATCAGAAGTAACTGTAATTAGAAAAATTATGAGTAATCTCTTACTTTACTTTTTTCTGAGAAAAGTACTTAAATTACAGTACTTAGTAATGCATTACACCTAATACTGCATATGATGCATGTTTAATATTTGGGGGGGGGGGGGGGGGCTGACAGTCATTTTGCAATATATTTTAAAGATAAAAAACATCATAGCAATAAAAAACGTCACCTCTCAAATTACAAGTACAGACAGACACATTTAGTGCCCTGTTCTTAGTGAGCAGATACATACAGATGTTCATTTATTCAAAAAAGAATGAAGACTACACAGGAAGAAATAAACAATCATTTTATTTGTACATATTCTCCAAGTTGCATTCAGCAAATAAAACACTATTCTGAATCAGACTGTTCTTGCTTTTGTTGCTTCTTCATCAGCAACAGTTGGCTGGGCTCCACATACGGCACCACAGGCATGGGCACCCTGACCGTGTCCACTCCGTTCACCTGAGAGACCAAACACTGTTCAGATAGCAAGTTCTGCCAGAAACTATTCAATCCCATAAGTGTAAAATGATCATATAACTGTACTGTTTGCACTTGTAAAGTCAATGACTTACCGTGACATCACACCAGTACTCTCCAGGCCCTGTGATTGGTTCTTCTGGAAGAGTCAAGGCATGAGTCGGCACAACCACACCGAGCTGAGGACAGAAATACAGTCAATGGTACAAAACCACTGTGAACAATGTAGGTACGCATTACTTTTGCACTTGCATTTTATGTTGTGTTTCTAAAAATTAAGATTCTGTGTTGACAGAATTTATACTTCCAATAAAAATAAATGTTTCCCTTTTTTCGTATCTTACCCGTCTAAGAAACTGTCTGCAAACTATCTCTTTTGTGAGCGAGTACTGAACTGTTGTGTGCATGGCGACTTCAAGCTGTGTTTTCTTCAGGAATTCAACAGTCTGCAAAATGAACACAAACACACAAAGAAGGTGCTCATGTTGACATCAATATATGAAACCTGCAATTTTGTTTTATAAATTATGTTTTATAGTTTAAAACACACGACAACTCACTAGCTGTCCTGTGCGTGTCTGGATTCGGTCCTCTGGCCGTCCCTCACGCAGAAGCTACAGGAAAAACCAGGCAAACTGTGAACACTTGAAATTATGAAAACCCATTTCCACCACATAGAGGAAAAAAATAATGCTTTGGTAAATCTTAATAATGACATAAAAAGGAAAAATTATTACATTAAAAAGTCAAAATATAACATAGAAAGTAAATTATGAGCAGTCGAAATTCAACAAAGTAAACATTATGACATAACTAGGTCATAATTATGAGATAAAAGATTGAAATTATGACTTAAGTCATAAATTTTGACTAACGTCATAATTGTGATTTGTTCCAGAATTCTTTTTTATATGCTGGTTGAAAGTCTCTTCACATCCCGATAGCAATACTAGGTTAATGGGTCTATATGTATTTATATGTAAATATATCGTCTGTGAAAGGTGTGTAAGATTACAAAATGTTCGTCCAATCATCACCCTCATTCCGAATGCAATGCTATGATGTCCTACCTGCCTCTCAATGTATGTATTTTCATACCGCCAGGCACCCTGCTCGCGCAGTCAGACATCACATGTAATCAGCGTGTTTCATGCTATGTAGAGTTAGTCAGTCATCAAGCACCGCCTTTTACAGTTCCTCCTGAACCAAAACCACCAGCTTATGCTGCATTCACACCATAACTACTGTAATTTGGAAGAGGTGGAACAACATCTCTCAAGACGCTTATCAGACTCTGCTCTGCTGTGCGTGTTCATGTGTTTTGAAGGAGACATTGGAGACGCTCTGAAGGGAGGGTGAGCTCTTACGCTTTTCAAAGCTAGCTCACTATTGTTAGCCTCTCCGAAAAATTACTTGCCCTACCTTTAAGTCATAATTTCAACTTTTCATCTCATAATTATGACTTAGTATGTCATAATGCTGACTTATGTCATAATTATAATTTACAAAAGCATGATATTTTTCTTATGTGGCAGAAATGGGCTTCCATATGAAATTATGGTTATGACAAATGAACTGATTTGTAGATGTAACTAACCCTTATTTCCTCTGCAAACATGTCTTTATTTTCCTGTGAAGGGTAGACAGCCAGGCCTTGGGGTAGCAATTTGTTGCGGCCCAATGATTTTTTCACAAAAACCGTGTCACCTCGTCCACCAAGCTCTGTAAAATAAATCTAATATCAAAAATCCAAACGAAAAATATTACAATATTTTTGCAATGCAAGAGCACTCACTGGGCACGGTCTGGGAGAGGATGAGCTCCATTTTATCCTGGGAATTGTGTTTTCTGTCCTCAACCATGCGGTACACTCTGTGTCGACGTGGATGCAGCCTGGGTGGCTTTCCTTCCTTTGATAAAGGAACCTTCCAACAGCGTTCTACAATTACTGTATTCTAGAAGAAGAGTAAAAAGTCAAAAGGTGTACATGTATTTTCATCACAACTCCATCTTCAAAGTCATTTCAGTGAAACTGCATTACATATGTGCTTTCATGAACTACTGTTTATCTATGTCTACTGTCTAGTCATTAGACTAGCCACAGATAAACAAGTCATCAGTTTAAACAATTAACGTTATGTTTAATTGCAACTAGGCAACAAATCTGCAATGAGATATCGGTCACTGCGTTATCAAAGATGTTCATTTTCTTCTGCTTACCTTGCATGCTGTTTGTGACAGATTCTGTATTCGACTCAATGAAGATTTTAGATTTGAAAGATTCCAGCAGCTTTGAAGGACAGTCCTTGATGATGCTACCGACCACATGATTAATATAGACGTTAAGATTGAAGATTAATGAATTTATTTAGTTGCAAATATTAATCATAGCCACCACCCGTAACACGGTATAAATACTTTGTCAAAATTCACAAATATATCTCAGCAGATATCTCTCACAATCTGTCATTGCATTCACTAAAACACATGAATAGCGCTGGGGTGATAAAGGACCCCTAAAAGGTAGTAGTGTATTTTGCCTGACAAAAAATGTCAGCAAGTTTGTTGAATGAGCTGAATTTATCACTTACTTTAAAATATGAATATAGTACAACACGTTTGTTTTCCAAATTGGCGTATTATATTGTAAACAAATATATAAACATATCAATATGTAAAAGAGTTATGACGTTAAACTTAACTAGTTCCCCAAATAACTAATTGGTTTCAAAATAAAAGTCCCGGCTCAATAAAAGTATAATTTCTTCAATGGAACCTCAATGCATTTACTGAAGAACAAATTTGACGAGGTTATTTTCTCTCTCACTCCTGAACTCCTCACTCACTCCTCACTCTTTGAACCTTCATGGACCACAACCAGTGGAGCTCGAAAGTTTTGTACATTGAGTTTTTTTACAGTAAAGATTGTGAGAAGTTACACTAAAATAAACATGTACAGTATATGAAAAAGCTCTTTATTGATTTTTAAAGAATATAAATCAACAAAAAATTGGGTATGCATCAAAGTCTTGTAAAACATGAAAAATGGCAGTTAGACTATTCATACAAAACAAATAAAGAATGTATAAAATGTCTCGACATGCACTGATTCAAATTCATTACATTAAGTATTAATTGAAAAAATAAATTTGGTAAACAAGAGTGTAAAAACAGCAGGGAAAAGGCCCAACAAATTGTATAAAATGATATGCAATGTATATGTATATGCAATTTACATGTCAATACACTTCAGTGAAATAGGATGGATTCAAAAGACAGAAAAAACAAAAACAAACAGAGGTCTTGAAAAATTACATTGAAAATACACTCACAAAGAAATCCTTTTCAGAAACATGATAATAATTACATTGAAAAAGATATATCGATAGTAACTGGAAATAGCACTGTTACTGTTAATGTATCATTGTCATTTCACAAAATTCATGGTCTGAATAAATAAATTATTTGTAGGGATCCTACATAATCGCCTGCACATCATGAAAGTTTAAGGAAAGGGGGCTTTAGATTATCAGTGACAGAGCTGTATCTGAACAAACTCTGTGTGGCATAGTTTGTTTAAGTAAACTATCTTTTTTCTTATGTCATGTTATTGGATTCAATTTTAATAATACCAGCCTATAAACTACAAGGGCCTTAACTGAATTAAGACAGTTCTGCAGTTAAACTTTGTTGTTTAAGACCACAAATGCACAACTTTGACAATTTCGATTACAATTAGCCCTTAAAAGTATAATTTCAGAAATGTGTCTGGCTAATAATGACAATCACTAAAGCTCTGCCCACGCACATTCTCATGATGTGATGAGTAAGTATCAAGATTTAGCAGCTAGTCCTTTAAAATTGAGTTCAAGCAGACAGCAGTGATCCTTCGAAGCTGATCTAATATGATCTGAAATGTAACTGACTGACGACATGCTGTCGGAGCCTCTAATACTCAAGCAAATGACAAGGATGAAATATCAACAAGTTTACATCATCACTTCACCCAGTAACACATAATAATCAATTATAATACAATTAATTATGATGATGGAATAAGAATGGGGTTACATTTTAAAATATTTGATAGTATTTTAATGATTTTAACTGTAATTATTTTATAAACAATACAGACTATAAAGACCATTTTGACCAAGTGTCTATAAGACGCCATATACACTGCTGGTCAAAATTTTGGAATTAGATTAGATTTTTAATTATTTTGAAAGAAGTCTCTTATTCTCACCAAAGCTGAATTTATTTGATGAAAAACACAGTAAAATATTAATATTATAAAGTATTTTTGCAATTTAAAATACCAGTTTTCTATTTGAAAATATAATTAATTCCTGTGATGTCAAAGCTGAATTTTCAGCATCATTACTCCAGTCTTTAGTGTCACATGATCCTTTAGAAATCATTCTACTATGCTGATTTGCTACTCAATAAAGATGTATTATGGAGCCCCGCACATGCAGACAAATATATATATATATAAATATATATATATATATATATATATATATATATATATATATATATACTAATTTGAGGCCATGATATATATATATATATATATCGTGGCCTCAAATTAGTTTGTTCTCTCGTTTTAGTATGTCGTGGCCACGATTTACTATCTGTAAATACGCATCTTCTAATCTGTACTAATCTTAAATTGTGGCCACGAATTAAGAATTAGTTACCAGGACTTATTAATTTGTTCCCTCATTTTAGCAAATCATGGCCATGTTGTACTAATTTGCTCCCTTGTTTTGATTTAACTAAAACCAGGGAACTAATTATTACAACTTTTTTGTAAAACGAGGAAACAATTATTATATTGTTGCCACGACTTACTAAAACGAGAGAATGAATTGTTAATTTGTGGCCACAATATATATTTTTTTTCTCTTTTTTTTGTCCACACAATTTACTTAAAGTGATAGAATTCTATCCCTTTTTAGTTACCAACAATCTTCAGAATCTCTTCTTTTGTGTTGACAAGTGATAACAATTTACATTTTGGGTGAACTATCCATTTAAAACGAGGGAACAAATTAGTAAAATGTGCAGACCATGTACATAATTTTTCCCCGCATGTTATGTTAGGAGCTCTGTAGTAAACAGTTTTATACAACAATATTTTTGTAATACACTACCATTTAAAAGTTTGGGCTAAGATCCAGCTTAAAAAAAAACACTGAAATGAACACTTCTATTCAATGCATTAAATTGGTTCAAGTGACACTTAAGACATGTTACAAAAGTTTTCCTTTTCAAATAAAATCTTTTTTTTTTCTATTCATCAAAAATATTTCCACAAAATATTAAGTAGCAAAAAAAATTCACCATTTATAATAATAAGAACCATCATTAACAGCTGACCACAAATAATGATTGACAATAACTGAATATCAAATCAGCATGAGACTTATTTCAAAATTATTAAAAATCTTAATTATCAAAAAATTTTGACTGCCGGTGTATGGTTTTATTTCCTGTCGTTCCTTAGTGAAGCATCTAATTGCGAAGCATTGCTCATCTTAACACAAATCCCACCTGCACTTATATGTATATATGGTAAAAGAAAATTCACAAAATTTTTGAGAAAGGAGGTAGAAATAAAACCTTGCCTTGAAATGAGCATGATTGCTCTACAATCACAAAGGTAACAGGCAAACGAATGAGGGCACAGCTTCATAGGCAGGAGGAAACAGCCTTGGCAAGTTTCCTGTGCTATGACAGTGTGAAAAAATCTGACCTTTGTGTCATAAAATATAGTCTGGTTGCATCCTTAGCAAACACTTATGGCTCTCGCGGAAAAGTTTAGTTAACTTAAAAGTACTGTAAATAAATGCGTGTTTACATGAACATACTTTAGATTAACATTACAAAGAAAAGGTCTGTATATTCACCCAAAAGCACACATATGTAGCAAATAAATGAGCAAGGCTATTTTATGAATATAAATGCAGAATATTGGAAATTACTATATCGCTTTGTCCACACAACAAAAACTAATGGGCAGTGCTTTGGCGAGTTAGCTAAAAAAAAGCAGCAGCGCCCATGCATAATAGGATTCATGAGAATACAATGCAAAGATTTTTAAGAAGGCCTCAAAACTGATTTTCCCGACTCAGACATAGTATGTCCATGTGCCAGTACAGTCAGTCAGTAACACTGGAGGATAATACTGGTATAGTAATAATAGCAATATAGCACTTGATTCGGTTCAAGGTCAAAATGCCTTGAAACAGAATCAATCAAAAGAATTCATTGTTTTTTTTGTCTGTGGAATTATTCAAAATGCTGATTCTTTGACTCACACACAAACACACTTCCATACATAGTTAAAAAAAGAGTGTTTTGAGTTTTGGAGTGTTCTGGTACAATCATATGCCACGTCTGACACGTCTTCATACTCTTCAGCATGTGCAGGGCAGAGTTGTAGTGTTTGACCCACCTAGCTGCCCCACTGCCATTAGCAGAATGTCTTTCTTTTCCTTATAAAACCTCAGCTCCCGTCCTGCCAGACGAGCCTCTTCCAGCTCGCGCTCGGTGGCGGCCATCTCTCGATTGATGGTTCCGGATAAAGTGTGTTCTCGGCTGACCCAGTCGGCGGCCATTTGTGTACGCATGTCGTCGTCTAGCGCTCGGTGCGAGTAATGAGCGAGCACTTCCTGTTTACAAAAGAGGATAATTGTTATACAAACTGTAGACGGGTCATTGAAACATATCAATGCGTCAAATAAATATTTAGAAGGAACAAACAAGGGACTAATAACAAATGAAAAAAATGAGACAAATAAATAAAATAAAGCTTTTTGTGCTAAAATGTATATTTTAGATTTCACAAACATTTTCCCAGTGTTATTTTAGTTTAATTGCGATTCTATGATTGTATTAATATTTAGAATTGGTTTTGATTTTTATATTTCAGATTTTTCTTAAATATGTCATATTTTATTTTTTATGAACATTTTGCCAGTGCTATTTTAGTATTATTGAGATACTATTATACTTTTTATCATTATTTCGAATTCGTTTTTTTATATATATTTTGGATTTTTCTAAATGTCTATATAGTTAATACTTTTTTATTTTAGCATTGCTTACTCTAATATATCAAGTAAAATAAAAAGAAAATAAGAAATGTTGCAACTAGCTTAAAATAAGTTTTTGTATATTTTATATATTAACGTTTCTTTAATTTCAAGTAATGACATTTTTTTCTTTTTATGGTTTTAACTTCAGTTATCTTTAATTCCTCTGCATACCTTTCTAATATAATTTGTAATAATAGCTAAGGTGCTTTTTACTTTTATTACCGTGACTGGGCTGGCCAAGTTTCTGAACTCAAAATAGTTGTTGTTGACATGTAAAAGTGGGCTATCATGTCCGAATAATATTAATAAATAGTATTTTTGGAGTAAGTTTTGAGATCTGAAAGACACAGCATGTTTTAGTAGTGTGCTATGTGATTCATCATGATATTACTTTTTCTTTTCTTTTTTTGCAACTGAAAATAGAATATTTGTCTTCACCTGACGGGAGCACTGCCTTTCTCTCATGGCTTTGAGACTGCCATTCCAATGGAGAAGCTGGAAAACTGTCATCAGTTCCTAAGAAAAATAATAATAATGTTAAAGTCACATGTACATTTACTCACATCTTTCCATGCAGTTCAATCATGATCTCACTCACCTGGAACTCTAGCATAGACTTCCCCTTATTAGACTCCAACATGAAGCGAAAAGCACCGATGCCTGTGCTGGGATTATCAGCTTCTTCTCTGTTTCCCTGCAGTGAAGATAAACAATTTCAACAATACACTACTGTTCAAAAGTGTGAGGTCAATCAGATTTTTTTTTTAATGAATTTATACTTTTATTCAGCAAAGATCCACTCAATTGATCAAAAGTGACAGTAAAGATGGCGTTATCATATTATAATAGTTAATAGTAATAGTTAAAATATTTCAAAAGCTTAATAATAAATGCATTTCTTTTGAACTTCCTATCCATCAAAGAATCCTGAAAAAATATTAAGCAGCACAACTGTTTTCAACATTGATAAAAAAATAATAAATGTTTCTTGAGCAGCAAATCTGCATATTAGAAAGATTTCTGACACTGAAGACTGGATTAATGATGCTGAAAATTCAGCTTTTCTATCACAGAAATAAAATGCATTTTAAAATAGATTAAAATAGTAAACAGTGATTTTAAATTGTAATAATATTTCACAATTTTACTCTATTTTTGATCAAATAAATTCATTTCTTATTAATTGAAAATTGTAACATTTCTTTGACTACAGCCCATGAGTCACATGATCTGCCTTTATTAAACTTGAAAGCTCCAGTGCATGCACTGTAACTGCATGAGAATCAATCAGCACTTCAAATCAACTTGTGTTTCGCAGAAGAAATAAAATCACAAGTGTTTTGAAGGACATGAGGGTGAGAAAATGAAGCTTGAATTTTAATTACTTGGGTGAACTATCCCTTTAACCGAATAAACATAACTGTGAGAACTCACGTTGAAAGAGGCAAGAGCCTCACACACACTCTTCTCTATGAACTCATCTGTGATGCGTCGAGATGGATGCTCATTGAAAACAGAATTCATTAGGGCAATTTTGGCCGCGCTCCGTCTCGCTTCGGCTTTGGTCGGGCAGAACTGAGAGGATCAAAGATGCCATTTAAACCACACTGTAATCGAATCCTGAAGATGCTCACAGAATTCACTTCCAAGAGATCCTCAAGAGAAAACAATCGACAGAAAATATGCAGACAGACGGCGACCAAAACACAATTATTTATTTTCTGGAAGATCAGAGAGAAATGCATTGGAAAAAGCAAAGGGAATGTTGCATGAGGTGCTTGCCTGAAAACTCCCGAAGCAACTGCCCCCGGGGAGGCTGACGTAGCAGACGTAAGGAGGGTTGTTGGATGGGACCATCTCGTAGACCACAAGAGCGCCGTTCCTCAGGTCAGCACCTCGTGACTGCTTCATCTGCCAGAACTCCTGTAAAGCCTCCACGACATTCACTGTGGGAATCAGAAACATCGTATCAGAATATACAACACCATTCAAGTATACTTTAAGAGTTCAAATGTAGCTTGAAGCAACGGCAATCACATTTCAAATATCATCAAACACATGATATCATATACTAATTCTTCAGGTTTTTTTGTTATATTTAAGTTGAAGTAACTTAATAGTACTGAATACACACAAATACATTGGATGAATATTTTAAGGGTCAGATCCAGTTTATATACAGTACGTCCATGTATATTAACTTTAAAGATGCAGTAAGCAATTTCTGAGAATCATTGTTGAACACTGTTGATGTATAAAATCAACCCAAACAAACACAAACCTCCCTTCATTGCTCCGCCCCCAAAATGAACAAACACGCAATGCAAGAGTGGATGTCTCTTTATCATAGTAGAAGCAAAGCAAAATAAAGCTTTGTGAAAAATAAAGCGAAGATGATGAACGAACAGCAAGCAAGAACAAAAAATTAACATACAGTACACATGAGTTTATACAAGCAAGAGTTTGTTGTTAGTAGCCACCAGTCCAGCACACACACTCAAAACCATGTTACTCGCATATGGAGCAGAAACAGTGCAAACTCTGCATTGGTTTTCAGGCCTTAGGTCTCTCCAGCGCTGGAAAGCTTTTCTAATATTAACGCGGGTCCTAAAGCTCTTGCCTGATCATAACCCTTCTTTTTCCAGTGATCTTCCTCTGACCTTTTCTCTTTTGTAATGTCTCTCAACAATCTCTCTTTTTACAGTCTTTCTTCAAATCTCCCTCTTGCGCTCACTCTCTCTCTCTCTCTCTCCTCCCCCATCATGAGTGGACACGCTCCCAACTGCTGATTGGCTACAAGTTTTCTGTGGCGTTCGGGCGGATCCACTCTTAACAGCGTTTCTCAGAAATCGCTTACTGCACCTTTAAAGGGGTAATTCACCACTTGCAAAATGGCCTTTCAATAAAACTTGGGTGCCTATTCAGTAGAAAGTCGAAAGCCGATCTAAAAAAATAAAAATAACAAAACAAGAAAAAAGGGCCGATGGACCCTTTTGCAAAATAGGTAGGAAAACTTCAACACCCATAATGCATTGGGCATGTTCCCATTTAAGGCCGCTTCCAGTCTGCTCCTATCAGATTGACCCGAGTCAAATACTGCTCGAGTAGGAAATACTTCTTGTCGGCTTGTACTGTTCCTGGGTGCAAGAATTAAAAGAGTAGCCTAAACATTTAGCGGGGGTGAGTAGGCTAGCTTTCCATTCCCAGTGAATGATCCAGCCTGTTGTAGGCAGGATAGAGAAGTATATCCAAATACATTGTTTTTATAAAACAGTTGGTGAAAAGTACCAGGATGACTTATTGCTTCCGCAGAGAATCTGATGTGAGCATCTCATATCCCATGAGGCCATAGGAGAGGATTTGTGAATGGCAGTATAGCGATGCAACTCAAGTGAAGTAAGTTTCAAACCAAATGTAGTACCTACTATGGCCTTGGACGGAAACATGCCCAGTGAATTATGGGTGACTGGCAAAAGGAAACATAACATCCCTTTTTAAAAGATCAACACACACCTGACGAAAAAACGAGACGAATTTCTGGACCTTTTTAGGGATTTAAAAGATATTATAGATGAATAAAATGTACTGTTTGTCACATGGTTCTCAATTATTTCCATTAATTCTCGATTTCTATTTGTACAGTCTTTACATTTTTATTTCAATGCTGCAATTAGCAATTCATTTAATTTGACCTGTGAAGCAGATTTGTTAAGTGACAGGATTAATTAGTTGTTATTTTTAAGAGTCAAGAATATTTCTTAAATGACACAGCAGACAGCTTAATGCACAGCTTAGACTTACTGTACATCATGTGTGTAAAACTCTAATAAAAGCATTAGGTAATTATTCCCTCACAAATAAATCTCTCAATGAGTAAAACTGACTTTTCCTATATTATGATAGACTACACAGCGTTATAATATTATTTGCAAATGTATTTTTAAATCATTATTATTATTGTCCCTGGTTTATTAGGGTACTAGTGTAAGTAGCAGTGCCTGGAACAGACTTTAAGTATCACCTCCAATTAAAAAAGATGCAATCTAATCCTGATTACATGAAATAAGCTGCTCTCGAGCAGGCTTGAGAGTACGGATCTGTTGCTATGACAGCAACTCCGGGATGAGCTTCAAAGAACCTAACAATCCTGGATCACGTCAAATCGTCAATAATGAAATCCAGCTAATTGAGTAATCCACGTATGAAGAACGAACAAAGTAAGACAAAGAGCGAGTAAACATTGTTCATATACTACTGACACTGTAACAATTCAAAGCAGGTTGAAAATTGGGAACGTTTTAAGTTTGTTTGGAGATAGCATGGTAGAGGGCTAAATAAATCAAGCAAAATATCTACAATGAACTTTTGCAAAACAGTTCATAAATCTTTCGCTATGACTGTCTCAGCACACAATGAAAAGCACATGCTCATTTAATGGCTGATATAAAGGAAGCTTGTTGTTGTGGAATTGCTTATAGTTTCTAACAGGAAATAAGGCTGGTTTATTTGGACAATAGTATTGTATAAAGTATACAAATGTATTAAGGTCTTTCTTCAGCAAATGAAAGATGAGCTTGTTACATTCAGATGGTCTGAGGTGTCTCGGAGGTAGATTAAAACACTAAACCTGCCTCTAAAGTGCATTGGCAATAGAATTTATCCGACAATAATCCCTTCGATGTATTTAGGTCAGCATGTCAGTGGACTCATTCTGCTTGGAGCGCTCGAATCGAATGTTGTGTTACAGTCTTGTTGGGGGGCTGAATCTTATGAAGAACATGTCTGGGTAATATTTATTTCAGATAATATTCCAATATATTAAAAATCAAAAGAAAACAATATCTTGCATGAAAATTAGGCCATTTTTTTGTTGTTGTTTTTTTTGCAGTGAAACAACACCATCTCGCTGATTTTTTTATTGTTCTTGATGACTCTCAACTTAATTTAAATAAATTATAAAATTAATTATATAAAATGTTAAAAATGTATAAAAATATTATTTGCATTATTTTTTTATCACATTACAGCAATGATAATAAGGAGAGGGATGTGCTTAATTATCATGAAAATACTGGCACAATGGAAAAAAATCATAATGATTCTAAATATAGGATTGATATTTACTGCAAAATATTTTTTTTCTTTTGAAGTGGAATGAGATTCAAAACCCATGCTGCTGAGAACACATTTCTGAATGTGTTTGCTTGAAATATCTTGCATGTGGGTCAATGATGTGATGCTATTTATTTATTTTTTTGGTCCAGATCTAGCTTATTAAATAATTCAATAATCCATAAAAAATGCAATTCTTACAGAGAATGAAGAAAACCTCTCATATTACGATCATGATTATGGTTTCTAAATTTAAGTCATATTTTGAAGGACATATAAAGTCAATGTATAGGTGGTGTAAATAAAAAAAATTTTTTATTAATATTTGAAAAATGTAAGTCTGCCAAATTAAAGTCAGTGCAACCAACATGCAGAAAGGCAATTGTGTTGTGAAAATGACAAACCCCTTGTGTTAATATATAATCTTAAATATTACATATTTTGTGCTTTTTATGAAAGGGTACGCCTAGTTCTGGTAGAGTAACCCCAGTAAAATTGAATGATACTCATTATTCAAAAATGAATTTGTGAAAATTAAAATTTGTACTCTCACGTGCATGTGAAATAATGTATTCCTTTTTTTGTTGTTGGTTACACCACTTTTTGCATTCACAGTTTTTAGTTATTACATTTTGAAAGTAAATATATAATATAATTTTAAAAAATCCTAAACATGCATCAACTTGATTAGAAGAACCATATTTGAATAGCCTACACATGTTACGTTTCTATTTCTAAGCACTTTACATTTAGAACTATATTTTTAAAAGCTTTGTCATTAATTATCAATGACCCGTATGATTTCATATTGCAAACATTTCCATGTTGACCCCACATACCCCTGCCGTATCCTTGCGTGTGTTTGGCAAAGCTCCTGACCACTGCGTCCACCGCCTCCCGCAGAACCGCCGGGTTGGTGGGATTGGACAGACCCAGACCCGCCGCCATGTCCACCGAACCGAACCCGCTGCCCATGATACCGGACCCGAGGCTATGGAGCTGAAGGGGCGGCAGTGGTGGCGGGGGCCCCGGGGAAGCAGACACCGAGATGCGGGAACCTTGTGCCGAGGAAAGAGTGCCCGTTACACCGGGCCGCAGGGACCGAAGCGTCCCGGTCGCGCTCGCTCCGTATCCGATACCGGGCTGTAAGCGCTGGTGGCGAAGAGACTCCATTGTCTCGAAAAGTGATGCAAAACAAACCAGCACAAAGGAAACGATTACTACAAACGATTACAAAGCTGATTAAAAATGCATATGACAGTCATAAAAAGTGTTTCTCAAAGGTATGCGCTTTGTTAGGCTGATTGGGCAAAATATTATTTACAGTTTGAGGCGTAAAACTGCCATAGGGAGGAAAAAGGAGCAGCATATGCTTGTGTTTGACCAATGGATGGATTCATGCTGTGTGACGTGGCACGTCCGGCCAAACCTTCCCAAATGCTCAAATCTCTGTTACAAAATCAATATAAACAACGCAATCTTCAAATATTAGTTATAGGCTACATGTTTATGTATATTTGTGTAAATAAAGTATTTTTTACAAATCTCACGCGCACAGAAAAAGTAGAAACTAGAGAGCAACTAAGATGGTTGACATAATGAGTTTACCCTGCTTCCATGCTAGCCTACTGTGATTTTGATCAAATAAACAATTTTGTAAAATATCGTTCTCGAGGAAAGACAATACAGGTGAATAGGCTAGTAAAAAATATTAACTAATAGATAGCCTAACTTACGTCCAGGTGATTACTCACAGAACATACAGGCATTTTTGTAGCAGCCTACATGTTTTGTTAAATGTTTTGATTAAATATGCAAATGCAGAATAACTTAAATATAATTAAATCTAATTAAATTTTCACACACTTAAAGAATCTAGAATTTTGATGATAACGAAATGAAATGTCATTGTTTTGAAGAAATAATATTTATTATTTTGTAGAGAGTTGCACAAAAGAAATCTGAACATTGAATAAAGCCAATTGTTTGATTTTGTTGATAGTTAAAGGTTTTTACAGAGGATATTTTGGATGTCTTTAATCAGAAAATACTGCCAAAAAAGACAGACATTTGTACAGTTTAAGAAAACAGCCTTTGTTTTGCAATTGAAATCTACTAATTTTAAGTTGGATGTTTTTTTCCATTATTCAAGAAGACTTTATGGATGTTATGGAAATAAAATAGTCCAAAATCTCAAAACTGACCAGTGCAAAACAATGCCACAATAGCAATAAAACATATCAGACATTCAGCAGTGTTGAGTCTGTATTCAGTAACCAAAAGTATGATAATACTATGGGTTTTGTCTGCTGGTTTATCAATCTTTCATGGCAGTTATATTATATTTTCGAGTATATGTAAACACAGTAAGTATGACCTATTAACTTTTCATTCAGTTTTTGATTGTTATTGACAGTTAAATAGGATCATGTGAATCAGAATGTTCTTCTTATTTAATGTGATGTATATTATACATGTAGATGTTTTATACCCCCCCCCCCCCCCCCCCCCAGGCTTTTGTTACAATAGCACTCTTTGTACTTGATGTTAATTTGCACTCACCACATGTTTATGTGATCGATTAAAAATGAGTCAGTTGATTCCTTCTGCATACTTTTATGTTCCTCTGTTTAACCCCATGCATGTGTTACCATTTTTTTAAAAACTTGAATTCCCCTTTGAGCAGTAGGCTATTGATGATAATTAGTGTTGAGCTAAAGTCTCAAGGGTGATCATATGTCTCCTGCATGGTTTATAACAAGCTGGTCTCTGCTGTCAAAAGAGTAAGATTGAAATATAAAACTGGCGAGAGCTCTGGAAAAGTACACTGAAAGTATTCACGCAAACAGCACAAAGCACTTGAAATGTCTGAGCTGCAGTGATTACTCATCGCTCTGTGGTTCCTCAATGATCTGGTTGCAAGCATTGAAAAAGTTCCCTCTATAATGGCACTAGAACATTCTGCAAGTCTTATGGTCGCCATATGCTAACCTTTAGGGGCACTGCTGTCTTAAGAAGCCTGGTTGAATGTTGCTAATATGAATAAAAGCACCAGACACAATGCAATATACAGTGCAAAATGCTCAGTGCAATATAACATTCTATTGACAACATACAGTGTCGCCAAAACGCATTAGGACACTTAAGAAGCAAACAAATTACATTACATTAACAAAATATAAACCATGTGATGTTACCTTTTGCTCATAACTAATTTTACCTTTGTCTAATAGATTTTTATTTATTTTTTGAATGTATAAAGTAGCCTACAGGTTCACACAGGTGTCCCCTAGCAGAAGTACAAATTAACTATTGACAAAAGTGTCCTGTTTGCTTCAGTAATTTTAAAGGCATTCCCAAGTCACTTCTGTGAATGGCACAGAAACCTTCCAAATATACAGTAAATACCTCACAATGTACGCCATATAATGATGTGGCTCTCTGGAATAATTGATTCTAATTGGTGAATAGCGCCATCCAGCGGATGGATATTTACTCAATTTTACAATTGTCAATACTGTATATGATATATATCAGTCCGCTCATTCGGGCGACTAAAACCGGGCGCTACTTTCCCGTCTATCGTGCGGTGCCACTTTTGGAACTGTGCTTCATGAAGCTTCGAAACATTTACGAATCTTGTATTTCAAATCAGTTGTTCGGAACTCGCCAAGTTCCGTAATACTTTTTCGAATCTTGGTTTCAAAACATTTCAAAATGAGTACTTCTTATGCGTACAGTTACAAAGAGGTGAATGATCGCCTCTTAATTATAGTTTGCCACCTAATAATAGCTAGGCTACACCAAAACAAGCATTACACATCAATTAAAAACACACACATTTTACATAACCTTCGTATTTAATGTTAGTTAATTATTTGTAGATTACATTTAGCCAAATAAATGACAGTTTCATGAAAAGATTTGCATGTTGTTTGTTGTTCTTCCTTTAATATATATATATTTTATTTTTTATAAAGATGACACCAGTAGTTTCCTATAGCTTAGCTACTGCAGTCTATCTATTTGCTTTAGCTCAGAATGTCTTAATTACAAAAGAACATGTTGCAACACAAGAGCAATGTTTATTTAGGCCAGTCCAGCTGTAGCAGACAGGCATTTGGGAAGTCCCAACAGATTTAGCTCTTGCTCTGTAGACGTGTCAGTACACTGCTGGAGGAGAACATGTCTTCTCCCTATATATAGAGAGTTCATGCATGTTGTCGGGACAGTCTTTACTCCTCCTCAAGTCCGATAAGAGACCACTTCACGTTTAGATTGTCCGTCACCTGCGTTTGTCCGTCACAGCTGAAATGAGCTGTCTGTCTGAGCGACACGACGCTTCATTCCCATTGGCTGTGAGCGGATCTGAATCGGAGTCCTATTGGAGAGAAACGCTAACTCGCAATTCCCGAAGTTGCGAAGTTCGCGAGACGGATCGTGCGTGTGGAGAAATTATACGACTACGGACAGAATAACGCGTGCGCAACTCGACTGAGGCCGTTTTAAGCACGGTAAGCATTTTATACAAGTACATCCCTGTATATAATCTGTAATGCGTTCGTAAGGATCCTTGTTTTATGCGGAAGAGGGCTGTCTTCATTCAGCACGGCGTGTAGTGTTGCTGAAGGCTGAATTGGCCGCCGTACAAAAATAAATACGCAACCTACATCACCATTATGATGATGACAGCTCGTCACCGAATCTAATATGTCCATCTGAACGCGATAAACAATAGGCCATGAATTCAATGAGGCCGTTTGACCATTTTTGGTCACATTTAAGGGTGGCTTTATAGTCTGCAGCAGTGTTTGTGGGTCCTGTGTGCCTGTTGTTATGTAATATCTGTAATCGTTGTTTTGCTGCCTGCATCGGTTCTCTCTAATTGAATAAATAAGGTACAGTCCGCCAGTGTGGATTATATAATAAGTGTGCTTAGGTTTCACTGATGCTTGAGGAATGCAACAAAACATACTAAAAACAGATTCAAATAGGTTTTTGCATTATATTTTCTGTAAATATGTTCAAAAATATGTTTATGAATTGTTTTCTATACATCTGTTCTTTATTAGATGTATAACTGTATTTTACGTTGGTGAAAGATTCCTCCATTTTCTCACAAATTGTGTTTTTCCGTGCCTGTCACTCAAAATCTGTCTGACTGTCAGATATAAACACAATGTGTCAAATATGGGACCTAAATATTTACAAATCTAGCGTTCACTTGAATCATTGAATTAACCGAGACTGCAGCTTTAGATATTCTGCAACATCTACTGAATTATCACCACTGTCAGAGAATCTCACAATGTTAACTAAATAAAAACGTGCATATCACACCTATTAAAATAGCCATCAGTAACCCTTTTGTGTCAAATGTTGCTTGCAACTAATAGAACTCACTTAAAATGAATGAAATTATCTTAAATTCTCCTTTCAATTTGTGTGGGTTGACATATCATGGTTTTGGAAAAACATATAAGCACTGTTAATTAAAATAATCAAAATAAAATCTGTAAAAGTCACCAATGTCTGTGATTTTTGTCGAACAGTGTTGTCACACTTATATATATATATATGGCATTTTTGTGTTAAATTGATAGGATGTTTATTCCATGTTACAAGAATCAGTGTGCTTCATATTTCTGTCAAATATCAAAATGTAGAACAGTACTGTGTGGAGAGCGTTGCTAGACTTATGAAAACAGTGGATACTTAACAAGGCAACATTAATGTATGCTAGCACTCATTTTACTGAATTTGATGGTCTGTGCAGAACAGTAATACTAACGTGCATGTGGCGATCTTCATTATGTAGGTGCTGTGCAGAGCCACACGAGGGCCATGTCTGATAACAGCACCGGCAGCTCCGGGTCATCCAGTAACAGCTGGACCCTTCTCACTCCAGAGGTTTGCTAACCACTTTGTCAAAATGCTTGTGTCAGTGATATTATCTTGTTAATGAATGAATCAGGTGTAGTAATGTGCAGTTTTAATTTCAGGAAGCTGCCGCCGACCCTGCAGCACCAGTGGATGATGGGACGGAAAGTATTGGGGATGCGCCCAGTCTTTCAGAGGAAATAGCAGGTTATTGGAACATATAATATAAACCATTTTGTTTACACAATTGTTCAAAAGTTTGTGGTTAGTAATATATATTTTTTAACAATTTATACTTTTATTCAGTAAGTACACATTAAATTAATCAAAAGTGATGGTAAAGAATTATGTATTGACATTGTTACAATAAAATGATATTTCAAATCACCAAAGAATCCTGGAAAAATGTGTCATGGTTTCAACAAAAATATTAAGCAGCACAACTGTTACCAATATCATTGATAATAATAAGAAATGTTTATTGAGCAGCAAATCAGCATATTAGAATGATTTCTAAAGGATCATGTGACACTGAAGACTGGAGTAATGATGCAGAAAATTCAGCTTTGATCACAGGAATAAATGACTTTTTAAAAATACATTAAAATAGAAATAAGTTCTTTTAAATCTCACAATATTACTGTTTTTATCGTTTTTTTTAAATCAAATTAATTCTTGGTTAAAATACTTCTTTCAAAAACATTAAAAAATCGTACAAACCTCAAACTTTTGTATTATAATTTATATTAATGTGCTGCTTCTATGGACTTTTGAATGAAACGGCATCATCTCAATATTGGTGAATTTGTAACACCAATTTGTGGGCTTTGTAATGTGAAACTGTGTTTATTTCAGGAAGCTCTTTGGAGGTGAGGTCACATGACCCTGAAACTCCAATGATGGAGAGCGTTTTGTCAGAGGAGGGTCACCAGGTCAGTGCATCACCACTGGTATGTACAGCGCAGGACGTTCAGTTGCCATTCTATATGCCTGTTCACAGTATTTGTTTTGCACACTTTGTTCACACTTTGCACATCTGACTTGGTTTTAAAATTCAACCTGACTGTCTAAATTTTGACTGCCATTTTGCAGTGATGAAGTCTGATTTGTTTGTTCCCACAGTGTAGCCATTATTAATTCATGAATGTCTCCAAAAAAATTTTTTTATTAGCATACATGATGTCATGAATAACCTTGAAAAGATGCTATATAGTGAAAAAAGGTTAATTAGATTATTACAATTTTCTTCACAGTAAGATTAAAAAAAATTTCACTGAAAGGTTCTTTGTGGAACCAAACATAGTTCTTCTATGTCATCACTTTTGGACAACTAAACATTGGATCCAACTGAAACTACAATATTTCTGGAAATGGATTACAAACCTCATTTTTCCCTGTTTAACCTACTAATTCTACTAAAGGTGGTGCCTGTCATCTGAATTTGAAGTGCAGACTGTTTCTCGATATTCGATAAAGTTGTATGTTGTCTGATTATCTAGATTTGCCAGGAAACATCCCCGGATTTCTTTGAGGAAATGGCAGCATCTGGCCATGGCGATGTTGAGCTTGATCCTGAGATCCATGCTCCTGTCATCCATGACACTATCACCAGTTCTCCCCCTGACAGTGACCTTCTGGGCGCTGTTCCCTTCAGCATCACTACAGAATCAGCCTTCCAGTTTTCAGAGGAGACAGTCCATGACGAACCCATTGAAGAGGACGTAACTGATATCTTCCCCGGCCAACATGTTCCAGTCCAAGAAAGCCCCGCCCCGGAACCAGAGCCCAAAATCATCTCGACTCCCGAACCATTCAGAGAAATTAGCTCCTCGCCCGATGTCTCTGATGTTACTTCAGACATAAGCCCCGCCCCTAAAACTATTAAATCTTCTGCAATCCCTGTGCTTGATATTCATGCTGATGTACATCCCACCCCTGAAACCCCGCCTTTAGCCCCGCCCTCTGAGGCTGATACAGGCTTTGGTTGCACAGCAGAAAGCCCCGCCCCTTACAGCCCTTATCCAGAAACCATTGGTTCGGTTGAGACTGAGGAGGACCCTTCTTTTGAGAAAGACGAAATAGAGCTGCCTAGAGAATTCCCTGATGTGATCAGAGAGCCAGGTATGACATTGCATTTTTTTTAATAATTAAAAAATGTGCAATAAACTCTTTTTCCTTTCTTTTTCATGATACTTAGTCTTTGTATTGTTTTACTTATTATTAATAATAAATAAATATATACATATAATAAAATACTAGTATAATAGTTTTATATTTTTTTATATATTTTTTTTATATAATGTATATTTTCTATATATCTATATGCATATATATATATATTGTATTTTATTATATATGTTACATATATAATAAAATACAATATATATTTTAACTTATGTTATTTTGTCTTTGTTATATATATATATATATATATATATAAATACATAAATAAAAGTAAGAAAAACAGATATATAAATTACATAAAAATATTTATAATTTTCTATAAATTAATTTATATATATTAAGTATTTAGTTTGTATTTTTGGACTTATAATTATTTTATTATCATTATCAAAGCATTATGTATTTGAATAGTATATGAAAGTGTCTGCTAAATGATTAAATTTCTGCTGAGCAAAATATTACAGCTTTAATATATTCGGTTATATTAAAACGGTGGAGCAACCAAATTAGTTCCATTTCTCCCCACATTTACCATATTTCTCCTAATCTTGCTTCTCCTTGTTTTCTTCTGTATCATTTAGAATCTCTTGGTGCTGAATTCCCAGCGGGCACCTCAGCAGAAGATGATGGTGTGAGACTCAGACATGTGCAACCCACCATAGTGTTGAAGCGAAGCTCTGACGACGAGGAGGAGGAGGAAGAAGAGGAGGAGTTTAATCTGCCAGTGAGGAAAGAGGAGAAACGAGGTTTCTCTTTGAATCAGCTGATAGTGGGCGCATTGGTCCTGCTCTGTGTTGGATCCTTCTTTTTCTCCGGTGAGTTTTGTGTGGCAGTGATGCAAATCTTAAAATATATTTTAAAAAGTCACAAATTTAAACCACATTTTATAATTTGTCCGACAAAACGTTTAACATATGACATCACACATAACATCGGTTGGGCATAACCACTGAGTGATTCATATTTGGTCAATGGTTATGAATACATACCACATTATATCCATTAATATTGCATTTTCAGTGGTTACATTCATGTTATTATGCCTCCAGGTTCTGTGGTTGACCCGTCTGATGGTAGGTTCAGAGTTTGAGCTAGGTGGCAGTATATGCTTGTGTTTGAGCTGTTTTGAGTTGCCCTCCAGTGCTAATTGTAAAGTTCGTTCCCATCACATATTCACATATTCAAACAAATGAGTGGGGGAAAAAAGGTACATTTACCTGAGGGCAGTCTCTATCATCAGCCTATATCATCACCCAGGATGCACTACTTTACCAAGGGGCTTATGAGCTGGTTGCTTCTACTCTCTTACCTTTTAAAGTTGAAGTGTATAATTTTTGTGCCGCCATTAGTGACATATTTTACCAAATACACTTTCATTGACAAACAGGTAGCTCCTCAAATGTACGCTATTGTTCAGGCCACTTAAACCAATTGCAATTTGGTGCCACGTTTGGCAAGAAATTACACACTTCACCTTTGTAATTCTTTAGTGTCAGTAATGGCTGTCTCATCTTGAAATGGCTTAATGCTGAGATTCTGCTGACATTAAGTTTTTGTAGAGGTTACCAGGGTTATTACTAAGTCAAAAGGCAAATCTTAATTAGTTTTTTTGTGTGTAAACTGTTGAATTTGATAACAAACACTACCGTAAAAAAGTATGGGGTCGGTAAATTTTTTAAAAATGTTTTTAAAAGCAGTCTCTTCTACTCACCAAAGCTACATTTATTTAATGAAATACACAGTAAAAACAATTATATTGTGAAATGTTATTATAATTTAAAGCAACTGTTTCTATTTTAATATATAATATAATGTATTCCTGTTATGCAAAGCTGAATTTTAGCATCATTACTTTGGTCTTCAGTGTTTAATCATTCAGAAATAATTTTATCAATGCTGAAAACAGTTGTGCTGCTTGATATTTTTTTGTGGAAAGCGTGATACATTTTTACAGGATTCTTTGATGAATACATTTGAAATAGAAATAGTTTGTAACAATTTAAAAGTCTTTTTTGATCAATTTAATGCATCCTTGCTAAATATAAGTATTAATTTCTTTAAATTAAAAAAACTTGCTGACCCCAAACTTTTGAACAGCAGTGTGTTCCAGAGAGACCTGGTTCATATATCCAGACACAACATGCCAGTGAAATACAGTTTAACTCCAGAATTGTGTGACTGCTATTTCATTAACTACACTGACTTTTACTTTCATCATTTGAGTTTTTGACACTTACAGTTTTATAATTCACTTCACCTTGTCTATGCGTTCTCAACAAACATTACAAATCCATTTTCTTTCCTGCAGATGATTTTGATGGTTCACAATTAAGTGACCAGGTTAGTGCATTGCCTAATTCTCTTTGCTGTGTTCTTTTATTATTGACAAGTTGATTTCACCTGTGGCAGTCTCTGATGATTTGTACCGTTTTCCAGGAAGTCCTTGATAAGCTTGCTCAAGAGAATAAACAAATTAATATATTGGAGGCTCAGATTGAGGTTAGTCCCTTCTCTACCTTCGTATATAAAGTTTTTCCTCTTAATGCCATGAAAGTGTTTGAGTTTTTTTCGTTTACATGCAAATGCATTTTCCCACTAAGTGGGCTTAATGCACTTTCTATAGAGCGTACCAGGAGATTATTTTAAAATGTTGACTTTTTCATGATCAGTCACAGAAACAGGAGTTGGACCAGGCTCTGAAAATGACAACAGAAATGCTCAACACTGAGAAAGGAGCGCTGGAAAACGAGAACACTAAATTGAAAGAACAACTGTCTGAACTGCCTGGTTTAAAAGACGAACTACAGACACTAAGAGCACGAGTTGCTGAACTCGCAAAGCTTACAGGTATGATGAGGAAGAGTGGGACTGGGAACTGCACATGCATAGTATTTGAATTGTAAATCTCAACATTTAAATTTAGATATTGTGGAAAGGGCTCTGAATGTAGAATGTGAATGTAAATTTAACAGCCAAAAGACATATTTTGGTTTACTAAGATGTATGAGGTTGTTAGCTTTTTGTTAGCTATTGCACTACCGTTCAAAAGTCAGTATGATTAAAAAATAAAAATAAAAAACGACGCCAAAGTTATATTAAATTAATCAAAAGTGTTACTAAAGACATTTATGTTACCAATTAATTCTATTGCAAATAAAAGAACTTTGTATTCATCAAAGAATCATGAAAAAAATTCAACAAAAATATTAAGCAGCACAACTGTTTTCAACATTGATGGTAATGTTTCTTGAGCAGCAAAATCAGCATATTACAAATGATTTCTGTATGATCAAGTGACACTGAAAATAGGAAAAAAGTATTAAAATAGAAAACAATTTAAAACTTTTATAATAGTTTGCAATATTACTGTTTTTACTGTATTATTGATCAAATAAACGCAGCATAAGAGTTTTTTTTCAAAATTATTAAAAAGTCTTACTGACCCCAACCTTTTGAATGGTAGTGAATATTTATGTGCACAATAATTATTGGTAATGTAGAATGATATCAGCAACATATTGGTGATCAGCTGATTTTTTTTTCTTATTTATTGGTATATGTCAGTATTGGATATTTCATTGTGCATGCTCATGTTTTTTATATGTTTACTGCTGTTTAAAAGTTTTGGATCAGTAAGATTTTTAAAAATGTTTTTAAAAGAAGTCTCTTCTGCTCACCCAGGCTGTATTTATTTAATCCATAATACACTAAAAACTGTAATATTATTACAATTTTAAATAAGAGTTTTCTATTTGAACATATTTTAAAATGTAATTTATTCCTGTGATGCAAAGCTGATTTTTCAGCATCATTACTCCAGTCTTCAGGGTCACATGATCCTTCAGAAATCATTCTCATGTGCTCATTATTCATGTTATAAATTGCATTATTTAAAAAAAATCTCTTTTTTTCTCCATCAGTTGAAGATCTTCCACAACAGGCTCCTGACTCTGAGTCCCCGCCTTCCATTGCTGAGTCTAGTCTAGAAGGAACTGAGAAACACTGGGATAAGAAAGAGGAACTCAAGCGGCAGAAAGCTCTTTTGGAGGAGAGCAGGACGAGGCTGGAGGGAATGAAGAAACAGGGCTTGAGGGAGAGCTTGGTGGAAATCCAGAAGAGACTCTCCAAACAGGTGGACCAGCTGGGCAAGCGGGAAGACTGGAAGAGGAAACACCAGGAGCACAAAGGAGAAAAGAAGGAATGGGGCAGAAAGAAAGAACATGACAGTCGCTGGAAGAAGGATGAAGCAGGGAGCGGGAAAGAGTGGAAGCGTGGGAAGGACAAAAGGAAAGACCATCTCAAGAAGTACAAAGAAGAATGGGACCACAAGAAGGATGAGAGAAGGCAGGAGAGGGAAAGAAGACAGAAGGAAAGACCTTGGGAGGCCAAACCTTCCAAGCATCATCAACACCACCATCATCACCACAAGGAGCAGGTAGACTTCTGGAAACACCAAGAAGAGAAGCTCAGGAGGAACCGACATCCTGCCGAGGGCTGCCATGGCGTATCCAACTGCGCTGACGCCGAGGGGCTTGTTCCTGTGAAGCTCGTAGAGTTTCAGGACCTTCTTGAGATCTACCTAAGCAAACTAGAGGGAGTTCCTCAGGAAAGCAAGGAGTCTCTCAGCCGCCTCACTGCCCAGTTCTTCAGCGGCGGCTTTTTCGCTCACGACAGAATGCTCTTCAGCGACTTCGCCGAGGACGTCGCGGATATCCTGGAAGATCTGGCAGATGGTTTAGAAGATGAGCAGCATGACAATGACAATGATTCCCTTGAAGATGAGATGGAGGAGTTTGAGAAAGAGGCACTGTTAAAGTTCGCCGCACCTTTGGCGTAATTGTAACACCCTAGAAACTAAGTTGAACCGATGGAAAAAACACTGAGTGAAAGAAAACCTAAAGAAGCAATCTTGGCTGTTACTTTCCCTGGTCTTTACGGACTGTAGATGTAGTTTAATGCATTGTGTGTGAGGATTCTCCCTTCGGAGTCTTGTTCTTAGTGAAGTCCCACCTGTGTGTTGGGTGTTTTGTTGTAAGCTACCTCCCTTGGTCCTGTTCTTCAACGCCAAACCTTTTGACTCTTGCTTGCTGTGTAAAGAATTAGTCATCTTAAGCATTAAGTGTTTGCACATGAATGAAATTGCTTTACTTGCAGATAGATCAATCACCTAGTACATGAGGAGTTGTGAACGAAATTAACGCTAAACTGGGAAAGTGCAATGAGATCGGAAAACAATTTCCCTATTTAGTTACCTGAGCTCCCAAAATCAATTTAAAAACAATAAAATGTAGAATGTCAGGATTTTTATTTTAGTTATTTAGGGTTTTTTATTTTTGTTTTAAATCCTGGTTACTTCACACCTACTTATGATTTTGCTTACTAAGCTGGTGTCCAACTGGTTTCTTTTTAAGTTTTGTTTTCGCCAGAGATTTTAGAGGTCATTGTTAGCTTTCGGTTTTAAACTCAAGTTCTACCCACTCTTAATTTAAGTTACAAAACAAAATGAATGTTTCTTTCCTTTATGGAATTTGATATGTTAGATTATGTGCCTTTACTAGTGAGCAAAGAATTCTGGTACTGAAAAGAATGGTCTACCCAAAACCACACAAGTGAAATGGAACCGGAGAAAGTTTCAATTATTGATTAGTTTGCACTGTGGTGATGTGGACATTTATTTATATCATCTTTCTATCTTAGGAAAACAGCCATTGTAATGAATCAAGATCATTTGATTACAGCTGTATTATTGATTTGCTGCACTCTTCTGGGGTGAATACAATATATTTTTTGGCCTTTCTTGTCCAATTTGTAAATATAAGAAGAACAAAAAAGTTATTTAATGGAACTTATAATTTAAGGTAAGTTATCATATGGCACAGTGATATTTAATATGAAAGGAAACTTAAAACCACATAAAGAAAAGGTAATACAAAACCAAATGTCACAATGTATCAATTTATGATGATTATTAAAACTATGTTCCATTGCCATGAGAATTCTTCTTTATTAAGGGATTGCATTGTTCATTTTATTTTATTTCATTGTTTATTTACAACTGACAAATCAGAAATGGGTGATTCCTTGAGGATTTCTGGTCTCATTTGTATTTTTACCTTTGAAAACCATACCTCCCGTTTAAAGTGATTAAATTGACCTTTTTGGGTTAATATTCTGCATACATGCAAATTCAGTATTGACCTCTAAAACGGATCTGCAGGAGACGTATTAGTGAGGGCTTTGTATGTCTGTTGATGCTGAGTAAGTTTTGAGGGAGTTATCAGATGAAGTTTCCCTGATGACATATGTTTGGATTCACAACATTAAGGAAACCTGATAGGGAGGTGTAGAGTAATCAACTGACATGTTAGGTTGTGCTTAGAAATAATCAAAAACAAAAATAAATAGTACAATTTCTCAGTAACATAAACCACAATGCGGGGTGTATGCTATTTATCTCTCAGATATACGCCACGTTTTGTCTTCTGGATTTCTATAAATGAATTGTGTGTGTGTGTGTGTGTGTGTGGTTCTGGTGAAGCCAATGTTGTGAGGACGAAATGTTTCATTTAGACATTTTTGGTCCCCATGAAGAAAACCGCTTATTAATCATATGGAAAAATGCTAAAAGTTTTCTGTGAGGGGTGTGTTCAGGGTTAGGGAATAGAATATACAGTTTTTACAGTATAAAAATCATTGTCTATGGGAACTCCCCATAAAACATTATGGTTTACTTGTGAGGGCCAAATGTCCTCACTTATATAGTGAAATATGACAACCAACCATGAGGACACTGTACACTGTGTCTTCACTACTTAAAAAGGCTTATAAATTGGCCAAACACATTTTTTATTTATAGTGTTTTGCGCACGTTTCTGTGAGGGTTGTGTTTAGGTGTAGGGGTTTGGCGATAGAAAATATCATTAACCTGATCTAAAATCAATGGAAGTCTATTCAATGTCCTCACTAATATAGTGAAACAAACGTGTGTTTGTATGTATGTGTGTGAAAGAGAGTCTAAACTTTGCTATGGAAACATTTAAGCAGGAGATAGATAAGAAAATCCTGACTTGTGAAATGGAGCAGTGGGTGGGATTTTTGTTTTTCCGCTGATTTTGGCAGTCGGATGAAGAGAATATAAGGTGAGAGGTAGTCATTTAAACACAACTCCAGCCAGAACATCACTCCTCGGCCCAGGTAAGCCTATGATGATACTTCTGTTGGATATATCTTTTTTTTTTATTGAATCATTTTTAGTATGCACAGGATATACCTTTTTGCCCTTAATTGGTTAGGGGTCACCCAAAGATGAACATCATTGGATCATTTACTCACCCTCGTGTATATTTTTCTTTGTGAGACACGAAAAGACTTGCCAGAATGTTCAAGCTGCGCTTTCCCATAATTTAAAGTGGTGTATCACCATCCACTTTCTCTGTATGAATAAAAAAGCTTGGACATTTTGCTAAATGTCATGCCGGTTTGGAACAACATAAGGGTGAGGAAGTAATGACAGAATTGTTCCTTTAAAAATAAACAAAATTCATTTTAACTGATCACCATATATTTTTGCACATTTATTACTGGTCTTCATTTTATTGTGTTTTAACCTCAGTGGACTTGAAATAAGGTTATTGTAAGTCTCAGACCAGATTTGTTTATTCGAAAGGACTAACCTGTATGTTACCTTCTAATCTCCAGCCACCGAAGCATCCTACTCCCTAAATCATGGAATCTGCCATTAACGTGCTCGTCTCCCAGTTCAAGACTTATGCCGGGAAGGATGGCTCTGCAAAAACATTGAGCAAGGAAGAGTTTCAGAGCTTGGTCACATCCCAGTTACCTAA
This sequence comes from Siphateles boraxobius, assembly GCF_051911475.1. Classification (NCBI taxonomy): domain Eukaryota; kingdom Metazoa; phylum Chordata; class Actinopteri; order Cypriniformes; family Leuciscidae; genus Siphateles; species Siphateles boraxobius. Next base: position 5,746,181 of record NW_027508953.1, read on the forward strand.
CTTCGTCAAGGTAAGCCTTTTGAGTTATTAAAGTAGAAGAAATGGTCAGTACACTTCATATTTATATTCCTAAATTCAGGTCTCCACTTAAAGGGACAATTTGCCCAAAAATAAAAATTCTGACATCATTTACTCACCCTTAAGTTGTTCCAAACCTTTATGAATGTCTTTCCTCTGCTGAACACAAAAGAAGATCTGAAGAATGTCGGTAACCAAACAGTTGATGGACCCCATTGACTTCCATATACATTTTCCCATACCGAGGAAGTCAATGGGGTCCATCAACTGTTTGGTTACCGACATTCTTCAAAATTTTCTTTTGCGTTCATACAGAAATTCATACAGGTTTGGAACAACTTGAAGGTGAGTAAATGATGACAGGATTTTCATTTTTGGAGGAACTTTTCCTTTAAACATAAAGTTACTATTTGGAACCCATTTAGCTCTTCGTAAGAAAAAGGAACAAGTACATTGAACTTAAAAAACAATCATGTAACATCAAAAGCTTTTTTTTCTTCTTACTTTAAATGTCCACTCAGAACAATAAAACCAACTCCAAATGGTTCTTATTAAGAAGAGGCATGTCTGCTAAATAAAGGTGCTGCAAAGAACTATTCTTTTTCGCTATAGCAACAATTTAAAATATTAAAAGACTATAAAAACATTACAAAAATAAAAACAGAATAATCTCAAATTAAAATTGAAAATAAAAGACAATTCAAACCATTAATAAAAATATAACAATTTCAATGATACTAAAGTAACACTGGTTTACAGCATGTTGCATTTTACTACAAAATGTATTATTATTTTACTCTTTTTTTCAAATGTATTTATCTGTGACCTTTAATAATAATATTTGGATCTTTTAAATTAGGATTTTTTTTTTAAATAAATAAATGAAGGTTTTTATCAGGGTTTGATTAGTATTCTATGTTGTGAGACTTGAGAAGAATGAACCAAAAAGAATAAGAGCACCATTTTTCAGAGTCCTGGTGCGAGTTATTAGTTAACCACATCCCAATCCTGTAAAGAATTCCATGCGAGTCACATGTTTGTGATTTTGTGGAGGAAATAACACATCCTTCCTTCAAAAAACTCTAAGATTATAGAAAGACCTTACTGCTAGTGTGTATGAAAACAAACCAGCTGCTTTCATTATGTCTTCATCTAAACTATGCCAGAGACAATGGAAAAATGCCACATCAGAGCAGTTTCTGTTTGGCCCATCCAGAACAGGAACTCCCCCCACACTAATAGGTCAGCAGAAAAGAATGCAGAGTTCCAGTGACGATCACTAGATGGAGACACCAGCATTGCAAGTGCATATAAACAACTAATTCAATGTGTTCTCTCACAGAATTCCTCTGACCCAGCCACCATTGACCAGCTCATGAGCTCATTGGATGCGAATAACGACGGAGAGCTGACCTTCCTGGAGTTCTGGCAGCTTATTGGCAATTTGGCGAACCAACATGGCGGCTTTTAGCCAATGAAGAAATCTTCCGTAATGCCATCCAATCACTTTAATTCTACCTTCTGACTTCCTGATGTAATTATAAAATAGGCCGTGCTGTTGCACAGGTAATGATTCTCCCAGGTGACGGAAAATAAAAGAAAGCTTTGTTTGATTCTCAAGGTAATCTTGCCTTGCCTCTTTATTGACCATGCAATATAAGATTGTTCTCTTCCATTCTTTTGTGTAGCGCATCTGATTTAATAGCATCATTTTATGGTAACCCAACACCAGCCTGAGGCCCTCAACTATCATATTGCAAAGCAGCTTAGATTTAGATCTTCTAGACTGTCAAAGCCAGTTACGATAGGTCTTTATTGACACATGTAGTCTCCAACACAATATAACGCAGGTGCCGGCAGTTGCCTTGCTTACAGGTGTGGCTTGAGGAAAGGGCGTTGGTTTCTTTTGGATATAAGGGAGATTCAGATCTTATTTGCAAGTGCTATACTGAGGTAAACTGAATACACACATTTTTAAACGTTCGAATTTTGAGCTGCCTGAAGAACATTGGCTGTCATTTTAAAACTGCCTCGAGAGATACATCAAGATTTTAATTTGAAACCTCTTAGACCAACAATAGACGATTCATTTGAACCTTTTTATGAAATAAAAATGAGTCAAAAGTGAATGTAGAATGATCAAAAAAGATGTGAGGCGGGCGTGACTAAGGCATGACCATAGTCCACACAAAGTGACAGCAGTCAGTACAAACCACTTTACATTGGCGGTGCCTCTTGTAAACACATATAATCATAGTAAAGTTTGGGCACTGGGATATGATTCACTATATGTCTCCCCTGAGGCCTGTTAAAGGCTGCTGGAGATTTATCATAATACAAATCATTCCAGTAAGAATCCTGGCGTAATTAATTTCTGCGGCATTTAAAAAAATAAAGCACTTTGTTGTCTCTATATTTCATGTGAATTAATGCATTAGAGGCAAATATTTGCCCCCTGGAATTGATTTTCAGGAGGAGTTTTTACCCTTATTTTCTAAGCATATATAAGCATGCGGAGTGTTATTTATTTATGACACATTCTTGGACTGAATAAATAAATTAAATAAGAATAATTCAAAATGTTGGCCTATAATGTGTCACAAATCATTCAGTGCTTTGTAAATATTTGTCATTGTGTGAAGCACAAATTGCTGCCTTAAATAAATAAATAAAATAACTTGTATGTTTAAGTCATTTCAACTTAAATTACATTAAACTGACTTACAGACATGAGTTTAATTTTGTATAACTTATCAAAATAAGCGATTTTAAACTTTTTTAATGAGTTAAAGTATTTTAAAAACATGTTTATACAGTGTAGCCTAGGCCTACACAGCTCTCTACTATCATTGCGGAGGATTTTGATCCAGTTTACTGGAAATTATTTATTTATTTTTACCTAACAGCTAGAAACCATTTACTTTGTTTCAGAGACACTAAATTCATTACTTTATAAGACTATGAAATGTTGTAAAAGATAGAACAATGGGGCATTATGGCCCAAGCCATATAATTTCTGACACTGGTGCAAACATTGTGCAGGTAAGGGTTAAAGTTTTTGTACTTCCCACTAAAGCTCCATACAAAACTCACCGTCCTCAACCATGATTCCCAGTATAATTTCTAGTGTGAAACTACATTCACGTATGATAATGTTTGATGTTACAGGAGTAGACATCATTAGAAATATCAAATTTAGCCTATGAATCATCTCAAAAGTCAAATGTCCTGTTTAAATCAACTAAATAAGTTCGTCCTTTAGTTCCCCTCCTCCAGGTACACGCCCTTTCATTTGTCAGAGTCAGGGGCAAAAAAAAAAAACGTTTACGAAAAAAAATCACGGAAGAGATTCGGCAGTGGTTCGAGTCTGACAAGTTTTTTTTTTTTTTTTTTTTTTTGGAGGTAGGGAAGAAAAGGGAAAGATAAAGAGGTTTATTGCAGCTACTGCGAACTGTCAATCCGCTCTGTCCCCATTTTAGGGTAAGTGCTTCAAAATACGTTTCTTTCGCATTACAGATTAATACTAATAACTTACTTAAACAAAAAACTTTGAGTTTTGAACTTGTGAGAGTTTTTGTAAGTGTCAACGCCACGTTTTAGGAACACCCTTTCGACCATCCTCAGCCAGCTGAATCTGAAAACATCTGCCGTTTTCGCTCACAGTAAACGCGTATCTTTACGAATTTACTGAACTATTCTTCTGTGGTTTGAATCGGTGTTAATCGCAGCGTTTTATTAAAACTGTACGCGCCAACAATTACATAATTGATATCAGTGGCTGCTGCTGTTGTATTTGATGGTATTTTAAATGAATCTTAAAATAAATATAATATTGTTAGGCTGTTGTGAAGTTAAATTATTTTACGTTTATTTAAAATTGAATATAATATGCTATTTTAGGATTATTCAGAATTTGATGTCATTTTAAATAAATAGCCTACTATTTTAAATAAAAATGTGAACAATGAAATACTAGCCTATAAAAACATCAAATATAAGTAGGCTATTATATATAGGCTATATAAGATAAATACAATGGTAAATCATATTTATAATATAATTATATTCATATTTGTGTTGTAGATGCTTTAGACAGAGTAGGCTATGACATTTTTAATATTTTGAGCCAACAGTAGGCTAAATCAAGTCCAAGTCAGAAGATTTAACAGAAAAGAGAAGCGTTTAACACAAAAGCTATTTATCGACGCGTGATTTCAGTGTGTAGAAAATAAGAACTACCTGGAGGTTTGTTCCCCACGAGTTTTTATACACTTGCAAAGTTGTTCCTGTGTGAATTTTTCATGGCGCACGCGAGCGGCGGGTATTGTATTAATGTGATCGAGCGCGCGCGTATCACGTTCTCCCGCTTGGAAACGCAAACCTTTCAATCTCGTTTGCGCATTGGAGAGAAACTGTAGAGTGCACGAGTGTCCGTTGTTAAACTGCATACACTGCGTCCCTTTTTCCTTTTTTTTCCATGAGGTTGTTTGCACGGATTTATTTATTCATTTCGTCCAGGAACAGCAAAAGGTCATGTCTGTTTTGGAGAGTCACTTAAGTAGCCTAATGGAAGAGCTCTCTTCATTACTTTTTATTAAGCATCCACGTGCTGTCTGTCTGAGAGAGTTTTGGATTAAAGCTCGAGACGGTCTAGGGTAGCGCGCACGGAATCGCCAGGTCAGGGGCCAAAGGCGTTAATAATTCATAAGACTTGACGACTGGCCCTGGATAGGGTTTTGACCGAGGGTTGAAAGAGTCAATAGGATCAGTGAACGGTGCCTATAGTCACCAGAAATATGATTGTGGAGAGAACGTGTGTAAGTCTTGTGACAACAACACAGCCTTGACTTCAACAGAGTGACGGCCTTTTGATCTAGGGCGCATGTAGACATTGTTTGTACTGTGGATAAGGGCTGACTGGATCCTGACTGTACAATAGGGGTTGTGACTCAACAGTATTTCGCCACTGTACCATTTCAGTTGGGATGCTGCTTTCTGTGTTAATAGGTGCTTATGATAATGCTGTCGAGGTAGGCAGCTCACTAGGTTTTGAGACACAGCCTAGAGAAAGTCACTTATCTTGCTCATTTATAACTAGGCTAATCTTTTTATGACTTAAATATATACACACTGGTTTTATTCTTGTCAAAAAATAATCTCATTAGGTTACATCCACAAAAGGGGGTATTTCAATTTTCAGGGTCAAATCAGGTAAAAAATAGTGGCTAAAGGTAACAACTGTATGTTTTACATAGTTTACATTGGCCTTTTTGGTTAAGGTATACATGAACCAATATTTTTCATATACATTTATATTCTCTAATACAAAGTTTATATTTGTATAGTATGAATGGACATTTTATAGTAGCAGACACTTTTGTAGCATGCAAAATCTTTTTCAAATAGCAATTTTTCAGTCAGACCATTAAAAAAACCTCTTAAAAATCAAAGTTTTAATTGAGGTTTTCATAGTGATGCCATTGGAGAACCATTTTGGGTTCCCCAAAGAATCTTTCAGTGAACAGTTCTTAAAATAAGTTTATTGCTGCATTGTGACATCATTAGCTGAGTGTCTGTGTGCCAAGGAAGTAGAAAACTAGCCTATTTCCTGCACCATTCCACCTGACGCTAGTGTAAAAGAGTCCTTCTCACTTTCGAACAGCCTATGAAACAAGAAACTTTAATATGCGTACTGCGTCATCTCTGTATCTCATTCTCTCTCTCTCTCTCATTAAATTAGGCTAATGGTCATGTTTCTTAATCGCTTACTACCTGTCGATGTGTTATTACTGCTGATAAGGGGAAACTCTGTGTGAATGTACGTCAGCTAATTTGGTGGCATTAGAAACCGTCTCGTATGACAAGCACACCTACACAGATTTCCAACCTGCAAAAACAACCCAAAGGGCTCATTTGCTGACCGCTGGATGTCACTGGTTTTTTTGTACAGCTTTGTTTGTACAGCTATGCAAATGATAAGGTTCCAATCCTCATCTTAACAAGCAAGCCGTAACTTTCTGGTTAAGTCTGAATGACTTGCGTAAAAGAGCAATGAATGGAATTTCAAAAGTTGTGTTTTCTATACCTTTGGGAGACACTTAGTTCTGTTGTTCAAGATTTTATCAATGAAATTAACCTTTTTTTTAATGCATTGAAACATTTGTTCCTGCATTCTGCTGTTCTTATAACAGGATCATTTTATATTATTGGCACTTTTAGAGGTAGTCGACTAACTATTATTATATTTATTAATATTTGTAAATGAGCTTTTATTCTTATACTTATACAGTTTTCATTGTAATTTTGTTATGTTTGTCATTTTTATTAGATTTTGTCATTTTTTTAAGTTTAAAAAAAAATCTGTATAGTTTTGATTACTTTTTATTTCAGTTTTAGTTTTAGTCAATTTAATACTTAAACTTATGTATTTTAGTTAGATGCCAAGGCTACATTTAAAATGTTTAAGTTTAAGTGTTTCGTCAAATATTTATATTTCATTTCAATTCAGCTTTATTTGAATTACAGAAAACGTTTTTTTAATAGTTTTACTTTAAGACTTTACAATAAGTTTCATTTGTTAACATTAGTTAACTACCTTAGTTGACATGAATGATGAATGAACAATACTTCTACAGCATTTATTAATCTTAGTTTATATTCATTTCAACATTTACTAATACGTTATTAAAATCAAAGGTTGTATTTGTTAACATTAGTTAATGCACTGTGAACTAACATGAACAAATAATGAACAGCTCTATTTTTATTAACTAACATTAACAGAGATTAATAAATACTGTAACAAATGAATTGCTCATTGTTAGTTTATGTTAGTTAATACATTAATTAATGAACCTTATTGTAAAGTGTTACCAGTTTTACTTAACAAATAACAACAATACTACAAATGTCTTTACTTATTGTTTCCGCTGCATATATCAAACACCCTTTAATGGAGGTTTTCGGAAAATTACACCAAAATCTGATCTTCATGCCGAACATAGCTGAGTTATGACCGTCTGCACCTCATCAAAGAATCTGAGTAATGCCATCTCCTCATTGAGGCAAGGTGATTGGCTATTGGCATTTCCTTCAAAACATTGTGTAGTGGAATGCAAGAGAGAGTGAACGTGTGCCTGCATAAGTGAAATCTTACACGTGAGAAAAGAGAGGCTGGTCTTGAAAGATAGTAAAAAGCAGGACTAAATTCTTTACATTAAAAAAGGTGTGAAGAGCAAGAGGAACAAACTACAGAAAAAAGGAGTGGTTGAGTGAGTGAGTGAGTGAAAGAAGGGATGTTTGAGCTGTCGGTAATCCCTTGAGAAACATGAAGCCGCTGTGTGGTTTGGTCATCAGTAGATCAGATGACCTATCAAAGATCAGGACAGCCACTGGCGTCTTGCCTCTTTCTTCTCTCTTCCCTTATCTGCAATTGACTGTCAGTTCTAACCCTCAAGATTTCCATTCTCCACACCCTAGTCCACTCTCAGGTACTGTGGCTAGAGTGTTGCCTATAACTTGTTTAAGAGCTTGGCATGTCGCCAACCACCGAATGACACCACTTCTTCTTAGGGTTAGGGTTTGCTCAAAGTATTCAACTTATTTTTACATTACCGTCAATGCATGATGGGGTACAACATTAATATTTGTAATGTCACTTATCAATATATTATTATCTAGATTGAATCTATCTATCTATCTATCTATCTATCTATCTATCTATCTATCTATCTATCTATCTATCTATCTATCTATCTATCTATCTATCTATCTATCGCAATTTCCCTTAGTTAGATTGCTGTTATCAAAGCTCATGTAATTTACTCTTTAAAAACACTTATATATAATTTACAGTTAAATGCACACTACTGTTTAAAAGTGTTTTTTTAAAGGAATTTAATACTTTTATTTAGCAAGGATGCATTACATTGATCAAACATTACTGTAAAGACATCATAATGTTACAAAAGATTTCTGCTTCAAATAAATGCTGTCCTTTTGAACTTTCTCTTAATCTTAGAGTACTGAAAAAATATTAAGCACAACTGTTGAATAATATTAAATAATAATAAGAAATGTTTCTTGAGCATCAAATCAGCATATTAGAATGATTTCTGGAGGATCATGTGACACTGAAGACTGGAGTGATGATGCTGAAAATTCAGCTTGGCATCACAGGAATAAATTACATTTTCAAATATATTAAAAAAGAAAACGGTTATTTAAAATTGTAATATTATTTCGCAATATTAATGTTTATACTGATAAAATAAATGCAGCATTGGTGAGCATAAGGAAATTCTTTCAAAAACAAAACAAAAATCGTAGGCCCTACTTATATTTTGAACAGTAGTGTAATCTATAGCAAATCTAAAAACAAATATTTTCCATGTTTATACTGCACATTATAATGCTGTGATGGCTAAATTCACTTGTAGCATTTAAAATGATTGATTTTTAGTATTTTATTTTTAATTTATTTCAACTAAAAAATTGTACAGGAACATTTTGTTGGTCATATATCGTCCGTCAGCCATCATTTTAATATCCGTGCATCCCTAATGTCAGCTGGCTACTAAATGTTCTTTTCATCTTGTTGTAGAGCGAAAGCAAAGATGGAGGCAGCAATTAAAAACGTGGTGGGTGTCTACCTGAAGTCGTCCAAGGGCAAGGAAAACCTCGGAGGAAAGGAGTTCCAGAGCCTTGTGAAGAACCAACTGAAGAACATTCTGACGGTTAGTAGCTGCGTTCAGTTTTGTTAAATCTAGCAAAACTTTATTTGAAATTTAGCCATCATTCAGTTACCTTATTCGTCTTTCAGTACACTCGATTTTTCCATGGCTACAGGTTGGCCCTGGTCTATTTCTTTTTTGAGCAGTTCCTTATTATCTGGACTTTGATGAGCTGAGCAGAAACCACAAACTTGTGTCCAAATAGTCATTTGCCATGAAGAATGCTGCTGTGTTATTTGCTCCGGTGCCACATTAAATTACAGAGGAAAACTTTTCGTGGTGCTCGTTCATCTCGCACTGTTTGTGCTACGGACATGAATGATACCAGGGTCCGTGCAGATTGTTGTGGAGAAGCTATTAATCTTCTAAACAATCATTGTGCCTGGTGAATAAACTGGTGAAAAAACACTGTAAACTTTCTGTAGATTTATATATTTAAAGTCACCACGAAATCAAAATGGATTTATTTTTTTTCTTCTTTTATTGCAGTTTTTATTAGAAATGATTTATCCGTGTACAATACATCATTATTTTTTAAGCTTCACCTCCCTCATGCAGTTACTATGTTTCCATCACACTGCTTTTATGCGCATTTTGAAGTATCGCATCAGAAACGAGTGATGAAAACACCAATTTTGGAAAAAAAATCCCTTCATTTTGCAAGAAATTTTTTACGCTAGCTTGAGGTGGTTTTTGCGGAAAGTTATTGCGAGTAATGGGAGATGGAAACGCATTTGCCAAATAAATTCTGACGTAGCGAACATTAAAGCCACATGACTAATCCGCTGTTTCCGCTGATGATGTTTTATTTACTGTTGGTTACTAGGTTACCAACACCACCGTCATCATCAGCTCGAACAACTTGATGGAAACGCACCTAATTCGCATTTGTTTGTTTTTTTCGGACTTTGAAAAGATTCACTTCACGTTTGGATGGAAACCCGGCTAGAGACATCTCTTTTTTTTCTGATGTGTTTACCGGCGTGAGGGTGGGACAACCAGTCACTCACATGAGATCGACCAATAGCAAACCAAGAAACATCCAATCAATTCCCAATAGACAAAATCAAGTCCGACCCTACATTTTTTCTTGTTCGAGAAGCCGTTTCACTCGGATATACATCACAATAGTGAAGAAAATACTTAAAAAAAACAATGAGCCTATAGCCTCATTGGCAGCCATCCGACATGTAGCACAATTGCCCTTTGGGTGACCCGAATTCGAAATCCCAACTCTTGGTCTTTTCCCGATCCTGCCCAGACTTATCAGACTTGTAAACACATAGCAACATGCTAAAACCCACGTTTTTTCATGAACAAAAACATCTACATTTTTTACAGAAAGTTTTTAGAATCTATTTTGGATGTTGTATCACTTTCAGCATTTTAAACCGTTTAAATGACAATCAATACAAGCCGCAAACCTGTTGCATGAGTGATTAACATCTGAGGAACTTTGTGTTTAGGACTCAGAGGACAATGATGCAGTTAAAAACATGCGTCAACAGCTTGACAACAACCAGGATGGGAAGGTCGGCTTCCAGGAGTATATGAGTCTGATTGGCTATCTGGCGCAGGCTCTCAGCGACCAGCGTTGTTTGGAAAAAGAAACACAAGCAGAGAGTTCAATCCAGGAGACACAGGCTGAGGCGGCAGCCAATGCACAGGCAGAGCCAAAGGCCGAGCCACAGGCGGCAAAGGAGGCGGAGAAAGAAGACAAGCCAGTAGTCGAGAACCCAGTGGTCGAGAAGCCAGTGGTCGAGAAGGTAGCGGCCGAAGAGCAGAAGCCAAAGGAAGAGAAAAAAACAGATGTGGAACAGGAAGGAGCGAAAGCTGAAGAGAATAAAGCTGAAGAGATCAAAACAGAGGAAGCGTCGTAGGAGCTTGAGGAAGTCGAGATTGTCGCGATTCAAATGCTTCTGTGTTTGTTTTATTCGTCATTTCCATTATTGTGATATTTTACTACATACATTCGAAACCTGACCAATACAATTTTATTACTACAAAGAGGTGTAGCCTTCTTAATAATACTAATTTCTGATTGTATGCAAATTAGTTTATGCCTGTGATTCATTTTTGTAATAATTGTGTGTGTGTGTGTGTGTGTGTGTGTGTGTCGACAGCCGCAAATGTGACAAATGGCCAAAGGGGTGCAATAACTGATCATTATGTCCTTTAGTTTGAGCCAGATTTGTTGTAAGGGTACTGCAACCACTGTGTCCCCTGTCCAATATCTCCACAAAACATCCGTGAATGAAGAACAGACATCGGTTTTATAGCTTACATTTAGGCAATATTAAGTATCCAATATGTTTGTGCCACTTTCTCAGTCGACTTTGGTGCTAGTCGTAAATGTACTATGTATTTTCCAGTGTTGCAGAAGTGTAAAAATAGCACTTTTTCACCTCGCTTTTGTTTAATGAAATGCCCTTCTGCAGGAATTTAACATATTCCGTCGCCATTCAGATGTGGGACTTGCGTTTGTGGCGCACATGGGAACACTATGCAGTCCACATACTATGTTGTTCACATTTCCGGGCCTTGTTTGCATGAGAATAAACAAATTTGCTTTTGAATAATGTAGTTTTCTGGCATGCTTTCTGGCTAACTCTCTCTGACATCCTCCATTAGCTGACTTTCACATGCTGTCCATCTTAGTACTTCGTCTCAAGACCTGGAATATCAGATGCTTAGTGTGCTTATGATAGCTGACGCTCAATAATTAAAAGCCTTTGAGATGGAATCCACACCAGGGGACCCTTGTGGCCCCGCGGGAGCCCCAAGTCATCCCACAGTATTGGTTCACTAAGGTTAGAGCCCTTAAGACAGTTAATAAGATGGAAATAAGAATCGCACTTCAGTAATCACTCGTTCACATAGGCATTCATTCTCTCAAACTTTATTTTAACCATATTCGCCTCCACATATTTAGGCGTTTTTCTTTTGTTTTGTTATGTGTTGGTCTCTAAAGTCGGGATATGGCTTTTACTAAACTGCTTTGCAATGATTAAATGCCTTGAAATCTCTTAAAGACTATATTAACTTAATAATTAACCAGTTTCACTTATATTTTGCACTTTTAAACACATTTAATACATGTGATATGATCACAACTACCATGTTAGCATTTGTTTAGCACATAGCTACCCAGATAACATGGAACATTCTCAGAACTTTGGTTAACATTCTGGCAAGGTTGTGTTAAAGTTATGAACATTATTCCAGTAAAGTTAATAGAACAGAAAGTTGTCTGGTCTTTAATAATGTTCTTAAAACATTGAGAAAACAAAAACATTATCATTCATGGAACTTTTCCCCCCTTGAAAAGTTTAAGCTGGAATTTGATCCAACATTTTTTTGTGTTACTAATTGTTTCAGAATGTTTAGAGAACATTTAAATGTAACTTTCCCATATTTGAAAAATGATAACATGGAACATTCCCTTAACATTCGTATAACCTTTTTAAAACATTAGAGATAGATGGATAGATTCGATCTAGCTAATAATATATTGATTAGTGACATTACAAATATTAATGTTGTATCCCATCATGCATTGACAGTTATGCTAGTCGTGTGCTAGACAACCCATGTGACAAAGGCCTGATGAGGAACCTTATCTTACTGTTCCTTGAATTTTTCACTAATTATCAATGATTCAATGAATTTTGATATCGCATCTAGTGTAAAGTCATGAGACATTTATGAAAGCAATAACATGGAAGAAGAAGAAGAGACATATGCACAGGTACTTTCACTAAATAGTCATTAAACCAGCTTACATAATACATTATACATACTACATTATGCATTATACAGATATGTATAGCCTACATCAGTGAGAAATCCTACGCTGCCTAAAAAGAGCTCATTTAGATCATTCTAATGAGCTCTCGTTTATCTCACGCTGTCATGTATATCCTGGCCATCTAAAACCGTCTGTTTACTTTGGTGTGTCCGACTCCAAATCAGTCGTGTCTGGTTTTGCTAGGCCTCATTAGCATTATAACGTCATCACACCTTATGAAGTCCGGCTAACACTCACGTTTTGACCATGTTGTGTGTTCTGTAAAATTGAACTTCAAGCTTGATGTTAATCCAGTTTTGTCAGTCAAACAGAAGTAGCTCTACCTAGGTAACATAAAACTCTGTCTTTTGAACAAATGCATGAGTTTTTCATTAAGTGTAGCAGCTCAATATTGCTCAACTGACCCCATACTTAATTTTCTATGCTGTATGATTGACCATTCCAGCTACTCAACAATAAAGGACTGTAATGCAAACTCCACTGGCCTGTAGAGTCTTCTTGTGTCGAGTCAACTGGCATGACGGGGTCAAATGGCCCTTATATTTGCAGGTGAACTAAAGGAAGAGAGTATGGGAGGGGTGCCGAAACTGAAGATGCGGGAGATGCTCTTGAGAAAGGAGGGGGCAGAGTGAGTGATATTTAAACCCCAGAGGTTCTCTCTCTCCCCTCATCTGTTCCTCAGCTCTCCGGCTGTCTATCACTATCTCCTGCACTTCATTACAGACAAAGGAAGCTCTCCGTAGGCATTCAGGTAAGACCGACAGCTCAGACGAGAGAAAGGACTCCTTTCTCTCACAGCAGAAAGCTAATTAAAACTTCCGGATTGGATTATCTACTTTTCTGCTATAGTCTTATTCAAATATGTATATAGCTCAGTGCTACTACTGTGAAGTTCTTCTCATAAGATATAGATATATCCATGAATGTATAGTCTTCAAAGTTAGAGTTAAACAGTCAATAACAATTTTATTTGAACATAATTTCCTTTTTATGGATTTTACACTGATCTATCTATCTATCTATCTATCTATCTATCTATCTATCTATCTATCTATCTATCTATCTATCTATCTATCTATCTATCTATCTATCTATCTATCTATCTATCTATCTATCTATCTATCTATCTAGATAGATAGATAGACCTGTAGATATCTAGATATACCTGTATTCTGCTGCACGAATACAGGTAAAGTGAAATGCTTTCCAAAATGGACATTTTAAAACATCCATATACAAATATAATCCAAGAATTTAAGTGTCCCACTTTACCTGTTTTCACTACATGGCAATCCTGAATATATGGTTATGTCATTGATTTTGATTCATTTAAATGTCCTTTTGGGGTCTATATCATCAAATGAGTTAGATTTAGAGTAAAAAGCATGTGTCTTATGTAAATAAATTAATCTCTTCTTCTTTACACGTCAAAGAACGGTCAGTTTCCTTAGTGTCACTAGGTCACTTGGTGTTGCGTTACCATTCTCATCTTGGTTGTCATGGCCTCAGTGTGTCCGTTCTATTCTGATACGGCTAATGAGAATGCGCTTCTTTCCTTCTGTCCTACAAAAAATGTGCCATCATTTCACCTTTTAGCTTAATTTTTTCTATCTTCTGTTGCCTTATAGCCACTTTGTCCTAAAAAGATTCCAGTTTTAATGGCTTTGCGGGACATTAAAACTATTCTGACCTTTCCAGTTAGTGTCCATTTCATGAACAATGGTTCTCGGTTTTAGTTCCTGAGAGCTGTAGAGTTCACCAGTATTTGTTCCAAGTCCGCATGTTGCCATTTGAGCTTCCTAATTAGGCACTCTCTTAGCTTAACTAATTAGTTAAATTAGATGGTGTAGTACTACAAATAAAGAGCTGAGCGCGAAGGCCTCAGAGTAATCCTGTCCAAAGTCTCAATTCAATTATGCTGCTATTTAGTACAGACATGTAAGAAATGGGACAACAATAATGCATTTTACCATTGAATTGATCTTAATCCATTAGTAATCAGTTTTTTCAGTAATCATCTAATACTGTCTTATCCTTCCTTCTTCATTTTACACTATTTATGGTGGTTATGGTTCTCGTGATTATAGTCTACAGAACTCTTTCTTCCTAACTTTGGCCTCTATCCTCAAAATTAACTAATGGATTTGCTTTAGGACAGTTTCAGGTGCGTATTGTGTGTGCTTGCGTCTTCAAGAGAGCCTCGGATTACTTGGAAGAAGCTTCCCTGGGGAACTTGCCAGTAGTTTTATCTTCATTTTGACAGTTTTATGTTTCAATTGTTCTTTTCCATTTGAGAGATGAGGCCCCTGTTACATGAGCAACAGATGATTTAGCTGTGAGCAGGCAAGCGTTCACATACAACTAATGAGTGTTTAAGACAGAATTCTAGAACAATTGATCTAATCATGATTTGGATGTACTCTTAAAAATCCAGGTTCCAAAGTTGTTTTTTTGCAGTGACACCAATTGAAGAAACATTTTTGGTTCCCCAAAGAACCTTTTAGTGAACAGTTCTTAAATGAACCATTATTTCTTAGTCTAAAGATCATTTTAATAATTAAAATAACCTTTTTCCACTATAAAGAACCTTCTGTGCAATTGAAAGATTCATGGATGTAAAAGGTTCTTCTTGGGTAACCATTAAAGAACCCGTATTTTTAACGGTTTATGTCTCTAATAAAGTGCCAAAACTTCAGAACCACAGTACTTAGAGGTCTAACGTAACCTCTCTGTGTATCTGTGACATCAAAATGGCATGCTAAGTTGGTTTCTAGAAAACCAAAACATAGCAGTTAAGCATCCTGAAGCAAAACATTCAGCCTTCCATCAGTACTTTTGCCAAATGCTGTTCATGCTCTTTCTCGTCTTCTGTTGCACCTCATCAATGACTGTGTCTGTTTCTACATGCGCAGTAGCTTGCTGAACCCGGAGAGAGAAGATCCAAGATGCCACGCTCAAAGTGTGATGTGTAAGAATGTTGCTTTTTGAGTGACAAACCCCTAATCAGAACCTCTAATTTTCCTCTAAATCAAATAAACCCCCCAAAACAGTAAGGATATTATCTCAAACAAATGATTGAGAGAACATTGTTTTCACCCATAGTCCAAAACGTGTGTTTGTGCCAGCATTGATTGAGCCAAAGCTCCGCCCATGCTAGTCATGTGACCATACATGCAGCAGGGTCTAGCGAGGGGCGCGTCATGTCGTTGTATCTAACCTTTGACCTTTTTAACCACCTTGCAGAATGTCCAAAGAACCAAGCTCCAACTTGGAAAGCGCCATGCAGATGCTCATCAAGACTTTTCATAAGTATTCCGGGAAGGAAGGAGACAAATTCACGCTCAGCCGAGGGGAACTAAGGGAACTTCTGACGGAGGAGCTGGGAAATTATCTCGGGGTGAGAATAATTATGCACGATTAAAAAACTTTTGCATCTTATTTTACTTTCATATACTGGCAAAATTCAAAGCCAAAAAAAACAAAGAAGATTATAACCAAAAAAGAGGGCGGGGCTTGATTTTATCCTTCAGGATTTGATTGGATCATGCAAAGTGGGTGTTCCAAATCAGAATGGAAGCATGGGTTTGGAAGGGAGAGGTTGAAAAAGTTACAAAGACAAAAACAAAATTATGTCTGGATTATTATGCACCAATTTTAACATGTATTAAGAAATTAATTAGTGAATAAATAAATTTTTCAATTTAGTATTGATTTTTTTTCATAACACACACACACACACACACACACACACACACACACACACACACACACACACACACACACACACACACACACACACACACACACACACACACACACACACACACACACCCACATTGTTCAAATCTTTCCACATTAATTCTTCACAACTGGAAAACAGATTACTTTAAATACCTACTAAAAGGAAGGAAACATAACCTGTTACACAAGCTCAGATTTGCATTTACTGCAAGTTACAGAAACGCCCATATGATAACTTTTTACAGATTCAATGACCCTGCAATTATGTCTCATGCAAACTTCATGTATGTGATTCAGCTTCTGGCTCTTTCAACTGAAGTGCACATACATTCCCTGTCATTAACATTCCTATGAGTTCCTATGAGAGAATAGGAGTTCCGCCTACTACACACTTTGCCATAATAATTTCTACTCAACTTAAAAGAGTTTTTAGGATTTCAAAATGAAATTATCACCACATATTGTCACTTTCGCCCCATTTGGATTTCACTTTTACACATATTTAGCACATTTATATATATTTTATGAAAAAAAAAAAAGTACCAGGACATTAATCGTTGAATTTACAGACATTTAATTTAACCCTTTAATTCTAATTCTAAAAAACGAGTGAAACTCTTCATATTAACACAGTACATAGGTCCCAGTAATGGATAGTAACTGATTCCATGTAATCTGGATTTCTTGAGATTCCAAAAATGAAGTACTTGTCATTAGATTATATTATGTTTTAAAAAGCTCGTAATCAGATTACATTTACTTTTTTATTGATTACTTTTTACATATAATTCACATGAATGTTTATGTAACATTTTTTGGATTCAAATATTTATTAGCTTTTCACCAACTCAAGAACCCTGCAGTTCCTTCACAAACCCTAATTTGGGAAACCCTGATGTAATGCAATGTTTAATGGACTTCAAGTCGTTGATAAAGAATGGAATATATTTGCATTCTCTTTGTATTTTCATTTCAATATGGTACAAATTTTCCTATTCAATCCAATGTGAAAAACAAGTTAGGTCCAAAAGTAGTCAAATTACACCACCAAAAATGTAATCTAATAGATTACAAACAATTTTAGAAAACAATTCTCGTCATGTAATTTGTAATATGTAACAAACTACAATTTGTAAGTAATCTACCCAGCACTGATTAAGCCCTAATCTTACAGACGTTCATTATAGTGTTTTGATACTCACTTTAAACTTTATTGTGTCTTCCCACAGAACGCTCAAGATAAAGATGCGGTGGAACGAGTGATGAATGACCTGGATTCCAATAACGACGGCGAGGTGGACTTCACCGAGTTCATCATCCTCATGGGGGCGCTGACCGTGGCCTGCAACGACTTCTTCCTGGACAGCCCGGCGCCCAAAAAGCCCGATGGCAAGGACGATGCGGCTACAACAGAGGAAAAGAAAGAGTAATGAGCAAATGCTTCAAAAACAGGGAGAGAAAACAGAGAGAAGTATTAGTAGGTTGCATGGTTGAGAACAAGAGAGTGCACAAGTTTCATCCATTTCTTTAATCAGGACCGACAAACCTAGTTCCTGGAGGAGATTTCTCTGCTTTTATAATTCAACCCAAGCTGTTAATATACTTTTAAAGCAAAACTGACAAACCCAAAAGGCAAAGACTTGGGGGTTTGACAGAAACACACATCAGAGCAACTATTTTTTTCTAGCTAATGAGAAGTTCTTGAGTATAAGGCGTTTAAAAGTCTTGCAGGATGGGTGCCTTCTGTTTCATATGAGAACACGTGACCACAGACATCATATATGGCTATATAGAGTCTGTTTTTGGATGAAGATATAGCAGCAAAGTGTATTACGAGTGCAATCAGTGGCTACTTACTTGTAAGTGTCAAAGCTTGTTTAGAGAGAATGGGATTGGAAATAGTGTGTTATGGACAGTTATGAATGCTCATTTTTAATAATTCTGAACTGTGACTTTGACAAACAGATGTAGAGGGATTTATACTTACATCTTACATGATGATGTAATTATAAGTACCCTTTACCCTTGACAGCAAGCAATATTTCATCTACTTCATGGTTACCATAAATTCTGAACAGTGTTCATGATCTATGAATCTAATAATTCAGTGCTGAAGGTGTGAACTTGGTTTGTCTCTTTCTTTGCATCTATTTTTTAGCCTATTTTTATTTAATAATCAATATGTATCTTCTTAATTATAATAAACATGCAACTGACCTCCATGCATTCGTCTCATGTTGTTTTTGTACAGTGATTCTTCATTTTTATAAACATTTATCATATTGGATGTAACTGTTATGATTATTAATAAGTTATCTCTCTGATTAGTATAGTTTAGTTTACTAGAGCAGTGGCCGGTTGCATAAACTGCTTAGACTAGTCTTAAAAGTCAGTTTCATAAAAAGGTATATTCGTCTAATTTAAATCCGAAAATTAAGACTCATTGCTAGTTGGTCAGATTAGTTCTTAAGACACAGTCTTTACTTTTTTCAAATTGTTATTGTTAATTTACTTCTTTTTTTTTTTTAGATTTCAAATACAAATGAATAAATGTGTTTTGTTTTTTATTCACACACACCAAATTTGATAATATTATATAGTTATTTAAGCCGGGGACACACCGATTTTGAATTTAATTTGATACTTACGACTGATCATGTCCAAAAGCACGGTCAGTCGGTGTTCGGTGTTTAAAATCTGCTCCAGTCGTTGAAAACTCTGTAAGTGTGTTCAGTTTAGTCTTAGAATGTTTCAGCTAGTCGTTAAGTGATTCCCCGGCTTTAGAATAATTGTGATTGTTTTAATATTGATAGTTAATATAGTTTTATGGAAATTTAAAAAAATATTAAAACACCTTTTAATAAATAATATTTTTTAAATAAAATTGATAGTCAATATAGTTTTATGGAAATGTAAAAAAAATATTAAAACACCTTTTAATAAATAATATATTTTTAAATAAAACTAAATATATTTTATATTTTTAAGTAAACTTGGTGAAAAGTAAATATTTTTCCAGAAAATATTTTTAATAAGTTATCTGACACAATTGCAATTTTGGAAATAATTATTTAATTTGGTTTTCTTTATAACATCACAGTTTTTTTCTTGCATGTGCAACTGACCTCCATACATTTGTCTCATGTTTTTCGTTCTGTGATTCTACAATCTACATGTAATCTCTTTTAAACATTTATCATATCTGATGTAACAAATTATTTTCTGTTATGATTAGTATAGTTTTTTAAAGATTTCAGATACTAATGAATGCTTAATGTAATGTTGTTGTTTTACATTAACATATCCCAAATTTAATCATATTATATCATGCTTTCATTAAATCAAGCTGATCTAAAATCGTGAAAGTAATTGTGATTATTTTAACACGGATAACTTCGATTTTTAACTGTTGGAAAAATATGTCCATATAGTTTTGTGAACATTTAAAAAAATATATTTCAAAATATGTATTTTTTTAAATACAGTAATTGTAATAAAAAGTTAATATTTCACATTTGCTTTATGACAGTATAAAAGCAAGTGATTTTAATGTTAACTAATGTAATGAATGTTCATTTGGTTGTCTTTATAACTAAACAAGACTATTATTAAATGAGTCATTCTGTCTGTTCCAGCAAATGTGCATCAAACAGCACAATCGGATCATGCCGGAAACAATGGCGTATTTGCATAAACTACTTTTTAACCGTTGAGTCCCTTTTAGGCAGAATTGTCGAAGTCAACTCCCTTTACTCCAGTGAACTGCAGTAGACAAAACTTTGTTTAATGGTTGACTAATGTGTCTGAGATATTTACTATAAATCCACAAGAGTGGGGATTCCCAGTAGATGTGTGTAAATACTCCAAAGGTGCTTGCTTGAGCACATCCTGGACTTGTTGCTCACTTCCGGCTCAACCTGTTCGACCTGATCTACTAGCCATGTTTACTCAAGCCTGTAAGAGAGAAACAATAAGCAGAATCAAACAGTTGTGTTTTAACAGAACATGTCTGTGGTGATGCTGTATTCATACTTTCCAGAAGCACATTAGTGTTAAGCTCAGAGCTCATCACTTGATTCCAGACAGTCATGTTGAATCAATTATGAATGGTATCTTTCATTTCAGTGATATAAGCATTTACCGGTTCATGTTACACAGCAACTGGTCGCATGTTGTTGTATTCATTTTTCTCTATTGCAACAAATCTGCTGTCACATAGTGTGCTTTCTACAGGGATACCTTAAGATGAAGATGAACAAAGCTCACACCTCATAACCTCATGTCATTCATTGAGATCTAAATCAGATATGCCTGCACATGTAATGGCAATGACATCATCAGCATGGCTTTTACAAACCTGTGGTTTATACGGGAAGCATGTCGTGTATGCAAATAATCCATTGTGTAGAAATGTTTAACATTTTTCTCTCTTCACCATGGTTCCAGTGCTTTTGTATTTTATAGCTTATTCACCGACCTAATAACTAACTTAATCTTTGCATCCATAATTTTTTTTTATATAGAACTGTCTATATGTTTCTCATGCTGATCAATGCTTCATTTATTTTCAAAAACAAAGTGATATTGTGAAATATTATTACAATTTAAAGTAATTGTTTTCTATTAGAATATATTTTAAAATGTAATTTATTCCTGTGATGCAAAGCTGAATTTTCAGCATCGTCACTTTCACTCCAGTCTTCAGTGTCACATGATCCTTCAGAAATCATTCTGATATGCTGATTCCAAGAAACATTTCTTATTATTAACAATGAAAGCAGCATAATATTTTTTGTGGAAACAATGATACATTTTCTCAGGATTCTTTTATGAATAAAGTTCAAAAGAACGGCATTTATTTGAAATATAAATATTTTTTTAACATTATAAATGTCTTAACTGTCACTTGTGATCAATTTAATGTGTCCTTGCTGAATAAAAGCATTCATTTCTTTAAAAAAGATATATATACACAGCCACATAATATTTTTGACAGCTAATATGTAATGTTTCATCTTATTAATTAATTAACACAAACAATTAAACCTAATATACTGTAAAAACATGTATGAAGCAAATCTAGTGATTTGGTCTATACTTGTCTTCCTCCACACTGTAGTGTTCAGGATAGTGACAGTCTTCTGGCCATGCATGGCTGAGGGTGTTGTGGCAGCTTTGATGTGGTGGTGTCACATGACCTGGTCCAGCAGGTAACTGTAGTGCTCCATGTCACCGTTATCTGGCTGTCTGGACCAGCCCTGACTGACACCTCAGCTTACCTCACGCACTGAATGTCTTCACCAGTCTCCATCTCTGCTTCTGACTCTCCCACGACAGACGTCCACCCGCTGATGATCTGTACTCACGATAACAACAACAACAGTGTCCATATCAGTGTTCATACATGCAGACAAACATGAACTTCCTACACAATAGAGTGGATGCTCACACATTCACAAGCAATGATTCGCTTAGCATTGACATAACAGATTACCAACACCAGCATCAGCTCTATAGCATGGCCAATACTTCCTCATACTTATTTGATACTGAATAGTAAAAAGCTACTACTACTACTTTAAAAAATCTAAATAAGATTCAATTATATGTATATACTATATTTCCAAAAGTATTGGGACACCCCTCCAAATCATTGAATTCAGGTGTTCCAATCACTTCCATGGCCACAGTTGTATAAAATCAAGCACCTAGGCATGCAGACTGCTTCTACAAACATTTGTGAATGAATGGGTCGCTCTCAGGAGTGGTACGGTGCTAGGTTGCCACCTGTGCAATGTGTCCATTCGTGAATTTTTCTCACTACTAAATATTCCATGGTCAACTGTTAGTGGTATTATAACAAAGTGAAAGCAATAGGGAAAGGCAGCAACTCGGCCACGAAGTGGTAGGCCACGTACAACACAGTCTCATCCCAAGGCGTCATCTAACTGACGGTTTTGACCATGCGTCAAAACATGCCGACGCACATGGCACCCTTTAAACGTCAATATGAGACGCTCATCCTCGGGCGTCATCTAACTGACGCTTTTGACCATGCGTCTAAATCCGACGCACATGGCACCCTTTAGCGTCAGTTAGATGACGCTTCCGTTATGGGTAGTTTTAGGTCTGGGGTAGGGTTAGGGTTAGACCACTAGGAGGCGCGTCTCATATTGACGCTTAAAGGGTGCCATGTTTGTCGGCATGTTGACGCATGGTCAAACATGGTCAAAAGCATCAGTTAGATGACGCCTTGGGATGAGACTGGGCTGCCTCGTAAAATCACAGAGCGGGGTCAGCGCATGCTGAGGCGCACGGTCCGCAGAAGTCGCCAACTTTCTGCAGAGTCAAGAGCTACAGACTTCCAAACTTCGTGTGGGCTTTAGATTAGCTCAAGGACAGTGCGTGGAGAGGAATGGGTTTCCATGGTCGAGCAGCTGCATCCAAGCCTTACATCACCAAGTGCAATGCAAAGCGTCAGATGCAGTGGTGTACAGCACGCCGCCACTGGAGTCTAGAGCACTGGAGACGTGTTCTTTGGAGTGACGAAACACGCTTCTCTGTCTGGCAATCCGATGGATGAGTCTAGGTTTGGCGGTTGCCAGGAGGACTTGCCTGACTGCATTGTGCCAAGTCTAAAGTTTGGTGGAGGGGGGATTATGGTGTGGGGTTGTTTTTCAGGGGTTGGGCTTAGCCCCTTAGTTCCAGTGAAAGGAACTCTTAATGCTTCAGCACATCAAGACATTTTGGACAATTTCATGCACCCAACTTTGTGGGAACAGTTTAAGTACGGCCCCTTCCTGTTCCATCATGACTGTGCACCAGTGCACAAAGCAAGGTCCATATAAAGACATGGATAAGTGAGTTTGGTGTGGAGGAACTTGACTGGCCTGCACAGAGTCCTGACCTCATCCCGATAGAACACCTTTGGGATGAATTAGAGCGGAGACTGCGAGTGAGGCCTTCTTGTCCAACATCAGTGCCTGACCTCACAAATGCGCTTTTTTTATCCTTTATTTAACCAGGAGAGAAGACTCACTGAGATTAAAACCTCTTTTACAGGAGTGTCCTGGCCAAGAATGCTTCTAGAAGAATGGTAAAAAATTTCCATAAACACACTCCTAAACCTTGTGGAAAGCCTTCCCAGAAGAGTTGAAGCTGTTATATTAGCAAAGGGTGGGCAAAACTCCCATTAAACCCTACGGATAAAGAATGGGATGTCATTAAAGTTCATGTGCATGCAAATGCAGGCGTCCTAAAACTTTTGGCACATAATTATATTGCAGCAATTATTATGTTTCTAGCATATTATTCAGTTCTTCTACCACTAATTGATTGAGTGTGTAGATTTTCATTTCTTAAACCATGTATGAAGACACATTATGGCCATATTCCAGGATGATAAAGTCAAGATTCATCAGGCTCAATTGTGTAAGAATGGTTGGGAGGGAGCATGAAGAATCATTTGCACACATGAATTGGAATCCAGATCTTAAATTCATCTTAAGTCTTTGGGATGTGCTGGAGGAGACATTACAGAGTGCTCGACTCTTGCATTGTCACTACAACATCTTGACCAAAAATGTACACACCTGTATGCATAATGTTATTTCCATTAAGAGGTGCATCAACTTTGCATACTGTCTGTATACACTCTGTATAGGACAACACGTTTGCACGTGTTTGCCCTATCCTTAACAGCTGGCTTCCCTGTCTCTCTCATACAATATGCTCTTGGAGGATGGCTCTGTTCTTGAATTGGATCACTGCAGGCGTCACAAGAGACTGCTTATCGGACTCAGCTATCATGATGATGAAGTAAGAAAGGTAAAAAGAGAGGGATCTTAGCATACCGACCGAAAGGAAAGGGGGAGGGCTGGTGTCAATTCACCCCTTTTCCCTGCACGTTAAGTGTCTCTAATACCAGTGAAATGATACTGAGGCAACACTTCGTCCGTTTTTAGCAGCGTGTTTCCCTTCGGCTATCACGTATTGCTATTCTACCCTTAACCTAGAGGGCCGTATAGACTCGTGTATATCTGATCTGCAAACAGTCATTAACCCCATCGCCTCTGTCACCCCTTCACCTAACCTTCACTGCGGTCTTAACCTGCCTATGACAGCAGCCCCGGATTAACAATTCATCTCGATTTAAGGTAATGCAGACAGTAACTCAATCCTGAGGCAAAAATTAACACTAATGGGTCTTGAAAAGGGCCTGAGAATACAGAAATCATTCATGAGGAGAGCTCAGGAAAGACGCACCGGGATGATGTCAATGAAATGATTCATAACTAATGATCAAGGGTGGATCAGGGCAAGGCGAATGTCCATGCACCTTTGGACCTGGACCGCATCTTAAATTTGCATTGTGTGATTTAATGCAATGCGCATCATTAAGTGAAGGCCTCTTTATACCAAGAACGATAACTATAAAGAAACTTATCCACCTTATTTTTAACAGCCATTTTATAAACTGAATGTGTCTGACTTCTGGTTTCAGTTATTTTTAGCTAAAACAGCTCATTATGCTGATATTACAAATTGGTATTTCTTACAATATTTTTATTTGTATTGTCGTAATTATAACGACACTGGTTATTCTTCTAGTTATTTACCTAGCAGATAATGAAGAGGAAGTCTCGAACATTTGCAGAAAATAACTTCCATGTTGCAAAATAAGACACCAATGCCCGAATCACGATAACGTTCTGTTTATTATAGGTTTAGTCATCTTAGTCAAATGCTCGAGCTCTTTAACGCAGGGTGGATTGTGATTGGCTGTCAATGTTTTTATCAGCTGCGAAAAAATCTTTCTGAAATTATTACAACGATATCGTTCCTCTGTGCCGTTGTTATTTAATCCAAAATAAAGTTGGAACATTTTGTAAAATGCAATAAAAAACAAGAATCTGTCATTTGTTAATTCTCTTTAACCTGTATTTAACTGACAAAAGTACAAAGAAATAATTTTCAAAGTTTTCACTGACCAACTTAAGTGTATTTTTGTAAATATAAACAAATATAGATTTTGATGGCTGCTACACACTCCAAAAAAGTTGGGACAGAGGCAAAATAAAAGTGAAAAGCTTATAGAATATCCAAGTTAAACTCTTTTGAAACAGATTCAGGGAATTCAGAGAAATCTTCGTCTGTGTAGGGCAAGGCAGGAGAGCTCTGTTGAAAGTGTGTGACCTTCGAGCCCTCAGAAGGCACTTCCCGAGAAACCATCATGCTAATCCGTTAACTACAGTCACATGGGCTCGGGAGTTCTTTGGAAAACAGTTGTCACTTAAGGGATAGTTCAGCCAAAAATGGAAATTCGGTCATTAATTACAAACCTTCATGTCGTTCTAAACCCGTAAGACCTTCGTTCATCTTCGGAACACAAATGAAGATATTTTTGATGAAATCCGAGAGGTTTCAGTCTCTACATTAGGAGCAACTGATGATTGCTGTCTGCAGCTATATTATTTATTCATAATCAGCATAATTGCTGAGGAACCTAATGACATCACTATGGGTGTAGGCTTTACTATGAGTGCCTTCTATTCAACATAAAGTAGGCTACAGGAAACCCACTAAAAGTACACCGACATTTCTGCAGTATCTGTTGGGCATTCGGAAGGAGAGCATCAAGCTACAGTTGAGCTGAAGCTTATCAATTACTTCAAATGTCCCGTGTAAATATTCCCGGAATGAAAATGCTACCATTGACTGCATTGCAAATTGAATTGTAGTAAATTTGAATTGTACTGTTTTTGAAAGATCCTTAAATATATTTTACAGTTATAAGATATTTGAGTCATATTTATCTTTTACAGTTTTGGAAGGATTTAAACTCTTAATGTATAACAATATTAACATTATACATGTGCTTCCATGAATGAGATGTTTATGTTGACTATTCTGAATGGATTGACTTATTGACTATAAGGTGATTATTTATTGAACTTTTTATTCTATGGATGTTATTGTTGTTTATCAATAAACAATATTTGGTTTCAGTTTTTCATTTTGTTTATCAAAAAAGTAATAAATGTACATAAATAAATACATTTTATTTATCAGTAAATAAAAGGGCACGGGCAAGCAATAAAGAGTTCAAACTGGGAAATGGCGCTTTGAAGCACCAGAAGAAGTTCCTGACCATTCTTAATAACAAGGGTTCCTCAAGAAGCCTTTAAGGTTTCTCAGAGAACTGCCTCTTTTGAAAGGGTTCCTATAGGTTCTACAAAGGGTTCCGCCAGTGTGGCAAAGTGAAGAACCCCAAAAGGTTCCTCCAGGATCCTTTCATTTTTACAGTGTTGTAATGGGTGACTTGCATGTGTGTGAAGGTACCACTGACGTGGAGGAGTATATTGGGATTGTACAGAGACATTTAATGGCATCAAGACAACATCTTTCCTGGAAAGCAAGAGAATACCAGGCCTCATTCTGCATGTGCTACAACAGAGTGGCTTCGTAGTCGCTCTATACTGAAGTGGATGTGCTTGAGTGCCTGCAGTCCAGATCTGTCTCTTATTGAAAATGTATAGCCCATCATGAAAAGGAGAATCAGACAATGATGACACACAGACTGTTGAGCAGCCGTCTTGCAAAATTTCAACAGTTACTATCCTCAATCCTCAAACATTTAAAAAGTGCAAAAGGAAAGGTGATGTGACACAGTAAACATGCCCCTGTCCCAACTTTTTGGAGTGTGTTGCAGCCGTCAAAATCAAAATGTGTTTATATTTACAAAATACACTTAAGTTGGTCAGCGAAAATCTTTTCTATGGACTTTTGTCAGTTAAATAAAGGTTAAAGAGAATTAACAAATCAAAGATTCTTGATTTTCAGTCTGAACTTTTCTGCATTTGGACATGCTGCAGTTGTGGTGTTGACATTTAAAACGATTTTTACAATCATGTCTTTGTCGTTATTGTTACATTTATCATCCTTGGTGTAAACGGGCCTTAACTGACAACAACATTATGGCAGATGTTTTCATAAATGAAAACGTGTAAAGAAAAAGAAAAAAGAAAATGTAGAAAATGTCATCAAAGCTTTTCTGGAGAAGACAAAAAAATTATTTAGGCCATTAATTGGTTCAATAACAGACAACAAACCTGATATTGTACTTATAAGAGCAAGTAAAATTCAAAGTCTAAAACATTCTAAATGCAAGCAGCAAGCGAGATGCATCATGCAAGAAGCAAGCAAACTAACTAACCAACTAAATAGTGGAAAAATGCAGGATTACAAGCCTGTGAATTTATCTAGTTACTGGAGTTAAATCAAGTTACTTTTAAATTACAAGCCATGCTAAATTAATTTATAATGCACCACTTAGCCTATATTGTGTACCAGCCTAGTGTGCTATTTTTAAGGGCAGTGTGAAAGTATCAAATTTCAGGAGAGTTAATAGAGTGGCAATAATAGCTCTAACTTGGTCTTTAGTGTTGTTCTGTTACTTTTACAATTGATGTCCCAATGTTATTTTCAGTGTTGGTTCTTTGTATAACCACTAGAGGTCGACAGAGACTAACTTTTAGACTAACTCTCATCTTTAGGTGAAGAAAGCAAGTTCAGGGGATTTGGTGGAAGGTGTACAGTTTTAAATCGACAAAAGAGGGCAGGAGAGTGTTATACTTGTTTATCACCTTTCTCTTGAGATCCAAAGCAGGAGAAGCATTCTGTCTGTCAGGATCATAGGTCAGGATGAACAGTAGAGTGTTGGTGTGATTTGGATTCGGAACTGTTGCTAACATGGAGTCTGAACAGCACTTCTAAGATGTATTTTTTCTCTTCTCCAGCTTGCTTCCTAATCTAATCGTCAAATAAACAATAAATAATAAAAAAATCAAAAATCACGTTAAGTGCAACCGAATCTTGTTTTAAAACTACAACTCCACTCATGCAGCTGAACCAAGCATTCAGAAGCGCCTATAACTGAATCGGAGCATTAACACTTTCTTTTTTTATAAAACTATCAGAGTATGTTTCCTCCCAAATTCTATGTATAAGACCATAACAATTTCTAATTGTACCATTTTACAACACAACTAACAGCAGTTAACTCAACGCAAAATGCACACCACAGAATCCCCCCCTGCCTCAAAATCAAAGGTGGTCTGATCTCGCACAGTCCAAAATGTTTATTACACGGGGGCGATAATACATATCTTGAGCAGTTTCAGAAACATTATAAGGCATTTCTCAAGTTTACCTCAAGAAAGTGTCCCCACTTTTAAGTTACATACGAAATACGTCTATAACATCACTGTAAACGTAAACATTTAGTGAAAATCGCTTAGTTGTTTTAGCCCGGCCTCCCCTATTTTCCACACATGCCCTGCGCGAATCGACTCCGGCTGTCCCTCTTTGTCCGGCAACGAGTAGGCCGTAATTAACATGGCCAATTTCGCGTTTGGGGATAAATATTAAATCGTAAGTCTATTTGACATTGATTGTTTGTCATATGCGGGTTCACATTCATGTCTTGATGCAACAGTCAGGTGTATATGAATGAGCTGTGTGAGCAACGTTTAACGCCTTACCTTGCTTGCCGATGGCTAAGCGGCTAACGATAGCTAGAACGCGAATTTAAATCACGTTTGAATTAAATTCAAACACTTAATGCGTAATTTACAGTCGCATTGCACGTTCGAATCTAACGCGCTTTAAAATGGAGAGAAGAGCTTGGTATGCTTGTATATAAATGTCTAGACAGCCATCCAGGTAGAAACACATCTGTATGTGATCACATTGCAGGCAGGCAGATGTGTATTCACATTCAGTACATCTCAATCACTTCTCTTCACGACTGTTTTTTTATTAACATTTTCCGACATATCTGCGATGCTCTACCAGATCGCATTGCTATTTGGGGGTGCACACATGTAAACGTGCAGAGATGACAAATTCGACTCAAAACATGAATGCATCTTTCAGACATGTTGCTGAGTAGGTGCCTGACCTCATTGGTCCGTCGGTACACTTAAAATTAAGCAATTCACGGGCAATTCCTGGGGCTGCGGGGTGATACTCGTTGGACCCGAGGAGCTTTTCGTCAAATAAACTAATTTCTGTAAATGAACGGTGTCATGGCACCGCACCAACAGTCAATTTAATGGCGGGACAGCAGGCGGGACAGAGTCAAGGAAAACGAGGCAAAGGTAGGAAACTGTCAATCAGCGCATCTCTGTGTCCGAGCGGGAATCCACACAGCTGTGGCTGCAAATCTCCCTTTTCCCTGTCCGCACATGCCTGAATGTTCGGTGGCCTTGTTTTCGTGGGGATCTGTCTTTGGGTAGCTTTATGTCAACCTCGCATCACTTGTCTATCTACGCGTGTTCGTTTGATTTTTTACACGCATTGCATTCAACTCTTTTTCCTACGTATTTGCCCTAAAGCAAGCCTCTTACCGGGGTCAGGGTTTGGGATCTCTTAAGGGTTGTATTTATGTTCATCTGCTTTAGAGTGTTGTCTACAATAGAGATAGGCCGATATTGCCCTTTTATGACTGCTTAATTTCACGACAGGTTGACAGAAGTGTCTGATAACTGATTATGCAGAAACATTTGTTTTAAATTCTGTTTTATTTCTGCTTTCTGATACAGGCTACAATCAAACTTTTTAAATATTTCTATATAATGTTGTTATATGAATTTTACTATATCACAATTATTTTTTGTGATCTAAATGGTCCAAATTTATTTCCATATTTATTTTGATCCTTCTAATTGATAATCTACATTTTTCACTTTTACCAGTGAATACTGTAGTTAGGTGCTGGTCTTTAGAAACCGATCAAAAGGTGTCGTGTATTAGCGAACCCAATATTATGGAGTAGTCAACATAAAAATAGCAGTCAAACCAATTATCAGTCCATCTCTGGTCTTTAGTTTCTTGTCATAAAGTTTAATAACATGGGATATACATTAATGATCCATTTTATTTTGATTTGATTGATTCTCAAGAAGTGTGTTTATTGGAGGCACTGAAGTTAACTTGCCTCTAGTTTTTGCTCAAAAATATAATAGAAATAAAGACTTAATCAAGAAGCTATCTACACTAAGGTTCACAGTTAATGTTAGCAGTGTGACTCTGACCAATTAAATGTAGAATGTCCCTGCTTCCTAATACCACCGGACAAATTACAATGTAAGATTTTTGCACTTTTTGATAGGTTTTGTTCTAACAGCTACTCCCTCCCCCCATTTTTGTTTATCGTTCCCCTTTTTCCATTTCTGCCTCCACAGGTTCCCAGATGAAGAGCCCAGAGAAAAAGAAGAGGAAGTCCAATGCTCAGGTTAGTTTTTGAATATTGGGTTTTAATGCTTTTTATTTTATTTTATTTGTAGCCTCAGTTTGTTGTAACATTTGCTGTGTTCGTCTTTTGATGGACTGACTTTCCTAAGCCAAATATTAACAAGAATAGAATTTCATGACTATCAGTGCTTTAAAATATTAACAATATATTTATCAAATACAATATACGACATTAAGTAAGTCAGTGTCAGCAACTCATTTTCACCCTTTGTATTTCCTGTTAGGGGGCGGCGTTTTCCCACCTCTCTGAGTTTGCTCCCCCTCCTACTCCAATGGTTGATCACCTGGTGGCCTCTAACCCTTTTGATGATGACTTTGGTCCGCCATCGAGATCTGGAGGAGGGGGTGGTGGCGCTTTTCTGCCCAGCCCAGGGGCTGGTGGAGGTGGCTACGGTGGGCCCGTACCCGGGCGAATGGGAGGAGGTATGGGATTCATGGGTGGCCCCGGAGGACCTGGAGGTGGACAGCCTGGTCGACGACCCCCTTTTGGTCCTCCAACACCAAATGCTGGACCACATCACCCTCTTGGATTTGGGGGCATGACAGGCTTTGGAGGTGGTGGAGGCGGAGGAGGTGGTGGAGGGGGATTTCCACCAGGAGGCCCATCCCAGTTTAATATGCCACCCAATTTCAGCCCTCCCATGCACCCTGGACAGGGCTTCAACCCAATGCTGTCACCTGGAGGAATGGGTGGCGGTCCAGGAGGTGGAGGAGGTCCACCTCATCCTAGGTTTGGGATGCCTCA
The DNA here is from genome assembly GCF_051911475.1 of Siphateles boraxobius. NCBI lineage: Eukaryota > Metazoa > Chordata > Actinopteri > Cypriniformes > Leuciscidae > Siphateles > Siphateles boraxobius. The sequence goes on from NW_027508953.1 coordinate 5,777,541, forward strand.
GCAACAGCCTCCACATGGCCAAGGTGGCCATCCCTTCAATAGCCCACCCTTACCTGGTGGCCCTGGCCCTCGCGGGCCTCCACACGGCCCTATGAACCCTATGGGGGGTATGGGAGGTGGAATGAACATGATGGGAATGGGTGGTGGAGGTGGTGGGGGTAATATGGTGGGTGGACACCCTGGGATGCCTCAGCAAGGACAGTTCCCTCCTCCACAAGATGGCCCATACCCTGGATCAAGTCCTCCTGTTGGTGATGAGGGAAAGAACTTTGGTGGTCCAGGTGGTGGTCCACCTGTTCCCTCTCAACAGCAACCACCTAACCTTAACCCCTCTGGCCCTCCGTCCAACAATGCCACCCCTGGTCCGTCCCCAGCCCCCGAACCCCGACAGCCTGGAGGAGGTTTCCCAGGTCATCCAGATGTTGCACAACCCAATCCCAACACTCCAGGACAACCCCAGTCGGCGCCTCAACCCCCCAATCCCAACTCGTCCCCCACAGGCCCTCTTAATGGTCCCCAGCCTCAACAAGCGCCAACCAATCAGCATCCTCCACCCAACTCCACTGGCGGTCCCGGCTCCAACACTCCATCCAACCAGCAACAACCAACCCCACCAAACTCCGCTCCAGGGTCAGCATCCTACAATCAGCAGAACAACGCTTCTGGAGGTCCAATGCCAAACCAGCCACCCAACTCTAACCAGAACAACCTTAACAACAGCAGTGGTGGGAACACCCCAGGTAGCAACCCCAATCCTCCATCCAACTCCAACTCTACGCCCAACACCCAGTCCCCACTTCCTAGTGGACCCGCTCCACCATCTGCTGGCCCAGGCTCCGGTCCCCCAAAACTAGGTGGAGGCATGGTGTTCCCTTGTGGCCTTTGCTTGTCAGAAGTACATGACGACCAAGAGGCCATCTTGTGTGAGGCCTCTTGCCAACGATGGTTCCATAGAGACTGCACGGGCCTAACTGAGCCAGCATATGGGCTGCTAACTAGGGAGAGTGCTGCGGTGTGGGCCTGTGACTTTTGCCTCAAGACAAAGGAGATTCAAGCGGTTTATGTGCGCCAGGGACTGGGACAGCTGGTTGCTGCAAATGATGGCTAAGCGAGAGAGGAAGAAGGGGGAAGAAGGATGTTTGATAAATTTCTTGGTGCTTCATCTCTTGTGTTTCACGGCGAGGAAGTGAAATGGAATTGAAGAATAAACCTGAGAAACAGAGGAGAGGAGACTTTAATGCTACTATTTGCATTTGTTTCTTCACAGCCCTCATAAGCACTTTCAGGGCCCATGTCTTTGAATGAAACGCATTGTACCAGATGTTGGAAATGTTTGTATATAGAATATCATGACACATTTTCAAAATTCAGCTGTTTTTGATTGATGTTTTACTCGTTGTCTTCATTTCAACTGGGTGACAAATTTGGAGAAGCAGCTCGATTCTGGCCACAATGAAAAGCAAATTTTAATATGTACGTACAAGAATTTAACTATTAGTCTTGTGTGATAATACACATGATCAGCCTCCAAAGAGCTGTCCAATATTTTTTTTGCTTTCTTTCTAAAATCCAAATTCTTGATCTGCTAAGCACTGATGCCAACTTGCTACCTCAAAATTTTGACATGTCTGGCTAAGAATGCTTTAAGGCAAGAGCGTACGGTCACCACACAACCTCTCCTCTCAGTGATCTCCATTTCAGTATATCCAAAGGAAACCAGCAGCGTCCTGAAAGACATATAAGACATGTAAATAATCAACATTTCACTGTGTCAGTTGTTGAATACATGGCCGATCCGACAGAAACTGGCGGCGTTTCTTTGTCAGTGAAAATCTAGATTGTTTCTCTTCACGGTCAGCTACTCAATGTTCTTGACAAAAAAGTGGACAATGATGGTTGGTGGCATAGCCAATAGCGGTAATCCATAACCATATCAGTGTAGTCTTTGGATTGCATGTAAACCAATGCAGTACTTCGTCAGAACTGTTTTAATCGTTACTTTTACTGTTCTGATTAGGCCACGTCCTGGGCTATGAAGTAGACCAAATAACAGAACAAAATCAAATGTTGTCCCAGAGAATTTATTTTGTTTTATTTCTACATTTCTGTCCAGGTTGCCTTTTTCTTTATTTGTTACTCTTCATTTACTTGTGTGTATGCTGTTCAATGTGCTTGCTCTGGTGCCCTCCATTCGCCAGCGATGTGCCGTAATATGGGGGGTGTTCTGGGCTCTGGCTCTGTACTGAAAGAAGTAAACTGAATTGTTTTTTACAAGTCTTTTTTGTGACTTTTATTCTATTAAATTTGGGTTGAAAACCCTCTAAACTAAGTCAAGAAGTTAAAGATATCTGTTTTCTTTAAACATGTTCATTTTCAGCTTTTATTCCTGAAGGAACCCAAATGAGATTCTATAAAGTAGCATTTAAGAAAAATAAATAAATATATATAGTGATTTTATTTGTTCTATATAAATATTATAAAATGATAATCAAATTGTAGGTCAACTCAGATGACCAATTCACCATGGGTTCCCTCTAAAATGTATTTAGAATTGCAGTTTTTATATGCGAGTAAAGTAATGTCTGTGGTCCACATTATTTCAAGAGATGTTTTGTTGTACCTAAAGTCTTGCATTTTGAAGCTGCTGTGTTTTAAAAAAAGGCTTGTTACTAAGAAGTTGCTCTGCAGGGATTGCAACATTTTGAAAACCACATAAACTTGAATTCTTGTGGTAGTTGTATTACTTTTTATAGACGTTTTAGCAACTAATTTGAATTATTGAACAAAAAGTAATTTAAAATTATATTTAGCACATACTTTATTTTACCCAGAAAATAAAATAAAATAACTCCCATTCTAAAAAGCAGCTGGAAATGGCAGAGGAAACTATCTTGAAAATGCAAATTTTTATCCCGGTTTTAGGACTACCAACTTGATAGTAATGCTTCAGCAAGCTGTGAATGGCCTAACTTATGAAACACAAGCAGAACGAACGTATAAAACATTCGCAGATCCATGATTTTACAAATGATTTACACAGAAGAATGTTTTTTTGATGTGAGGCCCAACCTATTATAAAAATATCAACTTTTAAATTATTTTATTAAAGGTAAAATATTTACATCTTCCATTTTGAATATACTCTAATAAACTGATGTATTAGCAAAAAAATCTTCATAACAAACAATGAACATTGAATGTTTTAATATTCTTAGGTTATCTGACTTGAACCATTATTTGTTTTCACCTTAGGATAAGCGTTTTTTAGGCTATTTTTCATAGAAAATTGCATTTCAAAAATGTAATGTGTTTTTAATATTATATTATTTTGTTTTAGGGTTACACAATCAAAATGCAGTTTTAACGGCAATAAACATTGGAATCGGGTTACTTAAATTGGTTAATAGGCGGGTCCTGAATAATTTGTATTAGATTGACTTTGGATATTGGCCAATGACATGGTCTCATCGGTCGGCCTTGGGACAACTCTCCAGCCAATGAGCGCTCAAGGGGGGCGGACTGATGACGCAAAGGCAACAGGTTGTTTCGGAAAAAACGCACTGACAGTTTTGCATGGACTATTCATCCTTGTTCTCACCTAAGAGTTTTTAATAACGACTAAACCTAGAAAGGGCTTTTTTATTATTTTGTGCCTTCTGAAGGTCATTGTTGAAGGTTTCAGAAAACAGGTAAGCAGAAGCAATGTCTTTGTTTACTCAGCTGTGTACATTTGCCTTTGGCTCTCTGTTTTTGTTGCTGTTCATGGCTGCGGGTTTGTGTCCAGCCTTTGAGTTGTTATAATCCATAATCACATGGCTTCAAATTTACACTCAAGTTCTGCTTTGCGAAGCAGATAAACACCAGTTGCTTTGTGTCTGATGGCTGCAGGCTGGATTACAGTGAAGATGCGCTGGTCAGCGTTGACTATATAATAAAGTCATTATGACTTTGATCTAGCCTACTGTGATCTCACCAGGACCGATCAGCATCATTTTTGTAAATTGTTTGTAGACAAAGTTGCGCATCCCATATGATTGGAATGGGTCTTCGGTCTCAAATAGCCTATTGAATCTGTCTGTCTGTATCGTACTTTTGTCTCTGTCTCTTTAACAAAGTCAAAGGACAACACTGCTAATCAATATATCCTAACTGTAGCCATAAAGTCTTCATTGTAATATTAATTAGTATATTTAAATAACAGTTGGTTTCGATCCCACCGATACTGACTGACTTGCTGGGTGGGTGTGACGCAATTTACAGGACTACAAAAAAAAAATCATCCTGAAGTTTGCTTGTGCTTCCTCATCTCTCAAGTCCGTGAATATCCGTGACGTGAATAGAGAAACTTAGGGACAACATGTGCCTGTCTCAGTGTAATTTAATATTTAGCTCTTGGTTATTTCCTACACTGTGTTGGATTGTTGAAAACTTTTGAAAAGCTATTGTTCAAAACCTTGATTTCTCTAATGAATATTGTTTTGTTCATTAGCTTGTATCAATTCATCAAGCTACAGTATTTTGTAAACAAAAACTAGCCCAAAGCTATCCTATTACATCATTGCTTGCATCCAGTTATGACAGAGCTCAAAGCATATAAGGTTAGATAATCAGGATTTGCTGTTTAAGTTGATAAGAAAACCTTAATCCTAAATGGAGCATCACTTGTTTTCTGTGAGAGTACTGCTTTTTTCTTTTATAAATATGCCCTTTTATTTCTTCCATACTGTCATGTTGTGTTTTATTATACACAACATTAGCCTTGTCCAACGATCCCAAAAAGTAGTTGGCGGCCATGGCACTGCTATTAGATTACTAAATATCAAAGTAGCATTTGTAATACAGAACGGTAGCACACATGCACTTTTCTAGCAAAAGCATAAATTAAACAATGTGTATACTCTTCAGATTGAAGACAAAAAGTATTTGGACACTTTATGGTTGTCACGTTTGTGGAACATGTTCATGTTCGCTGTCAAAAAAAGTTGCTGCCTTATTATTAAGTACAATCAACTTGGCTGTTAAAGTCATTTAAACTTAATATTAAACTGACCTAAAAATTAGTTGAATCTTGTATACTGTAACATGACATTTTTGAAAATTGCTTAACTTATTTTGATGAGTTAAAGTAATGTAAAAACATATGTTGCCATAGCTTATTGATCTTATCATTTTTTACAGTGTTCTTGTGGTTATTCTGCTTGGACACCTGTGTAAACTTGAGAGCTAACTTCATAAACCCAAGTGAAAATAACTTTGGAACCAGTTGGGTAAAATTAATTAAAAATGGCTATATGAAATATGTTATAAGTTAGAAAAATGGCATGGCATGATTTTCAGATAGCACAGATGCTACTTGGTTAAGAGTCTATTTTTTTGGGGCGCATGTAAATTCATTTACATTATTACGTTTGGTGAAAATTTGAAACTATTGAAAATTTAAAAAAAAAAAGAATTTGGGCTAAAGGCAGTGTTTTCATAATTGACACAAAGTATTTTCCCTAGCATCAACCAAGATAGCAATTAATGGATTAAAGCCAACTAGTTTCAAACATAAGTACCCTTGGGTTATTAATTCTTTCAAAGAGAGTGGAAACCGATACATCCCAAACAGATCTGTTTTAGGTTTTTGTTGCAAGAAGCTATCAGCCAAAAAAATGAAAAATGCAGTCGGGGTGAGTCATGTCCGTGTATCTGTTATTACAAACCTAAAGGATCTGTTGTAATGATAAAATATAGGCTACAGTTTGTACAGTATACAATCATTATAGGCCTATCTATGGAAACCCAACGTGTGTGCACTCATTTACATAATTACATAATTACATAACAGTTACTTTCCAGGTTATTCACTGATTCAAGGAATCAAAGACAACCGGAAGTAAATCCAAATATTTCGAATTTAAAGTCGCATGAAATGAAAATCCTCCCTATGTATTTTCGCAGTGCTTGTTATAGATCTTATTGTGAACAATAATTGTTCCATCTTCTGGTGAAAACGAGTCAACGACAGACTTCTCTCTGTTGACGTATGCCGCAGATTCGGTTCATCTGCCTCCGTTTTTTAGCAAGCAAGTGTCTGTCCTACATTTTTTCTTTTTTGATGATAAGTACACTTTCGATAATCAGTATACTCTCGCATGTACATCACAGTATGGAAGAAAAGACCTATTGCTGCTTCCATTTCATTTACACTTAAAATATACGAAATAATGAGTGATATGTGTGACAAAATATTAATAGTAGTGTGGTGGATTTAAAAAGAATTTAAAATTGAAAGCTGTGTTTATTTATGGAGTACCAGTAAAATAAGCCTACTATAATTAACATGCTAAATCAAAGACTTCATATTAGACTAATGATTAGAAATTATTATGTGGTATGCCAATACATTTTTTTTTGCTACATTTTCGTAGAACTATCATTAGGTGGTCCCACATTATATTAGATGTTTTAACTACTATGTTCTAACTGTTTAGATTCAAGATGAATTCCTTTTGAGTTTGATTTGGGTGCTCTTCGGTCCAAGGTAAAACATCTAAGAGACAGTGTAGAGAAAAAATTCTCTGATGACTGAGGCACTCCTTAATTAAAATGTAATTAGTAAATAGTTGTCATTTTAGGACATGTCATCCGTGTAATAAAGACATTTTAATTAAGGAGTGCCTCAGTCATCAGAGAATGTTTTCTCTACACTGTCTCTACTATGTTCTAACTATTAAATTACTAATTTGATGCAATGCACTTATTGTGTACCCATAGGCCTTCATGTTTTTACATTGTATATTTTAAAAATACCTGCGTGCAATTACAGCTGTAATTAATTTATGTAATTAATTGCGTCTATAATTAGCCTTCCCTTACACCTTAACCCAGCCTTAAACATACCCATACCACCAAACCTGTCCCTAACCTTGTAGCCATACCACCACAATAGCAGGTTTGCAATACAATGAAGTACACTGCACTTTTTTTCTGATGTAAAAAGTTTGACCATTTAGGTAAGAAACGGGGCGGTAAATTGGTTAATTACAAATAAATCGATCATCACATGTTTTAAGTCATATGTGCAGTACAACTTTGACTTAACTTTACTGCTTGAATGGAAGATTTCACAGAGCAACGATGATCTAGTCTAGTAACATTCCTTTTAGGACAAAAGGTGGAACCCAGTGCCTTGTGGACAGTGAGAATCATGTCCAAATACCAAAACCTGGAAAACGCAACTGTGAACAGTTTTCATTTGGCTACTTTGTGTATATTTTTGTCATATTTTTGTCAAAAATGTACAGTTAAAAATGTACTTAATCTCCTTTAACCAATGAGAAATCACATGGTGGTTCCATTTTGCAGGAATGCTTGGAATCCCACCTATGTGAGGAAGACAATGGCTTACTTTGAGTAGCTAATCAGACCTAATGCCTCAACAGTGCCGCTGACAGTTATAATGTAACCAAATCCCCCCATTTCAATAAGTTATTCATTGATAGACCAGAGTTTATGGACTGTTATTTTAGATCTCAATGTCTTCTGAGTTTTTGCCACCAGCGTCATGCTGGTGCATAGTAACTTGGTGTTTAACACAGGATGCAACATTCTACTTATAACACGCAGCAATTCTTCTAGTATTTTTGATTTGCATGGAGACTGCAGATTGAAATGGTTTCAAGACTTCAAGCAGCACACACTGTCTGATGTGTTGTAATAAAGGCTTTAGATGATGCCCTGCATAGCTGTGGATGTTTTCTGCATCACATGTTTTGTACAATAGAGCATATATGCGTCTCTATAAAAACCAGTTACTCAGCAGATTAGGCTCTGCATTTTTGAGCCTTCACTTCAACGTGCCATGTGTGCGGCTTATCGCTTTGATATGATTTGAGGAATGTTTCCTTCACAGTGATAAGCAATTTTTTTAACTAATGTTACTGCTCATACATACTGGAACTGCGTTCTAGGAAAACGGGAAGACCGGAAGCCAAGTGGAATGTGCTAGAACCTGCTCATACCAGCAGGCACACCTGTTTGTCACACACAAACAATATCTTTCTCTTTACAAATGTGAGAAGACTCTCAATACCTGTGCCGATACCTGATAGCTGTGTCACGTACAAAACAGCATATTTCTATTTATCAAGGTGTGACACTATATCAAGCAGTGGAGAGAGGATTGTTAAAGGGTCTCTTGGGAAATTAGTCAAATTAATAGTCCAACACACATTTACAAAAGTGAGCCAAGATGGAAGCAGCAAAACTGTATGAAGTCCTGTAGTTCTGTCCTGTGGGCCTGAAACAACAATTAGATGCCATGTCTAAGTTTACATGAATCAAAAGTCTGTTCAGTGTTCTGCTTTGTAACCAGATGCAGACTCTCTTTAAAAAATAAATAAAAATAAATTAACGTTTAAAAACAAAAAAACCTTTGCTAAGAATTTTTTGTGGACAAAATATTCTGGATATTGTAGGTTGTTTTTCTTTTGATCAGACTGTACATCTATCCAACACAGCCTTGTTAAAAAGTTAAATATGAAGTCTACCCTAAATTGGTCCATTTCTGTCATTCCTTTGTGTATCTGTCCCCACTTTGGGCACCTCAATTAGTCCACAAAACAGTCTAGCTTTTTTAGTCTGGTCTCTAAATGGACTGGTGCACTGACTTACTAAATTCTTTGTCTTGATACCATAGCAGGTCACAATGAGTTCCCTCTCAGCAGACAGGAAGCCCCCTCTGGACTACGGCGTACAGATCCGCTTCATCAAAGATTTGGACGATGCTGGCGGAGGGTTCCCAAACAGAAGTCGAATGGCTGGTGGAGTTGGTGGTGTCACCAACGGGACTCTTTCGCCGTCTAAGTATGGAGTAGCTGTGCGGGTGCAAGGCATTTCAGGACAGCCGTACGTGGTGCTCAAGGACGGAGAAAAGGGGGACTCTTATGGGGTACAGCTGAAGACTCAACCACAAATCCAGAGCTCAGCCCCAGTTGTCTCTCAGACTTCTCCGTACAGCACCCTGTTTCTGGGACAAAGGGAAGGGGCCCAAACTCCCCAGGGTTCCTATATTCCTGCTGAACAACCTAGCTCTCCTGATGAGGAATTTGGGAGCCCTTTAAGGAGGCCACCTGGTGATGGACAGGCAGGGATTCAAGGAGAAGCTGAGGTCAGGACTACAGGACGCCTTACCCCTTCTGTTCTTGCTCCTAGGGTGGACAAAAAGGACAATGATGGCTTTAATGAAGCAGGGCTTAGGAAGGTCAAGCAGAATGGGACTGGGAGTAGTCTGAACGGAACAGGGCTAAATGGATCATTACCTACTCTCCCAGCCCCATTGGATGAGGACAAGGCCCCAGCTATAGACACAAAGTCACTGGCTCCCATTAATAAACTCATTAGCCGGTTTGGTGGTGGTAGTTCTGCTGATGTTCCCATCTCAGAATCCCGAACTCTGCCTCGTCTTGATAACCGAGTTCGGTCTCACAGTGTGGATGCCCTCAACAAATCTACTGATGAGGCCTCACCATCTTCTCCAACAATAAACCCCTATGCTTCTATTACCCCAGCTGCAGTGCCCAAACTCAGCTCACCAAAACCATCAGCCGGCAGTCTAGGACGAGACTCCACATCTGTGGCTAAAGTGGCTGCTATACCCAATTCCAAACCTCTCACTTTTAGCCAATCACCAAAGCTGTTTGTGCCCAAGGAGGCACCACCTGCTATTCCAAAGAAACCAGTGAGTCCTCAAGATCTTGTTTCTATGTTGACTTTTGACCTTGTAATTTTTCATCAAAATGTCATTTCTGAATCTTCTGGTGCAGTTTTAAAATGTCCCACTTGTGCTCGTCCATATAATAGCAGCGAATAGTAATAGTCATTCAAAGTGGGTTCTGTAAAATTTGTAAAAAAATAAAATAAAATAAAAAAGTATGTACCATTTAAAAAAAAAAATTCCTGACCTTTGGCCAAAATGTTGGAAAAAATTTTAAGGGGCGTATGCATGCTTTTTTAAAAGCCAATCAGAAAGTTTAGCCAAACAGAAATGATCATTTCGTAAGTTTTTCGTTTTTTTGATTGGCTAAGTTCTCTAAATGTCTATTTCAGTGATGTCTGTTAGGTAGTAGGGACTTTTTATGTATGGTATTTAAAAAATAATGCTCCTCTGACTTTTTTTCAGGTAACCCCTGACCTCATAAAGAGCCAGACCGCCAGTACAGAGAATGGAAATGGAGAGGATGCCCAGACTAAACAAGCCATTTACAACATACTTAAAGAGGGGTACAGTAATACTTTTATTTTACCAAGCCTCACAGTTACCTATGTACTTTGCAGCATATAAAGTTAGTTTAGTTATTGCATAAAGACAGACCTCATGCTTTTATAAAAGTGTGCCACCGCATGTAAACACCTCTCACATTTTTTTCTGAACATGCCATAATCTTTTTTTCTCTGGTTCATTCGATTTCCTTTCATATTTAACACTAGGTCTACTGAGGGTGAGGCGGCCATCAAACGCAAAACGAGTCTCATTCATGAAAGGTTCTGTGAGGTGAAGGTAAGCATGCTCATGTTCAATAAATCAGTTTGCATTTCCCAGCACTGAATAGTGCTCAGCAGCATTTGTTGAATGAGGAAACTACATCCAGAGAAGGCATGTGTGTGTGTGCCTGTGTGTGTGTGTGCGTGCGCGTGACCATGGTTTGCGTATCACATCCCTGTTTTGCATTGCGAGTGTGTTTTGAAAGTGATCACAGAAAGATATTCTGAGACCGTGAGAGAAGATAACAGTAACGACTGTATTTTACAAGCACACTCATTTATTTATAAAGATAGAGTTTTAAATTGACAATAAGCATTATGATTATGTGTTTTAAAGAGAGTAGATCAGCCAATAATAGGCTTTATTTAAAGGAGTTTAAATTAACTCATCCTCATGTCATTCCAAACCCATTTGACATTTGTTTTGTGGAACACAAAAGGTGACTTTTGGCCAATATAATATAATATTGATTATAAATGGATAAATTCAATTTAATTATTGAATGATCAAGAATCAAGCTCTAAAATAACAAATATGTGCTGTATTTAAAGTTTTCTGAAGTCATATGATAAAAATTTCAGGCTACAATTTAATTCCCTTGTTGCGATGTCAAATTTGTGAACAAATTCTTTTCAAACAGTTTGATTCTGTTCACAAAACCAGTCTGTGTGATTTGTTAATGAATCGGACTGATCTGGTTCTCATAGCACATTAGAATGGCTTATCAATGAAAAACCACTTAATTTTGTTCCTTAAAGTTTGTTGCTCACACAAAGCTATCATATGACAACAAAACTTAATGACCACTTAAATGTTTCCTTTGTGGTTCTTAACTGCCCCAGTAAGTAAATCATTTTCATTTTTGGGTGAAGACCGAGATCTTTATGTTCATCTATCTAGTCTTCCTGTATACACATGCATGCCTGAATGTGCGTGTCTGTTTAATATTGTTAGCCTACGTTTTGCATAAGCTTCCTGTGTGTTTGAAATATCCTCCTACGGTCTCTTGGCAACCGTCGCATCAACGAGGAAAGCTGATTAGGGCTGCGTGGTCGAGAGCTCGCTCATTGTGATTCATCAATAATTAAGTTACACTGGAAATGGATACCTGTGAGGGAGGGTTTCCCCTCGACCTGGAGGCCCTCAGCATGTCTGTTTGGGTTACGCTTTCAATGGGCACATTAGTTGTACGGCCTTTTGCACAGTTATATCCCACTGAGTGGCCGTCCATGCATGATAAACTCTGTTGTTGTGGGCAGTATTGCCGGGAGACGTTTTAACTGTTGTTAATTAAGCTTATTAGCGTGGAGTAAACCTCGTCAGATGCTAGGAGATTTTAGTGGTTAGACTGATTATATATCATTCAAAAGTTTGAGGTCGGTAAGATGTATTTGGTGTTTTAAAAAAAAAAGAAATTAGTACTTTTACTCAAAAAGGATGCATTAAATTGACAGAAAAGTGACAATAAAGACATTTATAATGTTACAAAAGCATTTTATTTCAACCTTTTGACCTTCCTATTCATCAAAGAATTTCTTAAAATAACAATAAAAATTGTTTCCACATTAAGCAGTTTTCAACATTGATAATAATAATAACATGTTTCTTAAACAGCAAATCAGAATGATTTCTGAAGGATCATGTGGCACTGAAGACTGGAGTAATGATGCTTAAAATTTAGCTTTGCATCACAGGAATAAATTACCTTTTAAAATATATTAGAATAAAAATCAATTATTTTAAATTGTAATGTCATAATTGACAATGTTTTCTTGTATTTTCGATCATATAAATGCAGCATGGGTGAGCAGAATAGACTCCAAACATTAAAAAAATCTTACCGACCCCAAGCTTTTGAACGGGAGTGTAAGATGATCCTTTTAGCTTTCATTCCAACTCGCCCAAAATAAACGCACAAGATAAATAAAAATGTGACACAAAAAATCAAAGGTCAGGAATTTTTTTTTAAATGGTACATACATTATTTTTTTTTTATTATGATTTTTTTACCGAACCCACTTTGAATGACACGACACATGGGATCATTCTGTGATGCTTCTGCATCTTTTTTAAAAAGTTTGATGCGGATCGCTATTCACTGCTATTATATGGACAAGCACAAGTGGGACATTTTAAAAACTCTCTGTTTAAAAGGAAAAAAGGCATACTGCGTTAGAACAACACCATGGTGAGTAAATTATGACTTAATTTAAATTTTTGGGTGAACTGTCCCTTTAAGAGAATTCTTTCTAATAATTATCTACATGGCTAATTGTTTTGATTTACACTTGTGCTAGAAGTTTACTTTTAACAACATGATTTTGGGTGCGTCTCAATCAGCTCCCTAGTTCAGTAAGGGCACTGATCAGGGAGTTGGACATTTTAAGGGCTGTCTCAGTGGCAAAATCCTACCAGTACACTGACACAATCGCTCCCTAAAAAGTCCCACAATGCACTGTGAAAACCATGGAGCATTGGTGCTAACTATGTTCCCTTAACAGAAGTTCTGAAGTGCGAAGCATAAATCACATGAGCCATCTCACTACACATAATGACACGCAATAGATGTTTTAATACACAAACAATTATTTAATTATATTTCAGCATAAACATACATCGCTAGACAGGTAATGAACATAATTAACTAACATTTATAATTTACTTGCAGCTTAAATGTTGCACGTGTATGTAACAAGAAAAGTATTTATCATAATTTAAAAAAAACATAAGAAAGATATCAGTTTTGCTGTTGTTCATAAATACCAGTTGTGATTTTGTTGTACAATGAGGACGTCATGTAACTTCAGAAGCTAGGGAGCTGATTGAGACGCACCCTTTAATTGTACTTTAATGTGTTCTTTTTTATTCAAGAAGTAACTTTAGAGCCTGCAACACAAGAGGTCAGTTCAAATGACCTTGTAGTAGCCATGTGTGGTCATTATAATGATGGCAACAGCAGTTGAATGGTCAGATGGGATATCCTAGAGGACTGGGTTATTTGAGGAGCAGACAGCTTGGCTACACGCTGTGTGTGTGTGTCGGCGTGTTTTAAAGATGTTTCAGATGTTTTATGTTTCAGTGTGTTTCCTCATTAAGATCAGCAATGTGCATTTATAAGATGAATAATTTAAAACCTATCTGTATGAAGAGTCAGTCAGAATCTCCCCACAGCATTTTTGTGAATTATTACTAGCTAATGAGGTGATTGGGAGTAAGAATAACTTGTGAAGTGTTGATGCATTAGATAAGACAGGATATATTGATTCCTGAGGGCAAATTCAAGGCAAAATTGCTTGTGTAAGATGAATGCATAGCTCCGAGATCACACGTATCATCCTCCTTGTAGAAATATGCATGTTTGTTTTGGGCTGCAACTTGTATGAACAAAGCTACATGTGTTCTGCTTTGATAAAGCCTGTTGAAATCCGTTTTACAGTTCTTAACACTTACAATGTAAGTTGTAGTTTGCTGGAAACAACCAGACCTGAAGTATACATGTTAACATGTCACTGTGTGATAAAATCACTTACTAACTTTGTCTGTGAATTTTTTTAAATCTTTTCATTCCTGTCATAACCACGTTCGGCCAGTAAACCCTGTAACTTTCATGCACGCAAGGTACCAGGAAAGAGTTTTTACATAGCGAAAAATCTTGTCACAGAATTTTTGTCAGTAATGTTAGCCTGTTCAGCCACCTTTAACAGTAATCCCACTGGTTCAAGAATTAACTTTACAGCTTAATTTAACAGGAAAATTATAAGTGCTTTGTTGAAAATGTATAATTCTGTTTTAAAACCTACTGGAATGTTTTGGTCTATAGACTTCCATTGTAAATGCATGTGTTTCTGTGGTAATGAACAGCTTGCTGTGAACAGAGATATATTGGTTTCGAACCTAGGCCACTCCATTAATTGTTGAAGCTTATTTGGATTTGGTTTTCCACAGGGTCCTCAGATCTTAGTGAATGACAGCAATATGAAGACTAAACTGGAGCAGGAATTCAACAAGAACACACAACTACAGCAAATACTGGACAAGACCAAGAGAGAACTGCAGGAAAACCAGGATCAGTAAGTCTCTGTGTGCTTTATTAACATCAAAACATAAAGCAAATTTCCAACAGAAAGTATAACCCTGTCAGGTATAGACTTTTGATCGGATTTGTGTGACGTGTTCTTGATGTCTTCAGAATGGTGGAGCTGCGGATGGATCGGGAGTTGGTGGAGTCTCGCTTACGGCAGCAGGAGGATCAGCTAGCTCAGCTCCAGGAGGAACTCAGACGCATGCCGGAAAACTCACCTCAGTCGGACACAATGCAGCTAGTAAGCATGATTGTAGTGTCTAGCAATAATGACCCTTAATCAGCCTTTTATATGCTTTTTAAACATACAAATATATGAATATAAATATATACAAAGTTAAAATAACATTGCAGCAAGATGTGTGAATTGATGTATTATTGTGTTAATGAACTCCAGACAATCAAATTAAAAAAAGGTACACAACGTTAGATATACTGTATCCACACACGCATACAGAACTAGACAAACGTTTGGACACACCTACTCATCATTTATTATGATTACTGGTATTCTAAATGATTGAAAATAAAGTAATCAAAACTATGAAATGACACAAAATCCATCCATCCATCCATCCATCCATCCATCCATCCATCCATCCATCCATCCATCCATCCATCCATCCATCCATCCATCCATCCATCCATCCATCCATCCATCCATCCATCCATCCATCCATCCATCCATCCATCCATCCATCCATCCATCCATCCATCCATCCATCCATCCATCCATCCATCCATCCATCCAAGATATAATTCTTTGTAAAGCTACTTTGGCCCAATGTGCTTTGTAAATGTGGAATTTTTGTTAATCATTCCAGTTTCCCTTTTTCTCTTTAGGACTTGATGACGGTGCAGGCAGAGCTGTCGGAGTCTCTGATGCTGAGGCAGAAACTGGAGGACACACTGAGACAGAGGGAGCGAGAGCTCACCGCTCTGAAAGGGGCTCTGAAGGATGAGGTGGAGTCCCATGATAAAGAGATGGAGTCCCTGAGAGAGGAGTACAGTAAAGACATGGACACCCTGCGTCACAGCATGGAGACCGTCTCACAGGTGAACGTACACTTCAAGACAAATCCCTTCAGGGTGATGAATGCCTGCTTCTCACATTTGTAGTCCCTGCCTCAAGGGGGTTAACATGGAAGAGAGATGTTTTATTGCTTGTCTTGTCTTGCATGATTAGGAGTAGTTGAATTAGGCCGGATACATTCAGGTTTGTGATCTATTAGGTTTTCTAAAGAGTTTCATGAATCTGAATGGGTGCAAAGTATAGAACTGAAGTTTTTTTTACTGTTACCACCTGATTTTGCGTGTCTTTTGGTCTTGCATTAATCACAGTCTCAGATGGAAATCGAGGAGGAGCGTCAGAAGGTGAACGCCTCCATCTTGGCTCTGGAGGAGGAGCTGGAGGGATACAAAGAGCAGAGCGACCAATGGAAGGAGCAGTGCAGCTCTGCCAACCGAGAGTAAGCTCTGACACATCAAGCATCAACATTTGAAGAATGTTAATATTGGTGATGCCAAAATTTTGGTGAATCCGGACAAAATGTGCGGCAGGGAATATTGGTGAATCGATGTGGGTGGGTCCAACATCAAATTTTAAAAAATGTTTAAGTTTATGCAGATGCAATGGGGGTGCAGTGAAGCCCACCAATAATGACCAACAACACAGTGACCCTGCAACCTTAAAAATGTGTATATGTTAATGGGACATAACATGTCCATAATGTTTTAAATGATTAAGATTGCATAGTTGTGTATTATAATTTCTTGTAAGATCTTAAAGTGTCACTCCAAGGTTCAAGTCCGTATTTGTCTAAGGAGTCAAGTGATTAATCTGAATGTTAAACAGGGGTGTTGGTCACAAGGTTGTTTGTATATGAGTACAGTGTATTCTTGAGAACTTCAGTATGAAGAATGTTTGGCAAAAATTTTGTCTTCTGATCCTGTAGGCTAAAATGTCTTCATATCATTTGCTTGATGTGTTCTTTAACACATTGATCATGTTATTACCCTCGCATCTAATTCACACTCACATCACTTTTTACACACTTTATACATATTTTTGATCAAAAATATATATTTATATAAATTATAAATATCAATAGAATTTAAAACAACTGTTTTTAATATATTTTAGAATGTCATTTATTTCTGTGATGGCAAAGCTTATTTTTTGTTCAGCCATTACTCAGTCTTCAGTGTCACAAGATCCTTCAGAAATCATTCTAATATGCTTATTTGGTGCTCAAGAAACAATTAATCTTATTATCAATGTTGAAAACAGTTGGACTGCTTAATATTTTTGTGGACACAGTGATACATTTTTACAATTCCAAGATTATTTGATGAAAAGAAAGCACAACATTTTGTTTGAAATATGAATCTTTTGTAACAAAATAACTATAATTTTAGATCAATTTAATAGAACCATGCAACAAAAAGTATTAATATCTTTTTAAAAAATTATTATTGACCCCAAATTTTTTAATATTAGTGGATTAAAAAAAAATCTCTTTTAAAGGACATTTGATTTGACATGAAAGAACTGTATACATCACAATCTTTTCCCACAGGTTTCATAGTATTTATAGTGTTTTATATGCTGTCTTAGTTTGTCTTGATTGTTTGTTTGTTTTATGAGTTTTATGCTATGTGTTCATATCAGATTTGCTCATTGAATGTTCATTGTTGTCTTTCTGTTGTATGTGTTCACTCTTGGTTTGCCAGACGAGGGCAGTGCAGCGCATTTCAAAAGTGAGACAAAGTCCTGTAGGCGCAAAACTTCTGAAACCACAGGCAGAAATTAATCATCTAATCAAATTAACTATGATTAATGAAGTGTTTTAGTTAAAATAATCGGTAATATTTCACAGAATCTGGCTGTACTAGTTATACTGACACACTAAACTAGAGTCTATTAACCTGGTTTAAATTTTCATGTTATTAAGTATAATAAAAGTCAGCTATGATTAAAGTCTAATCAAAATCATTCAATCTCGCAATCTGAGCTGGTACATCAAATCTAATCACACAATACTTGAATTCTACTAAAATGTCAAAAGTTCTTGTGGACGCTCATGTCTTTTTTCATGTCATGATTCATTTTTATTCTGAAATACAGATTCTTCTATATAATGTTGATTCTTCTACAGGATGAATCATTTTAGTGGCTATCTGCACTAACATTGCTGAATGTGGTATTGTGTGTTAGTGTATTTTATTTTGTGTTTGTCTCATTGGACAGGCTGATGCAGGCTCAGCATGAGAAGCAGCAACTGGAAGAGAAGCTGCTTTCAGTTAAGAAGCAAACTGATGAAACTGATTCAAACCCTTTAATGAAGGTAAGATGCATAAAGAAGCGCCACAATCTATTTTCTCTGTTCTTCAGTTCAAAAAGATTCATTGTGACACCTGTCCATGCACTGTGTAGTCTGTATTTTGATGCATAGATTTGTTTCAGAGTCTGGAATAACAATAATTTGCATCTTCAGGAGTTACAGCGGTGCCGAGATGATTTAAAGAAAGCTCATTCACAAGTGGAAAAACAGAAAGCAGAAGCAGCAAAAAAGGAAGAAGAGCTTAAATCGGCAACAAGAGCCAATGAGAAGCAAGAGAAGGAGCTGAAGGCAGAGATTGACAGACTGAAAGACCAATTGAAGAAAGACAAAGAGGAACTTTCAAAAGCACTGGAGAAAACACAACAGGTAATTCCAAGGTGCATTAAATCACATTTCTTGCATATTTATTTTTGCTTTTACCAGCCGGGTCTATTTTGTTTGCATCGTGTTAGGAAGCTCCGCTCATTGGTCTAAAATCTTGCTCTACCTAGCTGAATTTTAAAGTGCCCCTGTTATGCTATTTTAAAGGTTTCTAATTTTGTTTTGGAGGTCTCCTACAATATATATACATGCATCAAAGGTCAAAAAACACTTTAGTTTTCTTATAATGTACATTGCACATCACCTAATTTCTCAAAGAGTAATGCCAAATTTATAATTTTAATCAACAGTACAGTTTTTGTTAACCTTTTATCATATGTCTTGATGGATCGCAATAATATCGTATTGTGAGTTCAGTATCGTGATATTTATCGAATCGTGACTTGAGCGTATCGTTACAACCCTTCTGATGACTCATTCTGGCAGTTTCAGAATCAATTCTTTCTTTTAGGAGACCACTTTATTTGTCATGCACTTTAATCTTTAAAACATTCCAGACCTTTAACATTAACTGTATGAAAGGTAATAATATTCGAAAAAGCATAATAGAGGCACTTTAAAGGTCAAATATGTTCTGATTGACTGGGATTTTGTCGCTTTATACAACTTTTCACTTTCCTTGAGAACAGAAAAAGTACTTGCAAATTTAATTTTTGTTCCCTTAATCTGTTTACTTCCTGTTCCTGTAGCCATTCATGTCAGAGCAATCTCAGGATACTGAAAGCAACCTCGAACTCCAAGAGGCCAATGCTCGCTTGAGAGAGAGAATAGCCCGCATGGTAAAACCTCCCTAAAATTGCTTAAAAATCATAATAATGTAAATTTATTAGCATTTTGCTTTAAAATTATTGGTATAACCATTCATCTCATCCGCTTTAGTTCAGTATTTCTATGTACAATTAATTGATTTTCTTTAAACTTTCTTTTCCTCATGGTCACCAGACGCGCCTGCAGTCCAGCGTTCCTGACAGCAGCTCCTCAGATGTTCTGGAGGAGGAGAACCGGAGCCTGAGGAACCAGCTGGAGGAGTCCCGTCGCACAGTGTCTCGGCTGGGTCAGGAGAAGGATGAGCTCAACAGACGGTTGGAGGAGAGGGAGAGAGAGAGGGAAGCTCTGAGACGTGGCAAGAGCGACGTAGAGGAGCAGAAGAGACTGCTGGACCGATCTCTGGAGAAGATTAACAAGGAGGTATGGGTGTGCTTTTTGTTAAAAATAAGTTTGGGGTCAGTACAGTTTTATTATCTGTGTTTTGTTTTTTAAAGACATGCTCACCAAGGCTGCATTTATTTGATCAAAAATACAGTAAAAGCAATAATATTCTGAAATATTTTTTATCATTTAAAATAGCTTATACATTTTTATATATTTTTAAGTGTAATTTATTCCTTTGATGCAAAGCTGAATTTTCAGCATCATTACTCCAGTCTTCAGTGTCACATGATCCTTCAGAAAGCATTCTGATTTGATGCTCTAGAAACAGTTCTTATTAACAATGTTGAAAATAGTTGTGCTGCTTAATATTTTTGTGGAAACCCTGATTCATTGAATAGAAAGTTAAAAAGAACAGAATTTATTTGAAATTAAAATCCTTTGTAACATTATAAATGTCTTTACCTGTGACTTTTGATCAATTTAATGCATATTACATTTATTATATATAATGTATAAACTTAGCAAAAAAAGAAAGAAATGTTCTCTCACTTTCAACTGGTCCCCCATAACCCCCCATCCCCCCCCCCCCCCCCCCAGAATAAATATTTGTATGACCGTAACCATTTTTTATGAGTTTATTTGTTATTTGATGGTTTTTTTTTTCATTTTCTTTCATGTCTTTCTATCAGATGGAGAGTATGATGGGAGAGTCGCGTCAGTCGGTGACGGTTCTTCAGTCTCAGCTGGATGAATTCAGGGATCGTTCTCGTCGAGAGCTGCAGGAAGTTCAGAGACTCAGTAAAGACAGACTGATTGAGTTACAGAGAGCACAGGCCCTCCTCAAGACTACCCAGGAGGAGGTGAGACAGACCATTTTTCAACAACAGTGCACAGGGTCCATTAACATCTATTGTTATTAGCCTTTTAGCCCAAAAGTTCTTTGATCCGGCTCTGATTTGAACCTACAACTTTTCAGTACAGAACCCAGATCGCACCAGATGAACTGTGTTTGTGTATGTTTCTCAGGTGTCTCGTCTGAAGAAAGATTTGCTATCGTGCTCGGAGGAGAGGGACAGCGCTCAGCTGGATAAAGATCTACTGAGCAGTCGTCTGAAACACCTGGAGGAGGAGCTGGAGACGGAGAGAAGCTCACAGACGGACCGCAGCAGAGAGATCCGCCTGATAGAGGTAACTGTGTAGGTTTGGTACCTGGACTTTTGAGGGGACCAACCAAGTCCCTAGTCCCCAACCCAGTCCCCAACTCAGCACCCAGTCCCTATTCTTGAAAATGTTTCAGAGGCTTCATCGAATATTCATGTGATCAAGAGTGGCAGGAAATGGGAAAAATGTATAGGGTTGTTTCAGTGATGTATATAAATGTACGTTCAGGGATGTTTATAAAAGTGCATGTTTTTGTTTTAGGACAAAGTGAAGATATTAGAGATCGAGTTAGACGAGGAGAAGAGTGGAGCGGAGCTACTGAACGAACGCATCACTCGCAGTCGAGAGCAGGTACATAGATGCACATTAGTTAAAGGCTGGTTTTCATTTGTCATTTTTGTCTTTGTTGTGTTTGCATACACAGATATAGATTTAGAATTTTTTTTTCTAGGTGGATCAGCTCCGTTCTGAACTGATGCAAGAGCGTTCAGCCCGGCATGATCTTGAGATGGATAAGAGTGCACTGGAGAGACAGGTACACGCAGATTCCACATTCATTTTTTTAATCTAGTGTTTCTAGATTTATTTATTTATCATGCATTTTTCCAGATTTGTTTGTTTAATCTATTAAGATTAAAATTATTTAGACAGTTATTCGAATTAGTTTAGCTAGATCAGAAACCATAAAAAGAAATGGTAGTTTAAAAATGAATTTGGTTAACACTCTTTTGTCACCTTCATAGTTTTATTATGCATTTTAAAATTTTCTATTATTTGTTTATTGCCTCTCTTGGTCTCTCAGATGAAGGAGTTAAAGTCTCGTATAGCTGATATGGGCACTCAGGCACGTCCCTCCGCTGGGGTCACGATGCTAGAACACAAGGTTCAGGAGCTGGAGGACCGTTTGCGCAGTGAAGAGAGGTACAGACACACTGCATAGAGTAGAGATACTAGACAAGCACAAACACACACTCCTGTCATTAATCAACACCTAACTGGGAATTAATAAATCCACTGCTTTTTGTGCATTCAGAGAGAAAAACACCATTCTAGCTGCTCAGAGGAGATTGGACAGGAAACTTAAGGACGTGACGGCCATCCTGGACCAGGAGCGAAATCAACACGCTGAACAGAGAGACCAGGCAAGCATACACACGTAGCTTTACACATATGTACTTGATGTACTTCGTAATAAAAAGCTCTTTTTGATTATGTTAAATGTCATTTCTGTAAATGAGGTGTAGATGTAGCTAGACCAGCGGAGGAGTGTGTGCATCTAAACAGCTGCTGTGTGTTTGTGTCTCTAGCTGTCTCTGCGGGTGAAGGCTCTGAAGCGTCAGGTGGACGAGAGTGAGGAGGAGGTGGAGCGTCTGGAGGGTGTCAGACGGAAGGTTCTGCGGGATCTTGAGGAGCAGCGGGAGCTACAGGAGGCGCAGCAGGCCAAAGTCAACACACTGGAGAAGGAGCTCAAGTGAGTGTCCGTCAAACGTGTATGTTCTATATATGTATATACATACGAAGTACATCAAGTGTCAGTAGTTTTTTATATATATATATATATATATATATATATATATATATATATATATATATATATATATATATATATATATATATATATATATATATATTTATATAAAATGTATTTAAAAATGTGTATGTAATTTATTAGTTAGTTAAAATGTAATTTTATTAGTTATTACTTTATTATTTCTTAGTTTAAATTTATAAAATTATTTATCAATTTATTTTAGCTAAAACAAAGTGACAAAAAGCAGCACAACAATATTTTGATGTAAAATGTAGGGGCTCAAATGAATCTGTATTTGACATGCTTCATAAAATTGGATCCTCTGAATTAACCAATGTACAAGAAATAAGTGAATAAGTGAATTCACTCAAGTGAATTAATTAGTTAATTGGTTAATTATATGAAGGCACTACATATAGAATTAGATGTCATTATATTATTTGATCAATTTACTGCTACTTATTGGAAAACGTAGCTTGATACTGGAAAAAAATACACCGTCTTGAAAACATCTGAGCTACTGCCACACTACTTAAAAATGTAGAAGTGTCAGTAGTTTCGTTACTTTTAGGTTAAATCCTACCATTGATATAAGACTTTGTACTTAGGCCCCAATTTCTTGAGTGGCCTTTTTACTTATTTATATTAACATTCTCACCACCAGAGGGTGTGCTTACAATGCTGGTATATGGCAGATGTTTATGGCAAGCCGTTTTAACTTTTATTCATTTCCAGGATATGAATTGTTGATATCAACAATTAAATTTTTGATATCAACAATTACATTTTTGATATCAACAATTACATTTTTGATATCAACAATTTAATTATTGATATCAACAATTTAATTCTTGATATCAACAATTAGATTCTTGATATCAACAATTTAATTCTTGATATCTGTAATTGTATTTTCACTAGTGAAATGTCACCATAGGCTGCCATTCAAAATTAATTGTTGATATCAACAATTGATTTCTTACTAGTAGAAATATAATTTTTCATATCAATAATTACATTGTTACTAGTAAGAATGTGAATTCCTGATATCAATAATTCAATTGTCACTAGTTGAAATGTCTATTCTTGATATCAACAATTTAATTGCTACTAGTAAAAACTTTAATTTTTGATATCTGAAAATGTATTTCTGATATCAATATTATTTCAGATATCTAAAATGGCTTTCTTACTAGTAACAATCACATTCATGATATCAGAAATTAACATATGCACTAGTGAAAATGGAATTATTGATATCAAAAATGAACATTGTTACTAGTAGCAATTCAATTGTTGATATCAAGAATAGACATTTCAACTAGTGACAATTGAATTCTTGATATCAAAAATAAAGTTTTTTACTAGTAAGAATTGTATTTCTGATATGTGAAATTGGAATTGCAACTAGTAAGAAATCAATTATTGATATCAACAATTGATTTTGAATGGCAGCCTATGGTGACATTTCACTAGTGAAAATACAATTACAGATATCAAGAATTATAGTTTTTACTAGTTGAAATACAATTCTTGATATCTAGAATGAGCATTTTAATTAGTAAAAATGTGATTGTTGATATCAAGAATTATCATTGTTACTAGTGGAAATGTAATTTCTGATATCAAAAATTGCCATTGTTACTAGTATAAATCTAATTCCTGATATCAATAACTATAATTTTAACTAGTTAAAATTGAATTGTTGATATCAAGAATTCATATCCTGGAAATGAATAAAAGTTAAAACGGCTTGCCATAGTAGTTGGTCTCTCTGGTGTCTAAAGTGTGTGTGTGATCGTTTGTTAGGAGGAAGGTTCAGCAATCACGGCGTCCAACTCTGGGAAGCACCTTGAGTTCTGAGGAAGAGGACAGTTACTCTGACTCAAAAAACATCACATCTATTCTCACCGAAACGCCTCTTCAGACCACCAACTGTTAAAGACTGAACGAGAGGGGGGAAATATCTTTTGCACACGCTTGATTTTACTTTTCTTGTACATGTAAAAATAACAAAGAAACATTAAATATTGAAACATGAAGGATACAAATGATATGAATTCAACAGTCTGAAAAAGCTGTTGTGGACAGCTAGCCTTTTCAATAGGAAGTGATGTCAGGTGTCTTTGACAGGGGTTGATGGGTTAGACAGGTTTGAAGGCCTAATAAAGCAGTCAATGTAAAGATTTGTCAACCAAAAGCTCATTTAGTATTTTTTTGTTGTTGTTGCTGAAACTGTTTAATTCCGAAGGACATTAGTTTTTTGTTCTTGCTTCTGTTTATGAGTGTCATGTTGTTTGTTTGTGACACAGTACATTTTACATTTTATTTTGACAAAATATGGTTTGGATTAAGGATTTTAACATTCTTAATCATATTACCAAAATTTCAAGTGGTAATGGAAAAAGTATCAATGAAGAATTTTATCTTATTTATATTATACATGATGGATACTTTAGCTCAGAATGAATTTGAATCCTCAAAATGACAGACGAAATTTCGAATGAAACTGTCGCAAGTGTTCGCCTATTGTCTTTAATGTTATGCACTTGTATGAATAATAATGAAGGATATTTAGAAGGCTTTTTTATTGTGTAGCTTTCAAGCAAGTTTTAATTTCAGAACTAAACTTGCAGTATGAATTACACCTTTTGTGCCAAGACAGAAAAAGGAAAATATATTTTAACATAATGGTTTCAAATATATATGTTTGCCTTAAATTTTCATACATTTAGACAGCTAATTAAACTTAAGCTGCTTTTTTGTAATTTTTCCAGATTTTTCCATGTATTTACCTGTCAGATAACAGTGATTTTCTGCTCTTAAAGACCTGATTTGGGACACAATTTCATATTACACTGTACAATATATATGTATATACTGTCCTGTTTAAAGTTTTTTCTTCCACTACACAGTAAAAGTTTTAAAGTACTTGAAGTTTTGTCATGTTACTCTGATGTTTTTTTTCTCTCTCTCTTTGTGTTACTGAATTGAATACTAAATTATCTTGTAATCCTGTATCTCTCCTTAATGCCAGTTATTTCTCAGCTTTAGTCAGTGTCCTCCTGTCGGTACTTTTCAGCATGTTTGTTTTTACCATAAACAGCAAACATTTGTATTAATAAGTATTAGGTTGTGCTTAAAATATAGGTTTAGCCTTTAGGTGAACCATTTCTTGTCATTTAGGATTACAGTGTTCGGTGTAAAGACACTTTTTGACCATAAATGCTTGGCAAATTTTAATATGAGTGCAGTTTTACAGTACAACACAATAAATCGTTAACTGTGTGTACATGCAAATGGATAAGTGCTTTATATTATGAAACACATAAGACCAATTAATGAAGTTCAAGAGCTTTATTTTTCGAAGTATATTTCTATAATTTTATTCAGTAAATGTTTCTATTTTTCTTCAATTGTTATTCATTCTTATGTTTTTTTTTTACATTAAGTACACACTTAAGAATGGCAAATTCAAAATATTAAAACATTTCAAACATACATTGACACTGTAGTGAGTCAGTGTGTTTACAGTGCAGTGAGAAATCTCTATGCTACTCCAAACCATGCTAGGTACAAAGACAAGTCATTGATTTTGTTTCATCCAAACAATGATTGATAATAATATAAAATAAAATAAAAATGTTTTTCTTTTTTAACCAATATTGTGGTTAAACACTTAAGAAGATGACAATGCACAAAAAAATATCGAAAGCCCTATTCCTGATTCAAAGGCATATTTCATTGTTTGTTAAAATGGAAAGCTAAAGGATAACTGCTGTACAATATTTTAAATCCCCATAAGCCAGGGTCACATTCTATGCTCAAAGTTTCAATGTGCTGGTTAGTGATTTCAGTAGGCTACTTGTGTTATTTACTGATATTAACCATCGTCATTATTTTTGTGAATTCAATAAGAATGTATCATCCAAGCATTTATTTGCCTGATGTACAGTGATGTAATACAGTCATGAGGTATGTCTGCTGGTTTTACATTGTATATCTTAGCAAATTTTCTGTTGTACTTAACAAAGATGTACTTCCAGAAGTCAGTGGCCTCAATACTATTGTCAGGCTGTATCCTCCAGTCTGGAAAGAATTGTCTGTATTCCTTATATGGATGCCACTCATTTCCTGTGACTTGACATCGGAATAGGCCTACCATTTCACTAGCAACAAGAGATGAGCATATGTCAGGGATTAATTTACCTGTTTCAATCCAACTGTAGTAACCGATGCCCTGTGGTCGATGAACTGAGGCAAAATGCTCAGTATGTTCTTTTCCTCCAGCTTCACAAGGTGCACTGCAGAATGGACACTTTTTCCCACAGCCAAACACTCTGCTGATGAGGACCTCTTGAGGTCTGTTCATTGAGAGTCCGGTTAGCTTGACCCTTACATCCTTTACACTACGTAGCTGATCTTCTAAAGTCTTATTCATTTTGTCTATAGAAGATTTAAGGCAATCTACAAACTCAGCAGGGTCTGAGTTGTTTAAAGCCAGAGTAGCACTGAGTGTGTCAATTGGTAGGACCAACTCTTTATCGAGACATTTGAAGCCATTGGTCATGAAATTGCAGCTGTCGTTTGTCATGCTTTCTGCACTTTCAATTGCTGTTTTGAGTTGGCTGACAATTGCGTTTAAATGTTTCATCTCTAACTTGAGAAAAGTGTCTTCCTTTGAAAAATGTGCAATGATCTTCTCCGAAATCCACTCGGTTACAAACTTCTCGTAATTTTGCGCATACTCCAAAATATTTTCGAAGTCTTTATCCTGAAGCAGTTGTTTTAAAAGTGAACACTGGAAAAATGTCCGTGTGCTAAAAGCAACGCCGCTTTCGCCTGTCAACATTTCATCCACAATGTCAGGTACGAGACGTTTCTGGATGTATTCCATCACGGCAGGGGCGAAGCATTGCTGGGCACACATCTCGGCCTTTTTCTGGCACTGGTCTCGCTGGTAGTAGAGGTCTTTAAAGTCAGCTAACCATTGTTCTTTGCACCTTTCAAGAGATTTCAAAGGGTCAGTTCTCTGTATGTAGTCGTCATGCATTTTCTGGAAAACTCTTGCTGCAATCCCGCAAATGTGTATCTTGAGAGATGCTTCAATTTCAGGGCTGATCTCTATATCCTTGCGATCTTCTAATTTCTTGTCAATGAAGCACAACAGTTCTTGTATGTCAGCACTATGTTCTAATTTTGGACTTGTTTTAGACGAAATTAATACTTTGCTCTCATTTATTATTCCGTCGCATGACATTTGTATGAATTTGTGCTTTTTATTCCTCTGCATAGGCAGAAGGGAATTCTTGAGTTTTTTAAATATATTCGTTTTTACAGTCAATGCATAAAAAGGTCCAGTGCCACACTGATCTAGACTGGTGACGTTTGACAGCATCTCACGTGCGGCTCCACCTTTTGTTTCCATGTTACTGCATAGGAATCTGTATATTTCCTTCCCCAAATCACAACTTGGTAGTGCTGTGAGGGAAAACTGCTTCACAATGTCATCCCACATTTTTTTAAATTCCTCATTTAGTTCAATATCAGAGAGGTTGTGTTTTGTATTCTTGCAGGCACTGATCAAGTTGAGCACTTTTTCTTTCATGGTTTCCCTTTGATTTTGTCTTATAACCTCCACCTTTTCAATTCCCTTCTGTATCAATACAACATTCTCCAGTTTGTTTCGTAGATCTGTCTCAGTCTCCCTTCGAAGACCTTTTGCACTATTTAAAAAGTCCTCCTTGTAATTTTAAACAAAGTGAACATTGTCATCATCGCCTTCAAAGTATTGCTCAATTTTACCTGAAAGACTTTTCTCCTCTTTGTCAAGCTCTTTACTAGCTTCATCTTTTAAATCAGCCACTACTCTGTCAACATTAAATGCATTTTTTGTCCGCACTGACATTACACTCATGTTAGTGATTTTGGTTTCAGATTTTGTGTACCAGCCAATCATGTGCTTCTTGAAGGCCCATTCCCAAGTGTTAAACTGAACACAAAGTTTGGAGTAGGCTTCAGCGACAAGACTGTTACGAAAACTGAAAATAAAGTTTTCAAACTGGACAGCCTTCCAGAGACTTTGTATCCATTCTTCAAATTCCATCAAATTCTGTGCTGGGACTTTTGTCACATTAAAAATGTTAAGTATCCCATCCTTCAACTTACTCACCTCCTCACTGTAACCAGTACTAACAGGTGCCATTGGAGGAACTCCAAGCCACAATCCAGGGATGTACCAGTTGTTTCCATCAATGTTATAGTCTAGAATGTCTGTAAATTTCTTGTTGTTGCCAAGTTTCTCCATTCTAGCAGCTGCTTCTGTCATTTCATCTAGTTGTTTCAAGAGAATCTTTCTCTCTCTCAAGGTCTTTTCATACACGGCGACATCTGCAGTGTTTTGATGCACAAAATGACAACAGGGCCTTTTCCCCACCTCTTTCATGCGGAGAAAGGCATGGACAACAATTTGCAAACGTGTCTTTCATTTCTGTAGCATCTTCCATGCCAATGTTGACGATAGTAATATCGCTAAGCCCAACAACCACAGTCGCAAGTTCGTTATCGTGCTCGTAACTATTTGCTAGTTTTACCAACTCCGGAGATTTTAATCCCTCGGTGTCAATCACAAGGATATAGTCACATTGAAGCTCTGATCTGAATTCCTCAGATGCGCCCATTAGAAGCATGAATGTTCCTCTTGTGCATCTTCCGCTGCTAACAGCGAACTGAATTCCAAACATTGTGTTGAGGAGAGTAGACTTACCAGAGCTTTGGACTCCTAAAACTGTTACAACTCGTATCTTGTTGTGAGGTGTTGTCAGTTTGTTAAGTGCCGTAAGCACATATCTAATCCACGTCAGTGGAATGTTTGATGCGTCTCCGTCAATAAGTTCTACAGGGAACCCAGTCAGCTTCAACTGAGCACATATTTCTGGCAATTTCTTCAGGACAGGGTACATCTTGTTTTTTTGGGAGTGTGTTGATTCATAGAGTTGACTCAACTCTCTCATGAAGTGTTGAACTCCTAAAGAGCTACTGGCAATCTCTTTTTCTAGATCTCTGAGATGTTCATTATCTTCTTTGGGATTTTTACATACTTCCCTATACTGCTCATCAAGCCTTAACTGGTGCTTTCTTGCTAGATTATTTAAATTTATTTTCATCCATTTGAGAAAATATAACTGCTCATATGGGGAGCAGCTCAGGCCAGAGATAAATTGTTTCATTGATTCTCTCATGTGGTTGGTTCCTTGTTCCTTTCGTAGTTTCTGGATTTTACTTTTAAGTTCACTCTTGTAGTGCTATATATTGATTCTTTGCCTTGAGTCGACACATCTCTTTCTCGAGTTTGGATAACTCCTTCCATGGTTTGTCTTGCAATGACAGTTCCTTCATTTTGTATTCTGGTATATTTGTGATGTCTTGAGTGATCAGGTCTGCCCTTTTCTTTGCATTTTGACAAATGGTATTGTTTTCATCTACAAGAATCCCTAGATCTGGTGCCATCTCTGACATCTTTTCAATACTAATTTTCGTACAATCTGCAAGTATATCAACAACGGCCTTCTGTAGAGTATCAACAAACTTAAAATCATTCATGCTTTTATCCCTATGGATTTTGGAGTATGGTTTGAACTTTGTTGTCAAATTGTCTCCTGACGTTGAACTGTCTGTGGTGCAAACCAGAACCAACTTCGAACTAATTTGCAGAGACTCCAGAAATGTCTGATTTGAGTCCAAATCATCACAGAACAGAAAAACGGCAGAGGATGTTTGGCTCAAGAAGTCAAATTGGGCCTTAAAGGCAGAAATATCCCCACGGAGATTTGCTACGGCTACTGGCTCTTTAAATTTGTCAGTAGTTTTCTTTCCCCCAGGGAGATACCAGCTCATTTCAACAAGCCCATTGGAGATCTTTCTTGGAATGTTCCCATTTTCCAGTTCCTTGTGGAAAAAAGTGTCATGAAGATCCTGATTGTTGCTGAGGAGTTTGTTCAAAAACTCAGATATAGACACACTGCTTTTTCCTAGTCTGACGAAAGAGATCAGTGGCAAATCTATTAGTACGATGCTGTTTTCCTCTAAACTGTCCTCTTCCAACGAAGAAGATCTAAACTGTTTTGTTATGTCCCTTAATGCCCAAAACATCAGAGTGCACTCATTTGTGTCACAGTTTGGCAGCAGCAAAGGCACAGAGAACTGACACACTGACATTTTTAGAGCGATTTCTTGCTGGAGGAAAGGATCAGCACAGTGGAACAGAGCTGTGATCAAATCTAGTGGATTAATTCCTTTCTGATCAGAGTTACCAGAATTAGTAACAATTTCAGAGTTACAATTTGAAGAACATTTTATAAATCTGGCTGATGAATTGACCATCATGAGCTTTCTGAGGAAAAGCCACGGCAAAGATCTAAGACTATGTGCAGTTTGGACCTCATCAGACGGTTTCCTTAACTCCAACACAGACTGCAAAGTCAGTTTATTCTTCAAGTGGTTTTGTAGTCCCAGGTCTCTTAAAACAGATTCCATATTTATGTCTGAAATGCAAGATTTTTCAGTTCAAATATCTGTTTCAAATCATTCAAATTAAGTAATGATTGTGTGAAATGCTTCATTCTCTGCTGAAAAGACCAGCAAATACTGTATATTTTGGATCCTGGTGCCACAGACAAGCTTCATAAATAGTTTTTCTATTGCATTCCCACTCCTTTGAACAATTTGAACTGCATTTGGGATATTAACCTGATCAGTTCATGTATTTCTTAAGGATTGAACACATGACCGTGATTTAATTAGCATCATGCTATACTTTTTGAGCTAGCGCCAAACTAGCACTAACCTAAACCAACCTAGATCAGTGTGAATGTTCATGCTTGTCTTTTCAGCAGGGTCATATTGGTCTTGTTTGATTAGAACAAAACAGTAACTCACTTGTGCGATGTGTGATTGTAACCGGAGTACTCTCAAGTTTTGTGCCATTTAACTCAACTAAAGTGCAGACAGAGAAGGAATATTCAGTTCCTGGTTTTAAAGTCAATACATTAACCTCTGCCTCATCTGTAAAAAATTCCATTGGATTGGCTTCACTTCTCCATATCACCCTGAGTCTGTGAGGGATCTTGACATCAGTGATCGGATCAATCCATTTCAGAAAAACTGAAGTTGCATCATTTTTGATCTGTATGTTTTCAGGTGGGAGTGGCTCTGTAGGGGATTATAAAACATAGTTTTGGGCCTAGCAATTCCATTTGCACATTGGCTAAATATTATGAAACTGCATTGGCTGTAAATGAGCAGACTCCTAAAGCAGTCACTTTCTTGTGTGGATGATTAAAACGGCTGGTTATCTCTGTTTGCCATTATTCAGAATTGTGTTTATTGTAGCTTTGTATTCAGTAGCAGGAATAAGATCTTCAATTAAATGTGTGGTTTCGTTTGATTTCACAGTCACTGATTCTGTTTTCTCTTCATTTTGATAAATAATCACTTGGAATTTGTAGAGACTTGGATCCATTTTTTGTGGTGGCGTCCAATTTAGTTTTACAGTTGTTGCATCCTCTGACACATATTCAAAATTCTCAGGTGCTGGTATTGCTTTGGGGAAAACAACAACACATGAGTAAACACAAAGAATAAATAATGCCACTCACCTTTGAGACTTTCTGTGTAAGTTATATTGTTACCTCAGTAGGTGGCGTCAAATCTTTACGAGTGAGTCAATGAATCATTCACTCAACTGATTTATTCAAAGACACTGATTCATTAAAGTTCCTTTGGTGAGCAACTGAGCATTAATAATCAATAATTAATCATTCAGAGTTAGTAAAGCATGATACTGTGAGAGATTTATGAGTGAGAGGGATAGGTTTAGGGGTGGGGTCAGGTAAGGGGCATCATTTTCATTGCATGATTTAGAAACACCCACCAGTATGAAGACGCCCACAAATTTAGTAACGCCCACTTTTGTTCTGCGGAGACCTCAATCTCATGCAAGTGACATTGTCCTGCCTTTGCTATTTATTTTGATTAAAGATTATGAGAGCACATGAATTTGAAAAAATAACCATGTGCATGGATAAATCGTTAATAATAAATACTGCTCATTTTGATTTCATAGTGACATTGATTAATGTAATTTCTTCTTGCAACAACTTCTCGCATGTGATCACAGCAATAGCAAACCACAACCATCCAATGACCCAATCAGTGCCGATGGACAAAATCAAGTCCCAACTACAGTTTTTCTTTTTCAAGAAGCCACTTCCCAATATGGAAGAAAAGAATATCACAACTTCTGTTTCATGCTGACTTTAAGACATTTTCCAGGTTAACAATGGGTAATTTCAGTCTTGATTTCATGAGATCAGTGAACAATAATCTTTTTAAAAATTTGATAATCCTTTCTCAAAGACTATTGAATGTGCTTCAAATACACATTTATGCCTTGCTAGTTTCACAGACAGGGCTAGAGTTAGCTAGGATTAGACCTTAGTTCAATTAGGACATTTATAAACATGCTTTGGGGAAAGAAAAAAGAAAATTCTGGTGTACATCTTGAGACAAAACAATGGCACTTACATGTTTGAAGATTTAATTTCCTTAAATCAACTTTAAATGTTCTTTATTTTAACTTAACTTATAATTAGTAACAAAATGAATCATGTAGCTTTTATCATTTAAAAGTACTTCATAATAAAATAATTCACATGACAAATGTAAATTGCTTGCTATAGATTACCTGTACGCACAGATGCAGAGAAACTCTTCTTTTCCTCAACCGCCACAGTGATGTTATAACTTGTGTCAGGCGAAAGCTGTTTAATCTCAAAATGGTTTTCATGTGTTGTTTTAGTATAATCATTTTCTTCATTCTTCCATTCGATTTGGAATTTTTGTTGTCCATTCGCAGCCACATCTGGATCCCCCCATTCGAAGCGCACTGAGTGCGGACCTACATCAGTGAATCTAATGTGACCTGAGGGAGAGGGAATATTTGGAAAATAATTTAAGGATCAATGCTTTTGTTAAAGATGAAGTGTATCATTTCTCTGCCTCTGACACCAAACAGAACTGAAAATACAATATCAGGTTTTTTTGTTTTTAAATGGGTGTTCAGAACGCTACCCTTCATGGTCCTGCCACAAACACATGCAACTTGTTGAGCCAATGTTGCTTCTTTGGCCTTTTTTTGATGCACAAATCAAGGTTTAATAGAGCCACAGTGTTTACAGTTTTTATGAAAATCTTCCCACACATCACTTGTAGTTTACCCATAATCTGAGAAATGACATTATGAATACATGTAAATGATAAAATGAATTCACTTCTATACCTTCAGTTTCTTCTTCTTCTTCTTTTACTTTTTCTACTTCTTCGTCATCTTCTTCTTCTTCTACTTCTTCGTCGTCATCTTCTTCTTCTTCTTCTTCTTCTTCTACTTCTTCATCATCTTCTTCTTCATCTTCTTCTTCCTCTTTATCCATGTATGTTCCTGTATTCCTATTGTTACACAAAACAAACTTGTTCCAAAAATGTCCATTCAAAATATAAATATTTGAAATAAGCTTCTCTCCAGTGCTTGGTTCTACTTTACCTTTGAAAGCCAATGCTTTCATCCTGATCCTCCATCTCTTGCTTCAAAGCCTGGCAGTTTTCTTTGAGGTAATATTTCAATAATAATGTTGATTGTAAGATATATATTATCCATGAACATCATCTAATGATATATACTTGTATATACTGATATACATTTTTCAAGAATGTGGAAAATATTTAAATTTTTTATTTTTTTATTAATTGTTTATATATACAATGTACATACGTACTTAAGTAATTCTTATTTAATATGTTATAATATGGATACATTTGGATTATGAAATATTTAAAAAATAAAGGAGGAACATGGTTGAATTTAAAATAAATTTTCCTTAACTGTTAAAAAACATGGTCTACAATATCTCAAATTAAGAATATACTATAATACTCACAGGTTTAGATTCAGTGTATTATGAGAGCTGCATCTTCCTTGAGAGATTCAAAAGACAAAATGTTATCTAAGTCTCTGTCTAATAAATGACACACACATACACACACACACGCACACATATATATACAAAGCAACAAGGTGGGTTTCGGTTTTTATTACGTGAGCTCAGTTCCTGTCATAGGGATTTTTTTTGGGGGGGGGGGGGGGGTCACTGGTTAGACTGGTTTACACTTACTGAAAATGAAAAAAACAATATTTTTGAATGTTAGATATGAGGAAGATTTTGGTAATGTACTAGGAAAAGAGTGTAAGATGAAGAGACCTGCTGACAAGCTGATGCAAAGGAATGTTTGGCAGAGAGTACACACTGATAAAGTGAAAGGTCTGTCAAAGTGAAAAGGTCTATATTTGTTTAATTCGAGCTTATTGAGCTGCAGAATACCTGAAGGCAGCTTAAAGATGTGCTTCTGAATGCCAATAGACATTGTCATCATAAAGACAAATTGACTAAAGGTGTTTTTACAGATGCAGCATTAAGCACCCTTTTGTTGAATATATGCCATTTTTGCAGTGTAAAGTGACATAAGTGCTTGCACAAATAGGAACTTTATTGAAATATGATATTGGACGCACCTTTACATACAGTGCTGATTTGCCATCTTTTCAATAGGCTATTTGAAAACATCCTTTATACATGATATTCCTTTTCAAATAAGAAATAAAGTACAAAATGGACAAGTATTTTAATCACATGACTAATAGGAAAACGTAATAGAACAGAGAAAAGGAAGTACTTTTCTTGTAATTATGATAGCAGATTTGAATAGTTGATGAACTGTGCTGCCCTCACCTGGCAATTGGCATTACACAGAGAAAGTTCTGAAAGGATTAGTTCACCCCAAAATAACAATTCTGTCATTAATTACTCACCCTCATGTCGTTCCAAACCCATAAGACCTTAGTTCATCTTTCGAACACAAATGAAGATCTTTTTAATGAAATCCGAGCACTTTCTGTCCCTCCATTGCCAGCTACGCAACTGACACTTTCAAGACACAGAAAAGTAGCAAAAACATCATATTGTTGCATTGTTGTTGCATGAATGAGCGTTGGAGATTAATATTTTGTAAATAAAAACAAAGTGTATTATGACTTGCGTAGCTTCATAAAATTGAGGTTAAACCACTAAAGTCACATGGATTACTTTCTGTGGCTTGAAAATGGTAGTTTCGTAGTCTGTCAATGGAGGGAAAAGATCTTCATTTTTGATCCGGAGATGAACTAAAGTCTTACAGATTTGGAACGATATTAAGATGAGTAATCAATGACAGAAATTTCAATTTTGGGTAAACAAACCCTAATCTTTTACTATACCCATCTCTATCCCCGTATGTTTATTATTTTACTGAATACACTTCCTTTTAAAAAGATGCAGTGATTTATAAACTGTATAGTTTGTATGAACTCATTCATGGTTTATGTAATAATTTTTCTATTTGGAAAAGCAGGTACAATATAAAAATGCCCTTTTCTTATGTTTTCTGGCAAATGTGATTGCTGTCTTTCCCAGAAATGCTTCACTTTCTTTCAAACTTACTTATAGTACAACAAATATAGTATTACAAATGTGTCCTCTTGTGTAATGTGCTACAGTATGTGATCCCCTTCCCTTTAATAACCACAAACTGGTCAGACCAGTACAGAAAATGTTCTCCAGAAAGGGCCAGATACCAAAGATTGCAGCCAATGCTGAGAATTCACAAGTTCTGATTGAACTATGACAAAGCACGTGATTTACTGTAAACAGTATTGTGCCTGATGGAACAGGATTAATGTATTTCCCTCAGTGTGTCCAGTTGTTGTGACCACCTTCATGAGATCTCTGGACACCCAGATATATTCATATGCAGAGTATCTATGGTTTGATTATAATGCTTAACAAACTTTCATAGCCTGAATGAAAGCATAAAATGTTTCAATATGAAATTCATGTTATTTTTGACAGACCAATAACTTGTATTTACTTAATGTGCAACCCAAATAGAATGAAAGGACAAAGAAAAACAGTCAAATTTAGGGCAGCTGAAGGATTAATGTGTTTTCCATTACAAAAAACAACTGGACGGTTGCTAAGGCAATGTGGCAACACTTTACAAAAAGGTTTAATTTGTTAACATTAGTTAATTACTTTAGTTAAAACGAACTTAGAATTAGCAAGACTTCTACAGCATTTATTAATCTGTTAATTTCAACATTTACTAACAGTCTACATTACAAAAATCAAACGTATTTCTTAACATTAGTTAATGCACTGTGAACTAACATGAACAATGATCAGCTATTTTTTATTAACTTTTTTAACATGAACAAAGATGAACAAATACTGTAACAAATGTAGGCCTATTGCTCATTGTTAGTGTGAAGAGACAAGAAACATTTTACGTTTATGACATATTAGGCATACAAAGAAAAGTTGCATGTGTGCATATTTTAATGCAAATATAATTTTCATGTAGTTAAAAATGACTATTTCCCAACTTGAATTTCCTAGAAACAGTCAAATGTTCAAGACATGGTTATGACCTTGGTTCATGTGTTACATTAACTAATTTGAACAAATGAGACCTTATTGTGAAGTGCGGCAATGTATTAGAATAATGGTTATTGTCAGTATCAATGAAATTGAAGCTCCTGTAGCTGATTTAGGAAGGGATGGGGTGTGAGATAAGCTCTGGTGATTCTCAGACTCAGAGGCTTGACAACAGCGTCATCTGTTGGCTCGTAAGGTCTGCACAAGCCATAAAACCTGGAAATATAATGCGTTTTCGGATCATTTGTCACTGATCACGTGATTGTTCTGAAAACAAAATAGGAAATTGCGCTGTATCAGCTGATTCTCTGCTGTTTCCGGTTTACGCTTATGACCTTTGATGTCTATATGACCCCAAACATGTATAGAGCGATTGTACAAAAAAATATACATTTTAATAATACAAATTATATATATATATATATATATATATATTTTTTTTTTTTTCCGTTTACTCCTCATCTAAATGGTTATGCTGTGTTTTGGGGGAAATGAAGTATTTTTCTACCTATTTACTGCAAAATTCCTCAACTTCACCATTAGCATAGGCTACATATGAAATATAAAAATCTTTATGAAAAAAAACACATTAATGATGATCAAATGTAAAATATGAGTTGTTTCTGGATATTGATGCATAATTCTACCATCTGCTGGTAAGATGTTTTTTTGTAGATAATACTGTATAGTTTTAGCCAGAAAGTGTAGTTACCATATACTTCCAGCAGAGATCCATTATTTCTGGGTGTGACTTACTACTCTTATTACAGCGTTTGTTCTGAAAATATATATTTATATATTTTAAAATACATTAAATCACTATTTTGTCAAAGTTTTGTATTATTTTTGTTGTTGTTTGAGGTCTTTGAAGTGTCTTATTATTGCAATAATGCTATATAAATTTGCAGTAATGCCAAATAAATTTGCAATAAGGCCACATAAGTTGAAACTAAAAGAAAAGACTTGATTGCAATTACATATTATTTCAATAATCGAAATGTATAAAATGATTAACTTTAGAATAAGAAATTCATTTTTTAAAAGTAAATAAAAACAAAAAACAAACAGCTATAGGCGGATAGGAACTGGAGTAAAGAGTAAACACATCTGTGTGTCTGTGTGTGTTTGTGTGCGCACACGTGCATGTCTGTGAGTGTGTGTGTGTGTGTGTGTGTGTGTGTGTGTGTGTGTGTGTGTGTGTGTGTGTGTGTGTGTGTGTGTGTGTGTGTGTAATCATGTTCATTCCAAATAGTTGTTTTGGACATTTTTAGATTCATGCTGGAATTATTGATTTTATTTGCCAATTTCAATAAAAATGCTCTCTTTTGCAGTCACACCTGTATGTTTGTGTGTCTCTCTGTGTGTATGTGTTCTGTGCGTAGTCACGTTCTTTCCATATTGCATTTGTGCTCTCATATCATACCTTCATTTATGTGTGAAATATTTTAGATTAATGCAGAAATTATTGATTTTATTTCCCAATTTCTATAAAAATGCTCTCTATTGCAATCACACCTCTCTCTATCTGTGTGTGTATTTGTGTCTGTGTGGGCGCACATGTGTGTGTGTGTGACAATGTTCATTCCAATCCACATTGCATTAGTGATCTAGTACCAGGCCTTCATTTATGTGAGAAGTTTCAGATTTATGCTGGAATTAATTTTTTTATTTGTCAATTTCTATAAAAATGCTTCCTATTGGAGTCACATCATGTGTGTGCGCGTATGTGTGTGTGTGTGTGTGTGTGTGTGTGTGTGTGTGTGTGTGTGTGTGTGTGTGTGCAAGTGATCATGTTCGCTCCACATTGGATTTGTGCTCTAAGACCAGGACTTCATTGTGGTATGGGCATTTTCAGATTTATTCCGGATTTATTTAATTTTTTTTGTAATATATAAAAAACACTCCCCCCCCCCCCCCCCCCCCCCCCCCGATTTTCCCATTCATTTCAATGTAGGGTCATATTGACCCCCAATGATTATTTTTACATACCTTTAGAACAACCAAATCAAGTCCAGTTTTTTTGTGTGCGAAAAAGTGACTAAATTTTATGCAACTGAGATGAAGAGAACATGTTTTTTGTTTTTTACGGAAAAGTCGATTGGGGTCATATAGACCCCAAAGATAAATGAGGGTTAAAAACTAAGGCAAATATCAAGCAAATTGATTTCTGCAAACATAGACTATAGAACGTTTCACTACTTCACTACTAGAGTATTAGGCCTAGTAGGCTATATACATTTTTAAACAGAATTACTATAATTAAATAAGACCAAACAATGATTAAATACACAGATATGCATACATGTGAAATGTATTGTGAAATGCTTTTGTAATAGGCCTATTACTCTTCCAAAGTATGCAAATTATGCAAACAAAATTCCTTGTCAGTGACCTACATTCCTTGTCTGTAGCTATTGTTGATGAACCATTAATTACTGTTAATACTAGATAAAGAAAACCTGTGGAACCAGAGTCCACAACTAAACTGTCAAAGATTAATTGAAAACTGTTTAATTCAGACGTTT
Organism: Siphateles boraxobius; assembly: GCF_051911475.1. Classification (NCBI taxonomy): domain Eukaryota; kingdom Metazoa; phylum Chordata; class Actinopteri; order Cypriniformes; family Leuciscidae; genus Siphateles; species Siphateles boraxobius. Next base: position 5,816,826 of record NW_027508953.1, read on the forward strand.
TCCAACTTCAGCAAAGAACAGAGGACCTCTTATATAAGTTAGTTTTCATTCTTTTAAATTGAATTATTAGCTGAAAACAACACTGTTACTATTTGCTTTAACTGCTTGATTACTCAAGTTTTTCATGTGTGAACTGATGAGTTGTGAAATCTATAATTTACACTACTGTTCGAAAGTTTGTGGTGGTATAATTTTTTAATGTTTTTAGAATACATCAAGGATGCATTTATTTGATCAAGTAAAACAGTAATATTCTGAAATACAATTTAAACTAATTGTTTTTTATTTGAATATAAAAATGTAATTTATTCCTGTAAGGGAAAAGCTGAACTTTTTACTCCAGTCTTCAGTGTCACAAGATCCTTCATAAATATTACGCTGATTTGTTGCTCAAGAAAATTGTCTTATTATTATCAGTGTTAAAAACTGTTATACTAAATCTTGTTTGAGGAAAACTGACTTTTTTCAAGATACTTTTATAAATAGACGTTCAAAATATGTTGTAACATAACAAATTGCCGATGTTTTAATTTCTTAAAATCTTAAACACCCCCCCCCCCCCAAAAAAAGTGTGTTTCCAAAGGCTCACAAAGAACATACATTTTTTAAAATTTACTTTTTTTTTAAATCTACCACTTCAGCAGAAATATGCCAACCACACACAGTGTATTTAAACCACAAAGCCTCTCTCTAACAGTAACATTGTTTATTTAGCAGACATCTTGCTTTCACAATGTACACTTTCTTATTAAAGCAAAGACTCTTCACTCAGCTCATCACTGTTATATAACTGACACTGTTCTTTTAAAACCACTGCAGCGTGGAAATATTCTGCCATGATAATAATATTGATATTGATAAAGCAGTCAAGTCATGTTTTTGTTGTGGTGCTGTGTTTGCTCAAATACCAAGAAAACATAAAGACACGATCATAAAGTGTACATATATTACATGTAAAGTACTGTGTCTGCTTCATTTGAACACTTACAGACACTCCTTGTAAGGGGAGTCATTTCACATTAGAAATAATACCACACTTTACAAGAGTAGATGTTTGCACTAGATCCAGTCATAGGACAATAATAATCTAGCTATAACCTGCTGAGCAAGATAGCATTTTAAGGAACCTGATGGATTCATGTAGAACTTGTTTTTGCGTTCCATGGTACTCTTCAATTGTTTTCTGTAAACAAGCGCCAGAGGTAAACACATCTTGCTGCTTTTCAGCATTTTCGCTCATGAGCGCCAGATTTTTAAGATGCTCTGTTAAGTTAAGAAGTTAAACTTTCAAAATCCGTCTTGCATTTTACCTTGCATTCTGCCTCAATTATGCTGCCTTCTAATGTAGCACCTTTTTTTAGGCAGCATTGCTTGTTTCTCTACTTAGTGGAGAAGACAATGGCTGCATCTGAAATTGCATACACCCTAGTAGGTGAAAAACAGTATGTGAAGAAAAAATATGTCTGAATTTACAGTACTTATAAAAGAGCAGGCAAAAAGTACCCGGATGACCTACTACTCCGATGAGATTCTGAAGTGTGCATGTGATGGACACTTTACTATCCCATGAGGCCACGGGAAAGGATTTGTGAAGGGCATTGAAGGACACAACTGACACCGATAAGGTCACATGGTAATGATGACAGCATGTCCAATGTAGTATATTTCCGGATTACATCCACATCCATACCTAGTATATGTGGCAAAAAGTATGTATTCAAAATAATAGGCCTAGTGATTTTGGACGTATCCAATCTCCAATCTCATTGTGGCGGGACCTTAAGAGAGCAGTGCATAAGCCCACAAACCTCAAGGAACTGAAGCAATGTTTAAAAGAAGAGCAGGCCAAAATCCCTCCAGAACAATGTGAAGACTGATAAAGTCATAGAAATGATTACATCGTTAGTTATTGCTGCTAAAAGTATCTGTACAAGCAACTGAATACCATTGGGTTCTCTTTTGGCTTTATTTTGTTATAAATGACACAGTGTAATATGTAACGTGTTGTTATTCATCTGATGTTGTATTTACCTAAATTTAAGACCAGATTTTTTTTTTTATTATGTCGTGCTACGTAAAACCATAATTCAAAAGGGCGTCCTTTTACACTGTAAACTCGCAATTGCTATGAAGTTCGAATTGATATATATATATATATATATATATATATATATATATAAAATGTGAGATTTCTATTGCAATTTGCTAGATAAAAAGTCGCAATTGCCATTTCTTTTTTATTTATTCTGTGGCGGAAACAAGCTTTCATATTTGTGTGAAGAACAAGACCGTATGTAAAATAAATGTGCCTTTATTAGTCTGTTCGTATGACTTGCTGACCTCACATTAGGCCTAATGCACATGATTTAAACATTTCAAAAGTAGCATACAATTCACATATTTGTTTACGACTGTTTACTCATTTATTTCTAGAAAAAAAGGTCTTCCTTTGATACATGTGTAGTTGTGTGACTCGTCCTGTAGGAAGCGCTGTAGAGTGACTGTATCAGGGCTGGTCCTCTGGTGAACTTACTCAAACTGCCTTATACAGGAAAGAACACAAAATACAACACATGAGTAGAGCGGACAGTCTGACAGTCTTCGGCAAGGTAAGGCGCCTTTTTTTCATATTTACGTGTTTTGTTGAACGGTATAGTAAACTATTACATATGGAGATTTTAAAGATTTTTTAAAAGAAAACTTTATATTACTTTCTCAATCAATTGGGAAAGTCCGATGACTATTACTTTTCAGTCGGGAGAGTAGCGGGTTCGGTTGTAATAGTTTATTTAAACGCTGTGACTTACTAGAGCTATCGAATTATTTCTGGGGAAAAGTTTTTTTATAATGCTCAACCTTACATTTTTAGAATGTCAATATAAGTGTCAATCCGATAAGTGTTATCAGTATGACAGCAAGTTCCCCATTTAATTATATTCATAACGTGTGTTTACTGTTGTGTTTAGTGTATATTTTAGGCTATACTCAGTGATTATATGTGTGTGATTTTGAGTGCACCAACTAGCCTACTAAGCACGTAAAACTTTTTGACCGACCTTCTGTTCTGATATGGTTTGGTGATACTGTATCATATCAGATGCCGTCTAACTCCCACATGCTGACTCATAGTTTGATCTCTCTTTATGCCCATCTCTATGTAAACCATTTCAAACACACTTGACTATGTTTGACAGTGCAATACTTTATGATATATTTGATTTTGGACTGTGTAGCCTATAAAAGATAAGAGTCTAAGATGAGTGATTTCAACTTAAAAATTTGACCCATTCTGACTAGTATTATTATTATTATTATTTGTTGTATTATCTAAGTTTATGTGCTTTGCTGACTCACTGAGTCCTGTTCTGTGAGATAATGTCTTGGTACAAATGATTCACAGTGGCTCTTGGGGGCAAGATGAAGTCATTTCCCCTCGATCAAAAGCATAAATGAGATTGTAGGATAATCTCATATGGATTCTTGTATTTGAACATCTTTCTATGCCTTCGATGATGCATGGCATGTAGCCTTTCAGAATAAGATGCATGTGTGTGTGAAATATAGCAGTCATCTTTATGTCAATACAAATTCACATGCAAGGAGAATAGGCTATGTCTCTATTTATATATTAATATGTCACATATGTGGAGATTTGGCAGGTCTCTGTCAAAGGCAATTGGCCAAAACATTTGCCAATCTTACAATGAACAAATCTGTTTTGGACAAATGCATTTGCTTGCATTTGTAAGTCGCTTTGGACAAAAGCGTCTGCTAAATGAATAAATGTGTGGTTTGAGGTACTATTCAGTGAAGTACTTTGTGGTATTTCATAAAATGATTCCGAATATATAGTTCACTAAAAAATAGCTCACCTTCATGATTTTCAAATCTTTGTGATCGATTCTTCTTGAAAACATTGGAGTATTATAGTACAAAAAAAAAGAGATTTTTTTTTTTGAGAGTATAACCATGGCGATTTTGATTTGCATTTTTGTAGCAGCATTCTGATACTCTAAACCGTTGATACTTTGGAAATATGTAAATAAAAAGGAATTTGCAACACAAGACCATAGGGCATACTTGTCAGCCCAGGCATTGACAGAAAGCTGCAAGGAAATTTAACAAAATCATTTGCGTTTCCACTTAAATTATCAGCTTTTGTTGTTTTTGGATCAGTGAGGTTTGAGACTTATATATATTTAGCGTTTTTTAAAATAAATTAAAAAAATCCCTTACATACATTGTCACATTTGGTGTACATGCTTTCATATCTTTTATTTTGTATACTATTATCAGTCATGTTCCTGGTTTGTCATGTGATTTCCCTGACCCCATCAAGTGGCTTGTTTTCATTGGTTCTTTGCTCCTTGTGTCACTTTTTGATTGGTTCATTGTTTCATTAGGTTCAGGTGTTTCTTGTTGCTCATTAGTCTTTGTATATAAATAGCCCTTATGTTTCGTTGTTCCTTTGTTCCATGTTACTGCTGTTAGTGAGTTTAAGGGGCTGTTTGCACGACACCGTTTTCAACTAAAAACGTAAAACTTATTATGCTTTTTGGAAGTTCATTTACACAAAACTGCGTTTTGGATGCCTGGCGGAAAGCTGCAAGGAAATTTAACAAAATCATTTGCGTTTCCACTTAAATTATCAGCTTTTGTTGTTTTTGGATCAGTGTGAACAGTTCTGTCATTACCAGCAATAAAGTTGTGCAATAGCAATACATCAGCATTCCAATTTAACAAACACTGAACAAGTTTTGCATATAAGATGGCATAACAAAATTGCATGTAAAGAGGTTTCATATCAGTATGAGAGGACGGCATAATGCAGAAGCACAAATTGTAATCGGACTGACTGTATTTCCACTTGTTTGGAGAAGGCTGCTATTGCGTGTCCACTGAGATCAGCAGATATTCCTGGTTTTTACTGTATGGATGAATGTGCACTCAGCACCTTCTGCCAACTTCTGTTCTGCACCTGAAGGGTGTATAGATATGTGCGTGCGTCTGTACATGTTTACGAAGTGAAATCAAATGATTATACCAACCACTTCTGAATGATTTATGTAGGGCTGCCCCTAATACACGACTTAACGTTAGTCAACTAGAAGAGGCTTAGTCAACCAAATTTTAATTAGTCGTTTAGTTGTAGAAAAAAAAAACTCCAAAGGAAGGGGCGAAGTCACGCAGTCTGTGACGGACTGATCATTAACACCAAATGTTTTCAACTAAAAACGTGAAATTTGTTATGCTTTTTGGCCATTCATTTACATGACAACGGCGTTTTGGGTGCCTGAAAACAATACAGGCATTAATACAGCATTTTTGTCGTTTTCGCGGATTTGTGTGAATTAGGATCACTTTGACAATGTCGTCTGTTTGCGAAAAATGCAAAGGAAAATGTAGTATATTTCAGTTTTTAGTACATTTTCGTGTAAACATACCCTTAAATTAATTTAGAATCCCAGATTTTTAGTGTGCTCCCAGACGCTTTTTAGTTTTTTTTTGTCAATCTGTTTCTGGTCTGTTAACTGTTAATTCTGTCAAGCAGATGTGCCAGACATGCTTGTACAAAAATGAACAGCAATTGCATGTACGCTTCTAGCAAATTCCTCATGATCAGAACTTGAAACAACACCAAAGACCGAATTGTCTTCTGCATGCAAAGATCGAAGTGAAAAGTCTAAAAAAATGAGAGGCATCTCGTCTTAGATCTTTTGAGTTCTTTGCAGTGGTCATAATTATATTTCCGACAGGCTCCCATTATACTCTCCATTCATTCTTGACCTTGTGTTCAGAACAGTTGTGTATACCGTAGTTCTTTTATCACTTAAAGCATCCATGCATTTACAGTAAACAAGTTCCGGGCAGGTATAACCTAGCCTGGCCATAACATGTACATGTTATTGGGTTTTCCAAAGCAAACTGCTTGTGCTTTCTCCCACATATTTGTTCTCCATGTCATGGCTTAGTCAATGGGACACCTCCGGCCTGATTTAATGCTGCGAAGTCTATCGTACAGGCTGTGGAATGAAACCTGGAGGTTAGATTCAGTACAAAGAGTCTGTTTGAAAGTTCATTCTGTTTTCTTCACTGTTCGGAATGGGTTATTTTGTGATTTAAATGAGCTGTCAGTGAATGTAGACTATAGGGTAGAAGCTGGGCAATTCCACATTGCAGTAATTTCTGGTCAAATACCTGAAACTGCTTATGCTATTAGGAGCCTGCCTGTTGTGTCTCAATGTATAGACCATTCATAAAAGGACGTACATCTAATGGCGCCAAGAAAAAACCATTAGGCTACAAACAATTAAGGTAATTATGGTGGCAAATGCAAAGTGCTGCATGACCGATGGACGAGTTAATGTGAAGGGTGTGAGAGCTCACAAGAGAACATTAAGTCTTGATTGCAAAGTTCACAGGGTGCGGCAGCGCTCCTTTAAAACTTTTTTTCCCCCAGAATGCACTTTTTTTATGTCGATTGTCAGGCTGCATGTTTTTCTGTCACATTAGAGTGTTCTATTTCTAAATTGCTGTGCTTGGTGTGTCAGTTTGCAGATTCCCCCCCGAGGCTGTTGTTCTTTCATCTTGCGCACGTCCCCTTCGTTCTGCATGCAAGGATAAAACATTACAGGGCTGATGGTTTTCAGCTCAATATGCACTTCATATGCACACGTGTGCTGCAACGTGTGTGTGTGTGTACACATAAATATAGAAGACAGGTGATGACAGGCTGGTTTACATGACAGAAATGAAAGTCCTAGAAAATCAAGGCAGGTGACTCAAAAATAAAATTGATTCAATGATTCAATGAAAAAATGATTCATGATAAGAACGGTACACTGCAAAACTTACATAAGTGGTCAAAGTGTTGTGTAGGCTAATAAATTGCATGGGAGTAAAATCAAAGTTAAAAAAAAATCACTTATTTTTAATAAATGTAAAAATAAACCATAAACATTTTGTTTATCAGACCCCCCCCCCCCCCCTTGTAAAACTTACTTGTCCCTTGTAACTTACTTGTAAGGTTTAAATGTCCAATCTTTCATTTTACAACCCCAAGTCTTCAACAAAGGTTGTTGTTTTCTACACAAACATTTTTTTTATGTATGTATTGTGTAAGACGTGTACCAGGCTTTTTGACACATTTATGTAATTTTAAATAATTATTTTTACAATAAAATGGTAAAAAAAAAGTGTATATTATCAAAATTGGTAATTCTTTTGAAAGAAGTCTATATGCTCACCAAGACTGCATGTATTTGATCAAAAATCCAGTAAAAACAGCGTGTTCCGCTTTACATTCTAAAATAACTTGTTCTATTTGATTTTTTTTAAATGTAATTTATTCCTGTGATGCAACGCTGAATTTTCAGTGTTTTAAGTGTCACATGATCCTTCAGAAATCATTCTACTAACCTTCAAAAATCATTCCAATATTCTGATTTGGTGCTCAAGAAACATTTCTTATTATAAATGTTGAAAGCAGTTGTGCTGCTTAATATTTTTTTTGAATTTGTGATATAACCCCCCCCCCCCCCCCCCCCCTTTTTTATCAATTTAATGCATCCGGCTGAGTAAAAGTATTAATTTATTTATGTATAAAAAAACTTACTGTCCCTAAACTTTTGAAAAATAGTGTATAAGTATAACATCACTACATAAAATGTTCCAATACATTACGTTTCTTTTAATGAAATGCTGTTATCTAGTTCTATCAGATATGGCTTTGATTAACCTGTGACCAGCAGATAATTTACTTTGTCCTGTGGTGTGTTTAACATTTGTGGTATTTCACACACAGCGGTGACTCACTAGCATAATCACGGCACATAGATGCTAATCCACAAACTGTGTTCTTATCTTATTACCATGAAACGCAGAGGCAGCTCATACTAACCTGGTAAAGACACCTACACCTCTTATAATTGACTTCCATACAAGGCTGTTTACACAGATGCTCTCCTCCGTGCCTCCACCCTTCACTGGTATCTGGTGTAACCGGCAGTGGAGTGAATCAGCAGTCTGTGCGAGTGATCTCACTCCTCAATATCTCTTTCTGCTGTCTGTGGTCCGATCCCAGAGGATCAAAACCTTTTCTTCTCCTGCATGGACATGTTGACGTCTCAGTTAGGTGTAATCACTTCCTCTGAAACGGATGTTACTCGGTTGTCTGCAGGAACAAGTTGATTTATTGTAAACCACAGGTTGAATACGTTAATATAACTTTTGTTTGCGATTGTAGATGCTTTGTCTTGATTTATAAATGGGTTTTGTCATTTTGAAAGGGAAACAAGTTTGTCATGTCACCTTTATTTATTTAGTGCTTTATTACAATACAGATCGTGTCAAGGCAGATTCACAGTGATAAACAAGAAAATAACGATCAGTGATGCAAACTTCATCTAATAATCAATTTAGAATCAGCTATGTTGTGTTCTCATCTGATAGTGTCAGTGCAGTCAAATCAATAATATTAATGAATATTACGTGTCTTATAAACCTCAACTAACCAAGCAAACCCAACTAAGCAATTGTACTGAGAATTGCAGAAATGATGACCGTTTTCAAACATGACTGTTTGGTTGAGGCATTGCCGCTGTGTCGGGCTGGTTTGGATGGTCCGATAAATTCATCAACATTTTAATAGCAGCACAGAGTCATTGTGTTTACACTTTTTCAGGGAAATCCACCTACTTATAGCGTAATTATACTTGTCTCCACATATTAAGCTAGGATATCAGAAAGCGATTTATCACAGAAAACATTACATCATCTTTAAATCTCTAGATTAACTCCTGAATTATGTAATGTAATGATGGTTTTTTGTCTTCCCAATTCTATTTTTTTGAGCTTTCACTTTCATTCACATAGCATTAAAGAAGGATTTTGATTTGTCATAGAAATAAAGGTATACATATGTTCCCATTATGCTCATTAAATGTTCACTATACTATTTTCTGTGGAAATTACATAATTATAATTGGGCTTTTATTGTGTCTAATTGCCAGTTTGTTGCAGTGTCTATTGGAAATTTGTCTCCCTCCTAGTCTCGTTTTCTCTAATTGTACATCCTGCACACCTTATGTAATGCTTGTCTCTTTTTTGTTTCCACTTAGACAACCATGTTATGTAATTGTGTGTTGCTTTAACTATAGGGCACTTTATATCCCTATTAAAAAGAGATTAAAGGGATAGTTCACCCTCTAGTTGTTCCAAACCTGCATGAATTTATTTCTTCTGCTCAACACAAAAGAAGATATTGTGTTCGGCAGAAGAAAGAAATGATGACAAAATTTAAATTTTTGGGTGAACTATTCCTTTTACTATTATAGATTTTATTGTTTTACCCTTGTCTTCAGCCACAGACCTTCAAACTTAAGCTATGTAAATCCACCATAAAATATTACATTTTTGAAACTAAGATTGAGATAATCTTAAAACATTTCAATAGTCCATAGTACTTATATATTTTTTAAGAAATTGATTATTTTATTCATCAAGGTTTCATTAAATTGATGAATAAATGCTGTTCTTTTGAACTTTCATCAAAAAAAAAAAAGAAGAAAATTCCTGAAGAAAATATATCACTTTCCACTAGAATATTCCACAAGTAATGATGCTAAAAAATCAGTTTTGCATTTTAGGAATAAATTACATTTTAAAATGGTTATTTCAAATTGTAATACTTCACAATATTACTGTTTATGTACTGTATTTTTAATCAAATAAATGCAGTTTTGGTGAACATGAGAGAGTTCTTTCAAAAACATAAAAAAATCTTACAAACCCCCAATTTTTTAACAGCACTAAATATATGTTGTATGTGTAGCACTGGTTGTATAAAGATAACAATGACAAATCAAGGTAAATATCATCAGTAAACAAAACACTTTTATTGTGCTTTTCCAATAAATTAGTAATTTTTTTTTAATTATGTAAAATGTATAATATTATAATACATAATTGTTTGACTTTAGGATACATTACATACTAAATATGATATTATCCTTAGCAAGACAAATGTCACAGCTGTTTTATTCCAAAAAATTCCATCGTCATTTCCATCAAAGAATGCATAATGTGAGTACAAAATTTACATTTGATGGTTCAGAAGCAACAAATAAAGGTCCGCAGGGTCAAAAGTGCACATACACAAAGAAACACCCAATTATACACATACTCAAAAACATCCTTGAAAACCCTGCCTTTTAGAAAGCAAGTCTGCACAAAGTGACAACTTAAAAACTAATGTGCTGATGTCTTTATTTGTTGTTCCAGCTATTGTAATTGAAGTGTCAGATAATTCACACCGGACACAATACGGAGCAGAGGATCAGCTGTTGGCAAGCAGCAGAAACGTGTCAAGATGTTGACCGATGAGGTTTCACAGGTGCAAGAGGTCAGTGTTGTCACCGCCCACTCATTAACCATGAAAAATGTGTGTGTTCATAATCTCTATGCGTTTGTCTTCAGGTGAGATACTGCCTGAAGACTCTGAGGGAGCAAATGGCAGCCAGACAAAACAATAACACCAATAAGGTACAATATTGAAATTTTACCTGTTCTGAAGGATCTCATAAAATCAGTATATATATATATATATATATATACATATATATATACACAATATTAGATATTTCGAGTAGGTAGTACTAGCCATTATTTCCTCAGTTGCTACACTGTGTATTACAGGTGTTTTTTTCCCATCGGCTTTGAAATGCTTTGCAGATTTCTTCGAATTACTTCGCTAAATGGTCTCATTTGTAAAATAATATGTTTTGTGCCCTAGATTCCATCTAATGGCTTTAAAGTTGACCTGCTTGTTAGCAAAGCCAATGGCTCCAATGGGTTTTTGAACGGATCTCACTCTAAAAGTCAGGTAAACTATTTGTCATATACAAAGATTATTCATTTGCACCATTATAAATACACCCCTATACAGCAAGAATGTATAGGCTACTTACAAAAGCAAACAAACAGAGTCTCTCCCATAGAAAGAGAAAGAAAACATTCAATCCACTCAGTGTATTACATTTCTGTTGTTTTGGACTGAATTGAAAGCTGTATTGAATGGGTAAAAAAAAAAAAGTCCCTTTCCTCCATTTAAGGGTATTTATCCTTCAGTCTCGAGTACCTAAAGACTTTTGAACTATATTGAATAAGCTCCCTGTTTGAAAAGGGATGGAAAATGGGATTCCTGTTCTCCTTTACGGACTCCCAAATAATAAAGTTAATGGACACAAAGTAACAGATACAGTTCAGCCCTTTTAATGAGGATATGTGATGATAATGATGACGTACATGGATAAATGATTTGGCCAAAAAACAAAAACATTACCAAATCTTGGTCCATAATTGTTTTCATGTTAATGTGCTGTGAAGTGAGATTTGGGAACGCGCGTACACACTAACTTTTTGCTTCTGCCTGTGAAAAGTCGCACCCTTGACATGATGCCTTTGGGAGCAGCAATTACCAAACTTGTGGCTGCTCCGTAAACAACCTGTCATTCTGCCTTTAATAAACGCCTACAGCGCCTCCATGCAGACTTTAGTTTTTCCTTATTCTATTTAATAATAATATTTATGATAATAATAATATTATCATAAAATATATAATTATAAAACTAATTAATACTTAATATATACTTTTAATTATTTCTCTACCTTGTAGAAAATTAATAATAAGTATAAAGAACATTCTAAAAGAACATAAAATGCAAGTTATAATATCCTCACACTATGTGAACAGAGGATATTTTTACTTATTTTATTTAAAGAGGACCTATTATGCTTTTTTTTTTAAAATTCCATCTTTCTTTAGTGTGTTATGTTGCTGATTTAGCATGAAAAAGGTCTGCAAGGTAACAAAGCACAAAGTATACATCAGTAAGCACGGTATCTAAACAGTCTTGAGTTTTCTTCCGGGAACGTACACTTCATAATATTCAATATATTTCCAACCCCATTTCACAGCAAAGTTGGCACACTTTGTAAAATGAAGTAAAATCAAGAATCTGTTATTCGTTAATTCTCTTTAACCTTTATTTAAACAACAAAAGTACAAAGAAAAAATGTCCAATGTTTTCACTGAACAACTTCATAACACATTCCATATTTACACCTCTGTCACATCACCTTTCCTTTTAATTGCACTTTTAATCATTTGGGAATTGAGGATACTGTAAGAAAAAATGATGTGGATATCGAAGATCTCAAAAATGAAGTTTATTATAGCATAGCAGTGGCAAGGTACACAAAGCACCCTGGGTTCATCGGTGTCAGACTGAACCCAGAACATCCACATCTTAAACCTTTTATCCTGTTACAGTTTACCACTCTTAATGTAAATGAAGTTGCTCTTATTGTAACAGCTGTGTTATGTATGTTAATGAATTTGAGACACCCCATTGTCTGAGAAGGTTCTCGGTGTCCCAGACCCATTCCCATTCTACAATTGACTACCATTTGCTCAGGATTACTGCATTTTTTGTTTTCAAGTGGAATTTTTGCCCAATCTCGCCTGATACAAGACGGCTGCTCAACAGTCTGTGGTCATCGTTGTCTGATTCTCCTTTTTATGATGGGTCATAAATTATCAAAAAGAAACAGATATGGACTTCCCATGCAATACAATTATACTTGTGCAAAATTCTATGACGTTTTGTAGTATAAATAGTGAGTGCGAGTAGTGTGTTCACACTGAAAATGCCAAATAGAAAAAGTGCACTTTAAATACTCGGATGATGTACTTAATTAACCGAAAAAACCAAGCGTGGAATGTTGGACACTTCATACACTAAACTGTGGCAGATTTAATTACGTAGCGGAAGAGGAGGGGCATCAGACATATTGAATGACAAAATAACCTTATAAAATTCATACAGTAGTTGAGTAGATAGTGTTTAGTGCGCCATTTGGGATGCAACTGACAGACTGGGAAGAGAGGTTCTGCAATAATATAAAATATGTGAAACTTTTTCTTTTTTTCTTAATTCAAGCATGAAAACCTATTCTAGTAGACCCCAAAAAACAAAAAGGGCATATTTTGCACTATTTATTCTGTTTATCTTTAATAACAGATTAAGCATATAAATAATATACTAAAAGAATATACCAATTATGAAACTAAGTGCAGCTTCAAATTATGAATTATCAAATTATGATTATCAAATTATCACCGTATTTGTATATTATGGAACTTAATTTTTTTTAAGGTACACAAAAATAGATATTACCATATACATAACATATTACGGTCATACTTTTTTTTTAAAAGTTTGACAATACAAAATAAATATATTAAATATATGAGCAATTTTAACATGATTTTTTTTAATGTTTGCACAGAGTCAGGAGGATAATGATAACTGTATAGCCTTAAAAGAAGTCACCAAACATATGTACACTCGTCTGCAAGAGATGGAGAAGAGACACCAGGAGGAGAAAGAGAGACTACAGGTCAGAAATATAATTTAAAAAATGCCAGGAAAATTAATATAACTGTGATATAATGTGGTTGGCCTTTCCTAAACCAAGCACCTTATTTTTTGAAACCTACATTAGGCAGAAAACATTGAATATCAGCGGCGGTTTCTAGAGGATTATAACTCTCACATGCAGAAAGCAGAAACCAAGGCAGAGGAACAGAGCAAAAAGGTGGAAGAGATGCAGAAGCGTATGGGTGGTTTGGAGCTGGAAAATGTCACACTACGAGAAAAATTGGCTGCTAGTGAGGCTGAACTCGAGAAACTGCGAGGACTGAAGAAAATGGATAGTGAGGACAGGTGAGCCCAAATGGCTGCTGTTCTTCTATACATAATGCATTGTTCTCATGTTTAACTGTTTCCTTGGCAACATTAAATATTTTCCTCCTGCAATTTAGTAAGCAATAAATTGGCCTAATTAGAACTTCATTAGTCGCATTGTGCTGCCATAGAAACCATCCTTCAATGTCACGCCTCTCACATGGAATTCGACCTGCTATGACTCATTTTTGTGCGTTGAAAGTAGACTCACCCTCTGTGTTGCTTATGCGGTTATTTCTTTGTTACACAAAAGTTACTAAAAGTGTCATTGTGAGTGTGTATAAAACATTCAGGTTTTCTGCACTGCAGGTCTGAACAGCTGAGAAAGGAGCTGGCAACTCTGAAGGATAAAAACCATAACTTCGAGGACATGCTCAAAAGCCAACAAAGGAAAATCAGAAACATGATCGAACAGGTAATAATTCCTGTGCATAGGATATTTGGAGAAACACCCATTCACAGACAGAGACAAATCATTAAATGGCATTTGCAAACCTTTTTATTTATGTAATCTGATGTATTTCGAAGTGAAACAGGATATTCAATGAAAGAACATTTTGGGGGAGGACTGGATTTTTATATCAGGGTTTTTGCGGGTCTTAAAATGTCTTAATTCACCCTTACACCAATTAAGGCCTTAAAAAAGTTCTTAAATCAGAGCAGAAAGTCTTAAATTTATAAAGTTAAGGCATGAAATGTTGCTTGCACTGCAAAAAAAAATCTTTGTCCTTTTTTCCAATACAAATATCCAAACATCTTTGATACATTTACTTGAGATACTTAATTTTGTTAATTTTTAAGATTATATATTTACATTTGTGAGTTTATGATTAAAACAAGAACATATATCTGTCTATGTTATGAACAATTTCCTTTTGAATGAAGTCAATTTGGCAGATTTTTTGTACTTGAGATTCAAATGTAAATATAGTCTTGAAAAGGGTTTATGATTAAAACAAGTACAAAAATTTGCCAATGGGCTCAGAAAAATCCACTTAATTCAAAGGGAATTTCTCATAACTCTTGCAAATACTTGTTTTAATCATAAACGCACTTAATTTAGTTAAATTTCTCAGGACTATATTTACATTTGCATCTCAAGTTAATGTATCTTGATTTAAGAATCTTTAGACAACTGCACTAGAAAACTACACATCTGAGAAAGAACCACTTTTTTGCATTATGATCAAGATTCAAGGTGCTTTTTATTTGTAAAATGAATTAAAAAGTATTGGATATGTTCAAAGTTGTATTTTCAAACTCTAAAGTGTTGTTTCTCCCTATAGACATTTATATTTAGAGAACATGTTGTGTTTTCCCTCCAATTTTTTCCTTAAATTTTCTTTAATTTGTCTTAATGTCTTAAATTTACCTTCATAAAACCTGCAGAAACCGTGTGTGTGTCTTTATGAATTTAAGACTTTCTGCTTTGATCTAAGAACTTTTTATGCCCTTAATTTGTGAAAGGGTGAATTAAGACTTTTTAAGATTTTTTTATTTATTTTTACAGTTAGCCTAATAGCTGGTTTGATTTGCATTGAGAGATGATCTTATGGAAGGTACCCCATGCCAGTCTCTAGGTTTGGTGAAGGGAATGTGATGATGTGGGAAATTTTAATTCCAAAGGCCAAGGGAACTTTATCAGGATGCATAGTATCCTGGATCCATGTAATAACTGGCCTTTAAAAATAAAAATCTGCCTGCCTCTATGGGAATTTATCATAGGGGTGTCCTGACTTTTGCCCCCTGTATTTTCAGGAAGAAAATTTATTTATTTAAGATACATTTATCATTCACAAAGAAAATTTGTGTCCTTAATTTTAAAAAAAATGAGGAAAAATCCAATCTTTAAGGCATTAAGATCAATTTCCAAAAGATGATGATTGTTTTATTCCTCTTTTATTATTTTTGTGGGTGTATTCACTTATGCTAAGCTGCTAAGCACTATATATATATATATATATATATATATATATATATATATATATTATATAAGTAAAAATAGTAGTCATGTTGACTTTTAAAGAAATATGCTAATAAAAATCAAAAAAGGAAGAAGAGGGGACAAGCTGAAAAAAAAATAGGAAGATCCTTTTGTGGTGATAAAAAAAGGGTGGGTTTTATAGTTTGGTCAGAGATCAGAAGTGAAACTCAACCTCAGTCATAAATAAAAGATGCCGTCATTTCCCTGCTGATTGCTGACTAGCCTCGCTGCACTTTTGATCTCATGTTACGCATAATAGCTTCGCCCGTGAACAATGAAATAAAAGCAAGAAAAGCATTATGCTTCATAAATCCAGCTCCACTTAATGTCTATAGATTATGCAAGTTTATTTCAATAATGACTCCTGATTAACTTATTACATCCTTGAATCCATTTAAAATCAGTTTGAGCATTATTAGTGCTCGCATTAATTCATTTATATGTCTGTACTGTACATGTTAACAGGTGCAAAATTCACGAACCGTATTGGAGCAAAGAGACCGACTGATCGCCGACCTTAAAGAGAGGGTGTCTTTCCTTGAAGCCGAGGTCAGTGTCTGTGTTCTTTCAGAGAACCTCTTTATTTTTTCCCTGCCTTTCATTGTGTGACTGTAACATCAAATGTGACCTACAGAATAGAGAGATGCATGACCGGATGGAGTTTCATATGGGCAGTCAAGTGCCTAAACCATATAACTCCGACATGGGGTCCAAGGTTGTCTACAGGTATTTCTTTCTTATATACTTTTTTTTCTTTTCTTTGTGTACATTATATGTATATATGTGTGTATATATATGTATGCGTGCGTAAAGTAGATTGAAATCGAAGTTTGAATCGAAGTAATGCAATTGGAAATGGGAGGGAAATCTCATTATGAAATAAATGTTTTCTATGATACACATTGGCCACAAATAACGGCACCCTTTTATTCAATACTTTTTGCAACCTCATTTGACAAGATAACCGCTCTGAGTTTTCTTCTCTAATGCCTGATGAGTTTGGAGAACACCTGACATCATTCATCCATACAGAATCTCTCCAGATCCTTCAAATTCCCCGTTTCATGTTGGTGCTTCTCCTCTTCAGTTTTCTATGTTCAGGTCAGGGGACTGGGACGGTCATGGCAGAACCTTACTTTCATGCACCCATTTTTGAGTGGATTTGATGTTTGTTTTGAATCATTTTCCTGATAGAAGACTCCACCAAGGCCCAATTATACGATTTTTAGCAGATGCTGTCAAGAGGATTTTTCTCGAAACCCTTCCAAACAACTTGTGGTGCTGTTTGATATTTTTTTAGGCTTTTTGACCCCAAGACTCAACTCATTTCTGCAATTCTCCAGCTCTGATCCTTGGAAAGTCTTTGGCCACAACTACTATCCTTCTCGCCATGCATTAAGACAATATAGACACACGTCCTCTTCCAGGCAGATTCGTATCATTTCCTGATGATTGGAACTTCTCAATTATCGCCCCTGAAACAGGAAGTCATGTCTGGGTAATTTCATCTTTATAGTCACTCTGGTGTGGTAAAAACTGTAAATGAATATATCTTAAATATATTTTACTCATAAGAATTTCTAGGGGTACCAATAATTGTGGCCAATGTGTAATAGAAAAAAAAAAAAAATTAAAAATGTGACCCCCCCCCCCACACACACACACACATTTCTTAGTTTTACTTCAATGAAAGGTTAGTAGTTGTTTTTTAAGATTAAAAGGATCAACAATGTTTTCACAGCCTTCTTTTATCATATTTACCAAGGATGCCAATTATTCTGACTACGACTGTATATATTCAAAAAAGTATTTACCATTTTGTATTATAGCAAACCTCTGACGCCAACAAGCCCAGGAAACAGGTCACTGCCATTCATCAAAGTGGTCGAGATCAAGTCTTAAACAACATGAGGGAAAGATGAAGATTACTGATGGAAGAGAGGGAGACTGAGTGAGAGACGCATTGTGGAAATAGCAACAAGCATTCCTTCTCTCCCAACATTTATGCAACATTCGTCAGTTTAGCACATGTCTAGCACATATTTTGTAAATAAGTAATACAATACTTTGTATATAGGACCGTTCTCTCTCGCTTTAATTGTAATGTCACATGTATTTTGGATTTGTAGATCATATACTACATTTTCATGCCTCAAGCTACTTTATTAATTGTAGCAGATCTTATAAATGGTGAAAATTATTTCCTAATGTTCTGCCACTGTGTCTGTTTCATCATGTTACAATCTGATAATGCAGCCATATTGTTACTGATAGCCCATTTGAGTAATCTGATGAAGACTAAATGTATCCCATAATAAAACGCAATCAATATTTCTGTGCTACTTATGTTATGTAACTGTGTATGTACATACTATACACTGCAATACAGTTCTGAATTTAACTACCTTGCATAGTCTTTTCCCAATAACATTTTTTTTGTTACTGTATACAGTGCTAGACTCTCTTCCATCCATCTCTCATTAAATGTGAAAAATTGTTACTGTTGATGGAATTGTTGTACTATGCACATTTCTCTGGTATTGTATTTAGCTGGTAAATGTATTTATCTCAAGGGCTAATAAATAAAACGTATTTAAGACTGCTTGCAATATGTGTAAGACTATGTGTGTTACTTTTATGAAAGTGTAGAGACTCCATTGTGTTTAGTAGGCTACTTGAAGAAATTGTGTATTGTAAATGGAAATTCATTTTTAAAACATAGTGACATTCATTCATACACTGGTAGCAATTACTAATTGTATTAATATTTTTGTTTGCTGAAATTACTGAAGCAGAAGGGCTTTTCTGGAGCTCGTAAACATTGAGCGCGGACCACTAGCGACATCTACTGGTGGGACTGTGAACTTCATTCTTTCAAATACGAAAAGAAGCTAAAAACAAACAGAGCCCTGTAAAGCCACTATAAATACAAAGTTTTCTGATGAAATCTCTGTAGTTTTATTTGAGGGGGTCAATAATGCAATGCAATACAATGATTATTGAGAGATGTACAACTAAACATTTTAGATGTACAACAAAAACTTTCATGTATACACAGATTTTGCATTGGGTAAATAGTTTTAGGGCACATTCTAAGTAGGCTACCGTTTGATATCCCATTTTAAAACGCATTAGTAAGTAAACCATGTTATCTAAATGTAACCTAGTGTTACAAGTAGCTAGTTTTAAACATTATGACCTGGTTTCACAGACAGGGCTTAGATTAAGCCTTAGTTAAATTAAGACATTTAAGTAGCTTTTATAACATTGGCACTGACATATAAACTGCTTCAGGTAAAAACAGTTGGGACTATGCTTAAGCCTTGTTTGTAAGGAAATGTTTGTAAGGAAATGGTGACAAACTAGTTAACCTACTGACCTATAGTTAAATTTGCAACCCTGTATCATTTTAAATTTAAACAATTGTCTATTTAATGTATTTAATGTTTATTAAATAAGTAAGGTTCAATGTCTATTGCAGGCTATAACTTATTCATGGAATTTATATGCCATAGGCCTACATGTATTTGTGATATATAGTCAAAGACACATAATAATATAACCAACATCAATTAAAGGGTAACAAATGACATTACATAATTGTGTTTAAGTTGTTATATATGCATTCGTACGTAGTCGTCACGTGGTTGGGCTCCGCGAGTGCAGAGCCATGAAGCCGCAGTGGCTGTGATAAACCACGTGACGCGGTGATCCGGGTGTCAGTGTGGAAGAGAAACAGGTAGATTTTGAGTCTTTCGCTTATTGTCTGCGCGAGTCGGTTCGGCCTTGTTGTCGGAATTGGGGAATCGATTTAGGACGCGAAAGAGTTCGTGTTTTGTTTCCGCCTGATTAGGAGGTTGATATTAAAGCCTCCTTCGGTCGGCGTTATCTTCACATTTCTGACATCCAGCCTGGTCTTTGGTTAGTACCTCGCCTGTTCATTTTTTTTTTTTTTTTATCATTTGGGGCCTGTAGGCCTCGGTGAAGCCTCGCTGTCGAGTGCACATGTGAACTGACGAGAGTGCGCCTCACCCCGGGGTGTGTATGTCTTCCAGTTAAAATAAACGCAAATTATTATCGTGTCGATTAATCTAATGGACGATTTGCCAAGTCTTTCATTTACGTTGATAAACTAAATAAGTTAGCTGATTAGCCACCGGCAAAGTTTATTTTTGGGCAGCAGGCAGCATAATGATGCTCGATAACCGGCCATGAGGTTATTATACGCGGTCAGAGCGGAAGCCACACATTATGCAGACCATGTATTTATTATTTGATATCAATAACCCTTTAAGACTATTAAAACCGTCTGTATGTGTGTGTTCATATAGGATCGTTGGATCTGCTTGTTTGAATTTATACCGAGTTGATTTTCCAAGGCCCATCGCCTGGACCAATCATAGCCATTCATCTCTGAAGAATTATTTTTTTTAACTAAACTTAATAATTACAATTTGCTTACTCCTTGACCGGTAAGTCAATATAGGATTCCCAGGATGTCGATCTAAGCATCAAGGGTAATGTAGGTTAACTTACCTGTTGGATGCCTATTGTACAGCTTGATTGGCTAACGTTACTTTTTTAAATGCACAATGGAAACACATGGCTTTTATGTGCCTCTATTCTTAAGCAATTTCCATGTTATATCTAGCAAATTTTGTACTTGCTTTTTTTTAATGCACTGTATAGTATATTGTGACAAAAAAAAATGAAATCATTCACATCTTTGTTGACAATGTGCCTACACCTTTACCCATGGGCTGTGTGATTGTTTTCACGTCTCCAACATAAAGTTACTCAGTGTGACAGATATAGCTGCTATCCTCGCCCTGTTCAAAGGCCGTTAAGTTTGTTTTTCTTGAGCTTTGTCCGTTCACGCACGTCGTCCCTCTATTTTCCCGCGGCTGGTCCCGCGTGTTTCTGTCACGCTGGTTGATTCTGTGTGCGTTATAAAGTGCGCAGTTTCTTTCGGCCACCACATGCCCTGCATTTCCTCATGCGCAGAACTGCTGTGCTGTTTGGTATAACCATAACGTTACAAGTAATATTGCATCACTTGCACCAGGTGGGTTGCGTTTGGTGTTATTTTGTCGAAGTATCCGGCGTTGTGGAGATTAAATATGGATAAAATTAAGATGTAAAGCACCGGAAGCGCGTTCACAGTTGACCTGTTGCTGCTTGTCTTGTAAACACCGTTTTGTTTTCACGTGTAATAATTGCGCAATACGAAATTCCCGGAATTGAATTTGTGTCGGTGTTTTGGTAAAGTTGTGCCGTCGTTTTATGGGCAGAGCGTCAGGTCAGACATGTGACGTTGTTTACTTCCAGTTTTGGCTAATCAAAATGGCTACACAAGGTGTATCGTGTATGTTTGCATCCATGTCTAATGTTAAGATGATTTGCTTAGACCATGTGATATTTTTAGGGTTGTTGTTTTAATTTTTAGCTAGATGTTAACTTCTTCAATCTGTTTCTCTTTTAAAGGCGTTATTCCATTGTAAATACTGTTATTTGTATATACTGTAAATGATGACTTCAGTGGGCGGAAGCCGGGCCCGGGGCAACTGGGAGCAGACGCAGGGTCAGACACAGAGCCAGTCTCAGCACAAGCAGAGGCCCCAGGTAAGATTACATGCAGTACTTTCTATTGATAATAAAATGGACCATTTTCACATTTCTGGGGTTCTCAGAAGCGGAAGTCGTCATTGTTGAGTAAACTACTTTAGCGATGAACCGCAAGACGACCGCAAATATATTTCTATTTGCTCTGATATCACCCAAAAAAACCCTGATCACGTTTGACGACTTTTGAAAAGGGGAAACATCGATTACAGAGAGATTGATTGAAGCATTCAGTAAAGGGAACTATTTAAAATATGCCATCCCTCCCATGGCTGTTGTTTGAGAAACACTCTCAGCAGCGTTAATTGTTTTTTTTAGAATATAACACAAAGTATAGTGTCATATATGTGTATTAAATTTTGAAAATGTGAAAAACGATAGTTTGAGGTAAGTTATGGTTCTTAATGCTGCAGCACCTCAAAGCCCATTTAACCCACCACAGGAATGGCAGCAAAAACAACCAGGCCTAGTTAAGCATTAAATGTTGATTCAGGTGCCTAATCTCAACTCTTGGGTTTGTAAATTCCAGCCACTTTTTATTTTCCAGATTACTCAATCTTTACAGATGATTTGTGAGTGAATTGATTTATAACTTTTTATAGGTCTTAAAGATGTGTAGTTTTTAGGTATTTTATTATCTAAAATCAATATTTTTATTCATAAATATGTCCTCAATGGTGTACAAATACCTCTGCCAATTATCTGACTCATCCTCGTAAACGAAGAATCTATTATCTTTATAAACATGTGACGGGTAGGTTCACGGAAGCTTCCATGTAGTTCCGCCATCTTGAAAAACTATAATAGCAGAGAGGGTCAAAAAGTACTAGGCCAACGCGTTTCCGTTCAGAGCCAGCGTCACGTGACTGAACGCAGCAGAAACGGAGGAGCAGAGCAGTTAGAGATGCGGTGCTTGTCACTGCCCCGGCAAGTCAGTCAGTAATTCATACTGTAGCATTCGTTTGTTCGTTGTCAAGTTGCAGTTTGTTTGAAATAACAAACCTGTTCAGCCGAAGGAAAACTCGATGAAGTGCTGTTAGAAGACATCCTGTCATAGCTTTTTGGTACATAACAGTGACCGTAGATGCATCACGCATTTGAAAAAGCGAGGTGCTGGAGAGCACAATAAGTTTGAATGCAAAATACAATTTCACCGGTAGATGGGAGAAATCCCTACACAATGTCCCTTTAAGGTACTAAAGTAAAGTAGTTAACATTTGAAGTGGATCAAAAAAGTTCATCAAAGTTGTCTTAAGACAAGAACGGGTATTGTTCCAAATTCATGTATAACTTTTAGGGCTGGGCGGTATATCGAATTTGAAGCGATATGGAATGAGGCAATACCATTTATATCGATACGGTAGTTTGATATGAGCACATCTGAAAAATAGCTGAGGATACAGTGTGAGCTCCTGCAGTGAAAGTAAATAGTACAATTTGTCCTAAACATGACACATGCTTATATTAAGCGCTTCAAAATAACTGGTAAGATATAGTTAACAAGTTAAAAGCAGCTTGCCCTGTCAGATGCTCGGACAGATACTGTTGCTGACTGACAGATAAATACTTGCGCTGTTTAATGTGTTTGAGATGTGGTGCTTTCCTCAGTGCTTAACTTACATTTCACAGGTATATTCTCCATCTGCAAATGTTAGAAAGTCAAACAAATATGTCCATTTCACTGTCAGAAGAGGACGAGCTTCTGCAGGTGAATCTTCTCTAAAAATTCAAGGTTCCGTGAATGAGCGTGAAACAGACGGAGCACAATAGAATAGTAGCGCAATAATTCTGACTAAAATATACATATTGCGTTGGAGAATTTTAAACCTACAAGTATATTTTTATGAAAATTACCATTATAATGGGGTAATCAAATGCAGGCTAATATAATTAGTTTGTGTTTTTGTTTTTAGTTTAGCCTTTAGTCAATTTAAAAACAAAAGCATTATTTTTGTTTTTAGATTGTAATGTTGTTAGAATGTATCTGATTTTAACCACCTTTTTGCACATAATATATTGCATAGCCTTCATTACATTCACTGTGTGTTTCCATATCCTTCAATATCAACATTGTTGATATTGATATTGTTGATACACACACACACACACACACACACATATATATATATATGTGTGTGTGTGTGTGTGTGTGTATATATGCATACACATTTAATCAAAAAATACAGAGATATGATTTTTTTGCCCATATTGTTCAGCCCTAATAACATTGAAAGGTTTTGATCCACTTCAAATGTTGACTACTGTAATTAGCTTTTGGATGTTAAAATATGTACTAAAGAGTAAGACCAAATCTGTGATGCGACATTAATATGGGCAGGTTATGTAGTCAGTTATGTTCTCGAGCAGTTTGCCGTTTCAATGTAAAAACTTTGGCATGAGAACCAGCACCATTTGGGTGGGAAGTGAAGTATCCGTGGCATCCATCAGACTGAGGCTTATGCTCCAAATCAGTGCCGTCTATCACTCAGTATGTTGTGAATTAATTGAAGGGCTCTAGGAATAAATCATAAATCTATGCCCAAGCAAATGCTATGCCTGACCTACTTCTCCTTAGCTGTATTTTAGCTCACTTCAAGCACATGGATTGTTATACAATTTGACTGGATATTGATTTGGCAATCTTTTACAAACACATCATAACGGAGTATAAAAATTCACCTGCCCAAGAACAGAAGAGATCATATTTTAAAGAGATCATATTTGATCTGTAAACGAGTGCCAAAAATACAAGCTAACCAATAACCATTATACACTAATTTTGATGGTATGATTTTTTTTTTTTTTTTTTTTAGATGAAAGGGAATTATGTATGATTGACAGTTTTGAACTTATAATTAGGGCTGAATGTTTTGCAATTGTCATTAAATCATTAATCAGACTAAACTATTTTCTCCTTTTTGTTTATTCAGGCCACCGCTGAGCAGATCCGACTCGCGCAGATGATCTCGGACCATAATGATGCAGACTTTGAGGAGAAGGTCAAACAGGTGAGTAGGGATCTCAACAGTTTGGCTTACAGGAAAATACTGGAAGGTTCTGCTTTAATCCCATCCTAGTTTCTAATGGTCCCTACATTACAGAAAAATGCCATATTATATGTTTTTTTGGGGGAAATGGCTTTTAGTTTTAGTTTTTCCTTGGACTATTTCTGATGTGCTTGTACCTGCAGTTTCATTTTCAGACATGTGCACACAAAAGTTCCCTCAATGCTTTCATTATAGCTCTGACGGGGACCATATGTGCAAAAGTAAAGTTTGAGCTGCTACCGGATACTCTCTCTCAGTCTCACTCTGAGTTGGAGAGCAACATAAGGCTCAGACACTTCATAGTTCTCTTAATGTTTTCATCAGTCCTCTCAGCCATTTCCCTTTTCTTGTTGCCTTCAAAACATATGGCTAAGTCATACACCCATGTGGAGTTTACTAGGGGTGGGAATCCCCAGAAGCCCCACGTAATGATTATCACCTTTCTTAAGCCACTAAACGTATTGTAATAAAACATTGTGATTTATTAACTTTTTTTGTAACTGCAAATATCTCCTAAAGGAAAACTTAAAAACATATGTGGATAAAGCTTTTTTGTTATCTAATAAGATAAAGTTCTCCTTCATATTCAGCTGATGGATAATGAACATGTGAAATAGACTAATGACTCTATCTATATAATGACATATCTACACTGCCAGATTCTAATCACAGCGTGCAACGACTGGGTGGAAGTGCAGATACAGTGGGATGGTATTTGCGTGTCGAGTTAACATGTTCACTTAGAATTAACAGAGCAATCCGTGTTCAGAAATATACAAGAGGTGTTTCGTTTACACTCACTGCATGTAAGTAGAGAAAAGGGAGAGTGATGTAGCACTTGCGCTGTTTGTGAAATTACAATGAAAGATTTCAAATTATTTCCTGCATTGTGCAAATCTTGGGGTTAAATTATGCCCTATACTTGCAATTCCAAGCCAAAATTCATGCCTTAAATAGGCCTTTATACTCTGCGTCCATGTATCTATATAATATCCCCACACTAAATATTGTGATGCTTTTATCTTTTTCCCCATCACTAGAGTTTACATGTGGCTTATTGCTCCTTTTCTTTTTTCCAGCTGGTTGACATCACAGGAAAGGATCAGGATGAGTCCATGATAGCGCTTCACGACTGCAATGGAGACGTCAACAGAGCCATTAACATCCTGTTGGAAGGCAGCCCTGACACTGTGAGTTCAGGCTTGAGTTTAGAGGGGGAAAGGTTTGTGTTAGTAAGAGAAATTAAATTGCCTAAATATTGTTTTCTTTGTCTCTTTTTTGCAACCACTGAAAATGATTAAATTTGAATTTAACAAAAACCAGACCGATGCTGTGGTAAAAGTGTTACACACTCGCTTGATTCCATCGAACCCTGGGGCATTTGCTTTCATCTTATCACAAACATGATAGAAGACAGGACGTGGTTCAATATATTGTGTTTTATTAATGTGGTGCAATTATGCGCAGCAGAGTGAATGACACTTGCGTCTACTTTATGTGTGTTGCAAGAAGACGGCTCTCTGCTCCTTGCAAAGCGACTCTTTTGAGGAGACGATGGATTGCTTGCCATTTATTTGCCCCTTAGATTGCTTTATTTGCCTTACTATGCATGATTACACTGCACGCTCACTCGTATCCCAGGTAAATCATCATCATCAATTTTGTTTGACTAATGAAGTCATCATCAGCTAAAACACATGCGTGTTTACTTCCTGAATAATTGCGCACCAGTTTCGGAGTTGCATTCACATGAATCGCGCCACAGTTCCAGTGCTACTGGACTCAGACCACCTCCTACGGGTTGTCTCTGATTGGGTACCCCGGTGTGCTCCTGGGTCCGCATGGCTGCTTTCACATTACCAACTTTTCATGCAAATCGTGCCCCTTTTTTGAACTAAATTGGCAGTGTGAAAGGACACCTTAAACTGTCCATCAAAATGTATTATTATTATTTAGACTGGATTCAAAGTGTCACATTTCTCAAGTCTTTCTTTTTTAACCCTTTCGCACGTAAGTTTAAAATATTCTAACTGACCCCCCAGCGTGAGTTTTTCAAGGCGACCGTTATTTAGAACTTGTCACTTTAATGTTTCCATGGTGACGCGTCATTGCTTGTCACGTGACACAGCTCTGAATGAATGATGATCTGCTCTTGTCATTTTCCCTTTTTTATTAAAAATATTCACAAATGTATTAGCTATAGCAGGAAACACTGATATTCCTATTGTCAAATATGTGCAAGTGGATGTGATTTGTTGGTTAAACACCTTAATAACGATCGCGTTAGTTGAGCTGTATGCACGATGGGCGGCGCCATGTTAGTTTGTTTCACAGTTCAGAGAATCGGATCTGTTGGATTTACACATCAATTCCTCCACTTCTCACGAAATGCATGAAAGTAAGTGGCCAGTGAACTGGGTGAAGAATAGGGTCAAATGTAAAGCTACTTACACAATGTGTATGTGATATGAATAAAACGTGTTGTCGTCTTATAATGTAAAGGATTATTATTGCCGCTTCCATAGACATCAGTGTGTATGTTACAAACTCAAAATCAATGTTTTCCTAGTACTTGTGTGTATTTAAATGTCTGAAACCTAAAATAAACATTATGTGGTTGAAAACACTCAATAGTTGTGATAAATGACAGCACTGAGTGGGTCCTTCTCTGGCTCAGTGCCAGCAAACGCGCGAAAGCAAGTTTGAATTTAGCAGTTGATCACGTGATGCACTGACCGTTCTAATCACACCGGTGTGATCGTACGCTCCAGGGACCAGCCATGACTGATCACACCGGTGTGATCGTACGTGTGAAAGGGTTAATTCCTCTAAAGTTTCCCATGTTAAATTTGCCTTTTGCTTTGCAGGACTCTTGGGAGATGGTTGGGAAGAAAAAAGGAGTTTCAGGTCAGAAGGAAAGCACACAGACAGAGGGAGGAGATGAAGGAAAGGAGAATCGAGATAGAGGAGGAGAAAGAGATGTGGCACGTCGCAGAGGAGGAGCCCCGCGGAGGGGTCGTGGATCCAGTCGCGGACGAGAGTGTGAGTGGAGAGAACGCTTATGTTGACGCTCCATATTTCTCTTTTTTTTAATTTTTTTTTTAGTCTAATAGGAGAATGGCATCTCAAATTCTGTCAGTAATTACTCACCCTCATGTTGTTCCAACCTCGTAAGACCTTCAGTCATCTTTGGAACACAAATGAAGGTGCTTCTGTGTTGTACGTCACACGCATCACACACAAGACCAGCGTTAGCCAATAGTGAGCCTACGTGTGATGTACAACACAGAAGCACTACGCTGTTACACAACATGAACTGACTCGAGGCCCACAGAGAAGGAAATTAATAGTTGGAATAAATTCGTTATTTTTGTTTTTTTTTGCACACAAAGTATTCTCGTCGCTTGATAAACTTAAGATTGAGCCACTGTAGTCCCTTTGACTATTTTAATGATGTCTTGTATAACTTTTCGGGGCTGGCAAGTTTCAATCCCTTAGAAGTCTATGGAGGAGTGATCCAGCCCTAAATTTAATCAAAAATATATGAATTCGTGTTCCGAAGATGAACGAAAGTCTTACGAGGTTGGAACAATATGAGGGTGAGTAAATACTGACAGAATTTTCATTTTTGGGTGGACTAACCCAATAAACAAGGCATTTTATTAAATGATGCAACATTCAACTGTCATTTATTAATCTGTAGTCAGCCTTTTCTCTGTCTCAGGACAGACAGCAGCACACCACAAACCCATCACTGCTCTCTCTATAGTGCTGAAGGGATAGTGTGTGCCACAGTAAAGTTTGAGCTGCTACCGGATACTCTCTCTCAGCCTCAGTCTGAGATTAAGAGCAACATAAGGCTCATATACTTGATTGACTCAAGTCTTGTAAACTCATTTTACAAAACTTGAAAAAACCAACACATGTAAATCAGAAACTTGGGCTGCCCAGGTAATGAGTAAGCAGAATAGATGCTATTATACCTAACACCAGAACTAATCATAAAATGTGTGAAAGATTGCCAGCACTTTGTTGCTCTTGGCTCTGTGCAGCAGCAATTTTCTGATGATTTTACTGCACTTTAACAAAATAAAGCTTACATGCCAATTAATGCAAGTATTTAAGTGCGATTAAAAAAAAATCAAGGATTAAATCCAAGCAAAATGGATTTATATGCATTTAGCAGCGTTGAGACACCTGAAAGCTCAAACTTTCAAGTTGTCTTTTTAGGAGTGTGTTTTAAAAGAACTAATGGAGACTTAAAGGGACCGTATTTATATTTATTCTCTCTCGTATAATTCTCCTCAACTCATTTCGTCCTTTGTTCCCTCTCTTTAGTCCGTGGGCAGGAAAATGGGTTAGATGGGGCCAAGGCAGGTGGAGTTGCTGGCAGAGGAATGGAGCGAGGCCGTCGGGGAAGGGGCAGAGGAAGAGGCAAGTACTACTATTGGTTGTGATTAGGGCTAGGTGGTAAAACTAAAAAGTTAATTATTGCGATAAAATTTTCCTTGATAAAAGGATAATGGGTACAAAATTTTTTGATATGTTTAATGAACCAAAAGTGTAACGAAACGGACCAACTCATTTGAACTGCACCACACGGACCATCTACAGACCTGCCAACCTGTAAGCATTTTGTGTAGCGGATACGCACTTTGACATCAAAGTGCGCTGGTACGATTTGTCACTCTAAACTATGCGGCAACCTGGTGACTCGCCTCTCTGTTCACGCTCAGTCCTCAAATCAAGCAATGGCAAAGGAAGAAGAGTTTGAGCAATCATAGCGCTGGGTTCATTCCCCAAATAGCAAGCGAGGTTGATTGACAGATACGTAAGGCCTAGAATCCCGCTCGATACCCCTTCTGCCGTCTGACTGATTTCATAAGCGAGGACATTACAGTAGTCACAGTACTTCTAACTCCTGAAGGTAAATGGGCTGGGGTGGATGTGGAAAGTTGAAATATTGTATTGAGTTAACTTAATCCTCTGGATTTCGATGATCATATTGGAGTGATCCCATTGATTATCTTAAAATACTCCACCATTCATGGTCACTCAGATAAGAGGAAAACATCATTCAGCCATGCAAACTATTAAATGCCGAACAATAAATCTAAATAAAATTAAAATCGCTGTGGCTTAGTGATTATGAAAGTTCTGTGATTTGTGGATTACTGATAAGCGCGAGTCTGGATAAACGGGCGTTTAATTCATTCTCAGTTGAGAAACGTAGCCTGCATGTGTTACATTTATTGTGTTAATAACTGAAGTACCTAATTGTTACATATTTATTTTGTATGAAAACTACCGCAATAGTTACTTATGGGTTAAAAAGTACCGTTGTATCAGAGCTGCGTGAGATCTCTCACAAACACAGACCGCGCACACAGTGAGAAGAATATTGTAAAATGAAAATTGACGGGCTAAGTTTAAATTTTGTTCTTGCTTGCTTTTTCTGTCAAAATGCCGTGTTTTTAAAATTGGTTAAATGACGAACGTTTTACTGGTAACACAGCCCTCATTATATGTCGGATTCGTCTAACTTATACTTGATGTTCTTTTTAGAATAAGTGATTCGCTTTGCTATTATTGGACTCCTGTCTATTCATTGTCAACTATTTTCTATAAATATGTTTGTATTGGCTAACGTTTATTCAGCTAATGCGTGTCCTGTTTAAAATGTGCAATGTTCAAATGCAAAGACATCACGTCTCAAATAAAAGCCCTTTTTCTCTGTGAGATTTAGTATGATATTTGGATATTGGAATAATAAATTAAGTAGCCTATCTTAAATGTACAATGTTCTGATGTTTGTGTTTTTTATTTATTTACTGTTTTCTAGGGGTTTCTTAGTTTAAGACTATTGACCAGCACACGTTTTATGCAATGCAATATTAATCATGAATAAAAAAAGGGTTTTGAGCAGTATTGAAACTTTGGACTTTCACTGTATATGCAGTGCAAGTGAAATTTTTAATTTGCGTCGAATTCAAAACTAGAATTATGAAGATGGGCATGTGTTTGTGTATTCTCAAAAAAGCTACTGTCAAAAGTGCATTTCTAAGAGGCAAAATTAGTAAAATTATTAATATTGCAGCCTGCCCTGCAAAAAAACATGTCATCAAAGTCAGGCAACACAAACCTGTTTTATGACTTGAAACAATATCAACTATTAGCACATCCAGAAATTGACAAATTAAATTTTTCTACTAAGATAAAATGACTGGAAAAGTGAAGAATTCAAAGACGTGAAGCGTTTATCATGTTTTGAGTATAAAGAGTAGTTTAAAACCACAATTAATGGTCTGGTTTCTACAACTTTCACTTGGGAGCAAAAATCTGCCTTTAAACTTGAAAGAAATTAAGATTTGACATTTTTCGTGATAATTATCGTTATTGATTGATACCAACATTTTTATTGTGAATTATTTTTGGCCATATCGCCCAGCCGTAGTAGTGATTAACACATAAATAGGGTGACGTGTTTTGGCTTGACTATCCTCCTTTCCTGCAGGTGGAGCTGGAAGACGAGGAGGGAGGTTTTCAGCTCAGGGAATGGGGTAAGTTTGTGTGCCTCCATCCAGGTCATTCCTCTTTTTGCATGTACACTAAAGATCCCTCAGTTCTGGGAAACGCTGATGGAATTCAGCTAGCTAGTAAAATTTATAAACTTTTGCTTCAAAAACTGTTAAAGGTATGGCACAAGTTTTTAGCATAAAGTGCTGCTCTGGGTTTAAGGCCTGCTGGTGTGCTTATCTTGAGACTGTATGTGCATTTATAGTCTGTAAACCTTAAAGTTTTTAATGTGTTTTCCATGCAGAAGTTTAACCAGGTAAGTAAGGCTACTTTCACACTGTTAGTCCAAATCCCATTGTGTATCTGATTGATTTACTGTCCACGTTGTGCATCACAATTGTTCGGATCCGATTTGTGTGTCCAATGCCACTCTTTAGTTTTCTGGAATATCTGCATTGGTTTCTATGGCAATGACATTGCGTTGGTAGGTATATGCCAAAAACAACAACTGCAACATGGAGGGGTTTGCATTACAGATGTTGTTTTATTTACGTCATGAAAATGTGTAGCCGCCCGCTGGACTACTGCGTCTTATGAGGCAGTGGCAGAAACATTAATTTCTTTAATGCCGTTGTCGCCGCCGGTCTCCAAACATGTTTCCGTTATATTTTCACTTTCTGCTCGTCCTGCACTTTGCAATGCAAGTCACGTAAACCGTGCAAAATCCGATCAGAGCGGTCAGACTGAAACGGATTTCCAGAAATGCGATTTAATGATTTCAAACCACATGAATGTACCTTGTAACGGACTTGTAAAAATCTCATTTCATGTGATTATTCGCCATTCACCCTTGCTAGATCTGATCGTATTTCAGTCGGATATGCACAAAAAACGGATTTGGACTGACGGTCTGAACGAGGCTTAAGAGCTATTGTGGTTTTTTTTTTTTTGCTGCTTTTTGGTGCTATGCCTTTTTAGGCTTGTTGATTTACAGAGTTCATTAAATTGTTTCATGGAAACTAGGGTGGGCGGTAGAAAGGTCAACCTTTTGAAAATTTTGAATTATCACGTTTATGCAAAACGCCACCTCAGGGTATGGAATGTCTGTGGCGGTCACTTCATATTTAGAGAAAATGGATAAGGTTGTTGCATGATGTGGAAGTTAAGCTGTGCTAAGCCCTCACATTTTCTTATATACACATCACTTCCATTAAACATGTAGCAAAAACCAATTATATTGAGTGAATTACCTTAGGGTTGAACTATTACAATACCGTTCAAAAGTTTTGGGGCAGTAGGATATCATTAAGAAATTAATACTTTTATTTTGCAAGGATGCATTCATTTAATTGATAAAGACATTTTTAATGTTACCAAAAAAATTTCTTTTTATCCATCAAGGATTCCTGAAAAAATTTATTGCAGTTTCCACACAAATATTTAACTTGACTGTTTTCAATATTAAGAAATGTTTCTTGAGCAGCAATTCAGCATGTTAGAATAATTTCTGAAGTATCATGTGATGCTTGAATAATAATGCTGAAAATTCTGCTTTGCATCACTGCAATAAATTACAATTCAATTTTATTACATTTTACAAAGTTAAATTAAAATTGTAATATTTCATAACATTATTGTTTTTACTTGATTTATTCAAACGAATGCAGTCTTGATGAGCATGAGACTTATCTAACAAAAACATTACAGACCCTATAACAAACTCGTACTTCTATGGGTAAGAGTTTACTATAAATCTGAAAGTCTATTTCGGAGGGATCTACATACTAACAACTTAAGAAAATCCGTTCTCTTGTCTATTGTTTTCTTTAAGAGATATATTATGGAAATAAAAAAGTGAAATGCACAATAATAAACCCAAAGCAAATAAATTTAATATAAATACAAATATAAAATTTAATGGTTATAATATGAGCCTGAAATGTTGCATGCAATGAATGTTTTGATGCTTATGATGCAGCTATGTTGTCCATAGCTGAAAGAAGAAATGTAGAGGTAAATTATTTCAACACTGGTAATTGTCCAGATTCAATAATCCACACAGCAATTTCAGAATCGAGCAGAAAAAAGGCAATAAGATACAATGATTGGCACAGAGTCCTTTCTATTTCCACCAAATACCATGCGGTAGCAAATGTGGTACAACTAAAGAGGGTAGGTAAAAGGAGACCTTCTACAAACAAAATATTAACAAACATTAGTATAAACTTCAAAAACAATGAAATACGATTTCTATAGCCACTCTGTGAATATACAAAAAAGGGACCTTACTTTGAGCATAATACGGTACGTTTCCCAATCAGGACATCAGTAAGGGTACTAGAGGGAAGCCATGCTTTCCTCTTACCAAACAGCTTTTGTTCTACTACCTACCTGTATTTAAACTTAACAAAAAGTAACTATAGAACAATAGTAAATTTTCACTTTTAAAATCCTAAACCTTTGAACGGTAATGTATCTGCATTTGTCAGTTATAGTCACTAAATGGCCATCAGAGTTTTCCCAAATAAAACCCTCATGCTCCGCCTCATTGAACAAATGATTGAGCAGATACGGTTGATTGATTATAAATATTTGTAGTATTGATGGTAGTTTTATTGCAATATAATGTTTAAATAATAAATTTACTATTAAGTTGTTTTTGTCACTAGTTAAATTTCTCTATATATATGTGAAGATGCAGAATTATTTTTATTTTTTTTGTGTGTTGCCCAGCCCTAAAAGCAAACGAGATGCATTTTAATAATCTAAGTGGCACCATGTATTAAATGTTCAATGTGTCTTTCATGCTTTTAAAAAAAATGTCGATGTCAACTTAAGCATCTAGTTTGGCAATTTAAAAAAAAAATTTATTTACATAGTGAAACTGCAATATCCAGTAGTCTAGAAGTGCTGATATCCCATCTACGCCATGTCATCCCCAGGACTGATTTTCTGATTCTGTCAAGGCCATTTGTGGTCACTCTTTGATAGTTTCCTTCAGGCTTCTTAACTGGCGCCTTTCGCTTGTTTGGTTTGAAGTGTGCGTTTGGAGTTTGCATGTTTGGTTTTCAATTCTGGACCTCCAAGTACAAGTTTAGCCTTGTATGAGTTTGTAAGTCACACCCCACTAGCTTAGGTGTTTCATTCTGAAGCTTTTACTCCTATAGAGCAGGTGTGGTGGTTTGACCGGTAATGGACGCAAGCATGACGGTTGCCATCGCGCTCTCTCGTGCACACACACAAGCACACTGTTCACACCATGCACCCTCGTCTTTCTGCCTGTGTTGAGATGCTTGTAATTCTCCTTGTTGTTTCTCCCTAAAGCCAGATTGATAAGGGCCCCAGATATGATTTGTCAGGAGATGAGAGGTGAGTTAAAATTTATTAGCGTGTTGGTTTTTGTTTGTGTAGGATCAAAGGGTTTATTAGCGATTAGTTGGTTACTGAAGAATGCATCTGAATTTGAGCTTCATATGTTTAGCTTCCACCGGGTTGGTTTCAGAGTTTGAGAATGATTGGAAAGCCCATCTGTTTCTTTGGTATAATTGCAATCAGCACATTACGACAAAGGAGTGGTTTTTTTTAGGTCATAGTGGAATTGTTGGAGTGATTTTTCACTTTGTTTACTGATGGGCACTGAGTGAATGAGGGAAGCAAGAAATAACTTCAGTGTTTGCTCAAACAAAATTTTAACTTGTTTTTTAGCACGTTCAACCCAGCGGACTACACTGAGCCAGCCCAAACAGATGAGAGCTACACAAGTGGAAGCACTTGGAGTAACACAGGCAACCTGGAACCTGAGGATGGAAACCGTGAGTGATGCCTTAAGTGTCTCTTGTAAACCCCTCATCCAGTTCCCATCAGTGTTGGCATGTATTCAGGCTGAAGTGCACTGAAAATTCTATTACAAATGTTTTTGTAATGGACTGAGTTGCTGTTCTGACACAACTCTGTTTCTGCAGGGCTTGAGTTTACAAGTGGAGAAGGGACAAACTATCCTCGCAAGTTTGACTCCGCCCCTGGTGAGTCTTAATGGCTTGCACAGAGTATTTTGTAAGGGATTTCTTCACCTGTTGTCATTGTAAGTGAGCTGAGTGTCTGTGTAACAGGTGCTTGGAGAACTGCAACGGAAGAGTGGGGCACGGAGGACTGGAATGAGGATGTGAGTATTTCAACAGAGACCAAAAACCTGCTTTCCATTTTAAGACTTGAGTAAATCTAATTCTTGTTTTTTTCTGTCTAGCTGTCAGAGACCAAGATATTCACTGCCTCCAGTGTGGCGTCAATGCCCATTCCACAGGAGAATGTCACCATTACAGCTGGACAGAGGTAGGCTGGTTGCTTTTTAAGGAAATGCTATGGATTTAATTGATCTACCAACTACATCTGTGAACTTTTCAGTTACCATATAAAATTATTTTGGCCTGTTCTTTATCTGCCTACACTACTGTTGAAGTTAGGGGACAGTAGTTTTTTAAGTCTCTTTTTCTCACAGAGGCTGCTACATTTATTTGATCAAAATACTGTAAAAACAGCAATATTGTGAAATATACTTACAATTTAAAATTGAAATATTTTGAAATGAATTTAATAGTGCTGCACGATTAATCATATCGAAATCGCGATGTCAAACCTATGCGATTATATGATGCAAAAAGCTGCGATTTTATATGAAATAAACAAATCAGGGCTGTTAACGCAATTAATGCAGCCTCTGTTATTTTTTGTCATCCTTTGGCTAGTGTTACATAATCCCGCTCTTATTCGTGCAAATGCCTTTTAACAATTCATGTGCGACAAGTCAAAAGAGCGCGCAAAAACTCACAGAAAGACACACGCCAGTATCATGCGCATGCACAGACCGCGCACCAGAATACAGTTCTTTCACGCTTGAACGAACAATAACTCACAATTATGCCAAAATGTCGTTTTGTTGAGTATCTTCGTAACATAAGAGCAGTCTTATGATGGACGTAAAGAGTTGTGAGACTGAGGTGTGTGTGAGATCCACGTCTTTGTCAGCAACGGCTGCTCTTAAAGGGCCAGCAGGCAATAAAAAAAGTTAATCAAAAAACGAAGGGAACACAGAAAATTACTTGCTGCTCCTGACTAAAGAACTTTTGTAGCTTTAATAAGGATTATTCTATATAATTAATGCAGCACAGACTGTTTGATAGGGCTGTAGTCAAAACCACCTTTGTCGAGTCCAAGACAAGACCGAGTCCAAAAAGGTTCGAGACCGAGTCCAGGACAGGGAAAAAAAGTCTTGTGCAAGACATTATCAAGACAATCATTTTGGGTTATTATTTGTTGATCTAAAAGCAAAAACAGTGTCACAACACCCAGGATTTTTAAGTATAGACATTCCCCTTGATATCATACAATCTTCTAATCTAAAGAAAACAGAATGATGACATATGGTGATACCTCATAATAGCAGTGTTTCAAGGTGGATCTGAAAGACACAAACTTTCACATTCAGATAGCCCTCCATCTCAGGCCATTCTTGATACGCCTTCGAGGGGCAAGCTTATCAATACACAGTTCTGCATTTACGAAGTGCATGCACGTGGCGCTGGCCGGAGACACACTGCCTGCGTGGCGTTTCTGTTGCGTGGCGGCTGCGTTGCGTTTTCTGTGTCTTTGCAAACCAGAAACGTGTCTGACGCGGCGCTGCTGACCAGGATCATCCTTGTTCGACATATGGGAGAGAGTTGTGGTAGCCCTATCTTCATGTTAAGCATAAATATAAAGCCTAAAGACACTGTCAGCAGTATAGATGGAATGCGTTAACGTCACTTTCCCGCCGGACTGAGTGGCAGAACAGCAGCTGTGTGACTGGATTTAATAGGGGAAACTGCGAAAACGCAAGTAAAACAAACGATTATCAGTTTAAACTAAAGATTGGACTCAATATAGTGTTCCTTACAACTTACTAATGATCCAGTGATCCATGGATATTGACATGCAGCCAGGAATCGTGTTTCCTGACATTTATATGTATAGTTCAAAACTTGTATAGTTTTTTGTCAGTGTTTATTTAAAAATGTCAAATTATACAGAATAATACAGTGGTAAATATTTGATTGAGTTGTCACTGCAATATATAACAATACAATATATAGAGAATGATTTTACCACTAAATTCAGCATATTGACACAAAAATGATAACTGCAAATCCACCTTTCGCTGCCTGGAGTCCAGTTGTTTCTATGAATTGCAGCGATCTATTTGCTTCTCTGTTCTGTAAAAATATACCTCAGATTTCTTGTCAAATGTAGTTGTACAGTCAATCGCTAAGCTCGTTCCCGTTTTAGATGTGTTTTTTGTGTTTTTCACTGCATTCACGCTGAAAACCAATGCTGCCACTCAGAGTGGCGTGACCTCAATCACTCCAGCTGACGGTGACGTCACACGCATTCCTTCTATTGACAGCAAAATAGACTACAGACTATTTCGTTCTGTATTGACGGGTGCAATATTTGAAAAATGTATTTATTTTTAAATCCTATTTATATCTGAATTTATGTAAAACCTAGACTTTCAACCATCTAAATGTAATTTATTAATATGTATTCGTGTACAAAATAACATATAAACATCCTTTCCTATTCTATTTTGCCTGGAAACTCTTCCATCACGCTTGCGTGTCGCGCGAAAAATGGGCGTCGGTTCTATTTCTAGGAGACGCGCGTCTCACGCAGGCAGTCTGCAAGCTCTAACCTGTTAACATGGGAGCCGAAATAAAAACGGACACACCACGCAGCTGAGACGCTTACGCCACGCAGCCAGTGTAGGGCTGGGCGATATGGACCAAAAGTCATATCCCGATATATTTAGGCTGAATATCGATATACGATATATATCCCGATATTTTTTCCGCAAAGTGAGAGCAAATGTTCAGTCAAAGTCAAAGCCAAATATGACACGTCACAAGTAGTTTTATTGAAACTGGCTATTTCGGTGAACAGTTGCAAAATCAAATGAATAAATAATAAACGGGTTTCTTCACCTGGTTCACAATTAAATGCTTTGTTCAAATAACAATAAAATGTAAAAATAAACAGTATACTGTATAACAACAGGAGTACCTTTTTTTTTAAATCAAAGCTCCATAAGGTGCACATTTAAATAAAAAAAAAAATCTTAAATAAAAATAGCCTATAAAATAAAATAGGCCAATTTTTTTCTGAAAAAATTTATTTTTTATGAGAAAAGTACAATATCAAACATTTCTTAGTTTGACAACTATAAATGACTTATTAAAATCAAATTACAGATTGTCTTCTCCTTTCTAACAAATCCACAGATGCAAATAACGAATGAACATTACAAAATAATAAAATATGACAAACCCTAGTATGAGCAGCATTTATATATAAAGAAAGAACAAAATAAAGTGCTCAGTTTAAGATTTTTTTTTAAACATCAGCTTGAGATAACCTTTTCCTTTTTGTTAACTCAATTTATTATCTGAACAGTCTCAACCAGTTGCAGAAACAGACTATCAACTCAAACATTTCCCCACTCTTTTTTTACTTTGATAAACAGTAATGCTGTCTTGAGGTAGACATTTGAAGAAAGACAAGTGTGTCCTCCTTCATGTAAAGATTTTGTGCGAGAAACACCAGCCTGTCAACGGCATCCGGCTTCAGAGATGCTCTGTGGCAGGTCACGATATTGCCACTGCAGCTGAAAACCCTTTCGGAGGGTGAACTGGTAGCTGGTACCAAGAGACACTTTTTTGCCAGTTGGCACAGAGCTGGAAAGACAACTTCATGATCCTTCCACCACTTTAGGGGATCAGTTTCACTATCCACCCTTGCTGACTGCAAGTAACTTGACAGTTCATTTTCAATAGCCCCCCTCTTGGTTGGTACAGTGGTGGTGGCGGCTGTGCGCTGCTTGAAGAAGCTTGCCAGTGTCTTAGCTTTTGGTGCTGCTGCTGCTTCTTCGTCTTTTACTAACCAATTCCTCCGCACACTGCGCAGACGTTGTTGCTTCCTCCATGTTTGTTGAAGAGTGGCTGAGCGTCTGTTCCTGCCCCTCCCCCCTCGAAAGAGGAGGAGCAGTGGCGGGTGTGCGGGAAGCAGTGCAGAGAGCAATGATCACAGCGCAAATTTGAACTATATCGCTATATATGCGATATGGTCTAATTCCATATCGCATCTAAAAATATATCGATATATTTTTTTATATCGATATATCGCCCAGCCCTAAGCCAGTGTGTCATAGGCCTTCCGGGGAGTGCGTGTGCTTAATTATCTCGATGACTGGCTGGTTCTGGCGCAATCGTGGTTCACACCATAGCAAATAAACGGTGCGCATATAAATGGTTTTTATGTGGGCTTACTGGGAACACAATAAAGACACCTGGACTTGGTCCAGACCAAGAGCCATATTTTGCAAGACCAGTGGCCGAGACCGAGACAAGTCCGAGTCCGAATACCAGCGAGTTCGAGATCATAGACAAACGGTCTCGAATCCAAGACCGGACTCGAGTACTACAGCCCTACTGTTTGATAACTTTATTCTACCTGTTAGACAGGAAGGGCACAGGTATATATGACATTTATTATGGGTTTATGTGAGGATTGTTTAAAGTTCACTTAAATTAAAAGCGGTTATATTTTTTGAAGCCTAATTAATGTTAAAAAAAAGATTGTAATGATGGAATCACTGTAATATCGGATGGCTATAATTAATGTTTAAAATGGGGAGGGGGGTGGGGGTAATTTTTATCCAGACATCCATGGCTTATTGATCATTTTAGGTGTTATTTAGTTGTTATTGCTAGTTTGAGTTGAAAAATACACATTTAAGAATTATCACTAATCTGTCTGCATTTTGCTTTAGGACCAAGCAAGTTGACTCATGAAACCATTTGTTTATTATATCGCGATCTCAATAATCGCAATATGACATTTTCCCCAAATCATGCAGCCCTATATTTAATTCACTTATAAAAATAAGTTGCTAAAAATACAGCTGTCTTCAGTGTTGCATGATCTTTCAGAAATAATTTTAAAATGCTGATTTAGTGCTCAAGAAACATTTGTTAAAAACCATTGTGCTGCTTAATGTTTTTGTGGAAAACATGAATTTTTCGGGTTCTTTGAATAGAAAGTTCAAAAGAACAGCATTTATTTTATCTTTTGTAACAACAATGTAAATGTCTGTTCTGTCACTTTTGATCAAATAATGGATCCTTGCTTCCTAGTCCGAGTATTCGTTTCTTTAAACAAAAAATTATTACGGACCCCAAACTTTTGAACACTAATGTGTTTTTCACAACATTTGAAAGAGTAAATATCAGCTTGAATGAATGCCATTTCAAGACTCAAACCACACTGATATGCTGTGCCGCAGATCATCAGGAAAATGTACACATCTGTGAGT
This sequence comes from Siphateles boraxobius, assembly GCF_051911475.1. Lineage (NCBI taxonomy): Eukaryota > Metazoa > Chordata > Actinopteri > Cypriniformes > Leuciscidae > Siphateles > Siphateles boraxobius. The sequence goes on from NW_027508953.1 coordinate 5,857,203, forward strand.
CATAGCCTTATGATAACCTTATTGATGTTGACTTTCAGGATTGATTTGGCGGTGTTGCTGGGGAAGACGCCTCCCTCCTCTTCCTCAGAGGCAGAGCCTGCTTCACTTGAAGGCCCACAACCGCCATCTCTGTCGCAGTCTCTGGTGTTTAGCAACTCAAAGCAGACAGCATCACTGTCCCAGTCCTCCTCCAGTGCTACTTACAGCCAGCACAGCATGGTAAGTCAGATAATAAATGCTCTGTCCTGTCTTAGCTGTTAATAATATGTGCTTTTTGCGGCAATTGGTGTCAGTTGTTTTTCCTTTTTTATTAAGGATCAATTTACTGTTATTTTTATCATGTTTTTTCTTTTTTTGGAGCATATTTTAAGCACTTTTTATTTTATTTTTTCTTACCCATAATTTCTGTATTGACCAGTCAGGATTTTAGTTTTTTAATAAAATGTATCCTACCTAAAGTAGCTAGAGGCACCCAGGACTTTAGACGCTTTTTAATTGCTCTTTGTCCTTTCCTCAGGTGAGCATGCTTGGTAAGGGTTTCGGTGATGTTGGCGATCCAAAAGGCACCACTGGAGGCTCCACGACTGGTTCTCAATTCCTGGAGCAGTTTAAGACGGCCCAGGCTTTGGCCCAGCTTGCGGCCCAGCACTCACAAAGTGGGCCGTCCAATGCTGGTCCTTCTACCTGGGATACCAGCCCCACTAAACTGGGGCAATACGGTAAGAGGGCCAACATGGTTTGAATTGCTTCTGTGATTGTTCAGCCCTCTCTGTGAAGTCTTATTTTTTTTTTCCTCTGTGCTATCAGATATAAAACCTCAAACAGAGCCTGTGCACAATCCCTTCACCAAACGGCAGCCCTACCAGCCCACCCCCACTTCCTCCTCCATGATGGATGCCTTCTTGCAGAACAAAGCCACGCCCTCTTCTACCAACTCAGCTCTGCTCCCTCAGTCCACCCAGTCATCTTCACTGCCCCAGGCCATCACCACCCCTGTCTCCAAACCCTTGGGACCTGCCCCAGGTCAGCAGAACTCTTCAAGCCCAGCCGACCCACAGGCGTCCAGCCCCCTTCCACTGCAGCAGCACAAACTCAAACAGCAGAAGAAGAGGGCTTCCATCACCACAAAGGTCATGATTCTACTAATTCTTTCTGGTCTCGGCTAGGACTGTCATGATTATGAAATTTTGCTGTTGATTTGTTGTCTAAGAAATAACTAATAAAAAATAATTTTATTTAAAAAAATTTTTTTTTTAAATGTTTTAATTGCCTTATTCAGTTGGAATAATGGCATTGATCAGTTTAACCTTATAGCGTTCATCAGTCTTTTTTACTCAAAATTTATTGTGATTTACAGATTCCAGCCCAAGCGGTGGAGATGCCAGGATCTGCAGATATATCCGGGCTCAACCTGCAGTTTGGAGCGTTACAGTTCGGCTCTGAACCGGTGCTTCCTGAGTATGATACCTCTGCAGCTGTCGCCACGACGACACCAGGCAACCAAGGCCAGAACAGCCTTTACACAAGTGCTAGCAAGTGGGTATCTCGCATCACTATGGGTGCTTCTCATTTCTTATTCGTGCATTCTCGTTTCCTTTCCTCGCTTCCTTTCCTAGCGCCTCAGCTCCTCCCCCTGTAGGATGTGAGGGAAGGTTGCAAGGAAAAAAAATTAGGACTGAGGAATCGAATGAAAGCTTTTTTTATACATTGGAATACTTGATCACTCGAGCGTCACTTGATCACTCGAGCGTCACTTCATAGCGTCATCAGCAGCGCTCAAAGGATCTGCCCTTATGTTGTTGAAGTTTATTTAAGAAATTCATACTGAATAATAATAAAGCAAGATACCCTGTTGAAATATGTGAGATGTGTGGTTTATATAAACTGAAATGGTAAAGTGTAAATTCAAATTATTGTGACCGATGTGAAGGGGGAGGAGGATATATATGTGCGTCACGTTTAGTCGATAAAACACTTCTGCATAGGATACACCTGTGTATCCTCGCTCATAACTCCTCTGAAAGCCTCCTCACTCCTCAATCCTCGACTCCTCGCGGTGCAATCAGAGAATTGAGATGTCCTTCAAGATGGCTGTGCTTGATTGGTTTTTCGGGTCATAGGATGGAGGACAGAGGAGCGAGGAGACGAGAAGGGACATTGAGAAGCACCCTATATCCAACGACTGAGACTCTTGAATGATGCAGTAACGCAATCACAGCCTGATTATTGATTGGTTTTCTGGTTTGTCCACAGTGAGCAAGCAACAGCACTGTCCAACCCTAATCAGATGGAGCTATATGAGCCAAGAGCCAACCAGACACGGCGCTACCCTCCGTCCGTGTCCTCTTCACCACAGAAAGACATGCAGGCAAAGGTGAGAGAGTTGTCTATCAGTGTACCACCATAAGACTTGTGAAAATGATGCTTCATCTAAGCAAACCTTTTTTTCTGCCCACAGAATGGGTTCAGTTCGATACAGACGTCACAATCTCTGGAAGGTATGACAAGCTTTAACAAATGGTTGCAAAGTAAAGGGCCATTAACTTCAAGGAAGATAAAATACATCGCAAACCCATAGTAACATTATTGTCTTGACATTATCAAGTATGTCCCTCACTTTACAAAAACGTACTTGGAGTGCATAAACAGGGTTCCCGCGGATCCTTAAAAAGTCTTAAATTAGATTTTTAAAATTTAAGGCCATAAAAAGTCTTATAAAGTCTTATTTTTACTTATGAAAGGTCTTAAATTTTAGATGACACTTCGACTTAGACATATCTAAATGTTTTCCAAATTAAAACTATCTAATTAGCGTAGTATTATTTTTTATTATTCTATCTTTGTGGATTTGCTTGTTCACGTGACAATTCGCATCACATTCGCGGCCGGCAGAATAACGTCTGTCTCCTGCACGCGAGAGAGGAGAGAAGAAGAAAGTTGGCAAATGTCAGTTCAGTAGTAAGTTCATTCTTTGTGCGTAGGGGTGTGCGATGTGTATTGTCTACTATGATATTGTAATCATTGTTTTAACGATGTACGAGGCACTGTGAGCTGACATCGCATTTGTCTCTTGTGCTTTCACTGCGTGATGTGTCAGTGCTGTTATAGGTAGGCCTATGTCCCCAAATTAGTTTTTGTCTTATATTTATATCATATTTTGTTCTTATATTAGAATATCACATCAGTAAGAGTGCCGTTTTCCCGTGCACAAGTGTGATATTTTGTTATACAATAGTTAAATTAAAAATAAATTAACATTGTGAGTTACTTTTTAGACACCATATTGACAATATTATTTGTTTTCCCTTTATTTCGCTGACGAGAATTTCAAAATGAAACCGTAGCAGAGTGTAATGCAACAGACACCGATGATTTCTTGACTGAAATCCACGTTTTAAACGAGTCATTTTAACGATTCAATGAACAATCACTTGTTTCTTTCCCGAATGAATCAGCCGTTTGAACAAATCGGTTGAATGAATGAATGACTCCCTCAACTCGCTTACGGTATTAAGACAGTGACTTGCTGCCACCTACTGGCGGTTTTAGTTTCATATTTAAAGTACCCTTTAATTAAAACGTTAAAATTAGAAATCATTTCATATTTAAATATTGAATATGGATTTTTTTTAAAACTATCTCATAGCTTTATTTATGCAATTGTAAATGGAGTGTAAATATTAATGCCTCTTCTGATGCTGCTTCTGTGTCACCTCTGAACTGCAAAGATGGATTTTGATTGAATGATTTAATTTGACTGGTAACGGTGGTACTGTATAATTATTGTGTAATTAAGTATTATTGTATAAATAAGTATAATTACTGTATAATTTAATTTGAATGTTAGTATTTGACATAAAAGGTGATGCAGAACTCTAAATAAGTTTAGAAAAAATGCCCATATATAGGTGAAAATGCCCCTGGAAATCAATTTAAGGTGGCAAATATTGCACGTTAATTAATCATTTCTGTCACTGCTGTGAACTGACCACTGCATAGAATATGAAAAATATGAATATCTTCGTGAGTCTGCTGTCAACAACAGGCCTAAACCAGCCATTGCACCAGCACAAAAACACAATCAGTAAAATATCATCTAATTATTATCAACAAAACGTTTAAAATATCGAGATATATTTTTGTCAATATTGCACACCCCTAATGTACGGTCTTAATTTTGATTTCTTCAGGTCTTAAAAAGGTCTTAAAAAGCCTTAAATTTGACTTTAAAAAGTGTGCAGGAACCCTGATAAACTGCATGATGTAGCCTTTTCGGTTTAGGTTAGACCACCACGAATGCCCATTTAGGCATGCCCGCAGGGCATATTTTATTTTTATTTATATATATATATACACACATATATACACATACAGTATATATGTGTGTGTGTGTATGTATGTGTGTGTGTGTATACACAGAACAAAATTATAGACGCAACACTTGTTGTTGCCCCATTTTTCATGATGAACTCAAAGATCTAAGACTTTCTTTGTGCACAAAAGGCCTATTTCTCTCAAATATTGTTCACAAATCGCCTATTTCTCTCAAATATTGTTCACAAATCTGTCTAAATCTCTTACGGCCGTTTCACACCCCAAGCGTCAGCGGCGCGTGAGCAGCACGTCAGCGCAACTACATCACTGCAGCTGCAGACGCACGTGAGTATTCACACTGGAAGCGTTTGTACAGCGTCACAACAGCGGCTCCCAGGCTACATATAAGCAAGCATTTCTTTACAAAGACTTTTGTAAGAAAAAAATTTAGAAGTTGGTCAAACACATTTGAAGTTTGTTCAAAGCCCAAACTGAATAATTAAAAACAAGTTTAATGGGTACATTTCTATAAAATTTTGTTTTCTATGTTAGTCTTCATTTCCTTTTCTGACATACTGCAGTTCTTGTTAAAACACACTAGACATGCAAATTCTATGCGTTTTGGGCACTTTTTGTGTGAAATAATATTAATTTTGTCCATCAAAAGTGTGCTATAACTTTAATTGAGCGTGAGCAGCGCAGCAAAAATAGACTCGAAGCCGAAACCCCCGCTTCACTGCTGCTCACGCGACGCTCCTGCTTGACGCTCACGCGCTGCTCCTGCTCGCGGTGTGAACGCACTCATTGATTAACATGCACGCCGAAAAAAAATACGCGCCGCTGACGCTTGCGGTGTGAAACGGCTGAGATAATCCATCCACATCACAGGTGTGGCATATCAAGATGCTGATTAGACGGCATGATTATTGCACAGGCGTGCCTTAAGCTGGCCACTCTAAAAAGTGCAGTTTTATCACACAGCACAATGCCACAAGTTTTTAGGGATTGTGCAATTGGCATGCTGACTGCAGGAATGTCCACTAGAGCTGTTGCCCGTGAATTGAATGTTAATTTTTTTACCATAAGCCATCTCCAAAGGCATTTCAGAGAATTTGGCAGTACATCCAACTGGCCCCACAACCGCAGACACCGTGCAACCACACCAGCCCAGGACCTACACATCCAGCATCTTCACCTCCAAGATCGTCTGAGACCAGCCACCCGGACAGCTGCCTCAACAATCGGTTTGTATAACCAAAGAATTTCTGTACAAACTGTCAGAAACCGTCTCAAGGAAGCTCATCTGCATGCTCGTCATCCTCATCGGGGTCTCGACCTGACTGCAGTTCATCGTCATAACCAACTTGAGTGGGCAAATCCTCACATTCGATGGCGTCTGGGACTTTGGAGAGGTGTCCTCTTCACGGATGAATTCCAGTTTTCGGAGATGGCAGACAGTGTGTATGGCGTCTTGTGGGTGAGCGGTTTGCTGATGTTTATGTTGTGGATCGAGTGGTCCATAGTGGCGGTGGGGTTATGGTATTAGCAGGTGTATGTTATGGACAACGAACACGGGTGCATTTTATTGATGGCATTTTGAATGCACAGAGATACCGTGACGAGATCCTGAGGCCCATTGTTGTGCCATTCATCCACGGCCATCACCTCATGTTGCAGCATAATGCACGGCCCATGTTGCAAAGATCTGTACACAATTCTTGGAAGCTGAAAACATCCCAGTTCTTGAATGGCCAGCATACTCACTGGATGTCAATGTCACCCATTGAGGATTTTTGGGATGCTCTGGATCGGCGTATACGACAGCGTGTTCCAGGTCCTGCCAATATCAGCAACTTTGCACAGCCATTGAAGAGGAGTGGACCAACATTCCTAAGGCCACAATCACAACCTGATCAACTCTATGCGAAGGAGATGTGTTGCTCTGCCTGAGGCAAATGGTGGTCACAATATACTGACTGGTTTTTGGGCCCCCCCCCCCGGACCCCTTCCAATACAGTAAAACTGCACATTTTAGAGTGGCCTTTTATTGTGGCCAGGCTAAGGCACACCTGTGCAATAATCATGCGGTCTAATCAGCATCTTGATATGCCACACCTGTTAGGTGGATGAACAATATTTGAGAGAAATAGGCTTTTTGTGCACAAAGTCTTAGATCTTTGAGTTCAGCTCATTAAAAATGGGGGCAAAAACAAAAGTTTTGCGTTTATAATTTTGTTCAGTGTATATATAGTATATCTATGTGTATATACATAAACGCGTATGCCTGTTCACACGAAAATGCGCTTTTCCATTCCATTGCGCTACTTTTCCTTTGTAAAAAATAAATATAAAAAAATGTGTATATATATATATGATTTCTGTTTTTTTGTTTTTTTTTAAGGAAGTACATGTAGTTAATTATTATAACTCGGTACTTTATTATATAATTACACTAACACAGACACCTTCAAATAGTTGTTATTCTAATTCTGAGACAATAGGAAAGTGCACATCACAGATATAAAGATAAAGAGTTAGTATCAATGGAATAATTTTTTTTTTAATGATTACCCCCCACCCAGCTGATAAATGATATACCGTATTTTCCGCACTATAAGGCGCACTTAAAAGCCTTTAATTTTCTCAAAAAACGACAGTGCGCCTTATAATCCGGAGCGCCTTATATATGGATCAATTGGTTAATAACGCTCCGCGTTATTAAATTCGCTCGTGCTCGTGTCCATATTATGCCCGCTCTGTCACATGGCCAGTTCAACCTCGTATAAATCAGGTTTGCCCGCTCACGAGCGCTCAATAATACTAACAGACATACGAACACTGACACTGTCCCCGGCGCTGCTCGTGCGTCACAGAATGTTCATAAAGGGTTCCCCGTTCAGTAACCGGGTCGTCTCATTCAAAACAGCCAGCTGTTGCTGTCAGCGAGCTGCCGCACATGAATACTCATATGAGTCAGGCTGCGAATGTAAGTTGCGTGCCCGCCCCAGCGCGCTCACGCTTACTAATAAACATCTCGCCTCCGGCGCCATGCACTCGCTACAAAACTATCAGAAAACGTTCCCCGTTCAAGCCAAGGTAACCGGGGTGTCATATATGAAACAGCGTGCCATCGCTGTCAGCGAGCCGCCGCACATGAATACTCATATGAGTCAGGCTGCGAATGTAAGTTACGTGGCCGCCCCAACGCGCTCATGCTTAATAAACGCATCTTTATTAATACTACTTTCTAATTGCACATTAAATAGCACATCTAGTGGATGTATAACGCAAACCCAGTCAAACGTTTGACTGCAGTATCTTATGCGCCTTATAATCCGGTGCGCCCCATATAGTTAATGTTCTAAAATAGGTCATTCATTGAAGGTGCGCCTTATAATCCGGTGCGCCTTATAGTGCGGAAAATACGGTATATAAAAAAAACATTGACAGCCAATCAGAATCCATCCCACCTTAGAGAGCTTGAGCATTTGAAGCAGCTGAAAGCTGTGTACCTTAGAACATTATCATCCTTTGGTGTGGATGCTGATAGTTATTGTTATTATTCCTGCCAGCTGCAGCAGGCTCTGCAGTGCCCATTAAACCGGTGTCCGAATCAGTCGTCCCACCATCAGTTTCCAACATAACCTCATTGGCTGACCCCTCATCAGGTCCTCCTTCCCTGCTGACTACATCCAATCAGACGCCTCTCAGTGCTCTCGTGCACGAAGATGCCTCTTCCAGCTCACTGACCCCTCAACACAATAAGTATGCCATTTTGTTATTGTTACTTCAATTTAGTATGTATGGATCAGAGATGCTAATACATGTTTCCCATCAGCTCCCACCCTACACAGCAAAACAGTTTGGCACCTTCTTCAGTTCGCACTTCAAACTCAAGTCTGCTGGTGAGTTTGCAACTAAATGCACTTCAATTTTTATAAGTATAGAGCAAAGTCAATGCGAAATCAGTATTGTCCCTATACATTTCCATTTTGGACATTCTTGGTGCATCACTCACCTGTGTACTATACAATACAATAATTCATTTATTTGCCCCTGAAATGACTGTCATTTAAAATGAAGTTCTGTTGACTTATCCTTTATATGATTTATTAATTTATTAAACAAATGGCTGTTTGTGAATTTAATTTATTTGTATTAAATTTCTCTTTTGCTCACTGTGATCTTCCTTCAACTTCATCTCAGCACCCAAGTGTGGATGCTGATTCCAGCTTGCACTCATCCTTCTCGGTATCTGTGGCTCAATCTTCAGTTTCCCCACCCTCTTCAGCTACTTCAGCAGCCCCGATCTCCCACAGCGTCCCTGTTGCCCCCTCTTCATCTGTCAGTTCGGTCTCAGCGCAGTCTGCCCTGGGCCCCGTCAGCAGTCTGACCATGGGATTGAACAGTGTTGCTGGTGTGGCTTCAATGGTCCCCCCTTTGGCTGCCACATCTTCATCTGCTCCCTCGGCCACTTTGGCACCTTCATCTGCCTCGTTGTCTCGCAGTACGGCTGCCTCAGGTAAGAATTGCTGTTATTAGTGGTTTTGATCAAATGTGACCCAAATTTTATAGGCCTATACAATTGCATAAAAGTAGTCTTCCTATGACAATGTGTTAAGGATCCTTCAGAAAGACTTTTTCAAATTCAGTTTTGTTTGGATGGAAAAAAACATCTGTGATTGCTTGGAATAAATTGATGCATGATCATTCGTCATGTCATTTGACATTACATATCTCTGAGATAATGAAAGGGATGTGTTACAAGTAAATTTGTGAAATGTTTGATATAACTGGATAAAACCATTTCTACATCTTTAAATTGTATGCTGCTGCTTCAACAGGGAAAGCACCTCCAAACCTGCCTCCTGGAGTGCCGCCACTGCTGCCCAACCCTTACATTATGGCTCCTGGCCTGCTTCACCCATACCCAGTGAGTGTTTGGCCTGTTTTTTTGTGTTTTTTTGCTGCTGCATGCTTTGACATGTGGTATCTCGTTTTAGCTCACAAACCTCTTATGTCTTGCAGCCTCAAGTTTATGGCTACGATGACTTACAGATGTTGCAGACCAGGATACCACTGGTGAGGGTTTATTCCTGTTTGATTAGCTGAAATATTTGACATAAAAGAAACAGAAATGGGTTTGTTTGTGACATATGAAGTCGAGTCATTATTTTTGTCTCCTGTAGGACTATTACAGCATCCCATTTGCCACTCCAACCACAGCACTGACTGGCAGGGAAGCCGGTTTGACGAGCAACCCTTATTCTGGTAAGATGAGGATTTATTTTCCTTTTTAAATCTGTTTTGTGCGTTGTGTTAAGCGTCTGAACAGGGAACCCAAAGGTTGTTAGCCCAAAGCTTCATTATCTGAAACACTGTGTCTGAAATCTCTCTCTTAGCTGGCGACCTGTCAAAGTTCGGCCGTGGTGACGCCTCATCTCCTGCCCCTGCCACAACGCTCGCCCAGGCCCAGCAGACCCAGACACAAACACACCACACTGCCCAACAGCCCTTCCTCAACCCAGCCCTTCCACCAGGATACAGCTACACCAGCCTGCCCTATTACACTGGTGTGCCCGGTCTGCCCAACACCTTCCAATACGGCCCTGCCATGTTTCCGGTAAAAACTCTTAAGGCATCTTTACACAGCCAAGTTAAAGCTGCTCTGTGCCTGCTCAAAATTCAGTGTAAAAACACAATGTGTCATAAAAGCCAGACTAAATTATGCCCGCTCTGATCCATTTCGGTCCCTAGTATTAAAGTATATCTTTGTTGGTGGCATAAATGCATTTACATTGAAAGGTTAATGCCACCTCTGATCTATGTTTCACTACTATAACTGGATCTTCCAGTGAAAATGACAAATTTCTATTTGGTGATGTATGCAGGACTTAATTTTACCAATCATTTAGTCCGCTTAAACCCTGCCCCTCCACAATTGACTGCAAGCATTTATTTTTGAGTGCACATATCTCAATTCAGTCAACAACTTCTGAACTGGTACAGAAGAGACATATCTCTTATGTTCCTCTCAGGTGGCTCCTACCTCCTCCAAACAGCATGGTGTGAATGTCGGTGTCAATGCGTCAGCTACAGCCTTCCAGCAGGCTAGCGGTTATGGATCACATGGATATAGCACTGGTAATGCATTTTCTTACTTTCATGCAACATTTAAAATGCAGTGAAACATTCAGATGGAATGATTTTCTTAAACAGAATCTGCAGAGAATTAGTTTTTACAAGTTTTACCAAAAACTACTGACTAGTAGGTCTCAATACCATCTTGTTCCTCATGGCTGAGTTTTCAAGCCATGTTTAACTAAACTTTCTCAGTCACCTCTAAACCCTACATCGGCCAAGTTTTTTTTTCTTTTTTCTTGTCTGTGTAGTTCAAGCATGAGACAATTTATCTTATTTAAGGTACAATCCATAGTACTGCATCTTGTTTGGTTTTGCAAAACCAGATGACCTTCGCAATCACAAGTGTTCTGCATGGAGTTTTGTGTTGCTAAGCTTTAAACATTGATCCTACTTGTGGGGTAGTTTTAACAATTGAGCATCATACAACTTGACTTGGAGTGTCTTGGACTGAAATCAATCTGCAGCTTCAAGAATATGCCCATCTTTGAACATGTTAAGAGCAATCATCTACTTGAGAATCTGTACAACTACTGAGACCCAACTGTTGCATTTAAACTATCCAATGTTTGCCCACAAATAGTCTTAAGCACTTCAAAGTGCCGCAAGTGGGTGGGTTTCTGTGAAACCAGTGATGTAAGGAGAATGAGGTGGGAGGGAGGTCGCTTGATTTAGGGTGGTGGGTTCACACATGCTTTCCACACGCTGCTTGCTTTTGACCATCCACCACTTTTGAGCACTGTTTTGTTGTACCTTCCCATTCTTTTGCTCTTACGCTCTTCCTCAATCTAACACCATCCATCTTTTAAAATATTGTCTCATACTTAAGATTCTTCTTGTCGTTGTTTCTTCATTCTTTTCAAGTTCTTCATATTGTCTTTCCTTACATCTTTTCTTGAAATTATCTTTTTCCTTAAAGTCCCTGTAAAGTTAAAATTAAGTATGTATTCTGTGTTTATCACCACAGAAAAATGTGTTTAGCCACCCAGCCAAATTTGAATGATAAAAAAAGCCAGCAGGTACATAAAATAAGCGATCAAAATCTTGATAAAATTAGCAGTAGTCTCTGCTCTCAAACGCTGCCTGCGCTAAAACCACGCCCACTAGCGGAAAAGCTGCCATCGCCACACTCAACTGTCACCGCTACAGCCGGCATGGATGCTCCTAGCAGCTTAATTGGTTTTACAATTTGCACTCATTGGTGGGCACGCACTGCCAATGATGGCACCAGTTGTCAGCGCGACAGGAGGATGAAGGCTGAGGCGGGAGATAGTCGGTTCGGCCCCATTCACCAGTAACAGCGGATTATCAGAGAATCCCAGTTGTCTCTGACGAAAGTTTATAAAACTATCCTGTGTAAAATAGAGGTGGGCGATGGCGGTGATCCTCAGCTCTCCATCAAGGTGGCTCTCCACAAAATGAATCCACCTCTTCTTGATGTGATCGTTTTTCGTAAATTTAAATAAGGACACTGATCTGTTTTGTACGTGATCGCATCCAGGTAGTACGCATTATCGTGATGAAGGCATTGCTGGCTAGCAAACTGTAGGTTGTAGTAACTAATAGTGCTGACTAGTGATCGACCGATATTGATTTTTTTTATTACCGATATCGATTATTTGCATGTTTATGTGCCCGATAACCGATATGCAGAACCGATATTTATTTACTGTTATACTTCTGTTTTTGACACAATTATTACAACACAAATGAACTGAACAAACCATTTTATTTATAACAATCACTACCTCCTTCCATACAAAAAAAACCCCTTTATAATTATACACAAATAAATAGAGGGGTCTGAGTCCAAAAAAGTGTCTTTGTTTAAAAATAAAAGCTTTGAGGTAAAAAATAAAGCACAAAAATTATTCTAACATATTGGGAGGGGGGAATCTAAATTACCTGAATTTCTTTTGCACAGCTATTTTAGTAGTGTGTAACTTAATACTCCCAGTTAAGCAGAACTAGGTAAGTCCATACTTCACTTTGATTTTTCCTCCTTTCAGTCATCTTAAAAAACAAAACAAAAGTGTGGAAAGTTAGCAGTCTTTCATGATAAATTAAATCTTCAAATTACAATAAAAGCATTTATATTATTACATTATATAATTTATATCTCAATTTTTTTTACTCAACCGTGATCGCGCGTGCAGATAATAAATAATTAATTTCCAGAAAGCGGTAGGCTATATTTAGATGTATATTAGCGAAATAATTGCTAGTAAATGATAATAAAATCTAGGGTGTTTAAACAAGATAATCTTGTCAAAAGTTTCATTCAGTGGCCGTGCTTGAGCATTCCTGATCATCAACCCATTGAGTGCTCAGCAATATGAACAAACTTTTTTTCGAGACTAATGGTGAGCAAATACAACAGATAAAGAATTAAATTCAGCGCTTTTATTTTCAACATGCACTCATTCATGTCTGTTTTATTTAATTCATGTGAAGTTACGTCTTTATTGGGGCAGGACATGACGGATTACGCTACGTGACTCCATGAGTTCATCTCAATTTTTTAGAACCAAGCTGCATAAATAGGCCTAAACTACATCAGGTTTTTGTCTCAAATCTCATTTCTGCATGTCTGCTATGTTAAATAAAGTTGAATAATTAAAGCAAAGCAAGTAGAACATGTACTTTACCTTTGAACAGAGTTGTTGACTGATCTCCTCAGACGCGGCTGCAATGGCGGAATTCTAAAAGCGGAATTCTTTATTGCCGAATCCGATATTACAAAACCGATACCCGATTATGGGAAAATGCTTAAATAACGGGAAAAATATCGGTAAACCGATACATCGGTCGATCACTAGTGCTGACAGTAACTCGCGATTGAGTGGCAAAACTGATGTGAATATTCTCTATTGATATTGTTAGGGGAGCGGCCAGCCTCAGTGGCTCCTGTGCGTCATCAAGTAGGGGTGTGTCCAGGAGCTCAGTTGCTCCAGTGCGTCATCGAGCCCCCGTTTTAGCCCCGCCCAAAAAATCCAGAACACAGCAATGGTGAAAAAACGGCTAACTCCACAATTCAGTAGTTCAGTCTTTGTAATGTTTTAGCAATACATTTCTAACATTTATAATGCGTTTAGAATTTTTTACAGCGACTTTAATGAATATCTTCCAGCTTCATCTTAGTCATTCCTAATGTTCTCCTTTTTTTGTCCCATTCTTATTTCTCCATTTCCATTCCTTTGGTTGTAAATTATCCATCACTTTCATATCTCCTCTTAAATGTTCTTAACACCACCAGTACACTTTTCGATTAGGCCCCTCCCCCAGCTTGCTGCATCCCTGTGCCCCGTCCCCTTCTCTCCTCCTTCCCTCTGGCCCTGCCTGGTGTGTGTCTAATGCTGTGGGGCTGTGGCTGTGTGTGTCTGACCGTTTGCAGGCTATGAGGATTTGGGACAGGCTTCGGCAGGGAGCGGGGATTTCTGTAAGGGCGGCTACGGCACTGCCGTTGCCGCAGCCGCTGCTGCCGCCGCCGCCGCTTCTGCGCAAAACAAGCCCACCAGCTCTGTCACCGGGCCCGGAGTGGGTGAGTGCAGCCTCACGCTAAACCCCCCAATTTCCTTGTTCCTCCTCCCTTTTCTTTCTTAAGCTCTCTCTCTCTCCCCTCATTTGCTCCTAACTTACTACTGGTCAAGCTTGATGAAGCCGTCACATGCCTCCTCGTCTCCGATGGAACGAGATCTGGAAACTCTGTTGAACCTAGGAATCTCTGTACAGGGTGGAGGACACTGAATTCACAGTTCCTTTAGGTTGAACATCAGGGTTGTGACACTAGTGACTTTTTAGACCGTGACAGTCTTTTCTTTAACACTTTCAAAAAGGGTTGCGATGCAAGAAGCCAACTCCCCAAAAATGCATTATATCAGATTATTTGTTTGAGCTGCCTTTTTCAGTATTTGAATATCAGCAAGTTGTTTCTCTGAAATGGACTAGTGTTTCTTGTTAAGCAAGGTAAAATATCAGTTCTTATAAGAGCAGAGGTGGTCTCTTTTATTTATTTAGCTCAGAAAATGCTTTAGCCTATTCTTTATATTTTGTTAATAGGTTTTTTAATCTTGCGAGCATTTTGTCAGCTTGATTGATCTGGGCTACATTTGTGTTTACACTTGTTGGCAGTGTGCTTTTTCAGGTTGGTTTTTATGAAAGTTGTGTGCACGTTTTTTTTTTTTTTAATTGCATAATGGTCAACAACATGCTTTGGTTAAAGTCATTTTGAAACTATTAATGGGGATATTTGTGAAAAAAGAATTTGTTAATGTAAAGATGCATAACTTTTTTTGTTTTGATCAAGTACTTTACTACAGAATTGCTCTAAACCATGAGACCAAAGATGGGCTTTACTGTCAATTTTTTCAAATGTCCTGATGTTATTTTATGCTCAAGGGAATTATCTCCATCTTTAAATGTTTTAGTTACTGAAGAGTCATTTTATTTTAGTTTGTGTGAAAGCCCATATTATTTGTCCATTAAACATACCTGCAAACTAGTCGCTTTTTGGCGAAAATTGACGTTTTGAATGGGAAAATGTCATCCACGTGAATCGTGTAGATTCGAAGAGTTTTTATTTGGGGGGGGGGGGGGGTTGTGTTGGCTGGCGTTTTGCGTTTTCAGTAAATGCATTTACTGAAATTACGTGGTTCACGTGGCGGAACCACGTTTATTTATTTCCCATAAACGTGAGTTTCAAAAACCAACTGCGGTCTTCACAAACATCTTTGGTACATCACGCGAGTCATTGTTTTGAATGACAAAAACTATGACGAAAATCTATTGACCTTTTCGTCAATGAATAAAAACAAGACGAAAATGTTAGATAGTGATGGTTTTGGAAGCGATCCAGTCAGAACTGATGTTCTGCGTTTGTGGTAGATGCGCACATTTGTACTGTAACGTGCTGATCTACCCTGCAGGACACAAGTTGGTCTCATCCTTCTGCGCGCACACACCTGACCCGAAGCGTGCAGCTATAGACACTTATACAGCGCGCGAGGACTGAAATGAGCTCTGTTTCGTTTCCGACAAATGCACACATGTAACTTTAAATGTCCGTTTTGGAGAGTATTCACGTATAATATGTCGGCTTTGTCTTAAACAGTTGTGAGTTTATCGGATGTGCATCAGATTCAGTGCAATTCTGCATCTGCATGTCATTGGAAATGATCCTGTGTCTTAAAGTGACAGTGGGTAATAACGTGTCCTATTGATCAAGCAACAAAAGGAAAAGAGAAAGATAAAATGTCACCTTTTTCAGACCTTCTGAGTTTGTAGGTATGATTTAAAATTACAGAGTAGTTATATGGACTAGCCACTAAGGTGTTCCACCAAGAGCTAAATATTCCCCTAGAACCATTTTTCTGGTTGCATTCGTTCCGCCAGTAGGAACTCTGACAGACTTATGTCCTGCTGCTCTGGTTGTTGTGCGGGACATGTATTTTGATGGCGGGCAGGTGTTTATTTTGATGTCGCTGAGAAAGGCCGAGCCTGAGCACACAGCAGTGTCACTCCGTCTTCAGTTTATGATCCGTTTAACAGTCCTACCTTATACGCTATTAGAACGTTTAAACAAAGTAAATGGTATACGAAAAAGTGTTACAGAGTTTGCTGTGTGGTCTTGCACACAATGTGGACTCCCAATGTTGCTAGCTGAAGGGACCGAGCAAAACATTGTTTTTCTGCTCAAAGTTGTTTTGGATTTCCTCTTGGACTTCAACGTCAGTCCATCTACCGCTGTTTTCCATGTTCGTGAATATAGGTTATAAACTGCTGGGTGCCTGTGTTTTGTATTCGTTTGTCCAATCAACGTTCACTTGCGTCACTGGTAGTTCCTGTTGTGCTGGGATAGACCCTCATCTGAAGTAGGAGATAATTTAGTTCTCCCCCAAAAGGCGTTCCTAGAACTAAAATAGTTCTCAGTTTCTGCAGTGCAAACAAGCCACAAAGCGGATACTTCCGCCATTAGTTATAGGAACTATAATGTTAGCCCCTTATGTTAGAACCCCTTACAAATTGTAGCTTTAAAATCCATTGCTTGTGCCACCGTCTTTTTTTCTTTCTTTTTTGTTCAAAATGTACCAATTTTATTTTTGGACTATTTTAGACTGCTGGGATTACAATCACTGCAGAGTAGCCCAGTACCTGTGACTTGTCATACACACAGGGTTTGTACAACGTGCTTGAAGTACTTGGATTTTACTTTTTGAAATGTAAGTCCTGGAAAACCTTTGAAAACAACCATATTTATGAAAAGGCAGTGTTTGCATAATGGAAGGAATTTTTTTTTTTTTAACAGCAAAAACACAAAAAGCCTGATACTGCTCAGATATGTCCACGTATATGATACAGCTTTCATTCTTCAGGTCAATCATTCATGGAAATAAAATGTTTGAATGAAGTAGTTCTGGCTACAAAATTCTTCCGCAAGGCGCATGCAGTTTTTAACTGCTAGAGTACCAAAAGTAAAATAGTATACCCTTTTAAGTTATTGGTCTTTTGATGGTTATGTTCCATTTTGTGCCTCACGCACATTGCATGACATGACGTTGGTGCGGATTTTCATTTATTTGTAGTTTTGCGCCTCAATCTGTTAGCCTTGAACTGGTACCGATCTATGACAATGTGGTTCCACAGAAGAAGAAATGAGCGGTTTTAACACACAGCTGTCCACCTATAGGTAGTTAAGGGATATGTTCCTTTTAAATGTCACATTTTAGCATTCCTCACTTGCCGAGTTTCTCCAATCTTACGCAAGTCAGAATTATAGTGACTTAACTATCTCAGGTACAATTTACATTTATTTGTGTAGCACTTTTCACAATACACATGCATTTTCTATAAAGCTGCTTTGAAACGATGAGTCCAAGTTAACCAAGTACTACCTCTGATGTTTTGCTAGTTTCAGTGATCACCATTTCATGTGTTTTGACTTTAGGAGTCTCGGTCACATCAAGCAACACGGGAGTCCCTGACATTTCAGGGTCTGTTTACACAAAGACACAGGTGAGCACCCTCATCAGATTTTATTTGATTAACATTTAAAGTTAGTCGCCAAGCATGTGGTTTCACAAATGCTAAAGTATCTTATTCTGTCCTCCAGTCTTTTGAGAAGCAGGGTTTCCACACAGGAACCCCCAGCGCTTCCTTCAGTTTGCCCTCAGCACTTGGGAGTGGCGGCCCCATCAACCCTCCGGCAGCAGCGGGTTACGCTCCGGCCCCTTACATGCACATCCTGACCCCCCATCAGCAGCCACACTCTCAGATGCTCCACCACCACCTGCAGCAGGACGGACAGGTGAGCGTGAGCCATGCTGCCTCATTTACCCATCAGGCTCAGGAAATAAAAATTGTTGTTTTTTTGTTTTTTATGGTTTTATTATTTTCCCGTTCCAAATCAAAGCTTTTCATGTTTGAATTTTTTTTTTAATGGTTTAATAAATTATTACTATTAATAGTATTTTTAGTTTTATTATACCCATTTTCTCCTTCCAAATCAAAGCGTGTCTTGTTTGACTTGGGAGTACTTTTGTTTTTAAAAATGTATTCTATAATATAATATTTTTCTCCCATGTTCTAGTCAAATTTTATTTATAACTAAAAGCATTTAAATAAAATGTGTTCCTTATTCATAAACACTATTTGATTTAAAAGGGGGGAAATAATAGCTATTATAATTTTAATAATTTATTATTATTAAATAGAATACCTTTTATTTAAATGAAAGGTGTTTTATTAATATTCTATCGTATATTCTATAATTTTTATAATATATATTAGTTATATTCCCCCCAATTCAAGGCTTTTTTAGTGTTTATGGCTATTTTTAAATCTTTATGGGTAGGAAGTCTATAAAAATAATGTTTTTATTTTTTTTGAAAAAAAAGTGTTTAAGTGTCAATGTCTAATTTTTACTTTTTGAAATTAATTTTATTTAAATTAAATTATTTCTTTCAGGGTGGCTCTGGACAGCGTAGTCAGAACGCCTCCATTCAACAGAAGTCGCAGATCAACAAGTCGGCATACAACAGCTACAACTGGGGAGGCAATTAACTCCCAACCCAAAACAACCCCCCCACCCCCCCCTCCCCTCTTGCCCCGTTTGGTGTTCCAAAGGCTGGATTCGTGGAACCTTTTTTCTCCCCAGATACCTCCCCCTTTTCTTTGTCCTCCACGGCGCTCCCTCTCCTCTCTCTGCAAGGTCACCCTGCAGTACCAACCCCATTCCACTGGTGGCACTGTCCTGAGAGAGAGATAGCACTGTAAGGCGCCGCTTGAGGAGGGGGCACGGGGGAGAAGTCTTAACGGGGAGCGTGATATCGCCAATATATGGATAGTTACTTAGGCCTTCATGATTGGAGTATTGAGTGTTTGGAGTTTGTATTGTGTTCGAAATGCATAAAAGCCCAGAATTCCCCCCTCCCTTTTTTCTGGAATATGTAACATAGATCTGTTTTCTAAAAGGACAAATGTTTAGTTCTTTTTCCCCTTTTCATTTTCCTTTTACTGATGGATATAATGAAAAGAGAGGGGTTTGATAGAGGGAGAGAAGGCAGGATTGTTTTGTTTTCCTCACATCGTTTGTTATTTCCTTATTTTCCGTTGCTTGCTTGATCAGCACCTGCAATCCAGATGTGTTGCACCTCGTCTGTTCCCCCTTACATGAGTTTTTACCAAATTTTATTTTGGGAAAAAAAGATATCACTCTAAATCGGCTAGTGCAGTTGTGAAGTTTATTTTTTACCAAATATAAATAGATATATGAAAAAAAAAATGTATAGGTGATTTCACAGGCTTTGGTTCTGTACTGCGTGTGTATGTGCATGTGTGTGAGTTTGGCTTTATTTTGTGTGAATGAATTGCATCAGGGTGGCCAGTATATGAATGTTCTACTTATAGAATAGGCTTCAATGTGGATTCCTTTTATTTCTTTTATTGGAGCCTTATTGTACTCTCCAGATGTGAGAAGTGCACTGGTCACCTTAACTTAAGACTATTTTCTGCAAACTTTTTTTTTTTGGTCCTCTTTTCCACCCGTCATGTTGCAGGGAGATTGGATTATGTTAAGGCATGATTTTTTTTACCTCAGCGTTTTGGGATTGAGGTAACTTTTTTTTTTTTTTTTTTTTGGCCACCCTGTGTCTTTCCAGAGCCTTTGTCCTTCTGTCATACCTGCAGTCATTCTCCTCCTGAAACGCCCCACCTTCTGTAACGCCCCACCTTCTGTCCCCAAATATATTCTTTTAGTAATATGATTATTAGGAAAGTGCTGATGGACAGAATTGTACTATGGTTTTTTTTTTGTCAGTGACTTTTTTTTGTACTGTGCGTTTTAAAAAGATTTAAATGGATAAACTTGTCTTGTACATATATATATATTATATATATATATAAACACAAGTACTGTAGACTGTTTGTTTGATGGCTTCTTTTCTCCCCTCTCGAATCCTTACACAGACTTGTTAGCTTTTTTTTCATAATGTTTTTTATTTTGTAAAAAAATATATAAATATTAAGTAAATAAACAAGAAAAAGACATTTTCATCATTTTTGGATGTGAATGTCTTTTTTAAGAAAACTGTTTGTGTGCCTTTTAACTGCAGTCTGCTTCTGTGTTCTAGTTTTAAAAAGTTTGATCATTGGGTTGCTTTGCAAACAAGAAATGTAGGAAAGTAGCTAATAAATTCAATATGAGGTGTACAGCTGATGCAGCCCATTTTAAAATGTCAAGTTTATAGGTTCCTCAGTTCATTCTTTGCATAGAAAAAGCTTTAGAGAATTTCTAACATGCATCTTGTGATATTAAAGTCAAATTGTTGCCATACATGAAACCAGTGTCTTGAAAGGTATGATTTAAAATGCTAGTTGGGGGTTTGATTTGATTGTAGCAACTGATGGCGAAAATTAATATGCTTAATTCCAAATACTCACAGAGAAATTTGAGGTTGTAGGTCTCATTTGAAATAAGCAGCTTTATTTGCCCTTCAAAAAAAAAAACATGGGTTTATCCATGGATTAACAATAAAGATTATTGCCATTGACTACATTGTAGTCAAGTTAATACATTTTCTTCACATTTCATAATGTTTACACATTATTTTATGCATACATAAACTTCCATGATAGTGAAGTGGAGAAATTATATTATGCTAGTGAATTTTAATAAAGTTTATGGGGGTTTATTTATTAAAGTAGCAAGTGGTGAAGATTTTTTAAAACATTATAAACCTGTTTCCCCTCATGAATGTGTAAACTGACTTAAACGATAAAAAGGTGACTAACTTTTCTCAAGTCATATTCCTCAATGCAATATAATGCAACTGGATAATTTATTTAAAATATTCTTTGTGTTATTTTTAATTTATCTAAAGTTTGAAAAGGTATTACATGTCCTGTTTTATTAGCCGATAATGACGTAGAAGGCATGCGCTAATGCAATGTACGGACTTCTATTTTGAAATCTGTTTTCCGGTAGAAAGATCTCGTAGGATTTCCTCGGTGTCCTGGATGTCTGATGCAACTTTGTTATGGTGCCATATGTGAAGGATCACTGGATACCTCGTCCTTAAATGAGCGTATTTGATCTCTTTCGTGGGTTTTTCGGGGTTCCCGGTGGTCATTATCGTGGTGATGCCCGCAGGTGAGTCTGCCTAACAGTTCAATGTGTGGAAATGTTACCTGACAGTTGACTCTTAACAGCTATTATGTCGTATATCATTATAACAAACTAATAATAATAAGATATAAGCAATAACATTGTGCATAGTGTTAAAATAAAGTAAAGTAACATGCTTCACAATATTTCTCAACACTTCATATTGCTTTTATGTCTGGCTGTTTCTATAGGGTAACGTGTTAGGCTAATTTGGTGTCAATAGAAATAAACTCTTGGTGACTGTTTTATACAAATAAACTATAGCATTGTTATATTTTAAAGTATTTTTGTTTGTCGGCACAGTTATGAATGATTTTGTAATACATTTTTGTGCTGTTTTTTGAGTCAAATTGCTAAAATAGGTGAAGACATAGACAGAACACCGGCTTCAGACTGCGCTCAGCAGGGGGGCATTTATTTTCAATGGGTGGGCACTAGGTATGGGGACTTTTTTTCGGATATCAGATATCCAATATTTATTATTGCTACTGCCTTTTCTGTTAGCTATTACCATGAAGTAGTGCAATCCATAAAATAAACACATAAACCATTACACATTGTTGCAAGACGTGCAACTCTTAAGAAATTTGATTAAATAAGGGTTAAATAGGCCTATACAAAAAATTGCAAGACCTACTCTGACCACAGCTTTATTATAAACAAAGCTAACGAACATGCGCACAGTCTCTCACTGACAGGATAGTAGTTTAACTGCTATCTCACTGGCGGAAGAGAGAGAAAAAGCTACACATCTATATTCTGCTTTCTCACAGCGCCACACTGTGGTTTTAGGTCGGCTTTATTATATTTTCAGCTAATGAGCAGTTTGTAGGCATATATTTTTATTATTTCTCACTGAAATGTGAATTAAATTTAACTGATATTATTTTGTAAATTATATCATAATTCAATTTGGGGGGGCATTGCCCCCTAATGCCCCCCCATTCCGCCGGCACTGCATGGTCCTCTCTTTCAGTTTTACTTTGACACGTAGTACATAAATAACATTGGGCTGGTGCTAAAACGTTCTTAATTGTATCATAAATTATTATTATAAAATGTAAAAAATAGTAATAATGAAGATGAAGAATGAGAAATCCAGCCTCAGATGACACTTTAACAGATTGTTTTACTATCCTATTATAAAAAGATAAACAAACTGTATCTGGTATCTAATGCACTTTGTTAAAAAAAATGTTACCTGTCACTTTGAGGTATTTCTTTCTTTATTAATTAATTAAAGTGTTTAATGTTTTATGAAAAATGCAAAAAATTATTTTCACATGTAGGCTAAATGAAGTATTACTTCTAAATGCAAATATAGACCTTGTTGGCTTGGTGTATTTATTTTTCCTGCTGATTAATACACTACATTGACATTGTTTAGTTCAGATTGATTTGCTAATTTGAATGCGTTTTAATCAGGGACCCCTTCTTTGATGGGATGATTCATGAAGATGATGATGATGATGAAGATGAAGACAATGACAGTGGTTTTCACTACGATGACTTTAATAGGCCACACCGGGACCCGCTAGATGATGCCTTCAGATTTGGTTTCAGCGTTGGGCCCGGTGGGATGCGCTTCGAGGAACCTCAGCTGTTCGGCCAGATCTTCAGGGACATGGAGGAGATCTTTGCTGGTCTAGGTCGATTTGATGAGGGCCGTGGATTTGGACATAGAGGTGCGTTTGCTCTGTTCCTCAAGTTTATGTTTATTTGCAGTGATGTTTTTTTTTCTGTTGTGCGCAAAGTATTTTTCTAGGCATCTTTACATCTTGCATGATTTAATTAAGATTATATAAGCTGATTCGATGATGGTTGAATACATTTCAAGTAGTCATCTCAGTATAATCAAATGAGAATGTAAATAGATAGAAGATACCTGCTATATAAATCACAAAAGTAATAAGCTCTATACATGTAATACACACAGACAAAACACAATGTGTTAGGCAAACATAGTTATACACTCTAAGAGTAGGTTTACACGACAAAGATTTGCTTAAAACGGAAAAGTTTTTCCTTTGCGTTTTTTGCATACAGACAACAACTTTGTCAAAACGATCCCGTTCACAAGGATCCACAAAAACAACTAAAAATGCTGTATTATGCTTCAAGGCCAGTAGGTGGCGATGTCACTTTGTAAAGAAACACTACACACCTATAGACTGAAGACATAATATGCATGTGTATGATGTCACCGTTTTCACAAATTCATGTTTTTGTAGTTTACAAGGAGACGATAATGGTATCGTTTTCAAAACCCATTTTCAAAAGTTTTTGTTTTCAGGCCCCCAAAACGCCGTTGTCGTGTAAATGAACGGTAAAAATGCAGAAGATATCCGTTTTTAGCTGAAGGGTAATAAGCATGTCACTAAGATATAATAATCTATTTAAAGTGAGGTTTATTATAGTTAACTTAAAGTAAAACTATAAAACAAACATTTTCATTACTTGAAATAAAATGAACATGAACTGAAATCAATCAAATATAAAAAAATCTTATTTTATTTCAGCTTGTTGCAGAGGGAACATTCCTTTTTTCATTTAGTTTAATTGATGTATTAAATTAACAAAAAATACATTTTTATTCTATAAAAATAGAGATATACATT
This sequence comes from Siphateles boraxobius, assembly GCF_051911475.1. Lineage (NCBI taxonomy): Eukaryota > Metazoa > Chordata > Actinopteri > Cypriniformes > Leuciscidae > Siphateles > Siphateles boraxobius. Next base: position 5,880,936 of record NW_027508953.1, read on the forward strand.
ATTTTTTTAAAAGCCAAAAAGCTACAACAAAATTAAAATAAAACTTGAAATAAAAAAAATTAAAACTAATTTAAAATGTAAATGATTTTTTTTAATAGTATTTTAATCATTCCCCTGCCCAACAGATGCCCCATCAATAGAAGCTCCGCCTCCTCAGGAAGGTGTCGAGAAAGGCAGGAGTGGGACAGGAAGTAGTAACCCGTTCAGAGATTTCATGTTGAAGTCTCCTGAGAGCTCACCCTACAATCCACCCCTCCCTCCCCCCTCTGTGGCACCAAAGGACAAGGATTCCTCATCTCCACAAGGTCCCAGCAGCCCCTTTCCCCAGTGGAGCCCCTTCTCAAAGGTGAATCAAAGTGATTCGGTGGACTTTTAGAGCAAGGGTGTCGAATCCAGGTCTGTCCTGCAGTTTAGCTTCAACTTCTATTAAACACACCTGAACCAGCTCATCATAGGCTGCGTCTGAAATCACATACTCTCTTAAAGGATTAGTTCACCTCAAAATGAAAATTTCCTAATAATTTACTCACCCCAATGCCATCCAAGATAACCATGTCTTTCTTTCCTCAGAGGAAGAGAAATTAAGTTTTTTGAGGAAAACATTTCTGGATTCTTCTTCAAATAATGGACTTCAATGGCAACCAACGTTTTGAAGTATGTATATGTATATATATATATATATATATATATATATATATATATATATATATATATATATATATATACTTTTTAACTACAATTGTTTGGATTGAGCTTATCTGCAATGAGCCGGGAACTACGTCAAGGTCACGCTCGATGATGCCGCCGCTGGCGGAAGTACCGCCCCATTGTTTACAAAGCGACTGTGCGAAGTAGGATTGTATTGTATGATGAATTGCATATTTATGTCTTTGTGTCATATTATTGTTTAAAATGGTCCTTACGTGTGCGTATCCTGGGTGTTTAAATCCCGACGCCGGCGACATCGAGCGTGACCTTTCTACGTGATGACGTAGTTCCCGGTGCGTTGCAGATCAGCTCAATCCGAACAATTGTAGTTAAAAAGTAATTTTGGGGGGGGGATGACCTATCGTTTCGCTAGATAAGACCCTCTTCCTCAGCTGGGATCGTGCACAGCCCGTTGAAGCACTTCAAAGACCTTTGAAATGGCATTGATTTGGACTTGATTTTGGTTGCCATTGAAGTCCATTATTCGAAGAAAAATCCAGAAATGTTTTTCTCAAAAAACTTATTTTCTCTTCCACTGAGGAAAGAAAGACATGGATATCTTGGATGGCATTGGGGTGAGTAAATTATTAGGAAATTTTCATTTTGAGGTGAACTAATCCTTTAAAGGGCCCCTATTATGCTATTTTAAAGTTTCCTAATGTTGTTGTGGAGTCTCATACAACATGTTTACGTGCATCAAAGGTAAAAAAAACTGTTTAATTTTCTCATAATATACATTTGCACATCATCACATTTTCAATGATTCTCAAACAACTCGTCAAATGAATCAATCCCTCTAAATCCCTCCTTTCCGCGAGCTACTCTGTACTGATTGGCCAGACAGCTCAGTCTGTTGTGATTGGTTTACCGTGTACAGTGCGTCGAAAACAAAAACGCCCACTGCCATAACAACGTCAGCTCTGCATGTCCTGAGGCGAGCGCGAGTCCGATGATGAAACATTGGAAGAACTAGTTATTCAACCCGAATCCTGCATTGAACTCCGAGATTTGAGAAGCAGCCGTCAGTAAAATAAAGGGAGCACAGCAAAAGTTTAGGATTATACTGCTGTGATATCGTGGTAAAGATAAATTTTAACCACTGATTCTACACATGCTCGTCCTTGGGCAGTGAAAAAAACTGGCTTTACCTTCACATTATAGAGCACAGCATCTTCTCGACATGATGCTATCCAGTGTCCACAGGAATCAGCTGCAGGTTTGAGGTTCAAGTTTCCCTGGTGTCTGCGCACGCAATAATTGGTCAGGCAATATGCTAACGTTTCGTCTTGACGTCACAACGAAACGGCTTATGACTCGTTTGAAAAACGATTCATTTCATTGACTCAGAGTCGACTTTTACTTTTGAAAGACTTAATATATGGTGCACTTTCAGATTTAAAACTTTGCACGATGTTTTCATTCACTTAGAGCTATGTTACACACTACATGAAAGGTAATTTTCAAAAATCCATAATAGGGGCACTTTAAGTTGGTACATATTTTGTATTAGTAATCACTTCACAACCAATAAAAAGTACATTCTATGTAAATGTGTAGTATAAATGTTATCCGGGCGTAATACATTTATTGTCATGATGTGGCCTCATGGGATAGTAAAGTGTCCATTGTTTTTCACCTACTATATAGTAGGGATGTATGTGATTTCGGATGCAGCCAAACTCTTACTAGGCATACTGGAAACTTCCAGGCCAGTGTCCTGAAGGATAATGGCTATTCAGGAGCAGGTTTGGACACGTCTGTTTCAGAGTCATTCTATACTGTTTTCTGATCTGATTTTCTTCTTTTAATTTTTAGTTTCATGATCTTTGGAAAGATGGTCTATTAAGACCGAAGGAGAACGAGAAAAAAGAGGATGGAGGTAATGATCATGTTTTTATGAGATAAATGCAAGTACAGACAGTAATGTTCTGAAAAAAAAAAAAGATTCACCACAATTTATTCAAATGAAATAAAAAAAATTGTAATTCATGAAGAAGTTTAGATGCTTTAATCTATTGTTCGACATGCAAAACTTTGAATAAAAGAATGGTAGATCACTGCAGTTTAAAAATTCAGACTTAATATGAAGGAGTTGGAAAAAAAGCAAAAGCAAAGAAACTTCATATTCAATAATATTATTGATTAGACTGCACTGACACTATTGGATGAATACATAACTAAATTGAACTGGATGATGACACTAGAGCTGCTTTATTGCTGAATCCACTTCATTTCATAATTGACGAGTTGTGCAAATTTGACACTGTTATTGAACTGAATGAATCAACATTGAACTGAATAATGACCATTGTTTTCTGAAGAGCCACTTATAGCTGAATAAAACACATTTCATAATTGATAAACTTTACACAGTTATTGAACTGAACCGAATCAACACTGAAGCTGAATTACTGTGAAGTGCTAAATAAAAAAAGCTGACTTGACAATGAAATGTTATTTTCGTGTTATCCTTGGTTACCCTACTGACAATTCAAACCTTTGAATGAATAGGCCTTGATTTCCTAATTTCTTGCTTGATATCATTGATGCAACTGCTATAAATTGTCTTCGGTTTACAAAAACCTTTTGACTTCTGGCTCCACCCTCAGATCTGGACTCGCAGGTGTCTTCAGTTGGGCTGGATCAGATATTGACTCCAGCACCTTCACAGCCAAAGACGAGGTCGTTCTTTAAGTCTGTCAGCGTCACCAAGGTGGTCAGACAAGATGGAGTGAGTGTTCCTGTATAATTTGATCCACAAAAGTATTTCTGATTACAAATATCTTAATAATGTTCAGCAAGGCTCAAAATGCCACACGTCCAGATGGTGTCTAACAAGTAGTAATAGAGATTGTGTGTGTGTGTGTGTGTGTGTGTGTGTAGACAGTAGAAGAAAGGCGAACAGTCAGAGACGGTGAAGGTAATGAAGAGACTACAGTGACCATCTCAGGGGGTTCTGGTGTCCAAGATGGGCCGCAAGATCAGTCTGGTCCTCTCATGCCAGGTTAGCCATTTCTAGCCAACACTTTTCCCCATGTGTGGTCACAAAGGTAAAAGATAAAATTTTTATTTAAAGTCCCTGTAAAGGCAATTAAAAAAAAAATTCTAAACACATTATAAATGTTAGAAATGTATTGCTAAAACACATTACAAAGACTGCGAACTGTGAAGTACTGAATTGTGGAGTTAGACCGTTAAACAGTTTTTCACCATTGATATTTTACGGACTTTTTGGGCGGGGCTAAAAGGGTACTCGATGACGCACTGGAGTGCCTGAGCTCCTGGCCCCGCCCCTACCTGATGACGCACCGGAGCCCCTGAGGCTGGCCGCTCCCCTAACAATATAAATAGAGCACATTCGCATGAGTTTGCCGCTCAATCGCGAGTTACTGTCAGTATTATTAGTTACTACAGCTTACAGTTTGCTAGTTAGCTATGTCTTCGTCACGGAAATGCGCACTACCCGGATGCAATAACGTACAAAACAGATCAGTGTTCTTATTTAAATTTCCTAAAAACGATCACATCAAGAAGAGGTGGATTCATTTTGTGAAGAGCCACCTTGATAGATAGCTGAGGATCACCACCAAAACCCGCCTCTGTAGTGATCATTTTACACGGGATAGTTTTATAAACTTTCGTCGGAGACAACTGGGATTCACTGATAATCCGCTGTTACTGGTGAATGGGGCCGAACCGACTATCTCCCGCCTCGGCCTTTATCCTCCCGTCGCGCCGACAGCTGGTGCCATCATCGGCAGTGTGTGCCCACCAATGAGTGTAAGCCTTGTGCGCTTATGTTATAATTAACCTAATAAGCTGCTAGGAGCATCCATTCCGGCTGTAGCGGGTGACAGTTGAGTGTGGCAACGGCAGCTGTCCCGCGAGTGGGCGTGGTTTCAGCGCAGCCAGCGGACACGCCCCCAGCGTTTGAGAGCAGAGACTACTGCTCATTTTTTCAAGATTTTGATAGCTTATTTTATGTACTTGCCGGCTTTTTTATCATTCAAATTTGGCTGGGTGTCTAATAACACATTTTTCTGTGATATTACAAACTCAGAACACATACTTCATTTTGACTTTACAGGGACTTTAATATAAACATTGTAGAATTTAGACTATTTAAAACACATTCTTGTTAATATAGGATGTATAGACGTTTTAAAATATCGGCGTTATATTCCTCAAACTTTTATAAGATCAGTTTTGTTTTCTTGAATCACCCAGTAATGTATTTTCTGCATCTTTCAGGCCGTTCTGACATGCAGGATGATTTCTCAGTGTTTTCTAAGTTCTTCAGAGGCTTTCGAGGATGAAAGGGCTCTGGACACAAACCAAAGGACAATCTCTTTCTCAGCAAACCTATCAACTGCCAGCTACAATGATAATTAGTAAATATTTTCATTCTTATGTCTGTTTGAATTCTTCAATGTATATGTGGAGATCCAGTCTTGATGATATGAGTAAACAACAATTAGTTTCTGCCACAAAATGACCCTGATCACTTTACCTACTTTTTTCTTTTGAATATAATTTCCATGAAGGATGTATAAATAATTATATCAATTTCCTGAACTTTGAGGTAGTGGTTGGAGCCACAGTGTTTTGACAAGGACTGATACACATTTTCAATTTGTTGGTAAAGAAGATTTCGTGAGACTGCAGATGATGGGCCACAGTATAATATATATATATAAATTGAAATAAAGGAAAAAAAGGGATTTGCCTTGATTTTCTTTTGTGCGGAAGGTGGGATGCTTCGCAGTCTTAAGTTGGTAATTTCCTTAAATAACATTAATTTAAGAGAACAGGTCAATATTGATAAATAATAATAGTCTCTCTAGTCTAACAATAGTTACACTGATGCAAAAGGGTTGAAAAGTAGTGAACACAGTTCGTTCATCTGTATTTTTGCGGCTTGTTAAAATCATTCAAATGTAAAGGTTTCTTGTTGAATGTGAACCTGGATGTAACTTTTGAATGTGAACCTGGATGTAACTTTATATTTTATTACAGAACTCAATGGTCTTGTGGTGAAAATCCAGCTTTTAATGTTTTTTATATATCTATGTGGTGTTTTTAATATGCTTTAAGAAAAGCATATTAATGTGCAAATTCATGTCAAAACCATTGCTGAGTATTTTCTCCTTAAAACTGCAGTGAATCAAAAACGCTGTTTGAAATCGCTGGTGTTTCTGACGTCACAAACTACCTTTTAACCAATCACGTCAATGTGTGATCGTCAACAAATGGATCTGGTGTGAGTGAGTGGAGGCGGGGCTAATTTGCATATTCTTAGAACAGTGTACTACATGAGGCAACGGTGTAGAGTTGCATTCAAGCTATTTTAAGGTATGACAGATTTTTTTTCAAGGAAAACATTAAAATATATAATTTTGGTGATCAAATGTGAGTTTTCAGGGATAACATGATTGACTAGGGGGACTTTAAAATAAGGAAGTAGTAAAAGCCCTTCAACGTTTTGTAAAAATAATGTAGCAAATAAATCTGGAAAAAACTATATATATTGTTGTGCAGTTGTTTCAGGTTCCTGTTAGTCAGTGTCTTTCCAGTATATGATGAATAGCAGTGTTGTATGTTTAGCAACACAAAGTTTCACCCAGTTCTGCCACATAGACTTACCAGTCTAGAGATTTTCTATCTGTTTATGACAGTGTGTCGCATTTAGAGCAATACTGACAACATGAGCTAAGAAAAGTAAACAATAGTTCACTAAACATTTTTCATTTTTAACAGGTAGCTATTTAAAGTGTTTTAACAATGAACAGAAACAGTGAAAATCTCACAGATGAACACGAAGCCTGGTACACATGGTTATGGTACGTATCACACCCATGATTGTGAGCATTGGTTAGCTTTGCACCCAATTTGATCTTTATCTAGTGACAGATGAAATACCAGTGACATCAACTTTATGGAGATTTACTTTATACTCCGTTATCTAATGATTATCTCCTACTAAGACAGATATAAGTTTACCTCAAAACTGAGTTTACCTCAAAAAAAGTGATTTTTTTTTTTAAATCAGCGGAGTAACCAGTGTAGAAAGTGTCCGAATTATGTTTATGGGCCACTTTTTTTGTCAGAAATCACATTTTTTTGGTCCATTGTCAAGACTACATATAATGGGAACACTGAGAACAGCTGCATGGACACATTAACTATTCTGGAGGCAATCATGGACACCAGGGTCAAACATTTACACGTCAGATGTGTAGCTTTGCTTAATTAGTTCATTAAGAAACACAGAGGAAATGGGTCTGAGAACAAATTTACCAAGAGATAAAAAAAACATCTGTTATGAATGGTAGTTATGAGACAACATAAAAAATGGTTAGATATTGGTTAATGGATAAATGTGGGGTTGTCCAAACCTGCTCCTGGTGGACCAACGTCCTGCAGATTTGCAGATCCCCAACCCCTATTAAACACACCTGAAACCAGCGAATCAAGGTCTTCAGACACACTAGAAACTTCCTGGCAAGTGTGATGGAGCTCAAATCTATAGGACGTTGGTCCGCCAAATCCCTGCATAAATGGTTCAGCTGAGAACAAGGCATCTTCTGTTTTGCCCTATTGTACTCTGACTATAGAAAGGGAGAGGTATTTTGCATGAATTGGCAAAAAATAGAACCTTTACTTTTCTTTCAAAATAAACAGAGTAGATGATTTATGCTGAGTCTTGTATAAACCAGCAGTGCATCACAGATAAAAGTTAACAATAAACTACTTGTCGTTTTATTACAAAAGGGCAATGTACTACATGTAATTGTCATTCCTTCCCCAGACGCACACATAAAACACACTAACCACAACAGATAGTCTGAGTTTACCTATGTGGTGTGATACTTATCCAAACAGAAGACCATGCGTTCTCTGAGGTGCTGACTGGGACCTTCTCAATGGAGCCCTGAGGATCATCTGTCTGCAATCCCCAATCTCCCGGCCTGCATTTACTCTTGTTGTAAACGAACAGAAAAACACAAAGTACAGAGGGTAGAAATAATGGATCGTCTGCTGAGGAGATGCCGAATCAAGAGCAGCTTGATCAGAGAATGTCTGGCTGAATTTTTCGGAGTCTATGTTTTGATAGTAAGTCTGTAATCTTCATATCTGTATTTTATTATATGGAAATGTGTCATTAACCCTGTAAAAAAATTTAAGCACATTTTACAAGAAAATACTTTCAAAATCTCATGTTTAATCAATGTGTTATACTTGCCATTAAAACAAGGTGTAGAATTTAGAGATTCCTAGAAAATGTTCACAAATAATAACAGTGTACTTGTATCACAACATATCACAACAATATCACAACAGTTCATCAAAGGTGCACTTTTTTCAAACATTTTTGCATATTTTCATTTCTGTTAGTACAATCCACAAAATCACAAAGTCAAAATAAGTTTAATATAAATGTTTCATTCACAGTAACTGCATTTCATGCTTACTATCAAACTTTTAATTTGCATCTCTTCTTGTTCAGTTTAATACATTTGTCTATTATTTAATCCAACTGAATTTAATGGTTAATCAATGAATCATTTGGTACACTTACAGATATCTGCAATTTCCGATATGGGTAACCAAATGTAATAAATAGTTTTTACATAAGTGATTTATCTTAGATGATAACCACTGTGTTCAAAGTGTGTGCATGCACATTTATAGATATATACAAACATTATGGATTCAATTACATAATGTAATTACATAATGTTATAATGTAAGTGTATTTTCTAATCTGTGGCCATTATTGTAATTAATTCAGCAATAAGGGTGATTTAAACATGTATCTTGCATTGTTTGTTGCTAAATTAACTGATTGTTAAAAGTACTAAATTGAAAGAAAATCATACTGATGTGTTTCGGTGATAAACCAAATGCTTCATATTATATATGTGTGTTTTGAAACAATAATTAGTAAGAATAAAAATATATAAAACTAGAATGAAAGCATGAGGTCAGGTTTCTAAAGAATGACTGTTACAAGTGTGATCAGTTTTGTACTAAGCGTTTTTACATCTTGATGAAAATAGTACCAAATCGATTATCGAATAAAAAACTGTAACATGAACTATCAACGAACAGTTGTATTTTTGATAACTAATGTGAGCTCAGGCCCAGACAGCAACAGTGTCTTTGTTTGTACATGCGTCCTTTGGGTTCTATTTGCCGTCGCTATGTCATTTCCTATCATGCAGACTACACACAGATTTATCTACCTCTCAAAGTCGGGAACGAACAGTCCCTCAAGTCCTCGTTGTACTGTTTGAATGAGCTTTAAGTTTGGCTATCTAAAAACTTTCTTCAACTTAATGGAAAAAAAAGTTTGAAATTATAATAATTTGTCCACCAAAGTTCAAAGAGAAGATAGCCAGTATGGCTACTCTTGCTCCATTAGAAATGACGGCGAAAGATAGTGTGAGAAATCTTGGTGTAATAATCGACTCATCTTTGATAAACAGATAAATTATGTTGTAAAGAATAGTTTTTATCAGCTTAGATTGATTTCTAAGATAAAACCCTTTCTTAGTTTTAAAGATTTGGAGGTCGTCGTCCATGCTTTTATTACGTTAAGACTGGACTACTGCAACTCTCTCTATGCAGGGGTCTGTCAACGTCAACTATGCCGTCTGTGTAGTACCTCTGAAGAAGAAGAACAAGAAGATTAAAGAAGAATCAAATAAAAGAGAGCACTATATCACATCTGCAGCTGGTGCAGAATGCCGCAGCCAGACTTCTGACATTATGCATTACTCCAGTATTATTCTCTCTTCATTGGCTGCCGGTTCAGGTCAGGATCGATTATAAGATTTTATTAATGGCTTTTAAAGCATTGTATAACATGTCCCCAAACTACATTGTTGACCTTTTAGGGTCTTACATACCAGTTAGGACATTAAGATCAACAAACCAACTTTTGCTGACTGTCTAATTCTAAAAAAAATTCTAACCCTATTCTAAAAAGAAGTCAAAGGGTGACCAAGCTTTTTCAGTTGTGGAACAGTCTTCCCCTTCATATCCGGCTAGCTCAAACAATAGACATTTTTAAGTCTCAGTTAAAAACGTATCTTTTTAACTTAGCTTTTAGTTAAGGGTATTGTACATATAACTTATTTTTATCTAGTTTTATTTCTCTCTACACTGATGTCATTATACAGTGTGTGAGGGGTATGTCCAAGAGTGTGTAGTCATGCCTTCATCTGCTGAGCTTGATAAATGTTTTATACATGTTTGTTTTAAGTTAACTGCGAAGCACTTTGGGCAACAACGTTGCTATTAAATGTGCTATATAAATAAATAAAAGTTGAAGTTGAAGTGTCGGCCCAGATCCGGCCCACTTCTGGGCCGTGTGGAATCCTCGTGTACCAGATGCGGGCCGGATCTGGGCCGACACTATGTTACTGTCTGGTCCATTAAACAATATTAACAGATACAAGTTTTGATTCTAATAATGTATTATTACATTTTGAAATTCATATTAACTAAGATTAATACATTCAAGGAAAGTGTTTTTCCTTGCTAGTTCATGTTAAATACAGTTTACTAATAATAGGAACTTTACTGTAAAGTGTTATGTAAATGGTAAAGCACTTTAAAACTATATATATATTTTATCCTATTATCTGAAAATGTACTGCCTTGTGCACATTACATCTCTTCAGTAGGACATGTGGAAAGAATTTCAGCAATATTCTAGAGGTCAATCTTTGAAGACGTTGAAATACTTATCTATTAATCTTTTGCCTCTTCTCAGGAACTGCATAAAACAATCTCATTGTGCCATAAAGCTTCATACACGTTCACACCAAATTATTTCATTAAAATATCTTGATGTCATGTCTCTACACTCCAGCTTTTTGGGTGTGGCTCAGTTGCCCAGGTAACAACCTCTCAAAACACTAAGGGCGACTACCTGTCAATCAACCTCGGATTTGCACTGGGCACCACATTTGGAATCTACATTGCAAAAGGGGTATCAGGTATAAACTCTCCAGTACAGCTGTGTATATTAAATATGTCCTTGTAAAATAAAATATTTCTCATCTGTTTAAGGAGCTCACCTGAATCCAGCTGTTTCCCTCAGCCTGTGTGTCCTGGGCAGATTCTCCTGGACTCGTTTTCCTTTCTATGTGTGGTCACAGCTTTTAGGTTCATTTCTGGCCGCAGCAACCGTTGCTCTTCAGTACTATGGTGAGTGCAGGTTGGCCTATATGTAATCTCTATATAAAAATACTGGACAGTAAGTACATCCAAATGAAGGCACTTATTCATACAGTATGTATTATGTTTAGATGCCATAATGGACTTCACTGGAGGGCAGCTAACAGTTAGTGGTGCCACTGCCACAGCCGGTATCTTCTCCACTTACCCAGCAGACTACCTGAGTCTATGGGGGGGAGTGATAGACCAGGTCAGTAACATATAAAACGGAAATCTATTTGAAACGCTCAGACTAGGACACAGGACTTTCATAAGATCACCATAACCAAATATGAATAACTAATTAAGTGCCACTATATGTTTAATCGGAGATTACCTTTCATGTAGTGTGTATAGCTGTTTGGGAATCACGACCAGAAAGGAGGGGTTTAGAGAGACTGGATCCTTGATCGCCCTGTTTCAGACACTGAGAAAAGACAGACTTTATTATTTAAGTAAAATTTTGTATTTTCCCACTAAAGTACTGAGTAATGTAAGGTAAATAGGTTTAGGGGTAGGTTCAGGGTACCCAGTTAGTGTCATTACTACAATAAGTGCATAGTATGTTCATGCGAAACAGGACTGTAAAATAAAGTGCTACCGACAGATAAAGTGCTTCCCTCAAACAGGCTAAAGAATATCAACTTCATGATATTCACATTTTACTTGTATATTAAAATTTGAAAGAGGTCCACAATATTTCACCAAGGTCCATCCTTATTTCTGGTCTTGTAACGGATTTAGTTAGACATATGCATTTAACTTTTCAAAACTATGCAAGACAAGAATTCATAAGAGGTTTGTTTAGCTATTCACAACTATTTGTAAATTAACTAATCCTTTATTCACGCACAATTACATGCCCATGACGCTGCCACTGCTAATTATTACTGATATCCTGAGATTGGTTTAACATAAATAGAGGTAATGCCAATTACCAATCGTAAGTTCCAATGCCAGTAAATATTAGCAGAACACTAAGTAATGCATTTCTGAACACCTTTAAAAAGAATTGTTCTGATTGTTCTTTTGAAGTAGTTTGAGTAGATAAATGACCTCAGGATTCACAACACCAGGATCACACTGACCTCCGTTTGGCTGAATCAGGAAAAAAACGTTCAGCTCAGCTCATGGAATTGCTATTGTAGTGGCGACGGTATTCCAGCATGCTTTGCAATTTAATGAGTTCTGACAGGTTTGGGTCCAAAAACTCTGAAGTGACTGGTTTGCAAGAGTGTTCTTTGTTACTTAAAGGTGCACTAAGCGATGTTGACGTTTGTTGACGCTTGTTGACGTTTAAAGTATTGTCAAACAAAACGAAGGCTAGCTAGACCCTCCCTCCTCCTCATCCGCGCACTAACCCCCCAAACCGCACCCCCAAACCCTTCTTATCGGTTATTGGCTGGAACAGTTTGTTATGTTTGTGGTGCCGGTCAGAGCCCTGCCGGTAAGCCCAGTTTGTTTTTGTTGCCGTTTGTGGAGCCTGGGGTGTCTGCAGAGACCGTGTTTTTTTACAGTGCGTTCAGGGGACAGGCAGCTAGCGGATAGTGAGGAGATGTTTGTTGTATGTGATAAAAAATGTTTTGGCCTAAAAAACGTGTGACATCGCTTTGAGCACCTTTAAGTACAGAATGTTATCAATGTTATAAAGCTATCGTGTATGTGTGTTTCCATGGTTGAGATTTCTAGTCCCAGGAGTGTTGTACACTCTTCAACTAAAAGGCTCTATATTGCCATTGATGGTTCCATGTAGAAAATATACAAATCATGGAACGTTCCATTGCACAAAATGGAATATTTAGATCCTTGAACATGTTCTTTGACCAGAATTAAACAAAGGTTGTTCTAAGCACTACTCAATGGAAGGTTCTTTAGGGAACCCAAGATGGTTCTTCTATGGCATTACTGCGAAACCCCACTTTGTGAACTTTTAAGAGTGTGGTGACTTGTTGAATGTATGGGTCTTTATAACATTTTCTACACTATGTATGTCAATGACAAAATAACACTTACTCCGCTTGAGAAGCTGGTGCATGTTAGTTTCCTTTACAAAATAACAATATAAGAAAATTTTAAGTCATTCACAATGCTTTAAAAAGATTTCTTAAAAAACTTGCGCTTGTCCTGCAGATAATTGGCACAGCCGCTCTTCTAGCATGTGTTCTTGCATTGGGAGACCCTCATAACACACCAGCACCTCCTGGTCTTGAGCCTGTCCTGGTAGGAGCAGTTGTCCTGGTGATCGGCATTTCAATGGGATCTAACAGTGGATATGCCATCAACCCGGCACGAGACATCGGACCAAGACTATTTTCTTACATTGCAGGCTGGGGAGACGAGGTGTTCAGGTCAGTGTAACACACACAATGTCAAAGGCTTCTGATCAATTAATTATGCACTCAAATATTTTCTTTGCTTGTTATTTATAGTGTATTTTACACCACTGTTAAAAAAATTGGTGTCTGTAACTTTTGTTAATGTTTTTGAAAGTCTCTTATGCTCACATATGCTTCATTTATTTGATCAAAAATTCTGTAAAAACAGTAATATTGTGAAATAAAAAATAACTGTTATCTTTTTAAATATAATTTAACATTTAAATCATTCCTGTGATGCCAAATCAAAATTGTCAGCAGCAATTATTCCAGTTTTCAGTGTCACATGATCCTTCAGAAATTATTCCAATATTTGGTGCTCAAGACACATTTCTTATTTTTATCAATGTTGAAAACAGTTGTGCAGCTTAATATTTTTGTGGAAAACGTGATACATTATTTTCAGGATTCTATGATACATATGAGTTCGAAAGAACAGCACTATGATAATGTTAATTTGTTTAGTTTTGGTGGAATAGATCTGCTTTTACTGTAAAAATAATAGTATCTAGCTCCTTTTACAGTTTATAAAAAAATTCTTATAGTCCCCTAACTTTTGAACAGTGGTGTGTATATATATATTTACAGATAATAATAAAAAAAACTTTTGGACACTAACATGAGACTGTTTGTTGTCAGGGCCGGACATGGATGGTGGTGGGTACCGTTGGTTGTAACATGTGTTGGTGCTCTTCTGGGTTCATTACTTTTTGAGCTGCTGATTGGAGTACATCATCCAGACTCAGAGCCAATGGATCCTGAAGGCCTGACAGCGAAGGCCCAGCAAGCTCTGGAGTTAGAGGGTGTGCAGTCCAAGTTTGACACCATTAAAGAAAACAGCAAGGAAAGGATCTTTTCCATAACCTCAGCGGATATAAGATAAAGTGAAAAGAATCGGTCAAACGCGCGATGGAATCTGAATTGTTACTATTTATGTGTTAAATGTATTAAATTATAAAAAAAAATTGGAAGCACAAAAACAGTAATTGTCTGGCAAAGTTTTATGAAATACATGACCTTATTGTGATCTTCTGCATCATCTCTAGTAATGTTGGTGTTTTTTTTAGGTTTATAATCAAATGTATTAACAATGGCGTTGTAAAACCTGAAGGCTCGATGATGTCTTAAAAACTTTACTTTTTAAAACAGTGCAGCACAATATCTATTCAATGCTGAATTGGGGTTCAGTAAAGAGTACCTTATATTTTCTTTTGTAAGCAAAAATCTAAATTAGAATTCCAGTTCTAATGAAGCGGTAAAGCTTTACAATAATATTTTTTTTGTTTGTTAATGTTAAGATGAATAACAATAAGCTAACATTAATGCACTGTGAACTAACATGAACAATGATTAATGTATTGACAAATGCATTGAGACCTTATAGTAAAGTGCTATCTATAAATGTTCTACCTACAAATATTATTTATTTTATAATAAATTGCATTGCATTCAAAGATTTTGCTTATGTTGATATTAAACTCTGTGCATTTTACTATTTTTAGTGTTTCCCAGCATGCACAGGGACATAAATCATTAAGGACACCATCATCTGTACCGTACCAATTTACTGTTTTATTTAGAAATAGAACTGACACAGATGTACGGCAGTGAAACAGGCAGGTCATCACAGAATAAGATGGCTGTCTATAGACTGTCTATGTATGGGATGTATACATCTATTACTGGAGAAAGTCACACTCACACAGATGATTCACACGATCACAATATTATTTTTAAGAAATTTGGTTTTCGACAAGCACAGAACTTTCTGATAGAAAAGACTCTTATCAAAGAAAAAAAATACACAAACAACATTCATATTTGTACATAATTTGCCATAAAACACACAAGCAATCCTTCAAAGTCAGTGTCGATTTTTTTCAATCAGATGAAGTTGTAAAAATGACATCAGGTCCCGAACACAAAATGTCACTAGTAGCATTTCAATATCACCTTTTAGCTTAAAAAACAAAACAAAACAAAAACAGACTGAACTTATTCACATTTTCAAATGCAACAACCATATCAAACTGATGTACTGCATTTATACACATGTAAAATGTGCTCAAGTGTATCTGTGGCTGAAATGTTTGCAAGTTTACTTATATTGACCTTTTCTGACTATTCAAACTTTACAATTCATATTTGACCTCATATACGTGTTCTTCTTGCACAAATGAAACTTTTTCGACTCACTTATTTTAAGTTCTCAATGATTATCAAAAGACTGATGAATGCTTCAATATAAATAAATATCAGTACTACAATGTCTGTACAATATCATTACATTTAAGTCAGTGTTTTCCTTTATTTGTTAAAAAAAAAACTACACTAGCACCCTTTTTGCTTTAATGCTTTTGTGGATTGATGCTCAGCTCAGCAAAACCCAGCAGATGCTGAATTGCTCGAAATGTAAAGTAGTTTTCGAGCCAATACAAAGCCTGTCAGATACACTTTGACCTTGTCTAAATGTATTTAAAAGGCTGAGGATGTTACAAACAGGGACCATTGGAGGAAAAGTGGGAAATAACTTTATATCTTTGTATTTCGGAAGACAGATCACATGACAATCATAACGACAGGTTAAATTTTCCAAATTATATGCATTATTTTAAAATCGTCTCATTGGCTGGTTCAAAGCCGTGTCCCGTTTTGCAATGGCTTTTCCTTTCTTTCTTTTTCCCGTTTGACTCATTCTACAAGGGCTTGTCGGTCCTGTGTGCTGTGATGAAAGCCATGCCGTGCGTGCGGAAGTGTGTGTTAAGGTCCGAGGTTTTGTCGAAGCGCCGGCCGCACACCCTGCAGCTCACCCCTCCCTCCCCCTCCTCCCCCGCTTTAGGCGAGGACGGCGATCCGTCCTGCGGAGACGCGCCAGGCGATGCGTTTCCACCACGA
This sequence comes from Siphateles boraxobius, assembly GCF_051911475.1. Taxonomy (NCBI): domain Eukaryota; kingdom Metazoa; phylum Chordata; class Actinopteri; order Cypriniformes; family Leuciscidae; genus Siphateles; species Siphateles boraxobius. Next base: position 5,897,141 of record NW_027508953.1, read on the forward strand.
CTGTCCTGCTGACCTTGGCGCAAGCGGTGCGTGATGAATTTGTGTCGGCTGAGAGAGCCGGCCGAGGCGAAACAGGCTCCGCATTGCAGGCACTGCTGAGACGCGTTCTCCGCATCACAGTGGACGGGAATGTGGCGCTGGAACTCCTCCCAATCCTGGGTGGTGAAGCCGCAGGGCGTGCAACGGAATGTGCCGTCGTCTTCCTCCTGCTCGACCGGTCGGTTTTCAGACGCTCGAGTTCTCTTCGCTGGACCCGAGGTGTCCTCTCCCGTGATGTCATCCGTATCGGCGCCGCCCCCTCCAGCTGGAGCTCCGCCCTCATTGTCAAGCTCAGATGAACTGCTCGCCCCATCACCTGGAAGTGAACGCTTTCTCGTGTTTGGAGCGCCCTGAGAGAAGAAATTAAAATGAATGTGTGTATAATTAATTATAATAAACTATAAAGAGTGTCTAAACTGACCTGTCTGTCTGTTGTCTGTCGCGCTCTAATGCCATGTCTAACCCGAATGTGCTTTTCCAAAATCAGACGACTACTGAATGTACGCTTGCCCTCTGAGCAGTGCCTGAAGAGAACAACATAATAATCAAAAAATAATCAAATAAAGAATCATTTTAGGAAGGGAAAGAAAGATTCAAATAAATTGGTGGTTGATAAATATTTGACTCACGGGCAATGGAAGACTCTCTTGACGCCCTCATGTATTATTCTGACATGACGACGAAGGCTGTTGGCTGAACTGAACGAACGTTCACACAATCTGCAGGGGAACTTCTTCATTAACTAGAGGAAGAAATTAAAACATAAGGCAGGCATAAAACAAATTTGAAGAATTGCCTTTTTTTATTTAATGTAAACACATTATATATATATATATATATATATATATAGGTCAAAGATGGATTGTATAGTCTAAATAGTCAATATTGAAATTATGTTTGGGGTCAACAAGATTTTTTAAATAAATTTATACTTTTATTCAGCAAAGACGCATTAAATTGATCAAAATGGACAGTAAAGAAAATTAAAATAAAAAAAATTAAATTTCAAATAAATGCTGTTTTAAATACCTTCAAATAACTGCTTATGAACTTTCTATTCACAAAGAATCCTCCGCAGAAATATTAAGCAGCACAACTGTTTTTAACATTGTTAGCATATTATAATTATTTCTGTAGGATCATGTGACACTGAAGACTGGAGTAATAATGCTGAAAATTCAGCTGTGCATCACAGGAAAAAATTACAATTTAAAAAATATTGAAATAGAAAACAGTTATTTTTAATTGTAAAAATATGTAAAAATATTGATGTTTTTACTATATTTGCAGCCTTGGTGAGCACGAGGGACTTCAAAAACATAAGAAATCTTACCGACCCAAACTTTTGCATGCACATTTTTGTACAAAAGTAAATTAGAAACTACTGGGGAAAATAATGACATTTACAATTTTCTTGTAAATTGAAATTAAATTGATCAACTATTTTAAATGCTATCAATTATATTTTTGCATCAATTACAAATGCATGTACAGAAATTACACATTTATTACAGAATATATCTCTTAGCTAAAATATATAATAACTTCTGTGCTTGCGTTTTCTTGTGATTACTTCTTGCTGTGATTGTATGTTTTCAAGAGTACCAACCGTGTCGTGGTCGCTCTTCATGTGGTCGATGTAAGCCTCTCTCTCAGGAAAGCGTTTCTTGCACTCCCTGCACCTCCACTCCATATTCCCGCTCTCTGGAGAACTCGGCTGATCTTCCTCCTCATTCTCCTCCTCTTCTTCCTCTTCTCTGTCCTCCCCTTCCTGCTCTCCCTCCTCTTCTTCCCCCTCCTCTTCGTCCTCTCCCTCTCCCTGTCCCTGGCTCAACTCATCTGAATTGTTTTCAGGTGGTTTGGGTTTAGTGGCGGAGTTGTTGGCAGGAGCTGAGACAGGAGATGAGGTGGTGGGTGGAGTCTCTGATTTGACGGACAGGCCTCTATGAGCAGTCTAAGGGGAAATAATGAAAGGCAGCTCTGGTCAAAAGCATGAGTGAGACAGACAGGAAAATAAGACAATTGACATTGAGGTGGCTTTTGTACTTGGTATGAGCTTTAGACAGGGTGATAGACAGAAATCACTCAGTAAAAGCCAAACCAAGAGTTTTACTGTATGCCTTTGCTGACACCACATACTTTAGGGGAAGTGAAAAGAATGGGTAACACAAAAGGCAAAATGACAATTCATTAATTTAAAACTAAATCAATTAATATACTTAAATGTCTTGTTTAATAATAAACTTATTATTAATATTTGAATTATTATTGTTAAGATAACTACCTTGATGTGTTCCATCATGGAGCCTTTCTGGGCATAAAGTTTAGTGCAGTCTGGGCATTTGAACACATGCACCTTCTGTTTGGCCAGGTGAGTGTCAAAATGCATGTAGAGCAAAGGTTTCTGGGTGAACACAGTGTCACACATGACACATTTGTAGATCATCCTGTAGAATGAGTATAAGAACATAATGAGGATCAGAGTTCATATCTTTAAGGAATTTTTTTTTAATATCAAAATATTGCACATCCATGGCACTATTCATGAAAAGCTCTGGGTGATGGTTCAACCTACTTAGCCTGTGCAGCTGTGAGGGTGGGATGCTGGGAAGTGATGTGCCCCTGGGCGCTCTGCGCAGATTTGAAGGCCATCGGGCAATTAGGGCACTTATGAAACACCTCACAGTGAGCTGTCTGAATGTGGGACTTGATAGAATTCAAACCTCCGAACACAACTTGACAACTGGAGCACCTGGAATAAAGGAAGTAGATGTGGAAGTATAAGTAGGCAATTTCTTTTTCATTTCTTTGAAAATTTTAATTTCTTAGAAAATCTCACAAGGACACTGCCTGCAATATTACAAAACACTGATAGGAAATTGAAAGCCAGGAACCTGTAGCCGATGCGCCTGGCAAAGTGCAGGCAGGACTCTTCCAGATGGGTTTGAAACGTGGCCTGGCGGGCAGTGCCACCACACTCTGGGCACACATGGGGTGCGCGGTGCTTATGGATCCGCTGATGGGCTGACACACTGCACCAGTTAGGCAGCATCATAGGGGGAGAGCAGAGCATACAAGTCTGAAATAAATAAAAAAGAGACAGCAGGGGAAATATAAAGAAGTTAGTAAATATAGTAATTGCATACATTAAATGCATAGCATTTCTTATGCAACAATTTACAGTCAGACTGAATGCAAAAAGATGTTGCAATGATTCTTATTATATTATTCTGATTATATTATTCTAAATATATACGCAAACACAATTGCACACACAATTTTTTTATATCTATCAGAAATAAATGTTATAATATTTACTTTTTTAAAATTATATATACACAACCACATATTTTATATAATATATTAATTTAAATTATAATTATACATAAATATTTTTATAAAATCTATTTCTGGCAGATACTAAAATATGTTGCAAAATTAAAATATACTTTTGTGGTGAAGTAGAAATGCAGGTAGGGCATGTTAAAAAAAAACATTCCCATCAGAAAAAACATCATTGTGTTTAAAACATGTTTACAATTTTGCAACTTACCGAGTTAGGAGTAGCTCTGATTTGCTGGAAATGGGTCACTAATTCAGCCTTGCTTGAAAACTGGGCTTGGCATTCAGGACACTTGAAGTTGTGATATTGCAGGGCCTCGCCTTTCTTGCAGGGCAGCGGCATCAGGGCTTGGGGACTCTGGGGTCCGCGGCGGACAGGGCTGGGGTGGGTTGAAGTCGTGCCTGGAGAGGGGGAATCCTTCATTGGACTGGAAGTGGAGGGTAGAGTTGTCGCCCCTGTTGGGGTAGCGGAGGATGACAGAGGTGGAGAGGACAGCGATGGAGAGAGCATACCTAAAGGAACATGAAAATTTATTGTTCAATATTAAGCTGAACAAGTCCTATTCAAATTTTCACAAAAATCACAGTATTTTTCATAACTTACCAATGGGAGTAGTGTCTTGCTGGCCAATCATCTGCTCCACTGTTACTGGTCTCATAACCAAATGTGAGCACTGCATGACCAGGCCTCGTTCCTTGTGCTCCCGAGCATGTAGCAGCAGGCTGCACTTATTGAAAAAAGCCAGCCGCTTTGCGCAGTGATTACATGTCACTTCTATTCTCAAAGAGCGCCGGTCGTAGTGTCGTGCCAAGCTGCGCTCCAAAGCGAAAGAATCTCCGCACTCCAAGCATCGGTAGCCAGCAGCAGGCAAAGGAAGACCCCATTCAGGGGGTGGGGGGGTCGAGAGGTCCGGACGGTAGCTGGGCAGCAGGTTCTTGCTATTCAGGATCTTGTTGAAAGCCTCAACCAGGCTGGACTGGCTACGGGAAATAACAGCACCAGTGCTGTTGACGATAGATGCTGGTTTACATGGCACAGTACCTCCATTGGGGGTTTTAGCGACTGTAGGGCGCACGCTTATTCCACCAACAGCTGGAGCGACTGGCAAAGTGGTGGCTTTTGTGATGCTCACTGCTGTGGCAGAAACTTTCATTTTATCGGATTGCACTGTCATTTTGTTTTGGACCTTACTGGCAGCTGCTAACATGGCACTACTGGCTTCTAGAGTGGATACTGGTAGGGTTGAGCTTTTGACCACTTGACCAGTAGTGGCGTCATTTCTCCTGGTGCCTTTCACAGTGCTGGTTCGATTTCCCGTTTGGGATTTACTTCCATCTTTGCCTGCATTGGCAGCACCTCCCTTACCGGCTACTCTGGTAACTGTACGGGTGATGCCTCCTGTAGACGTCTTAATGGTCTTGATGCGTACTTTAAGTGGTCTGGAGGGAACATTGGTGCCAGCTACAGCTTTGCCACCAGTGCTTGGTGTTGAGCCAGTGTCCGCTGGGAGGGACTGCGCAGTATCTACCTCCAATTTCTCTCCATCCTTTTTCCCACCGTCCTTACCATCTACATTAGCCACATCTTTTCCATTCTCTGTAGACCCTTTGTCTACTTCCATCTCCTCTTCTTCTTCCTTGGGTTCTCGAAGGGCAGCAGATGGTGATGAAGATGCCACCGCTGGGCTGCATGATCTTTTGGTAACTGCAGACGTTGGCATGGAGGACTTGGGCATCTCAGGCTCAGGGCTCTCTGGGGAGTCTCTTTCTTCAATCACATGCTCTGGGTTTCGCTCCTCTTGGGGTAAACTCTTTCCAGTTCCTGTTTGGACTGGTGTGGAAAGCCAGTTCTGTTGAGCTCGAGGTGAAGCAGGTGAAGCCAAGGGGATGTCACCTGGTTTAGGGTAAACGGTAGGTGATATGGACGTCGAAGGAGGGAGAGAAGGAGACTGTGAATTTTCTGGAGGTGACCTCAGCCTGCGTGACAGTTTCGGAGGGCTGGGCGAGTCCGGACTCTCGTGGATGACTAGAGATCCTCCAGAATCAGGATCTGAGTCCTCTTCATCCGAATCTACGCGTCTGAATGCAGACGAACTAAGACGTGGTGTTCCATTAAACGGCTCTGTTAGAGATGTAGCAAGGGGAGACGATGCCACAGCCCCAGAAACTCTGGAACCAACTGAGGGAGAGGATGATGATGGTGAGGAGGATGAAGCTGTGGAGGGAGTGGAAAGAAGTGGTTTAGGTGGGGGAAAGAAAGGAGATGCTGCTCCACTTGCCCCACTTGGAATTGCAGGGGCTTTTGCCTTGTCTGCACCTTCTATGTTCATCTCCTGCTGCATATGCTGCTGTTGCAGAAGCTGCATTTTCCGGGCCCTTCCAACAGAGTCTCCAGCACCTTGTGCCATTAAGGGCTTCAACTTATTGAAGATGTTGCTGCCCTGCTTGGAATTGCCGGAAGATCCAAGGACAGCTCCTGTGGTCTCTGGTATCGTCTTTGAGCTGCATATGGGCCACTGCTCCCCATTCGGCTGGCAACGGGTCTGCGACATATGTACTGACCCACCGGATGACACAAATCCATTATGGTTGAGTGGGTCTGGTACAGAGTTGTCACCACCATCAAAGGGCTCAGGGCGAACACGGTTCTTCACAATCACGCTAACAATAGAAGGGTCACTTTGAGAATCCGAGGATGGGCTGGGTGATCTTATGGCTGAACTTCCACCTACTGAAGCATCCCCAGACTTTATGAGTGATCCTCCACCTGCTCCTTGATGCCCCTCCACCTCATCCGGTGCTGACTGGATAGCCTCTTTGGCATCAATGTCAGGAATGTCAAACGCTGCCAATAGGTCATCGAAATCGGGGGTTTTCATGTCCCCCATGCCGGGTCAGTGGACTCAATCCTAGAACACAAATAAAATGTCTGAAATGGTGTGTGATAAGAATTGCATTAAAGAGATAGTTACTCAAAAATGACAATTCTGTCATCATTTACTCACCCTCATGTTGTTCCAAACCTGTATGACTTTCTGTCTTCTGTGGAACATATAAATAATGGAAGTCAATGGTCACCAAAACAGTTTGGTTGCCAACATTCTGCAAAATATCTTCTTTTGTGCTTCACAGAAAAAGGTCATACATGTTTGGAACGACATGAGGGTGAATGATGATATAATATTAATTTTGGGGTGAACTATCCCATTAAGTCTGTGTTGTCATTATTTTCTATTTAAAAAAGAAATTAAGACCCAGTATTATTTATTATTGTTCATACACATCAGTGTGATTTAATGGGGTATTTCATGCAGGCAAAGTGTAATGTGTTATATTTTAAACAATATCTCAAAGCAAGTCATCTGTTTTCATAAGGTGATTTTCGTATATAAAAAGGCTGTTGTGCTCAAACATAGTTTATTAAAACATTTCAAATATTTCAGCTATTTGTAATCCTAATAGAAACGGCTTCGTGTTGAGGCACCACTAAGGTAAAATTGATAATGACTTTAGCCACATGCATTCTTCTGTTTTACTAATAGTCCATTCTTTACTTTGACAACAACAAAACATATATTCAAATATTTAAATATATAAATACATTGCGCTAAAGCAAAATGACATCGAACGGCTTTTGTTAGCTTTGGCTAACAGCCACGTAATGGTTCTGTATAAAATAAGCATTGATGTCTGAACTGGAAAACATATTCACATATGTAATATAAAGTGTATATATTTTTTATTTTTTTAATATCATAAATATATGATCCAACGCTCATTTGTTCTTTGCTTAACAATGGATAATTTTCAGGTAACGTAACTGTTAACAGAGCTGTTTAGCACGCTACAGCTGCTATGGTATCAACAAGATAATCCAAACAAGCCCTCTTATATTAAATAAAAACATTGCATAAATACATACTTGGCCAATAAAGAAAGACAACGATCCAGTAACCAGTAAACACGTTAGAGCGATCAATTTGGTATATACAAGACAAACACAATTGCCTGAGAACGGCTAAACCCTGCATCTGACCTGGCTAACTACAAATGGGGACCGAAATTGAATCGCTCATGGTACGATTAAAGGGCTTTTGCCACGTTTTGTCCATTAATTGTGGTTTTGGTGTTGATATATTGATAAATACAGAGCTCGTGGGATGATAAACAGTTATACGAGGTGTATTTTGGGGTTTGTTCTGTCATGACGGCGGGGTCCGTGCTGCCCCGTCGCGAGGGTCATTTAAGCGCAGGCCACTGCATGTGCACAGCAACATTTCTGTTTATAAATAACCTCACATGGATGCCACACTATGTCTTTATGATCATGCATTTTTATGTACGTGTGTATTATTTTTGTATTGTGTATTTTCATGCACGGACAGTGATTTTGTTTACCTGTTTTTTTGAGATTCCCGACTATCCTCGCTCCAGATGAAGCGCCTTAACTTCCCGTCATCGATCGAGTACGGCCAGGTCTTGGCAGATAACAGTGATAATAAAGAACAGGAAAATTATTTTCGGTCTTCTTTGGTTATATTGTTATGTTTGTATGAATATGTCTGGTGAGATTTAGCTTTTTATAGTAAACTCAAGGAATAACATGAACATTGTCAATGCATTTTATTGATGTATAGACGATATGTATTTACATCCTTCCAGGATCTCATGTTTCACTGTCTTTAGGTTGATTTGGTTTAGGCCTTTATTAGAAGGATTGCGTTTTTTCATCCCCCAAAGCGCAGAGGCTTCATGTTTATCATAGTATCGTATAGTATAGTATTATAGCCCATAATTTAATAGAAAACAGCACAGTTTCTTTTGCTATATGCTTTAGAAATGTTGTTGCCATTTCATACATTATCCACAAAAATATTATTGCATTTACAGACATCTCAGATAATAATCAACTATTTAATCAATAGATTGGCAACCAATATGAAAGACATCACAGTCAAACTGTTATTGTAATCGTTATTGTGATTGTGAATGTGTTTGACTCCTGCGTAGATAGACATACAAATGCAAGGGTACATTATACATAACATAAATCTTTAATTTGTAAATCGCCAGTTCCTTGTTATTTGGTGAAAAATCTTGGGACCAAGTGCATTAAAATGCATAAAAATACACAGTAAAAAGCAGCAATAAACTGAGCTAAATTTATCTCGTCTGATGTTTTTTTCATAGACTAGGTTTTACTGCCATCTAGAGATCATTGCCGGTATGCACAATCACTGGCACATTACCTCTTCCAGCATTCTTTAATTCGTAATAATTTAATTTGTTGGTTGTCGTTATAACAACAGTATAAAGTAATAGCAAATATGTACAATAAAAAAGGGTATAAGGAATAAATAAATAAATTAAGACGTCAGAATCAGGTCAGAACCATATGCGATGAGCCGCGCAGAAAACTGAAAGTTTTTTAGGGTTATTATTATTATTATCATTATTATTTAAGAAATATCAAAACAAACAATACAAAAAATACAATTCAAATGCTAGGGGGAGGTTTAAACCGTATTATAGGAATACTTGAAAGAGTGTACATGCTTGTAAAATTTTAGCTTTTTGTTTCTTCGAGGGCAATATTGCCTCAATATAATGCTTCACTTCATTTTTAAATCCAATAAAACATGTTTTCCACCCTGAAAATTTACATTTATGAATGTGAAATTTAGCCATCAAAATAAAATAAAGAATAATAAAATAATTGCGGGGTTTGTTTATCTTTGGAGTTTACAATAATACCTAGTAGAACCTTTTTCCACTGTAATGTACAAATTTCATAAACATTTCCAACAATGAAATCAAGTACATAGCCAGAAAACTGAAATTGACCATAGAGACTTTTATTTGTGAAACGTAATCACTGAGATAGGCCGACGTCTTAGTGACGTCCTCACGTATTGACCAATAAGAAATGACTTGTAAAACATTCGAACGCTTTATGGGCGGGATTAGAATTCGATGAGAGGGAAGTTCAAGCGCCAGTGAATGAAACGTAAGTGGTGGTTGTTTTTGCAAATTGCGTTAGGAAAAATAGCTTTCACATTCAAACACATAAAAAGTACCTTTTGATGAGGTAAACGCCATAATTATTAAATTTTCAAGAAAAAGAAACAGTAAGTGTTATAAATATAATAGTCCATGATAAATGTTGGATTTGCTGTTGCGTTCATTAGCTAGAGTGGTATGAGCAGCTAGCAGCACTGTAGGAAAAATCTGATTCCTGTTTAAATAAAATCTCTTCATTTATATATAAATAAAAGTGGTATCTATTATTGTCCTTTAAATTGAAAAAGTATTCGTTGACTGCACATAAAGGATGTAAAGTTTATGACATGCCAGTTATTCCATCTGTTTATTATCCAGAAACAACATCACGCCATGTCCCACAAGCAGATTTATTACTCTGACAAATATGACGACGAGAAATTCGAGTACAGGTAGGCAAATATTCAGTCCATCTGTATTGTTTACAATTATTGTTTTTCGCTGAGTTGTTTAGGAGTTCCAGAGACCACAGTGATGTGCATGTAAAAATAATAACAATAGTGTTCCAGTGCTTAGCCAAAAAATAGACGAAATTAAACGTTTGACAATAAACGTTGAAAATTAGTTTTCATAAGTTTAGTAAAAGTATAAACATAAGTAACTACTACTTTTCTGAGCAATTAAAATGACATCTACAGACATAATGAGGGCACAGTGTAATATGGTGTTTTCCATTCATTTTTAGGCATGTCATGCTTCCTAAAGATATTGCCAAAAGAGTTCCCAAGACCCATCTCATGTCAGAGACAGAATGGAGGAACCTGGGTGTTCAGCAGAGTCAAGGATGGGTGCATTACATGATCCATCAGCCTGGTATGTGTGTGTGTAGTATGTGTCAAGAACATGCTCAGATATTATTGTTTCACTGAGTGTTCATGTTTTTGACTTTTTCTCTTTATAGAACCACATATCTTACTCTTCAGACGCCCCATACCCACTGTCCAATCCCATTGACCCCCAAACCACTGGGATTCTGTAGTATGGACACAGTCTGAAGATGTATGAGCGATGCTAGGTGCACCCCAGATCCGATGGTGTCGATATCATTTGTGCTGCTTCTGACTTCTGCATTCATTGTAGACTATTCTGTGGGTCAGATTATTAAATTGCTTAATCTCTGCCTTAAAGGGTTAGTTCACCAAAAAATGAAAATTCTGTCATCATATACTCACCCTTGTGTCGTTTCAAACCCGTAAGTCTGTTGTTCATCATCGGAACACAAATGAAGATCTTTTTGATAAAATCTGAGAGATTTCTGTCCCTCCATTGACAGCTACGCAACTACCACTTTGACACTTTGTAAAACTAATCCATATGAATTGAGTCCACATTTTCTGAAAAGACACAATCACTTTAGATGATAAACAGATTGAATTTAGGCTTTTATTTACATATAACATTCATCGACGCATGCTTGCTTGATGTGCAAAAATCAATGAGACGCGTTTAAACTTCCACAAGAACCAATGAGGTTTGTTCTTGCGTGTCAAGCAAGTACGGTTGAGCTTCTGTTTATGTTCACTGATCAATGTTTCTATGTGAATAAAAGCCTTAATATAATCTATTAATTATATAAAGTGATTTTGTCTCTTCAGAAAAATTGGATTAAACCACTAAATGCATATGTTTTCATATTAGTTTTATAATCTCTTTATGAACTTTTTGAAGCGTCATGGTGGTAGTTGCGTAGATGGTAAATGGATAAACAGAAATCTCAGATTTCATTTTAAAATATCTTCATTTGTGTTCCGAAGATTAACGGAATACTTACAGGTTCAACATGAGGGTGAGTAAATGACAGAATTTTCATTTTTGGTTGAACTATCCCTTTATTTGAGTTGTGCACAATTTCCTGCTGCACATATATTTATTATTACTACTTACCAAGCCTATGTTTCCATGAATTCTGCTTTACTTTATGAATTTATTGGTGGCCCTGAAAGGTCAATCAATAGTGGAAAGGTTACTAAAATAAATTTCTTCCCTTTAAAATAATTACTGTTTGTACAAATATCTGTTTCAACATTCATAGGAAGCAGCTGAACTGATTTTTGACTCATTCAAAATTGTTTTAAAAACTTCTACAATATGTATAACATTTGACTGATAATATATTAAAAATAGAAATCTTTAACAGTGTATGAATTACATGTCTCACCTTTACGATTGTTTTATGATAAGCATTACATGCAGCTGTACTTTGCATGGCTGTGTGTGTGACCACAATGGCCACAAAAAGCAAACTACTTTTCCATTATGCTTGGGTATATATTGAGCTGCATAATCCCATTGTAATGTTGGATCCAGACATGGGTCAAATTTTTATTATAACTGCAGCTATAACAGTTTTTAAGCTATGGTTTGTCATAAAAAATGTAGAAACCAATGTTATATTGATCAAACAATGGAATAAGGAGCCAGATTTTACCTGTGTTTTCAGAGTTTTTGCTAAAAATACCAGAGCTATGCAAAAAATGTACAAGAGTTTAACTGTTACATTCATCTTTTATTGGTAAAGGTTTAGACAAGGACAGTAGGGACATCCTACTATTATGTCTGGAGACCCCTGAATACCACTAATATTTGTTGCGATTACAAACTACTGTCATTTTATGCATATTTTGCATTAACTGCTTACAATTGTCAGGGCTAGCAAACAACATCCTTTAAGAGACTCTTTAGCTAAAGAAGTATACTGCATCATTCGACTTGACTATATGTTAAAAAAAATTGTGCTACAGTAGTTTAGCATAAAAGTAATGTGTAGGCCTGCAATATAAGTGTATGTTCTTTGTTCGCTTCAGTCTATTAGAGCAAACACCGTTTTATAAGGGAACACAAACAATATGCAAACACTTGTATTTATGATTAACATCCATGCATTTATGTCTCAAACAAGAGAAATTAAGTTTTCTCCTCTGAACAACTAAATAAAAGGTTTAAATCATAAAAATCAAACAATCTGGAGAAACTGATGATCAGATGCACACTTACATCCTGTGGGAAAATACAACTTAAGGTTCAGGGTGAAAAAGAGTTTATTGTGTGTGAACTGCCAAATGAAATTATGTAGAGTTAGTAATGAGATGCATATAAAAGATAGTCAGAAATCTGATCAAATATATCAAACAGTGAAAAGCGTGTATTACATTGAAACTGCAGATATTTGCGTAGGATTAGGGCGAGAGCATGTTGGCACCTCACTTACTGACTGCATAAGAAGAAACATTATGTTGCTCTTTTGGGCACTTCCTGTAATCTGAGAACTGTACGCAAATCTCAACAAGCAGGAAGAGGAAAGCGGTGCTTCAGATCCAGAGACGCCTAAAATGACTTTGTTCAGATCCAAGATACACATGACGTAGACACATCTACAAAGAAGAAGGATAGGGTAAGCTTTACCTTTGATTGTACATTCTGATCAACATAATTCCCAGATTATATGCTTGTAAAGAGTGGTGTGTTTAGCTTTCCCCCCCTCTGCAATAAATAATTCATTTAGAAATAAAATAGAGTGTATCCCCTGGCCTGCGATGGGGGTATCGACGCACCGGTGTTGTTCCGAATTCTGACCCCCGCCAAATTATTACCCCCCTAGTATGGTAGGTTACGGATTAGTTGTTGGGGAGGGGTTAGGATTAGTGGTGGGGTTAGGATTAGGCAATCAGATACTGATTTCAACGAGGGGGGTAATAATTTGGCAGGGAGTCAAAATTCGGCACAACACCTGTCTCGTATAGCCTATCTCACGGAGGAGCTGAAGCATAAAATGAGGAGCGACGACAGTAGAGATGGAGATAGGCCAGACCTGGATTTATGTTGTGTTTTGTTTGTTGTATTATATTTGATAGCAGTCGTCCGCGAGGGGCTGCTGTCTTTTACTTTACTTTCGTTTTGTATTTGTGTATAAGTTTCGTCTGTTCCCGCCACCTCCTTCCTACAACATCCAACCTCGTTACACTCATTTACCTAGACCTGTTCCAAATATTTTATCTTTTTTTAAGCCTAGTCTTTATATTTATATTTTCATCTCCATTTGGCCTGCTGCAGGACAAGTGAGTAAAGTTGTCAATAAATTCACAGATTCGAACTTCCCGGGTCAATAACTCGTCAGCTAAACGTTGTTACTACACAAATGACACCTCTTTTTAATCGCAGTAACGTAGACAAGCAGCTACAACCTAATTTTCCTCGAAACGAGATTTCCTTCGCAATGGATAAAATACATTGATTGATCTCTATGCGCAGGCTGAGACAAAAACAGTCAATAACTTCACTGTCACACACTATAGTGTCACCAAATTCAGTTTACACACCACTGCTGTCCTAATGGTTATACTACAACACTTATTTTGGGGAAAAAATATTTTTAATTGTATATACACTTGTAAATTTATAATTTTGATGAGTTTTATTATGAAAAATATTAAATAACTTCACCGTAATTCACTGTATTGTTGCCAAATTCAGTTTACACATCACTGCTGTCCTGTTGGTTATACTACACTTATTTTGGATAAAAAAAAAATTGTATATACAATTGTAAATGTATAATGTACAATTGTATAATGTTATACTACAACACTTATTTTGTAAAAAAATATTTTTGCATATTTTTTATGATTTATATTTATGAAAAATATTCAATTACTTCACTGTAATTCACTGTATTTTCACTGCCAAATTCAGTTTACACATCACTGCTGTCCTGATGGTTATACTACAACACTTATTTTGGAATTTTGTTTTGTTGCATATTTCTTATGATTTTTTTTAAATTATATAAAAATTAAGCTCTTTTATCATGCATTTATAAAAAAAAGTGTATTTGTTTCTTGTAAAAGCAATAACTTGAACTTTTTCTCCGACAAAGATCAAGTTACTGTCCATCAGTGATGTATTTGAATAAGGCATAAATGCAGTGTGTAACAGTTATAGAATATGTTTCATAAATATAAATCGGAAAATATGCAAAAATATTTTTTTTCCAAAATAAGTGTTGTAGTATAACCAACAGGACAGTAGTTATGTGTGAACTGAATTTGGCAACAATGCAGTGTATTACAGTAAAGTTGATGAATATTTTTCATAAGAATCATAAAAATTATACATTTATAATTGTATACAATTAAAAATATATTTTTCCCAAAATAAGTGTTGTAGTATAACCAACAGGACAGCAGTGATGTTTAAGCTGAATTTGGCAGCAATACAGTGAATTACAGTGAAGTTATTGAATATTTTTCATAAGAATCATAAAAATGATACATTTATATTTGTATATACAATTAAAAATATATTTTTCCCCAAATAATTTTGTAGTATAACCAACAGGACAACAGTGATGTGTGAACTGAATTTGGCAACAATAGAGTGAATTACAGTGAAGTTATTGAATATTTTTTGAAATAAAAATCATCAAAATTATACATTTACAATTGTATATACAATTATTATTTTTTTTTTTCAAAATAAGTGTTGTAGTATAAGCAACAGGACAGCAGTGATGTGTAAACTGAATCTGGCAACAATACAGTGAAATACAGTGAAGTTATTGCATATTTTTCATAAAAATAATCAAAATTATAAATTTACAGTTGTATATACAATTAAATTTTTTCCCCAAAATAAGTGTTGTTGTATAACCATCAGGACAGCAGTTATGTGTGAACTGATTTGGCAGCAATGCAGTGTATTACAGTGAAGTTATTGATTATTTTTCATAAAAATCATCAAAATTATAAATTTACAATTGTATATACAATTAAAAATATATTTATTTTCCATAATAAGTGTTGTAGTATAATCAGCAGGACAGCAGTGATGTGTAAACTGAATTTGGCAACAATACAGTGAATTACAGTGAAGTTAATTGAATATATTTCATAATAAAAATCATAAAATTTATACATTCACAATTGTATATACAATTAAAAATATTATTTTCCAAAATAAGTGTTGTACTATAACCATCAGGACAGTAGTTATGTGTGAATTTGGCAACAATGCAGTGTTTTACAGTGAAGTTATTGAATATTTTTCATAAGAATCATAAAAATTATACATTTACAATGGTATATACAATTAAAAATATATTTTCCCCAAAATAAGTGTTGTAGTATAACCAACAGGACAGCAGTGATGTGAGAACAGAATTTGGCAACAATGCAGTTTATTACAGTGAAGTTATTTATTTTTCATAAAAATTAAACATTTACAATTGTATATGCAATTAAAAATATTTTTTTCCCCAAACAAGTGTTGTAGTATAACCATCAAGACAGCAGTTTTTTCTGAACTGAATTTGGCAACAATACAGTGTATGACAGTGAAGTTATTGAATATTTTTCATAATAAAAACATCAAAATTATAAATTTACAATTGTATATACAATTAAAAATATATTTTCCCCAAAATAAGTGTTGTAGTATAACCAACAGGACAGCAGTGATGTGTAAACTGAATTTGGTGACACTATAGTGTGTGACAGTGAAGTTATTGACTGTTTTCGTAGTAACGCTTTTCAGGTTTTGCACTTTGCAGACGGTCCCTTCGGATTTGTCTCTCAGCCTGCGCATAGAGATCAATGTATTTTATCCATTGCGAAGGAAAGCTCGTTTCGAGGAAAATTAGGTTGTAGCTGCTTGTCTACGTTACTGCGATTAAAAAGAGGTGTCATTTGTGTATAGTATATTGTAGTATACTATTATATATCATAGTAACAACGTTTAGCTGACGATTATTGACCCGGGAAGTTCGAATCTGTGAATTTATTGCCAACTTTACGTGCTTTTTAAAGTTTATTATTCCTGAAATCTGTATTGTATTTTGGTGGACTAAGCTCAGTATAAATAAAGATATAATAAAAATGATAAATTTAGTACAATATGAGGTCAAATAAAACTTCAGACTCATTTTTGTTTAATCTTTTCCTTGCTTTAGCAAACAGTTTAATTTGTTTTCGTAATGTTTTAGCTAGAAGTCCACACCCAAAAGCTGAGTCTGAACAGGCAGATCTAACGTTCAGAGTTCAGAGCTCAACTGTAGCTATAGCTGAAACGAGAGCAGTGTCTTGTTCCACAGACATTAATCTGAGAAATACATTACAAGGTAACATTTCCCTCAAAATTATTATAGTTCTTAGATTTTGCTAAAATTTGAAATCCTAACTGTTAATGTAAATTCTTTTGTTAATTTAGGGTTAAGTTTTGTTAACTATGCTGAGTCTGTAATAAAATAAATAAATAAATAATTGAAAAATTGACAATGCTTGATAATGAAACAATGTTGAAGCAAAACGTTGCAATCATCAGGTCTGCCTTTTAGCTCTAAGTTGAATAAAGAATCATTTCAGTATAACTGGATAAAATCTGTGAATAATAAATGTAGGGTAAACAATGTTTGCTATAAAAAATAAAACAGTGGGGCACATAAAGTTGGTTAAAACATCTCTTGATACAAGTGTTTTTTCCCCTCCAGGTCTTTCCACCGATCTCACAATGGATAGCCAAGGTATAAAAGTTTCAAAAAACCCCCCAAATGTTGTGTTTTTGCTTTACAGTCAGTGATTGAGGAAATATAATGAGTGGAATTAATTATCTCGTAGGTACTAAAAGAAAGCGGGATCAAGAACTGGAGGACTGGTCTGACTCGAGCAGAGAGTCACTGCTGATAGGGAAGTATAATTTGAATCTGTTTACACTTAATCTGGAACTACCAACGTAACCAATCACTTGGTTGCCTAGAAGTTCTGCCCACATTTTCTTTATGTGCTTTAAATAATCTTTATTGTGATTCTCTTCTTCATTGTGCAGATATGGAGATGAAGTTGAAGGCAAAGCAAATCATGAAAAGAGTCACTGAAAACATAGACCACACAATCATAATGTACAGAGACATTATGTCAAAGATAAATAAAATGAATAATGTCAGCAGGAAGAAGGTAACCATTGGGATTTTTGGAAAATCAGGAGAAGGGAAGAGCTCCCTGTTAAGTGCAGTCCTGGGGAAAAAGGATCTTCTGCCATCTGGTTGTTTTGGTGCCTGTACAGCCGTTGTTACTCAGGTGGAAGCCAATCTGACTGACTCCAACTACATAGCAGAGATTGAACTCTTCTCTAAAGAGGTTTACTCATTTGTTTTCATTTTACTATGCTTTACTATGAGAGTACTTTAATATGTAAATAAACCAGGCAGGAAGGAAATAAAGCCTTATTTTCTATATTGTCCCTCTGCAGGAGTGGGAGAAAGAGCTCAGAGATCTTTTCAGAGTTTTGTCAGATGAAAGTGAGGACAGGAATGATGACTTGTTGGAAATTGCTGTAGAAAAGATCACTGCGCTGTATGGAGATGATGCAGACAAGAAAACATTAGAAGAGCTACAAGAATATGACAAATTTGCTGAGATTGAGACCTTTTTGTCTATCAGTAAGAAAACAATCTCAAACAATGATGTAAGTTAGTAAACCAAATATGTTAATGCCTGATGGTTCATAACATTAAAAGTATTATGAATTTGTAAATTAATATCCAACATTACTTATTTTCTCAACAGGTCTCTGAATTTTCCAATGATGTTGCATCTTACATTCTGCACAGTGATGCCAGTCCTGGTGGCTGGTACTGGCCGCTTGTGAAGAGTGTGACCTTTAAGGTTCCAGATCTTCAAAAAGTCCTGGAACACATTGTGCTTGTTGATATTCCTGGCACTGGAGACTGCAACAAGTTAAGAGATGACAAGTGGAAATCTGTACGTACATTACTTCACTCTTTAACAATGAAACTTTTGCTAAGTATACACACAGTATTGCGGAAAGTTACTTTTAAAGGGATCACGACATGAGAAATCAAATTTGCCTTTTTTTTTACGTATAAAAGGTCTTTCTACCATTAAGACATCCTGAAAGTTTCATAGCTTAAAGGTGCATTGTGTAATATTTAGGAGGATCTGTTGACAGAAATGTAATATCATATACATAACTATGTTTTCAGTGGTGTATGAAGACCTTACTTAATGAACCGTTATGCTTTTGTTACCTTAGAATGAGCAATTTCTATCTACATACGCCGTGGGTCCCCTTACATTGCACATGTTTATACAGTGGCCCTAAACGGACAAACGGGTTTTATTACTATGTTGTTCTTCGTGCAAAGAAGCTGGCTAAAGTCAGCAAATAAAACACTGACACAATGATGAACAAGTAACAATAATTCTAGCAATAACAACGTTTTACTGAATCGTTTTACCAGCATTAGAAAAAAGTGGATGGTTTATTTTAACGTTGTCCTGAAGCGGATTATATGTTTGTTCAGAGCATTTTGTTTTGTTAGCGAGGCACAGTGTAATTGAGAATTTGCAAAGAAACTTTTGTTAAAATATGAAGCAGCCAACTGTAATTGAATCTGACAGCAGCTGCATCACAAACTGCAAGTAAATGATTTCATAATGCTTTGTCTGTACACTAAATTGTTGTATGGATAATGTTTCCAAAACACTTACTCACTTGTATTAGTGAGTGGGCAGTGATGCTATACAAAGACGTTTACCAATCATAATAGTGCCTGTTTACTGACAGCCAGGCCTTAAATGAGCCATCCCTTAAAACAGTTGAAAAGAGAAAGAGAGAAAATTCAGTAGTTTAAAAATGTTTAAGCAAATTAATTAAACTGAAAAGTAATGAGCATTACAATTTAAAATAATTAACTCAAATATCAATGTGGTAATTTATAAAGTAATCAGTTACTTTACTTGTTACATCAAAAAAGTAATCTGATTACATAATGCACGTAATGCATTACCCTCAACACTGTACACATATAAACACACAATCTATTATGCTACTAAAAGCATGTCAACTAACTCACTATTTCAAATCTTGTAGAAACTGAAAGAGTGCTCTTTTGTGTGGATTGTAAGTGCCATTAATCGAGCAAGTACTGACAAAGACCCCTGGGGGATTTTAAAGCACTGCATTGAAGAACTGGGACCAGGAGGAGAATGCAAAAGCATCAACTTCATCTGTACAAAGACAGATGATATCAATGCACCAGCCTATATAAGGTTAGAATTAGAATCTCTTTGCCATTAAAGGTACAGTCATTTTTACTGGCAGATGTCACTGAAGTAGGTATCAAAGATAAATCAACTTGTCTCTGTGTCTCAACCATTTTTTTTTTGAGCCAGTCAGGAATTGTCTCAATCATTTTGCTTGTTCAGTTTTCATGACATCTTTTGGAGCAGGGGTGTCCAATCCTGCTCCAGGAGGGCAACTATCCTGCAGAATTTAGCTTCAACTTGTCTCTACACACTGGCCTGGAAGTTTCTATTTTCCCTAGTACTAGAAACTTCCAGGCCAGTGTGTTGAGACAAGTTGAAGCTACACCCTGCAGGACAGTGGGCCTCCAGGACCAAGTTTGGACACCCCTGTTTTGGAGAATGGTGGCTGGATGTTGGACTAATTCAATCTGCCAGGAGTTTGCAAAATGTTACAAACAGCACCCCTTTATACAGCTTCTGTTTGTCACAGCTATTTTGTACAAAAAAATATAAGATTTTCAAAAAAACACTTTGTGTCTTTTTATTATTTCTTTTTAGATCTACACGGCTTCATATCTCAGGAGACGAGGTTTGGAAAATCTTAAACTGTATAGCATTTCATCTTTATATAAGTTTTCCTTGAAAGTTTGTATTGAAAGAATTTTATATTCAGATTAAGCCAAACACATACCTTTAGAAAGTTCTGAAAATAGGCTCATTTCCATTTGCCATTTTATAGTCCACAAAATATAATTTAAAATATCCTTGAGTGTAATAAGTACAGTGTGTTCCAGCTCTGAGTTGATGTAAAAAGTTGGTTTTACACATACAGTTAGTTTGAGTACATTCAGTAACGATATACAGCTTGTATAATCAACCATTGTATTACATTTCACACTGGTATTATAAATTATTTTAACATATTCTTGTTTTTATCATTCTTATAAGGATCAGAAAAAAGTGTGTATACTTCATAGAAATGAACATGCCAAGAAAAGAGTCAAAGAAAAGTTTGAAAATTCCGAAGTCAAAGTAAGTTCTGGTAATATATTATTATAATATATTTATATATATGATATAATCTTATTATTATTATTATTATTTTTTTTAGAAAAGATTTAGCACTGATGATGATTTTCTTAATGTCTTCACTGTAAGTTCCAATGCCTTCTTTGACCATAATTTAAATATGGAACTTACTGAAACAGGTAAACTATCCTGTTTACCAAACTACCTCATTCATGTTCAAAAAATCCATACATGAACGAAACACTAAATTGCAGTTAAAGGACTGACCAAAATCACCCCCTTCTGTAGAAATCCCAAAGCTACAGCATGATCTGAGGATTCTTAACCAGAACATTAACAGAGATCTTACAATTGATTATGTCAATGAAGCAAAGGGAGTTTTGTCCTTGATCCAAAGTGTCCAGCTGGATAGAGACAAGAAAACGGTACGAGTCTGAATTGCTGATATACAATTCAGTATATGTCTTCAGAATGCTTCCAATATACATTATCCTGTAATTCACTGCTGTTGTGTGAATGTGTTTCAGGTTGAGGCAAAAGTCAAAGTCTACATGGAATTAAAAAATAACCTAAAGAAGGCACTGAATGAATTGGACAGTCGTTTTGACATCATTTATAGAGATCTGGAGCAGTGTCTCTCAAAGGGAGTGGATGAATCAGTGCAATTATGCGTTGCTTCCACAAAAGCAATGATATCCCCCGTAAGTGTGATTGTAATGTTGTGCAAAATGAATCACAATTTTCTTGCCCTTTTAACGGCATTGGTATTTTTGTTTTTATCAGAATATAGATAAAAGAGGATTCCATAAAATCCTTCAAGCGTTGTGCAAGAACGGCGGATGCTACTGGTCGAAAAATTGGGATGTAATCCTAGATCTGAACAGGCAATTGACCAAACACTTGCAAGAATACATTAATGAATATTTCAATCTGATTTTCCCGTAAGTTCTATTTTATTTTTCCATTTAACCTGGTAACTGTCACCCCCATTTTGAGCAGATTTTATGAAGACACTCAGCAGATTATTGGAAAAGTGAAGAGCATTGTTTTTTCCTGATTGCAAATGTGACACTTATTTATACAACAGTTCAATAAACAAGAAGTTAATACTGAGCGAGTTTTAAACACAAACTATTTTGCTAATGAGCCACAGCAGAACCGTGTATCTCAGAGCAATACAGCGTTGTTTCTTTACGAATGAATCCACAATTTTATTGAATCGGTTGAGTGAATGATTCATTGCTGACATGCTGTCATTTCCAGATTGATATGAGGCCAAAAGAGTTGTTTCACACAGCGTTAGACAGGACCAAATATATAATTGGGTTTATATTGGTCATCTTGTCATTCTTATATTAGGTCATATCATTTCAACAATATTATGTAAACTGTTTTTAAATGAAACTATTTTGTTTTCTCTTGGCTTCAGTTTGACTGGAACAACAGGGAAGTCAGTGCAAGAACAGATTGACAAGTTCAGTATCATCCAGAGTGACTCTGCTGACCCTGGATCTCCCATATTACATCACATTCAGAACTTCATCAATACAGAGGTGAGTTCAGTTTTCCTCTTGTGGGCTCTCAGGGGTCTTAATGCAATCATGGGTCTTTCTGTATTTACTTCCTTTGAAGTCAATGTCTTCAATCCTCATTACTGTAGTAAGCAGGGATATTGATGATAAAAAAAAACAACCTTTTGCCACTCTGTGTTTTAATACTTTTCTGACTTTGTGTTTTTCCCCTATTTTAAAAGGAAACTAATCTGAAGGCATCGCTGAAAAGAGACGTTGTTGATACAAAGAAGGACATCTACTCATCAATCCAAACAACCATTGAGAAGGAAATGTCTTCTTGCTATGACCGTAAGATAGCATTAAAAGTTACAATTAAATCACTATCAATAGTTGCCTATATGTGTCACACATTAGGTTGCAGCAGAGATGAGGTGAAGCAAGATCTAAATGCAGTCTTTATTTTCAAACTAACTCAAATCTTTACAAAACCAAATAACAGGAACAGAACAACCTAGAATAGAGACAACGATCCAGGATCAGACTGAAACACAGGGCTTAAAGGGATACTCCACTTTTTTTGGAAATAGGCTCATTTTACAACTCCCCCCAGAGTTAAACTGTTGAGTTTTACCGTTTTTGAATCCATTCAGCCGATCTCCGGTTCTGGCGGTACCACTTTTAGCATAGCTTAGCATACATCATTGAAGTGGACAAGACCATTAGCATTTCTCAACAAAAAAAATGACCAAAGTGTTTCGATATTTTTCCTGTTTAAAAATTTACTCTTCTGTAGTTACATCTTGCACTAAGACAGACGGAAAATGTAAAGTTGCGATTTTCTAGGCTGATATGGCTAGGAACTATACTCTCATTCCTGCGTAATAATCAAGAAACTTTACTGCCGTACCATGAGTGCAGCAGGCGCAATGATATGACGCAGCGCCTGAAAATAGTCTACCTTCCGTCAACTGCGCTGCGTCATATCATTACGCCTGCTGCACTCATGGTACGGCAGTAAAGTTTCTTGATTATTACGCAGGAATGAGAGTAGCTAGGGACCTATTTTTTTATCACTGTATTTTAATGTTAAAGAAAAAAATATTTCATATAAATACATATTCTTAATTTTTATTTACATTAAAAACTTTCAGTACTGATCGGCTGAATAACTGACTGATCACCAGGCTACTTGCATATGGATGTTACCTGCAGAAAGTGTCATTGAAAAAGTCTGACAGTCTGTCTGGAACACGCAAATACAGACAAAAAGAAATGTGAAATAAATGAATCCTGTAACTTTTCTTTACGGTATTCAGATCCCACTGAGAAACACTCGGCAGTAGTTGCCACGCTGCCACGAAGTCTAACAGAGGAATATTTTTTTCGATAGAATCTGCCTGCTCGGGCCCTGAAACAGCTGACTTGCAGGACCGACCGAACTGATGAAGAGTCGCTGAAGAGCAAAGATAGGGTGGATAGCCCCTCTACCTCCTAAATCACCTGCGGTAACAGGATTAGTAGAGACGCCCCCTGAGAGCCCTGAAGGAAGTTGTGCACACGATGGCATGGTGTGCACAGAGCTCCCTCGAGAGGGGTCACTCACAGGGACCAGGGCAGAGTGGCGTATTTTTTTCTTGGCTGCCCTCAAGGAGCTAACCTCTCTTAAATCCAATCTCCCCCTATGCAGCCGTGATTGAGGGAACACCCTGGCCCCCCTTTCTTTATGAGGCGGGCTTAAGTGACCACACTCACTTTTTGTTCCTCTATCCTAATGCCCGTCCTGGCCAAGCCCGGCTAGTTGACGCCATGGGCTCCTGGACACATTGAGGGATCAGCTACTTGAACGTTGCCGACTGACGTTTTGCCTACTGATGCCTGTCTTTACTCTCATACCTCTCGGAAGAGAGCCAAGTGGGATCGGAGCTTACGCTAGCTAAACTTGTCACAATGAACACATTCAGCCACTTTGAGGACTGACCTAGCGAGCTTCTCACCCATTCACATCACGCGCATATCGTATGAGTCGCCTGCCATAATAAAGCAGTGTCACACATCTCCTGTACTTTAGTCCTGACATGTTTTTTCTAAATACTGACTAAAGACTTCTGCAAACTCACAGGAACAGACACGTGCTGAACAAACATATGGGTACTGAAGACAAAGAAGCTGATGATGCACATTTCTGATGTCTATTAATGGTCTCTCTGTCGCCATGTTCATATCTTCCGCCAATCAGATTGCCGTGTTTAGACACCAGCTCATGCAGGAGTGTTCCCAGAACATCGAAGTTCCACTTGTAGGGGAACCAAATATTTAAGTTTGCAAGGCATGAAAAATGTGACTTGGTCAATAAATTCAAGAATTGAGACTATCCAGCACTGACCCAGGGCTGGCGGGCCATCCTCATTGTTGAGCTCTGATTTACTAAATCATTCGATAAACATATTCATAAGCCACCAATGCAAAATGGTACAATATAGATTAGCAGCGTTAGCAGTTTTATAGTAAACACCTTGTTTCTTATCTTAGAAGCTGCAGCAGTGACTGGAATCGGATCCATGAAGAAAAGGCAAGAACTGCTAATAACCACAGTCGATGAAATAAAACATGACATGTTCAACAAGTCAAAAATTGAAATGCTTGAAAAGTTCAACAATTTAAAGGTACTGATATCATATTTATTAAGACAATCATGTATATAGTTGTACAATGACTAAAGTCAAGCTGAATCTTCTCTTGTTTCTGTGTAAAGCTGCACATAAAGAACGCTCTTGAATCAGGACTAAAGAGATCAATGGAACTCTCACTGTCAAAAACCAGCAATATCAAATTGATGGGTAAGAGAGAATGCCATCCTATTTTACCACAGAAACAAGAGTTTAAACAAATAATCTTTTGCGATGTGAAATGTTCTCTAATTGACCTCAAACACTCCTGTCTTTATGTTACGTGTCTTTAGATGTCTCAAGAGAGATCGAACAGCTGGAAAGACTTGCAGAGCAACTGTCAAACTGAGGTCATCAAGCAATAAAAGGACCAAGAGATTAATTAACAGATGAACATATATAACATGTTTTCAGTAGATTTACATTATAGATCTTATTGCTTTACTATTTTTTTTTACTATTATTGTTGGTATTTTTAGTGGTTTTTAAATGGTTCACTTTCATCAAATTTATTTGAACATTGGGTTTTATTTTAGGGTGAAAACTGCATGATACACACAAACTGTGTATTGATTTGTTGCCCTTTTTTACTACCAATTTAAAAAAATATATTTTTATTAATCTTGACATTTTACAGCAAGAAATGGAAATGCCATTTAAAAGCTTGGTGCAGCTGTCCCATTTTCTAGAACCTTTATGGGTGATGCATTTAGATGGGAATTTTATTTAAATGCAATAGTACAAAACAGATCTGTTTTTTTTACGTTGTTAGTGTAAATAATGTAGTGTTAGTCTTATCTCATGTACACCTTTAATCTTTTAAATTTCTTCATCTTATATAGCATGAAAGTAAATGCATTTCGTAAATTCCTAAAACTGTTAGCAAATACTTGTGATGGATTGGAACAACTGTAAGCCATTTCACCTTCTACTGACCTGAGCACGAGCAGAAATGCTGAAACACAGCAGTCACATACAGAGCTCGTCTCACTCACAACACTCAATTCAAACAGAAAGAGCCGTAACCAGAAAAAAAGAATAATCATCTGGAGTGATTTCACTCAAATAAATAAATGAGGCATATTTTTTTTGTATCTGGCTTTAAATAATTGCAATTATGTTATTAAATAAATAAATAATATGCAAAGAGTGCTACTTGGGTATAAATTGAAACGTACTGGTGCTTTTTAGGTTAGGAATGTTCAGTTTAATCTTTACCTGATTTGGACTATACTCTTCTTGTATTAAATTATTAAAATCGTTTGATTTAATTTAAATTTTGATTTAATTCTCAAAAAATAAAAACATATCTAGTTTACGGTTTATTTATTAATGATTGTGTAGCAAGTTAGCTCTAAAGAAATATTAATAATCAATCATAACTTATTATAATTGATTATGAATATTTGGATCAGTTAATAGAATTAACTTAATGTAGTAAAATGAATATTACAATCAATCAACTTGTTCGTCCCATGAACACTAAGTGTTAATTGTTTATTAATTCTAAGAAATTTTCATTTCCGGGAAAGGAAATGTCTTATTGTAGGCCTACAGTACTACTAAGAGCCTAGTCAGAATCTAAATCGTAAAATAAACTTGTTGCAAGCAGAGAATCAGAACCAAATACATATTGTGCACAAGTTTTATTAACTAAATCACAAACACATAACTAACATATAAACAATTACACATACATGGGTAGATGGTAAACAGTGTTGGGAGTAACGCGTTACAAAAGTAATGCATTACAGTAACATATTACGTTTTGCTGTAACGCAGTAGTGTAAGGCATTACTAATCAATTTTCAGTAATATTTTACTCATTACATGTTCGGTAAGGCTTGCGTTACAACAGACTTTTAGTTTTAATTGTAAAACAAAAAAAAAACAAAAAAACAGCAAGACCGCCAGACATGAACGAATAAAAGATGCAAGTAGCTAAATTACCTGTTCGTGGTCAGTCAATAGCCGCATGTGGTGTCCAAGTCTGTAATTAAAGACTAAATGGCAGCGTCTGATATATTTGTATAGCGATTTATTTTGTACAGGTGTGCCGTGAGGTATGATTTCGGCCTCTGTGCTCGCGCTGGCCAGAGGGAAAGCGGCTAATGGTGAAGATGGCATGAAGAAGACTACATTCGCGAGATGGACGTATGAGCATTAGGCTAATCGTTCTGTGTTTTCTTTCTAAACAGTTAGGCTATGTTTATGTGGTATTTTTCATGTTTTCATCACGCAATCATGTTTTTGATGCGGTGGTGACGCGTTCATTTAAGGGCGGCGGCGCTGCCGATAAAGCACCTAAAAGCTGTCACAAAGAACCGGCAAAAGCAATGATTATGAATATGTCAAATATAGCAAGGAGACATGTTGATTGTTTATTAATAAAGTCAAGATGAAGTTGACGATGCTGACTCGCGATCTTCGCAGTAGGCTAGTGAATGCACCAGAGAGAAATGCACATTTCATTTCATAAGCAGAGAGCAGTCTGTTTTCTTTCGTTTTGAATTGTTCTGTTTACAAGTAGACATTTCAATATAGATATATTTTTCAGGTCCGTACAATTAATACAAAACGAAATTCACTTTAAAGAAAGGCTTCGTGTCTTCTGTGTAAGGTGTCTGTGAAAGTTTTAAAGCAGTCTTTTAGTGCCGCTTCAGAGCGGTCGCGTCCGTAACGGAGAACTGTCACGTCTGTAACATTGTTTTTTCCTCATAAATGCGAACACGAAAAATAAAATAAAATGAATATTTTATGTTCTGTGGAGAGCCAACCCTTCTTCATTAGATTTGTGCAGTGTAATTCACAGAATTACAACAACAACAAAAATCGTTGCCTCCTAAAAGTTAAAGATTTTTTTTTGTCACACATGACTGTCGATTTCCCTAATATTAAATATAAAACTTATGTGTAGACTGATATTTTCTAATGTCTGGACTCCTTTCTGGGAGGAGCCTATGGATAAACAGAAGTTTCAATATTTTGGTATTAATGCATTTTCTGAGAATTTATATAATTAGGCCTATATAAGTTTTGACTGCAAGTCTGCAAATGTCATGTCCATAACGCTGGAATTCCCAAATTTTAAATAATTTATCCTCAACTAGTTTTGTGGTGTAGGTCTACATATTTTATAATGTTAAGGGGTGTGTCGCCATTCTGCAGGTTCGTGGATCTGAGTGTCATGATTTCGGTTTCATATCGCATATCGTTACAGCCCTAGTCATTTTAGAATGTTAAGTTCTACTTCTGTATAGTTATTTTGGTGAAAGTAACTCAAAAGTAATACAGGAGTAATGTAACGCATTACAATTCTGAGACAGTAATATTGTAAGGTAATGAATTACTTTTAAATAACAGTAACAAATATAATGTATTACAGTTTGGAAGTAACTTGCACAACACTGATGGTAAATGACAGAATGAAACCGGAAATGAAATGAAGCTACGGAAAAGATTCATTGAACATGAAAAGAACCAAATTCTTGTTTTCAGAGCACCTCATTAAATCTATACTTGCAGCACAGCACCCTGAACATACCGAGAAGGCCAAGAGAGGGAAGGGTGTAAATCAGCCTTAATGACGATTCGATATGATACCGATTTCTGAAGCCAACGATTCGATTATTTTCGATACTTCAGAATTTCCCGCGATACGATTCGATACTTTTCAATATATATTTTTACATGATATCTATTAAGTTTCAAATAAAATCAACAAAAAAAGAAATAATCTGCCTTTTATTGAGAATACAGAAACATTATTTGTGGCGAGCAGGACGAGGCCGAGGGACGTGAGTGAACGGGGCGAGGCCGGTGGCGTAAGTGTTACTGAACGTCACCTGTGAGACGCACCGGTCTCGCATCTCATATGATATGGCGCTTACTCCGTGCCAAAATCAAACCGTGGTTGAAAAACACTGATTGATCGAAAGTACGTATACCTTTCGGTGGGTTGTACTGTATCTTTAACCTCTTGCTGTAAAAAAAAGGCCAAATTCTGACAATATCATACCATTTTCCATTAAAACAGTGTTGCCAGTATTTTACTGTAAAAAAAAAAAACAGTGTGTGCTAAATGTATAATTCAGGTCTGGCCATCGGGAGCAGTGGGCAAAACGGTGACCTGTGTCCTTATTTTGGCCGCTGCCCCGCTGTTTGTATCAAGACTAGCCTACTTATTCATTATTACTTTATTATATTGATGCATGCATCGATGCCCCCGAATGATTTAAGAACTCGCGATTTGATAATTAGCCGAAACAAATTATGAATCCGCTACTCTTGACATGCAGCATATTATTATATGCATATACATATTCTCGGCTAACGTCTTCTATTGTAATGAACCGGGTAATAACTGCTAAATTTAAGGGTACGAGAAGCTGTGAGAAGCACTGAAGTTCAATGTTGCCGTGGAAACGAACAATGATGCCCTCGAGTGAAAACATCTGCATCTGAGGAGTTTACTATGTAGGCCTAAATATTTTGTATGTTTGCATGTAGGCTAAATGAGATGTGAATAAAAGCTAACAAAATCAACAAACATTTGCTAAACCTTATAACTGTAACAAAATTATGAGAAAGGAAAAGTGAAAAGACAGGGGATCAGTTCAGACAGATTTTAAACATTTTGCCTTATGTAAACATAGACTGTTATTTATTTCAACTTTTACTATTGCTATTTATTATTTTTTCTTTTAATTTTATATTACATTTCATTATTTTTGAGTAGTCCGAACATGAAACCTTCAATAGGACTACTACCCCCCCCCCCCCAAAAAAAAGCAATAGTAATTAAATGAAAAAAATTAAAATAAATAAAGCATCAGCTTTTTAGCAAATGTTTGTTGATTTTGTTAGCTTTTATTTACATCTGATTCGCGATCAAGAACGCCGCTGTTCCATTTGCAGAATAACCGGACTTGCGTCCTCTCGTCCTCGGGAGTTCATTCTCCTGAGTTGAACTTGGCAAGTCCGAACTACCAAGGATGCAAATCCGAAGTTTGCGTACTTGGCATTGAGATACGGCCAGTGGCAGGGAACAGACAGACTTATAAAGGGTGAAACACAGGTGTGGGAAATCAGGATTGATGAGAAGGATTTAGAACATGGATAGGAGTAATGGAGCCTCCTTCAGGAGTGGAGGGTCTAGCATTCACGATACAAGCGCCATCCACAGTCCTGGAGGGAGCATGATATGAAGAGCTCAAGGAGAGCTCAATGATCCTGCTGGCCAGGATAAAAATAGCGCTCTGGAGACAAGACCATTACAGTTTGTACAGTTAAAAAAGATGAGTCTGGCGTTTGAAACATTAGAGTCATGAAATACAGAGAAAGTCATGATATACAGGTGGTAGCTTTTTCAGTTCATCATTCAGAAAGACTTAGAATAGCCTACAACATCTTTCTTCAAAGGCTTATTTAAAGAGCTGAGGTCATCACATCAGGTCACGTCAGGTCCTCACGTCAAGTCTTCACGTCAAGTCGTCACGTGGGTCACCAGCTCAGTAAGACGCTCAAAAGTACAAGACGTTCGGAAAGACGTTTGGTCGGTCGGTCGGTGGTTCGGATGTTTGATTTTGGCACGGACCATGCACCATACGCAGTGCGCGCCATATCACGTGTGATTTACGTGACATTACGCCTTGTCTGCGTCTTAAATTGAATGGAATAAATAAAAAAAGACGTTGAGTGAGGGCTGGGCTAAGGGGGCTCAAGCCCCGAATGTTTTTACTAAAACCCCGAATATTATGTTACCTTGTCTTTCTCATAGAGCAAAACAATTAATCAGAAAAACAAATGTGAATAATACTACAGCTGCCACGATTACGTAATCATGAAAAGTGCATATTACAGTTTTATTTGTATTTTTCTCTTTGCATTAAAGGTACTTACAATTTGCTTTTGCGGCGTTGAGCATTGTAGCCAATCACAGACATGTCTGTTGACTGCATCGGCCAATCAAAGGCATTTAAATTAGTCGCTTTTTTAAATAAAATTTTGCCTTTTTGAATTGAAAATATGCTATCATTTCCTTGATTCATGTAGAGAGAATGTATGCATTCTTAAAGATAAAATATTATTTGCAAATAGTTTAAATTATTTCACTAATACAATAAGCCTTTCTTTTTCTTTATTCCCTTAAATTGCTTTAATTAGGCTAATTAATTCCTTTAAATAAAAATACCCAATTTTAGTTTGGGCTAAAGCCCCGAATATCCACTGACCTTAGAACCGCCCCTGAGTGAGATGTTCATTGAAACAAGTGCATGTTGCAAAGTCATATTAAAGAGCCGATCGGAATGCCATATGTTACGTCACTTAACACTCATAGATAACGACACATTTCATCCTCTGTTGGAACCATAGAGGTTGGAACAAGCTAACTTCGGTCAACCTTGTCTATGAGCAAGGACAAAAATGAGAGAAAGTACTGCAAATCACAAATCCAACAGTTATTTGCACCAGTGGAGTTTTGCTGGCATCTAACGGGAGACATGTGGTATTGCACCCAAACAAAATCTTACTGAAAGCTAATTTTTTGAGACATCAAGCTCAAATTTGAAACACAACTTGTTTAGATTTATGACTTAGATTTTCTAGCAGTTATAAAGTTTAACGTGTTTCATAAAATACATATTTTAGGCTATATAAAATAATGTTCATAAATCTTTTTTTAAAAACTTAAACCTTTTTTAGTTTTGTTTTACTTTTTACTTTTTTTTTCTTCCAAACACAATTTGCCATGGGTCTTCTTTAAAACGAGACCAAACTTAAGTCTGTGCTCTCAAGCTTCAAATTTTTATGACAGTTTTTTGACAGTTTTGTCCAATATGGACCTATGTGTAACTTGTTTTAATTGACGCACAAGAGTTAATTTTTTTTGACTTGTTAATTACTCCAAATTTCTTGCAATTGAATAAAGCTGTGGTCACATTTGTGAATTTTCTGTGAAATTACGTGGGATAAAAGGCTCGTTGTCCATTGTTAACAGTGTCACAATGTAATGTAGCCTATTAAACTCACATTAGTCACTTTGAAGCAGCCTTCTGTTGGTCAATCCAGCAAATTTGACCATCTTGAAATTGCCGATTGTGTGGATTTCTATTGAAAAGACCAGAGTTCAACTGTGAAAATTTGCCAAGCAACAGTAACAGACACATGGAGCATTTTAATCATGAATGCGCTTGATGGACTTCCAAAGACATACAGCCATTCACTACCATTATAAAGCTTGGAAGAGCCAGGATATTTTTTAATATAACTCCGATTGTATTCATCTGAAAGAAGAATGTCATACATCTAGGATGACCTGAGGGTTGTCACAGTCCTCGTCTGCACCTGTCTGTCCTTGTCTGCACTACACTTCCCAGAATCCTCCTTGTCTCCACACCTGAACTCACTCCCTCACTTACCAGCCTGTTCCTCGTTATCATCATCTGTGTCACCTGTCTTCACATCATTATGGTTAATTTGTCTCTGTATTTAGTTTCTTCTGTTCAGTCTGTCTTTGTCGGTTCTCGTCTATGTTAACTGGTGTTTGCATCCGCTCTGTCTGCCTGTACCTGTTTGTTGTTTTGATTTATAGTAAAGTTTATTGTTTATTTGAATTCCTCGTCTCCTCGTGCTTCCTGCCATACACCACCCGTGACAAGGGTGAGTAAATCATGGGGTAATTTTCATTTTTGGGTGAACTATCCCTTAAAGTCGTGATGTAATGAATACTGTTTCTGGGTCATAGCCTCTACTTGTTTAGTGGGAATACTCAACAGCCGTTTATTAGCACTGTTGATTCATATCACACATTTAAGTAAACAATATGCAAACTTTTGTGCTTTCTGTTTCACACATTTGCATGCTATGTGCAACAAAACAATCCTGTTCATAATGTTCCTCAAACAGAGATGAGAGGTCTGTTGAAGTAACCATCCTCAAAATTCGGAACATATTTAACATGCAATCAAGTTTTATTTAAACAATTATTAGCACATCAACATAAAAAGAAAACCTGGAGGTGCACATAGGTTACACAAAACAAAATGTAATATTCTTATTCTTGAATGATCACAGATCTGAAGCCTGTTGTTACATCGTGATATGTGTATTGTTGCTGATCTCTCTCTCTCTCTCTCTCTCTCTCACTCACTCACTCACTCACTCACTCACACTCTCTCTCACTCTCGCAGGTTGCCCCACCTTATGAACGGGCCAGGGTGCACAGTGGTTGGCTGAGATTGAACTCTGCATCTTTTAAAAGTGACAGAGATGCTAATTTTCGTGTGGGAAGCTGAAGAGAGTTTAGTTGACTGTGATTATTGTTGTTGCTAATATAATAAATTAGGTTTACTTCTGTAAAAGTTGTCTTTTTTTGTTTGTTATTTTGGCCTAGACCCAACCCCAAAGCCAATTTGCTGCTTCTTTGTTTTGTAGTGATGGTAGTTTTAAATATATATATATATATATATATATATAAAAGAGAACAAGCAGTTTTGATGTAAAGAACACTGTAGGTTATTTTAGTTATTTGCCCTGACCCGAGACTGGGGACTTAACACTTTATCTTTACAATAATGAAGATCTAATGGAGATATACTGATGTCCAACTCTGTTTGGATTATTTTCAGTTTGCCTCCAGGCCAACAGATCTAAGAACTCTTGTGTTTATTAGCTTTCATTTCATGTGCTTTCGCTTAATTTCCCATGTTACATTAAACTAATCAGTAACACTATAGAATACTGTTCCATCATTAATAAACACAGAAACAAATGAGTAACGCATTATTAACACTCTACTATTAACTAACAATAAACTCTGGATAATGAATAAGTAATGGCGCTCAGTTAAATGTGGTAGTTCACTGGTTCACAGTTTAGCTAATCAGTAACTAAAATTTTTTTCAAACCTCCCAGAGGACTAAGACCTACTGTGTACAGGTTCATAATTAATGTGAATAATGCATTATGTATAATATATGGTGATGGTAACTCACTAGTAATGACTCAAGTATTCCAAAATCCTTCAGAAGGAACTACTAATTATTTGGAACAGTAAAGTTAAAAGCATGATACCTCCCTAAAGTTTAAAAGTTTTTAATAATGTTGGGGTCCAGACAATGATGACAGAATGTAAACCATGCCTTTAAAACACAGAATGTTCAATTGGCACTGCGATTTACCAATAAGTCCACACCCAAGAATGAGTCTATTCAGCTGCAAATCTAACGTCAGCAGTCTTACTCTCTGTTCAACCAGACAGCTGAACTGACGGCAGTGTTATATCCTGAGAGATACAAGGTAACTCTTCCCTCCAATTATTCTGGTGCTTATCTGTATTCTAGAACTTACCCTTAAGAGTTAATTAAGTTGTGTTACCGTGTTGTGTCTGTAGTAAAGAAGTCTTGATTTGACT
The DNA here is from genome assembly GCF_051911475.1 of Siphateles boraxobius. NCBI lineage: Eukaryota > Metazoa > Chordata > Actinopteri > Cypriniformes > Leuciscidae > Siphateles > Siphateles boraxobius. The sequence continues at coordinate 5,931,243 of NW_027508953.1, forward strand.
CTTTCTTTCTTTCTTTCTTTCTTTCTTTCATTCGTTCTTTCGTTCATTCGTTCTTTCTATAATTGTTTTTCCCGAAACAAACCACAAAAAGAAAATCTCTATTAATGTCTATTTCAGCCAAAAAACAACAACAATAAAAAAATTTGACTAAATAATTACCTTACCCTACCTTTATAATTATTTTAAGTAAACATTTTTATAAAGCAAGAAACTCAAGCACTCAAGTAGGGTACGATATAAAATAAAATAAAATGTTGCTATGTAATGTGTTACTTTTGGTTATTTAAGTACATGTTGTTGTAAAAACTGTTTATGATTCATGGAAGTAAAATTTTTTTTGGCATTAAGGCAAGTTTATACCAAAGATTTATGACGAGGCAAGCTGGAACGCGCAAAAGAATGTGGCCTGCAATATTCTAACACTGTCTCTACATTGGGTGCATCCAAAGACACAAAGAGAATATTTCAAATCCATTTGTCCTGTTGTCAGAGGTGGTGCAAGTGCAGACAGTATCACTGATTATAATGGGCTGCTTTGCCTTTTTAATGAGAATAATAATAATAATAATAATTATATTTATTAATAATAAAAGGCCAATTTTATGATGGGGCCCAGGAAGGGACCTGCACGTGGGGGTGCTGGCCCAAAAAAGACTGAGAACCACTGATCTAGAGGAATCCAACACATGGTTTAGAAGCACACAGCAGTTGTAGGATAAACAAATACATAACCTGATGTCGAACAAGTGTCAGACATCATTGGTGTCAAACACATACACTGAAATCTTAAAGTCTGAAAGGAAAGCATTCATTTTGGCTTTCCTTGAGCTCTACACTTAATTTTGTATTCTTGGATGTGTCATGAAATAAGGTTCGTCTCGTCTCCTCGTGCTTCCTGCCATACACCACCCGTGACAGAAGAACCGACCAAGTAAAGAGTCAGCATGGGAATTCTTCTCACCCCGGTTAACCCAGCTCACTCTCCATTCACCGCAGCCGATCGTCTGGTCCATTGTTTTCAAGACGGTAGCCCAATTGAGGAATATGTGGCAAAATTCCTTGAAATATCCCACCTCGTGGACTGGACTGACGATGCGCTGAAGACCGTATTCTGGTGTGGTCTGGATGAACCTTTGTACCAGCAAGCTCCAGCAACGGCAAACCCAGGTTCGTTTGCCCGGTACCTAGATCATGTGCTGTGGTTGTGTGGCTCAACCTTCACCATTGGTGAGGCGGATGACATTGCCACACAATCACCGTCTCCAGCCATCTCCATCACGCCCACCATCAAACCAGCCACCGGATCGGTATATGGACGTCCAGGACTGGTTTCCTGCATCGCCGATCCCCCACTTATATCAGCACGTGCTGCCAGGAAGGCCATAGTCCCAGAGACCGTCCAGCCAGAGACCGTCCAGCCAGAGACCGTCCAGCCAGAGACCGTCCAGCCAGAGACCGTCCAGCCAGAGACCGTCCAGCCAGAGACCGTCCAGCCAGAGACCGTCCAGCCAGAGACCGTCCAGCCAGAGACCGTCCAGCCAGAGACCGTCCAGCCAGAGACCGTCCAGCCAGAGACCATCCAGCCAGCTCTGGATGACGCAGTGCTACTTGTGGGATCCATGGCTGTTGTGTGTGTGTGGGCAGCACACACATTCATTTCAGCCCATGAACCCAGCCCTGAGCTTTCTTCGCCGCTGGTCCCGTCCAGCCCTGAGCTTCCTTCGCCGCTGGTCCAGTCCAGCCCTGAGCTTCCTTTGCCGCTGGTCCAGTCCAGCCCTGAGCTTCCTTTGCCGCTGGTCCAGTCCAGCCCTGAGCTTCCTTTGCCGCTGGTCCAGTCCAGCCCTGAGCTTCCTTTGCCGCTGGTCCAGTCCAGCCCTGAGCTTCCTTCGCCGCTGGTCCCGTCCAGCCCAGAGACCTCTTCGCCGCTGGTCCCGTCCAGCCCAGAGACCCCTTTGCCGCTGGTCCCGTCCAGCCCAGAGACCCCTTTGCCGCTGGTCCCGTCCAGCCCAGAGACCCCTTTGCCACTGGTCCCGTCCAGCCCAGAGACCCATTCACCGCTGGTCCCGTCCAGCCCAGAGACCCCTTCACCGCTGGTTCCGTCCAGCCCAGAGACTGGTAATGACTCTGTCACTGTCCCCTTTAATTTTTTTGGGGGGGGCCATAGGCCCTCGCCGTGGCCGCCCGAAGGGTCCTCACCGCCATGGCCGCCCGAAGGGTCCTCACCGCCATGGCCGCCCGAAGGGTCCTCACCGCCATGGCCGCCCGAAGGGTCCGCACCGCCATGGCCGCCCGAAGGGTCCGCACCGCCATGGCCGCCCGAAGGGTCCCCACCGCCCTGGATGCCCGAGGGTCCGACAGCTCCACCCTGGACGCCCGAGGTTTTGTCTGCTCAGCCACGCCCACGTCCTGCTCCGCCATGGCCACGCCCAAGTCCTGCTCCGCCATGGCCACGCCCACGTCCTGCTCCGCCATGGCCACGCCCACGTCCTGCTCCGCCATGGCCGCCTGGTCCATCCTGGAGTCCATCCTCCTGCACCCGGTCCGCCTTCCCGTTACAGACTCCAGGATGCCCACCCTCCCACCCCTGTTTTAAGGCGTGAGGTCACGCCTACCGGGAGGGGGGAGTAATGTCACAGTCCTCGTCTGCACCTGTCTGTCCTTGTCTGCACTACACTTCCCAGAATCCTCCTTGTCTCCACACCTGAACTCACTCCCTCACTTACCAGCCTGTTCCTCGTTATCATCATCTGTGTCACCTGTCTTCACATCATTATGGTTCATTTGTCTCTGTATTTAGTTTCTTCTGTTCAGTCTGTCTTTGTCGGTTCTCGTCTATGTTAACTGGTGTTTGCATCCGCTCTGTCTGCCTGTACCTGTTTGTTGTTTTGATTTATAGTAAAGTTTATTGTTTATTTGAATTCCTCGTCTCCTCGTGCTTCCTGCCATACACCACCCGTGACAAGGGTGAGTAAATCATGGGGTAATTTTCATTTTTGGGTGAACTATCCCTTTAAGTCGTGATGTAATGAATACTGTTTCTGGGTCATAGCCTCTACTTGTTTAGTGGGAATACTCAACAGCCGTTTATTAGCACTGTTGATTCATATCACACATTTAAGTAAACAATATGCAAACTTTTGTGCTTTCTGTTTCACACATTTGCATGCTATGTGCAACAAAACAATCCTGTTCATAATGTTCCTCAAACAGAGATGAGAGGTCTGTTGAAGTAACCATCCTCAAAATTCGGAACATATTTAACATGCAATCAAGTTTTATTTAAACAATTATTAGCACATCAACATAAAAAGAAAACCTGGAGGTGCACATAGGTTACACAAAACAAAATGTAATATTCTTATTCTTGAATGATCACAGATCTGAAGCCTGTTGTTACATCGTGATATGTGTATTGTTGCTGATCACTCACTCACTCACTCACTCACTCACTCACTCACTCACTCACTCACACTCTCTCTCACTCATTCTCATTCTCGCAGGTTGCCCCACCTTATGAACGGGCCAGGGTGCACAGTGGTTGGCTGAGATTGAACTCTGCATCTTTTAAAAGTGACAGAGATGCTAATTTTCGTGTGGGAAGCTGAAGAGAGTTTAGTTGACTGTGATTATTGTTGTTGCTAATATAATAAATTAGGTTTACTTCTGTAAAAGTTGTCTTTTTTTGTTTGTTATTTTGGCCTAGACCCAACCCCAAAGCCAATTTGCTGCTTCTTTGTTTTGTAGTGATGGTAGTTTTAAATATATATATATATATATATATATATAAAAGAGAACAAGCAGTTTTGATGTAAAGAACACTGTAGGTTATTTTAGTTATTTGCCCTGACCCGAGACTGGGGACTTAACACTTTATCTTTACAATAATGAAGATCTAATGGAGATATACTGATGTCCAACTCTGTTTGGATTATTTTCAGTTTGCCTCCAGGCCAACAGATCTAAGAACTCTTGTGTTTATTAGCTTTCATTTCATGTGCTTTCGCTTAATTTCCCATGTTACATTAAACTAATCAGTAACACTATAGAATACTGTTCCATCATTAATAAACACAGAAACAAATGAGTAACGCATTATTAACACTCTACTATTAACTAACAATAAACTCTGGATAATGAATAAGTAATGGCGCTCAGTTAAATGTGGTAGTTCACAGTTTAGCTAATCAGTAACTAAAATTTTTTTCAAACCTCCCAGAGGACTAAGACCTACTGTGTACAGGTTCATAATTAATGTGAATAATGCATTATGTATAATATATGGTGATGGTAACTCACTAGTAATGACTCAAGTATTCCAAAATCCTTCAGAAGGAACTACTAATTATTTGGAACAGTAAAGTTAAAAGCATGATACCTCCCTAAAGTTTAAAAGTTTTTAATAATGTTGGGGTCCAGACAATGATGACAGAATGTAAACCATGCCTTTAAAACACAGAATGTTCAATTGGCACTGCGATTTACCAATAAGTCCACACCCAAGAATGAGTCTATTCAGCTGCAAATCTAACGTCAGCAGTCTTACTCTCTGTTCAACCAGACAGCTGAACTGACGGCAGTGTTATATCCTGAGAGATACAAGGTAACTCTTCCCTCCAATTATTCTGGTGCTTATCTGTATTCTAGAACTTACCCTTAAGAGTTAATTAAGTTGTGTTACCGTGTTGTGTCTGTAGTAAAGAAGTCTTGATTTGACTCTTTCTTTCTTTCTTTCTTTCTTTCTTTCATTCGTTCTTTCGTTCATTCGTTCTTTCTATAATTGTTTTTCCCGAAACAAACCACAAAAAGAAAATCTCTATTAATGTCTATTTCAGCCAAAAAACAACAACAATAAAAAAATTTGACTAAATAATTACCTTACCCTACCTTTATAATTATTTTAAGTAAACATTTTTATAAAGCAAGAAACTCAAGCACTCAAGTAGGGTACGATATAAAATCAAATAAAATGTTGCTATGTAATGTGTTACTTTTGGTTATTTAAGTACATGTTGTTGTAAAAACTGTTTATGATTCATGGAAGTAAAATTTTTTTTGGCATTAAGGCAAGTTTATACCAAAGATTTATGACGAGGCAAGCTGGAACGCGCAAAAGAATGTGGCCTGCAATATTCTAACACTGTCTCTACATTGGGTGCATCCAAAGACACAAAGAGAATATTTCAAATCCATTTGTCCTGTTGTCAGAGGTGGTGCAAGTGCAGACAGTATCACTGATTATAATGGGCTGCTTTGCCTTTTTAATGAGAATAATAATAATAATAATAATTATATTTATTAATAATAAAAGGCCAATTTTATGATGGGGCCCAGGAAGGGACCTGCACGTGGGGGTGCTGGCCCAAAAAAGACTGAGAACCACTGATCTAGAGGAATCCAACACATGGTTTAGAAGCACACAGCAGTTGTAGGATAAACAAATACATAACCTGATGTCGAACAAGTGTCAGACATCATTGGTGTCAAACACATACACTGAAATCTTAAAGTCTGAAAGGAAAGCATTCATTTTGGCTTTCCTTGAGCTCTACACTTAATTTTGTATTCTTGGATGTGTCATGAAATAAGGTTCCAGATCTGTCAATGGCTACTCAGTCCATAAGTTTCACTACATGGAATGTTAATGGACTTAAAGAAAAAAAAGATCACAAATTTCAAGAACTACAAAATGCTGATGTTGTTTTTTTTACAAGAGACACACATTGGAGAAGGAGATGAACATATTATAGAAGACCTAAAAAAGGAGTGGCAGGTTTTCTACACAAAGTTTACCTCCTCTAGTAAGGGAACAGCCATACCAGTCAGGAGAAGACTAGATTTCAAATGTATAAGTGATGAAAAAGATAACTGTGGAGCTTATGTTGTGTTGAAATGTAAACTGGAAGGTCAGCTGTATAGCCTGGGAAAACCCAGATAACTTCCGGCAAATTTAGATTTGCTCTGAAAGTTAGTCTGGCAAAGAGCTCATTCAAGCCCATTTCCAATCCGCCGAAATCGCGGCACCAATCAGAAACGTTGGGGCGGGCTTTACACGATGACGACAGCGCTGGGATTTTTCAGAAGCAGATTTTGTAGCCTACATTACAAAGATGGATGCCGCCGTCGAACATCACTTGTTCGAATCAGCTATCGCGTCTGTTTTAAGCGATTTAAAAATTTCATTTTCGTTATAACCTGAGAAAAGAACAAGACTCAAAGCCTTCATGTCTAAAAAAGATGTTATCGCTGTCTTACCGACTAGATTCGGCAAAAGTCTGATATACCAGTGTGGCGAGCAGGACGATCGAGGCCGAGGGACGTGAGAGAACGGCGTGAGTGAGGCCGGTCTCGATCTCTCATGGAGGAGCGGAAGCATAAAAGGAGGAGTGACGACGGTGAAGATCGAGAGAGGACAGGCCTGAATTTTAGTTGATGTTTTGTTTTATTATGTGTGGCGGCAGTCGACCGTGAGGGACTTTGTATTTGTTTTATTTTGTCATTAAAATGTGTGAATGTTCAACGGTTTCCGCCTCCTCCTTCCCATAACAACGAGCCCCGTTGGGGGCTAAACGAATGTATGTGAGAGCCCCCTGCATGGATTGGTTTTAACGTCTATACAATTGCGCCAAGAGGCATTTGAGGGACGTCCGTTGGTGACGCCCCTTTGGAAATGATTTGTCTATGGAGCTTTGCCATACCCTAACTCAGTTTAAACTGAGAAGGGTCTGGTTTTAACCAGGCTATCAGCTGTACACTCTGGTTAGTGTTTATAACCATCACGCTGATGTAAAAATCCTTGAAAAACTTTCACGTTACCTGCAGTCAATAACTACAGGGCTGCTGGTGATTGGTGGAGATTTCAACACAGTTCTCAATCCATTTATCGACAAATTCAATTCAAAAAGGGTGACAGACAGCTCAATCCATAGAAAGCTACGTTGTTGTGTGAATAAGTTCATGAAATCTCTTCAGCTAATAGACATCTGGAGAAGAAAGAACCCTGTAAAGCAGGATTATACATTCCACAGTCAAGTTGCGTCCAGGCTGGATTACTTTTTTGTTCCAGAAGAATGTATGTGGCGAGTCAGAATTTGTGAAATCAGAGACTCAGAGATGCGTGACCATCGTTCTCTGTCCTTGGAGATCAACAATGTTTCCACAACCCTTTCTCAGAAAGATCCCAAGTTACAATTAGTTTTGCAAAGGCTGAATCTAAAAATCAAAGATCTTTTGACAGGTGAGACTGGTTCATCAATGGTTCAAGAAAACTCACATGCAGTCAGTGAAGTTGACATTGTATCAGCTGTACAATCTCTTCAAGTGTCAGACACACCGAGACCAGACGGCATCCCAGTTTCCTTCTATAAAGACAACATTCAGGATCTAATTCCATACATTAAGATGCTCTATGACAGAATCCACAGAAGTGCGTTTAACTGCTCTGAGACACACTTTAATGAAACTGTGAAATGTCCACATGATGATAGCCAACACTTTTTTAACGTTGACTAACTCATCATTGCAACTATTCTAGCAAGACGTCTAGATGAATTCTTGGAGTCTCAGACAAAGGGTCTTGTACCAAAAAATTCAGCTTCTGTCATGATCACTTCTCATACACTCTGCACTCAGATACGTTTGTCTTGTATTAAGGATGAAATAGAAGAGTAGAAAACGTTCAAACCCGACTCTTTATCAAGATTTCCTCATAGTGAAAAACCTTCTCAGAGTTGCACCAGAAGCAGAAACAGAATCTGTAGATTTTTCAATAGAGAGAGACAAACTGCTGGATCAGGGCTGCCCTTTGACCCCAGTTCTTATTACACTGGCTCTGAAATGCTTTGCCTCCTCATTAGCTGGGCGTTTAAAACAGAATGATATTCTCGTTTTTAAACAAAGTGTGATTCTTTGCATCCAACCTGAGGACCTTGAGGATGTAATTACAGCTTTGAAGAGCAGAGATAAAGAAGTATATGACACTGTGGAATTATTCAGAGGAAATGTTAATGATGAAAAATTAAAGTGCTTGGAAAATGAGTCTGAAGAAGAGGCATCAGACAAATGCTTAAAAACAGGTGAAGGTAATTGTGTGTTTGATAAGTGTGATTTGTCTATAATAAATGAGGGAGACGACATTTCAATGGAGAGTGATGGAAGGCGAGGCTCATGAAGACGACCAAGATTTCATTTGCTGATTTTACTATACTGCATTTAGTACAGAAATTTAGCTTGTGCCTAAATTTGTGCCAGTGAGGCAATTAACATAAATGATTAAATCTATAGATGTATGTATAGACATCTGATTAAACAACACAAGGCTACAAGTTAATGGGACAATCATTGCTGTGTAATTTTTCAAGAAATAAATCCTTTCAGAACTTTAAGATGATTTGTTCGGTCAACTTTCCAATTTACTATAACATATTTAATTTCAATTAGTGCTAAATATCATATCTTGTTTTTTTTCTTCTCTTTTTTACTAGGCAGATCATGTATGCAGTTGTTACCTTGCAAGACTCAGATGAGGTGATGGTGGTCGCATCACATTGGTTGAGCTCAGACAAGACACAAAGTTACTGGCCTCCTTTCAAATCAACAGAGATGTGCATGGAAGCTGTTCTGAACAGACTTAATCCTGAAACAGGAGGGAAACCTTGGGAGAAATTAAATATTATCTTTCACAAAGAACATGGTAACAGTTACAATTTTTAAAATAACTGTTTAAATGTAGGTATCTTTACTATTATTTTTATTATAATATAATAAAATATGTATCTTATTGCAGGTGATTTCGACAAGGCAATAGAAATAAAAAAAAAAATTAAAGAAGAGAAAGAAAAATGGTAAAAAAAAACAAACATTTTGTTTCCAATCAAAATTGTTCAAAAGATTTGACCCATGAAAATCTAAAATAATTAATTTGTACTTTTTTGTTTCAAAATGCATTGTTTGCTTTCAAATAAAGGTCATTTTTAGTACCCACTACCACTGGATTCCCTGGAATACTAAAAAGACAAAAGCTTGAAAACAATCAAGCAATGATACAACCGCTTCCCCCTTCTCCAATTCCATCTACATCCAGAATGCCAGCTAATGGTGAGTCAACGTCTTTTGTCATAATCAGTTGGAAAACTTTGTACAGAAAAATAATAATTTTACACAACAGACAAGGAGGAGCTCCTCCATATGCTGAGAGACATCAAGAGCACAGTTCAGAAAAACTCTTCTATGTTAAAGAAACTACTGAAAGACAATACGGCTTCTGAAGCCCCCAGCAGCAGTACCAGCTTCCCCACTAGAGGTGTTAAAACAAGCCTGAATCTGCCTCTTAGAACCTTTGAAGATGTGGAGAGGATTGAAAGAGAGCTCAACTCTGCAGCATCACGCAAAAAATATGTGAGTCAACACAGCGTTTATAAAGAATTTAAAGGGATACTGTACACTCAGCTGATCAATGTCACAAAATAAACCTTACTGGAAATGTCTTAAAGACATTTATTTTGCAATAATGACAGACTGACTGCACAATGCTCTACTTGTTCTATGACTATTTACAAAAAAGAGAAAGAAAATAATGATTGGAGTCCAAATTATTTTATGATCTTAATTGTAGACAAGCTTAAATCATCTAAGAGCAATAGCCCTGGCAGACAACAGCATAGTTGTCCATATACAACATATTTGACAATTCAATGCCATTGATCAATTAGAATCAAATATTGCAGAGATTTGTAATAAAAATAATCAATGAACTAATAAAATTCTCACTATTTTCTTCACAGATAAAATATTTGTCAGGGCTTGGAGGCTTTGGAGACAAGGATGTGATTAAGAATATTATGCAGCAAGTCCTAATAGATGATCTGGCTAAGGAGTTCAACTGGCTGGGGAGAGGAGAAAAAAGGCCCTTATCTCAGCTTATTCTAGCAGATGTTATCCGGGGTAAATCAATGCTGCATGAACACTTCCCACATACTTAAAATGTTTTTCTTGTTTTTATTAATATTAGGCTATGTCTGTATTTGTCTTCACATTCAAATAAAAATTTCAATGGATTAAGCTTAAAACATATTTAAAAGCTCTTCAATTTGAGCAATTTGTCCCTAAGAGCATATAGATAGTTCTGGGCAATACTGTAAGATGGACAAATAATCGCATTATGATTTTCTTTTATAGAAATTGTGATTGCAATATTATTTGCAATTTTGGCAATAGTTTTTCCTTACATGCTATGCTCAAAATCTTTTTTTTAGTGTACAAGAATACATATAGTATTAACAGCTTGATAAATAAAATGTAATATCATACATCTAAAAGACTAGATAAAGTTAAGAGGCTGCATTTCCTTTTTCAGAGGCTGCATTGAAAAGTAAAGTAACCAGGGTCGACTGTGAAACTGAAATTAAAAAATATCTGAGTTACAAAGCTGATCGATTAGGTCGGAAGAGGCCAAGAGAACAAGGAGGTGAATGATTTCTGTTGCTATTTGATATTAAAGTTCACTTCAATTTAAAAATAAATCATGCAATATTGGATGCTTATATGAAATACAATCTGCTCAGTGTTTAGGCATCTACTCTAAACCATATCTAATGCATATAGCAATTTTTTCCCCCTAAGTAAGTTTTAAAAAACACAAATCAAATAGTCTGGGAAAATGTAAATTAGTTACTTGACAAGTGCATGCTATAGGCTGATCTTCTCACGGCCTTCTTTTAGCCAATGCCTAAATCTACAGAAACCGTTTAATGATCATTTTTATATCTTGTATAATTACTTCTCACTGCAGGTCTTGGGCCTGAGATTTTTAACGTGGCTTCTTCCTCACCGATGGACAACCAGCCAAAGAAGGAAGTATATTGGAACATTTTGAGATCAGAAAAGAATTTTTGATCATTGGCTCAGCTCTCATCTAACTGAAAAAAAAAAAAACAATAAAAAAAACAGTATATGTATATATATATATATATATATATATATATATATATATATATATATATATATATATATTTTTTTTTTATGTGTAAGACTGCCATATTACAGCATCAACTTGACTTCCTCAATATATATATATAAAAAAAATTTATACAGCTTTGGTTTTATTGAGCTATTTCTGTCTTTTACAATGTTTGTTAAATTACATGTGATGATTCAATTTAAAATAAACCAATATTACAGATTATTCCATCTCTACCAATGCTTTTGAGTTTTTTTGCTGGCAAAATCACTGTGATCATAGACACCTACTGGTGGTTATATTAGCAGAATTCTAAACGATTACATCAGGTTGGAGAACTATTACCAGTACCAGTAGTATATATAACTATACTGGTATTGATATATATATAGCGCAAAATATATGTGTAATTCACAACTTTTTGTGTAATGCACACACAAGGCAATAATAGTGAAGGTATTCAATATACACTATACTGCCATAAGTTTTGCGACGTCTACCTTTACATGCAAAAGAACTTTAATGACATCCCATTCTTAATCCGTAAGGTTTAATATGGAGTTGGCCCATCCTTTGCAGCTATAACAGCTTCAACTCTTCTAGGAAGGCTTTCTACAAGGTTTAGGAGTGTGTTTATGGGAATTTTTGGACCATTCTTCTGTAAGTGCATTTGTGAGGTCTGGCACTGATGTTGGACGAGAAGGCCTGATTCGCAGTCTCCGCTCTAATTCATCCCAAAGGTGTTCTATCAGGTTGAGCTCAGGACTCTGTGCAGGCCAGTCAAGTTCATCTACACCAAAATCGCTCATCCATGTCTTTATGGAGCTTGCTTTGTGCACTAGTGTGCAGTCATGATGGAACAGGAAGGGGACATCCCCAAACTGTTCCCACAAAGTTGGGAGCATGAAATTGTCACGTGTCTGTCCTGTCTGTATTGCACTTGGGTGTCTTTGTTATGTTGGGCCATGTGCTCTCGTTATTGTTTGATCCCTCCCCCTTGTTACCTGATTAGTGTTTGAGTTCTTCCACCTGTCCCTTTCTTGATTTGTTCCTTTTTTAAGTCTCCTCTTGTTTGCAGTCTTTGTCGGATCGTTGTCATATGTTTTCCCAGTTTCCATGTGATGGTCTTCGTGTTCAGAGGCAGTATTTGTTCTTCAAGACTTGTAAATGTAACGTGACAGAATGATCCGACCATTTGAGGACTCAGCAGCATGGATGTCAATGATTTTGACTGGATGGATGATGACGCTTGCATGGATGACGATGACTTGGATTGTCCAGACTACACAATCACTACATTTGGATCGACCCAGTTTTCCACTATCTTTCATGACGGAATGACTCCGTCCTCTAACGAATCCGGCAGAATTAATATTTTTCAGGCCCACGCTTTTATGGTTCATCAAAGGGAGGAGTCGGAGCGTCTGGCCGGGTTCTCGGGGACCTGTGGATGCCGTAGAGGAGGAGGAGAGGGTCGAGAAGAGGCTCAACACCACTCTCCATCCTGTCCCTCCTTTGATCCTGGGCCAGTGAGGGACAGCTTAGAGCCTACTTCTCGCCGTCACGGACGGAAAAGGAGGAGGAAACGCCCGTCTGCACAGCGAGAGACTGTTCACGTCACGTCGGGCCAGCGAGAGACTGTTCACGTCCCGTCTGCCCAGCGAGAGACTGTTCACGTCCCGTCTACCCAGCGAGAGACTGTTCACGTCACGTCGGTCCAGCGAGAGATTGTTCACGTCACGTCCGCCCAGCGAGAGACGGGTCACGTCACGTCTGCCCAGCGAGAGACTGATCACGTTACGTCTGTCCAGTCTGGGACAGAGCCAGAGATCCCCTTTGGCGTGGCCGCCAAGGTTGTGACGGACTATCTGGAGCGTCTGGCTTGGATCTTGGAGATGCCAGTCTCTGCTGTTCCAGAACCGGAGGCAGAGCCAGTGTCTGCTGTTCCTGAGCCGGAGACAGTGTCTGCAGTTCCTGAGCCGGAGCCAGTGTCTGCTGTTCCTGAGCCGGAGCCAAATTTTGTTTCTGTGTTTGTGTCTGTCCTAGTGGCCGTTGCTGTTCTGGTGGCTGTTCCTGAGCCAGAGCCTGTTCCTGAGCCGGTGCCAGTGCCCGTGTCTGCTCCAGAGCCGGAGCCAGTGCCAGTGTCTGCTCCAGAGCCGGAGCCAGTGCCAGTGTCTGCTCCAGAGCCGGAGCCAGTGCCATTGTCTGCTCCAGAGCCGGAGCCAGTGCCAGTGTCTGCTCCAGAGCCGGAGCCAGTGCCAGTGTCTGCTCCGGAGCCAGTGCCAGTGTCTGCTCCGGAGCCAGTGGCAGTGTCTGCTCCAGAGCCGGAGCCAGTGGCAGTGTCTGTTCCAGAGCCGGAACCAGTGCCAGTGTCTGTTCCAGAGCCAGAGCCAGTGCCAGTGTCTGTTCCTGAGCCGGTGTCTGTTCCTGAGCCGGTGTCTGCTCCTGGGCCGGTGTCTGCTCCTGGGCCGGTGTCTGCTCCTGAGGCGGTGTCTGCTCCTGAGGCGGTGTCTGCTCCTGAGCCGGTGTCTGCTCCTGAGCCGGTGTCTGCTCCTGAGGCGGTGTCTGCTCCTGAGCCGGTGTCTGCTCCTGAGCCGGTGTCTGCTCCTGAGCCGGTGTCTGCTCCTGAGCCGGTGTCTGCTCCTGTGCCCTGGCCGCCCGAGTGGTCGTCCCCGCCCTGGCCGCCCGAGTGGTCGTCTACGCACTGGCCGCACGAGTGGTCGTCTCCGCCCTGGCGCCCGAGTGGTCGTCTCCGCCCTGGCCGCCCGATGGGGTCTTCACCACCCTGGCCGCCCGATGGACTGTCTGCTTCACCCTGTCCGCCCGATGGACTGTCTGTGTCGCCCTGGCCGCCCGATGGACTTTGTGTTTCGCCTGGGTCTCCCAAGACTAAACGCTTTGTCCCTCCCGTCCCACCCTGGTCTGTCCCTCCCGTCCCACCCTGGTCTGTCCCTCCCGTCCCGCCTGATGGAGCGTCTGGTAGCCGCTCCGTAGGGAGGCGGTAATGTCACGTGTCTGTCCTGTCTTTGTTATGTTGGGCCATGTGCTCTCGTTATTGTTTGATCCCTCCCCCTTGTTACCTGATTAGTGTTTGAGTTCTTCCACCTGTCCCCTCTTGATTTGTTCCCTTTTTATGTCTCCTCTTGTTTGCAGTCTTTGTCGGATCGTTGTCATATGTTTTCCCAGTTTACATGTGATGGTCTTCGTGTTCAGAGTCAGTGTTTGTTCTTCAAGTTCAGTTTTGTCTTATGTCTCATTTATTGTGTTTTTCCCCTTGTGGGTTTTTGCTTTGTGTTTTGTTTTCTTTTGTTAATAAATCATCCGTTGCTGCACTTGAGTCCTCCTCTCCACTTTTTGTAACTGTAACGTGACAGAAATTGTCCAAAATGTATTGATGTGCTGAAGCATTAGGAGTTCCTTTCACTGGAACTAAGGGGCTAAGCCCAAACCCTGAAAAAACAACCCCACACCATAATCCCTCCTCCACCAAACTTTACACTGGGCACAATGCAGTCAGGCAAGTTCTCCTGGCAACCGCCAAGACCAGACTGGTTCATCGGATTGCCAGAGAGAGAAGCGTGATTCGTCACTCCAGAGAACATGTCTCCAGTGCTCTAGACTCCAGTGGCGGCGTGCTTTACACCACTGAATCTGACGCTTTGCATTGCACTTGGTGATGTAAGGCTTGGATGCAGCAGCTCGACCATGGAAACCCATTCCATGAAGCTCTCTATGCACTGTTCTTGAGATAATCTGAATCCCACACGAAGTTTGGAAGTCTGTAGCTATTGACTCATAAAGTTGGCGACTTCTGCGGACTGTGTGCCTCAGCATGCACTGACCCCGCTCTGTGATTTTACATGGCCCACCACTTCAAGGCTGAGTTGCTGTTGTTCCTAATTGCTTCCATTTTGTTATAATACCACTAACAGTTGACCGTGGAATTGTAGTAGTGAGGAAATTTCACCAATGGACTTATTGCACAGGTGGCAATCTATCACGGTACCACGCTTGAATTCATTGAGCTCCTGAGAGCAACGCATTCTTTCACAAATGTTTGTAGAAGTAGTCTGCATGCCTAGGTGCTTGATTTTATACATCTATGGCCATGGAAGTGATTGGAACACCTGAATTCAATGATTTGGAGGGGTGTCCCAATTCTTTTGGCAATATAGTGTATTTTAAAAAAGTAATGACTTCACGACCACTCTATAAAGCATGAATGAGTGTAGAATGAATGTAATCTCTACATAACACATTTGCTATGTTGACATTATCATGTGACCTTCCAGCGTCAGTTGTGTCGCTTCACTGCCATTCATAAATCCTCTCCCGTGGCCATGGGATAGTAAAATGTCCATTGTACTCTCGCTGGAAGAAGTAGGTCATCCGGGTACTTTTTGCCTGCTTTTTTATGAGTACTGTGAGTTTGGACATACTTCTGTTGTCACATATGGTAACTTGTTAGTTTATGATAGTTTATGATAAATATTATGTACGCTTTATATTCTAATCATTGAACACATCAGACACACTTTTGCGAGAACTCTAATGTCCTTCCATTATTCAGCCTGAGGCTGGCGCTCTAATGATAATTGACATAGTCTACTCTAAGGCCTAGTCCACACGGACATGGGTATTTTTATAACCAGTGTTTTCCTCCTGCATTAAAAAAGAAAATCCCGTCCACAGCTGCTCGGTTTAAAAAAAATCTCCGTCTACATGAAAACGCAAAAACACTCTATCAAGCTACGTCCGCCATTGCACAGAATCGTCAACAAAGCAGTCAGTGGCGCACAATCTGACGTCAAAGACAGTGGATAACTGCGCACACTCTGACGCCGTAAGGCAAAAACCCCGGTTAGCCTAATATTTACTGTCTACACGACAACACTGCAACCGGCGTTTCTGAAAATCCTAACCCTGGCAGGGGTTTTCAAAAATGTTCGGTTTCAGTGACCTGATACTACGTTTCCGTGTGGACGAACGGCTAAACCGCGTAAAAAAAAGTCACGGTTATAAAAATACCCGTGTCCGTGTGGACAAGGCCTAATACACAATGTATTCCTTTCGAATGTTGTTTTAGAACGTTGCAAGTTAGTAATTCCAGTGAGGAAAACAAAGTCATGTCTATTCTCACAATCAAAACACACAGACTGATCTCATGAAATGGCGTATGTATGACACGCCAATTCGTATTTCCATTTTTGGCGTGCTATCAACACGCATAATCGCTTTTCAGCGTGTTTATCAATGCCTTTGACTTAACGTTATATTACTGTATTATGTATATATAGATATATGACCTACCCCAACCCCGTCCCTAAACCTACCCGTTACTGGGGTTAATACCATTTATGAGTGTTCTCCTACCATCCTAGGAAAAAAAATATCGCTCCACAGATGTAGATATAGATTTTGCTTCGTTTCGCTCGGACATTTAACGGCGTACACATACACGCGGAATCACTCGGACATTTAATGGCGTAGACATACACGCAAAAGATTTCGGCGTGGACATACACGCGGATAGATCAAAATGCGTATAGATAACACGCCACCTGACTTGAAAGTGGCGTGTATGTTTACGCAAAGTCATGATGTCATGTTGAAACACAACAGAGCTACTGTAAAGGCTATTCGCATGAGCATGTTTAAACTAAAGTGTTTTTACTTTCATTTATTTGATACGCTTCTCATAAGAAGAACAGACATGTCAACTAGTGCTGATTTGATGCAGACACATAATTAAAGCGGACTGATAAAAAACAGGTTCCTTGTTCCTTGTTCTGGAACGAGCTTTACGTAAGGTCAAGTGAAAATAAGCGGGGTAACCAAAAATTTGCCCCAGTGGCTCTCTATGAGAGTGCGCTGCAGTTCCTTTTTTCACCCCAGATTTACATTGGAAATTTGTGGGGTGCTGTAGAGCTAGGGAGGGCTCCGAGACCAGCTGCCCCACTTAGTATCATAATACATGCACTACATTTTAATATATCTTGCTCATGTTACGGACTTAAAATAGTCTAAAAAAAAATCGGAAAAATATTTGTTGCAGAATGCTGGACACATTCTTAATTTATTATTAATTTAGTTCATATGGTCTATGTTTGGATTAATATTTGCCCCTAAATACTACTATATACCAGGGAAGTGTGCGATTTCGGCAGCCAAAGTTTTACTCTTAAGCTTCTTCACCAATAAAAACAAAAAATCTAAAGTCATTTTTTCTCATGGTTTAATTGAATCATTGACGGTCAGCAGTACATTGGTCAATAAAGTGAGATTACATGTATATAAATATTTGTTTTATTTAATATATTTAATTATTGGAGCTTTGTGTAATATTCTTTGAGGAACACTGGATCTTTTTTTACAGTAAGTTGAATAGTTTATGTCCAAAGTGCTTTATTGTCATTACAACCATACTGTCACGGATGGAACAGAGTCAGACAGGTGGTAAGTGAAATAGTGTTTATTTACAAGGATTGTAGAACCAGACGGAGATATGGTGAGTATTCAAACAGCTGATAATCAGATGGGAACTTAACTGAAGGATAATCAGAGTCTAATACAGTAGTTGTTTTTGTGGATCCTTGTGAGCGGGGGATCATTTTTACAAAGTTGTTGTCTGTACACAAGAAATGCGAAAGAAAAACTTTTCCATAATTAATACACTGTTGTCGTGTTAACATGCCCTAGAGGGGTTCTGGCGCTGGAATTGAATGTGTTGTTACTGAAATCATGGTGAGTGCTTGTTGTTTCAGTTATCAGTGGCAGTGGCTCATTCACAGACGAGTACTTCAATCTATCGCTGTAGATAACTGTTGCAAAGACTATATTTGTTCTGTTGAAATCACAATTGATATACAAATCACTCTTGATATACAATCATTGATAAACATCTTTCGGTTTAATGAGAAAAAATTTATTTACTATACGAAGGTGAATTAGAACCTACAACCTCTGGCATGCTTAAAGTCGTCATAAAATCAAATTTGACCATTCATATTTTTATATGTAATATTGTAGTGTTTATTCTAAATGAATTATCTGTGCACTTCATTATTTTTTTTAAATTCATGTACGCTTATAATCTTTAATCAAATACGTTACCCTTCCCTCCCCCCTCGAAGCGACTTCTCTTCTCTTCCGGTCAATAACTATTATTAGAGGGCGTGGCTATGGTGGTCTGTCTCTTTTGACCTGACTATCAGCCGCCTCATCTTGGTTCGCGGGAGGCTATAAATATGGGGTGATTCCTTCCGGAAAATTTGGCTGCACGTCCTCGTTCTCACCGTCACGTTCCTCAATTAAAAATGCTTCATGGGAGGGTAACGGTGGTGAGTCCGGTGGAGAGAAATCCTCCACAACTGACTGTAAACTGCCATTCAAATCTGCCTCCATTTTGTTAGCAACGCCGAACCTCCAACGATCCAATCAATCCCCAAAGGACCAAATCAAGCCCCGCCCTACATTTTTTTTCTAATTTCAGAAGCTGTTTCACTCGGATATACGTCACAATACGGAAAACAGTACAATCTCAACTTCCGTTTCATGACGACTTTAACAAAAGTTTTACTGCCAGACCATTAGAACTCATGAACTCTAACAGCGGAGCTATGTATTTTTTCATTAACGTGAAGAATCCCCGAACTGACAACATAGTGCATTATAGTAGATGTGAGGATGAAACTATCACATTAAACATGAATTCCATGTCGATAAATTAAACTCACCTTTCTACTGATATTGATTTCTGAACATCGTAATGTTATTTTTTATGTGATTTGTAGTTGATGTGCACAAGATCATTCAGGCATGTATCTCTGCAGAACACTAGTGGGTGTTTCTCAATTGACTTATGACTAAGCCACGCCCCCAAACACAATGAGCCAATCACAGTGCGCATAGCTCCCAGTACACTCGGACATTCTCTGCTTCCACGTCCATCGAAATGCATTAATTGCAGTTAGTCAGTTTTCATTCGTTTTTATTTGTTTTTTCTTGTCATTTTAAGTTTAAAATGGTCAAACTGTGTACATGGAGTACATGCAACTCCGACACTAGGTATCCCGAGAGGCTGGGCGACGGTTGTATTTTTTGTAGAAAAAATGGGCGTGCCAGATGAAGCCGCGATTCGAGGCTTGTGTTGTAAACGTGAAAATCACGTGACTAATGACAAACAAGGCCTTGGTTTGTGTGGATACGTCATCGGTTCGGCCTGAGTGTCGCTACGGATAAAGGGGGTTCGAAACTCGCGCCACCTTGTGGCTGTTTTCAGGAGTAGTAGAAGCAGGTGTAGTAGTGTCAGAGTCAGAGAAGTCTCATTGTCATTGTCGTTATTGAGTCATATATGTTAGGGCTGTATATTATTACATTATATCATGTTATAATACGTATAGTATATTGTTATTATAATTATAGTAGCTATATTATAGTCTTGTTATATTAATGAGATAAGATTATTTGGATTTTTGGATCTGGACAACTTTTTGTTTTGGATCGCCCTTTTGGATTTGTTTGCTTTTTGCGACTCTTCCTTTTTCCTGGTAATGGAGAAAAGAGAAAGAGAAAATCCTCCCCTGTCTGGCCTCAACAGAAGCATCAGTATCCTATTTTATACCAGCTGGCACTGGCATTTTTATGTTCCTCTGCATCCTCTGTTCCTTGTGAAAGGATATTTTCCAAGGCTGGAGAGGTTTTGTCCAAGAAGAGGAATCATCTAAACCCCAACACACTTGAAAAATATGATATCATGCATTGCATTGCTACCTTAAATATGCTATACACAAATCAAGTGGACGAGAAAGACACGATCGCTACTGATTAGAAAAAAAATCTAAACTGATATTATTGGCGATATTATTGGCGTAAGTAGGCTGATGTCAGACAGGGTATAATCTAATCATCAGGAGAATTTAGAAGATAGACCCATGAGATCCTTTATTTGAAACATTTAAAAATGTTGTAGTGTGCTGGCTTTTTAACTTTGAAAACAAACGTCTTGACTTTTACTTTTGTAGCGTTTTTAGTCAGCTCCCGACGCGATGTTATTCATTGTACGCGCAAATTCAAAGCGTCGCGTCTGGGCACGGTAATGACGCTCGCGCTCTTTTAAACTCGTAATAAAGCGGTGAATGATTTTTCCAGAAATGAAGCTGATCTACAGTACAAGTTTAAATTAGAATACATTGCAATCACTCCAAAATAGATGACGACAACGCACACACCTGCATTACAAGCTTTACTTCTTTGCGTACCTATTTAGGCTTTTGCTACGCAGCACCTGATGGGCTGGCGTTAATGTGACGTAATGTAACAGTCTATGGTTAAGATAAACATCGTCACTATTTTTAGTTAATTAATAAATATTGAAATAAATTGTAGGACATTTGTACATTTTTTTTCCCTCTGTCTGGGCCCCACCCCGCCAATCGGGCCCTAGGCACGTGCCTAGTTTGCCTTTGCATTAATCCGGCTCCGCCTATGAGTAATGTAGCTACTTCAGATCAACCCATTTTAGATTTGCGTCAGGATCCACCCACAAAATTACTTTTTGCGTTTGATACTTGCGTTTCAGATTGTTAAAATAGTGCCCTGGATGATGAATACATCACCATATGAATCCTTTAATATGGACACAAAACCCACTGTGCCAAATTTAAATGAAAGCATGTATTACACAGTTTTATTATCAGACCGGAAGGCTGTTTAACAGTAATGTAGCTGCCATCTTTACCATGAAGCTTTTTAGAGATCAGATGGTGGACTACAGTATTACTGCTTCATGTCCAGAAACATAGTGGTTTCATGATACATAACCTCATTATGCAATGTATTTCTTTCCAACAAGATTTTCTAGTGAACTGTTGTTATCCAAAGAATGAGTTTTGTTTTTATAGAAAAAACAAAACAAAAAACTATAGAATAAGTAATGAAAAAATGTCAGAAAAATGAACATGTTTTTTGTTATTTAATGTTACCTTTTAATGGTTATTTGTGTTTACTGATGTTTAAAATGTTGTCACATTGTGTTTGCAGGCAGACAAACGAAGACAGATAAATAAAAAACAGGCTCGCAGTAGTTAGCAAACAACTAAACGTGATCGTGACCAGACAAAGAGTGAAGACAAGGTAAGAACTATATAGCGAACTAAACAAGTTAATTAATAGAACAGCTGGAACAAATTAACTAATAATTACGTGGCCATGGTAAAATCAGAGTGCCGGGAAATCAAGCAAAGTCATGAACTGAAGAAATACAAATAAAAATTCCTTGAACTGAATAAAACTGAACGTAATGCTGACAGTACTCCCTCTGTTGTTGCCGGAGGGGGCTTTGGAGGTAGACGAGTTGGTGAAGAGATGGTGAGAGGCAGAAGAGGGATGAGTCCGTGGTGGAAGTGGTGTGACAACTGGCCAAGGCGGAGCCGGTGGGAAGAGGGAACCTGGAGGAGCCGAAGGTGGGAGGAGCCAAAACGGAGCCGACAGGTCGACACCAAGATGGAGCAGGGGATCATTAAAGTCTATCAGCCAGTCCTCCTTCTCACTTTCCTCGGCCGCAGGGAACACGGGCTAATAGATCAGCTAGAACAAATTAACTAATAATGACGTGACCATGGTAACTAAAGAGTGGTGGCAAATCAAACAAAGGAAGGCATGAACTGAAGAAATACAAACTAAAAAGTCCTTGAACATAGTGGTGACAAATGTGTTGGACATGTGCTATTAATGTTTTTTTTTTGTGTGTATGTGTGTGTGTATGTGTGTGTGTGTGTGTGTGTGTGTGTGTGTGTGTGTGTGTTGTTGCTGACTACAGGTACTTGTGTTAAACGAAACAATGGGTTTCAATTTATTTTGATAGTCCACTTTAGACATTCTACTAACTATAAGTAACTTTGCAACTACTTGTCAACTAACTCTTATTATAGTATAGGTATAGGTAGACTTTTAGGTTAGGGTTCGGGTTAGTAGAATAAGTTGACTTGTAGTTGCTAAGTTACTTATAGTCAGTAGAATACATTGTGGTGAACAGGATGAGGCCGAGGGACATGAGAGAACGGCGCGAGGCCGGTGGTGCGAGTGTTAATGAGCAACACCTGTGAAGCACACCGGTGTCGCATCTCTCACGGAGGAGCGGAAGCATAAAGGAGGAGCGACGACATTGATGATCGAGAGAGGAACAGGCCTGTGTTTTATTTGTGTTTGGTTTTTGTTTTGTGTAACCAGCAGTCGTCCGTGAGGGGCTGCTGGCAGTCTTTTGGTTTTTGTATTTGTGTTTTATTTTGGTAGCCAGCAGTCGTCCGCGAGGGGCTGCTGGCGGTTCTTTTTGTTTTATTTGAAAATTACAATTATTTAAATGTCTGCCGGTTCCCGCCTCCTTCTTCCCTGAACTATGATCTCGTTACATACATGTTGGGGAATCATCACAAAAAAAGTGTTAGCATATATTAAGCAGACAGTCTACTAATACTCTAATGACAGTTAGTTGACATGTAGTTGCAAATTTACTTATAGAATGTCTAAAGTGGACTACCGAAAATAAAGTGTTACGAAACAATGTATAATCAGTGTTGGAAAGAATTTTGGAAATGTAATAGGTTACAGATGACAAGTTACCTTATTTAAAATGTAATAAGTAGTGTAACTATGGGTATTTCAATTACTTGATTAAAGTAATGTAACTGATTACATTTGTTTACTTTTCAAATTTCCAGCACTGATAATTTTTTTTTTATCTCTCTCCCTATGGTGGCAACTCTTGCTTGATTGATTGTCACCTAAAGAACCAATCAAAAGCATCCGAATAGCATTGCTTTACATAACAGCTTTCAAATGGCAGGAGATATTGTGCACATCAAAAACAGGCAAAACAAAAAATGAATACAGCAAATATTCAGATGTAACCTCATTTGTAATCATTAACATTTTTATAAGTAACTAATTCTATTTGGATTAAGAATGAGTTACCAGGGACCTGCATGGGAACATCAAACCAGTAGTAGTTTCTACAAGCCGAGGAGAGATGCGTTGCTTAGAAATGGGGTTCGCTGTGTGTGAGGGCCCCAAGAGATGAAGAGCTGATCACTCCTTTTGAAAGAGCTGGTCCTGTCCAAGTAAACCCGCAAAGTACGTACAAGATGCAGAGCGTCCTCTGATCCTCCATGGAGGTGAATGGAGGTGGGTGAACAACGGAAAGCTCAATCACCTCACATGTGAACACTAGGAAGCATTTAGGCTTTAAGGCCAGGTTGTGCTTGAGAAAAACCAGGCCAGGAATAAAAAAAAAAACAAATGCCAGGAGCAAAGCTGTCTTGAAAGACAGGAGCTTAAGGAGAATATTTCCCATGGGCTCAAAGCCTCCAGTACCATGGAGAGGTCCCACTCTGAACCACTCTTTTAGTGACTGAAAGAGAACGGCACGCGCCCTTCATAAATCTAGAAATAAGTGGGTGTTTCCCCACCATAGTGCCGTCAAATCTTACATGGCATGCAGCGATAACCGCTAAATAAACTTTAATAGTATAAAAAGATCCCACCAAAATATGAATTTTTTTTATATTATATATATATATATATATATATATCAGAAACGGAGCATTGATACATCAACTGGTGCCCTTCACACCATTCCTTAAACACACACCACTTAAAGGCACCATGTATAAAAGGCCCTAGCATTTTGAATAGTGGCAACAACTCATGAGAAATGCCCCAATGTGTTTAAGTTCACGCTCTTGCGGACCTGGCTCAGAGAGCAACCCTGTCTGGATGAGGGTGGTAAATTTCCCCATGTTTAAAAAGAGCCCTATGTTGCGATCAGGACTATCCCAAGAATGGGGCCCTATTTGCAATGAGTTCATTGTCGAACTCCAAAATTAATTTATTTTTAAATCTTAAAAAATGACTATTTTATTTGAAAAGAAAATTATTTTATTAACAAAATGTTTTTTTTTTCATTATGGGGCTAGCTATGGGGCATGTTGTCACATTTCATTTTCATTCTTTAAGGGTAAATAAAGAAAAAGTAAACACTGTAATAATAAAACAAAACCACATTATTGTACTAGACTTGTGAAATTAATGTGGAACAAAATTAATACTCTAAATGTGAAGTTACACAAACGTACTCGGTTACGTACGTAAACTCGGCTCTCTCTAGAAGAGGGAACGAGTATTGCGAAAGTTGCTTACACTACTGGTAAAGTCATCTTTTCTCGAGATATGAAGCCAAAAAATTATCCTTAATTTTTCCATTTATTGTCAACGCAGTGCAGCAGCTAGCAGACCTAGAGCAGGCTATCTAGCGTTTTCATTGGCTGCCCTGCGGCAACTGCAGCAGCCTACCACTGAGCCTCGCGCGTGACGTCACGTCCAATGAGGGCGCCCTCTACGCGTCTCAGCCCGCCAAAATGGGTGTGGTTTAGCGTATAAAAGTGTGGCTTGGAGGCTGGTTTTCATTGACTGAAGCGAAAGTCGCTCGTGGCGCGGGCACGGCAGGTTATACAATACTTGTTCCCTCTTCTAGAGAGAACCGAGGTTACGTACGTAACCGAGTACGTTCTCTTACGAGAGGTTCTCTCGTATTGCGTAAGTTGCTTACGCTACGGGAACCCATTGTCAACGCTGTGCGCCAGCATACACTACATGAGTCCCAGGGGATCCCGGAGAACATAGATAAGTGGGAATCATGCTGCCAGCAACGTGGGCCGGCACGTGTACAAAAGCACTCATAGGGCATACAGAGCGGCATTGCCGGTCTATATAAACATCTCACCATATAGTGCAGCTCAACCAGGAGAGTTAAAGTCACGTGAGAGTAGTCTGCGCATGATCAGATCTGGGCAAAACATTCACCCCACCCATACTGACAGAAGTCTAGCCTGCAAGGCGGGAACTTCCAGGTTATAAAACATAACAAATGTGGACGGGGAGGCCCAGCCTGCCGCCTCACAAATGTCGTGAATAGAAATCCCGCTGGACCAAGCCCACGACGAGGCCACGCCTCTAGTGGAATGAACCCTGACACCCAAAGGGCATTGCAGACCTTTAGACGCATAAGTAGATGCAATAGCGTCCACTATCCATCTGGACAGACTCTGTTTCGAGGCGGCGAGACCCTTGGCTCCCACCAAACGAAACAAAGAGCTGCTCCGAGCACCTGAAAAGGGCGGAGCGCGTAATGTAAACCCTCAGCGCCCTGACAGGGCAGAGGAGATTAACATCGCTCTCACTATCGGATGCTGGCAAAGCCAATAGAGGAATGACCTGCGCTCTGAAGGGAGTGCCCATCACCTTAGGGACATAGCCATGCCTTGGTTTGAGGATGACTTTAGAGTCATTTGGTCCAAACTCAAGACAAGCAACGCTAACGGATAGCGTGTGTAATCCCCAACACGTTTAACTGATGACAGAGCTGTCAGAAAAACGGTTTTGAGCGAGATTTACTTTAGGTCCACAGAATCTAGCAGTTCAAAGGGGGACGCTTTCAGGGCCTCTAGGACCAAAGAAAGATTCCACATGGGAACCGACGGGGGTCGCGAAGGATTCATCCTCCTGGCTCCTCTGAGGAAGCGGATGACTAGTTCCGCTTCCACGCCGGCCCGACTCCTGCCGGGTTCCTGGATTGAGGAGGAGGCGGAGTGATGAGAACCCGACCACTCCTCACTGTCCGAAGCCAGGATGGAACAGCTGTCACTTGCGGCGTCTCCTTCAGCCTCGTCCCCTGAAGCGGCGGCAGTGAGGGCCAAGGCCGGCAGCTGTGTGTCTGGGAGGGGCGGAGAAGGAAAGAGAGAAGCTCGAGGGATGGGCTCCGGCGAGCGTTTCAGTGTGACCTCAGGCTCCGGTGGTCTCTGTGAAAGGCGCTTCTTCTTGCGCGGTCCAGAAGAGGGCGGAGTGACAGCTTCCACATTGAAGGCCTCGAGTCGAGCCCGCAGGGTCGACAACGGAAACTCTTCACAATGAACGCAGCCTCCCGAAGCAAGAGCGAGGGCTGCGTGGTCTGGGCCCAGGCAGAGAGCGCAGATCACATGGCGGTCTCCGGCGCTGAGCGGGGCTCAGCACGAGCTACTCTTTTAGGAAGTGAGTGTCGCGGCGGCGAACACTAACAGTATATAGCAAGAGCACAAAAGGATACTCATCGCCGGATGGCGTAGCAGGCACGGAAGGCTGAAGGCGGCGAAGATGACCGGCTTCCTCAGGCGCTTTCCTCTGCGTGCTGGTCGCTGGTTTCAACGGCGGCGGCTTCTCTCAGGATCCAGTGATGCGAAGAGCTTCGCTGAAGAGCTGAAAATCAGAGAAGCAGCCTCCGAGCCGCACTTTTATACGCTAAACCATGCCCATTTTGGCGGGCTGTGACGCGTAGAGGGCGGGCGCCCTCATTGGACGTGACGTCACGCACGAGGCTCAGTGGTAGGCTGCTACAGTTGCCGCAGGGCAGCCAATGAGCACGCTAGATAGCTTGCTCTAGATCTGCTAGCTGCTGCACTGCATTGACAATAAATGGAAAAATTAAGGATCATTTTTTGGCTTCATATCTCGAGAAAAGATGACTTTACCCGTAGCGTAAGCAACATACGCAATACGAGAGAACCTCTCGTAAGAGAACTGAGAAAGTCAAAAAGTGTTATGTTGTGCTCGGCTGTTCCCTACATCATTTAATATTTATTTTGTTAGTTGTGGGACAATGACCATAAAATACACTAAAAACACAGCATACAATGATCATAAATATTGATAATCTTATTTGTGTGCTGTAATCCATGTAATTCATGCTCAAATGTCAATTGCTTCATCACCAATTGCAGAACAACATCGTAAGGAACTCTGGAAACATGTAGACAATGTAAACTGACAACAATGTGACATTTCCTTTCTGCTGTTTTTTTTCCCCTCAGCACACTTACTTAGAATTGAAAGCAAAAGTGTGGCATGTGCAGGACAGGAAATGTCGATGTATAAGGAAACAATATTATCAAACAGCACATTAGTCCATCAAATCTGCAAAATTTTACAGCTGAATCGACGGCAATCTCCTGTTCCGAAGACTCTATCTGGAGATTTGGTAAGTTTTCCTTCAAATTATTATGAAGCTTAAATTTGACTCAAATTAAAACATATATATATATATGGTCTATAGGGGTGAGCGGGACACAACCTAATGCTGGGCCAGTTGTAACACACTTTCCACACATGCCAGCATGGCAAAACTTAGTGCATTTAGGCCTACTATTTGCCATATCAACAGTATATAGAGTATATAAAAATGCACCAACATTGAAAAATCTTTGGAAGACATCACTGAACATTTATTTAACCATATAGCAAAAGTACATTTCTTAAGTTAATTTTTCGTCTCTGTTTTTTGTATTTATTTAAAATATACAAATCTGATATTATTTTAATCTTATATCTGTTATTTAAAGGTTGAGATAGTTATTTACTGCTGATCTAACCAGCAGAAGTCACCATCCGGGTTTAAATCCTAGTTGCGGAGATGGGGTATGTTGTAACGATGTGCTACAATGTGCCCCTATTAGAATATGCTATTTTATTCTATACTTGTATAAATTCTATTGAGAAACCATGAGAAAAGGGTAAATAAAGACAGAGTCAATGTGCAGAAATTATTAATTACTATTATTATTATTATTATTATTATGTTTATATATGTGCCCCTCACATGTTACAACATGCCCCACCTATGGGTTGTCACATTCACTTCCATTCTTTCCGATTAAAATCAAGAAAAAAAAGTATACTGTATTAATGGAACAAAACCACAAGTGTATAGACATGTGTGAAATCAATGTAGGAAAACGTAAATACTCTGAACCCCAAGTGAATTTATACATACTGAGAAAGTCAAAAAGTGTTAGGTTGTGCCCCGCTCTCCCCTACACTTTAATGTCTAAAAATGAATAACATTTCTTTAATTGTTTAACCATTACATCATGTAATATTTATTTTGTTTGCTGTTGGACAATGACCATAAAATACACTAAAAACACAACATGAAATGATCATAAATACGCATGTTATTTGTGAGCTGTAATCTGAGGATGTGGTCTTGTAGCTGTCTTCCGCTTGCTTGTATTCTCTCTCTCTCCAAAAGATCTTCCACTCCTGAGAGCTCCAAAGGCCCCCTTTTATAATCACTATTGAAACACATTATCTCTACATGTATGCACGTGTTGCTTCTACTTGCGTTAACTGTTACATTATTTGCTCTATTTACTTGCGTCAATACATTTCTTTGCATTTGTGTCAATGACATTAGCAATACACACATACATTCAGGGGCAGGCCTAGAAAATGATTTATAGGCTGGCATGAGGTCTGTAAGGGGTGGCAAAGCCAAAGCAAGCATTCATGCATAGATTTTGAGGATTTATGGCCTGACATACACAATTGTGTATGACATACACAACCATTTCAATATACTTTATATGAAAATCAACAGATTCTATATGTTTTTGAGCTTGTATTACTAAATAAGACAAGCTGTTTTATCAATGTTACATGACCTGTTTGAATGGTATAAATCACATGTTTTAAAGGGGGCGTTCGGCGTTCGTTTCAGCTTAATAAAATCGTTTAGAAATCATTTGGATGGTTTAATAACCTGTTCTGGTGAGAATGGTGACTTTCCCCGCTCCCCCCAGCGTTCCCAGGCGAAAACCAACCTTGCAACATGAGAATTAATGTCCCACTAAGTTGGAAATAGGAAGTCTAATGAGAAGCGAGAACAAGCGAGAAACACAAACTGCTTTATGACAATTCGACATAAACACACACGCCGCCCTCAATGTGTATGATGTATTACCCACCTCGGTAGACATAGCTCTACACGATAAAGATGGGCGACTCCGATAATAACAAATGCACATGAGCAGCGGTAGAAATGGGGAGAAGGGTGCCGCAATTGAGTTTTTTTTTACGACATTGTTGTGAAATATACGCCTCACAGCTGTAGGGGGAGCACGTTGAGAAAACATGCGACAACAAAAGTGAAAATCAGCGAAGAAATGGCTGGGGATGCCAAATGCCCCTTTAAAGAGCAGCAAAAATATTTTGAATTTTCTAACATTAGAAAGAAATACTATTATTAAAGAACTGAGACTGGGTCAGTTTTGAAAACCGTATTTGAGTTTCTGTTACTAACAGAGGTGGGAATGTCTGTGTGTGGTTACCCAAAACACACTGTATACCACATACTAGCAACACCCCATCAACTGCAAAGCAAGAGCCTAGCAACCAGCCCAAATATCCTAGAAACCATCTAAAATCTTGTAAACACCTAGAACATCTATCTATTCTGGCCTAACGGACCATATTTAGGTCTTTGAAACAAGATTTTCAGTTTGTTTAAGACAAGCCAGTATAAATTTGTCTTTCAAACTTTTCAATCTAGTTATTACAGTTTTTCAAGATTGCTACGGCGGCGTGAACACACAATTCATGAAACTATTCACCATTTACTCACAACTATAAGCACAATCTCAAACAACACCAACTTGCACAAACCTCAAACTTCCAGGTCAAAATAAAATATTCTAGTCAAAAACATTCTCTTCTGTCAAAATCAAACTTTGGCCTCAGATGACACATTAAAGTTAAATACACAGAGAACTCCACTGCCCAGTGAACACTGGTGAGGTCAATTCATAATAGTGTAACAAAAACCTCTTATTGAGATTCAGGGCTTATTTTGCAGCTCAATGTCCATTACAGTATACAACATCAATACATTTACAGATACAGTAAAATACAAACTTTTGGGAAAAAAAATATTCATTACACTTTCATCTTGCAGATGAAAAGCACTAGAAAAGAGAAGTTCAAGTACCAAATAATATTTAAATTAACTTGGTATGGACCACAATACAGTACAATAAAACAAAAAGAAAATTCAGCATCCTCTAAACATTTGGCCAATTTTTTTGGTATTCTGACACAAGACTATATTCCTAGGCAGTCACTTCTCAGTTATGCAAAAATACAGTAGGCTACACATAAAAATGGCTGCAAATAAAGTTGACAAATACAAGTTTGAGGGTGTACAACATGTGCTACAGTTTACTGTACATAGAATAGTGAAATTTCCCTCATCTAAAGTACTGGTACTGTGATTATGCTGTAGGCTATGTGCAAGTATAAAAACCTGGAGATAATTCTTTCAGCTCTCTCTCCAGTGTTAGAATGCAGAAATTCTGATTGTTGTGTCTTCAGATTTGCTTCCCGTTTACTCATTGTTAAACATTTTGAGAAATGTGTCTTTGTTTTGAGAACAACTGAATGAATGGTTTGGGAAATTGGGCCAACTGAATCAGTTATAATGTCTTAGCAATCGAAATACATGACTCTGCCATTAGTTTCTGTGATCGGATGGCAAAAGGGCCAATGTCCATGATGAAAAAGTATGGGTTTGTCACTGCAGTCTGTAAGGGAAAACAGCGATGTGCTAGATGTAGTGGTCATCATGATTATGGGGAGTGTGAACAAGGGACAACACTAAAATATTGTAACTGTGGAGGCGAACAGTGCTGGCTTTGGGGGATGCATGATGCATAGGAACACTGAAAAAATTCAGAACCACAGGGTGCAAGAGGGGATTTCACATGCTGAGGCAGTAAAAAAGGTGAAACAGACGGAAGAGTGTCAAGGAAATGGACCAACAGTCCCAATAAACCAGAATAGTTGATTGCCATCGCAACACAGAATAAATGAAGACTTTTTTAAAAGTTGGAAAAGTTGAGTTAAAGACATTTTATTGATTTCCTCAAAGAGAAAGACTTAAAGGGTTAGTTCATCCAAAAATGACATTTCTGTCATTCGTTCATCTTCGTAACACAAATGAAAATATTTTTGATGAAATCCAAGAGCTTTCTGACCTCCCTATAGACAGCAACATCATAACCACTTTCAAAGCCCAGAAAGGTAGTAAAGACATAACTAAAATAGTCTGTGTGACTACAATAGTTCAACCTTAATGTTATGGAGCGACAACAACTTTGTGCACAAATAAAAAAACAAAAATTAAAATAACGACTTTATTCAACAATTTCTTCTCTGTCAGTCTCTGACGCGGTTCACGTTGTAAACACAGCGCAGCACATCCGGGTTATACGTCAGAACGCCGACTCAGAAATTGGCCGGATCCTGCATCAACATAACATGCATGTGTCGTGGTGCTCATTTGAACAGCGTGGAGACTGACAGGGAAGAGAAAAATCGTTAAAGTTATTATTTAGGGTTTTTTGCACACAAAAAGTATTCATTTTGCTTCATAACAAGGTTGAAGCACTGTATTCACATGGACTATTTTAATGTCTTTACTACCTTTCTGGGCCTTGAAAGTAAGGCTGAAACGATTAGTCGACATTATCGGCAGCGTCGACGATAAAAATTTGTTGACAAATATTTTTGTCTCAAAATGTTGTTTCACTAAACAAAGTTCGGGAGGAGCACGTTCAAATAATCAGTCCAATTAACTTGTCAACAATCATCATGACTATCCCATCAGCATGAGAGGAAGCACTCATGAGGCACTCAGTCGACTAACCTACATTCCTTGACAGTTTTTCAGCATCCCTCCACTACCCCGACACCTCACTCTCGGCTTGTTCCTTCCACAGCCAGGAATACGGGGGGAGTACTCTGGGTTCGGACCATCTATTCTATCTGACTTATTTGTAAGTGTGAACTCGTGAATAGTCATTTGACCTAATGTAAGGGCCTGCAATAACACGGTTTGACCAGTGTGGCGCTGTAGCACAAGACTGTAATTCAACCCTCCCAGACGCAATACAAGAGAGGTCAGAAAGCTCATAATTTAATGTTTTGTCTGTATAGCCAGCTTAATTTCTTTAATTTCATTTCTGTGATTTGACATAACACTCCATCTCCTTAGCCGAACCCAACAACACTGTTCCAAATTATTATATTGAGTTACTTTAGTAACCATTTAAATAGGTGTTACAAGTGTTAAGTCAATGAGAAGTAGAGGAGGAGTATTGCGACCTTTAGACTGTCAGCTGACTCTCCCAAACCCCACCTCTAAATCACCCACCGCTACAAAGATCAAAGTCAAATCCAATAAATCTGTTCGAGAATATTTCAAGTTTCGTCCCTGCGAGGAGACTGATTCACGAACACGCTGATCCCTCAAAAACACTTGTTCACGTCCCACCAGGCAGACACCGACTACGTGTGAGCAGTGCTTGAAGTGGGAAAAGAAAGGAGCCGGTACTCTCTTGCATTGGCAAATCATGACATTTGAGATTTCTACAGTGAAAAACAAAACTTATAACAAAACTTATTGTTATTTATTAACAACATAAATGTATTAAAACAAGTCGTGCGTGTGTGCACTTGCGTGCGAAAACGGAACTCCTCCAAGTCTGCAAGTCCAAAAATACATTTAGATTACTACATTTTAATTAAATGCATTTATGGTGAGATTATTATATTTTCATGTCAAACTGTGTTTTGACCACGAACCATGAGCTGTCACTTTAATTCAGCGCGTGCAGCACAGCAAAAATAGACTCGTAACGATCACTGCACTGCTGTAGGCCTATACGCACAGCACCAGAAGCGCATTGACGGACCGCATGCGCGTGCAGTGTGAAAGCTCGAACCTGTTAACATGGGTGCGGAAAAAAAATACGCACTGCATACGCACTGCAAACGAAGTATATCAACGGGGATGACACTGGCGCTTTTTCTGTCAGTGGTCGAGTACCGGCTACATGCGAGAAGTAGCGGTACGCAAGAAAAAGTGCAGGTACGCTTAAGAGTAAAATGTAGAAGTGCCGGTACTGCGTACCGGTGAGTACCGTCCCACTTCGAGCACAGCGTGTGAGGTGTGTGCTTTTCTACAGAGCTGATTGGAGGACAGGTGCATGTTATTCGAACTCGGCTGAGTGAAATCGATGGGAGCCTGGTGACACCAATAAATAAATGACAGAACAGAAACATCTGGAGTTATTATACTTGACTTAATAACTGAAGATAAATTTGATTAATTGATTGATTGATTGGATTGTAGTTTCTGTAATTGTTGTTAATACATTATTAAAAACGGGTATCTACTACATGGTTTATTTAAAAGTAATTTGTGGCTTAAAATATAAATGTTAAATGTCTATAATTACCAAATTCATCACAAGAAAGCACAAAAAATGTAATATGATTCATGATTCTATATTGGCCTTAATATATTGAATGAAAAAGTAATATCTCCGATCCCTAATAGTTGAGCACAGTTTCCAGCCACTTATGATTTCAAATATCCCATGCGTGCCATGATCGATATGTTTAAACATTTACTGAAGATGAGATTAACACTAGGTTTAACATTCAATGCTTAAAGTACAAAGCAATGTACAATGTTTACAACGTTAATCATTATTCTCTGATACTTCATGATAAAAACTCTTAATCTTTGTCCTGAAGATACAGTTCCCTGAGAAAGGGAATTAGACGATGCGTCGATGACGCTTTGGGAACGCTTCCAGCGTGAATCCGTCTGAAGCATCTAGGTCAACTAGTCCAATGGAAGGAATGAACGTCACGGGTGGGTGACGTCATGACCAGTAAGAGATAAGAGCGGAGGGATGACTCTAGGCAACTAGCGATGCGTTGATGACGCTTTGGGAACGAGAATACCCAAATCGCCAAACTTTCAAATGCTTGAGTGTCAGCCTGTTGTCATCACTACACTAAGCACTAAGCACCTGAGACCTTGGGGTAGCATCCAGGTCCAAGCTATACAATCTGATGAATGTGAGCGGTAAGGACCAGCCCCCCGCATCACAAACGTCTTAGAGAGAACTCCAGATAATAAAGCTTAGAAGCCATACTCCTAGTGGAATGAGCCCTGACCACCAAATGGTTGGCCAGAGGACTCACAAGCAAGAAGAATAGTCTTGACTATCTATTTGCTCAATAGGTTGGATTTTCTCCACGGAGAAGTCCGATGAACATAAGTGTCCATTGCTCGCACTGGGCACAAGAGGTTCAGCTTTTCCTGGTCCGATAAAAGGGGGAAGACAGAAACCTGCAGCATAATAGGCCTCGGAATAATGGTAGGCACCTTAGGAACATATCCATGTTTGGGGTAAGAATGCCTTGGCCATCCCCGGTGCACTAAAGGCAGGTGGGGACCGAAAGGGCCTGAAGGTTTCCGAATCTTAGAGGGACGAAATAGCTGGCAGAAAATAGTCTTAAAAGAAATAACCTTCTCTGAGACCAAAACTAAGGGCTCGAAGGGAGCCCCAGATAGGGCTTCTAGAACTATTGCAAGGTCCCAAGCCGGCACCCTAGTGCAAGTTGCAGGCCTCAGCCTCAAAGTGCCACAAAGGAAATGAGTGATCAGGGGGTCTCGACCCAAAAATGTACCACCCACCAGGGCGTGGAAAGCCGCAATGGCCACCACGTATACCTTAGCGTGGAAGGACATAGACCTGATACAAAGCATTCTTGCAGAAACTCGAATACTGTGTTTACTGAACAGTTAACCGGATCCCACTGACGCTGGTAACACCAAAAAGTGAAAAACTCTCCAAATAGTGAATATAGTTTCCTTGTAGCGGGAGCTCTGGAGTTTAGAATGGTCTCAACAACCTTGGTTGAGAGACCACTCTCTATAAGTTGGACCCCTCAGAGGCCAAACCCACAGTTTCCAAATCCCCTGCCGGGGGTGCAATATTGCATCCCCTGCATGAGACGGAAGGTCTCTCCTGATCGGGATATCCAAGGGAGGGCCGTCGAGGAGAAGAATTAGGTCCGCAAACCAAATTCGGCTCGGCCAGGGTGGTGCTACTAGCAATAGGCTTATTCCATCCTGGCGGATTCACTCCAGAACTCCTGGGAGCAGAGCAACAGGGGGGAAATGCGTACAGACGTAGCCTCGGCCACGTCTACACCATAGCATCCAGCCCAAAGGGGGCTGGTTGAGTGAGGGACAACCAGAGTGGACAGTGCGGTGTATGTTGAGACGTGAACGGATCCACTTCTGCCTGACCGTAAAACTCCCATATTTGCTCCACCACCTCGGGGTGGAGTCTCCAGTCCCCTGGCCTCACCCCCTGCCTCGACAGGGTGTTTGCTCCAATATTCTGGCCCTCTGGAACATACACTGCCCTCAGAGAGTGTATTTTCCTGAGGGACCAAAATAAGAGGCCACCAACGTGTTGTCTGTAGGAC
Organism: Siphateles boraxobius; assembly: GCF_051911475.1. NCBI lineage: Eukaryota > Metazoa > Chordata > Actinopteri > Cypriniformes > Leuciscidae > Siphateles > Siphateles boraxobius. The sequence goes on from NW_027508953.1 coordinate 5,966,407, forward strand.
AAGAACCAGAGTTTCCTCCATATAACCAAGGCGCGGGGATACTGCCGCGTGATCTTGATCGTACGGAGTGGGTTTCCTCTCAGGGAGAACCTTCTGGTCCTGAGCCACCACTGTAAAGGTCTCACGTACAGCAGGTCAAAGGGTATCACATTGGACGCTGCTGTCCTGAGGCCTAACAGTCACTGTTCCAGAGCAACACATGATGGCCCCTCAGGTCTGGGAGGAGATCAGGGCTCCAGACTAACTTTTTTCACCTCCGTCCTGGAACCGTCCTGAAAAACAATTTGAACCGTCCTAAAGTGAATGTCACCCGTCCCAAAATAAAAATGTTGATCTACTGTATATTTAGTCAGCTAAAATCTTATTGTATTTCATCGACTAAAACTAGACTAAAACTAAAACAATTCAGATGACTAAATTTTATTGGGTTTAGTTCAATTGTAATGCATTAATTAAGATTGTCTCTAAAATTCCGGAGAAAACATCTATTAATCTGTTAATATGAATGATTTTAAAGTTTGAACATGCAAGATACAGATTTAACTACTGTGACTTAAAAAAAAAAATCTTAAAATTAAATTAAACCACTTTTCCTAAAGTAGAACAGACTTCTTTCAATAAATGATTTATGCATTCTTTATAACTACTTGCATACATCATTCTTTATTATATCAAGGAGCAGCATATTTATTTGTATGAATTAAATATAGTGAATCCTTATTAAAGCTATTAACAAGCAGTGAATGCTTTTCTCTTTCCAATCCAATTGCACTGATGCACATCCGATAGACTCACAACTGTTTAAGACATAACCAACATAGTTTACGTGAATACTCTCAAAAACGGACATTTCGACATAATGTTGTGTGTATTTGTCCATTCAGACACAAAAGAGAGCTCAATTCAGTACTCGCGCGCTGTATAGGTGTCTATGTGCATGGCTGCACGCTTCGGGTCGGGTGTGTACGCACAGAAAACTGTACCGAATAGAGCTCTTTATTTGCGTCGTCACTCTTATTCAGATCTATATGTCTGCTCTACTCATTCTCCCAGACGTTTACATTTTTTAACGTTTTATGAGACATGCAGCGCATGTACAAATGTGCGCATCTACCACACACGCAGGACATCAGTTCTGACTGGATCGCTTCCCAAATCGTCACTATCTAACATTTTTGTCTAGTTTTTATTCGTTGACGAAAATGTCGATAGAATTTTGTCATTGTATTTGTCATTCAAAACTAGTTTTTATTTAGTTACCGTCTCGTTTTCGTCTGTGAAAAAATGTCGTTGATGAAAATAATGAAAATAAACTAAATTAACACAGCACCAATAACAGGGACTGTCCTCAGAAAATGTGAAAGTCTGGTCACCCTAAATTAGACTGACTAAGAAAAAAGACCACAAATATATTGAAATCTAAATGTATGCTTTAGCTAATATACACACACATAGCCGGGGTAGCGCCCGTTAGCTAGCTAACGTTAGCAAGCAGTTAGCAGCAAGCAGTTAGCAGACTGTTTCAATCCAATGATGGAGGAGATGCAGGGCCGTCTTGGTGCTCGATCTGTTTTACCTTACCGTTGTTTAACCAGCGCAACATACTGTATTTGCGATGTCATTAAGCCATTTGATAGATGTACCGCGGAACAAATCTCCGGGTGAGTAGCCGGCCAGTGATAGTAACTATAGTAACAGCATGAAGACGCGCTCCTTTGTAGTCAGCACTTGGTCAGTTTATTTTGGCATTTTCTGAGTAAGTTTGCCTAATAGGCTAGTAATAAATGAACACGCATACAAAAATGTCTTTCGTCCTGTAGGCATCCTGGAGAATATTTCTGTTCGTCCTAAACACATTTTCTATCGTCCCCAGGACGATAGGACGCCGTTAGTCTCGAGCCAGTGTTTCCTCCATATAACCAAGGCACGGGGATACTGCCGTGTGATCTTGATCGTATGGAATGGGTTTCCCCTTGGGGAGAACCCTCTGGTCCTGAGCCACCACTGTAAAGGTCTCACTTACAGCAGGTCAAAGGGTATCACATTGGACGCTGCTGTCCTGAGGCCTAACAGTCAATGTTCCAGAGCAACACATGATGGCCCCTCAGGTTTGGGAGGAGATGTCTCAACGCATTGAAGACGACCATCATCTCTAGGCAATTCATGGCCCAAGAGAGATGATGACTCCTCCACAAGCCCTGAGCTGAGCGGCCTTCCAATACCGCTTCCTAGCTGGTGAGGGAAGCATCTGTCGAGATAGCAACTCGATGGCAAAGAGCTCCCAACACCGGAATCTGGGACAAGAACCAGTGTTTCCTCCATATAACCAAGGCGTGGGGATACTGCCGCGTGATCTTGATCATACAGAGTGGGTTTCGCCTCGGGGAGAACCCTCTGGTCCTGAGCCACCACTGCAAAGGTCTCACGTACAGCAGGCCAAAGGGTTTCACAATGGACGCTGCTGCCCTGAGGCCTAACAGTCTCTTGAACTGTTTCACAGTGTGTGACTGGCCTAGATTTAGCTCTTTTGTGGCAGTAAGGAGAACAGCTATACGAGCCGGTGACAGAACGGCTCGCATCGTGACTGAGTCCCAGACCACTCCAAGAAAAGTGGTCCTCTTTACTGGAGAAAGCACACTCTTCTTGGCATTGAGCCTCAACCCCATCTTCGCATATAAGCGAGGACGACATCTCGATGCTGAACCGCTAACTGTTCTGATTCCGCTAGAATCAGCCAGTCGTCAATGCAATTCAGAATGCGTATGCACTACAACCTGGCGGGGCCATTGCTGTATCTACACGCTTCGTGAATGTGCAGGGTGATAGAGCTAGAACGAAAGGAAGTGCCTGATACTGGTGTTCTTTGCCCCTGAAAGAAAACCTCAGGAACTTCCTGGGCTGAGGGAGGATGGAGATATGGAAGTATGCGTCTTTCAGATCTATTTTGACAAACCAGTCCTCAGATCTGATTTGAGTCACGATTTGTTTGAGTGTCAGCATCTTGGACTTGAGTTCCAGCACCGAACACTCAAACAGACGATGATCTAGTATGTGACGCAGTTCTCCATCCTTTTTTGGAACAATGAGATAACAACTGTAAAGACTCGACGCAATGATAGGTGAGTACACCTGCTATACAGCTTTCTTTGCTAACAGGGCCTTTCCCTCTTGCTCCATTACCAGAGCCTGCTCGGGATGCACTAACGTGAGCAACACCCCATTGTAGCCTGGAGGACGAGAACTAAATTGGAATCTGCCTCTTACTACTAACTGCAGGAACCATAGAGGTATAAATGGCAATAGCTTCCGTGCTGACGAAAAATCTACCAAGGGAACCAGCCCCTCGAGGCTGGCCTCTGGTGTAGTGGAGACAGCCAGTTCGGGGACCTGAAGCATACTGGCAGGAACTACCTAAAGTGACTGTTTTCGAACCCCCCTCAGAGGGCGCGAGTCTGACGCAATGTCAAGTTGACGCTGCGCCAGAAGCTCGCTGGAGACCGCTGTGCCCCGAAGCACCAGTGGGGTTGGCAGAACGGTCCCCTGAGGGCACTGAGATGGAACGGGCACCGTATAATGACAAACCGCTATATTGAGTCGCCGGTGGCGCCAAGACCTTTTCTTTTGAGCCGAAGCCTTCTCAGCGTGAAGAACGGTCCTCAGATCCGGCTTCTGCTTTGAAGGCTTTGGCTGCTGTGTTGCGTATGAGAAAGACGGCTGGAGCTGCTCACGCCCAGCAGCCACAGGGGGTTGGACATAGCGAGGGAGAGATGTTTTTAACCGCCTCTGACTGTAATTTGGCTTCCTGGAAACTCTCGACGACCGAATTAACCGTGTCGCCAAAGAGACCAGAAGGATTGATAGGAGCATCAAGAAGGAAAGAGGTATCTTTCTCCTTGATTTCCATCAAATGAGCCAGAGGTGTCTCTCAGTCAACACAAGGGCTGCCATAGACCACCCAATTGCTCAGGCGGTCTCCTTAGTATCCCTGAGAGATAAATCTGTGGGCCGACGAAGTTCTCGAACCCCATTGGGCCAAACTCCCTCACTTCTGTCCAAATACCCCAGCAGGTCAGCCTGATATGCTTGTAGCACTGCTATAGTGTGCAAGCAGACTCCTGCTAGACCCACTGCCGTATATGCTTTTCCCACTAGATTAAAAACAGTTTTCTTTAATGGTTTAGTGAGAGAAGCCGACGCCTTCAGGGACGATACTGAACCAGGAGACAGACAGCTCGCAAGCGTCTGTTCTGCCCGGGGTATTGCCCCATAGCCATACTCTCTTAACCCCCTAATATCTGAATATACATGAACTTGGGGGCTGAAAGACAAGATGAGTAAGGCTTTTTCCATGATCTAGACAGCTCCCTGTGCAGATCGGGAAAAAATGGAAGGCCCCGTGATGGAAGTGAAAAAATAGAGGGAAGGAAGCTTGTTTAATTTATTTTTATTTTAAGGACGAGCACCCCCTTATTTCTGCTGGCCATTACATATTTAATTTATCTACAGCCTTAGTAATCACCTCCACCAGCTTTTTTATATATGTAAATATGTTTTTCATACGCTGGGGAAAGAGATGGCGAATCCACTTCCCCCATGATTGTGTCACTTTCAATGCCCAGCACATCTACCTCGTCGGAGGAAGAGCACTGAAGCATTGATCACTCTCCCTGGGCGGAAGAGACCGCAGCGCGGGCTTCCGATACCGGCGAGAGAGCAATGGATCATTCGGGAAAGGGAGGAGATAAGATCCGCGGATCCGTCTCCAACCCCGTAAAGAGATCCATTTGCGATCCACAGGAATGCATTCTCCACGCTGCCTCGGCAGACGCGGGTCCTGCACCCTGAGAATCACGAGCCTGGCCACTTTCCTCGAAAAGTGACAGGCGGGAGCAGAGCATGCGAAGCGAAAGCTTCTCACAATGTCGGCAATCAGCCCCGAATGCTCCACTCCCAAACACATCACACAAAGCTTGTGTGTGTCCCCACTCGTTAAATAATGCGAGCAGGGAGAACACAGAGTTTGTGCAATTGTTTCGCCATAGTGTTTATATATATATATATATATATATATATATATATATATATATATATATATCAGACAGACAACAGTAAATATAACAGACAGTTTGACACAGATCGCTTGCTGAGGCAACAGAAGCTAATGCCGGTTGCACCGGATGCGCTCACGGTAAAAAATTCACCTGTATATTTACAGTAAAGTACTGGCAGCTGTGGTTCCAGCGCTTTACCGTAATTTTACAGTTTCAACAATGCTGTAATTTCACAGTAAAGTACTGGCAGCTGTGGTTCCAGCCCTTTACCGTAATTTTACAGTTTTTAATTTTACGGCTGTGCTGTAATTTCACAAAGTCAAAAATTGTCACTCAAGGGAAAAAATAAAGACAAAATAGATTATGGTACAGTACATTGTTTGCCATTTATTTAAAACAGGTAACAGGTTTTAACAATACATTATCAGTATTTAAGGGAAAAAAGTCACAGAAAATACATTTTAAGTAGGCAAAAACTTTACAAAGAGGCAAAAAAACACCCTAACAAACAAAAAACTAAAACCAGCCAACATGTCACATCAGCAACCAGGCCAGAGAGGAAGTCTGGGTCTGAGAGTAAAACATTGAGAACCAATGGATGAAAAATCCTTGACAGAGGCAAAAAACAAAACAAAAAAAAACTGCCAAAACATCCCAAACCTGCTTTTGAAAGATCTGGCCTGAGAGGAAGTCCGGATCTGAGAGGACATAATCACGAGAACCAATGGGTGAAAAAACGTAGAAAGAGGCAAAAAACAGCCAACACGTCCCACATCAGCTTTTGACACATCTGGTCTGAGAGGAAATCCAGGTCTGAGAGGAAAGAAAATCAAGAAAATCTTAGTAGTAAAATAAAGCACATGGCAAAAACTACTGATCACATACTCAGCGAACACTTTTAAAAGAGACATAAAATGATGATGTTAATGTACTTCACTAATCTTAGTTAACTAATTCTTTTGACACTTAAAAAACAGCACAACAACCCCAGTGGATGAATGAATGTCTTCTGAATCTGAAGCCAAACGATAGATGTGTGTAATAAAAATATTCATATTTTCAACTCATTTTATTTTTGTGTAAGAAAAACAAAAAAATGTAAATACTAAATGAACTATAAATCATTACTTCTGATCTACTGTCCTAAGACTGTACACAAGGGAAATGGTAACGTGACGTAAGTCAATTGTGAAGCTAATGCTAAGTGTCAGTGACCCTTGCTTCTGTTACATCTCGAATAACAAATGCACAAATGATAATGCATGATTTTGCACAAAGTTTGCAAGTATACATGGCGTGAAACTCGCCAAAGATTAGGGCAAGCTGTCTCAGTAAAACATTTACATCAAGTGAATGGTTCCTAGGACAAAAAGAAGAAAATAATTATTTCGAAATCTTTAACAAGCAAAGAAATTCGACGTCAGAGCACGGAGAACATTGAATAGTGAAATGCCTCAGCTGTTGAGAACTGTCTGTCTGACGTGTTTCGCGCCGTCAAGAATATCCGTCTCTGCCTCGTCTTTCAAAAACAACCTCTTTGACTTAATACTATGTAAAGATAGGCCTACATTTGAATCTCACAAAAACGCAGGTACTTGCACCACTAAATCGAAAAAAATACATATCTATTTTGCTTTGGGAATTTTAACAGCTTTACATTATTTGCATGGAAACTAAACAAATTGACCACTACATTTTAATTACTACAATGGATCTGGATATTTCGAGTAGTTTTGTAATTATTCTCCATCTTATATGCATGATATTATTCGAATTGATGCATCTGGTAAGATTCGCATCGTGTAAAGTTACTGAATCACAAATTCATGTAAATCGAGTTAAGGGTTAGGCTAGCCTACTACAAAAGAAAGCCCAACTAATTTCTAAATGGTAACTTAACTTTAACCAAGCAAAGAAGTCGCAGTAATAATCGCATAGATGTAATCGGAGCTCAGAGAGCATTTATTAGCAGGCGAAAGCCCTCAACCGTTGAGAGCTCTGTCTGCAAAACGCGATTCGTGCTCAGTCAAAAATCACTTAAGCACAGTCAAAAATACCTCGTGAAAAAGACGATTTTACAGGTTGGAAGTAACATAATAGAATAACAGCAAAGAAACAAACTTACCTTGAACAGTGTCCTTCTTTAAGACAGCCTAGTGGAGTGTTGCGAAACAATTCTGCTTTCTGTTAGAAAATATGCATTTGAACACTTTTCCTGTGGCATGCTGTGTTTAAATGTTTTAACTACAGCGAGGATTGCTTAACGCATGATAGAACTCACGGTCTGAAGAAATATTTCCGCGCAAATAATGACTGTGATGGACCACGGGGTGTAGTACTTTATTTTGTCCATTAGGTGTCTCTGGGTAACGCTATTTGTGTCCTCAGGTTAATTGCTGTGAAACAGGTGTGGAGAATTGACGGTGATTAACCATGCTGCTCATAAAAAGCTGGAGGATAGCTCAAGAGAGGGAAGCTTGAAGCTTGGTCTTGCTGTTTGGTTGTCATGCTGACTCTCTCGTCCTCTCCAGTCCAAGGCTTGATGTTGCTGTTTGTGTAGTGATGGCGAGATGAAGCTTCATAAAGCATTGAAGCGTTCCATCCAATTGGTTCACTCATGTGCCGAAGCTTCATGGTGCTTCATTTGCTCTATTGTGCCATCAAGTGGACAATAAATGTAAAACGTGCAGTGTGATTATAATGACACTATGGCTTTGGTGTCTGAAGCATTGAAAGTATTAATCAATGATGTTTGTGATGCTTATACATAAAGTATAAACTTTTATATGGTGTCTGTCTTTATGATACAATGACAGGGTCAAAATGAAAAGTGTGAAGGGGGAATCCATTGCATTTTGATGGCCCTTATATTTCAAATAGACCGCCAAACCGCGAACCACTTCCTGAAGCAGTCACGTGGTACAGCCGGCTCGCGAGGCTTCAAACGTCACCACATACGTCACCGACACAAGCCTCGATACGCGCTTCACAGAAATCATCCCGGATTACTCGACACACGCTTCGAAGCCTCGATACGGGAGGACACATCACTATGTTTGTGTATCTTTATATTTTGTCTTTTATTTTAATGTAGTTATGTCTAATTATTCTAATTAAATATAACATTGTGCAAATTTGATTACCTTGTATGGCCTCTCCATTCATGTCGCTACTCCTTGAGCCAAGGGGTCGTAACATATGGGGGCTCGTTCGAGATCAAACTAAATTAGCTTTGAAGATATTTGGTTAATTCTTTAATCAGAATTATGGTTTGGGTAATTATTTAATTAGAATTGCGATTTGGGTAGTTCTTTAAGTAGAATTATTGGTTTGGAAAAAAAATGGATTGGATTATTATTTGGGTAAAATAAGATTTTCAGTTTCATATAAAGTAATTTTTTGGTTTGTTTGTTTTGATTAGTGGTTTTGGAATGGAGGGGGAGAGATAAACCGGCTGACAGTTGAACTAAATTGCTTAAATGTTGTGGTTCAGACTGCAGTAAGCCATATAACCCAGTGTAAGGCTGAAGAGCGCTTAACGCTTTTTATTTTATTTTATTTTGTTGTGTTTGGTGCGTCGGATGCGGGTAGACTGGTTAGCAGTTGAGCTGCATGTGGGCATACCGAAGACTAGGGTTGAGTATAATTAGTTATGTATTAGTTAGATACGGGGTGGCTTTTTTTTCCTTGCAGTTGAAGTGTGATCTGGTGAGTATTACTTATTTGTTTGTTCAAATGTTCTTTTAGCTACGATAAAATAAGGAAAAAATGGAATTGTTACAGGATTATTTAATTGCTCCAAGGATGGGAAAATTAGAGTGTCTTTCAAAAGAGCAATTATTTAAAGTAGCTGAACATTTTGATTTTGAATTAGCTTTAACAAAAAGTACTAAGGTAAAACCATTATGAGAGGCTGTAGGGGAGAAAACGAGAGATGTTAATTTTAACTTCAGAGACACATTCTGAAGAAGAGTTGACACCTGCAGGTATTTCGACACTTCATGCGTCGTTAGCGCCTATTGGGTTAACATTCGAGCAACAGTTGGAAATCCTTAGTATACAAAATAAAGAACGTGAATTGGACGGACAACTTGAATTACAGAAATTGAAAATCCAAGAGCGAGAACAAGAACGAAAATTTGAAACTTTTAGCACAGGATGCAGAACGGTTAAGATTGATCGGACAAGGAAAGCTTTCTTGTGGTAATGTTGATTCCTTAAATGATCAGGAAATTGCAGGGGCGAGTGGAAATCGAATGTCGGGTTTAGTACAGATTAAACTCTTACCTAAATTTAATGACCGGGATCCAGATGTGTTTTTTTCTCTGTTCGAAAGCTTGGCTGTGGATAGGGGTTGGAATGATGCGGAATGTACACTCTTACTACAAAGTGTTTTGGAAGGTAAAGCTCAGGAAACCTTCATCTCACTTTCTTCTGAAAATCGAAAGAACTATAAGGTAGTAAAAGAGGCTGTCTTAAAAGCATATGAACTTGTCCCTGAAGCGTATCGGCGTCGTTTTAGGGGATGGAAAAAAGATGAGCGTAAAACACACGTTGAAGTGGCAAGGGAATTGGCAAGTCTTTTTAATCGTTGGCGTACATCATTGTGTGATAGTACATTTGAAGAGCTTTCTAATCTAATCGTTTTGGAGCAGTTTAAAAACCTTATCCCAGAGCGTGTCGCGATGTATGTAAATGAACATAAGGTGACAACGGCTGCGGAGGCTGCCATTCTTGTGGACGAATATGTACTAATTCATAAAAGCGCCGGCGATTATTCTTATAAAAAGCCAAATTACAGCGGAAATGCAATAAGGATGAGTCCGAACAAATCAGAGCATGCTAGAAAAGTGGATCCAGATTCGAGTTGCAGGTATTGTTTGGAAAAGGGTCATTGGAAAAAGGAGTGCCCTATCTTGAGAAATAAGTTTAAGTCCGTGGTTACAAAAGCCGTTGGTCTCGTGTCTACTACCGGATTGAGTTTAAAATCAGATGTAGGGGACGTAAAGATTTATGGAAGGAATAAGGATCTTTTGCAAGCAGGATACTAACCGTTCATAACTATGGGGACTGTGTCTGTGAAAGATTTGAAGGTACCTGTTAAGATATTACGTGACACGGTATCATCTGAATCTTTTTTATTGGATTCGAAACTGCCGTTTTCTTCTGAAACAAATACGGGTAAAAGTGTTCTCATTCAAGGTATTGGATTAGGCATATTTTCGGCTCCTCTGCACCGAGTTCAGCTAGATTCTGAGGTTGTGAAAGGAGAGGTAGAAATTGCATTACGATCAGTTTTGCCTATCGAGGGGGTGGATTTGATTTTGGGAAATAATTTGGCTGGGAGTAAAATATGGGGTACGGTATTTCCCGTTGTTAAAACCACTCCGGTCTGCTCGGTAGAATCAGATAAATGTTTGCAAGAACTGCCTGAAGTTTTTTGTTCCTGTGCCATAACACGAGCGATGAGTAAGAACAAAGATATGGATGAGTATGAAGATTCAGAAGAATCATCTAATGATCTTTCTAAGAATTTGTCTTGGCTTGTTCCTTCGATTTCCTTACAGGATTTGATTGTAGAACAAAAACATGATGCGCAGCTAAAAACATTGTTTGAATCTGTTAAAACAGAATATGAGATGAAAAATTTAGCTAGTGGATATTTTGCACAGAACGGATTATTACTTCGAAAATGGACGCCGTGTTATGATAAGATTCTGGGGGACCCGGTGTTTCAAATAGTGATACCGAAGGGATTGCGGGAGTTAATTTTGAAAACTGCTCATGGTGACATAGCTGGTCATTTTGGAGTGAAGAAAACCTATCACAGCATGATGCGTTATTTCTTTTGGCCTCGATTAAAGAGAGACGTGGCTGCTTTTATAAAAACATGCCATGTCTGTCAATTGGTCGGAAAGCCGAACGAAGTGATATCTCCTGCTCCGTTGTATCCCATACCTGTGGTGAAAAATCCATTTGAGCATCTAACGATTGATTGTGTGGGGCCATTACCTCCTTCTAAAACTGGTTCCATCTATACATTGACCGTGATGTCCCAGACTACGCGATATCCTGCTGCGTATCCGTTGCAAAATATTACTACGAAGTCTGTAGTGAAAGCTTTGACTCAATTTATTTCCATATTTGGAATTCCACGTGTTGTTCAGTCTGATAGGGGAACAAATTTCACGTCGCGTATGTTTGCCCGAATTTTAAAACAGTTCTGTGTAGATCATCAAAAAAGCAGTGCTTGCCATCCTGAGAGTCAGGGTGCCCTCGAGCGCTTTCATCAAACACTAAAACAGTTGTTGAGAACGTACTGTACTGAATTGATGAAATACTGGGAGGAGGGACTACCTTGGTTGATGCTCGCTGCTCGCGAGGTCATTCAAGAAAGTTTGGGTTTCAGTCCTAATGATCTAGTATTTGGACATAAAGTAAGGGGACCGCTCGCGCTCTTGCGTGATTTATTGGAAACTGAACCGCCTGTAAATCTTTTGGATTACGTAAATTGGTTCCGATATAGGTTGTATTGGGCCGGTACAGTAGCCCGTGAAAAATTAGGTATGGCACAATCTAAAATGAAAGCCTGGTTTGATCAAAAGGCAGAAAACAGGGAATTCAATTCTGGAGAACAAGTTTTGGTGATGCTTCCAATGACTGGTTCCTCTTTTGCAGCAAAATTTTCTGGACCTTATACTGTGCTTGAACAACTTGTAGCGTTTATACGCCCGTATAAATATAACTAATCATTATTCATAACGGATTATGATCAATAATTAATAATTTAATTATTTTCAGAATTTACTGTAGCAGAATCAATAGTATGATCATTTTATCAGTTCATCCAATGAACGGAAAGCATAAACAATTATTAATTCTATGAAATATAATATCTTCCTGGCCAAGAAAGACTAATTCCCAGCTAACAGCTAAATTAAGAAATAATCAAGGGTAAAAGCATAGGTAGCTTTAGATCGCAGTTCAAGACAATAAATCTGTAAGCACACAACACAAGTAATGTTTCTCTTTTCAAATACAAACAATACTTTATTGGTTATAAGACTAACACATAAAACTAATAGTAATGGTAGTAAAACTAACACACACACATGCACACGCATTCATACAAGTTGAAGAAAGAAAGAGAGTGAGGAAGAATGGGTTTTAGGAGTCAGATGGTGAGATCCCAAGTTTCTATATGCACTTATAAGATACAACCTGAACGAACCATCAATAATTAATTTCACCCTTTTGTTTCTTAGGTTACTAAATCTGTATCAAAATACACCAGTTCAGTTTAAGAGTCTGGAGGCAGTACTTGCTTGTTTGCGTTCCTTTTTTTCTCTTGGGATTCCCTTTCCTCGTAAAAGGGGGTTTCCCGAGCTAGTTCGTTGGCTGGTCTCCTCGTGTGCCTGGATAGATCTTGGACAGCCAGTCACGTGGTGTGTTGGCGCGGATGAATGAAAGTCTTTGAAGTTGGAAGCTGGTTATGCAGTTGACACGTTAAAACGAAACTTTGCGGCAAAACTTAACTTACAACCGAGACTTTTAACGAGAAAATAAAACAAAGGAAAAGAAAGGAAGGTGAAACGAGTTAGATGGCTTGAATAAATCTGTTTTAACCCATGTTCTTCTGATCTTAATTTGGGTTCTTTGTCTCTACGCGTCTACATGGTTACTATAACCATCATCTGCTCCACCCGACTTGTTGTTCTGCCGAGACCTTTTCCGAGAGAGAGCCCGCCCGACTTCTGTTCTATTCTTCTAGCGCATTATTCCACTAAAGCTCTGTTCGGGTCTAAGGTTTTAAACTCCAATGTTTTGTCCCGCCTCCTGGAGGGATTTGGAATTCGGACAATAAGATACTATATGGTTATTTGAGAAGGGGGTCTTTTCTATCCCCCCCCCCCCCCCCTTTCTCTCATCGTGAATCATGTGTTATCTGTGGTCTGCTTACTCATCAGCTCGAACAGAGGATTCAGTTTAGACATAATTTCCATTTTAAGAACATAAACATTTTTACACAGATTTCAATCAAGCTACCTTCTGAATTAATAATATATGAGCATAATGATAGGAAACACGATACACTTTCATTCACACAGGTAATAGTTACAACAATTAGATGACTTATATGTGATTAGGCAAAATAGACACATACAGGGGTCATAGACACAATATAGAATTATGTAGTTGACCGATGTTTGATTATAAGTTCGTCAAGAATTGTTTTGTGATGATTGTATGCAATGTTTATATGAAAAGTCTCTTGTCTCTGTGGTTTTTAAGAGGTCTCAACAATGAGGTCATTCAAATGTCTTCAAGAAGGGGGAAGTCTGTTTTACATCTCTGTCATGGGACCTTGGTCATTAAGAAAGACGTAGTATGTTAGTCGCAGGGGTCAGGTGACCTCTTGTTAGGGCCTCTTGTTTCACCATTTCTGAACAGATCTGTTTTGCCAAATTATAAAACATTGACAACGTTCTTCCTTTAGTGAAACAATAAAAGGTCCTTCCGGTTGCAGATTCTCTGGTCCCTATGGCTCTGGGTCTGGTGATTTGATTCTGGAATGTGAAGACTCTTTGTGGGATTATGTATGAACAGTCACCTAAAAGCTTCAATTGTGTTTGGTTCATTCTCATTGTCGCTACAAACTGTCGGAACAAAACTATATGATTTCCACTCCGGATAGGAAGAAGAAGGCTCAGCTGTGCCATGTAAATCTATTGAAGCCTTATTTGTTTCGGTCAACTGGATCAAATGTTGCTGTCGGAGGTGCTGAAATCAAATCTGCTGCATTATTGCAGAAGGATGACAACGGTATTGATCGACCAATTAGCTTCTTTTCTAAGAAGTTTAATTTGTGTCAGAGTAATTATTCAACCATTGAAAAGGAGTTGTTGGCATTAATTTGGGCTTTACAACATTTTGATGTGTATGTGGGGGGAGGTTCTGTGTCTCTGGTAGTATTTACAGACCACAACCCTCTTTACCTTTTTACAGTCCTTGCATAGTCCAAATCAACGACTTATTCATTGGGCTTTATTCTTGCAGTCTTACAGCCTGGATATTCGTCATATTAGAGGGGTAGATAATATTATGGCGGATACCTTGTCATAAGCTCCATTGAACTAGTGATCTATTACATTTTTGTTGGTTCTTCTCTTTATTTCTTTCACCTCATCTTCGTGTTCTCAAGGCACCTGAGAGCATTAGGAGGTGGAGTATTAGAGGGGTAGGTGGTGAAGGAGAGAGGGTAAGTGGAATCAATAATTTTGTTTGACTTCTAAATCTGGTTAAATCTTATCTTGTGATAGATTGTGTTCTTTGTATGTGTTTTTTTTTGTATCATGTTTACAGAGTACCTTTGGATAAGGGCCTCTGTCTTTAGGAGGGAGGTGTGGTGGACCACGGGGTGTAGTACTTTATTTTGTCCATTAGGTGTCTCTGGGTAATGCTATTTGTGTCCTCAGGTTAATTGCTGTGAAACAGGTGTGGAGAATTGATGGTGATTAACCATGCTGCTCATAAGAAGCTGGAGGATAGCTCAAGAGAGGGAAGCTTGAAGCTTGGTCTTGCTGTTTGGTTGTCATGCTGACTCTCTCGTCCTCTCCAGTCCAGGGCTTGATGTTGCTGTTTGTGTATCTTTATATTTTGTCTTTTATTTTAATGTAGTTGTCTAATTATTCTAATTAAATATAACATTGTGCAAATTTGATTACTTTGTATGGCCTCTCCATTCATGTTTCTACTCCTTGAGCCAAGGGGTCGTAACAATGACCAATAATGCAAAATAAGGCCTATATGTTTCCATTTAAAAATTAAAGCAAATAAAAATACTATTTGGCCAATGGAAAAAGAGAAAACGTTATTTGAAATGTATTTATAATATTTGATTTATTTATTCAAAAACAAGGCAAGGATATAGGCTACTGAATGATTTTTAGCAATGTAATGTGCCGGAACATCCAAATCTCATTGTGCAGGACTGAATTTATTTAGATTTTTCAAGGGATATATCATTTTGTAAATGTCTATTCTAGTAAGGGCTTTAATTTTGAAAAGCAGCCACAGACAACCTCTTAGTTCAGGAAGCAGGAAATACTAGTAGTACTGTGTTAGTTCCATAGACAGTAAAAGAAATGTACACATGTACACCCTTGATTTCAACGGAAAAAAATCAAGCCCATTAGAAGCACTCACTTCCTGATGGCTGAGTGTACTGTGCAGGCTAAAACTGAGTTTGACGACGTAGATGTGACGTGAGCACCCTGTCTGACAGTTGTAAATCTTCTAGTAGCTGTGCCACATACCGAATTATTTCCAATTCCTCAAAAACGTTGTTGAAATATTTTGTCCCGTTGCTTTTATGGACTCTCTATCTATGGGCTTCTCCCTTGACTTTATGCCTCCATGTCCCCCCGATTGCCTCATAGACAGTAAAAGATTGCCTGTGAGCTTCTCCTCCTGTCTATATGGTAATTTCTCTACTGTGCGACAGAGAGTCGCATGGTTATGAAGCAATCGTTAGCCTAGTTTTACAAAAACGGCTTCTACGGGGCCATAACGTAAGATACAAACTAATAGAGCCTTTTATACATTGTCGTGTTTCTTTGGACAAATAATGGACAAATGAAGTCTTTGGACGCCTCAGATGTAAAGTTATTCGCTGTCAAAGTGACGCCAAAATGAATGGGAGTCAATGAAATGCTAACAGCAGGTGATGGTCTGCTACAATGGCAGGGAGGCTTCAGTTTCCGGCTGATGGATTACCCCCTTCTGTGTTAGTTGTGTGACATCTTTAAGCATCACCTTTCTTTGTAATTTTCCAATTTCATATTTAATGAATGTATCTTTTGTATATTTTTACAGTTTCATAGTTGAATCATAAACTTCAGAAACGACTTGAGGTGTCCAGTGAGGTTTTATGAGTCACTGTTTAACTTACTGGATAGTTAGATGCCAGATAAATATAATAAGGCCAGTACACATTTTCCCTAATGTCTTGTACCGTTAAACGTGGTATCACGTGGATGAATATGCATATGCAAATGATATGCAGATGAGGATATGCATAGTAAAACTAGGCGTTGTAACCTCCATATATGTTTATTGCGGAGAGGAGACGGGGTGGAGGCGCATATGCGCACCATCTTCCACAGACTGGGATTTATAAAGGGAATGTTGCGCAGGTTCACGGTTTTATAAGTCTGAATATTTTTTGGCGTAGCCTACGCCATTTTTGGCTTTCGAGCGCACGTACACTTTTAGTAAGATATAAGCACAGTTTTAGAAATGAGACCCCAGAGCTCTACTTGACAGCTGAAGGTAACTCTTCTTTCAAATTATCATGGTTCTTAAATTAAGCTAAAATTTGAAAACATAACTGTTAATGACAATTTGCTTTTAATACATAATTTGTATTTTTAATACATAACTGTTAATACGCAATTTGTAAATAATTCCAGGTCATCCTCACATACAATGAGGAATCCTTTTTGATTTTAAAGATGGAGTAAGCGATTTCTGAGAAACATGCCTGTTCTGTGTGTGCTAAAAAAAAAAAATGTTTTGTTTAGTTGTTGCAACCAACCATGATACCAAACATTGATCCATGTTAATATTAGAAAAGCTTTCCAGCACTGGAGAGATGTAGAGACCAAGAAGCCCTGAAAATGGACACAGAGGTGGCTTTGTTTCTGTTTGATACGGGAGTAACATTGGTTTGCTATTGGTTTCACAGAACTAAAATATGCCGTTGGTGAATCACAGCTGATTCATTCATACTTGCGTAAGCTGCCTGACCTGCCACTGGTAAGTCATTGCCTCTGTTGCATAGGGTGTTTGTTATTTTTGGGGCTGAGAAATGAAAGGAGGGTGAGTTTCTTCTGGGTATGGGTTGTGTTTCTTTTGGTGTCTATTTCAAATATCAATAGTGTTTCTCAAAAATAATTTGCTGCACCCTTATTAATAAAGTTTAGTTAATAATCCTTGCAGGATAATTGGATGAAATCATCTGGTAAATTAATAATAAATGTAAATATAATTAATTAATACATTTTTATTATATTTTATCGTAATAATGAATGACATTCAGGACTAAATTGATTAGGTTCCACCCAAAGCCTAAGTTTGGAATTTAATTAAAAAAATCTAGACCATGTCTTTGATCTGAGTGTATGTTTTTTTTTTCCTCTACAGGACTTTCCATCGATCTCACAATGGCAAGCCAAGGTATAAACGTTTCTCAAATAAATACAAGTGAAACTCGAAAAATTAGAATATCGTGCAATAGTTCATGTATTTCCGTAATTCAAATTAAATGGTGAAACTAATATATTTAGTATATATAACTATATACATATGCATGATTATACTACAGAGGGCCGACATTTCTGTATTTAAAAATCCTTTTTTTTAAATTGATTTCATGTAATATTCAAATTTTCTGAGATTTGGAATTTGGGGTTTTCATAAGCTGTAAACCATAATCATCAAAATTATAACTTTTGCACGATATTCAAATTTTTCGAGTTTCACCTGTAAAAGATTATTGTGTGTTTACTTTACAGTCAGTGATTGAGGAAATATAATGAGTGGAATGAATTCTCTCATAGGTACTAAAAGAAAGCGTGATCATGAATCGTCTAACTCCAGCAGAGAGTCACCATTGACAACAGGCAAGTAAAATCTGAATTGGTCTGAAGTAGCTACATAGTTAAAAAATAAAACTGTAAAAAAATGGTAATTTTCTGGCAGCAGTTTCCAGAGAATTGAGGCCACATCTACACGAAGCCAGATCTTTTATTTCCCTTCATTCTAAAAAACAAAATCCGTAAACACGGCGTCGTCTCAAGACATATCTGCATACACTCGAAACCACTGAAACCGATGTATGTAGTATAAAAATGTAGTATTCATGCCAAACCAGTGTGTGGCGCTATAATTCTGCTACAGAGATACACTAAAAACGGAGAAGACGACTTGGAGCATGGCATAAACCTTGCAGCACTGTATACAATAACAATAGCCGTTTCAGGCTCCCAAAACGCCGGATCTGTGGACGAAATGCAAAAATGATACAAAATATTTACGTTTACAGCTAAACGTGTCTCCATGTGGACAAGGCCTAAGTGATTAATTAAACGACTGTACGCGTACCCCAGTTTGAGAACCACTGGTTTAGAGGAAAATAAAATCAAAGGAGCCTTTTACCCTGTGGAACCTTTATCCCGTTGCTTGTACCCTACAATTAAATATCTGTGATTTAAATGTTTCTTGGAAAAAAACATTTTTTTCATCAGAAATATGACTGGTTTGCATAGCTGTCAATGGAGAAAGATGAGGTTTGCCCATATACTGGTGTAGTTATGGCATCTATCAGCAGGGGCTAACTGGATTATGATGATCTGTTACATATTGATCTGCACATTGTGAAGTTTTATAAAGTTAATGTAATTTAAAAAATGCATTGTGATTCTCTTCTTCATTGCACACAGTTGTGGATATCATGGAGAATGCAAAGAAAATCATGAAAACAGTCACTCATAACTTAGATCAAGCTTTCATGATGCACAGAGACATCATTTCAAAGATAAATCAAATGGATAAAGTCAGAAGGAAGAAGGTAACCATGGGGGTCTTTGGAAAATCAGGAGATGGAAAGAGTTCCTTATTGAATGCAGTCCTGGGGAAAAGGGATCTTCTGCCATCTGATAGTTATGGTGCCTGTACAGCCATTGTTACTCAGGTGGAAGCCAATCTGACTGATGCCAACTACATAGCAGAGATTGAATTCATCTCTAAAGAGGTTTACTCATTTATCTTACCATGCTTTTAATTACGTTGGCTTGACAAAGCTTATCTACTATTAAAGATTTTGTAAACTTATTAAAATTATTTGCAAACATTTAAACAGTATCTTCTCCTAGGGTTTTCAAGCTACAACCACCAAACTCGGGTCAGACCACAGACTTGATCTGACTCGGTGAGCTATATCTTTTCTAACTGCTCCAACTTCAATTTTCATTAAATGTAATATCAAAACTTCAAAAAGTCTCTTGAACAATAGGACTTACAGAATATTTAACCCATCACTACCAAGTCTTATTGAATATCCTAGGACATTTTAAAACATGCTAGTAACATGTTAAATCATGTAAGCAACATGCCAATTCATGCTAAATCATGCATGACATGGTAACAACATGTTAAAACATGTTAACAGCATGCTAGTAGCATGTTAAAACATGCTAGTAATATACTAAATAATATTAGCAACATTCTAATTCATGCTAAAATGTGATAGCAACATGTTACAGTGTTAAAACAAGTTAACAGCATGCTACAGTAGCAGAATGTTAAAACATGTTAGCAAAACATGCTAATTCATGCTAGCAAAATGCTAACATTTTTTTTTACTTTCTCTGAATAAAACTTTCAAACTTCAAGCTGTTCAAAGTTATTTTAAACTTTCAGACCTGGCTTTGTCAAGCCAACATCAAAGTGTGTCTTCAAACTTTAATCATCTATTTACTTTTATTGTTGTATAACTGTACATAAATCAGATAAACAGAGGGAAATAAAACTTAATTTTCTATATTGTCCCTCTGCAGGAGTGGGATAAAGAGCTCATAGATCATTTCAGAGTTTTGTCAGATGAAAGTGAGGACAGGAATAATGACTTGTTTGAAATTGCTGTAGAAAAGATCACTGCGCTGTATGGAGCTGGTGCAGACAAGAAAACATTAGAAGAGCTTCAGAAAGATGACACATTTGCTGAGATCGAAAACTTTTCTTTCAGCAAGAAAACAATCTCAAACTTTGATGTAAGTTTTTATGAGACTAGATGTTTTGTTTTTAACAACAGATGTGTCAGGGTTCTGCCCTGACAACCTTGTCTGTGTTGTCTTTGTTTCATGTTTGTTTGTGTGTCAGCACATGCTCTTGTCTCTGTTTGTGTTTGCCATGTCCTGCTCTTCCGCCTCCTTGTTCCCTTTCGAAGGGAACGAGACAATAGGTCATCGACGCTATGGGGAACGCCTCAGGCGTGACAGGTGTCTGAAATCACAATCAAATCACGATAATTACATTGACCGGCGACAGCCCGTGAATCATTAGTGTGAATGATTAACGTGCAACCTGGAAGTATATAAGGGCGCCTTGCAAACATGACAAATCATCTCATCTTCAGGGACTGTCTGTTTGAAAACGCTACTCAAAAAAACAGGAAGAAGAATGAGTGAAATGTACAGCGAAGGCAGACTGCTTTCAGAAATGTGCCTACCCGTGCCCGAGGTTTCTCACACCGGACGACACACAACGAGCTGTGTGTTTCCTGCCTGGGAGAAGAGCGCTCACGGGAGGTTCTCACGGGAGGATTTTTCACCGACGGTTTCCTGCAGTTGCTGCTCTTCAGGACGAGCAGGAGATGGCTGAGGAGGTTTATAATCAGGTAGATCCTGAACCCTCTCAGCCACCCTGCCCCGTGTATGCAGAGCTGGTGGATGTTGTGGAGCACGCCGCCAACAGGCTGTAGCTGCCATGGCAACGCGCGAGAGGAGAGACTGCTCGCGGTAGGCTCGACGATCGGTTTCTCCCCGGCCATACACCACCAGCTCAGGTGAACCTTCCATTCCTTCCTGATCGTCACACGGAGATAGAGAGGGCATGGAAGAGCCCATACTCTGCCCGTATTCACCAACATCAGCGGGTTAGTTTCGCTGATGTTGAAGGGATCGCAGAGCATGGGTATGTGTCTATGCCGCCCATTTGACGAGTCGTTTGCGAACTATCTCGTGTCTGGGCAGGCGTCGACACTGACAGCTCCAACCCTGCCATCCAAACCGCGTTTGAATGGCACAGCATACTAGGCAGCGGTTCAGGCTGGTGCTTCCCTGCACACCATGGCGGTGCTGCAGGCATACCAGACCGACCTGCTGCAGGATCCTGCATACCGCTTAGATCCGGTTCCACGCCCAGGCAGGCTGGAGGGCCTGGCCCTTCACGGTCCGAGAACTGTAGACAGGGCCAGAGAGCCAGTGTCGCCTCTCGTGCGCCTCCTCCTTGGAGGAACAGGGCGCAGAAGAGGCGTGACTCCCGCAAGAAGAGGGATCTGAAGGAGGTTATCCAGTACAAGCGCACAAAGCGTCGCTGATGGATAATCTCCCCGGAGGGTTTCATTACATCACAGCCCTCTCCTCTCTTCTGACTCCCCAGACGTTCATTACATCAGGCCTGGGGCTGGGCCTATGATAAGAACTGTGTTCCAATGGCCCGCCTAGGCTTGGTTAGTAGAAACGCCTCTTTCAGGCATGTAAAGTGGTGGACCCCAGGTTCATAAAGAACTATCTGGCGAGGCTTCACTCCGCATGCCGCAGGTGAGCTGACTGGTCTTTTTAAGAGTAATTTTTTTTTGTGAATTAAAATTCCGAAATGTATCTCTCTACAGACCTTGTTCCCTGTATAGAGCTATGGGGTCATGTCAAGGTGATAAGGTAAGAGATGTTTCCTGGATTATTAGGGCCCTGAAGTTCCCCGTTAGGTCGCCAGAACGATAACTATGTTAGCCTTCGGGCTGTTAGCCACCTTAGGGTAGAGTAGTTGGTCTCTCTCTCATAGAATTTTTTTACTTAGAGTGTTGACTGACGCTAGAGCTTCAGATAGATCTTATGTCCGGCCCACGGGACCATTTGACTTCTTCCGAAGTATTTCGCCCCTTGAGCTCTGTTTGGGTTTTCATTAGGCTGAGCGATTCTGCAGCCCCTTGTATGGAATAATACAGACTATATTCTTTAGTAAGGCTGTGGCTCCTCCGAGCCCTCAGATAGATATATGCTTGCAGGCTGGCCCTCACCAGGGCCGCCTCTGTAGCTGGCCTAGGCTGTGCCAGGGATAATGGAGGCGCTCTGCTAAAAATAGCATTTCTTCCTCTGATCCTTCACTTTGTGAATGTAGGTTTCTAGCATCCCTGTATAAACAGCCTCCTCCCATGGAAGTCGTTAGGCCAAGGCCCACCCCCTTCTCTGCATTCTGGGGTGACTAGAGTAATGCAGCGTGGTGCAGAGGATGGTTTATAATGGACATGGTAGGCCTCAAACAGCAGAGGTGGAAAGGGTAATAAAATAATCTACTCAAGTAAAAGTACTACTACTTCAATGAAATTTTACTTAAGTACAAGTAAAAGTACCGGTCTAAAAATCTACTAAAGTAAAAGTAAAAAGTAGCTCATTTAAAATTGACTCAGAGTAAAAGTTACTGAGTTCATTTTTTAACAGCGGGGGTGGGGTGGGGTGGGGGACCCTCCCGTGTAGGGTTGTAATGGTATAAGATTTTCACAGTATGGTAACGTCTCAGAAAATATCACGGTTTACAGTATTAATCAATTGTTAAATAAATAAACTGTATTATTAAATTATGGGTATTATTATTATTATCATCAGTTAAAATGACAGTTAAATTAATGAAAACAGGATTTTTTTTTGGTTGAACAAATGCTTTTATTATAACAAACTTGAAATAATTTGTTTGTTTATTAAAATTTCAGTAAAACATGTCTAATCAATTAAATTCGATAATTGATAATGAATTAGATTAACAACTTATTTTTAACATCAATAATTTATTAAAATGTTTAAAGGGTCATTCCACCGGTGGAGACATGAATAAGAATTGAAAGTGGGTCATATATGTTGTAGAATAGTATCATACATTTCTAATTTGGGACCTTCTTGGCCGATAAAAGGGAGAAAATTACTTTTTAGTGCTTGTGGATTGTAGACAACAATCCCCATAGTGCATTGCAATGCTTAGCTCTGCAGACCACTCCCACTACAGTAGCTAGCTTAACTGCAAGATATTTGTGCAATGAACCTGCCACGTTAGCGTGTTAACAAAATGAAAATAAACTTAATTTACAGAAAGACGACTATTTGACCCTGTAGGCTTTGGCTGATGTTACCAGTTGACCTTAGGTATTCTAAAGTAGGTCTCCAGGACGCCGCTATCCATATGGGGTGCGAAACTCGGGTGAGCAACAACACACACGTCCGTGTCATCCTCCGATTCCGTAGATGCGCTGGAATTCTCGGCAGCAGACAGACTCTTGATCTGTGTCCATTGGCGCACAGTGAGAGCACAGGCACCACCAATCTGCCCCAGCTCGAGCCATTGCGGGCTCCTCGTCCGCGGCAGGCAGATCGTCTGCATCGGCTGTGGTGGCAGCAGCTTCAGCCGCCTCCGGTTCCTCCATAGCCCTCAGCTGCTCGTCGCTATACTGTAGCTCATAAAGGTAGCCACAAACATCCGTTTCTACCATAACTTCGTCGAAATCCAGATCCTCCACAATGCATCCGCCTGTGTATTCAGTACCTTCGTCCATATTTTCAAAAAGTTTCTCCCGGTGAAATCAAACGCACTGGCACTGATCTGATTGGACTGTTAGCGCATTAGGTCCAACCCCCTATGGGCGGGTTTGAAAGGGTGGGAACTAGTGCTTGTAGTCTTCACAGAAATCACCCCCTTTTACACGTCCTCCTACAATGACGTAAAATGACGATTTTTGCGTCATTGTAGGAGGAAGTGAAAAAGGTAAATTGAGGATTTCTCTCGTCTCAGGGGAAAATGAAAGATAATTATTTATATTTTATATAAAATATATATATTACAAAATATATTTTACTCTAAAACTGCCAGAAAATGTAAGCCAAAAATCTGAAGAAGTTGTGTTCCAAATTTTAGGTTGATATCTCAAAAAATGAGCTTTCAGTAAGATTTTATTTGGCCGCAGTACCAACATTTTTCACTAGATGGACAGCCAAGCTTCATTACAGAAGACAAATAAACTACCGTGTGCACAGTTTTACAAAACTAGGCACAGTGTACCAATCTGTCCACATGGATGTAAATTGTCAATCTGTACCCACAGTTTAAAACTATCTGTCCCCACGGATTGTGAAACCGTGCACACAGTTTATTTATTTTTCTCTTCACGGGCCTGGTTGCTTTTTTGTCTCGCGAGATCTGGCAACACTGCCTGGCATGTGTACACAACGAATTCAGTTTTGTAGCCTAACCACATTAACACCAAATAGCAAGCTCCGTGTTGTGTTACTTTCGATAATAAGCAAGGTGTAATCTTCAAATTCTGACTATTTGATCACAAAAATCAAACAATAAATGCCGTTTTGGCGCTCTTTGATGTGGCATGACAGATCGCTATACTAGCTCCTAATTTCAAGCGGCAGCGCGGAGTAAACGCGAGTAAACGTGATCATCTCTTCCTCAGTTACAGAATAAACATGAATGGACACCTGAAGGTATGTTGAAAAATACAGTATACTTACTGAAAGGCATCATAACTCGTGTAATCGCTCAATCAGTGTTTCAGCAGCGCAAATACGTCAATAAAACTGCATAGCTTGTCACTAGCATTATATTTACCTCAGCAGGCTTGTGATTCAGTGTCCACAACTTGTTGGTTCCTAGAGAAATTAACTCTTGCACTAAATAAATGCACAATATTATCCTATATATTATATTTTACTTAACCTGTTAATTATATCTTGATTATTTAATGTACGTTTAAAATATCTTTCATGAAAATGACAGCAACTGTGTAAATTATTATATTTCAATAACAAATTAGAGTAAAGATAATGCAAAAACTGCCTTATGTTCAGTTTACATGTTTTCATACAATCTGTTGGGTGTTGATTATTATATCTAAAAAATAAATAGCATCTAAATTTAGGCTCTGTTGTTAACCTTTAATGTTATAGTAATGTGCGGCTCCCTATATAGTTTACAGCATTAGCAGATTTTTAATCCTTGCAAAACTTTTAATTGTAATTGAATTAATTTAAAGACAAAGACACCATTTTTTCATTAAACCACTGTTTAATTTTTTTTTTAGCTTTCTAAACCGAACCGAACCGAACCGAGACGTCAAAACCGTGGAAAAACCGAACCGTCAGTTTTGTGTATCGTTACACCCCTACTTTTTATGATTTAATCCCAATATATTATCAAAAACGGTGGTAATCAAATGTAAATTTAAACTTTTTTTTCTTGTCCTTTTATTTTTTGGGGAAGCGCCGCAAAAACAGATTTACTAAATTAAACCATGGACAAAAAAAAATATTCCTTTAAATAATGTTTAAATAAAATGTATTATTATTGTTGTTATTATTATTATTTTGAGAAGTAGGCTACGTTCTATTGTATGCCTACAATAGTAATATATTTCTGTCATAATTTCTCCTAGTGAAACCGAACTTTTATTTTGACGGGTTGTAGTGAAGACCTGTTTCAAAGTGTATTTGACAATGGTTTTTCTCAAATAAAATTATGAAAATGCTCATTAGGCGTTCTCTCAGAGCAGCTCTGGAAATGTTCATGTATTCATATCCTCAAATTGTTTGTGAGACGCTGAAAACACCATGAACGTCACGAGTACTTCAGTATGTAGTAGACAAACTCAGCTCAGCAGAACAAATAGGGTTATATATTTACATGCAGTATTTTTGTGCTTAGCTTAAATATTCACAGACCATGTCGTGATCGGATTTATTGCACAGTTCTACTTTCCATGTATTCATCCATCCATTATTTTGCATGTTTTACGTGACATCTGCACTATGTGAATTCCATTTTCATGACTGGATTCCGGGATTCTCTTTGCATCACGTAAATCGGGACATACCTTTATCTGCAGGAGGGATGGTGTCCTAAATCCTCTTTTTGCAGCCACTTTGCGTCCACATTTTTTGCAAATTGGATATCTATCCTCGAGGACAACCACGCTTTTTTTCTACTTTTCATACTGGCCATAATTCGCTTGGCGCTTCGCTTTCAGCTTCAGCTGGGTCTGCGTCACCTTTTTTGCGCGTTTGTCCTCCCGCCCTTCAATCAATTCAGTAGTTTCCGGAGTGTGTGATTTTTTTTTTTCCCCCCTTGTATTATTATTTTTTCCTCAGTAACGGATATGATTTCAAATGTAGCGAAGTACAATACTTCAAAGAAAACGTACTAAAGTAAAAGTACAGATTTTAAAAACTACTTTAAAAAGTAGAATTACAAAAAAAAAACTACTCAATTACGTAACGCGAGTAAATGTAATTCGTTACTTTCCACCTCTGTCAAACAGGCCTCCGTGGTATATATGTCTTTATTGAGCAGGGTTAGGCCGTCTTTCGCTTCACGAAGAAGACTGGGTCTCCTGCCCAACCCTGCCGTGCAGAACTGGCCTACGGATTTAGGCCGCCAGTATAGGCTTCACTCACCTCGCTGAGCTACTGCTTGAGCGCTGGGTTGTAGGTGGTTGGCTTTCATTCAAGCCCCACTCCCTAGGTTGGGCACAGATACATTTCTGTCACCCCTAGAGCTGCTGGCAGGCCCACACCCTGGTAACCTCAGGGTGAGTATTCCCCTGTGATACAGGGTAGGTCTGAGCACTTTACTCCCAGTTCTGTATTATCCTACCTCGCACCACTATGGCTCAGGTCGAGTATGAATTAAGCCTTCACTTCTTCTTTGGTCGAAGTACGCTCCCCTGAAGCCAGAGCATTGCCCTGAGCTGATGCCCATGCATAGATGGTAGGCCCCTGACTAACTGGGGCCTCCGTTGAAGCAGAGTGGCATATGTTGTACTCCCCTTGTTTTAAGGGTGCTAGCTTTCTTGAGGAGTACACTGCCATGGGCAATGTGGTTAGGCACCAGGATGCTGTAGGCGCTGTGTAAACAGCTTATCTGCCAACGAAGGCTGTGCCATTAGGTAGTAGGCCACAGCAGGCCTCCTTGATTGGACAGCCCCCTAGAGGGCGCTGTAGGCCAGCTCACTTTACGTGGTTGGCCTTGGTGGTTCGGGCAGTTGACTCACTGATGGGTAGTAGGCCTTAAACAGGCCTCCTCGGAGGTGAGTCCCAACTTTTGGGACATACCTTTTTAGCGCTACTGGAAGCCCAATAGGAAAAGATCCTTGTGTAGTATGGTTCCCAACAGTGTATATGATAGCAGAATATGACTTGCTATTAGCTAGTAGGCCCGACAAGGCTTTCCTGATAGGCGAGTTCCCAGCTGGCTGGCCTTATCAGGCCACCTTGTACTATCATCCGGACTCAGGGCTCATAGCTACCAGTGGATCAAGTTGTAGGCCTCACCAGGCCTCCCTGAAGGTGAGCTCCCCACATACTGTGGTTATCAGGTAGTAGGCCTCACCTGGCCTCCCTGAAGGCTGAGTTCCCCATTCTTTGGTTATCAGGTAGTAGGCCTTACCCGACCGCCCTGAAGGTGAATTCCCACTTGCGTTGGCTATCAGGTAGAAGGCCTCTCTGGGCCTCCCTCAATGTTTGCTCCCAAATATTGTGGCTGTCAGGTAGTAGGCCTCTCTGGGCCTCCCTGAATGTGAGCTCCCAAATATTGTGGCTGTCAGGTAGTAGGCCTCTCAGGGCCTCCCTGAATGTGAGCTCCCAAATATTGTGGCTGTCAGGTAGTAGGCCTCTCTGGGCCTCCCTGAATGTGAGCTCCCAAATATTGTGGCTGTCAGGTAGTAGGCCTCACCAGGCCTCCCTGAAGGTGAGTTCCCACATGCTGTGATTATCAGGTAGTAGGCTCCTCCAGGCCTCCTTGAATAAGAACGGTCAGGTAGTCGGCCTCACCAGGCCTCCCCGAAGGTGAGTTTCCCACATGCTGTGGTGATCAGGGTTTAGGCCCTACTGGGTCTCTGAACAAATGGTAGTCAATTGTAGGATGGGAATGGGTGTGGGACAGCGAGAACCTTTTCAGACAATGGGGTGTCTCAACTTCATTAACATACATAACAAAGCTGTTACAACAAGAGCAACTTCATTTACATTAAGAGTGGTAAACAGGAATAGGATAAAAGGTTTAAGATTTGGATGTTCTGGGTTCAATCTGACGCCGATGAACCCAAGGTGCTTCGTGTACCTTGCTGCTATGCTGTAATAAACTTCATTTTTGAGATCTTCGACGTCCACTTCATTTTTTTCTTACAATAGGTTACAGTCGTAACCTGAGACGTTTCCCGTTGCCACGCCACCTTGTTTAGCCCTTGTGTAGTCCTCGTTTGCGTGATTGTTTTCACCTGATCCTCATGTGCTGTTCCCTTTATATTATGCCTCTTTCGTGTGTGCGTTCGTGTGTGTGCGCGTGTGTGTGCGCGCGTGTGTGTGTGTGTGTGTGTGTCCTATCTGAATCCTGACAAGATGTTTCATAACACTATTAAATGTATAATGACTGAATACAGTCTTGCTTGTAAATAAATAAAAAACATTATTGTCTCCACAGGTCTCTGAATTTACCAATGATGTTGCATGTTACATACAACACAGTGAGGCCAGTCATGGTGGCTGGTACTGGCCACTTGTAAAGAGTGTGACAATCAAAATTCCAGATTGTCATGAACTCCTTGAACACATTGTTCTTGTTGATATTCCTGGGACGGGAGACTGCAGTAAGATTAGAGATGATCTGTGGAAATCTGTAAGTATATAATACTCTTTTGAAACCAACATTTTGATACCATAGAAACACAATCAATTATGCTACTAACAATGTCATCTAAATCACTATTTCAAATTCTGTAGAACCTGAGAGAATGCTCTTTTGTTTGGATTGTAAGTGCTATCAATCGAGCAATCAAAGACAAAGAACCCTGGGGGATTTTAAAGCACTGTATTGAAGAATTGGGACCAGGTGGAAAGTGCAAGCGCATTAATTTCATCTGTACAAAGACTGATGAGATCAATCCAACGGGCTATATTAGGTATTTTGTGATATACACATATAAATACAGGTCTTCGAAATGGTCTAATTCTAAGTCTGACATGAGGTGCAAAATAGATCAGAATTTTAAAAACAACAACAACAACAACCCTTTGTGACTTCTGAATTTTTATTTGTTTAGATCTGCAAGGCTTGCAAGACATCAACTCAAAATAAACAAGGTTTGGAAAATTTAAGATAGCATTCATTGCTCCTTGAGTAAATTTGCTGGTCAATGAGATTTTTCATATCATTGTAACTGCAATTTAACGAATGTAACAATTTACTAAGGAAAAGGAAAATCTGCTATGCACAGTATAGTGCATAATCAACTATTGAATCAAATTTCAAAATAGATTAGACTATTTATATTCATACATTGGTGTTTTTAATCATTCTTCAGGATAAGAAAAAAATTTGCATTCTTCATAGAAATGAACATGCCAAGACGGATGTCAAAGAAAGGCTTGAAAAGTCTGATTTTAAGGTTTTTATATTTCATAATTTTCCTTATTTTCATCAATATTTTCAATGATTGTTACAGGGAACTCAACACTGTCAGTTGCTGATGCTAAGGGGATGCGTCCCACAGAACCTGGTGTCTAAAGCATCTGTGAAATCACAGCAATCTTATTGGCTGACCCCAATCTTATTATGCTTAAATAAGGGCACGTTCATGACATGCCATGAGCTTTTATGTCTTAAGGAAGACACTTTGTTTGTGTGTGGCTGTGAATATCAGAGCGAATTGGTAACACTTTACATTAAGTACTTACAAATCATTAACAAGCTATTAGTTTATAGTATTCATAGTTTATATAGTCTACATTGTTAATATTATATATATATATATATATATATATATATATATAATGTGTGTAGTGAGTTTTTCAGTTGTTCTTTTGTGGGCAGTCAAATACATTGTGGATTCCGATTTTTGCCGCGTAACAAGAAAGGAGTAGACAAATTAAGTTCTCCGCAGTCAATCAGTAACATTCTCTTCCTCTATAGCAGTTTAGGCCAAGTGATTGATTATTTAATTCAGGGGATGGCAAACCTTTTTGTCATGAAGTGCCATTTTTAATTTTCTGAGTTTATCACTGTGCCAAAACTCTGTTATTCTGAATATTATATATGGAACACTTAATACTAATGCAGTTAATGTCTAATAAAGGTTGGTTTAAAACACTTAATTAATGAAATTTTTCCATGACCTAATCTATTTATGGTTAATAATGGTTTCTTGTTTTGCTTTGTTAATAACTTGTCTATCTATCTATCTATCTATCTATCTATCTATCTATCTATCTATCTATCTATCTATCTATCTATCTATCTATCTATCTATCTATCTATCTATCTATCTATCTATCTATCTTTAACAATAATAATTTGGTTAATTACAGTGGCAATGAAAGAAGAACTCACTGTTTGTATTTAGCCTATTAATATATTAACAATGCTTCAGACACTTCAGACACCCGGCTCCGTGGGACATGTCCCCATAGCATCAACAACTGACACAGCGTCTTAGTGTTGGGAACCGAAAAAAACCCCAAAGAAGTAATTTATTTTCTTTCTTTCTTTTTTAGAAAATATTCAGCACTGACAATGATTTTCAAGTTTTTACTGTAAGTTCCAATGCATTCTTTGACCCCGCATTAAATCTTGAACCTAGTGAAACAGGTAAACTATCCCCATTGCCTTTATTTTACCATTATTCATGACAAAAAATATATATTTTTGATTGATCTGAAGATTAATCATTTATGAACCAGACAAAGCTCTGATGAAATTAATCTAAATCATACCCTTGTGTTTTGGAAACTGTGTAAATCTGTAGATATCCCAAAGCTGCAGGATGATCTGAGGATTCTCAACAAGAACATAAAGAGAGAATTGACCAGAGATTATGTCAACGAAGCAAAGGGAGTTTTGTCCTTGATCCAAAGTGTCCAACAGGATACAGAAAAGAAAACGGTATGATATTTCACATGCAGATTTTTTCAGAATGCATGCCAATATGTATTATTCTGTATTTCTCTCCTGTTGGATGGTTGTGTTTTAGAATGAAACAAGAGACAGCATTCACAAGGAATTAAAGAATAACCTAAAGAAGGCACTGAAGGAATTTGACAATAGTTTTGACAGCATTTATAGGGTTCTGGAGCAACCTCTCTCAAAGGGAGTGGAAAAATCAAAGCAATCATGTGTTGCTACCACAAAGGACGAGATAGTACTCGTAAGTGTAATTTTAATGTTATACAAAATTAATCACTATTTTCTTGCCCTTTTAACACTGGATTTTTTTTGTGTTGTCACTCAGAATAAGGATGGAAGACGATTCCATAAAATCCTTCAAGCTTTGTGCAAGAATGGAGGGGACTATTTGTCGAAAAATAGGGATGTATACCTAGACCTAAACAAGGCATTGGCCAAAAACCTTCATGAGTGTGTTCAAGAAGTTTTCAAGAAGATTTTTCCGTAAGAGCTTATATATCATTCTATGATGAGATCGATGGTCAGTGACTAACAAGATTGTAAATGTGCACCAACTGTAGACTGCATGTAGCTAGAGCAGTAAACCAACAAATGACTCTGGTGCCCAGAAAGAAACAGATGACTATGTCAGATTAATTTGAGGCCATTTGTTTTATAAAGTGAACAGCATCCCCATGTGTGTGTCGTCTGAGCAAGTCCGAGCAGGACCAAAAATATGATTGGGCTTGTACAGTTTCCCTTCTAGGAACAAGTCATTCATGACAGCCACATACAGGTCCTTCTCAAAAAATTAGCATATTGTGATAAAGTTCATTATTTTCCATAATGTAATGAAAAAAAATTAACTTTCATATATTTTAGATTCATTGCACACCAACTGAAATATTTCAGGTCTTTTATTGTTTTAATACTGATGATTTTGGCATACAGCTCATGAAAACCCAAAATTCCTATCTCAAAAAATTTGCATATCATGAAAAGGGTCTCTAAACGAGCTATTAACCTAATCATCTGAATCAACTGATTAACTCTAAACACCTGCAAAAGATTCCTGAGGCTTCTAAAAACTCCCAGCCTGTTTCATTATTCAAAACCGCAATCGTGGGTAAGACTGCCGACCTGACTGCTGTCCAGAAGGCCATCATTGACACCCTCAAGCAAGAGGGTAAGACACAGAAAGAAATTTCTGAACAAATAGGCTGTTCCCAGAGTGCTGTATCAAGGCACCTCAGTGGGAAGTCTGTGGGAAGGAAAAAGTGTGGCAAAAAACGCTGCACAACGAGAAGAGGTGACCGGACCCTGAGGAAGATTGTGGAGAAGGACCGATTCCAGACCTTGGGGGACCTGCGGAAGCAGTGGACTGAGTCTGGAGTAGAAACATCCAGAGCCACCGTGCACAGGCGTGTGCAGGAAATGGGCTACAGGTGCCGCATTCCCCAGGTCAAGCCACTTTTGAACCAGAAACAGCGGCAGAAGCGCCTGACCTGGGCTACAGAGAAGCAGCACTGGACTGTTGCTCAGTGGTCCAAAGTACTTTTTTCGGATGAAAGCAAATTTTGCATGTCATTCGGAAATCAAGGTGCCAGAGAAGGAAATGCCAAAATGCCTGAAGTCCAGTGTCAAGTACCCACAGTCAGTGATGGTCTGGGGTGCCATATCAGCTGCTGGTGTTGGTCCACTGTGTTTTATCAAGGGCAGGGTCAATGCAGCTAGCTATCAGGAGATTTTGGAGCACTTCATGCTTCCATCTGCTGAAAAGCTTTATGGAGATGAAGATTTCATTTTTCAGCACGACCTGGCACCTGCTCACAGTGCCAAAACCACTGGTAAATGGTTTACTGACCATGGTATTACTGTGCTCAATTGGCCTGCCAACTCTCCTGACCTGAACCCCATAGAGAATCTGTGGGATATTGTGAAGAGAAAGATGAGAGACGCAAGACCCAACACTCTGGATGAGCTTAAGGCCGCTATCGAAGCATCCTGGGCTTCCATAACACCTCAGCAGTGCCACAGGCTGATTGCCTCCATGCCATGCCGCATTGAAGCAGTCATTTCTGCAAAAGGATTCCCGACCAAGTATTGAGTGCATAACTGAACATAATTATTTGAAGGTTGACTTTTTTGTATTAAAAACACTTCTTTTGTTGGTCGGATGAAATATGCAAATTTTTTGAGATAGGAATTTGGGGTTCTCTTACGAGAGGTTCTCTCGTATTGCGTAAGCTAGCTTACGCTACGGGTAAAGTCACCTTTGCTCGAGATATTGAAGCCAAAAATTATCCTTAATTTTGTATTTATTGTCAACGCATTGCAGCAGCTAGCAGACCTTGAGCAGGCATATTGCGTGTTCATTGGTTGCCCTGCGGCAACTGCTGCAATCTACCACTGAGCCTCGCGCGTGACGTCACGTCCAATGAGGGCGCTTCGCGCCCTTACGCGTCATAGCCCGCCGAAATGGGGGTTGCTTAGCGTATAAAAGGCAGGCTCGTAGGTTGTCTCACTGATTTCATCATCTTCAGCGAAGCTCTCCACATCGCTGGACTCTGAGAGAAGTCTTCGCCGTTGAATCCAGCGACTAGCAAGCAGAGGAAAGTGCCTGAAGAAGCCGGCCGTCTTCGCCACCTTCAGCCATCCGTGCCTGCTACTATCCGGCGTGTATCCTTTCATTGCTGTGTGTGTTCGCCGCTGCGACACTCACTCTCTCTCTCTCACTAAAAGAGCGCGAGCGTTTGTTACAAAATGCCTCGTTTTTCCTGCGGCTCGTGTAGAGCCCAGCTCAGCGCAGGTGACCGCCATTTGATTTGCGCTCCCTGCCTGGGCCCGGAACACGCAGCCCTCGCCCTGGACTCGGGCGGCTGCGAGCATTGTGAAGCGCTTCCGCTGTCGACCCTTCGGGCTCGACTCGAAGCCTTCACACAGAACGCTGTCACTCCACCCTCTGGACCGCGCAGGAAGAAGCGCCGTGCTCAGTGGATGCCGGAGTCCGTGGCCGCAGTGAAGTGCTTGCCGGACCGTCTCCCGCCAGCCTCACTCTCTCCTTTATCCGCCGCTCCCGGACATGCAGCCGCCGGCCTCGCCCCGCGCTGCCGCCGCCTCAGGGGACGAAGCTGAAGGGGGCCACTCACTGGACAGCTGTTCCATCCTGGCGTCGGATAGCGAGGAGTGGTCGAGTTCATATCACTCCGCCTCCCCATCCGTCCAGGAATCCAGCAGGACTCGGGCAGGCGTGGACGCCGAGTTAATGCGCCTCCTCTCTAAGGCCGTCGACCAACTCGGGCTCGATTGGTCACCGCCGAAGGAGCCCGCACCCAACAGGATCTCTCTCTTCACGCCACAAAATCTGCAGCACAGGCGATGGGCAGATGCATGGCCTCGCTCACCGTCACAGAGCGGCATCTCTGGCTGACGCTGGCGGATATGGGGGAAGCTGAACGGTCCGTGTTTCTCGACGCGCCGCTCTCCCCTCCCGGTCTCTTCGGCCCAGCGGTGAACGGGATTGTCGACCGCTTCTCCGAAGTGCAAAAGACCACGCAGGCCATGAACCTTTTCCTGCCGCGACGCGCTAGCTCTTCTGCAAGCCGCCCACGTGAGCCGCCTGCCGTCATGCTAGCCAGCGCCCAGCCCAGCCCCAGCCTCCGCAGCGTCGACAGGGCGGCCGCCCTAGATCTCGCTCCTCCGGTCGCAGGCCGCCTCCCCCCCGGGGACCACGGCCCAGGGTTGTGCTGAAGCCCGAGCAGGGAAAGCCATCCTAGCAGCGCTAGTGAAGAAAAGACGCGCTGGTCTCGCCGCGGCCGGACCACCGTCGAAGCTTCTTGTCCTGTCAGTTCCCACGAGCACTCACGCTTATGGACAAACACTCCGCCCCAGGCTCCGCTCGCTATGAATATCGCCACAAAATGTTCCCCATTCCCAGTAATCGGGTCATATCAAGTGGTTCAGGCAGTTACAGCTGTCGGCGAGCCGCCGTTACTGAGATCAGAGAGCGCGCTCCCCGCCCGCGCCTCCGGTACAGTTTCCCGAGCCCGCGCTGCGCGGCCAACGGGACCCGGAGCCCATTCTGCCCCTAGCTATACATCTAGAAGCATGGAAGGCTATTCCTGGTGTGACAGATTGGGTAATAAGCACGATAAGGTCAGGGCTATTCGCTTCAGTTCGCTCGCCGTCCCCCTCGCTTTCAAGCTCGGACCGAGACGAAAGTGAAAGCGGATGTAGCACACCTACTCCGCTCAGAAAAAGCCAAACTGCTGTGCAAAGGGGCCATAGAACCAGTACCTCCTTCTCAGAGCGAGTCAGGCTTCTACAGCCGTTACTTCCTCGTTCAAAGAAGGATGGAGCTCTAAGACCTATCTTAGATCTGAGACATTTGAACAAAGCTCTCATGAGACGGCCGTTCAAAATGATTACGACCAGACAAATCCTCGCGCACATTCGCCCGGGAGACTGGTTCGTTTCTCTCGATCTGAAAGATGCATACTTTCAGATTCCGATAGCCCCGCGTCACAGGCCATTCTTGAGATTTGCCTTCGACGGTCGGGGCAAATCAATACACCGTCCTCCCGTTCGGCCTATCCTTAGCACCCCGTACATTTACGAAATGCATGGATACGGCTCTCGCCCCCCTGAGAGTGAAAGGGCTGCGAATTTTGAACTACCTGGACGATTGGCTGATTCTAGCACAGTCGGAGATGGAACTGATATCTCACAGAACTGCGCTTCTCAGCCATCTGGAGAGCCTGGGTCTCACGGTCAACTGGACCAAGAGCTCATTACTACCCAGTCAGTCAATTCCCTTTCTAGGAATAGAACTGGACTCGGTGGCTATGACGGCCCGCTTATCGACACAGCGCGCGCGCCGTGTTCGACAGCTAGCCGCGTCTTTCCAGAAAGGCAGCATTATACCTCTGAAGACATTCCAGAGGATGCTGGGCTGTATGGCATCAGCTGTGGCTGTGCTTCAGCTGGGCCTGCTGCGCATGCGCCCGCTACAACGCTGGCTGAACTCCCAAGTGCCTCATCGGGCTTGGGTTTCAGGCCACAGGCGAATCAGAGTGACTTAGAGCTGCGTTTCGGCTCTGCAGCCCTGGTTAGCGGCCGACTGGTACCAGAGGGGAGTGACGATGGGGGCTGTTTCACACCGATTGGTCGTCTCGACGGACGCCTCCAACCTGGGTTGGGGCGCCGTCTTCGAGGGCAGACCGGCCTTTGGCCTGTGGTCAGACCAGGAGAAACGCTTCCACATAAACTGTCTGGAAATGATAGCGGTCGAGAACGCCCTCAAACGCTTCCTCCCGCTTATACAGGATCACCATGTACTGGTCCGATCGGACAACATGTCAGTGGTATCCTACATAAACCGTCAGGGCGGCGTCAGATCCAGAAACCTCTGCCATCTGACGGAACGCCTGCATATGTGGTCTCAGGGCCGCCTGCGCTCGCTGAGAGCCGTGCACGTACCAGGCCACCTGAACGACGGTCCAGACACGCTATCCAGGAACCACATCCCCCCGGGGGAATGGTCCTTGCAACCCCAAACAGTCCAGTTACTGTGGCGCATTTTCGGCAGAGCGAAAGTCGACCTGTTTGCGTCAAAAGACAACGCTCATTGCCCGCTGTTCTTTTCGAAGAACGAGGATGCGCTGGCCCAAACCTGGCCCAGCCTCCCTCTTTATGCTTTCCCTCAGGTCGCTCTGTTACCACAGGTAATCAAGAGAATCAGGGAAATGCGCCACTCGGTGCTCCTTGTAGCCCCGCGCTGGGAGAATCAAACTTGGTTCCCGGAGCTGATGCGGCTGTCCCACACAGCCCCTTGGCCGATTCCGGTGAGGAGAGACCTCCTCTCTCAAGCCCGCGGCTCAGTCTGGTATCCCCATCCAGAGCGCTGGTCTCTACATGCATGGGTGATCAACGAATACCCGTTGCTTTGCCAGAGGGAGTGATGAACACGATCACGCAATCCAGAGCCCCCTCTACGAGGCGGCTTTTATGCGTCTAAATGGTCGGTGTTTTCCAAATGGTGCGCCGATAGAGATCTAGACCCACGAATGTGCGGGGTCCTGGGTCTTCTTAGCTTCCTTCAGGAGCTGTTGGATAAGGGCAGGTCCCCATCCACGCTTAAAGTCTATGTGGCGGCTGTTGCAGCGTTCGCTGAGTCGACGCCCGGCCAGTCAATAGGAAGGAACGAGCTCGTCATTCGCTTCCTTAGAGGAGCTAGACGAATGAACCCCCCGCGACCCCCTTCGGTTCCCATCTGGGACCTTTCACTGGTCCTAGAGGCCCGGAAAGCTTTCCCCTTTGAACCGTTAGACTCCGTGGACCTAAAGTACCTTCGCTCAAAACCGTTTTTCTAACGGCTCTGTCATCAGTTAAACGTGTGGGGGATCTACACGCGCTATCTGTTAGTGCTGCGTGTCTTGAGTTCGGGCCAAACGACTCTAAAGTCGTCCACAAGCCAAGACATGGTTATGTCCCTAAAATTTTGGGCACCCCATTCAGAGCGCAGGTCATTTCTCTCTCGGCTCTGCCTGCATCCGACAGTGAGGGTGATGTGAATCTCCTCTGCCCCGTCAGGGCTCTCAGGATTTACATTACGCGTTCCGCCTCTTTCAGGTGTTCGGAGCAGCTCTTTGTTTCGTTTGGTGGGCGCACCAAGGGTCTCGCCGCCGCGAAACGGAGCCTGTCCAGATGGATAGTGGAAGCTATCACATCTGCTTACATGTCTAAAGGTCTGCAATGCCCTTTGGGTTTCAGGGCAAATTCCACCAGAGGCGTGGCCTCATCGTGGGCTTGGTCCAGCGGAATTTCCATTCATGACATTTGCGAGGCGGCAGGCTGGGCCTCCCCGTCCACATTTGTTAGGTTTTATAACCTGGAAGTTCCCGCCTTGCAGGCTAGACTTCTGTCAGTGTGAGCTGTGGGTTTGTCCTGCAGCGATTATCATGCTTGGACTCCCCTCACGCGACGCTAGCTCTCCTGGTTGAGCTGCGCTATAGGTTGAACGGTTAGGGACCGGCGTCGCCGCTCTGTACACCCTATATGTGCTTATAACATGTGCTGGCCCGCATTGCTTGCGGGCCACCTGTTTCCCACCTATATATGTTCCCCGGGAATCCCTGGGACTCATGTAGTGGAGGCTGGGTGCGCACGGCGTTGACAATGGGTTCCCGTAGCGTAAGCTAGCTTACGCAATACGAGAGAACCTCTCGTAAGAGAACGACACTCGGTTACTAATGTAACCTCGGTTCTCTCTAGAAGAGGGAACGAGTATTGCGTAACCTGACCGTGCAGGCGCCACGAGCGTCTTATCGCTTCAGCTGATGAAACCAGTGAGACAACCTACGAGCCTGCCTTTTATACGCTAAGCCACCCCCATTTCGGCGGGCTATGACGCGTAAGGGCGCGAAGCGCCCTCATTGGACGTGATGAACTAATTTGATATATTGAAATTATTGAAAATAATGAACTTTATCACAATATGCTAATTTTTTTAGAAGGACCTGTACATGCATCCCTACTGTGTTTTCTGGTTCAAATCATTCATTCATCGCTTGACAGATGCATAGGTTCTACAGAAAAAGGGTAACACTTTACAATACGGGTGAACTAATATGCATGAATTCATGTTTAACTAATGTACAGATAATCATGATTAAATTTATGACATAGGACAGTCATGGTTTCTCAATTAAATTTGAGTACTCCATTTTAAAAATCCTCGACTGCAATTTATCGGTGTCGAGTAAGTGATAAAATACCAGAAGTGGCGCATTCCATGGACAAGAATCCATGAACCGCATGAACAGCCTAGACCATTTTCTAAGGCTGAATGATGTCTATATGTAAAAAAAAACATACTATAGAATAGTGCCGTTGTGAATTCACAAAGGCTGCTATTCAATTAAATAAAATATATGCCTTGTGGGCTTATATACAGTATATATATAGTATACAGTATATATATGTATGCGCTTAAATTATTTGCAGGTTAAAGGGTTAGTTCACCCAAAAATTTAAATTACCCCATGATTTACTCACCCTCAAGTCATCCTAGGTGTATATGACATTCTTCTTTCAGACGAATACAATCGCAGTTATTATTAAAAAATGTCCTGGCTCTTCCAAGCTTTATTGGGACCAGGTGAAAAGTGCAAGCAAATTAATTTCAGTGAATGGCTGTTTATGTTTTGAAGTCCATCAAAGTGCATCCATCCATCCATCATAAAAGTGCTCCACACGGCTCTGGGGGGTTAATAAAGGCCTTCTGAAGAGAAGCGATGTGTTTGTGCTTTATCGACTAAAATAACTATCTTCCGGCAGATGGCCGTACGCATCGATTTACGGTGGAATAGTAACCCCTGACCTGATGCACAACGTAATGACGAACGCGGAAGCGCAGAGGATAGAGCAAAACAACGGTCACGAATTAGAAGTCTAAAACGACAATTTTTAAAGAGAAATGTAGGAGGAGCTTGAGTTTGTTACCCAGCCCTGTTTGTTTGAACTGCGAGAGGAGTCTAAAGTTACGATACTCCTACATCCTACGTCATATATACTCTTGTGGCGTAAGTCGACTTGCGTAGAATGCGTTCGGCCGTCTGGCGGAAGCTAGTTATTTTAGCCGATAAAGTTTTAAACATGGATATTTTTCTTACACGAACACATCGCTTACTTCAGAAGGCCTTTATTAACCCAAGCAGAGCCGTGTGGATTACTTTTATCATGGATGGATGTTTTTTTATGGCACATAAAAATATATTAAGTAGTTAATTCCCGACACCCTTATGACACCGCTGTTCCATCACACACCGTTGGTGTTTCTGGGGTCAGTGGTTTCCAGCGAAATGTTAAATATTCAGTTACTCCCTGCCATTCCCCAGGACACGGGACATTTAGCATACCCCCATAAACATTATTGTCCAAATTAGGACCCCTTTCTGAGAAGTTGGCGGTGTGGAAACTACTGCCAAACTTATCTCCTTGGGTTTTAAGAAGCATAGGAAAAGGCTACAGAATACAATTTGCACACCATTCTCCGCGTTTCAACGGGTTGGTCTCCGCTACTGTCAATCCGGAACAGGGGCACTTGCTTATTACAAGAGCTGCAAGTCTGCTGGCCAAAGGGCCATAAGACATGTTCCCCTCCCAGACAGACTGTCAGGTTATTACAGCCACTATTTTCTAGTTCCCAAAAAAGATGGAGGGTTGTGTCCATTTTCAGACCTTCGTGGTCTGAACCGTTATCTCAGAATATTCAAGTTCATTCTATTTATAGCCTCTGATGTGCGCATTCCGATAACGTCATCATCAGAGGTTATTTCAGACACATTCTTTGGCATGTTTGCCCATAGTGCTTAAGTCAAGCGCATCATCTCGTTCCCACTTTTTCAGGGAACATTTTACAGTCAAGTAACCCAAGACATTTCCCATAATTTATCTTTGGTTGCATTGTCATGATTTCCTAATTTGGATTATGATCAAAGTTTGAGTAAGTTTGCATGTTCTGGGAATTTGGTTATTGAAAATTTAACATTTTAATTTAACTTTAATTTAACTAAAATTAATCAATTCAATGAAATGACTTAAAGACTTAAAAGTTAATTTCGTTGAACGATATTCAAAGATCCAAGTAAAATGATCCAATCTTAGATTTCCTGCCTGTAATTATTGCATCAGATTATTTCTCAAGGATTACAACAATGTTGTGTAAACTTTTTATTAAATTCAACTATTTTGTTCCCTCTTGGCTTCAGAGTAAGTGGAAAAACAGGTAAGTCACTGCAGGAGGCGATTGATAAGTTCAGTATCAGCCACAGTGTCTCTACTCATTCCAGATCTTCCATGTTACGTCACATTCAGAAATTCATTAAAACAGAGGTGAGTTTAGTTGTCCGTAATCTGGCCCTTGTCCTCTGTCTGTCTTTACTTCCATTGAAGAATATGCAAATATTTTTGTTTCTTTCAATTAAACAGACTGTTTTTATAAACCATATCATGTTGAAATGTACATAAGTGAGCAGAGTCCTTGATATAGATATAGATAGATAGATACAGTATCTATCTATCTATCTATCTATCTATCTATCTATCTATCTATCTATCTATCTATCTATCTATCTATCTATCTATCTATCTATCGTTTAATTTGTGGCTTTTCCCCCCTTTTTGAAAGGAAACTAAACTGAAGGGATCGCTCAACAGAGAGATTATTGATATAAAGCAGAAGATCTACTCATCAATCCAAGAAACTATTAAGAATGAAATGGCTTCTTGCTATGAAGGTAAGTTGGCATTAAAAGTTGTAATTAATCACAAACTATTTTTTTTCTTGAAAACAATTATTTTAAACACTAGCTCTTTTTTATGTGAAGTAAAAAGGAGGAATACAAATAATCACTACAAGAAACACAAACCCAGAAATCATGTCTGTGACTAGTACAGTGACTTGTGATGTAATGTGAATGTTCTGTTTTATTGTCATTGAGTTTTGGTTTTCCCTGTCTGCCTATTCGTTTCTGTAGTATGTGCTAGTTCCCTTGTTTACTGATTTCTTTCATCTGTCAATCATGTCTCCCTACTGTATGTATTTAAGCCCTGAGTTTCATTCTGATCCTTTGTCAGGAAAACACAGGAGATAAACGAGAACACAACCACTAAACACTAATTAGTGGTTGTGTTCTCGTTTATCTCCTGTGTTTTCCTGTATTCTGAGTGGATTTATTAAAGACTATTTTTGTTTCTTTGCTCCTTTGTTATGTGTTCTTTACAGCAACCATCTGTGGCAATGTCAAGATCTATTTTTATAATTTAAGTTGTTAAAGACCTGCTGCTAGGTTCAACTTAAGTGTGACCTGCTATTGCTGAATGTTACAGCAAGTGTAACCTTACTGATTTTGTGAATGCAATCATTTACACAACACAAAATAAAGTATTTGAAGGCAAAAAAGAGTTGATTTAATGCAAATACTGGTTGTTTATTTTAGAAGCTGCAGCAGTGACAGGAACCGGGTCCATGAAGAAGAGGCAAGAAATGTTAATAACCACAGTCGATAAGTTAAAACACGACATGTTCAACAAGGCAAAAATGGAAATGCTTAAAAGGTTCAATAACTTAAAGGTAGTGATCTTACATTTATTGAGACAAACATGTATTATTTTTTACAATGACTAAACTGAATCTTCTTTGGTTCTTTGTAAAGCTGCACATAAAAGATTATCTTGAATCCGGTCTAAAGAGATCAATGGAACTCTCACAGTCACAAACCAGCAATATCAAATTGATAGGTAAGAGAGAATATCATCCTACTACAACACAGAAGAAACAAGTAAAGAAATATATATATATATATATATATATATATATATTGTTGTGG
Source organism: Siphateles boraxobius (assembly GCF_051911475.1). Taxonomy (NCBI): domain Eukaryota; kingdom Metazoa; phylum Chordata; class Actinopteri; order Cypriniformes; family Leuciscidae; genus Siphateles; species Siphateles boraxobius. The sequence continues at coordinate 6,008,612 of NW_027508953.1, forward strand.
AAATTTTAATAGTCATTGATCCCAAACAGGTATCATAAGAGAAAGAACCTATTCAATGTATAAAAGTATATGTGTGTACGTGCTTGTGCGTGACTTTTCAGGAACATATGGGACAGGACCTCTGACCCTAGGGACGGTCAGTTTTGGCCAGTTTATTTCAGTACCAGTTTGTGTCTTAAAGTAGAAACTGAACAGCAGTAAGGACCTTATCTGAGTGGGTGAAAGGTACAGCGGGTGAGGAGGAACCTTGAAAAGAGTATAAAGGCTGTCTTATATCTTCCTGTTGTGTGTCACTCTCTTGCACAGCGTAACTTCTGTGTACTAGACTGGACCTATTCTTGCAAGAATAAATACTTTTCTTTTTATTAATTTGACTCTGAGTGTCTCTTACGCAGTGATGATGTTTAACAGAATTTTTTGCCACAACAATATATATATATATATATATATATATACTTGTTATTCCCAATCACTAACTCATCTTAATAATCTCAACCACTCAGTCATGAATGAACAAAATTAACAACATCCTGTATTATGGCTTTTCTAGATGTTTCCAGAGAGACCGAACAGCTAGCGAGACTGTCAGGACAACTGGAGAGACTGTAGCACAAGAGAAATGGCACAATCAACAGAGGAAACAAATACATTAAAATACAACACACTTTTAATTAATGTTTTACAACAAATGTTATCTTTTTTTATTTATTTTTCGAGAAGTTCTTTCACGTGTTCCTTTGCACATAAAATCTTTAGGTTAAGCGATTTGGGTTGCTGTCCGCAGTGGAGGGGCTTGAGGAAGCAGCTTCTTGTTTTACTGTACTTTTGATCAAATAAATGCAGCCATGGTGAGCATAAGAGACTTCTTTTAAAATCATTAAAATAAAATCCAATCCCAAACTTTTGAACGGTATTATAATGCATACAGTCATGGTCAGAATTATTGGCACCCTTGGTAAATATGAACAAAATATTTATTTAAAAAATCACAAAAATCTAAACTTTCATTGAATAAAAATAAAAATAAAATATGTGGAAAAAACTCTGTTTCTCTCTAATTCACATTGGCCACAATTGATGGCACCCTTTTTTTCAATACTTTTTACAACCTCATTTTGCTAAGATAACAGCTCTTGAGTCTTCACCTAATCCCTGTGGAGTTTGGAGAACACCTGACAAGAGATCAGAGATCATTCATCCATACAGAATCTCTCCAGATCCTTCAAATTCCTGGTTCCATGTTGGTGACTCTCCTCTTCAGTTCACCCCACTAATTTTGGTTTAGGTTTTTGTTTGTTTTGGATCATTTTCCTGATGGAAGATCCAAGCATTTCTAGCAGAGGCTGTCAAGTTTTGATTTGATAGAATCCACAATGCCATGTATCAAAAATAAGATGTCCAGGACCTCAAGCAGAAACATAGCCCCACAACATTAAATATCCAGCAGTATATTTAAACATAAACATGGGGAACATTTTATCCCTGTTTGTATCAAAACCAACTTGTGAGTTTGCTGCCAAAAAGCTATTTTTGTAGTTTCATCTGACCATAGAAGCCCGTCCCAGTTGAAGTTCCAGTAAAGTGGAACGGAATAGGCTGGAGTCAATTTGTCTTGAAACCCTCCCATACAACATGTGGTGATGTAGGGGCTATCTGATTTTTTTTAGGCTTTCTGACACCAAGACTCAACTAATTTCTGCAATTCACGATGCAGCTCTTAACCTTGAAGAGTCTTTAGCCACTCAAATACATCACACATCCTCTTCCAGATTTGTATCATCTTTAGTTGATTGGAACTGTTTAATTATCTCCCTGATGGTGGAAATGGGAATTTTCAATTCTTTAGCTATTGTCTTACAGCCACTTTTTCTATTTTGTGAAGCTCAACCTCTTTTTGCTGCACAGCAGAACTATATTCTTTGGCTTTATCCATTGTGATGAATGGTTAAGGGAATTCAGCCCAGGCTCAATGGAAAAATGTGGGCCTACCTATATACTAGGGGTGGAGCCGAACCCGAATACGGTATTCGGAAAGGCACAAATAACGTGTTTTTTACGAATACTTATTTCGAACAAATACTTTAGAAAATATTTGTATTCGGGAACAAGAAAAACTTTATATCAAAAAGCTGCGTTTCCTCACGAGACCGCAGTGCGCGAGTGAGAAGAAAAACTTTATATCAAAAAGCTGCGTTTCCTCACGAGACCGCAGTGCGCGAGTGAGTGAGTGACGTTCAGGAAGAGGTGACTGACACAGGCTGCTCCACACAGCAACAGAGAGGGCTCGGCTGAGCGAAAAAACACTTAACTGCATTACTATTTTTGTTGAATAGATTTTTGTACCTTAACTGGGTTCCGGAGGCAGTTTATAACTTTCTGGAAGTGGAGTTTGATCGGGAGATTATTTCATTACGCTGCATTATTGACGTCTGCAGCCGGGTGCTCTCATGTTCGCTCTGTTTACGTAGCTCTGTTAGCTCCGTAATTATTTGTTTTTATTACATGGCTTGGTTGAATTCTAATGTAGAATGCGGTCTGTTATTTCCATGGTTATTTCTTAATAACAGACCGCTGCTAAGTATAACACACCGTTGCCACGAAAAACAGAGCGTTGCCATGGATTCTAAACGTAGAGACGGAACGGACTATTTTTTTTTAGCGGAAGCAATACAATAGTTTTTAAATCAATAAACTCCTTTTTAAATCAATATTTTGAGTCAAATTATTGATTTATTTGGTAGGTAGCCATGTAGTAAAAGGGATAATGTATAGCGAGGTGGTTGTTATAGCGAGTACAAACCCTTCAGGCTGATTTAAGACCCCTCCGCTTCGCGTCAGGCTCATAATCAACCGCCTCGCTATACATTATCCCTTACTTATTCTGTCTGTTCAGCGTCCTCCAACAAGGACGGGTGGTGGTGGGATTCATAATGTTCACAATGGTATTTTATTAGTTGTTGGTTTAACCATGGATGAGGTAATGGCTGTTATGTTATTTTCTTTTCAATGACGTTCCTTGGTAGGCTACATGTTCATTGCTGGATTTATATAATTAAAGAATACTTACACTATAACGTAAATTAGAAGTGTAACGCAAAAAAACTAGATTTTTACGCCTATTTTGGATTTTACTCGAATACAAATACAAATACTTTTTCCCCCTCAACAAATACAAATAAAGATACAAATACCGGGTGCTTTGCACACCCCTACTATATACCAACATTTCTGCAAAATTATATTACGTTGCGTCATGCATGTTTAGTGTCAAAGCGACAATTTCAAAGCGAAATGTTCAGTGATTGTCGCTAAAAGCATGTTCAGTTTGATCTGAAACAGATGAATGTGCTATCTGGCAACGTTTTATTATATTGTTTTTTGCACATCATACCAGGTTTGACATCGATCAATCATTACAGGTCCCCACATGTCTCATGATTAATCTGTTCAAACATTTATGTTTAAGTGTTGAATGTTCAACCTATAGTATCAAAGCGAATCCACAAAGGCTATAAATCAGCTAGGGATGGACAACTTCGGTCCTGTAGTGCCGCTGTCTTGCAAATTTTAGTTCCAAACCCAACACACCTGAACAAGCTAATCAATGTCTTCAGGATTATTAATGCCGCATTCTCGCTATTTTGTAATTACCGTAGTCTCAAGATGACAACACATTACGTTATTTGGAGCTGTTCACATCCTCGGACTGCAGATAAGTGGTGTGTTCGACTTGAAACGGTGCTGCGCAAACCGATCGGTGGCTGTCAAGCTCCAGGAAAAATAAAATAAAACAATTTTATTAACTAACATGTCTAATTCAAAATTAATTCATTTAAATTAATGCAAAAATATGCTAGAGGCAAGTTTAATTTTCTGGGTAAAAAAATCTCACAATTATTCTCGCAATTATCTCTGCTATTTAGTTCAGCTCAAAAATTGACACATCAATTGGCCAGTAATCTTAAACATTAGTCTTAAAACATTCTCAGTTACCTCAGAAATGTAACAGCGTGATAACAGACCTGACGCCTTTACCTACATGCAATAATGATGTTTGATTGTTTAATGCATTAATGCAGATTTGATCATCTCCACTTCAGGACAAACAGACCTACAAAGAGCACTATTTGCTTTCACTTAATGTTCTGTCAAAAACATTCCAAACACTATCATAGCAATTTCTTCCTGCCTATCATCCGCCATGTTTATTCTAAAGTCTCAATAAATTTTGCGAGATTTCCTGTGTTCATAGCCCGAACTCTGGTTGAAAATCTGTTCTTGTGTGCTGTGTTGTCTTCTTCACACACAATAGGAGCAAAACTGTTAAATCTAGGAGTTTTTGTCCTAATGTTTGTGGTCTCTCACATTTTGAAAATCGTATAAGGTTTTAAATGTGTTGGTGTGGCCCCAGCATAACGCACCAACAAGTCCTCACCTGCAACATGTGGCTTGTTGCATACAGAGCGCATGACAAAGGAAGGGATAAGCCATGGTGGAGGCCTGGGGGATACTATGACAGGGAACAGAAACAGAAACAAACCAAACCAAAACACAATGAACAAAACATAATCCTGACAACACCCAAAGGTGAATCTGATACAAGGTCTTAGAAATTTTACTCTGCTCAACTTAACAGCTGAATTGACGACAGTCTACTGTCCCAGGTAAAAGTTAACTTTTCCTTCAAATTATTATGATGCTTAGTTCTGTAAAATGTAAAAGGTTTAAATAACATATAAAATGATGATGCTTAAAGTTAACTAAAATCTAAAGCTTAGTTTACGTCCAAAATGTATTTTGTTATTTTTTTGACTAAAAACAATCCAAAGAAAAATACATAATAGTCTTGTTGTTTAATTTATCTTACAAACATTTGACTAAGCAAGAAAGGCAGCCATGTAGTGTTTTAAAAAGCCATTATTAAAAGAACTGTAATATTAACAACCACAACTGAAGTTTATTATTATTAAGTGCACTATTATTATTATTTCTTTTTTTTTCATATCTGCAACGTGATCTCGTGAGAACTCTTTACTTAAAGTATGGATCTTCCACACATACAATTACTTTTATGTTTGGACTTACAATTATTTAGTGATGTTTGGACAGACACTAAAATGTGGCCCTGGAACACAAAACCAGTCTTAAGAAGCACTGGTATATTTGTGGGAATAGCCAACAATACATGGGTCAACATTATCATTTTTTCTTTTATGCCAAAAATCATTAGGATATTAAGTAAAGATCATGTTCCATGAAGATATGTTGTAAATTTCCTACCATAAATGTATAAAACATTTATTTTTGTGAGTGAATGCAGCACAATCGCGAACATAAATGGACAACTTTAAAGGCGATTTTCTCAATGTTTTGATTTTTTTGCACCCTCAGATTCCAGATGTTCAAATAGTTGTATCTCTGCCAAACATTGTCCTATCCTAACAAACCATACATTTATGGAAAGCTTATTTATTCAGCTTCCATGTGATGTATGAATCTCAATTTCAAAAAAATGACCCATATGACTGGTTTTGTTATTCAGGGTCACAAATATTATAATTACAAATTGACAGCATACGCAATTTAATTTATGGATAACATAATGTTAAACAAGAACACACTTTAAAGCATAAAAATGACAAAACCAGTCACATGGGTCATGAGTTCATTGTTAAACTCCAAAATTAGTTTATTTTTAACTCTTAAACAATGTCATTATTTTATTTAAAAAAGTGAATTGTTTTAGTCGAAAATATTTTAGTTTGTCTTGTATATATTTTTCATTAGATCAGATAACATTTTAAGCTGTTGGTCATGTTACAACATGCTCCTCATATGTTAAAATGTGCCCCACCTAGGCATGTTGTCACATTTCACTTAAATTTTTTCAGGGGATAATAAAGAAAAAAGTAAACACTGTAATAATGAAACAAAACCACATAATTCTATTAGACGTATGAAATGAATGTGGAACAAAATGAATACTCTAAACTCCATGTGGACTGAGAGAGACAAAAAGTTTTATGTTGTGCTCAGCTGTTCTCTAAATATTTATTTTGTTTGCTGTGGGACAATGACCTATAAAATACACTAAAAACACAGTATACAATGATCATAAAGATGTATCATTTTATTTGTGCACTGTAATCCAAATCTTCAGAAATCATGCTCTGAATGTTCATTCTTTCATCACCAATTGCAGAACAAAATCAAAGGAGCTCTGGAAACATGTAGACAACGTCAACTGACAACAATGTGACCTTTCCTTTCAGCTGTTTTTTTTTTTTTTTTCAGAAATAGAAACTTTTTTTTCTCAGCACACTTATGTAGAAATGAAAGTAAAAGTGTGGCAGGTTCAGGAAATGTAGATATATAAGGAAACAATTATCAAACCGTGCATAAGTGAAACTAGTCTTCTCAACTTGACAGCTGAATCGACGACAGTCTCCTGTTCCACACAGACTTCATCTGTAGATATAAGGTAACTTCCTTCACATTATTATGATGCTAAATTTAAAAAAAAAAATAGTTTAACAATCCAAAGATATACATAATAGTATTGTTGTTTGATTTATCCAACAAACATTTGACAAAAAATTAAAGGCACTTAAAAAATTAAGTTAAAAGCCATTATTATTATTATTTTCAAAATTAAAAAGCCATTATTAAAAGATATACCATTAAAAAACGCAACAGAAGTGTTGTATTTTATTATTATTATTTAGAATCCCTATGTATTTTACATAAAGTGTGGTGCTAACACACACATTTACTTTACATTTGGACAGACACTTATTTAGTGACGTTTCAACAGACTCTAAACGTATGATAATGAAGTATTGACAACATATTAAATTTAACTTATGGATTAGGCTATGTAATGTTAAACAAAAACACACTTTAATGTCTAAATTGAATAACATTTCTCTAATTGATTAACCATTACTTCATGTAATATTTATTGTGTTTGTTGTGGGACAATGCACTAAAAACATTTAGTTTCAATACACTAAAAACACAACATAAAATGATCATAAATATGTATGTTATTTGTGAGCTGTAATCTGAGGATGTGGTCTTGTAGCTGTCTTCCGCTTGCTTGTATGCTCTCTCTCTCCAAAAGATCTTCCACTCCTGAGAGCTCTAAAGGCCCCCTTTTATAATCACTATTGAAACACATTATCTCTACATTTACACACTTGTTGCTTCTACTTGCGTTAACATATTTACTGTTTGCGTTTCTTTTTACATTACTTGTTTACATCCCCCACACCATTACTTGTAATGGTGTGGGGGATGTTTTCTTGGCACACTTTAGGCCCATTAGTGCCAATTGGGCATCGTTTAAATGCCACGGCCTACCTGAGCATTGTTTCTGACCATGTCCATCCCTTTATGACCACCATGTACCCATCCTCTGATGGCTACTTCCAGCAGGATAATGCACCATGTCACAAAGCTCGAATAATTTCAAATTGGTTTTTTGAACATGACAATGAGTTCCCTTTCAGTCGATAACGTCGGACGTAGTCGACGCGACTGAAATGGGATCACGCTAGGGAGCCTATCATCTTCGATTACTATTGAACGAGCCAATGGAATTTGGCGTGCGTGATTTGCATCACACACTCCGCCCCCGCGGCGCGGGTATAAATACGGAAGTGGATGCACGCACTAGTTGCCTTTCGCTTCGGAGCCGTTCGTCTTTGATGTCTCTGAAGAGTGCTGTTGTGTTCAACGAGCGAGTGTGTCGGTGTCCTTGCGGGAAGACCTCTCCAGTGTTGGTGTTCTACAGCGTGGTGCAGCGGTGATCGCGAGCTTCTCAGCTCTCAACTGCTGTTTTAACAGCATCAAATTTCTACTGTTTGTTTGTGTGTTGACGGTTGGTTAGAGGGCGAGAAGTGAGTGCTTCACTGTTAGTTGAAAGACTATTCAGTGTTTGCCGCGGTCATTCCCTGTGTGCTCCGGCACTGGTGACGGTCCCATTTCCTAAAAGAGCAACACAGGTGTGAGTGCGTCTTTTTCAAGATGCCATTCCATCCGTGCGTTTCTGGGTGCGGTCTGGCACTATCCCCTTCTGACGGTCACGAAAGTTGTGTCGCATGTTTGGGCTTACAGCATGCTGAGGCAGCTTTCGTGGATGAGGCATGTTCTCACTGCGGGAACATGTCCATCTCGGTGTTGAGATCTAGACTCGCCTTCGTTAAAAGCGTTGGTGCAGTCCCCACCTCTGGGCCCCGCCCCTGTTCTTCCTCTGGGTTACCTTCCCAGAGGAGGACTGGGGTGCCGTCCAAGCTGGGTGATCTGAGGATCACAGTGAGGGGTAATCCGCCCGGCCACGCCCCGTGGGTCCCTCACTCCTCTTTCACACCGCAACCGGTGGAGCTCCCCATTGATCCCGCTGGTCCCTCTGTAATGGACGGGCCAGCCGTGTCATTTGGGGCCCCTCCAGGGGATACGTTGTCAATCGCAGCATCGGAGGGGGAGCTGAACTCTGGAGATGATGACTCGGCTGCACTGCCTCCCTCCGGGAGACCAGTGTTGCCCGAGCCAGATCCAGAGATGTCAGCTATGCTGAAAAAGGCCGCCGAGGCGGTAGGGCTCGTGTGGAACCCTCCACCGTGTCCCGAGCCGTCTCGGTTGGATGATTGGTATATCGGGGCGGGCCGTACTGGTTCTCAGTCCGCCGCCCCGGTTCCTTTCTTTCCTGAAGTGCATGAGGAGCTTACGAGGGCATGGATGGCACCTTTCTCTGCCAGAAACCGCCTGAGTAGCTCCTCCCCTCTCACTACCCTTGATGGGGGAGCGGTGAAGGGTTACGAGGCTATCCCTCCGGTGGAGCGGGCCGTTGCGATGCAGTTATGCCCAACGGCGGCCGCTTCCTGGAGGGGTGATCCTCGTCACCCCTCTAAAGCCTGTAAGTTCTCGTCCGCTCTTACGGGCAAGGCTTACAAAGCTTGTGGGCAAGCCGCTTCCTCCTTGCATGCCATGGCGTTGCTCCAGGTCCACCAGGCCCAGGCACTCATGAACATGCACGAGGGTAGTTCGGACCCTGAGCTCATGGGTGAGCTCCGCACTGCAACTGACCTCGCCCTCCGGGCGGCGAAGGTTGCAGCTCGCGCGGTGGGTTCGGCGATGTCCACACTAGTGGTCCAGGAGCGCCATCTCTGGCTCAACCTGGCCGATATGAGAGATGCGGACAAGGTTCGGTTCCTGGACTCTCCCATTTCCCAGGTTGGGTTATTCGGCGACGCTGTGGAGAACTTTGCCCAACAGTTCTCTACAGCTCAGAAGCAGACGGAGGCCATCCGGCACATCCTGCCTCGGAGGGACGCTGCCGCCTTCACCCGCCCCCCGAGGTCAGATCCTCCGCCTGCTCGTCGCCGAGGGCGTCCGCCTGCAGCCGCCTCAGCTCCCGCCGAACCACAGCAGCAGCCTTCACCCAGGTTCCGGCGCGGAGCCAGGTGGTAAGCTCCAGCGCAAAAGAAAATGCTGAACCTGGACGGGCTCTCAGGGATGGAGGAGTTGCTTGTGGAGTGGTCGCCGATCCACTCCCTCTGGCTGGTTGGAGGGCCGGCTGGAGTTTTTTGTTATGTGTGTGTCTGTTCCGCCGCTGGCCCCTATAAAAACGGGGTCAGCGGTACCCACATATTCAGAAAAAGACCAATTTTTCTATTCCTGAGTCCCAAGTGGGCCAGTATGGCGGATGTGACCCTGTATAATAGCCTTACATCCCCCAGCTTCCCTTGGTCGCCAACAGGCAGCTTGGGGCGTTCGAGGACCCGGTCATCCGCCTTCTCACGTCCCCTGCCGCTAGTGGAGACAGGTAAGTGTTGCACTGCACACTAACACCACTATCTCTACTTTGCTGCCCCACCTCAGGCTCGGCTACCCCGCTCAGGTCAGTGATAGTAACATCACATTAGGTGTTGAGCAGACGTGCTCCTGAAAATTCAGTGATATTCTTCACACCAAGTGTTGAGCAGTGCTCCTGACTTGTGCGTGCTTATCTTATCCTGCTGGCGAAGGATTTGATATAGCCGCTCCTCCAGCCGGTAAGAAGGCCAGTTGTAAACTCGTTCTTCGTGCTACTAGGTGGTGGGTCGTGACCATCTTGGCCCAAGATTGGTCTGCAGCTTTGGCCTGAAGGACACGTGGTGTCCTTCCCCTCGAGTGCTCCAGAGCCCGTTGGGTCTTCAGGTCAACTGGAAGAGAGTAATCTCGCCCACGGGCTGAGTATCTCTTTTTCAGTTTTGAAGAGGTACTCGGTCCAACACGTCTCTCCAGTGAGAATGTGTTCAGCTGGTGTTGAAGTGAGAAAGGGTCCCACTGAAAAGTTTCAGAGGCTCCTGGGGTATACGATAGCGACAGCCTAAGTTGGCTTCCTCCGTATGTGACCGCTTCAGCGCTAGCTTTACGATCGAGTCCCGAGGTGACCGTGGCAGAGCAGCTCACCCTGTGTGACTATAGTTCATCCCGGTCTGCTGCCAAACCCTCCTCAGCAGAGGGGCCATGTACAAAGGGCGTGTTTTAACGGGGGCCTGGGCGACCCCCGACTACACGGGCATTCGTGCCTCGAGTTGTTAGACATTGCGGGTGTCACAAACTCTCCCGTCACCTCCTTCTTGGAGTCAGACGCTTCTGAGGGCGCCTTGTTCCACCCCTCCCGCTTACTCAATCGTGCCGCCATCGAGCCTCACGACAGTTATAGCCAGGGCAAGTGGAGACTCCATCCCCTGGGTCCGCTGGGTCTTGACCATTCCGGGGCCGCTCAATTGCCCCCCCGGTTTTATTTTTCCGCCAGTGTTTGGGTAAACCGAGCGGACTACCCTTGGACAAGCACTGGGTCCCAGCTGTCCCAGGGGCCCGCAGAATACGTTTAACCCCAGTGAGCCTTCTAAGAAGTGACGGCGACTCAGGGTCGCCTTGCGCTGCTCAAGTCAGTGAGATCGTCACACTTCATGTTGAGCAGAGTTGCTCCTGAAACTCAGTGAAGTTCATCGCACTCAGGTGTTGAGCAGCAATGCTCCTGTAGCTCAGTGAGTCCATCACAGGTAGCGCAGTGAATTCATCACACGCAGTGCTGAGCAGAAATGCTCCTGGTGCTCAGTGAAGTTCCTCGCACTCAAGTGTTGAGCAGAAATGCTCCTGAAGCTCAGTGAGTTTATCACACTCAGGTGTTGAGCAGTAATGCTCCTGAAGCTCAGTGAACTTGTCACACTCAAGTGCTGAGCAGAAATGCTCCTGTCGTTCAGTGAAATTCTTCGCACTCAAGTGTTGAGCAGAAATGCTCCTGAAGCTCAGTGAGTTTATCACACTCAGGTGTTGAGCAGGAATGCTCCTGAGGTTCAGTGAACTTGTCACACTCAAGTGCTGAGCAGAAATGCTCCTGTCGCTCAGTGAGGTTCTTCGTACTCAAGTGTTGAGCAGAAATGCTCCTGAAGCTCGGTGAGTTGATCACACTCAGGTGTTGAGCAGGAATGCTCCTGAAGCTCAGTGAACTTGTCACACCCCAGTGCTGAGCAGAAAACGCCTTACGCCTTTAGAAGTGGAACCTAGTCGTTGAGTGCGTCTTCTCTCCTGAGGAGATCCTGAAAGCTTTCGATCACTTCAGTGCTCTCTTTCCTGCAAAATGGGTTGCAGTAGGCTGTTTTCCTTCACCCTCAAAATGATGTTGCCTCGGTGTTTAAACGACGCTCATCGTGTTGCAGAAGTATGCAGAAGCACGTTCTGATCGTCAGGTTCCTGAGGAGCAAGGTCTTGTAAATCCTTGTGTCCCTCTTTATCCTCTTGGGCCTTGTCCCTGGTGCGACTGCACTGCAGAGACCGCCCCTGAGCCACTGCAGGCAGTGAGTTAAAAATTCTGTTATATCAGTTCTCCTGCTCGCGTGGTCTCTACTAGAGGGTAGGGACTTGCTCGCTTTCGGTCAACGTATTGTGCCTGGAGTCTGGGCCGGCTAACTCTCACAAGCTGAGACCCCGGCTCGGATTGTGCCCAAGGTTCCTACCTCTCCCGTAATAGGAGCAGGTGGTGAGCCTGCAAGCGCTGCCCTGGAGGAGGCAGATCCAGCCCTGGCTTCTCTGTCCGTTCGCTTGGACGTGTACAGAATGCAAGTCATAGACCTCAGACCAGCTCTTCAAGTATCTGTTGGAATTCAGCAGAGAGGGAAGGCTGTTTCCATGCGAGGTTGCACTTAGTGCTTGCCTTCATTTCGGCAAAGATCCGAGATGCAACATGTCCACTTAGGTGTTGAGCTCCTCTATGATGAGTGTAAAGTGCTCCGCCTGGGCGTTGACGATATACTTGGCTAAACAGATTCTAGAGTTGGGGGCTGGACGACACCTAGTTGAACCGCTGCTTCCCGTGGGATCCCTTCTCATGAAGCCAGTTTCACCGTGAGCCCGGTTCAAGTGTCGGCTTGCTGCGCCATTCCCCTCCTATGGACTGGATACGTGCGCCTTTCTACTCCAGTTGAGTTCCCTTAAAATTGAACCCTGTTGAGTTCCTCCACACCCCTCCGACGTCGGACGTGCGGAACGTCTGGTGTTAGGCCTACCACTCGTAAGCAGTGTGGAACCTGTGTTAGGCTGGGTCCATATGTTGCGGTCCCTTCGGTGATCCCATATGTGTATTCTTCCACGATACGGCTCCCTGCGGTGAGCCCGTGTCTTCCCTCGGCAGAGTCTCTCTGCCGTCACTGTCCGGTGTGTCTCCCCCCGTCTTAGGCTGGAGCCACCCCAGTGACATTCCATATGTTAGACTGCCCGGTCTCCGCCCAGTTCATATGTGTATTCTCCACGTTACCTCCCTCGGGTTGGATGTGGCTTCCGCAGCGTCCCTTCCTTCCAACGTACGGGGAACGCTTTCCCAGTGGTCCTGTAGGAACAGCAGTGACTTCCCTGGCCTAAGCCCTGTCCTTCCCCGCCTTAAGTTTGCGGGGGCATCAGGAGGCTTTGGTTTAGGCACTGGAAGGTGGCAGCGTTAGTGGCGTGTTCAATGGTTGATCCCATTTCAGTCGCGTCGACTACGTCCGACGTTATCGACTGAAAGGGAACGTCCTGGTTGCGTATGCAACCCACCGTTCCCTGAAGGAGGGAACGGAGGACGTAGTCCCCTTGCCACTACCGCTGGACCACCGCTGACCCCGGGTTACTCTCGGCTCCTCAGAGAAAAGCAACTAGTGCGTGCATCCACTTCCGTATTTATACCCGCGCCGCGGGGGCGGAGTGTGTGATGCAAATCACGCACGCCAAATTCCATTGGCTCGTTCAATAGTAATCGAAGATGATAGGCTCCCTAGCGTGATCCCATTTCAGTCGCGTCGACTACGTCCTCCGTTCCCTCCTTCAGGGAACGGTGGGTTGCATACGCAACCAGGACGTTCACTGTACTAAAATGGCCTCCACAGTCACCAGATCTCAACCCAATAGAGCATCTTTGGGATGTGGTGGAACGGGAGCTTCGTGCCCTGGATGTGCATCCCACAAATCTCCATCAACTGCAAGATGCTATCCTATCAATATGGGCCAACATTTCTAAAGAATGCTGCACCTTGTTGAATCAATGCCACGTAGAATTAAGGTAGTTCTGAAGGCGAAAGGGGGTCAAACACAGTATTAGTATGGTGTTCCTAATAATCCTTTAGGTGAGTGTACATCTTGCTTTCAGTGTACAAATTGTATGTGTGCCATAAATTGTGCCAATGAGGTCAAAGAAATATACTAATCTTTTCAATATGTTTCAATCCCCGTTTCAAAATGAGTCTCGGGGATAGAGCAAAAACGTAACAAGACGAAAGGAGAGACCACACAGAGCTTCTCATTCCCAGTCCCAGTACTAAAGAACACCATCAACCACTAGATCCTGCTGCAAGTTTGGTTTATTAAGTACAGAAATAATGACAAGAACACAAAAAGGCTTCAATGAGGGGATATAGCCAAAATAACAAACAAAACAGTGTTTAACCCAATTTTAGATCTAACTTACCCAACAAAGAACAGAACAGACTTTTTCTTTTCACAAAGAAAATAAAAAGCATAACAAAAAGACAATAGCACTTCCTTACTTGCGCTGAAAAACAGGAGAAAACAATTAACAAAAGAAAAGTTGTGCCCTCCTCCCTACAAATTATAAATAAAGTAGCCTATTCAATGTAACAAAAGAATAAATAAAGAACTAAGTGAGACAGCAATATTGAGAGTTTACACTCTAGCAGGAGCACAACAACAGTACTAACTGGAACTCTATCGCAGGTTTTTGCATCTAACACTAAGTAACTGTTAGTAAATCAAAAATAAACAAATAGCAACAATTGTCTGGTGCTGCAGAGAAGGCTCATGTGGTGCAAGAGAAGTGACTCTATGTATCTCCTCTCTCATCATCTGTACTTTCTTAATGGGGTTTACTGTTGGTTTCCTCCCTGAAGGAGCCTATGGGTGAAGTGCTTGTTGGCTATCAGCAAATGAGTATCAGGTGCCAGCGATCAGCCCATTAGAGCTAATGATGGCAAAATGAAGCTTTGTGAAGGCCAAGGCTTTCCTCTCAACTTTATCGTACAATATTTTTACAATCTTGTGGTCAAAAGGTGGAAAAGCTGCCTTTGCGTCCCAGACAACCCAGACGACCCAGGCTATATAATAAATCAATCTGTGCCACAAAAACCATATGGCAATAAAAGTAATTTTTAATCTAAATAAATAACAGTCTTAATGTGTCATTGTACTTACGCAATGTTTATGAAATAATTATGGAAACATTTTATAAATGGGACAAATTAACTTCTGTACTGTAGTGTTAGACTCTGGTGCTGTATTGTAGCAGTTTTTATGAATCATCAATTAGCACATGCAGCCTTATTTATAAGCTTTTGCCTTAGTTCATAGGCAAGGCTCATTTAGGCATATAATCAAAATAAATATAGGCTAAATATTATTGTGTAAGCACTGTCACATCATTGATCTCCATTGGGGAAGGTCATTCTCCTTTTTGACCAGCATTAATTCTTGTCACCACCTGTTCATCAGTGGGTTAAAAAGAGAATAAAGAAAATTACTAAGTAACACAAACACAATTCTAATATATTTAAAACTGAATAATTTTTAGACAGGTGCATCAGTAAGGGTAGGGTAGTCTATTTTATAATTTCAACCACTTTGTGTAGTTGTTTAATGTCTCTATCTCCACAGATCTCTAATGCTAGAATGGCAGCACCAGTGTGAGTGCATTTAATTTGATCGATATTGACCAACACAAATTATACAAAAATAGAGCTGGGCGATATGGCCAAAAATATCATCACAATATTTTTTTTCCATATCATACAATATCAATATTTATTACGATATTCACTTACCATTAATGGGGAAGGAAATGCTTTCAACATGTTTGTTAGAACTTGTGAACAAATTTAAAAATAAATTTTTTCGTTCATAATTAAACTCAACAGAGTAAGCTACCTTTTAATTCAGGGCCCCATGAAATCCATTTTATTTTGAAAATCCCTAAACTGACCATTGAAAAAAATAAATCAATATAGGGTACAGACTTCCGCATGCGCACACGTTACAATTTCTGGTTTGTGTATACTATAACCCTTTTTCATTTGTGCGTCACTGCCTATGAAGGAAGTGAGAGTGTGGATTCACATGAATTAATAGAGATTTGCTCAAAATTATGAGATCTATTTGCTCAAAATTATGAAGAAAATGAGAGTATGGATGCGCATGAATTAATAAAGATCTGTTTGCTCAAAATGTGGCTTTCGTTAGGGCATATCACAGCTTTATGTCCGCTTAAAAGCATTCTCTGTGACGGCCGAGAAACCGTGCAGTGAATCTTTTTTCGCCCCGTATTATTACTCTGGGTAAATGACTTATGTGGAAATCTGGCTCTACAAATATGTGTAGGATAGAATTTATGGATTGTTGTTATTTACGCTAGGTCGACCTAGTGGCCATTTATCCATTGTTCCATTTAGTATAATATAAAAATCCCCTCCAACTAATAAAATGGCCTTTGGATTCAATAAATATACTTTCTATGGATTCGGAAAAAATGTATATTTTCCAAATAGTTATTATACCCATATATATTTCTCAAGATGAATATACTATCAACATATTAAATTACTTGACAAATAAAATGTCCTGCATGATCACATTCTGTATGTAGAACATCTCCATTCAATCTATTCTTTAAAGTAATTACTTCAGCTGAGTGTTCAGACCCATGAGCAAATCATACTGAAATATCCCATTGTCAAGTCCAAAATTTAGAATCTTCTTTAGATGAGCTTCTTACATAAATATGATACAAGGTATGATACAGTATTGTAGCCCAAGAGTGGTTGCCCACTGAAGCTAAGCAGGGCTGAGCCTGGTTAGTACCTGGATGGGAGACCTCCTGAGAAAACCAGGTTGCTGCTGGAAGAGGTGTTAGTGAGGCCAGCAGGGGGTGCTCACCCTGTGGTCTGTGTGGGTCCTAACGCCCCAGTAAAGTGATGGGGACACTATACTGTCAAAGAGCACCGTCCTTCGGATGAGATGTAAAACCGAGGTCCTGACTGAGGTCTGACTGACCTGAGGTCATTAAAATCCCATGGCACTTATCGTAAAGCGTAGGGGGTGTAACCCCGGTGTCCTGACACATTCCACCCATTGGCCCTTGCCAATCATGGCCTACTAATAATCCCCATCCACTGAATTGGCTTTATAACTCTCTCTCCTCTCCACCTATAGCTGGTGTGTGGTGAGCGCACTGGCGCCGTTGTACTGTGGCTGCCATCGCATCATCCAAGTGGATGCTGCACACTGGTGGTGGTTGAGGAGAGAATCCCTGATATGATTGTAAAGCGCTTTGGGTAGTATGAAAGCCCTATATAAATGCCTCATTTATTCATTCAAAACAAAAATCCCCCCCTAAACTGTTTGGCAAAAATAAATAGAATTTTCCTTTTAATGTTATTTCTTAACCCCCTGGCATTAAATGCAACTAAAATGTCTTGTCAATCTGGTAAACGTTGAAATCAAAGCTATCGAGATCAGTCTACTGTATAACTGAGTATTACAGGGTATGGCGGATATTCTTCATCTTCATCTTTTTTCAGATGCTTGTCTAGAATCATACTGCTTTAGTAGTCATGGCCGTCATTAGCAGGCACACGTGAACGGGTCAAAGATATCTTGGATTGGTACAAAATACCTTTCAAAACAAAAACACTTGACTGCCCCCAAAACAGTACAAACCACGTCACAGGACGTAACAGTATCATGATGCACATAAGCCCTACTGTGCTACCCTGCATTGGAGACTTTTATACCGTTTTTTTTGTAATTAAAGATAATTAATGCATAAACTATTTATTTGTTCTATCATATCTATCATGTCTGTTGTCCTATTAAAAATAATAATTAATATTACAATGATAATGGAAATGAATTGTAATTGTAGTTTTTGAAATTAAGACATTATCAGATTTAACAGTAAAAGGCCTAGACTAACTGTCACAAATGATGGAGCAAGAATGAGATGAGCAAGATCTCTACGCAGCAGTAATATTATTAAATACAAACTAAAATAAATAGCAAATTACAAACAGAACCACCAGTGTACATGGGTGAAAGCAGACAACGAACAGAACAAACACAGGGTTTAAATATAAAAGCAAAGAAATTAGACACGGTGATACAACTTGGAAAACCATGGAAAAATTATTGGGTTATGACTGTAACCCTTGTTCCCTGAGAAAGGGAACGAGAACTGCGTTGAATGACACTTTGGGGGAACGCCCTTAGCGTAACGCATCTGAAGTATGAATGAAACTAATCCAATCCTGATTGGTGTTGCGTCATGACGGAACATGTGACGGGATACACGGAAGCTACAAAGGGACGCCGGCACACAACAGAGTTAGCTTCTGCGATGAAGCAAGTCACTCCCAGGCAGGGGAAGGCGTGGCGAAGGGACGCAGTTCTCGTTCCCTTTCTCAGGGAACAAGGGGTACAGTCGTAACCCGAGACGTTCCCTTTCGAGGGAACTCGAACTGCGTCGAATGACACTTTGGTGAAACGAGTACCCACTATGCCACAACACGCCCTGCCTGTCCTAGTGTGAAGCTGCTCACAGGCGCACTTAGGACAAGAGCACAAGAGTGCCAGGTGTAGATGGAATGTCCAGACTATAAAACCTAATAAAGGCATGAGGGGTGGCCCATCCTGCTGCATCGCAGACTTCCTGGATCAGGGCTCCAGAGAGGAGGGCTCTAGAGGACGCCATGCCTCTGGTTGAATGAGCCCTCACGGCCAAAGTTGAAGGCAAATTGCGCACCTGGTAGGCCATAAAAATAGCTTGGACAATCCAGTTGCTGATGGTCTGCTTGGAAGCGGGAAGCCCCTTATTTTGTGACCCGAAACACACCAGCAACTGGTCTGACTTCCGCCATGAAGAGGACCTCTGGATATATAATTTAAGAGCAGATTAAGTCTCTCCTCATCCGCCGTCACTTGAGATAGATGATGAAAAGCCTGAAGAACCGTAGGCGTGCCACATTAGATGGCACCTTAGGCAAATAGCCCGGCCCAGGATGTAAGATGGCTTTAAAGGGATAGTTCACCCAAAAATGAAAATTCTGTCATTATTTACTCACCCTCGTGTTGTTCCAACCCCGTAAGACCTTCGTTCATCTTCGGAACACGAATTAAGATATTTTTGATGAAATCTGAGAGCTGGATCACTCCTCCATAGGCTTCTTCAGGGATTGAATTTGCCGGCCTCGAAAAGTTATTAAAGATATCGTTAAAATAGTCCAAGTGACTACAGTGGCTCAATCTTAAGTTTATCAAACGACGAGAACACTTTTTGTGTTTAAAAAAAACACAAAAATAACGACTTTATTTCAACTATTCATTTCATTTTCTGTGGGCCTCGAGTCAGGTTACTAGTTTAACACCGTACGCTTCTGTTGTTGTATGTCACACGCATCACACACATGACCAGTGTCGGCCAATAGTGAGCCTACGTGTGACGAAGCTCTACGCAATTACACTAGTTTAACTGTCTAGACGCCAAAAGAGAAGGAAATTAATAGTTGAAATAAAGTCGTTATTTTTGTGTTTTTTTTTACTTGGCGCCATAGGCGCCGATTTATGTTTTCCTCCGTGTGTGCTCATGGGTGCACACCGTTTAAAAAAAAAAAAAAAAAAAAGGAACGTTTGTTAACGTTTGTTAAAAGTAAAAAAATGTTTGCATTTCAGAACCGAACGAGAAGCACAGCGCTGCGTCTATGACAACTCGAGGTAGCCTATCGCACATCGGACGAGCACTTTGTCAGTTTATGGCCAGCAATATTGTAATGTTATGTTTAAGGACATTATGGAATTAAGATAATGTCTGTAGGCTACTATGTTACGATTGTACTGTACAATTAAATACAACCGGGGGGTCCGTTAACTGAATGAATTGAGAATATCACCTGAAAATCCGATAACATCAGCAATTTTCATTCAAGCAGCTGATTTCTGTAAATGAATGTAAAATAAATGTATATTGCAGCACAGGTTGAAGTCAGTACATTAACGACGATTTGAGACAAATAAATGTAAATTTAATATAAAACTATGTAAATCGCGCTCTGTGGCACGGCAGGATTTTGAACAAGGTCCTATAGCCGTAGCTGGGCACCGCCGGTGTGTGTAAGTTACACTCATAGAGAATAATGTGTTCGAATTTTAAAAGACATGGCACTACGCGGCGCTGCGCTTCTCGTCCGGTGTGCGACCCCTTTTAGGAAATGGACAGCCGCCGACACGAACGCACACACCCATTTACTTGATAATAAAGCCGTAAAGTAGGCTATCTTTCGGACCATAGCTCAGGACAGCGCCACTTCTCACAAATACAGACAGAATTGGAGATCAAAAGTTTAACTGACACGTAACCACGATCAGAGGTGTTTTCCTCCGAGAAACGCTGTGATTGGTGGATAGGATATGGAGCAGGCGACTGACAGCGACATAACCAATCACAGTGTGACAGACGCTTCACATAGCACCAACTGCAATGTTTAATTTTAAATTAATGTAGCCTACTGGCAGTCTGGTACACACGTGGGTGCTCGGTATTTTCCGTGGGTGATCGAGCCCCGGAGCACCCACGGTATCGGCGCCTATGCTGTAGCCTGGACCAATCCAGGCACCCATGTAGAGAGCGCCTGGAGATCTCCTAACCTCCTCAGAGAAGTAATGGACAACAAAAAAAACACCTTTAGGGAATGGTTCTTGGCCTCAGCCAACTCCAGTGGTTCGAAGGGGGCCTCGGCCAACCCTTCGAGAACCACCGCCAGGTCCCATGTGGGAACCCAAGTCACAGAATCTTTATTGCAGAGTAGACCCGTAATCAACGAGCTGCCTTGGCAAATGCGAGATCTGAGCCACTATAGATTCTATATTGCAATTTCTTTTTTCTTGCAGACCTTTATTTAGGACAATTCTTATGGGACAAACAACACCAAATAGGACAGACAGTTTGACACAGAGCGCTTGCTGAAGAGCAAAAAGCTAACAGCAACATCCAGATGCAGTGGAAATGGCCCTTATATATATATCTTATATATGTATATAGCAAACAGTTTGAAATATCATGAAAAATTTGAAGTTGATTACAAAATTGTGTGGATTCATTATACTTTAGTTACATTTATTTTAATTCCAATACTTCAAATGGTGGAGAATGGACTAAAGATGTGATTAAAATTATACCTAATCAGACACTGTAAATGTTAGAAGCACTTTACCCCTGCTGAAGATACTCCTTTGCAAAGATCCCAACCCTAATCTAAGCATTTGTGCACACTACAATGAACTACAAATAACAGCGCCATGTTTTCCCATTCCATTCATAGAATGACAGAGATATATGGGTAATGTAGTTGAAAGCATTTAGTAATGAAACAGTCATTTTTAAATAAATAATATCTTTAATGGACAGGTTGATATCTAAATATGTTTACTGTGCAAACCTTTATGATATATATATGAAATTTTATTTTTTTGTGTGTGAGAACTTTTAAAAAACCTTTATGCCACCTTTCCACAAATGTCTGAAAACTGTGTCCAACATTATTTAGTAAACATAGCAAGAGCAGATTTTATCCTAACCATACTTTGAGTTATAGCCATTTGAAATGTGCATTTGTGTGCTCTTCCAGGGCTGTTACTGGACCCCTGTGGAAGGGCAGTACAATCTAATTGTCTTCTTCCCCCTCTTCTTGTGCCTTACATGCCTGACATCAGTAATGTGCATGCTTCCATTTTTAATAGATGTAGGATTTTTTTTGTTTATTATGAAATAAACTCGTATGAGCCTAGTAAAATGTTGTATTCACTGTACAGAACACCACGTTCACACCATATTCAACATATTTTATTGCACTACACTTTATTGGAGGATACAGCATAAAGTTGATAAAATAACATATATTAAATAAGAAATATGAAAAACAATGGATCATCAAAATACATTTAAATCCATTCACCGCTGCTGAAACCACACAAATGAGTGCCACAGAATCCCATAGAGTCAACAATGATACAGAAAACAGATGTGATATTGCTCTTCCCTGTACATGTCTCTATCATGTTCTTATTTGTCTAAACAGTTTGTTCAGTTGTACCCTAACTGATTAAAAGAAGATGTGATCACTGATGTGGTGTTGCTTTTTCTCAACAAACAGAAAAAGAAGTCGTGACATCCCATTGCCAGATGTTCTTCAGTCCTAAATGTAAAAAAAAAAAAAAACACAAACAATTCAAATTAAGTTGTTTTAAAGGAGAGTCGGGTCAGCTTATGTTCTGCATGATTTAAAGCAGTGGTGGACTACTCTGCCATCCTCAGCATCCACTGTCCTGCAGATTTAGCTCCAACCTCAAACCCACCTGCCTATAAATGTCGTAAACCTGAAGACTTTGGTTAAAAAATGTAGGTGTGCTTGATTAAGGTTAGAGGTAAACTCCACCTCAAAAGAATACCTAAAAAGGGACTGAGTTGCCCGTTCCTGATTTAAATTTACAAAGCAGCACAGTGCATTATATTATATACACATTGAAGTATTATATATTTAATATTGCAGTAGGCTACATCATATTAGCTAAGTACAGAACAAAAACTTTTTTTATATTATCAACAGCAACCTGTTTTTAAAAGCTCTTTTAGAAAGGCATGGTCTCTTTTGAGCCTTTGTCAGTAATGCTTGATTTCTTTCAAGACAACATACTCTGAAATTCTTCCAATCCCATACATTAAAAAATACATGACGTGTTGCTGATATCATATTTTATATATTCTTACATAGGCTATATGAAATAAAATGACACAACCCTGTCTCTTTTTGTTAAATTTCAGTTTTATTGATCAATAATAGCCATTTTTAAAGTATAAGTAGCCTAAAAGGTGTAAGAAGCTATACAAGTCAAGAAATAAAGCAAGTTAAAAGATTCTGTCAAACTGAGTCAGCAGGCTACAACGTTAAAGTTAAAGCCAAAACGATTTGCCAGGGAACAAATCATAGATTAATGAGACCAAAGATCGCCCGTTAGATATAGGCTACACAAGCCGAATTGTATCTAATTTTTTACCACTAGACTAGAGACAGCCAGCGGCAAACATCAGAAAGACATGCCGAGTTAAAGCAGCACTATATAGTTTTTCAACCTTCATAATATATTTCCAAGACCCTTGAGATGGTAGATCGACTGACAATAGCTTGAATGACACGTCTGCCATAGCCTGACAGTGTCTGTATCGCTTTTACTGGCACTATGTAACTTCGGGTTTCGGGTAGTAACCCGAGCACAAAAAAAACCTACAAAATTCGACTGCTTTACGGAATACGTCACTTCCCCCAATTCCTCAGATTCTGACGTGAGAGCCCAACTGGCGTTTGATACCCGTCTGTATGTTGTTGTCATGGCCGAAGCAACAACTAAAAGGAAGAAGGCAAATGTTTTGTCAGAGGAGACTAAAAAAAGAAAAAGGGAGAGAGACAAATTAAAAGGCCGGACGAGGATCAATATTGGAGCGAGAGCAAGACAGTTTATAGACGGTGAGAGTACGCGCGCGCGACCGACTCTCTCTCTCTCTCTCTATCCTCGTTCTTTCAGTAACATCCACCCTGTCACAAGTGCAGCAGTCAGTCATCTATAAAGTGTTTATAAATTTCTTAATAAATCAGGGAGTCAGGGAGCTGACTACCGCGTGAAATGTAAACGGCTGAATAACATGGCCTGGCCATGTTACGGAATCTATCTGGTCCTCCATTTATCTTCATGAATCATTATTGCTAGTAGAGTAGCGAATTATCAATCTGGTAGCTAGTAACCTTAAACACTAACATGCTAGTTTACGCTGGTTATAATAAATAATCTTTCAGGATAACTATCCTAATGTCTGCAGGCTGATAGTCATGTTTGTTTATTTATTTTTCTGGTGAAAGGCTATTGGTCTTGCCTCAGTCTATAATGCAAATCGATATGCCAATGTACCTGGGATGAAGACATTTCACACGCAATGCTGTTAGTCTGCCCAAGACGTGAGAACTCGCGAGAACTCAAGACGTATCGGTATGTCAACAAAATGCACGTGTATCCCCTGGTGTAACCATGACAGATTTTACGACCGTAGTAGAAGATACTGTTTCCCAACTGTAGGGGGACCCGAGAGCAAAAACCGCAAAAACGACATAGTGTTGCTTTAAGGCTGTTCCAGGCGGGTTACATGAGCGCTGAGCGCCCGGTGATCGCCTGGATCTCACAACTCCGAAAACGTCAGATCAAATTTTTAAATAGGCGCTTTATAAATAAACCACAGATTTGAGCTGTAAACAACTACATTCTTGACTGAAAACCTATTAAAACTACATTTCATGACAAAATAAAAGTAGTATTTTTAAATTTCTGCGGCCTTTCTCCTCTGCTATTAACACAACCTACTATGAAAAGCGTTATACAAATAAATGTATTACTTGATGGCATCAAACTGCTTTTTTTCTTTTATTTTTTATCTTATCTTGCATTCTTGGGGTACTACAATTGCAGCGGGATTTAGCATTCTACATAAAGCTAAAACAGCTCACGTTAGCTACAAGTTATCGCGAGAACATATTTAGATCAGGCCTACTACTGGCATACTAATGGGGTCCTTAGCTGGGACCCATCTCTTCAGTGGGACTCATCTCTTCCATAGACAGTTAAAGAAATGGACACAGCGACCCCATTGATTTCAACGGAGAAGACTGAAGCCCGATTATTGCACTTCCTGTCTGATGGCTCAGCGACTGCGCAGGCTCAAACTGAGCGTGACGACAGTCTGACAGTTGTACATCTTCTAGTAGCTGTGGCAAATCAAATCTGAATCACCTAATTCCTCAAAAACATTGAAATATTTTGTCCTGTTGCTTTTATGGACTCTTTATCTATGGGCTTCTCCTTTGACTTTATGCCTCTATTTCCCTCCGATTGCCTCATAGACAGTAAAAGATTGCCTGCGAGCTTCTCCTCCTGTCTATACGGTAATGTCTCTATTTTGCGACATAAAGTCGCGTGGTTATGACGCAATCGTTAGCCTGTTTTTAACAAAAACGGCTTCTACGGGGCCATAACGTAAGATACAAAGTAATGGAGCCTTTTATACATTGTCGTGTTTACTTAGAAATAAACAATGGACAAATGAAGTCTTTGGACGCCTCAGATGTAAAGTTATTCGCTGTCAAAGTGACGCCAAAATGAATGGGAGTCAATGGAATGCTAACAGCAGGTGAAGTTCTGCTACAATGGCGGCTCCCGCGAGGCTTCAACTTCCGGCTGAAGGATTTCCCCCTTGATCTCTTCACCACACCGGCGTCCCTTTATAGCGTGTATGCCGTCACATGTTACGTCATGACGCAACACCAATCAGGATTGGATTAGTTTCATTCATACTTCAGATAGATACAGTCGGTTGGTCTGGGAACGCCCCCGGGAACGCCCCGTCACGTGATGTGAATTTAGCCCGTGGGGGAAAACATTGCCTTGGCGCTCATTGAAATACACACGACAATCATGCCGAAGAGGTGCTGTGTCGTTTTCTGTACCGCCAATAAACAAACAAATTATGAATTGAAGTTCTACATCCTTCCTAATAAACACACAGACCCGGAAAGGAGGACAAAATGGCTACAAGCAATAAATAGTAGTGTAATACTTCTGTGATGTTCTGTAATACCTCTATAGTACTTCTATAGTATGTCCCAAAATACTATAGTATTCCTATAGGATTACTATAATATTTTGTCCTAAAATACTACAAGATTCCTATAGTTGTTTTTCATAAGGGATGTCTCGTTCACATTAGCGTTATCAGCTGAAGGCTCGCTTGATAGGCCAATTGCTACGCTCTACACTCAATACAGACTGCAGTCTGTGAGTTAGGATAACTGTCAGCACATTCCCTCGGCAACCTCGTACTACTGATAACTGTTTTACAAAAGGATTAATAGTTTGGAGTGAAGCATACGTACAATTGGTAAGTGACAAGGTTTTATGTATTTTTTTTTTTTTTGGGGGGTTTTATGGAGTTATAGTATGCAACATATGATTGAGTTATAGGCTAATGTTACCGGTAGCTACCGCAATGTTTTACCTGGAGATTCAACCAGATACCAAAATATGTCTGGAAACGACACCTCCGGCCATTTGGTTGGGTCATTGACCCAGTTTTTAATTAAATATGGGCAATCGTACCCTATTGCAGTTAATTTAGCAATATATCGTTGCCGGTCGGCAGGCGTCAATGCTTCGCAATAAGACATTTTGCCATTCAAATACACATGATGTTTGCGGTGTTTTCCCCCACGCCGACCACGGCCCCAAACTATGATGCGTTGCCGACTGTATGTATGCGTTACGCTAAGGGCGTTCCCCCAAAGTTTCATTCGACGCAGTTCGTGTTCCCTCGAAAGGGAACAATACATTTAGACAAAGAAAACTGAAACAGAACAATAACAACTCTAAACAACAAACTGAGAAAATCAAACGTAACAGATTTTAGATTTTATGAAATTGTTGTATTTAAGGGAACATTTACAAAACACTGTTTCACTGATTACAAGTTATGTGTGTTTCCATTTTAGTTGGTCACTTTTACATATAATGTTTTGCTTCTGCCTTCTGGATTTTTTTCATTAAAACTGTGTTAGATCTTTATTCATGTCTTCCTGAAAACATCCCCTTACAAAAGGCCTGTTTCAAAGTCAGAACCTCCATTTTCACCAAAAGGTGACAAGTATTATCTGTAATTTAGGAAAGCTGACCAATCAGATGATCTTAATTTCACAACAACTTTCATACAAAATAGAAATGAATTATTTGATGACTTTAGATGATTTGATTGGTCAACTTTTAAATTTTCTATAATTTACCTGAGTATACTAGCTAAATATGCATGCTTGTTTTTTCTCTTCTTTTTTTTTTTTTTTGTTTGCTAGGCAGAACATGTATGCAGTTGTCACCCTGCAAGACTCAGATGAGATGATGGTGGTCGCATCAAACTGGTTGAGCCCAGACAAGAAACAAAGTTACTGGCCCCCATTCAAATCACCAGAGAAGTTCACGGATGCTGTTCAGAACAGACTTAATCCTGAAACAGGAGGGAAACCATGGGATAAATTAAATATTAGCTTTCACACTGAATATGGTGATGATAATTTTTAAATAACTGTTTGAATTCTGTCTGTCTGTTAAGTTCTCAAATAATGTATTAAAATCTTTATCTTACTGCAGTCACATTTGAGAATGCAAAAGAAGGGCAAAAAGAAATGAAACAACAAAAAGAACGGTAATATACATTTTGTTTCCAACAACATTTTCTCCCCCAAAAGGTTTGACCATTTAAAAGGTTAAATAACCTATTTGTTCTGTTTTGTTAAAGTATGTCTTATTTTTAAATAAAGGTTAAATAGAGGCTTTGGAATACTAAAAAGACAAAGGCTTGAAAATGCTGTAGGAATGTTAAAAAATCAGTTTCAAACGCTTCCTCCAGTACCACCTGCATCCAGAACTGATGGTGAGACAACTATTTTTGTCAAAAATCAGTTTGAGAAGTTTTTTTCTTTTTACTTTTGTTATGATAGCACAACATATTTTACACAACAGACAAGGAAGAGCTCCTCCAAATGCTGAGAGACATCAAAAGTATGGTTCAGGAAAACTCTGCCATGTTAAAGAAACTACTGAAAGACAACACAGATTCTGAAGTCCCCAGCAGCAGTACCAGCGTGCCAAATAAAGAAGTTAAAACAAACCAAAATCTGCCTCTTAAAACCTTTGAAGATGTGAACAAGATTGAAAGGGAGCTCAACACTGCAGCAACACGAAAATCAATGGTGAGTCAACACAGCATTTATAAAACATTTAAAGGGATACTGTACACTTATCTGGTCACGTTCACAAAATAATACTGGAATGTTCCTTAACCATTTACAAAACAGACAAACAAAACAATAAATAAATAAACTAAAATATACTGAGTCAAAATTATTATTTTTGTTTACCTTGAAGAAAAGTTGAAAGCTTCTACTAGGAAAAAGTCCAGGAAGACCATTATACTGTAACAGTACAGTTAGTGGTCATTATGCAAAATATTTGATTATTCAATGCCGTGATTGACCAGTTAGAATCAAATATCAAAAGTAATTTCCTCACAGGTAAAATATCTGTCAATGCTTGGAGGCTTTGGGCCCAGAGACGTGATTAAGAATATTATGCAGCGCGTCCTAACAGATGATCTGGCAAAGGAGTTCAACTGGCAGGGGAGAGGAGATAAAAGGCCCTTCTCTCAGCTTATTTTAACAGATGTAATCAGAGGTAAAGTCAATACTGCATGAACACCTCCCTCATAACAACAATTGTATTTCAGTTATATTTATGTCTGTAGTTATCTTCACATTAAAATGAAAAACAAGAATGGCATATGAGTAAAACATATTTAAAAGACGTTGACACCAATTTGACCATGTAGAGATTACAAACTATCTAAAGTTTCCTTTTTCAGATGCTGCATTTAGACGAAATGTAATCAGGGTTGACTGTGAAAATGAAATAAAAAAATATCTGAGTTACACAGCTGACCGACTCAGAAAGAGACCAAGAGAACAAGGAGGTGAGTAATAGATATTATGTGAATGCACTCATGGGACTATTTCTCAGATACATTTGAGCTCCTGACAAGCAAAAATTTCCTCAGATAAGCTTACTGCCATTTAAAACAAATCATGCAGTGTTGAATGCTAAAGCAATACAAAGTGCTCTGTATTACAGGATATAATACATGAGCATAAAGTACATTATATATGTTATTTTTTCAAAAGAAGGTTGAAAACACCAATAAAATGGCTTGAAAATGTGAATATCTTCTAAAGCCATGTTAAAAAAAACATCCAACGCTCCGCCCAGCCGTGCGGGTACAGAAAAGTAAGCTGATTAGACCGGTAGACACGACAGAGGGAAAGACACTGGCAACCCGACAGGGTAGCCGTACCATGGAAAAATACAAAGGTTCAAAGGGAGATCTCTGAAGTGCGCTGAGAACCAGAGACGGGTCCCAAGAGGGTACGGGGTGTATCCGAGGAGGATTTAACCTTCTTGCACCCCTGAAGAACCTGACAATCAGGTTGCACGTCCCCAAAAGATTTACCGTCAACTGCATAGTGATTTGCGGCAATAACGGCAACATATACATACACATACACTCGGACACATACACTCGAAAGGCAAATATGCAAGGCATCTGCTTCCTTATCTATACCTGCACGGCGGGGCGGAGCGTGTGTAAGTTCACATGTCATTGTTCATTGGCTCGTTTAGTAACACTCGAAGAGGTTGGTCTTGCAAGCAAGATCCCAATTCGTGACCGACTGAAAGGAAACGTCTCGGGTTACGACTATAACCCTCGTTCCCTGAGAAGGGAACGAGACGCTGCGTCGAGAATCGACACATTGGGGAATGCCTTCGGCATGAAGCGTCTGAAGTCAGCTATTCAATCTTGATTGGCGTAGCACAATCGCGTCACTCGTGACGTCGCATGTGACGGTGATCTGGAAGCTATATAAGGTCACAGGAAACAGTGAATGTCAGCTTCTGATAGGTCAAAGCAAGTCGTTCTCAGGGGCACGAAAAGTGTGGCCGAGGGACGCAGCGTCCAGTCGTAACCCGAGACTTTCCCTTTCAAGGGAACTCGCGCTGCGTCGAGAATCGACACATTGGGGAACTAAATGCCCACTGCGCCACACTGAGAGAATACGCCCTGGTGTGAAGCATCTGGCACACTCACGGACGATAGGAATGAGAAGGCAGATCCAACCTAGATTGTCAGAAGATTTGGTTTAAGAAGGGGAGGTCTGGAGCCGCTGGCTCAACGGACCCCATGGATGGGAACCCCAGACAGTAAAGAAATATTAGATGAGAGGTGAAGGCAAGAGCGCACCTCGTACATCAGTTATGAGAGGTTTCTGAAGATAACCAACTGTCTAAATGAAAAACAGGGGGATAGCTCCGAGCCCTTGATACATATCTAGATAGATCTAAGTCCTCCAAGCCCGAGGCCTAACATAGGGACCTCCAAGGCTACGACCTTGACCATCCGACACATGCGCTGGAGGATGGATTACCTGAAGAATCATGATACTGCCTACAGGCACCTCAGTGTCAAGGCAGAAATAAAGTAGAGTGGCTGCCACGTCATCACGTAAGAGGGGGCAGCACCACCACTCTTCTAGGGAGCAGGACGAGCAGGAAGCAGACTCAAATAGATTCTTATACGATAAATACCCAGAGAATCATGATATTGCCTACAGGCACCTCAGTGTCGAGGCAGAAATAAGATAGAGTGGCTCCCATGCCCTCGAGTAAGAGGGGGCAACGCCACCACTCTTCCAGGGAGTAGGACGAACAGGAAGCAGACTCAAGATTCTTATATATATTCTCATATAACTCATCCACAGGACATGACGGGTGCCAGGTGCCTAATGCCAAAAGGCTAGATGACAGGATTCATCCTCCAATCTACAGGAACATGGAGTTTTCTTAGTGGGAATGTCCCTACGAGCTCACCCTTAGAAGCTTGCGGAGGGCACTAAGGTCGCCACAGAGGCCCTAAGCATGAACGGGAGGTCCCGTTAGAGAACAGGATGGAACGCCAGTAGTGAAGGCAGTGGGCAGTATTTAACTGGGTTCAATGCCATACCTAACTTTCCTAGAAATATTTAGATCCTAGTAGAGTGGGGTTCTAGAATGGGTGACCTAACCACCTCGATGGAAAGGGCAACCTATTTATGGGTTGGTCCCCCTCAGGGGCCAGACCCATAGTCTCCATAACTCCGGCCGTGGATAAAATATTGTACCACCGGCCTGGGAAAGAAGATCTCTCCTAATAGGGACTCGCCAGGGAGGACTCTTCAGGAGACTTATAAGGTCCGAGAACCAAATACGGGCTGGCCAGTATGGAGCTACAAGGAGTAAACTCACACCGTACCTCCTGACCCTTTCCAGAACCCCAGGGAGCAGAGCGATCGGGGGAAAAGGGAACAGACGTGACCTCAGCCACATCTGTACCATGGCATCCAGGCCCAAAGGAGCTGGATGTGTGAGAGAGTACCAGAGCGGGCAATGAGTGTTCTCATGAGAGGCGAACAGGTCAACCTCCCGCTCGGCCAAACTCTCTCCATATAAGCTCAACTACTTCAGGGTGGAGCCGCCGTTCCCCGGGCCTCAGCCTCGACAGGATATCTGCTCCCACATCATCAAACCCAGGAATATAAATAGATCTAACAGAGAGAAATTTATCCTGGAACCCTAGAAGAATCTGATGCGCCAGTCTAGAAAGAGGGCATGATTTCAGGCCTCCTTGGCGGTTGATATAAGAGACCACCGACATATTGCCTGTCCTAATGAGGACATGATGGCCTCTGAGGTCTACAAGGAAGTGCCTCAGGGCAAAGAATACGGCCAACATCTCCAAGCTATTAATATGCCATGAGAGATGATGGTCCTTCCAAGTACCTAGGGCGTAAAGGCCCTCCATAACCGCACCCCAGCCCGTGCGGGACGCATCTGTAGTCAAAGTTTTTCTCTGACATGGTGCTCCCAAGGCCGGGCCTTGAGACAGGAACCATGGTTTCTTCCACATGACAAGAGCACGAAGGCATTTGCGCGTGACTCTGATCATGCGAAAGGGGTTCGCCAGCAGAGAAAACCCCTTGGTCCTGAGCCACCACTGTAAGGCCATCATGCGGAGCAGACCAAAAGGAATTACGATGGAAGCTGCAGCCATGAGGCCCCAAAACTCTGTGAAAGTGTTTGACAGTGATGGCCTGGCCTAACCTAATACTCTTTATTGTGGTTAAGATATTATTTATACGAACAGGAGACAATTGTGCCTGCATCGTGACTGAGTCCCACTCTACTCCCAGGAACGTAGTCCTCTGAAGAGGAGTTAAGGAACTCTTTTTCACATTGAGTGTCAACCCCAAGCACCTCAGAATCGCCCGTTCTTCTGACAGAGCCAGAATGAGCCAGTCATCTATGTGATTTAGAATACGGATCCCCTGAAGTCTCAATGGAGCAAGGGCAGCATCCATACATTTAGTAAAGGTGCGAGGAGATAAGGCTAGGCCGAAAGGAAGAACCGTATATTGATAAGCTTTTCCCCCCAAAAGCGAATCTCGGAAACTTCCTGTGATGGGGTTAGAAGGGAACGAGGAGTTAAGGAGCTTGTGGATCTATCATGACAGACCAGTCTTCGGAGCTGGTTTGACTGACATTCGGTATCTTGAATCTAAACCTCCTCAGAGGTTGATCCAGTACCCTGAGATCCAAAACCAGGCCTAACTCCCCCTCCCCTCACAGGAACTATGAAGTGCCGGCTGTAGAACCCAGGCTCCCGTAACCGAAGAAGAGCCCACGTTGAGGTCTCCTGTGTTAAGAGGGACTAGACTTCCTGTTCCAAGAACCGACCCTGCTCGGGGCTGGCCAAAATGTGAACCACCCCTAATAGATCATATATTTATTTTTTATATTAGCTCCACTGTAAGCAGGACCCCCTAGGCTGTATTTTGAAGACCCCTCGGGGTGTCTAGATATGCCATTATGGGGACCAGTCCCTCGAGACTGGCCTCGGCTATACATTTCCAAACGGCTTCGGTGACCTGAAGCAGCTAACTGGCAGGAACTAACCGAAATATGCTCTCTACAGACCTCCTGAGAGGTGGCGCAACATCTTCGGGCGGACACTGTGATCTGTGTTCGCTGGAACATCGATTTCCTAAGGGCTGCATAAGGGGGTGAGACTCTTGTACTCGCCCTCCTGTGGGAACGGCCAGAAGGGTCAGTGTGTTACGACAAGACCTCTTGGTCAGGGCCATCTTAACCCGAGAGACAGTCCTCAGACCTGTCTTCGGTATGGAGGGCTTTGTGCGAGAATGTTTCCTCTGGCCCCAAGCCTTATATGGGGGGGCACGAGAGGCAACCTTCTCAAAAAACATATGAGGAGCTGGTGGCTGTCCTATGAGGCTGCCCCCTGGCAGCAACCCCATGAGACCTGGACTGACAACTGGGGATATCTGATTGTCGCTCTGCCTCCTGAAGCCTCTCGACAACGGTTCTTGCCGTGTCGCCAAAGAAGCCAGAAGGCGAAAGGGGGGGCATCGAGAAGGAAGGCCCTGTCCTTCTCCCCGATCCCCAAGCAATTCAGCCATAAATGTCTCTCTGAGACAACTAGTGCTGCCATAGAACGGCCAATGGCACGAGCCGTCTTTTTAATAATACGGAGAGATAAGTCAGCCACTCTACGAAATTCAGTAATACTGTCGTCATATATTCCATATATTGTATAATTCTCATTCCTCTGCAGGTATTGGGCCTGACATCCCAATTGTGATTTCTCCTACACCAATGGACGATGATGTAGAGCTGGAAGAAATTTGGAAACTCTTTACGGACTGAGTTTTCAATCATCAATCATGGGTCACATGATAATTACACATGAAACATCCATTTTATCAAGGAATAAATGTTATTTTGGTCACACAGTTTAAGGTCCAATTCTCACCATTAACCCTTAAATGCATACCTTGGGTAGACTTGGCGTGGGGGAAAACAATCATGGCGTTAACCCAGTGTAACCTATGTAGAATCACTTATGCCGCTCGACAGAGCAAAATACATGCACTCTAAAAAATTATATGATCAATAAGTAATGATAACATATATTTTTACATTGCTGTAGCTCATCAAAATAAGTTAAGGCATTTTCAACTTTTTTACAAGTTCTACAAGATCCAAATCATTTATTAATGTCAGTTTAATGTAATTTAAGTTGAAATTTACAGTGTAGAAAAACTGAGCTGTATTGGATCGGATTTTCTGTACATTATCTGTGACTGGACAATGGAACGACCCAACGGAATGGCCAGAGATGCTCCCCCAAATATTACACGGCATATTAGCCTACTTCATAAATCACCCAGTCTTTGGATGAAGACGTTTATTCAGTGTCCCTGAATTTAATGGATTTAGAGTATGTTTTACATTTTAACGTTTTAAAATGATCATAAAGTCTTGTGCTATGTAATGTATATTTTTCTGAATTTGCCGTGTGCAATGCAAAGGGCATTTGTTCATGTATAAGTTTGTTTGGGCTAGAATAGAAACATGAAATGAGTCGGTGGTGGCAAAAAAAATTCTATTACTGAATAAGAGTCAAACATGTACCAATTGTCTTTAAAGATTATTTATTTCGTTGCAAGGAAAGGTCAGACCATGTAGTAACAGTAACAGTTCATTGTTCTATCAATGTAGCAGAGAATCATGGGACTCCACATGCAATCCTCGTGCTTTTTATTACCTTCATCTAATTACCATCATGTTTCTAAGATACTATAATAATATAAATATAAATATAAATGTTCATGTGAGGAGGGCATCCTTCCTTCTTTATAGTCCCTACCCCCAAGGTTATTTCTCTAGGCCTAATGAAGATACAGTCATGCCCAGAATTAATCGCACCCCTGGTAAATATGGTAAAAATGGCTGTAAAAAATAAATCTGCATTGTTTATCCTTTTGATCTTTCATTCAAAAAATTGGCAAAATCCTAACCTTTCATTGAAGTAAAAGAATTGAAAGTGGGGGGGGGGGAAATCACATTATAAAATAAATGTTTTCTCCAAAACACGTTGGCCACAATTATTCTTACCCTTTTATTAAATACCTTTTTGCAATCTCCTTTTGCCAAGATAACTGTCCTGAGTCTTCTCCTATAATGCCTGATGAGTTTGGGGAACAACAGACAAGAGATCAGAGACCATTCCTCCATACAGAATCTCTCCAGATCCTGTAGATTCCCAGATCCATGTTGGTACTTCTTCACTTCAGTTCATTCCACTCATTTTCTATATGGTTCAGGTCAGGGAACTGGGACGGTCATGGCAGAAGCTTCATTTTGTGCTCCGTAACTCAATTTTGTGTTGATTTTGATGTTTGTTTTGGATCGTTGTCCAGATGGAAGATCCAAACATGGCCCATTATAAGATTTCTAGCAGAAGGCGTCAGGTTTTGTTTTTTATCTGTTGATATTTGATAGAATCCATGATGCCATGTATCTGAATAAGAAGTCCAGGACCTCCAGCAGAAAAATAGGCCCCCAACATTAAAGATCCAATGGTATATTAAATTGTACACATGGGGTACTTTTTATCATTGTGTGCACCAAACCCATCTAGTGTGTTTCTGCCAAAAAGCTCTTTTTTTAGTTTCATCTGACCACAGAACCCTGTGCCGTTTAAAGTTCCAGTCGTGTCTGACAACTGAATATGCTGGAGTTTGTTTTTGGAGGAGCGAGGAGCATTTTTCTTAAAACCCTCCCAAACAACATGTGGTGATGTAGGGGTTGTTTGATTTTTTTAATAGGCTTTCTGACCCCAAGACTCTAGTAATCTCTGCGATTCTCCATCTGTGATCCTTGAAGAGTCTCTGGACACTCAAACTCTCCTCCTCACCGTGCATTAAGGCAATATAGACACACGTCCTCTTCCTGGCAGCATCGTAACATCTTTAGTTGATTATAACTTCTTAATTATTGCCCCGATGGTCAAAATGGGAATTTTCAATTCTTTAGCTATTTTCTTACAGCCACTTTCTATTTTGTGATGCTCAACAATCTTTTGATGCACATCAGAACTATATTCTTTGGTTTTACTCATTGTGGTTGATGAATAAGGGAATTTGGCCTTTGTGTTTCCTCATATTTAAACTCCTCTGAAACAATAAGTCATAGCTGGACAATTTCATGTTCCTAGTCACTCTGGTGTGCTAAATAAAGGTAAATATTAATGGGAATACACTTCATAGTTATGTTATTCATAAAAAATTATAGGGGTATGAATAATTGTGGCCAACGTGTTTTGGGGAAAAATATTTCCCCCCCCACACACACACACACACACACACACACTTTCAATTCTTTTACTTCAATGAAAGGTTAGGTTTTTGCCAAATTTTTGAATGAAAGATCAAAAGGATAAACAATGCAGATTTATTTTTTACAGCCATTTTTGATCATATTTACCAGGGGTATGATTAATTCTGGGCACGACTGTATGTCTTAGCCATATCTAACACTTTGTTAGATTTGCTTATCCTATAGTGGAGGCCCACTGTCTCGGTCATATACATCAGCCACATATTACTTTTTGTCAAGTCACGTATATAAGGTCATACACGTCATTCATAAGGTTTAGTAACAGTTCATTGTTCTATCAATGTAGCAGAGAATCATGGGACTCCACATGCAATCCTCGTGCATTTTATTACCTTCATCTACAGTAATTACCATCATGTTCCTAAGATTCTATGAATATAAGAACATATAGAACATAAGAACTAATGTCAAACGTTAATTTACCACAGTACCACATTTAACAAACATTTGTCAAAACTCAAAAGCCTAAAAGCCAGTTATTGATAAACAGTTTGGCATCAATGACACGGGTTTGGATCAGTCAGTTTTCTTTTGTCTTGCATGCATAGCTTTATTTATTTATTTGTTTGTTTTTCTTGTTGCTCGTACAGACATGCATGAATTAATTCAAGGTCTAAGCGTATTAATTCGAGTGGCTTGTTTCCCCCCTCACGGCATAAACGGATATGCCGTTTTTTTGGGTGTTCCCAGTAAAGCCGAAGTTTATGTCTGATACATAATGATGAAGTGGTACTGAGCTACCACGGACAAAACAACATAAATTTAAAAAAACAAAAACAATCACCAGCAAATCTTGAACTGGCTCACGATTTACTGAAAAGAGAAAGTCCTGAACACAATCTAATATTAGTATCACTCTCACTTGATGGTGGATTTGGTAAAAAAAGGTGTCAGCAATCAAAATAATGATTTTGAAGGTGTTGAAAATTATAGTTTTTGAGAATATGTTTGAGAGAACTGAATATGAGTGAGAACACTGGGAAATTAGCTCTGACGAGGACAGTGATAACGGAATTAAACATCTGCTCAAACTGAGCCCTTCCAAGCTCCAAAAGGTGACAAAATACGCTTTTTTTATTAGTTAGTAATTGTTACTCACTGGGGGGGGGGGGGGGGGGGGGGGGGGTAAACTCCTAATCATTGCTTATTAATAGTTAGTAAGGTAGTTGTTAAGTTTAGGCATTTGTTGGGATTAAGGGATGTAGAGTATGGTCATGCAGAATAAGGCATTAATGTGTGCTTTATAAGTACTAATAAACAGCCAATATCATATTAATATGTATACAGTAAGTTAACAGTGACAATTGTACCCTAAACTTAAGTGTTACCGTTATTGTTTTATATTGTGTTTATATTTTAAGATGCATTAGCCTTCAGATAATTTTACTGCATGGACATGTTTTATAGGTGTATAACAGTAGGCATTAGCATGTTTGTCTAGTTCAATAAACCTGTCATTAATTTGGACATCATACTAACACCTACTGAAGAATTCTAAACAATTACATACAAAAATACAATTATTGGCTAAAAATTATTTTTATTTAAATGAAAAAAGATTTAGTACTGCTGCCAGACAACAATGCTGAAGTATGTTTTAAGGTTAAAGGGTTAGTTCACCCAAAAAAATGAAAATTCTGTCATCATTTACTCACCCTCAAGTTATTCTAAACCTGTATGAGTTTTTTTTTTTTGTGGCTCTGCTGAACACAAAATAAGATATTATGAAGAATGTTGGTAACCAAACTGTTGCTAGATACCACTGATTTCCATAGGATGAAAAAGTCAATAGGGACCAGAAACGGTTTAGTTACCAACATTCTTCAAAAAAATATTTTTTGTTGTTGTTGTGTTCAGCATAAGAAAGAAATTCAAATGGGTTTGGAACAACATTTAAGTGAGTATATGATGACAGAATTTAATTTGAACTTAAACTTAAGTCTTCTGGAAAACCTAAAGAACACATGACCAAGTAGATCAAATTCATCCTTGGCCCCGTCCCTTCGTTCCGAGGTAGCCACAGAAGTTAAGAAGATCAAAAACAGGAAAAAGACGGGCCTTGACAACATCCCAGTCCAGGCCTGAAAGCTTCTTGGCCGCTGAGGCATCACCGACCTCACAAAATAGTTCAACCGAATTGTCACAGAGAGCAAGGCCCGCATGCACCTGGCTGTCCAGCACCACTGTGCCCATCTGGAAGGGCAAAGGCAACACAGCCAAATGCTTCAACTACCGCCTGATCTGCCTGTTGCACAATGAAGATCTTAGAGAAAGTTATATAAAGGATGGTGTTGAAACAAGACTAAAGAGCTCAATGCAAATGTCACTGTCAGAAACCAGTAAAATCACATTTATGGGTAAGAGAGAATGTCAACCTGTTAAATCAAACAAGAAGCTTTTGCAGCATCCTATTGACTGATTATTCTTAATGTGGAACTATGTGGAACATCTTGTAATATTTCTAGATGACTCCAAAGAGACTGAACAACTGGATGGCCTATCAGAGCAACTGTCAGACTAAGGTCAACAAGCAATAAAAACCCAAGAAAACAGCACAGTTCACATAAGATATACAAACTCTTTGGGGACGCTCCCTTAGCGTGCGCCTCTGAAGTATGAATGAAACTAATCCAATCCTTCATGTTACGTCATGACGCAACACCAATCAGGATTGGATTAGTTTCATTCATACTTCACGCACGCTAAGGGAGCGTCCCCAAAGAGTCGTTTTCAACGACGCAGTGCGAGTTCCCTGGAAAGGGAACTGCATAGTTCCCCTTTAACCCTCTGGGGACGGATTGGGCGGTACCGCCCAAAATGGCATACTTTTACAAATGTGTAATTATCTTAAAAACTATTAATGATAGAGAGGTGCGGTCTTTTTTTTGCCGTCTTCCTCAGATTCTGCTGAAAACAGTGATAACAAACTTACCTGGCTTGTATACACACTTCCTTGTTGCGCAATACCACTACATCAAAGGCCAATGAAATCGATGTTGTTGGGCAGATTCACGAGCAACAACCAATGGAAAAATTGCCGATGGAAGAATATTTTTCTTACCCAATCAGAGGAATGTTACCATGACGTATTCTAGCAAATCGGAGGACTGTAGCCTTGCAAGGGGTGGTACTATATACTATTACGCAAACAGCGTTGAGTGGCAGAGACGACAGAAAGGACACGTCGAGTATAAAGGCTTTACGGAGCAAGAGCGCACAGAGATATGAGAGAGAGACACAACAATTATAATATATATATATATACACTCACCTAAAGGATTATTAGGAACACCTGTTCAATTTCTCATTAATGCAATTATCTAATCAACCAATCACATGGCAGTTGCTTCAATGCATTTAAGGGTGTGGTCCTGGTCAAGACAATCTCCTGAACTCCAAACTGAATGTCAGAATGGGAAAGAAAGGAGATTTAAGCAATTTTGAGTGTGGCATGGTTGTTGGTGCCAGACGGGCCGGTCTGAGTATTTCACAATCTGCTCAGTTACTGGGATTTTCACGCACAACCATTTCTAGGGTTTACAAAGAATGGTGTGAAAAGAGAAAAACATCCAGTATGCGGCAGTCCTGTGGGCGAAAATGCCTTGTTGATGCTAGAGGTCAGAGGAGAATGGGCCGACTGATTCAAGCTGATAGAAGAGCAACTTTGACTGAAATAACCACTCGTTACAACCGAGGTATGCAGCAAAGCATTTGTGAAGCCACAACACGCACAACATTGGGGCGGATGGGCTACAACAGCAGAAGACCCCACCGGGTGGTCCCACTCATCTCCACTACAAATAGGAAAAAGAGGCTATAATTTGCAAGAGCTCACCAAAATTGGACAGTTGAAGACTGGAAAAATGTTGCCTGGTCTGATAAGTCTCGATTTCTGTTGAGACATTCAGATGGTAGAGTCAGAATTTGGCGTAAACAGAATGAGAACATGGATCCATCATGCCTTGTTACCACTGTGCAGACTGATGGTGATGGTGTAATGGTGTGGGGAATGTTTTCTTGGCACAGTTTAGGCCCCTTAGTGCCAATTGGGCATCATTTAAATGCCACGGCCTACCTGAGCATTGTTTCTGACCATGTCCATCCCTTTATGGCCACCATGTACCCATCCTCTGATGGCTACTTCGAGCAGGATAATGCACCATGTCACAAAGCTCGAATCATTTAAAATTGGTTTCTTGAACATGACAATGAGTTCACTGTATTAAAATGGCCCCCACAGTCACCAGATCTCAACCCAATAGAGCATCTTTGGGATGTGGTGGAACGGGAGCTTCGTGCCCTGGATGTGGATCCCACAAATCTCCATCAACTGCAAGATGCTATCCTATCAATATGGGCCAACATTTCAAAAGAATGCTTTCAGCACCTTCTTGAATCAATGCCACGTAGAATTAAGGTAGTTCTGAAGGCGAAAGGGGGTCAAACACAGTATTAGTATGGTGTTCCTAATAATCCTTTAGATGAGTGTATATATATATATATATATATATATTAGTGCTGTCAAACGATTAAAATATTTAATCGCGATTAATCGCATTAATGTCATAGTTAACTCGCGATTAATCGCACATTTTTATCTATTCTAAATTTCTCTTGATTTCTCTTTGTTCATTATTTCATTTCATTTCATTCAGTTCATTATATTTTCTCATTTTAATGCTCTTATCAACATGAAAAAAGTGGATTGCTTTCTTTGTGCACATTTTTTTTTATTGAAAACAACATAGGCAATACTGTGTTCAATTTCACACAAACATTCTCACTTGGAGCAAAATAATTTCTTTGTAACACAATGTAACACTGTCCATCAATAAAAGGGTGAAAGAAATACTGACGAGGTACTGATATTGACGAGGGGGCGGAGAATTCACATTAGGTGTGTGTGTGTGTGCTTGGCCATCATCAAGTGGTATTTCGGACGTGCTGCGATGATGATAGCTCAGTTCATAACGACAAAACACACATATCACTTTGGTCTAGTCAATGGAACCATTTGGCAACTTTTTCAAAGTAAACTTTCCATTCAGAATCTTATTGGCATCCATTTCGGCGTCTCGCGCTCGTCATCCACTCAAAACGTAACTTTAACCTATTTGGCCGGCTCGCAAGCCCAAACAAGTGTGTGTGCGCGTGCCTGTTGTTTTGTTTCCGGTCTAGATCCACTTGCGCTTTGGTCGACGAAGCAACAAAACGTCCTCGCACGGCGCAAGCCCTTGAAATGAATGGGTTTCATAGCGCAGCGCCGCGCATGCCGCGTCCTGTTGCAAAAGCATGTGAAAAAAAACTACAAAGTTTGCTAGACCAAAAAGACCGTTAATCTCGCGATAAAAAAATTAATCGCGTTAAAATGGTTTTGCGTTAACGCCGTTAATAACGCGTTTAACTGACAGCCCTAATATATATATATATATATACATATATAATTATAGCATTATGCATTGTTTTAGCACTTTTATGATGGCAAGCAGTAAACGATTTACGGTGGAACAAGCCCTGGAACAATTACTAGAATGTGACGAGGAGAAAGCATTGCTTAGAAAATTCTAAGCATTCCTAAGAAAAACGCCCGTTTGTAAATAAAGTTAAATTTTTCATTGTTCTTTACACATTTTATTTAACAATTACACATGTCTGTCAAGCAAAAGCTTTGACAAATATATTTTTTGTTCAAAAACTGTTCACTATTGTTGTGTGATGTGTGATTTTCTTAAATAAATGCCAAAAATCGAATTTCCGTTTTTGAAATTCTCTAGTTTATTGTACATTTTCACTCATACTTCCTTTATAAACATATTACATGCGTGCTTATGTTAGCTTAGGGTATTCTGAGTCCATAGATACCAAACACATAGTGTTCCATCTCCATTACATATAGTTTATAAGCCCAAATGTAAAAATAGAGAAAACGGACCAAAAAGAGCTTAGTCCCCAGAGGGTTAAGTGGTGTCTGGTGTTTCTGCAAATCTGCGTCAGGATAGATCAAATAGACCCAATGAAAGGAGCATGTGGCACATCATGTGGGACTACATTTACTACATTTGAATCAAATCACTCTATTCTTATTCATATACAATTTTTGTTGTTATCTTAGCCACTATTCTGCAACTTGCTAAGATAACAACAAAAAAATTGTATATGAATAAGAATAGAGTGATTTGATTCAAATGTAGTAGTTAACCCTCCAACTAAAGATCAGAACTGACGAACGTTTGCGTCCGTGAGAATAAGACCCAGCCTGCGTAAGTTTTCTGTGCTACATCGGGTCCCTAATGAACGGATAATTGAAAGTATGTTATACCCAGAATAATCAATCTAAATTTAATCACAACTAATCTTATGATCAGCTCTTAAATCATAAAGATATAAAATTAAAGTGACACTTAAATTTGGAGTCAGATAAAAATTTTCAGGAGTCGGAATTTAAATTTTAAATTTTAAATTAATTTAAATTTAAAACCAAAACTTTAATAAATTAAAATGAATTTTTACAGAAGAGCCAGAAAGGACATACATGCTGAATACCTTCAACCACGCTCTTTGTTCCATCATTGGGCAGGTGGGTGGACCTGTCCACAGTTCAGGTGCTGTGGCACTTTCCATAGGAACCCCAATACACCAGTATCGACGAAACGTCAAACGTAACTGACTGAATGGGAACGTCTAGGTTAAAAATGTAACCCCCGTTCCCTGAAGGAGGGAGAGGAGACGTTACGTCCCCCTGCCACAGCCCTGAACCACCACTGAATGGCCGGAATCCATTCTATTACGGTCTATCTAATCTATTAAGGTGTCTAG
Organism: Siphateles boraxobius; assembly: GCF_051911475.1. Classification (NCBI taxonomy): domain Eukaryota; kingdom Metazoa; phylum Chordata; class Actinopteri; order Cypriniformes; family Leuciscidae; genus Siphateles; species Siphateles boraxobius. Next base: position 6,050,987 of record NW_027508953.1, read on the forward strand.
AGGAAATGAATCCCTTGATGGCACTGAATTTCTTAAGTTTGTCAGTTTAAATCTAGACTAAAAACACATCTCTTTGACCTGGCATACACATAGAACATTATACATTTCTATAATTCAAATCAGTTAAATGATTATTAGGCTGCATAAACTAGGTCAGCCAGAACCTTGAAACTCTTCCTATAACATCTGATCTACTCATTACATTATAAGAAGAATGGTATCTACGCTTATGTTAGTATTTCTGTTTATTCCAAAGTCTACTGTAGAATTTTTTTACAGTACAGATTGTTTCAAAGCAGCTTTACAGTGATAACAGGAAAATAATTCAACAAATTAGTTTCTAGAAGAAAATAGCATCATAGTCCAGCTTGAGTAAGTTTAGTGATTTTTCATTTTTGTTGTAAAAAAGTTATTAATTTAGTTTATTTATATATATAGCTCTGGAGAAAACCACGTCTGCGTTTTGTAGTTTTTTTAAAAAAATTCTTATCTCTGTTTCGTCGACTGTCCATTAACATTCCAGGTGATAAAATGTATTGTCTGTGTAGCCATCGACAGATCTGCTCTCACTGACCAAAGGTCCCTGTCAAAACAAAGGGGGAGGGCAGGGACTTTTTGTTTTGCATTCTGAGAGAATTACTGAGACTGAGTTTTAAACATTCTGGTGTCCCAATTTTTTTTTACCTATGTTGTATTCTTTGTCTTTGTAACTTTGAGTCGTGAGTATGGTGTTGTCTGACACTTGTTAGACAGGTTATCATGTATGTTACACCCACAATTGCCACTTTCTGTTTTACTAGGTGTTAAGATTCTTACAGAACCCATCCTAGTCTAAATGTATGGTGTAACATCTGCAGCGTTGTCTCAAATAAAGAGAGATAAGGATCTAAACACGAACAGTTGTGCACAGTCACAATAATCCACAAACAGGCAAGACATGAATCTCCAAGGCAGACAAGGCATGAACCTCATGACGATACAACACAACAAACATACGTTGAGGAGCTCTAACAATAACCAGAGAATGTCTAATATGGGGAGAACGTTCACTCAGTAAACTTCCGGCTTCTGAACTGGTTGCAGTTCCACTCTGGTTCCATATGAGGGGGCTCACAGGACGAGTGCAGAATGAATGGAGGTCAATGGAGCTATACCCCTCAAAATCCCCTTTTCTCAGGATATAGTTTTTTGTCTAGTAATTTGAGTATTGTATTCGAAAGGAGATGCAAAGAAATTACTCATTGCTGGGTGTTAGATTTTTCTCATTTGAGTCACTCATTTGCTTTAAAAAGTATTTTAAAATGTCAATGACATCATACACATGTCATCATACACATTCTTCAGTCACTTTGGTGCTCTTGTGCTCTGCACTTTCTTTTCTTTCGAGGCATCGACAACACAGCTGACACAGGTAAATACACGTGCTAGAAGAGTTTTTGTTTTGTTGTTTTAAAAGAGCACGCCGAAAATACACACACACATTCTGGTCCCGCTTCAGATGCCACGATGCCATCAAGCGGTATCTCTGGTCGTAATCAGTCCTTAACTGACCAATCAGCGTTCATTAGCAGGATGCTAGTGTGTAGTGGGCAACAATAACTCAACCTGTAAGAAATCGAAAGGACATACGTACTCGTTCATTCAACTTTTGACCTATAACTTATGTTGAACTTGCAAAATCTACAATCAAATCTGAGATTTCTCAATGGCGAGATTTCTCAATGGCTTTCGGGTGAAAGAGACAAATTTAGCCGTCTAGCTCCATAGACTCCCATTCATTTTGCACTCAGGGCGATCGCCCCCCCAGTGGAACTCTGGTGCAACTACTACCCAAATTCGGTACAATAGGACTTAATAGGGAGTGGCCAGGCTTTCCGTAGACGGGCTTTGCAATAACCGACAAACGCTCACTCAAACACATGGGAGCTAACGAGGTAACAAGGGGAGGGGGATTTTGTTGGGGAAACAAACATCGATAACCATGGTAACATACAAGGTGGTGAGAGCAAACACAAGGTGAGACAATACATGACCAGTCAAAACCACACTTCAACATAAATGTCTCGAACTCAGACACCACAGTAGCTACTGAGTTCGTTACAACAACAGATATAAGTAATTAACATTTACATGGACAAAACATTACATTTTTAATAGATGCTGAAATGTACAATACGGACATATTGACAACATCTAAAATGTAAACATTAGGCTATGTATTTACAGCTATAGAACAGATGATATTTATAAATCTTTAATAACATATATATATATATATATATATATATATATATATATTGGAATATTTTTTTTCTACCATTTTACTGATTTATTTTATACCCTTAACCCTACCCACATGCCTGGACATAACCTCTTTTATAGAGTATAATCAATAAATAAAATGTAAAGGGCAGAATAATGGGCCATGACACAACCTGATTTCACCAAGTGCAACATGTTTCTGTATCCTGAATCTGGAACAACATTCTAATCACCCAATCAGATTTGAGGGTTTTGAGTTTTATGTTAAGTCTAGGTTTACAACCAGGGTAAGGTCCTATCTGACAAACAGGAGTTTTTCTGTTAATATTGGTAATTATCAATCTTCTTCTGTAAAGTTGACGTGTGGAATTCCTCAAGGCTCCACACTAGCTCCTATGTTATTTTCTCTATACATGCTTCCTCTTGGTACTATTTTGTAGAAAATATGACATGAGTTATCACTGTTATGCAGATGACACACAAATATATCTTCCTCTTTAACATAAAAATAGTCAAGAACAGATGGCTGCCTGCCTTGTGGATGTTAAAGCATGGATGTCTTTGAATTTGAAAAGTCTGAATGAGAGTAAAACTGAGATTATGGTGTTTATCCCTTCCAGTGTAAATTTTTTCAACAAATGTAAATCTTGGTGCTCTGGCACCTTATGCTAAACCATATGTAAAAAACTTGGGTGTGGTGTTGGATAGTGCCCTAAAGCTTGATAGACAGGTCAGCCAAGTTGTGAAGTCAAGCTTTTACCAGCTGCGAACCCTGGTCAAAATGAAGTCTTTCCTTTCATTCTCAAATTTTGAAAAAGTAATACATGGTTTTATCACCATAAAACTGGATTATTGCAATTTGCTTTATTTGGGGATTAGTCAATCTTCCATAAATCGCCTTCAGACAGTTCAAAATGCTGCTGCCAGAGCTCCTGTCCTTCAGTCACTTTACTGGCTGCACATTGGTCGACAGCTGAACCATGCCCCCCTCGCCACACACAGTATACAATGATCATACATATTGATCATTTATTTGTGAACTGTAATCCAAATCTTCAGAAGTCATGCTCTGACTGTTCATTCTTTCATCACCAATTGCAGAACAACATCGTAAGAAGCTCTGGAAACATTTAGACAATGTATACTGACAACAACGTGACATTCCCTTTCTGCTGTTTTTTCAGAAATATAAACTTTTTTTTTCTCAGCACACTTATGTAGAAATGAAAGTAAAAGTGTGGCAGGTTCAGGAAATGTAGATATATAAGGAAACAATTATCAAACCATGCATAAGTGAAACTAGTCTTCTCAACTTGACAGCTGAATCGACGACAGTCTCCTGTTCCACACAGACTTCATCTGTAGATATAAGGTAACTTTCCTTCAAATTATTATGATGCTTTAAGTTGACTAAAATAAAATAAAAAATGTTTAAGAATCCAAAGAAATACAAAATAGTATTGTTGTTTAATTTATCCAACAAACATTTGACAAAGCAAGAAAAGTAATCATTAAAAAGCCATTGTTAAAAGGGCTATACCATTAAAAAAACATAACTGAAGTGTTGTATTTTATTATTAATATTTAGAATCCCTCTGTATTTTACATAAAGTGTGGTTCTATATTTGGACAGACAGTTATTAGTGACGTTTTGAGAGACATTAAACGTATGATAATGATATATTGACAACATATAAAATGTAATTTGTGGATTACATAATGTTAAACAAAAACTAACTTCTAAAAATGAATAATGTTTCTTTAATTGATTAACCATTACTTCATGTAATATTTATTGTGTTTGCTGTGGGACAATGACCATTAAATACACTAAAAACACAACATGAAATGATCATAAATATGTATGTTATTTGTGAGCTGTAATCTGAGGATGTGGTCTTGTAGCTGTCTTCCGCTTGCTTGCTCTCTCTCTCTCCAAAAGATCTTCCACTCCTGAAAGCTCTAAAGGCCCCCTTTTACATTACTATTGAAACACATTATCTCTACAGTTACACACGTTGCTTCTACTTGCGTTAACATATTTCCTGCGTTAATTGTTCTATTTACTGGCGTCAATACAGTACATTTCTTTGCGTTTCCGTCAATGGCATTAGCAATACACACAGTGTTTATTGTACATTTTATCAAAATATTCCTTTCTAGACATTTCATTAACTGTCTTCATATTTGGCAGTTACACAAAACAATGCTTTTCTCAGTCACTCAGAACCCATGTTCACCCACAATGCACAATCTTTAGGCCTACAGGATGTGGTGTACATGTAGTGCACATTGTGTTCTTTTGTCACCCTAAGTAAACTTCATGGTCCCAAAGAATCTCCAAGATCTGGGATTTTCTGCTTTTTGTTATTTATTTTCTTATAATTTAGATATTTTTCTAATTGTTTGGAAGAGAACATTCTAATGGAATATTGTAACTAAATTGGCCATTGGACATTTTTATGCCGTTGCATTTTATTTATTTATTTTGTTCTCTAAAAGTGGTTATGTCTAGGCATAAAGGTAGGGTTAATGGTCTAAAATAAATCATTGAAGAAAAAAAAACTATTCCAATATAAATTATTTTATATAGATTTGCAAATGTCTTATGTTAAATACGTGTAGCTGTAATTATGTTTACGCGTTTGATGTTGTCAATAAGTTCATATTGTACATACAAAAAAAACAGTTATGTCCCTGTAAATATTACGTACTAATAACTATAAGTATAAATAATGAGACCAGACTGGGTTCAGTAAGAATCTTGTTAAACAGAAAGTAGAGGCGGTGGGAGAAACGGGTACAAGATAACCCAGTTGTCTTGTCAGACAACACTGTTGCAAAACCCAAGACAAAATCAACTTAAGACAAAGAAAATAACAATAGAACAACAATATCTTTGGACACCAGAATGTTTAAAACGCAGTCTCAGTAATTCTCTTAAAAAAATCCCACCTTCCATCCCTCTTTGTTTTGACAGGGATATTAAGTCTGTGAGAGCAGATCTGTCAATGGCTACACAGACAATACATTTTGTCACCTGGAATGTTAATGGACTTAAACAAAACAGAGATGAGAAATTTCAAAAACTACAAAATGCGGACGTTGTTTTCTTTCAAGAGACACACATTGGAGAAGGAGATGAACATATTATAGAAGGTCTAAAAAATGAGTGGCATGTTTTCTACACAAAGTTTACCTGCCAAAAGGGTACAGCCATACTAGTCAGGAAAAGACTAGATTTTGAATGTATAAGTGATGAAAAGGATAACTGTGGAGCTTATGTTGTGTTGAAATGTAAACTGGAAGGTCAGCTGTACACTCTGGTTAGTGTTTATAACCATGAAACAGACACAAAAACCCTTGAACAACTTTCACGTTACCTGCAGTCAATGACCACAGGGCTTCTGGTGATTGGTGGAGATTTCAACATGGTTTTCAATCCATTTATCGACAAGGACAATTTAAAAGGAGTGAAAGACAGGCCAATCCACAGAAAGCTGCGCTGTTGTGTGAATAAGTTCATGAAATCTCTTCAGCTAATAGACATCTGGAGAAGAAAGAACCCTGTAAAGCAGGATTATACATTCCATAGTCAAGTTGCGTCCAGGCTGGATTACTTTTTTGTTCCAGAAGAATGTATGTGGCGAGTCAGAAGTTGTGAAATCAGAGACTCAAAGATGCGCGACCATTGTCCTGTGTACTTGGAGATCAACAATGTTTCCACAACCCTTTTTCAGAAAGATCCCCAGTTACAATCAATCTTCCAATGGCTGAATCTAAAAAAAGATATTTTGACAGGTGAGACTGGTTCATCACTGGGTGAAGAAAAGTCACATGCAGTCAGTGAGGTTGACATTGTATCAGCTGTACAATCTCTTCAAGTGTCAGACACACCGAGACCAGACGGCATCCCAGTTTCCTTCTATAAAGACAACATTCAGGATCTAATTCCATACATTAAGATGCTCTATGACAGAATCCACAGAGGTGCGTTTAACTGCTCTGAGACACACTTTAATGAAACTGTGAAATGTCCACATGATGATAGTCAACACTTTTTTAACGTTGACTACCTCATCATTGCAAATATTCTGACAAATCGTCTAGATGATTTCTTGGAGTCTCAAACAAAGGGTCTTGTACCAAAAAATTCAGTTTCTGTCATGATCACTCCCAAAACCTTCTGCACTGAGATGAGGTTGTCTTGTATTAAGGATAAAATAGAAGAACAAAAACCATCAAACCCGACTCTGTATCAAGATTTCCTCATTGTGAAAAACCTTCTCAGAGATTCACCAGAAACAGAATCTGTAGGATTTTCAATTGAGAGAGACAAACTGCTGGATCAGGGCTGCCCTTTGACCCCAGTTCTTATTACACTGGCTCTGAAATGCTTTGCTTCCGCATTAGTTGGGCGTTTAAAACAGAAAGATATTCTCGTTTTTAAACAAAGTGTGATTCTTTGCATCCAACCCGAGGACCTTAAGAAAGTAATTACAGCTGTGAAGAGCAGAGATAATGAAGTGTATTACATTAAGGAATTATCCAAAGGAAATGTTGATGGTAAACAATTAAAGTGCTTGGAAAATGAGTCTTCTAAGGATGAGGACTGGAATAAAAGGAAGAAGGAAAAACTTGTGCATTACACAGAAGAAGAATCAGAAGCCAGTTGGTTTAAAACGGACAAAATCAATACAGAGAGAAGAGTGTGTGAAGATCGTGATATTTGGTCAATTAAAAATGAGAAAAAATACATTTTGATGGAGGGTGATGGAAGGTGAGGATCATGAAGACGACCAAGATCTCTTTTGTTGTTAATAATATACATAATGTCTTGCATTCAGTATAGAAATTTAGCTTGTGCCATAATTTTTGCAACGAAGTTAGTCCAACCAATGTGGAAAAATTACTTGTGAATTGGTTGTTTCTGTGTATTTTGTCATAAATTCATCAATCCCATGACTTTAAGATGATTTGTTTTTGTCAACTTTTCAATGTACTATAAAATTAAGCATATATTTATTTTTTCAATCCAAGTTAATCATAATTTTTCCCCCTTCACTAGACAGACCATGTATGCAGTTGTTACCTTTCAAGACTCAGATGAGGTGATGGTGGTCGCATCAAACTGGTTGAGCCCAGACAAGACACAAAGTCACTGGCCTCCATTCAGATCACCAGAGAAGTGCATGGAAGCGGTTCAGAGCAGACTTAAACCTGAAACAGGAGGGAAACCATGGGAGAAAATGAATATTAACTTTCACAAAGAATATGGTGATGGTCACTACTTTAAAATAATTGTTTACATTTTTGGATTTTTTATTAAGTTCTCAAATAATATAATAAAACAATTATGTTATTGCAGTCTTTTTTGATAAGGCAATTGAGGGGCAAAAAGAAATTACAGAACAGAAAGAACAGTAAGTAACAGATGCTTGCATTTTGTTTCCAAAAGCAAATTTTGTTTAAAGGATTTTAGGTCAAAGAATTCATGTGTAGGCTACTGTTTTGTTAAAGTATTGTTTATTTTCAAATAAAGATTGTTTCTATTAGCCACTGGATTCTCTGGAATACCAAAAAGACAAAGCACCCAAGACCAGCTTCCTACACCATCTACATCCAGAATGCCAGCTGATGGTGAGTCAACTTATTTTGTTGTAATCAGTTTGAAAAGTTTTTTCTTTGCTCTTTTTTTGTAATTATAACACAACTCATTTTAAACAATAGGCAAGAATGAGCTCCTCCAAATGCTGAGAGACATCAGAAGCACAGTTCAGAAAAACTCTTCTATGTTAAAGAAACTACTGAAAGACAATACGGTTTCTGAAGCCCCCAGCAGCAGTACCAGCTTCCCCACTAGAGATGTTAAAACAAGCCTGAATCTGCCTCTTAGAACCTTTGAAGATGTGGAGAGGATTGAAAGAGAGCTCAACTCTGCAGCATCACGCAAAAAATATGTGAGTCAACAGCATTTCAAGAAAGGGATAATACACTCAGCAGTAATACACTCTAGCCTGTAACGCCTGTAAGGGGTTTTGCAATAATGACCGCACATTATCCTGCTTATTCCACGGCTACTTAATAAATAAATAAATAAAATAAATGGAAATTAAATGCAGTGTTATAATATTAATGCAGATTCATTTTTAATCTGCATTATTATTAATCTCTTTCTATTGATTAGCATAACACAGATATTTCAAGTTCCCTTTCAGTCGAGAACGTCAGACGTAGTCGACGGTCGACTGAATTGGGAGATCGCTAGAGAGCCTGTCTTCTTCGAGTACTATTGAACGAGCCAATGTAATTGGCGTGCGTGATTCGCATCACACACTCCGCCCCCGCGGCGCGGGTATAAATACGGAAGTGGATGCACGCACTAGTTGCCTTTCGCTTCGGAGCCTATCGTTTGATGTCTCTGAGAGTGCTGTTGTCTACAACGAGCGAGTGTGTCGGTGTTCTTCAGGAAGACTCTCCCAGTGCTGGTGTTCTACAGCGCGAGTGCAGCGGTGATCGCGAGCTTGAGCTCTCAACTGCTGTTTTAACAGCAACAAATTTCTAAATGTTTGTGTGTGTTGATGGCTGGTTAGAGGGCGGAAAAGTGAGTGCTTCACTGTTTCAGTTCTCTGTTCAGTGTTGCCGCGGTCATTCCCCTGTGTGCTCCGGCACTGGTGACGGTCCTATTTTCTGAAAGAGCAACACGGGTGCGTTTGCGTCTTTTTCAAGATGTCATTCCGCCCGTGCGTTTCTGGGTGCGGTCGTTCCCTGTCTCTCTCTGATGGTCACAACTGTTGTGTCACGTGTTTGGCTTACAGCACGCTGAGACAGCTTTTGTGGACAGCTCATGTTTTCTCTGTGGGAACATGACTGTCGCAGTGTTGAGGGCGAGACTCGCCTTCGTTCGCGGAGCGCGAGTCCCCATTACCATGCCCCACCCTCGGGTGCTGTGTGGGATGGGTGACCGGAGGATAGTGTTGGATGTCCCGCCCGGTAACCATTCCCTGTGGGCTCCTCACTCCTCCCTTCCACTGCAACCACTGGAGCCTCCTGTGTTGTCTGCTGGTCCATCTGTAATGGGTGGGCCAGCGGTTTCACTCGGGGCTCCCCTGGAGGAGAGGACGCCGATTGCAGCATCGGAGGGTGAGCTGACTTCTAGAGATGATGACTCGGCTGCATTGTCTCCCTCCGGGAGTTCAATGTTGCCCGAGCCGGATCCAGAATTATCAGCTATGCTGAAACGGGCCGCCGAGGCTGCCGGGCTCGAGTGGAACCTCCACCGTGTCCCGTTCAGTCTCGGTTGGAATCTGGAGTTTGGTATCTTGGGGCGGGCCGCGCTGGTTCTCAGCTCGCCGCCCCAGTGCCTTTCTTTCCCGAAATGCATGGAGAGCTTGTCAGGTGGTGAACAGCATCTTTCTCTGCCAGAAACTGCCTGACTAGCTTTTCCCCCTCATTACCCTTGATGGAGGAACGGTGAAGGGTTGCGAGGTGTCCCTCCATTGGAGCGGTCTGTCGACACAGGTGCACCTGTGTCCGGCGGCCGCTGCCTTTTGGGGAGATCCTCGTCTCCCCCCTAAGGCCTGTGAGTTTCGTCTGTTCCGACGGGCAGAGCTTACAAAGCCTGTGGGCAAGCCCCTTCCTCTTGCGTGCCATGGCGTTGCTGCAGGCTAGGGCACCCATGGCATGCACGAGGGTAATCCAGACCATGCGCTCATAGGTGAGCACCGCACTGCATCCGACCTCACCCTCCGGGGTACGGGTGTCGTAGCGTGCGTGATCGGTCTGGCGATGTCCACCTTGGTGGTCCAGTAGCGCCTTCGTTGGCTCAGCCTGGTTGGTATGGCGGATGTGGACAAGGTTCGGTTCCTGGTCTCCCCAATTTCCCAGGTTGGGCTGGTCGGCGACGCGGTGGAGAACTGCATCAAACAGTTCTCTGCCGCTCAAGCGCAGACGGAGGTCATCCGGCACATTCTGCCCCGGTGGCCAGCTGCTGCCTCCACCCGCCGCCGGTGGCAGCTCCTCCGCCTGCTCGTCGCCGTGGGCGTTCTCCGGCCGCCGCTCCTGCTGGCCCTCCGCAGCAGCCTCCACCCAGGCCTCAGCATGGAGCCGGCCGCAGTTGAGACGCCCAGCCCGCTCCAGGCGCTGCCAAGCCAGGTGGCAAGCCACAGCGAAAGCATTCCGGAGCGGGCCGCCCAGGAATGGATGAGATGCTCTTGGAGTGGCACGATCACTCCCTCCCCCCGGGTGAGGGCCGGGTGGAGCCTTTGTTTGTGTGTGTGTCTGTTCCGCCGCTGGCTCCCTAAAAAAAAAAAAAAAAAAGCGGAGCAGGCGGTACCCACACTTCAAAGAGAGAGCAATTTCATCTGTTCCTGGGTCAGGGCCAGTCTGGCGGGTGTGACCCTGTATAGCCTTACACCCCTCAGCTCCCCCTTGGTCGCCAGCAGGCAGCTTGGTGCGTTCGAGGACCCGGTCATCCGCCTTCTCACGCGCCCCCTGCCGCTTGTGGAGACAGGTAAGTGTTGAACAGCACACTAACACCACTCTCTCTACTTTGCTGCCCCACCTCAGGCTCGGCTACCCCGCTCAAGTCAGTGATAGTCATCACATTAGGTGTTGAGCAGACGTGCTCCTGAAAATTCAGTGATATTCATCACACCGAGTGTTGAGCAGTGCTCCTGACTTGTGCGTGCTTATCTTATCCTGCTGGCGAAGGATTTGATATAGCCGCTCCTCCAGCCGGTACGAAGGCCAGTTGTAAACTCGTTCTTCGTGCTACTAGGGGGTGGGTCGTGACCATCTTGGCCCAAGATTGGTCTGCAGCTTTGACCTGAAAGACAGGTGCTTCAGATCTCTATCTCCCGCACCGCAGGCCATCCTGTGTGTTGCGTCTAAGGGTGGAGTATCAGTACAGTGTCCTTCCCCTCGAGTGCTCCAGAGCCCGTTGGGTCTTCAGGTCAACTGGAAGAGTTGAGACGGGCTGAGTATCTCTTTTCTAGTTTTGGAGAGGTACTCGGTCCAACATGTCTCTCCAATGAGAATGTGTTCAGCTGGTGTGGAAGTGAGAAAGGGTCCCACTGAAAGAACTTTCAGAGGCTCCTGGGGTATATGGTAGTCGCAGCCTTTGGCTCCCTCCATATGTGACCGCTTCAGCGCTAGCTTCACGATCGAGTCCCGAGGTGACCGTGGCAGAGCAGCTCACCCTGTGAGACTATAGTTCATCCCGGTCTGCTGCCAAACCCTCTTCAACAGAGGGGCCATGTACAAAGGGCGTGTTTTAACGGGGGCTTGGGCGACCCCCGACTACACGGGCATTCGTGCCTCGAGTTGTTAGACATTGCGACCGTTGCGCAAGCTTCCCCTGCATGTCACAAACTCACCCGTCACCTCCTCCTTGGAGTCAGACGCTTCTGAGGGCGCCATGTTCCACTCCTCCCGCTTACTCAATCGTGCCGCCATCGAGCCTCACGACAGTTATAGCCAGGGCAAGTGGAGACTCCATCCCCTGGGTCCGGCTGGGTCATGACCATTCCGGGGCCGCTCAGTTGCCCCCCCGGTTTTATTTTTCCGCCAGTGTTTGGGTAAACCGAGCGGACTACCCTTGGACAAACACTGGGACTCAGCTGCCCCAGGGGCCCGCAGAAATGCGTTTAACCCCAGTGAGCCTTCTAAAAGTGACTGCGACTCATGGTCGCCTTGCGCCTGCAAGTCAGTCAAATCATCACTCTTCATGTTGAGCAGAATTGCTCCTGAAACTCAGTGAAGTTCATCGCACTCAGGTGTTGAGCAGCAATGCTCCTGTAGCTCAGTGAGTCCATCACAGGTAGCTCAGTGAATTCATCACACGCAGTGCTGAGCAGAAATGCTCCTGGTGCTCAGTGAAGTTCCTCGCACTCAAGTGTTGAGCAGAAATGCTCCTGAAGCTCAGTGAGTTTATCACACTCAGGTGTTGAGCAGTAATGCTCCTGAAGCTCAGTGAACTTGTCACACTCAAGTGCTGAGCAGAAATGCTCCTGTCGTTCAGTGAAATTCTTCGCACTCAAGTGTTGAGCAGAAATGCTCCTGAAGCTCAGTGAGTTTATCACACTCAGGTGTTGAGCAGTAATGCTCCTGAAGCTCAGTGAACTTGTCACACTCAAGTGCTGAGCAGAAATGCTCCTGTCGTTCAGTGAAATTCTTCGCACTCAAGTGTTGAGCAGAAATGCTCCTGAAACTCAGTGAGTTTATCACACTCAGGTGTTGAGCAGGAATGCTCCTGAAGTTCAGTGAACTTGTCACACTCAAGTGCTGAGCAGAAATGCTCCTGTCGCTCAGTGAGGTTCTTCGCACTCAAGTGTTGAGCAGAAATGCTCCTGAAACTCAGTGAGTTTATCACACTCAGGTGTTGAGCAGGAATGCTCCTGAAGCTCAGTGAACTTGTCACACCCAAGTGCTGAGCAGAAAATGCTCCTGAAGCCCAGTGATCTTCACATGTTGTGTTGAGCAATGCTCCTGTCTTTTGCGCCCGTCACTTGCACCTACGTGCCAAGTCAGGAGAGGAACAGGTCTTCATAGTTGCCCCTTGTTGGCCCAACTAGACCTGGCTCCCATCAACAGCCTTCCTGACTTCCCCGGAAAACTCTTCGGGGGCGGGGCACGATGGCACACGCGTTCTTCCCCCGGGGATTCCGGGCGGTCTTACATCTGAATGCGGAGGTTCAGGTGGCTATCACAAGAATGTGTGATAGTTACCATCACTTCTGCGAGCACCCCCTAGAATGGGGTAGCGTGCTTACGCCTTTAGAAGTGGAACCTAGTCGTTGAGTGCGTCTTCTCTCCAGAGGAGATCCTGAAAGCTTTCGATCACTTCAGTGCTCTCTTTCCTGCAAAAGGGGTTGCAGTAGGCTGTTTTCCTTCACCCGCAAAATGATGTTGCCTCGGTGTTTAAACGACGCTCATCGTGTTGCAGAAGTATGCAGAAGCACGTTCTGATCGTCAGGTTCCTGAGGAGCAAGGTCTTGTAAATCCTTGTGTCCCTCTTTATCCTCTTGGGCCTTGTCCCTGGTGCGACTGCACTGCAGAGACCGCCCCTGAGCCACTGCAGGTAGTGAGTTAAAAATTCTGTTATATCAGTTCTCCTGCTCGCGTGGTCTCTACTAGAGGGTAGGGACTTGCTCGCTTTCGGTCAACGTATTGTGCCTGGAGTCTGGGCCGGCTAACTCTCACAAGCTGAGACCCCGGCTCGGATTGTGCCCAAGGTTCCTACCTCTCCCGTAATAGGAGCAGGTGGTGAGCCTGCAAGCGCTGCCCTGGAGGAGGCAGATCCAGCCCTGGCTTCTCTGTCCGTTCGCTTGGACGTGTACAGAATGCAAGACATAGACCTCAGACCAGCTCTTCAAATATCTGTTGGAATTCAGCAGAGAGGGAAGGCTGTTTCCATGCAAAGTCGCACTTAGTGCTTGCCTTCATTTCGGCAAAGATCCGAGATGCAACTTGTCCACTTAGGTGTTGAGCTCCTCTATGATGAGTGTAAAGTGCTCCGCCTGGGCGTTGACGATATACTTTGCTAAACAGATTCTAGAGTTGGGGGCTGGACGACACCTAGTTGAATCGCTGCTTCCCGTGGGCTCCCTTCTCATGAAGCCAGTTTCACCGTGAGCCCGGTTCAAGTGTCGGCTTGCTGCGCCATTCCCCTCCTATGGACTGGATACGTGCGCCTTTCTACTCCAGTTGAGTTCCCTTAAAATTGAACCCTGTTGAGTTCCTCCACACCCCTCCGACGTCGGACGTACGGAACGTCTGGTGCTAGGCCTACAACTCGTAAGCAGTGTGGAACCTGTGTTAGGCTGGGTCCATATGTTGCGGTCCCTTCGGTGACCCCATATGTGTATTCTTCCACGATACGGCTCCCTGCGGTGAGCCTGTGTCTTCCCTCGGCAGAGTCTCTCTGCCGTCACTGTCCGGTGTGTCTCCCCCCGTCTTAGGCTGGAGCCACCCCAGTGACATTCCATATGTTAGACTGCCCGGTTTCCGCCCAGTTCATATGTGTATTCTCCACATTACCTCCCTCGGGTTGGATGTGGCTTCCGCAGCGTCCCTTCCTTCCAACGTACGGGGAACGCTTTCCCAGTGGTCCTGTAGGAACAGCAGTGACTTCCCTGGCCTAAGCCCTGTCCTTCCCCGCCTTAAGTTTGCGGTGGCATCAGGAGGCTTTGGTTTAGGCACTGGAAGGTGGCAGCGTTAGTGGCGTGTTCAATGGTTGATCCCAATTCAGTCGACCGTCGACTACGTCTGACGTTCTCGACTGAAAGGGAACGTCCTGGTTGCGTATGCAACCCACCGTTCCCTGAAGGAGGGAACGGAGGACGTAGTCCCCTTGCCACTACCGCTGGACCACCGCTGACCCCGGGTTACTCTCGGCTCCTCAGCGAAAAGCAACTAGTGCGTGCATCCACTTCCGTATTTATACCCGCGCCGCGGGGGCGGAGTGTGTGATGCGAATCACGCACGCCAATTACATTGGCTCGTTCAATAGTACTCGAAGAAGACAGGCTCTCTAGCGATCTCCCAATTCAGTCGACCGTCGACTACGTCCTCCGTTCCCTCCTTCAGGGAACGGTGGGTTGCATACGCAACCAGGACGTTCTCTCTCACCCAGCTTTGGTTCCTTTGGAACCCGCAGTGACGGTTCTTCACACTGGCAGTTTAGTTCGGAACGGGGCATGGTTCGCATGAAAAATCACTAATGTGAACTCTGTCATGTGGACCCAGGTGCGCACTGGGGTACCGAACCCGAGACTGCCTGGAGGAGGTGGTCTGAGTTTGGTTGCTCCCGAACCGTGCTGCGGTTCGCATGTATGTGAAAGCAACACGGATCCGTGTGCGCACTTGTTCAGGAATAAAAGTATCCTGCGCATGCGTTTTAGCTGATTATTATGTATTTAGTTAAATAAAACACATGTAAGGGATGATACAGTAGTGTTGATGATTTACCTTGGATACGAGCAAGAGTGATCCTGCAATGTATTCGCGCGTAGTGCGTGCAACCAGGGCAACAAATTAATGGAAATCCACTATCTCCTTTTGCAAGCAGCGGAAAGACACCATATGCGACACACACACACACACAAACACACACACACACACACACACACAGTAAACCTGTGTTGTTTACTCAGCTATGCATAATAGTACCAAATTAATAAAAAACACAATATATTGACCCGCGTAGTGTTTTCTGTCATGTGCCGTGCACGTTTGCGATGACGTAAGATGCACACAAACATTGTTGTAGGGAGATACCCAAGGTATAGCTATGAAATATGACAAGACCAGAGTGTTAAGTCCAGTTAATTCATTAATTCATCCTGATCGTTTTCAATACTCGCAATTCCAACTCCTGACTCGCTCGCTACGGTGGTTTTGACGAAACAAGATGGTTTTTATACTGCCAAGGGCATGGTAGTAGTGATGTGTCGTTCATGAACGATTCGTTCATTTTGAACGAATCTTTAATATGACTCGGGACTACCGAGTTGTCTCAGAGAGTGATTCGTTCATTTTGTGTCGACCGCGCATGCGACATTGCGCAACATATGGGTTCTGAATCTGTACTGGAAACAGAAATGATTAGTTCATCTCTCTCGAGTCTTCGGGTTCGGGACGCGTCCGAGTCTTTCGTTCTTCCTGTCAGTCCATAGAGACTATGCTGTCAGTACCGGAAAGAGAATTGATTAGTTCATCTTTCGAGTCTCGAGTTCGGGTTCGGCCGGGTCCGAGTCTTTCGTTCTTCCTGTCAGTCCAATAGAGGCTATGCTGTCAGTACCGGAAAGAGAAATGATTAGTTCATTTTTTCGAGTCTTCGGGTTTGAGTCCTTCGTTCTTTTGTCACGTGACTTGTCACCGTATTGAATAGCCTACTAATTTACAACCTTTTTACAAACAAGTATAGTTAAGGTATTAAATATAATAGTAGCCTACTTAATTAATATATAATAAAACCTACCACAGATGCACAAGAAACATTTAGAAAAGAGAAGGACAGGGACAATATAAGATGGAACTTTTATTTTACAGATAATGTTTTGCACATATTTTGTATTTTAATTCCTAAATATAAAACAATATACATTCAGACGCAGTCAATAATACCAATATAATGTTGTATTTGATGCGAGATACCAGCGGTCACGTGACAAAAGAACGAAGGATTTAAAACCCGAACTCGAGACTCGAAGAAAATGAACTAATCACTTCTCTGTCCGGTACTGACAGCATAGCCTCTATGGACTGACAGGAAGAACGAAAGACTCGAACCCGAACTCGAGAGATGAACTAATCATTTCTCTTTCCGCTACTGACAGCATAGTCTCTATGGACTGACAGGAAGAACGAAAGACTCGGACCCGGTCGAACCCGAACTCGATACTCGAAAGATGAACTAATCATTTCTATTTCCGGCCCTGCTGCATCACACACACGGCACGGTCGGCCCAGCAGACAGATCCGAGTCAGACACTGGTGAGTCGACAGCTAATGTCTCGAGACACGAGAGGAAAACTAACCTGATAAATATGAAGTTGCAAAGGAAAGAACGTCTCGGATCAGGAGGTGAGGTGAACTAACAGAATCAGACTGCAATAGCCTGAACTTAAGACCCAACAACTAATCAATTAATAAAACATTTCGGTTTCTTATAATTTGGCTTTGGCTGCATTACCCTATAGTTTATTTTTATTCTTTTTACAAATGTAATCAACATTTTCGTAAGTACTAGATGTGTTGGGATATTTAACATGCCATTTTAATTATATTATGCTGAAATGAACGAAATGAACGAAATGACTCGAAAAAAGATCCGAGTCAGTAAAATGATCCGAACTTCCCACTACTACATGATGGTAGCTCGTACCAAGGGCGTGGTGAGCTGGAACCTGCTTGCGTCACCTTTCATCCCAAACATCCAATAGGAAGATTCAACTGCAGTAGCCACCATTCAACCTGAAGAGGGCAGCACTCAGACATTTTTACACCATATATTGTAGAATTAAAACACTTTATACCCAAATGTCAAAAAAGTTACTCGAATCAATGAACAGCGCTTATAAAGCCCCATTCTTACAGATCATTAACTAAAAAAAAGTTGGTTTAGGGTTTAGTTTCCCTTTAATAAACAAAGCTTAATAAAATATATGAAAATATTTTCTTTACAGGTACAATATCTGTCAAGACTTGGAGGTTTTGGGGCTAAGGATGTGATTAAGAATATTATGAAGCAAGTCCTAACAAATGATCTGGCTAAGGAGTTCAACTGGCAGGGCAGAGGAGATAAAAAGCCCTTCTCTCAGCTTATTTTAACAGATGTAATCCGAGGTAAACTCACTGCTGCATGAACACTTCCCACATACTTATAAAGTTTGTATTTACTTATGTTTTGTCTGTATTCAATCACTTGGTGAACTCTCTGATGTCTGCCGATTTGATCTTTAAAGTGTACAAGAGTGGTTGCGAGTTTGAAGGACTACTATACAACATATTTCCAATTCATTCTTCGGGTTTACTCTTTCAGAAGCTGCATCAAAAAACAGTGTAATGAGGGTAGACTGTGAAACTGAAATAAAAATGTATTTGTGGTACACAATTGATCGAATTGGTCGGAAGAGACCAAGAGTTTGTGGAGGTGAGTGATAATGATATTATGAACAAGTGATATTTTGTAATTTTGCCATACGTTCCATAGGTTGATCTTCTTTGATGGTTGAGTCAAGGCATCTATGTTAAGAAAATCACCTTCAGTTCTTTAATGGTCATTGTATACTTTGTATAAATAGTATACCTCTTTCCCTGCAGGTGCGACTTCAGAAGAGACTTCTCCCACACTGCTGGACAGTGCCTTCCAGTCAGAGATTGGAATGTCTTTTCTTGAAGACTGAGTTTTGGAACATTTACTCATAGATCATGCAAGCTTTACTGCTTAGATTAAACATTCAATTTGTATTGCACTATAGGCTATGTGTAATAAACACTAGCATGACACTGTGTGCTCCAAATATTGGTTCTTGTGATGAAATGCTTACAACGTTTTTTTTTATTTGTTTTAAAGCTAAATCTAATTTATCTTTAGCTAACTGGGTGAAATAATTACATACTGGGGACTGTGTTTGACTGTGGTATCACTGCATGCATGGACAGGTTTTAAGGTGTGTGATGGTTGTGGTTTTAGCATGTAGGTTCATCCATAACAAATAACTCAAATGCATGCAATTTGTTGTAAATAGTTTTTAATCTTTTTCTATGTCTATCAATAAGATATAATGTTTTTTTCCTTGAATAAACCATAATTACATCAGTGAAATTAGATGCCAAACATTTGACTATTGGATGACATTACAGTCCTCAGGGGAATCTCCACTTGATGATGTACAAATTCATAGACTGCACAGAGAATTAACTTTTCTTAAAATTAGCAGGTTAGAGTAGATTTAGGTAAGTAGCAAGTTTTTGCAGGCTCTTGTTCATCTAAGTGGTTATGGATGTTATACTGACAATCTCAAACATTATATCAGCTCTCAAAACAAAAATACCAACATAATTAATCTGTTTTACACGCTCCAATATTTCTGATTCTGTCAAATTCATCTGAGAATATGTTGTGTGGGTGTAGTTTAGAAACTGTTTTAAGTAAATGGTTAATTGATTCAAGAGATGCGTGTCTTTGCAATTGAGGCAAACTATAACTGCGATGTTACCAGGTGCTGAAAATAAAGTAGTATATTGTACTATAATATTAAAGTCTAAAAATCAAGTGTACTTCTTTGCTATGTCATTCATCCCTCAGTATAGTTCGAAACCTAATATAAGGTCTCCAAATGTATGAGTAAAAGCAAAACAAAATGTTAAATTACTAAGGCAATATTTAGGGACTCCAAACAGCATTTGGACAAAAAGGGCCAAATATCATTGCATTATAAGAATAAAATAATAGGTAACACTTTATGATAAGACTTTATTTTACAGTGTCTTTCTTACACTTGTTACATGTAGTTACTATAGTATTTACTATACATTGTGCTTAATTACATGCAACTAACCCTTAACCAACCCGAGATCCTAACCCTAACCCTAAGATAATAGCTAAATGTAGTTAATTATTATTACTCAGTTCTTAAATGTATTATTACACTGTAACACAGACACCTTAAAATAAAGTGTACCCACTTTACCCATTTATTTTAAGCATGACATAGTACTACATGTACTTTTTATACTAACAGTAAATTATGAATAATTAAAATAACCCTAAAACTAACCCTAACCGTAAGTACATGTCGTTAATTAATATTACTCTATACTTATTTGAGTAAGTACAATGTAACTACGTCACCTTAAAATAAAGTGTGACCAAATAATAAAGGATCTGGTAAACATAAAGCATCTGTAAACAAATAATTATTGTCATTTTCTCACTTTTAGCTAGTTTCTATTATTTTAATTATTATTATTATTAGTAGTAGTATTATATTTAGTGTGGCTTTTTTTTATCCAATAAGGAAACACAGACAGAAAGAAGGAAAAGGACTGAAACATGACCAGGCTGGACTCAAACCCAAGTACATAAGTGTTGCAAATCGTATTGTAATGTATTGTCACACACAGGGAAACAGATAGCATGGTTTAAACCAGCATATAACATTGACAACACCGAACAAAGAACTGAATGAAGACAGGATTTAAACACACAATCAAAAGAGTTAATGTATTGGACAACAGGTGAACTGAATCATAAATCAAGGAAACACACTAGGCACAGACTGGGAAACTGGGTCACGCTGGCAAACAGGCACAGGGAAAAAAACAGAACCAAAACACAA
The DNA here is from genome assembly GCF_051911475.1 of Siphateles boraxobius. NCBI lineage: Eukaryota > Metazoa > Chordata > Actinopteri > Cypriniformes > Leuciscidae > Siphateles > Siphateles boraxobius. The sequence continues at coordinate 6,071,095 of NW_027508953.1, forward strand.
TGCATTTCAACAAAAACAAAACATAAGAGAATATCCAATCTGACTCCCTCGATGTGACAGTCCAACTTTCTTCACACAACTTTTTCCACCACTTCAAAGCTCAAAAGTCTGAATATTATCCAATTTAAATGTTATTTTTTAATATGATTATCAAAAACATTTTTGTTCATCCTATATTGTCCTCATTTGTAAATCTAAAAGTCAATCAATCAAAAACCGCAAGTGCACGGCACCAGATATGAATCTTGATGACACTTGCAAGGAAATAGATTTTTTTAAAGAAAATTGATAAATACAAAAATCAGATTCACAAATATTACACAATTTAAACATTATTAAAAATACATACTGAGTTACTAAAACAATATTTGTCATAGAATACACTTATTTGTTCACAGTGTTAACTTTGCTTCCATTTGTTTAAAGTCCTCCTGTAGTCAATTTTATCCTTAAAACTTTCTTTGATCACCAAAATTACATATTTAAATGTATTTTTCCTTGAAAAAATCTTCATGCCTTAAAATAGCTTGAATGTAACCCTACACCCTTGCTTCATTTAGTATAAACAGTTCTATGAATATGCAAATTAGCCCCGCCTCCACTCACTCACACCAGCTCAGAGATCCACTGTTTGAGGATCACACCTTAACATGATTGGTTATGACAGGTAGTTTGTGACGTCAGAAACACCAGCGATTTCAAACTCACTGCAGGTTTAAGGGGAAAATTCTCAGCAATGGTGTTGACTTATAAATGTGCATATGGTTTGTCTTAAAGCATATTAAAAACATTACATAAACATATAAACAACATTAAAAGCTGTATTTTTATCACAGGGTGAAAATCTAATTTCAAGGTCTGAATTACCCATTGTTGCTTTTGGTACGGCTACAAAGCGGTTTGTACTAAATGATATTCAAAGTCATATTACACGCTTTTAACATTAAATAAAGCACATAAACAGTACCTGAGATTATCATTGAAAAGTGTGAATAAATGTAAATGTGTTTGAATCAATCAGTACTCTTCAGGTCAAAGTTACTGTAATTTTTTATTTTATAAACAATTATTTACACAGCAATAAAAAAGGCTTCCGTAAACCTCTGTTTAACCAAAATTTTTAATACCAATACAAAGAGGTAATCAGTAAAAAACATTTTTTTTTTTTTTTGAAAATTCTAAATTGTACCACTTAGGAATAAGGGAATGACCCAAAAGCAATTGTCCATGGTGTGACCCTGGTGTGAATAGGTTGAATAGGTATTCTAGAGCTTTGAGGGATATACAAAAAATGTCTGATCACTCTTACATGTGCACCATGAGGGAGAGACAGACTTTAAAGTAATGCTGAAGGCAGTGCTTATATGCTGTGAAGGGTTAAAATATGCTTTAAAAACAACTATTTACAATCACAGTTGCAGGTTTTATGAAAAGATCTGCTTTCAATTCATATTGCGCATGAAATACATAATGCAGATATACTGTAAATATGCAGATATAAGTATAATATTTCACTATAAGATTAGCTGTTAAATTAATGTGCCTCCAGTGTTTCTGTTTACAAAATAAAGTATACAGATGAATAATATAAATCTTTGTTGTAGCATACTTTAAAATGCACTGTGACCTGGCAAATGTTACATTTTTAAGGTGGAGCACAATAATTCCTTAAAAATGCAATTATATTATTGTAAAATTCACTACCAATAATGTGGCAAATTTGTTTCTGCGAAATGTTTTACTTTCAGCTACACACTGTATAGATGGATATACAGAAGTTAGATGTAGAATTTAGACGTATAGATGGACTTTTCAGAATTTAGATATGCACTTAGTCATTAACACATAAAAAAAAAAGCATAAACACTTTTTTCTTTATGTAGATAATAGCAGCTTTTGTTGGTATATAATGCCAAAGACCTAAATATGATCTTTTCCTAAAGAATATTCACTTGTTTTTCCATAAGAGGGCAGCCTAACCTCACAAAATTGATAATACAGTTCGCCACTTGAGGGAGCCGAGCACTGTATTGTACAGGTATGTTATGTGTAACATAGGACCACACAAAAAAAACATACTAACAAATTAATGCAACAAAAATGTCCAAAATGGACTGCTATATTGGTCATGAATCATGTGACCTTTCTGAACTCATCCTAATGAAGCATATCTGATTTGTGAACTTGCTCTTAATGTCTAGACACCTACATATAACTCTACAAACATGTTATCTGATTTGGAATAGATTACACAAGATTGAATAGCATAGATATAGTAGTAAAGATACACTCTAAAAGTTACCCCCTAATGTGTGCTGCTTAAATTAATGTAGTAAAGGTAAAGCCAAAATATATGGAGCAAATGGATTTTTCTTTTAGTTTTAAAAGGCATTTGCAGATAAGAATCACAGAGAAGACCTATAAGTCCAGTGTCAGGGTAATGGATTCTACAGAGTAAACGTCTCTCTCTAGACAGTGAATACATCTATTGACTAGCACTTCACATTAAGCTTCAGATTTCCTTTTAAGGGCTCGTCATTAAGCCCTCCTTACGACACAATATTTCACTCCGATGGATCGAAGCGGTTGACCATTCTTTATGTCGAACAAGGTGCCCTTCTTGCTAGAAGTCATTTCATTTCCACAAATGGCTGCATCACACTGTGACGGTGGGTTAAAAAAAGGTGTTTAAATGGAGTTGAGTCTGTATTGATCCGGGAGAAGGCACAGCTTTCACTGGCCTCGATATGACACCAGGAAGGACTTGGAGCCCACACTATAGCCTTGAGTTGATGTGGTGGTTATATTATAGAAGTAAAATATTGACAAATGTTTTTGAAACAAAAAGCTTGTTGAATTGCACTACTTGAAAAAAAATCCATTGCATTAACCTTGCTTGCATTTTAATGCATTGTATTTTTAGGGCTTGCATTTTTATGGGCTGAAATTCTACATGGTTGTATATTTAAGCTGGGAATATTTCAATTCAAAACATTTCACCAACGTTTTCATTATTACAAATTCAATAATCCATATTCACCTTTCAGATTTCACTTCCAAAATATTCCTTCTGTTTAAAAAAATACAACCTATAATAGTTGACAGGCAATTTTCTGTCCATTTTATTTCGCTTTACAAATTCGCTTCCAAAAATTCAGTGGTTCAATCAAATTTGACAGAAAATTGAACATTTGACATGCGGGAACGGCAGGAATATCAGTAGATTGCGGATTGATAATCTCCATAGCTGTTAATCGGCCTCACCAGCAGGGGGTGTAAGCGGCTGTTGACGAAGAAAACGTCTCGGGTTATGACTGTAACCCTCGTTCCCTGAGAAGGGTGAGCGGAAGCTATAAAAGGGAACCGGATCATAACAATGGCAGCTTTTGATTGGGCGAAGCAAGTTGTTCTCAGGAGCGCTAGAAGTGTGGCCGAGGGACGCAGCGTCTCGTTCCCTTCTCAGGGAACGAGGGTTACAGTCGTAACCCGAGACGTTCCCTTTCGAGGGAACTCGCGCTGCCTCGAGAATCGACACATTGGGGAACGAAATGCCCACTGCGCCACACTGAGAGAGTACTCCCTGGTGTGAAGCAATCTGGCACACTCAAGACGAGAGAACCTGTGAACCCGGTGTAGAGGGCAGATCCAGACTGTAGTGTTTTATGAAAGTGAGGGGGGAGGCCCAGCCTGCGGCATCACAGACCTCTTGAAGGGAAACTCCTGCTAAGAGAGCTTTAGAGGAAGCCACACCTCTAGTGGAGTGGGCCTTTAGCAGAAGAGGTGAAGGCAAGTTACGCACCTCGTAAGCTGTAGAAATTGCCTCTACTATCCATCTACTTATGGTTTGTTTTGAAGCAGGAGAACCCCTCTTACGTGCCCCAAAGCACACAAGTAGTTGGTCCGACTTTCTCCAGCCTTTGAGGTTCTTTGTACATAGACCTCCAGGGCTCGGATCGGGCACAGTAAATGTAGGTTAGCTTTCTCATCCGACACATGCGGTGGAGGATGGAAGGCCTGGAGAATTATAGACCGTGCCACATTTGACGGCACCTTAGGCACATAGCCAGGTCTAGGGTGGAGACCTTTACTCTGCCGGGAGCGAACTCGAGGCAAGAAGGAGCGACAGATAGAGCCTGCAAGTCCCCGATTCTTTTAAGGGATGTAATGGCAAGCAGGAAAGCTACCTTTAAGGACATAAGCTTCTCAGACACCTCATCCAGAGGTTCGAAAGGTGCCAGGGATAACCCTTCAAGTACCACTGCCAGGTCCCACGTGGGAACCCTGGACTGGATGACAGGCCTCATCCTCCTTGCTCCACAAAGGAAACGTACAATGAGTGGGTGTCTCCCCAAAGTGCCCACCCCTAAAGGCGTGTGGAAGGCAGCTACGGCCGCCACATAGACCTTAAGCGTGGACGGGGAGAGCCCGTCAGAGAAACGACTCTGGAGGAACTCCAGTACTGAAGCCACTGGGCAGTTAACTGGGTCTAACTGATGATTTTCACACCATAGAGTGAATACATTCCACTTTAAAGCATACAGTTTCCTCATGGAGGGGGCTCTAGAGTTTAGGATGGTCTCAACAACCTCAGTTGAGAGACCAGAATTTATGAGCTGGTCCCCCTCAGGGACCAGACCCACAGCTTCCATAGCTCTGGACGAGGGTGAAATATTGTGCCCTCTGCTTAAGTGAGGAGGGCAACGGAGAGCCTGCCAGGAGAGCCATAATGTCCGAAAACCACACTCGGGCCGGGCAGTACGGGGCTACTAGGAGTAAACTTATCCCGTACCGCCGGACCCTCTCTAGAACCCCTGGGAGCAGAGCGATTGGGGGAAATGCGTACAGACGCAGCCTCGGCCACGTCTGCACCATGGCATCCAGTCCTAGAGGAGCTGGATGAGTGAGGGAGTACCAGAGCGGGCAGTGAGAGTTCTCTCGAGAGGCAAATAGGTCTACCTCCGCCTGACCGAACTTTTTCCAAATTAGCTCCACCGACTCGGGGTGGAGTCTCCACTCCCCGGGCCTCAGCCCCTGTCTCGACAGGATGTCTGCTCCCAAATTGCTGTCCCCAGGGATAAATATTGCTCTGACCGACAGAAGCTTCCCATGGGACCACAGGAGAACCTGATGCGCCAGTCTGCACAGAGGACGCGATCTCAGGCCCCCCTGGTGATTTAGATATGAGACAACCGACGTATTGTCTGTTCGTACTAGAACATGATGACCTCTGAGGTCTGGAAGGAAATGTCTGAGGGTCAGAAACACCGCCATCATCTCCAGACAATTGATGTGCCAGGAAAGATGATGGTCCCTCCAAAGACCCCTGGTTTAGCGGCCTTCCATTACCGCATCCCAGCCTGTGAGGGACGCATCCGTGGTTAGAATTTTTCTATGACACGGAGATCCCAACACAGGACCTAGGGACGGGAACCACGGTTTCTTCCACATGACTAAAGAACGAAGGCACCTGCGCGTTACTTTGATCGTGCGAAAAGGGATCCCCCTCGGGGAAAACCCTCTGGTCCTGAGCCACCACTGCAGGGCCCTCATATACAGCAGACCAAAAGGAATCATGTTGGAAGCTGCTGCTAGAAGACCCAGAACTCTTTGAAAATGTTTGACAGTGATGGCTTGGCCTAACCTGAGACTCGTTACTGTGGTCAAGATGGTGGTTATAGGAGCGGGAGACAGTTGTGCCCGCATTGTAACTGAATCCCACACTACCCCTAGAAAGGTTGTTCTTTGAAGAGGACTTAATGAGCTTTTCTTGACATTGAGTCTTAAACCTAAGCACCTTAAATGATTCAGAACAACATCTCGATGTTGAACTGCCATCTCCACTGACTGTGTCAGAATCAACCAGTCGTCGATGTAGTTTAGGATGCAAATGCCCTGAAGTCTTAATGGAGCAAGAGCAGCATCCAAGCATTTCGTGAAGGTGCGAGGAGAGAGTGCTAGGCCAAATGGAAGAACCCTGTATTGATACGCTACTCCCCCAAAAGCGAATCTTAGGAACTTCCTGTGTTGGGGCAGGATGGAGATATGGAAGTAAGCGTCTTTCAGATCTATGGTGACAAACCAGTCCTCTGACCTGATCTGACTCACAATAAGAGATATTTGTTAACATTTTGAACTTGTATCTCCTCACAGACCGGTTCAATACGCTGAGATCTATTATAGGCTGCAACCCCCCATCCTTTTTGGGAACTATGAAGTACCGGCTGTAGAACCCGGTTTCCCATTCTTGTGGAGGAACCTGCTCTATGGCCTCCTTTAACAAGAGAGACTGAACTTCTTGTTCCATAACCTGACCTTGCTCGGGACTGACTATCGTATGAACCACCCCCCTGAACCGAGGTGGACGATATTCGAACTGAATTCTGTATCCCTTCTCCACTGTGTGCAAGACCCACTGAGATATATTCTGAAGACCCTTCCAGGTGTCTAAATAATCTGCTAGGGGGATCAGCCTCTCGGGGCTGACCTCTGGTGTTATATTTAAAATATCGGTGACCTGAAGCATTTGACTGGCAGGAGCTAACCGATTTAATCTTTCTGCAGGCCTCGTGAGAGGGAACACAACTGGCAGTGCCGTAATAACGGGCAGACACTGTGAATTGCGTTCGCTGGAAACCGATGCGCCCCGAAGCACGCTTGGCGGCGGGTACCACACATCGATTTCCTGAGGGCTCTGTGAAGGAGCGAGCTGTTGGTGCTGATCACGGGGGGGACCACCCTCAGAGGCCTGCGCAACGCGTCAGGGCCTCTTCGCCGAAGCCTTCCTGGCCTGAATGACAGTCCTCAGATTTGCCTTCTGTTTGGAGGGCTTCGGCTGAGAGTGTTGCCCCTGGCCCCAGGCCTTTTTCGGGGAGCGCGGGAAGCAACCCTCTCCTTCTGCTGCTGCAGGTGTGAGGAGCTGGCGGCTGCCTCATGGGACTACCCCCTGGCAGCAGACCCATGAGACTTAGAACGACGGCGGGGAATTAGATGTTTTAGTGCGGCTGACTGTCGTTTCGTCTCCTGAAACCTCTCGACGACAGTGTCGACTGCGTCGCCAAAGAGGCCAGAAGACGAAATCGGGGCATCGAGGAGGAACGCCCTGACCTTGTTCCCAATGCCCGACAGATTCAGCCACAAATGTCTCTCCGTAGCTACCAGTGCTGCCATAGAGCGGCCAATAGCGCAATAACGTGCATAATAGATGAATAAATATGTACATTGGGGCTTGACAAATGAGAGGAGAAGGGCTTATTCCACGATCTCGACACCTCGGTGTGGAGATCAGAAAAAAACGGAAGACTCCGGCACGAAGGCTCCTCGGAGCCAGATAATTCAAACACCGGGTCCTCTCTTCGGTCGGAAGAAGCCGCAGAGCGGGCTTCCAAACCGTGAGCGGGACCACGGGAACTGGTTGAAGACTGTTGAGAAAGGGCCGAAGCCGTCTCAACAGTATCAACCAGATCCCTCTGCGATCCCCATGAATGCAGGCGCCGCGCTGCCTCGACAAACGCGGGACCTGATCCCTGGGGAGCGCGAGCCTGGCCTGATTCATCGAACAGGCTCAGGCGGGAGCGGAGCGTTCTCAGGGGCATGGTTTCACAGTTTACACAGACAGCGCCCTCGAGCGCTGCCCGTGCATGCTCCGGTCTCAGACAAAAAACACAAAACACATGTGTGTCACCCTGGCTTAAATAGCGTGGGCAAGGCGACACACACTACCTGAATTGTTTCTCTTTATATTCCATCACACTCTTTTAAATACCTTTACCGAACAAACAACACCAAATAAGACACACAGTCACATAGAACGATTGCTGAAGAACAGAAAGCTGCCATTGTTATGATCCGGTTCCCTTTTATAGCTTCCGCTCACCGTCACATGCGACGCCACGGGTGACGTCATGACGCAACACCAATCAAGATTGGACTAGTTCCATACAGGCTTCAGACGCGTCACGCTGGAGGCGTTCCCCAATGTGTCGATTCTCGACGCAGCGCGAGTTCCCTCGAAAAGGAACTATAGTGCAACGGTTGAGAGAGTCATTCATTCATAAAAACGGATTTACAGAAATGGAGCAAGCAATAAGTATTTGTGATGATTATCAGGGCCAGTATATATATGGAAAAGCTGATAAAGATACAAAGCTGTTGTTTACATTACGTCTTCACGGTTAGTTTTGCACATGTTAGCATGCTTTCTCTACCGTGAACGAGATTATATCGTTATTCCCCGATGCTGATGTACAGATAAAACATCAAATCTGAGGTAGTAGACATAATTTCTCTCGGTTGTTTAGTTTTCTTAACTTTATATTGCCGCGCTGTGCTGTTGAACTGGGGATTCCCTCAATACTTCATTCTTCATTCTCATTTTTTCAAACATAAATTTATCCACCTTTTTGTCACCCTCCTACTCACTGTCTATTTTGTCTTTGCCACATAAATCCTCCCGTCACCCCCTCTGTGACCTGCGGTCAGGACACTTAATGCTTCATGGACTAATACATTTATATAAAAGACCAAACTCGCACCTTATTGGGGATGTAGACATAGGAACAGGCAAGAGGACTCAGATATTAATGTAACGTGCAACATTTCATGCAAAGCGATTCCCAGTGAAATACTGGCATAAAGGATCTACACTGGAAATTCGATATTCGCACATTTAGGGACTGTCTCTAAAGTTACATGTGACGTGATTGGTACACATGTTTCTAACTGCAATAGCATTTGAAAAAAATGACTTACAGTCATAAAACCAACTGTAAAGTGCAGGGGACCAGGGGGGCGCCAACGATTCTGGGGGCCAGGGAGTCGCCGACTCTGGTACGGGCTCATGGGCATTCAATAGCATTTGATGAGAATGACTTACAGTCATAAAACCAACTGTAAATTGTTCAGGTGTCAGGCATGATGCACAACTTTTAGATTTTTGATAATTAATCAAATAAACTGTCAAATCATGGGTAAATATTGCTATTTTTTCAGTAGGCCTACCGCATGATCTTATATTTATTTTAATATCAACTAGGCCTATCTAAAAAATGTGTTTTATTATATAAGTTATAGAACAGAAACATAGAACCATGAATATTAATATTGTGACGACTACTACTATTATTTTTTTCTTTTTTTTTCTCGATGTGTGCTCATTACACATTTCTCTCTTTTAATTTTGTTTTTCTCTAGGTTTGTTTTTTGTTCACATCTTGTGTTCTGTATTAGTCCAGGAACATGCCTGGTAATGTGAAAGACAGAAACGAAGAACATACCAGATCCCTTAACATCAAAGATGCATCTCTCAGCAAACCAGCCATCAGCCCAATGATGAAAGAGCACAGAGGGGGTGACAGGAGGATTCATGTGGCAAAGACAAAATAGATAGTGAGTAGGAGGGTGACAAAAAGGTGGATACATTTATGTTTGAAAAAAAAGAGAGAGAGACTGTATTGTCGTAGCCACTGTATTGATACTGGGAGCACAGCTGACCATTAGACGTTACATACAGCTGACAGAAAGAGAAAAAATAAGAGAAGATCAATTAGAGACAAAATGTCTATAATGAGCAGGAGGGAGGCAGTGAAAGGCAGGAAGAGATGAGGGAGAGGGAGAGCAAAGAGAAAACAACAAAAACAACAGAACTATTTAGTGTCTTATTGTTGTCAGATGCGTGGGACATGAGCCAAGAGGAACGGGGTCTTTGTTTGTCTGAATGTGCACTTAATGGCTTCCTTTCAGTTCACTGCCTGCATCGAGACTTTTGATCACACGTGTCTGTCAAATATCACAACGGTACAGTTTTTGCCTCTAATTGTAGGTCTGTACAAAATATAGTGAGCTGCCTGCTCTATATTCCAAAACTATATGATGCTGCCTTTTAAAATATGTTCCGGCCAAACTCCAATCTAGAATTTATAGAGAAAAGCAATCCCAAAATGTAACAAACTGTGAAGAAAAATTAAGAGAAATGTTTATGATAAATAGTTGTATATTAATTTGACTCAATACACAATCAAAATACTTCTGTTAATTAATTATTATTGTTTAATTTATTATTTAATAATCAAATAATTAAAATGCACTGTTTTACCCAATATTTTTGTGATTTAAATAATTATTTAAAAAAATATATGATTTTTATATTGTCTGGTTAGTGTGTGATTAAAATATATTGTTTTAATACTATTTTTATTGTTTACAAAATTAACACTAAAATATTTAAAAAATATTTTAACCAATATTTGTGATTAAAATAGAATCTTTCAAAAACACAATTATTACTTTTTAAAATTAATAATTAAATAATAATGTAATAATTTGTTATGAAAAGAGAAATAATTTGTTATGAAAATATTTAAGTATAAATATTTAAGTATTTATACTTAAATAAATACCATGTGTAATTGTACCAACTATGTATAATGTCACAAAAATATTGGTTAAATGTTGAATTTTTGACCATTTGTAATAATCTTGGTTAATTATTTTGATATAGTCTTACTGTGTGGTTAAAAACATTAACCCATGTTTGTGTATGCTGTGTTTAGGCTTGTTAGAGGTTCAACATCTCACAACATGAGTGCTATGTTGTTGAGATGTTGTGTTAGGTAAAAATCAGTTTTAAAAAAGCTTTTGAAAAACCTGCATTTTGTTCCATTCCACTGTACTCCTACCAGCTTTTTTAAGCACATGTGTGCTGAACGTCCCCTTTAAAGGCAGGTGCCTATGTAGACTGTAAGCCAGCCAGCTCACTAGATTTTGTACCAGAGCATGTGTGTGCCTTCTCACCATTAGTAGCCTCTATTTAGTATCTCTCCTGACAGATTTGTCAGGTTTAGGGGGCTGGCTGTCTTCCCTCTTTTTTTGTGTTCATTAAAAAGTCCCATCTTAGCTCCACTACCTTTAGTTATCAGGCATGGTGATGGCGAGCGAGTCTTCCCGTTCTCTCTCTCTCTGCTTAGATGACTGCATTAGGCAGCACCTTTAAAGATAATTGCTTAATTGGGGCCTTTTCATTTGCTGTCAGCGTATGAGTGGCCGTGAATGGCTAAGATAAGACCGTAATTATGTGGCCAGCTTCGATATCCACTTTCACTAGAGTAGGATGCTGACAAGCGGCTCTCGTGGTCCAGCATCGCTCTCCGCGGCCTGTCAGAGAGCCCGAGACACAAAAGAAGATGAGTAGGAAAGAGAAGAAAGGCTTCAGAGAACATTAGAGAGAAAAGAAGGCTGAAAAAAGGGAGAAATGGGGTTTCACAGACATATAAAAACACATGTGATTAGTGAGGGGACAGACATGCTATTAGCCGAGACCATAAAATGCAGAGAGATATGGTCAGAAAACACGCAGTGATTAAAGAAAAGAAAAAATTGTATATAATGTAATAAAATCTATATTGACAAATATGTTTAAGGTGGCATTTAAAATATATTTTAAATGCCACATTAAACATTTTTGTTAATACACAAATATTATTTATGTGTTTATTTTTTCTGCGAATTTCTCTTCTGTAAAGCACTTTGTAAGTGCTGTTTTAAGGTGCTAAAAATAAAGCTTTACTTATAAAGTCTAAAAGTACATTTACTCTGACTGAAGTTACTTTTTCTGCTCTACACTAGACACATAGGTAAACAACACATCCCATTGGTTGTTGCTGCATTGAGTCATTTTTAGGGCATTTATTTTTTTTGTTTGGTTGGCTAAAATAGCTCAATAAAGCTATTAAATGCATTATTTATGAAATGTTATATAGAAAAATCCTTATGTCAAATTATAAAAGAATTATAAGTATTTCTGAAAGAAAATATCACTTTTATTTAGCAAGGATGCAATTAATTGATCAAAAGTGACAGATAAAGACTTTTACATTTTTACATAAAATGTCTATTTCAAATAATTGCTGATCTTCTGAACTTTCTATTCATCAAACCTGAAAAAAACTAACACGGTTTCCACAAAACTATAAAGCAGCACAATTGTTTTCAACATTGATAATATTAAAAATGTTTCTTGAGGATCAAATCAGCATAGAGTATTACAATGATTTCTGAAGGATCATATGACACATGTGATGCTGAAAATTCAGCTTTGCATCACACGAATAAATTACATTTTAAAATGAATTGAAATATAAAACAACAATTTTAAAATGTAATATTCCAAAATATTACTGTTTATGTAGCCTTAGTGAGCTTACATTTGTCTTCAAAAACATTAAAAAGTCTGTCTATATACATATAATTCAGGTCATTTTTGCACAGAAAATTGCACAGACAAATGTACCGAAGTGTGGTTGTTTTTCAACATGTATCAGCGCGACCACCAAAAGCATCCAAACGTAAATCAGTTTTAAGCATGTAACAAAAGTCCATTCATTGTAAACAGTCACCAATTTTAGTTTGGCAAATTGAAAAGTGTGAATCGCAGGGGCTTTTCATGTGGTTTGGCCATCTTGAGCTGGACAGAAACAGACTCTGAAGAATGTGCTTAGAAAAGTCACAAACATGGAGTTGAGTTTACTTTGATGCATGACAGGTACTTAAGCTGTTTAGGTCAACGATGTCACATGTGGAAGGATTAATATACACCTATGAGTATGAAAGCTAATGCTTTAATATGTAAAACTACACTCTGTTTCTTTGAAAACTTTTGCAGCTTATAAACCAATAAAAAGGGTGTTGTTTGGCCAATACATTCTTAAAAAGAAAGACTGAAAGTTTATTTAGTTCTCCCAAGAACATTTCAGTGTACCTTAAAAGAACCTTTTTTTTGTGTATAGAACATTTTAAGATTCCAAAGAACCTTTTTTTACTCAAGAAACTTTTGTGGAATGTAAAGGTTCCATGGATGTTAAAGGTTCTTTGTGATACCATAGATGCCAATAGAGAACCTTGATTTTTAAGGGAGTATCACAGGACCTGGAACATCATTCCTACTTTGAGAGCAGTGGGGAAGAAAAAGGAAACTGAAAGATGAGGGTGAAGAGAGATAGAGAGAGCGAGTGATGAGCAACACAGGAAGTGGATGGGGGCAAGATTAGTTTTGCTCCGGTAGTGACAGATCTGAAGAACAGGAGAGGCGAGAAGAGAGATGAAACCGGGAGAGGAGCAGGATTAGTGCCACTAGAGAGATGGTGTGTGTGCGCATGTAGGCTTTACCGGATGCAGGGGATCCTGGAATATGAGGAATTCTGTGAGTTCAGTGGGGATTAGTCTTGCTTGAGGAGTGAGAGCTTGAGAGGAGGATGTGAGAACATTTCTTGATCTCGGCTTGCATCATACATGGAAGAGCCGTGAATTCTCACACTTCCAGGGTGGCACAATGCTGAAGGTACAACTGAAAATCTTTTAAAAAAAAACAAAAAAGGTCAAATTTAAGTCACTTACAAAGTGTCATCTATCGATTACTGTTTATTTGATGAACCAGAAAATGCTACATCCATCAGCTGAAGGTTTGGTTTTACCTGTGAGATCTCACTTCTTTGAGGGTACTGTACAGCATGTTTTTCTTCATCTAACTAGCAAGGTGATATTGTTCCCTATAGGAACTCAGTTATAGGACTGCCAGGGCAGTCACCTGAGAACTACATTTTACCCTACAACCATTTTTCTGTTTGCATTCGCACTGCCAGTTGCAATTCTGAAATGACGTAAGCCCCCTCACATTATTTACAGAATAGGAGAATAAAATGCATCAACCATAACCCTTTGAAAAATGATACAGGTCTATATATTTTGTTTGTCCGTTTATCTCAAAAGTCTGTGGTTTTTTTTATGTTTATGAACAAAGTCTCTTATGGCTACATTTGTTTGATCAAAATACAGTTAACATATAATATTGTCATTCTATTCTATCACAAGCTGATCATTCATGCATATGAAGTGAATCAACACAACTATATATCTGTTGCGATATGCGATTAATTCAGTTCAGTTTTTTGGGGATGAAAAATATCCACTGTGTCATGACACTACCATTACTTGCATAAATCACTATTTAAACAGTCTATAATCATGCTTTTTAATTGTTATTTATGGCTCCTTGAATCCCCCCATCTTGATTCTCAGATTACACCTCGAAAGCTGTGTCTGTTGTGTGTTTCCATGGCAACATCCTGTCTGTCTTTTAACTGGGAGCACTGGAAAGGAAGGAGACATGTTGACATGATACTAAACATCCTACAAAACAACTAACTGTTTAGCATGTCTTGTTTATTGTAATACATTCCACCAATGTGACATTGATGGAGAGAGTGATGCAGAAAGGGAAAAGGAGAACCGAAACAGATAGAGAAAGAAATTTTAAAAGAGATGGGGGATGGAGAGGGGGAAAAAAAAGAGAGAAATAAAGAAATGACCTGTGTTTACTGAGTGACCCTTGACAGACGGAGAGGAAGCCTGCATTTTAAAGAACAAGAGAAATAAAACAATGTCATCTTATTAGTATTCACAGATATTCAAGTGCTTCTAGATCACATACATTTTGTGCTTGTGTATACCTAAAACTTATGATATTAGCATACTGACAAAATAAACACCTTAAAATGTTTAAGTTGATTTTAACTTTTAATAAACATTGATTTGATTTGAGCTTCTGTACAAATAGCCTACTTCTATTTACACTTCTAATTTTACTTCAATTTGTATTAATAGGGTCTATCACTATTGCACTTAAGTCAACATGAAACTGAAGTTGCGATAGTTTTTTCTTCTTTATTGTAATGTATATATCCAAGTGAAACGGCTTCTCGAACAATAAAAAATTTAGGGCGGGACTTGATTTTGTCCATCGGAATTGATTGGATCGTTGGATGGTTGTGGTTGGCTATTGGTCGATCTCATGTGAGTGACAGATGCTCCAAACTATTTCAGGCTGTTCCCCCTACGGTGGCCGACAGAGCTCAACGTGCTGCAACCTAAAGAAGACGCATGCAAATAGAAAAAAATGCATACAAATAAAAAAACACCCGCAAATTAAGAAAACATCTTCATCAGTTTCACAACACACGTGTGCTCCAAATACTCACAACACAACAAAATACAGAAACGCGCTGCAAAACTTCACAACACAACCAAATGTAGAAACGCGCTGCAAGTAATACAGACCACAACGGAAATGTTTCCGGGGGAACCAAATAAGTGACGAACCCGGCTGGGACGTGCTTATTGCACGTGAGCTACCCTATGCCCTACTCCCTTCGAAGGGCAGACGGCAGAGATCTTCAAGTGGGACTTTGGAGTGAGCATGGCACTAGTACGGTGGCCGAGAGGTGCAAAACAAATCACAATTATAAAAACAAAATAACAATTATAAAAACAAAATAACAATTCAGAAAACACAACGACATTTCAGAAAACACAATAACAATTCAGAAAACACAATAACAATTCAGAAAACACAATAACAATTCAGAAAACACAACGACATTTCAGAAAACACAATAACAATCAGAAAACACAATAACAATTCAGAAAACACGACATTTCATAGAAAAAGGAAAAGGTAGGTACATTTTGAGAATGGCAAACTTGTCGCTGATTGGACGAGACACCTGTCAATCAAGCTTTACAGGAAGTAAGAAATTTAAACATTACTTTGAAGAAGGACATTCATATGCCGTGATTGTGGACATGCTGGCGACATGCCACGACATTAAAAAGAGCTTGTGCTCAAATGGCTTAAGTTTATCGCACCCATCAACAAGCCAAAGATAGTTCGGTCCCATGGAGTGATATGCAGACATCCCAAGTCTCCCGGAAGTTCCCCGCATATTGATAGCGGCTCCCTGATGCCCGCAAATTAGTTAAAAACTCGGAGCTCTAGAGAATCTAGAGCTTGCGAGCTCCAAACCGTGTAGCGCACGCAGAGCCGGCGGCAGAAACAGATCAATGGACGGGCATTTAATATTCTTGGGGGGGCCAAATTATGACAAACAAATAAATTGTGTGTGTGGGGTGGGGTGGGGTGGGGTGGTGTGTGGGGGGGGGGGGGGGGGGGTGCTTACATGTGCTTCATGCACGCAAGGTCTCGCACTCTCTACCTCTCTGCCGTGCGCGCTGTTTGAACGTATATTCACGTAGACTTTCGAAAACCGGGACATATTCTTCGTAGCCTTTCGAAAACCAGGACATATTCACATAGCCTTTTGAATTTTTTTGAGCCTTTAGTATATCATAATTCTTATGAGCCTTTTGTATATCAGGGAGAGTTTATAAATTTCCCGGGACAGGTTGTTAAAAAGAAGAACAATCCCGGAAAATCCGGGACGGGTGGCAACACTAGCTACAACAGTTTCACAGCGATTTCAATATTTTAACTAGCCTATTGCCCAATCATATTTCGGCTATCATGAGATATCATGTTACAGTTATAGCCTATCTGTGAACTAACATGAACAAACAATGAACAGCTGTATTTTTATTAACTAACATTAACAAATACCGTAACAAATGTATCGCTCATGGTTAGTTCATGTTAGTCATTAACTAATGTTAACTAATGAACCTTGTCTGCATTGTTCCGTGAACACAGCATCTCCCAATTCAGTTTTTAGTCATGTGACTGATGCAGAGACCTGGAGGGAAAAACATCCATAGCACTGCAACACAGGCCTGTCAATTTCCCCATCTGTTTCTAAATATTTAGGTCACCTCCCAAAAGAAGAAAAACTAAATTATGTGAATAAAATGCAAATTTTGGGCACTTTTGATCCATATACTGCACCTGCCGCAGTATTTCATTCACTTAAAACACTGACACATTCTAAAACGCTTAATGTGAAAAACACTTAAAGAGCCAAAAATGTACAAACACTGTTATGAAAATATCAAATTCAGTATACAGCTTATTTGTGATGCGTACTATATACAGGCGAGCAGAATAGCCCAGAATATGAACACAATGTGCTTAATGTTAACTTTATAATGGTTTTACATGTTGAAATCCTTAATGAGAAACTATAAATATGTAAGTAATATTCAAAAGTAAAAAAAAAAAATCACTTTATGTACAAAGACCTATTACAAATGAGATCAGAATTGTAAAAAAAGACAAAAAGAGAAGAATTAGGACGTAGAATTAGGTCTACTGGCAGGATAAAGCTGTAGCACACGGAAGGAGAAAGATGGATGATGGTGGACAGAATGGAAAGAGTAAGACAGAGATGGATGGAGAGAGAGAGAGAGAGAGAGAGAGAGAGAGAGAGAGAGAGAGAGAGAGAGAGAGAGAGAGAGAGAGAGAGAGAGAGAGAGAGAGAGAGAGAGAGAGAGAGAGAGAGAGAATTAATGAGTGACCAAAGAGAGAGAATTTCACAGATGGACTCAATAAAGCTGCTGGAGTCCTGAAATATTACATGAAAAAGCAAGAAGAGCTTAGATAATAAAAAATAAAAGGCTTATATCATAAGGGATCGAATCATTTTCAAATACAAATACCAAGTGAAAACATATTGAAACTTGTTGTGAAATCATCAGGTGTCTGATTATTTAATTTGATATGTTTTTAGGTTGCTCATTTCACAGTTCTTAATGGCAGAGCACCAAAAAATAAACAAATAACACAATTTGTTAATTAATTTTTAATTCTTTTTTAATTCTTTATAGTTTTTAAAGCAAAACTATAGTAACATTATTATATTATAAAATATTATATTTTACAAATTAATGTTATGAACAGTGTTGGGGGTAACTCATTACAAGTAACTTGAGTTACGTAATCAGATTACTTTTTTCAAAATTTATAAAAACATTCAAATGCAATCTCAGAATTTCTCAAAACTTAATTAACAATATTACATTACACAAATATACTTTATGTATTTAATCTCACTTTATTAACCAATGTCTTTGCTGCTGACCTTCAATGATCTAATTAAACCATACTAATAAGCAAAAATAACTTTAGATTAGATTTAGAGATAAGAGTGTTGAACTTCCTTCTCCTGTATCCTATTGTTCTTTAATCATGTTTCCTATTATTCACAGCACAGCTGAAAGGTTTGTTTGAGCTGCACCCTCTACTGTAAAGTGTTAAATATGCATTTCCTTCTGCCTGAGGCTTATTCATTTCACTTGGGGGGGGGGGGGGGGGGGGGGGGGGTAACACAATATTGTAAAGCATTACCTTTAAAAGTAACTTTCCCCAACACTGGTTATGACAACCTTAAGTGTGAAACGATAAGCGTAACAGGGGTTGGACAGAAATAATAAAGACCAGAGCTGGGCAGAATTCCTCCTCCTGCCAGGGCTGACAGCTATTATTCCAGCCAGAATGAGTCTCAATCAATACAGGTGACTGGCTATCGGTGATCAATTACAGTGCAGGGACAGCATTGATCATGCTCAGTCACATGTGGCGTAAACAAGACGCCAGTGATCAATAGCGCTTCGCAGCGTTCAGCTCTGGACAATCACTGTGCATCTCAATTAAGCGAATCCTAAGCCGTCGTGCGCGCTTTGATAAAGAGACTCATTTAGCCGCATCACTGTAAGACAATCGCCGCCATCGTCCACTGAGCGTGTGATACCGCCAGCCATCAGGGAGCTTGCCAGATCAATCATCTTTTGTTGCTTATTGCAGCAAAGGGAACGACAGAGATAGACAGGCAGGCAGAAAGATGACGAGACAGCCTGTGCCTGATGAATGTTGTGGCAAACAAAGGAGTTGGTGTTTTGGCTCAAGTAGGCTACTGCACTCAAAAAAGACAATTTGCGTTGTTTTCAACCCAAGGGCTGGGTAAACATAGGACAGAACATATGTTGGGTTAATTTTACCCAGCAAATTGGGCTATTATTACTATGATTATTCGACTGTCACTCAGTTTAGGAGTCATAAGCATCATATGATATCTCCACAGTCCACACCACTTTATGAAATATCTCATGGCTGTGATTGATCGAATACAGAATAAAAGAAAAAGAAATCAAAAGAAAAATCTACATTAGGGTCTAAAATAAGCACCCCTTCAAATTTTCTAAGTGAAAATTCAATCCAAAGTGTCAAATTTGACAATCAATTACTGATGCATTTATCCACCGACCTTAAAATCCCAGGTCTGACATTAGCAGAATTAAGTTATCAGATTAAGTGTCGCAAGTTTATTTGAGTGTTTGAATTACTTGATAAGTGTGATTGAACCCTTAATCACTGTGTAATGAGAACATACTTTACATCAAAAATAGCAACTCAAAGAGTTATTGAAATTTCTGTTGAAATGATAAAAAAAAAGTCCATTACAGTTTTTTTTTCTGAATGCTTAAACCCTAACCGTGATTCTTATAGCACAATTTCAAAAACTATTAATACGTATAGCAAAACCACTCACTGAGTTTGCAAAACTAAAAGCACAAAAACTGCTTTGCACTCAGTTTGCAATTATGCAACACACACTTTGCAAGATTGTAGGTACAATCCACTTCACAGCACTCTTTTTGCGGAACTGTAGACACAACTCACTGCTACACACTCAAATGATCAACACACTCCAAGCAAAACTATCACATGTATGGCTATTAAAGGGATAGTTCACCCAAAAATGAAAATTCTGTCAGTATTTACTCACCCTCATGTTGTTCCAACCCCGTAAGACCTTCGTTCATCTTCGGAACACGAATTAAGTTCCCTTTCGAAGGGAACTCAACAATACGTCAACGACGTTATGGGGAAACGCCTCAGGCGTGACAGGTGTCTGAAATCACTATCAAATCACGTCAATCATATTGACCGGCGACAGCCCGTGAATCATTAGCGCGAATGATTAACGTGCGACCTGGAAGTATAAAGGGGCGCCTTGCACACATGACAAATCATCTCATTGTCTTCAGGGACTGTTTGTTTGAAAATGCTATTCAAGTTACGAGGTAAGAGAAAGATGAAGCGCACAGCTAAGGCAGATTGTTTTCGTAAGTGTGCCGACCCGTGTCCGAGGTTTCTGACACCGGCCGACACACACGAGCTGTGCGTTTTTTGCTTGGGTGAAGAGCACGCACGGGAGGTTCTCAAGGGAACCCTCTGTGCGAACTGCGAGCGTTTTTCCCTTAAAACGCTCCGCTCTCGTCTTGCCCTCTTCTCGAGTGAAGGGGGTTCGGCGTCTGGACCTCGTGGTGCGGGTCCCGCTCGTGCTGAGGCCGATCGGCGACTTACATCATGGAGCTCCCAGATGGAGCTTGTCGATCGTCTCGAGAGGGCTGTTAACCTCTCAGATGATTCGACGGCTGACGAGGGCGAACTGCAGGTCGATGGGGAAGGTTACTCACCGATTGTACCTGCAGTTGATGCTCTTCAGGACACGCAGGAGATGGCTGAGGAGGTTTATGACCAGGTAGATCCTGAACCTCCTCAGCCATCCTGCCCCGTGTATGCAGAGCTGGTGGATGTGATGGAGCGCGCTGCCAACAGGCTGCAGCTGCCTTGGCAGCGCGCTAGAGGAGAGATCGCTCACGGTAGGCTCGACGATCGGTTTCTCCCCGGCCATACACCACCAGCTCAGGTGAGACTTCCATTTCTTCCTGATCTCCATACGGAGATCGAGAGGGCATGGAAGAGCCCATACTCTGCCCGTATTCACCTACATCAGGGGGCCAGTTTCACTGATGTGGAGGGGATCGGAGAGTATGGGTACGTGTCAATGCCGCCCATTGACGAGACGTTCGCGAACTATCTCGTGTCTGGGCGGGCAGCGACTCTGAAAGCTCCAACCCTGCCATCCAAACCGCTGAAAACAACGGCTCGTTTGAATGGCAGAGCATACACGGCAGCAGGTCAGGCCGGTGCTGCACTGCACACCATGGCAGTATTACAGGCGTACCAGGCCGACCTGCTGGGGGATCTCGACCAGGGGGCAGGGATGTCCCCTGAGGCGGTGGCTGAGCTGCGCCGCACCACAGATCTGGCTCTCCGGGCTACCAAGCAAACCGCTGCCGCGATCGGACGGTCGATGGCGGCCACGGAGAGGGATCTGTGGTTAAATCTAGCCGACATCGGGGAGAAAGAAAAAGCCTTTCTCCTCGATTCGCCGGTTTCGCCTTCCGAACTCTTCGGCACCTCCGTAGAGGCGGTGGTGGGGAACTTCAGGGGGGCGCGCTCAGCAGCATTTAAAACTTGTATACCGCTGAGATCCGCATCCGTACCCCGGCAAGCGGGAGGGCCTGGTCCTTCACGGTCTGAGGGCCGTAGGCAGGGCCAGCGAACCAGTGTCGCGAACCAGGCGTGACTCCCGCAACAGAAGAGATTTGAGGGAGGTTATCCAGCGCAAACGCACACAGCGTCGGTAATGGATAACCTCCCCGGAGGGTCACGAAATCTGCCCTCTCTCTTCTGACCCCCAGGCGTTCATAACATCAGGCCTGGGGATGGGCCTATGATGAGAACTATGTTCTGATGGCCCACCTAGGTTTGGTTAGTGGAAACGCCCCTTTCAGGCATGTAAAGTGGCGGATCCCAGGTTTGTAAAGAACTATCTGGCGAGTCTTCACTTTGCACGCCGCAGGTGAGCTGCTGGTCTTTTCAAAGAGTATTTTTTGTGATTAAAAAGAAAAAAATAACATTTCTCTTTACAGACCTCGTTCCCTGTATAGAGTCATGGGGTCATGTCAAGGTAATAAGGTAAGAGAACTTTATTGGATTATCAGGGCCCTGAAGTTCCCCGTTAGGTGGCCAGAACGGTAACTGTGTTAGCCTTCGGGCTGCTAGCCACCTCAGGGTAGAGTGGTTGGTCTCTCTCTTAAAATTGTTTTACTTAGAGTGTTGACTGACGCTAGAGCTTCAGATAGATCTTATGTCCGGCCCACGGGTCCGTTTGACTTCTTCCTGAGTATGTCGCCCCTTGAGCTCTGTTTGGGTTTTCATTAGGCTGAGCGATTCTGCAGCCCTTTGTATGGAATAATACAGACTATATTCTTTAGTAAGGCTGTGGCTCCTCCGAGCCCTCAGATAGATCTATGCTTGCAGGCTGGCTCGCAACAGGGCCGCCTCTGTAGCTGGCCTAGGCTGTGCCAGGGATAATAGAGGCGCTCTGCTAAAAATTTTAGCATTTCTTCCTCTGACCCTTCACTTTATGAATGTAGGTTTCTAGCATCCCTGTATAAACAGCCTCCTCCCATGGGAGTCGTTTGGCCAAGGCCCGCCCCCTTCTCTGCATTCTGTGGGGACTAGAGTAATGCAGCGTGGTGCAGAGGATGGTTTATAAGGACATGGTAGGCCTCAAATAGGCCTCCGTGGTATATATGTCTTTACTGAGCAGGGTTAGGCCATCTTTCGCTTCACGAAGAAGACTAGGTTTCCTGCCCGACCCTGCCGTGCAGTACTGGCCTACGGATTTAGGCCGCCAGTTTAGGCTTCACTCACCTCGGTGAGCTACTGCTCGAGCGCTAGGTTGTAGGTGGTTGGCTTTCATTCAAGCCCCACTCCCTTAGGTTGGGCACAGATACATTTCTGTCACCCCTAGAGCCGCTGGCAGGCCCGCACCCTGGTAACCTCAGGGTGAGGTGTGAGTATTCCCCTGTGATACAGGTAGGTCTGAGCACTTCACTCCCAGTTCTGTTTTATCCTACCTCGCACCACTATGGCTCGGGTCGAGTATGAAGTAAGCTTCACTTCTTCTTTGGTCGAAGTACGCTCCCCTGAAGCCAGAGCATTGCCCTGAGCTGACGCCCATGCATAGATGGTAGGCCCCTGACTAACTGGGGCCTCCGTTGAGGCAGAGTGGCGTATGTTGTACTCCCCTTATTTAAGGGTGCTAGCTTTCTTGCGGAGTACACTGCCATGGGCAATGTGATTAGGCACCAGGATGCTGTAGGCGCTGTGTAAACAGTTTTTCTGCCAACGAAGGCCATTAGGTAATAGGCCTCAGCAGGCCTCCTTGATTGGACAGCCCCCTAGAGGGCACTGTAGGCCAGCTCACTTTACGTGGTTGGCCTTGGAGGTTTGGGCAGTTGACTCACTGATGGGTAGTAGGCCTTAAACAGGCCTCCTCGGAGGTGAGTCCCAACATTGTGGGGCATACCTTATAGCGCTACTGGAAGCCCATTAGTAAATTATGATTGTGTAGTATGGTTCCCAACAGTGTACTTTATGGCAGAATATGACTTGCTATTAGCTAGTAGGCCCGACCAGGCCTCCCTGATAGGCGAGTCCCCAGCTGGCTGGCCTTAGCAGGCCACCTTATACTATCACCCGGACTCAAAGCTACCAGTGGTTATCAGGTAGTAGGCCACTCAGGCCTCCCTGAAGGTGAATTCCCACTTAAGATGGTTATCAGGTAGTAGGCCTCACCCGGCCGCCCTGAAGGCGAATTCCCACTTACGTTGGCTATCAGGTAGTAGGCCGCTCTGGGCCTCCCTAGGATGTGGGCTCCCAAATATTTTGGCTGTCAAAGGCAGTAGACCTCACCAGGCCTCCCTGAAGGTGAGTTCCCACATACTGTGATTATCAGGTAGTAGGCTCCTCCTGGCCTCCTTGATTGAGAACGGTCAGGTAGTAGGCCTCACCAAGCCTCCCTGAAGGTGAGTTCCCACATACTGTGATTATCAGGTAGTAGGCTCCTCCAGGCCTCCTTGATTGAGAACGGTCAGGTAGTAGGCCTCACCAGGCCACCCTGAAGGTGAGTTCCCACAGTTTGTGGTTACCAGGTAGTAGGCCTCTCCAGGCCTCCCTGAAGGTGAGCTCCCCACATACTGTGGTTGTAGGGTAGCAGGCCTCCCTGAAGGTGAGTTCCCACGTACTGTGGTTATCAGGTAGCTCAGGGACACATTGGTGTCTCACAGTGGATTCGAACCTGGGTCTCTCACACCAAAGGCATGTGTCTTATCCACTGCGCCATCACCACCCTTAGGTTTTCAGGTAGTAGGCCTCTCTGGGCCTCCCCGAATGTGAGCACCCCACATACTGTGGTTATCAGGTAGTAGGCCTCACGTGATTCCCTGAAGGTGAATTCCCACTTACGTTGGCTATCAGGTAGTAGGCCTCTCCGGGCCTCCCTGTAACATTCCCTAGTGGTGCTGGGTTTATGAAGCTAGTGGTCTCTTGCTATCAGTTTCAGCTAGCCTTAATAGGCAGCTGCTGAAGGCGAGCTTGCGCCCTGGCTCGCTAAAGTGTTCATTCTCTGCTATTGGTTCCCTCCCGGAACCTTTTCTGCCTACAGCCTGGTTTGCCTACCAGGCAGACCTTGTGCTCCCCTCACCGAGGGTCTCTATGAGCATGCGGCTTCCTGAGTCTGGTCAGACGGTCGTAGGCCTCTCGTGAGGCCTCCCAGTTAGATCAGCCCTTAGGCCTTCACAGGCCTCCTCAGTGTTTTGAAACACAGACACTGGGTTGATCCGTGGATCGAGTAGAGAAACTCCCCTCGCTAGCAAGGGTCGGAAAGCACTATGCTGAGTCATACTCTCCGGGATATCCCGTCTCTGAGATCCGGGCCGAGTGGTTCACTGCCAGCTTCGCAGTCCCTCGGGTTGGATGCCTTTCTTAAGGCTTTGTTGTCCAGAGGCTCTGTCTTCAGACAGACAGGATTTGGCCAGACTAAGTGTCTATGTACTGACGCCAGGTCAGGCCGTCCTGGTGGCATTTCGGGGTGAGTACGTTCCCCTGAATAGTGACTGGCTGGGGTTCCTTCGGGTTCCCTAGCCACATTCCCTAGAAGGGACCCCTTCTAATTGGAAGCTGTGGTCCCAGTTTAGACCTTTTATTTAACCATATTTATGAAGGTTTTTCTGTGAGGCTGTAGCTTGGGCTATGACCGTAGGGAATGCTGTCACTGACAGCCCAGTGTGACCTGAGGGTGAGTGGTTCTAGCGTTTCATTTGAAGTTGCTGGTTCTGACAGTTGTCACTGCCACTTGGCATGCACTCCCCTTAGCATGGCGGAGTTGGTATATCGTTCCCCATAACGTCGTTGACGTATTGTTGAGTTCCCTTCGAAAGGGAACGTCTCAGGTTACGACTGTAACCTATGTTCCCTGAGAACAGGGAACGAGACAATACGTCTCCCTGCCATGCCTCGGGGCTTGCCTACCGTACAATCCCTTCAGACGATAAGGTGATTTGTCATGTGTGCAAGGCGCCCCTTTATACTTCCAGGTCGCACGTTAATCATTCACGCTAATGATTCACGGGCTGTCGCCGGTCAATATGATTGACCTGATTTGATAGTGATTTCAGACACCTGTCACGTCTGAGGCGTTTCCCCATAACGTCGTTGACGTATTGTCTCGTTCCCTGTTCTCAGGGAACATAGGTTACAGTCGTAACCTGAGACGATATTTTTGATGAAATCTGAGAGCTGGATCACTCCTCCATAGGCTTCTTCAGGGATTGAAACTGGCCAGCTCCCAAAAAATTATTAAAGATATCGTTAAAATAGTCCAAGTGACTACAGTGGCTCAATCTTAAGTTTATCAAGGGACGAGAATAATTTTTGTGCACAAAAAAACAAACAAAAATAACAACTTTATTTCAACTATTCATTTCCTTCTCTGTAGACCTCGAGTCAGTTCACTAGTATAATAGTGTAATCTTCTGTTGTTGTACGTCACACGCATCACACACGACCAGCGTCGGCCAATAGTGAGCCTATGTGTGACGTAGCTCTACGCGATCACACTACGTAAACTCACTCGAGGCCCACAGAGAAGGAAATGAATAGTTTAAATAAAGTCGTTATTTTTGTTTTTTTTGCACACAAAAAGTATTCTCAACATTTGATAAACTTAAGACTGAGCCACTGTAGTCACTTGGACTATTTTAACGATGTCTTTAATAACTTTTCGGTGCTGGCAAGTCTCAATCCCTGAAGAAGCCTATGGAGGAGTGATCCAGCTCTCAGATTTAATCAAAAACATCTTAATTTGTGTTCCGGAGATGAACGAAGGTCTTACGAGGTTGGAACAACATGAGAGTGAGTAAATACTGACAGAATTTTCATTTTTGGGTGAACTATCCCTTTAATTACACTATTTTGCCAACTGTCTGGCACACTGTCACATGTGAAAACTGTTTTAAATAATTGGTTCACTTTGCAAAAATGTTATATTTAGTGTATACTTGTGTTATTTATTATACATAAAAAATACAAATCTACATAATATTATATAATAAACTAACACTCATGATTGGAGCACTGGAGTCACCGTGGTCTCATCCTCATTTCCATCTTTTAAATTCCTTTATTAATTATCATAGGTTATGAACTGCATTCACTAATACGGTCCTCTCATCTTGACCCAAAGAGCTGGAGGAACAATGACTCAAACACCGCTGCATAGAGCTAAGTGTGTGTGTGTGTGTGTGTGTGTGTGTGTGTGTGTGTGTGTGTGTGTGTGTGTGTGTGTGTGTGTGTGTGTGTGTGTGTGTGTGTGTGTGTGTGTGTGTGTGTGTGTGTGTGTGTGTGTGTGTGTGTGTGTGTGTGTGTGTGTGTGTGTGTGTGTGTGTGATGGTGGATAGTATTGAAATGATGATAAACGTCAACTTAACAATACTAATTTCCATATGGCATTATCAACCCTGCTTTTTTTAAGCTCGTGAGACTAAAATTGGACTCCTTTATTACCCTTATGTCCTTGTTATCTGTTATATCATCTATATGCTTATGCTATATAATCCTAAAAGTTGACAAATTTACTTTTTAGCAGACTATGCATTTACAATTCAGTCTCCTCTGAGCACAGCTTGTGCTATCGTTTGAGATCAGTTCAGAAACTCTTGAAAACAAGAGATTAGAGTTTTTTTCTCAGGAGAAAAATCTGACAAGCACTAGACGTGAGAAAAAGTCTCCATTTGCTCTCCGCCTAATCTCATTGCTGTCAAGGAAAAACAATTGAGGCATTAAAGAAACAATTTTACCGATGGGAACAGTTAAAAGAGTCAATCGTCAAGCGCCCTTCCTCTTCATTTGTCTCTTTCCTACTTACACAAACAAACGCACACTTAAAAACAGCACAGATATACTAAAGGTCTAATGCATTGATGTCTATCTAATGGTGCACTCTGATCTGATGATGTACAATAACATAAAGTATCTAAGCTCATCTTCCTCACGCTGAGCTCCTTCAGCCAGACCACAGCAGCCCATAAACAGCTCCATGGTTCCATCAAAGCTAAGCCAGGGAAAGAGAAAGGCACTAGTATTATCACAGTTAATGGCATTGAGTTCCTCAAATAGCTTCTTGCATTAACTGTGCTGTGGAATGGAAGCTTTGTGTTGGTGTATATGTGGCAATATGCGTTCATCTATAAACTCTCCTTTGGTGGTCATCATGGTATGGACACATAAGGAGAAAGGATTCAATTAGTTTTAAAAGGGTATTGTTCAGGCAAAAATGAAATTTTGGTCAATATTTACTCAAATATCTGTATGATTTGTTTCTATTATTTGAATTGTATCATTTTTGAATCATATCATTTCAATGAATCAGTTAAATGACTGGGGGTTAACGCATTACAAATAACTCAAGTTAAGTAATCAGATTACTTTTTAAAGTAACTAGTAATGTAATGCATTACTTTTAAATTTGGAGTTACTTTACAAACATCAAAATCAATACAAAAATGGGTAACCGAGCACAATATTAAGCTTCTGGATGACCGTCCTAGTCCCCTAAACTGAACCCTATAGAAAATGAGTGGGGTGAACTGAAGAGAAGAAGCACCAACATGAACTTGTGAATCTGAAGGATCTGGAGAGATTCTGAATGGAGGAATGAACTCTGATCTCTTGTCAGTTGTTCTCCAAACTATCAGCCATTATAGAAAACAACTCAGAGCTGTTATCTTGGCAAAAGGAGGTTTCAAAAAGTATTAAATAACAGCGAGCCAATAATTATGGCCAGCGTGTTTTGGAGAAAAGCGTGTTTTGGAGAAAAGCATTTATTTCATAATGGGATTTACCCCCCACTTTCAATTATTTTACTTCAATGAAAGGTTCGATTTTTCGCAAATTTTTTGAATGAAAGATCAAAAGGATAAACAATGCAAATTTATTTTTTACAGCCATTTTTGATCATATTTACCAGGGGTGCCATTAATTCTGAGCACCACAGTATACAGACTACAATTATGATACTTTTATGGTGCTTTTGCGTCCTTTTTGAAAAGCTCTAAAGCCATTTTTTGTAACTATATGGAAAAGAGTACCAGTAGATTATTTCTCAAGTAAACCAGAATAAACCAGTAGATTATTTCTCAAGTAAAAATGTCTTCTTCACATGCTCCACAGAAAAAAAAATAATAATAAAGGTTTGCACTGATGAAAGCATTTTCATTCTTGTGTAAACGTCGGGCTCCTAAATGACCTAATGCAAATTTGAAACATCCAGCCCAGTTAAAAACTGTGCCAATAAACCTCATGTTGTAAAGTTATCTGATGCCAGTGGATGGCAGTAGAATTGAAGAAATACAAACCCAGACCTAAGCTGAAACTACAGGAGTGCAAGTAGCTTTTTTTATAAAATATATTGAACTTTTCTAAAGTTCTCTATAAGTTCTGTATTTTTGAGACATTTATTATGGCATAAATCAAGCAAAAACGAAGCAAGCTACAACAGCGCCATGCCCTTAACATCAACCATCTAAGTTATTCATTATCCTGTAAGTATTACCCTGATTGCTCTCTATTAAATTTAATTTGCTACATTGACTCACTAGATGTAGAAACCAAACCCATCACATTGATTGACTTCTAGGGTTTGCACAAACACAGACAACATTAATCTCATTTAAAGCTGTGCCTCAATGTTCTCAATATAAATAATATTAAAAGCCTGGTTTTATTAAAGTGAAGTGCTCTCCCTCATTGAGAACAAGCAACAGTAAACGGCACTTAGGAACAAAGAAGAAGAAAGTGCCGGAAAGAGTTACTAACCTTGACTTCAATCACTGAAAGTGTTATTTCCCTAACCGTGGGACTTTTGTTTGTTTCATAAAAGGTGAGACAATCGCTGTATTCTCCTCTGAAAGAACTGGAATAGGAAGATATCACTGAGCATGGCTCAGTGCAGCACAGTCACAGAGGTGTGTTAAAAGCTTTTAGAAAGTATTGCTCAGTATGGCTGATCTTGGAGAAGTAAATTGCCACTCAAATCATGCTTGTTTCGGTTGATTTGATGTATAATCGCTAATTGCAAAGATTCAAGGACAAAGCAAAAAAACAAGTCAAAACAAATTTCGTAATCTTGTTGTCCAGTAAAATGACTTATGGAATGGAAGGCCATTTTTGACACATCAGAAAAAAAAAATCATGCTTAAAAATTATGACATATTTGTTTATAATCATGAGATTAAACGCTGAAATAATGGCTTCAAAAATCTTAATTATGAGATAAAGTCATTATTACATTTTGAAATGACATAGAAAGTCATAATTACAAGATAAAAGTCAAAATTATAACAGAAAAAGTATGTTTTTAACGTCATAATTTCAACCTTGTAAGTCATATTTCAACTTAGCATAATTTTGGCTTTTTAAGGCATACATTCGATTTAGTATGTCATATTTTCAACTTTCTATCTCATGACTATGGCTTTACAGTAAGTCTTAATCTCAATATAGTATGTCATAATTTTGACTTTCCATCTAATAATTATGACTTTTTACAGTAAGGCATAATTTCGATTTAGTATGCCATATAACATTTGTATGTCATAATTATGACTTTTTAAGTCAATCCTGACTTTTCATCCATTATTAAGACTTGTAATGCATGTTTTTCCCCTTATGTGTCAGAAATGGGCTTCCATACTGTATATACACAATCTGTTTTCAGAAAGAAAAAAAAGAATGGCGTTCTTTTTTAATTCTCATTATAAAATCTCATTCTCAAATGGACACACATGGAAAGGCTGTTACAGATGAGAGCAACATATTTTTTTCATTCCAGTAAGTGCTAGCTGGTTGTCTAGTGTTTTAGCTCTGATTAAAGTTAAGTTATTAGTTCCCTTTATGGTCAATGTGGAGAAGCCACTGCTCTTATACAGCAGATAATGATTTATCCTTGACCTAGAGGACTGTGGTGAGGACATGTGCCCAATAAAGCTCCATTATGGTATTAATTCTTAACCCTGTTCAATAGCTGAAGCTAATAACAGTTAAACTCACAGGGGAAGGGTAGCAGAAGCTAAGTCTCCTTGCTAACAGCTGCTTTTTTAAAGCTGAAAGCGCAGGCAGGTACTGTTGAAATGCTAAGAGGTGATAATGAGACAGATAGAAAGAGCTGGCGGCACTAAACAGCTGTCACGTCCTGTGGACTTTTTCAAGATTTATTCACATTATCTTTTGCAGTTTTGTTTGTTGTGGTTCACATAACTTTAATTTTAGTGAAGTAAAATCATATTTTAAGGGTTCTGAAATATGTTTATTGACATATTGACATTTTAAGTGTTTCATTAAAAGCAGTGTCTGTTGGGTTTATCAAGTGTATTATTCTGATCTTTTCCACATGTTATACCTCTAAAATAGTTGTTTCTACCACTAACAACAGTGAGAAAATACTATCAACTTTTAGTGACCATGCAACAACGTTTGGATGTGACTGGATGTTTGGAGTTTTGTCGGCAGAGAGC
Organism: Siphateles boraxobius; assembly: GCF_051911475.1. Taxonomy (NCBI): domain Eukaryota; kingdom Metazoa; phylum Chordata; class Actinopteri; order Cypriniformes; family Leuciscidae; genus Siphateles; species Siphateles boraxobius. The sequence continues at coordinate 6,101,638 of NW_027508953.1, forward strand.
TTACTCCTGCATTTGGCCTGAACACCAGCGCAACATTTGAGTGACAGCTCTAAATACTGTGTTATCCGAAGCACTATTTGTCCATGTAGTGGCACATTTAGCTCAAGTCGATGCAAGCATAAGATTCTGCAAATGAGGAGAAAAATCAAGGTGCTAAATAAATTAAATTAGACTGATAGTGCGTTTGTTTAGAGCCGAGGCTGTTGAAAGTGTAGCCGAAGGCAGGAATTATGTGGTAATCATGTTTACCGAAATGATGATGAAGGTGCAGGGCTCATGGGATTTAATTGCTGGAACACAACACATTATAGAGGTGTGTTTAATTATAATTATAGTAACTTCACAAACAAAAGTACTTGTCACGAAAAACATATTTAAATCTATAGTTAGGTAACATAAACCAATCAAGATATTCACATTTTCTGTGTCTATGCAGAACTTACCACAACAACACAAGTGTGTTGTGATTGGTTGCCAGCGTGTTGCTAAGCGATTGCTAATGTGCTGCTATATGCAGTTTCTAGAGTTTTCTGGGTGGTTTCTAAAATTGCGTCCCAAATGACGTACTCTGCACTATGCACTTAATTTGTGTAGTGAGTAGTGACATTTATCAGTTTACTTTGTTATTCAACATCAGAATCTGACAGCTCCTCCGCCGCTACATAACTAAAGCTACAACATTTGAGTTCATGAAGTTTCCAACATTCCACACTTCGGCTGTGTCCGAAATCGCCACCTACACCCTTAAATGGGGTATTATTTGAGGGGACAGCCATTTGTAGTGGTGTCCGAAACCACAGTGAAACCACGAATTTACAACTGATTTACGCTCATTCGAGAGTAGAGAATAACCCATTTCATGCATTCCTTCAAGTGGACTATATTAGTTTAGTGGAGTAATTAGGGAATAGTGAATGAGGGTATGGGGGCGATTTCAAACACAGTCTTCATTTTTTCGGTTAATTAAGTGCATCATCCTGGAATTTAAAGTGTACTTTTTTATTTGGAATTTTCAGTGTGAACACACTACTTGCACTATTTATCCTACTAAATGTCATAGAATAGTGCATAAGTATGTGTATTGGAACCAACCTTAAGTGTGCTGAAGTTAAATGCTAAGATTTAGAGGTTTGTTGAAATCGCTTTAAGCAATAATGATACTTGGATCATCATCAAAATCAAGTGATTGATCTCTTGTTTTAATAATACGATCACTTGAGATTTATTCATTTTGTGTGTTTGTAAAATAGCTCTTTTCACAGCACTAACGTTGAATGTCACTAATTGAAAACAAAAAGATTATGATGAAGATTTGCCTCTTCATATAAAAGCATGCATGCAGTTTGCAACACAATCATTTAGATTTTTTTATTTTTTATTCTAGCATGTACTATATTACAAAAATGTTTGACTAAAGTGAGGGGCAGCATGTGCTAAATATTTGAGCAGTCATACATAATTTGTAGCCGCAGTAGCTGAACAGTGATATTACACTGGTGTTGCATTCAGATGCAGAATCTACCATTAGATTCATCCCTCCCCTGTAGAGGAGAACTGATGAGAGATGCGTTATAAATCAATAGCCCAGTGTTTTAATAAATGCAAGGGTGGACATAACCATTTTAAGATTGGATCAAAAAAAAAAGTCATACCTGCATAAAACAGAAGCCTTAGTGGGTCGCACAGAGTAGCAGGTCTGTTTTATCTCAATAGAGAAGACAGGACCATTTTATAGTTTTATGATTGTCCCTGTGAAGGAAATTCCATAATCATTTGAATAATTACAACAACGCCCCACATTGTGTTTGATGGCCAGCTGAGTTTCTTCAACCATATTTCAATAACAGTCTGGTCTTGCAGGTTTGCTCTTTATAACACCAGTAAAAACTACGCCCTTCTTGATAGAGTAAGTGACACAACTTCTTGTCCAAGCTGTTGTCATGTCAAGACTGGACTACTGCAACGCTCTACTGGCAAGCTGTGATCTCACTCCACTGGCTCCCAGTTCCAGCCAGAATCAAATTTAAGGCTTTAACGGCACCTCCATATTTACTAAAAGTTTACTCTTGCCATCTAAAGTCACTGAATAAGCGATGCCTCATTGTGTGTTCCTTCACACAACGAGGCAAAAAGTCACTCTTCAAACCTCTCTGCTCCTCTCTGGTGGACTGAGCTGCAAACCTTCTCCTGAACTACTGAGAACATCCAACACATCACATCCTTCAAGAAGCAGCTGAAGACACACCACTTTCACAAGCACTTAACCAACACCAGGAAAGCACTTTTCCCACACCCTTAAACCAACACACACACACACACACACACACACACACACACACACACACACACACACACACACACACACACACACACACACACACACACACACACACACACACACACACACACACACACACACACACACACACTCCCTTTTTTGGAATTTCTTCTCTTTTCTAGCTTGCTTTCTAATTTAGTTGTCAACTACACCTTGTATATATTACGGAGTAATAAACTACACACACCTTGTAGTTTATTTGGATAAAAATGTCTGCTAAATACATAAATGTAAATTTTGAGATAAACAAATCTTAGAATTTTTTATTTATTTATTTATTTATTTTTTCTATATACGGTGCTGGGTAGATCACTTACACATTGGAGTCAGTTACTGATTCCAAATTACATAACAGAAATTGTAGTAAGTAATCTAATGTAATCTAGATTACTCAGTTTAGGTCATGTATTCTGACTACTTTTTGATTACTTTTTAGATGACTTTTGACCTCATTCATTTATCAATATTGATTTGCATAGGATAGTCTTGTCAAGAGCTGATTGTTGAGTAAAAAACGTGTTAAAAGTGAAATGATTTTTGTAAGGCCCCCTCCACACTACTACGTTTTAGTTTAGAAACGGAGAATTAAAACGAATATGATCTCCGTCCACACCAGCATTTTAGCTGCGTATTAGAATTGATCTCCGTCCACATTAAAACGACTGGGCATGCGCGTGCCGGTGTAAACAGGAAACAGATTGACTATTCCTCAGATTTGACGAAGAAGAAAGTAGCTAAGTTACCTCTGCAAAGATTAGCAGTGTCGGAGACCAGAGATTTCTTTTCATGGACGGAATTGTCACAGATTGCTCGAATAATAGCTTGAATTTACTTGCACAACAGCTGCTAGCAAAGACATCAGTCAGTAACGCTTGTAATTCGTTATCCATGTTGCCGTCACTAACGTAACTGGTAGTCCAGGCTGTTGTTGTATGTTTTCTTCCGGGGACGGATCATGTGATGGGTGGCTGACAAATCAGGGAAGGATACGCCATGACTGATGACACCCAATCAGAGAGCCGTGCGTGAGCCTCTGCGTCATCGTCCCCCGTTTTGACCCGTCTACACTAAAACGCCCTCCAGAGATTCAAAACGCAAAACAGGGTTGGCAGCGTTTCTAAACTTCTCCGTTTTAGATCTTCGTTTTTAGCCGTTTTAGTCTGGACGGGAGGTGCAAACGTAGCAAAAGGTCTCTGTTTCTAAAGTAAAACGTAGTAGTGTGGATGGGGCCTAAATCCAGTGATCAAATGCTGTGGGTCTCAGTTTTCAGTGACAGGCACATGACCAGTGGCTGGTCTGTGTGTGCAATTCCACAAACCTGGAAGACCTTCTGAACAGATAATGCACTAGACTTTTATAGAAGTAGAATAATTTACTGCCATTGTGAGAATAACATGTAATCATGTAACTAATAGAAAAGGAACTCTAATTTTAAAATGTACTCAATCTTATATTCTGTATATAAAACTTCATGAATAACAAAAAGATGGCAAATCTATCCCTGTAATGCTGCTTTAAAACAATCTGTAACAATCTGTGACTAAACTTGACTTGACTTAGAAAGCAGCTGCCTATGTAGACAGCAAGCAGCTCAGTAGGTGTTAAAACAGAGCTAATGTGTCTCCCCTTCAAGAGGCCGTATGACGTCATCGCAGCATCGCATCCAACCCCCCAAGCCCCCCCCCCCCCTTCCAAGGGCTTTACTCTCTGTCACCATGTAAAGAAACGGAATAGACAGCAATAACTAAAGCCAGCTGAGCAGTGGAGCGAAAGACAAACACAGAGAGGGATAAAGGACAGTGGCAGAACGAGGGAACAAGAAAAAAGTAGCAGGCCGGCAGAGGGATATAGAATAACCGCAGAAGAGAACAAGCACGGGGGTGAAATACACGTGACCGTGGCCCAGGGCCGGAGGGGTCACTCTCATCCGTGTTCCCACTCACTGCATCCGTGTCAGAGTACGTGAGTGGAACAGAGCGGCAGCAATTTCTTCTTCAACCTCAAAATGCTCTGTAATCAATCCGCTCATAATCCACTCCTGGTCTTCCTGCTCCACGTTCAGTTCAACATTTGTAACTGTTACAGCTCCACTGTAAAGATCAGTTAATCAGTTTATCAGTCTATCTATCTATCTATCTATCTATCTATCTATCTATCTATCTATCTATCTATCTATCTATCTATCTATCTATCTATCTATCTATCTATCTATCTATCTATCTATCTATCTATCTATCTATCTATCTATCTATCTATCTATCTATCTATCTATCTATCTATCTATCTATCTGACCACGGAAATCACAGGGCCCTATTTATTACATTATATTTTTATATTATTATATCAATTATGTATTTATTTAGTATTATATTATATTATATTATATTATATTATATTATATTATATTATATTATATTATATTATATTATATTATATTAATAGCATTCATGCTAATTCCCAAATTTCAAATTCCTTTCATTCCGACTGCTAATAATTTATTAACACTGTTCTAATTTATTAACACATGGTGGGCTGTAAATATCTTCATGACGAAGCAGTATCAGAAACACAGACGCTCTAACTTTCAAACAAAGCGCTCTGAGCTCCAAGGAAAGTCCCATTCCCCCCTGCTTCACACACACTCCGATCCATGTTCCTCGCCACAGCTCGCCGGCCCTTTGCCTTCTCCCCCCACCATAACCTCTTTGTCGGTCTCTGTCAGTCTTTTTCTCTCCGCTCTAATGCATTTACATAGAAGACCTGCCTGGCCGTAAACACAACACGGGCCGTGTGTGACAGCTGTGGCTTTGACCCTTGACCTATGAGATGTACATGAACCGCAACATCGCCACACATTCTGATGTGAGCAGCCAGACACCAGCTGGTGCTTATAAGTTAATTATCATAAACACTTCTCCGTATCGGTATGTGCGTTTGTGTGCGCAGCGGCGGGTGAACAGCTTCTCATCATCTCTTTGTCTGCCTGTATCTCTCTCTCAGCCTAAACTGACATTTCACTGCACATTTCTTTTCATTTTGTTATACGATGAATCCAATTTCATGAGCACAATTCAGTGAACACAAAAATGACACAAACTTTGTACTGCTTGAAAAGAAACATCACATTGGGAACTTTTTACTTCGGTGAATATATCACAGACTGGCATTGTCTTGGAGAGTCAGTTTTTGCACATTATAGATGCTTTGGCTACAAAAAAAAAGCTAATGAAAAATTCCATAATTTGTACCCATGAGGTATAAGATATGGTGTATTGAACACACACTGACCTATAGTGGAGCATGACAGTGAAACCTGTCACTATTACAGGTCCTTCTCAAAAAATTAGCATAATGTGATAAAGTTGATTATTTTCCATAATGTAATGATAAAAATTAAACTTTCATATATTTTAGATTCATTGCTCACCAACTGAAATATTTCAGGTCTTTTATTGTTTTAATACTGATGATTTTGGCATACAGCTCATGAAAACCCAAAATTCCTATCTCAAAAAATTAGCATATCATGAAAAGGGTCTCTAAACAAGCTATTAACCTAATCATCTGAACAAACTAATTAACTCTAAAAACCTGCAAAAGATTCCTGAGGCTTTTAAAAACTCCCAGCCTGTTTCATTACTCAAAACCGCAATCATGGGTAAGACTGCTGACCTGACTGCTGTCCAGAAGGCCATCATTGACACCCTCAAGCAAGAGGGTAAGACACAGAAAGAAATTTCTGAATAATATAGGCTGTTCCCAGAGTGCTGTATCAAGGCACCTCAGTGGGAAGTCTGTGGGAAGGAAAAAGTGTGGCAAAAAACGCTGCACAACAAGAAGAGGTGACCGGACCCTGAGGAAGATTGTGGAGAAGGACCGATTCCAGACTTTGGGGGACCTGCGGAAGCAGTGGACTGAGTCTGGAGTAGAAACATCCAGAGCCACCGTGCACAGGCGTGTGCAGGAAATGGGCTACAGGTGCCGCATTCCCCAGGTCAAGCCACTTTTGAACCAGAAACAGCGGCAGAAGCGCCTGACCTGGGTTACAGAGAACCAGCACTGGACTGTTGCTCAGTGGTCCAAAGTACTTTTTTCGGATGAAAGCAAATTTTGCATGTCATTCGGAAATCAAGGTGCCAGAGTCTGGAGGAAGACTGGGGAGAAGGAAATGCCAAAATGCCTGAAGTCCAGTGTCAAGTACCCACAGTCAGTGATGGTCTGGGGTGCCATGTCAGCTGCTGGTGTTGGTCCACTGTGTTTTATCAAGGGCAGGGTCAATGCAGCTAGCTATCAGGAGATTTTGGAGCACTTCATGTTTCCATCTGCTGAAAAGCTTTATGGAGATGAAGATTTCATTTTTCAGCACGACCTGGCACCTGCTCACAGTGCCAAAACCACTGGTAAATGGTTTACTGACCATGGTATTACTGTGCTCAATTGGCCTGCCAACTCTCCTGACCTGAACCCCATAGAGAATCTGTGGGATATTGTGAAAAGAAAGTTGAGAGACGCAAGACCCAACACTCTGGATGAGCTTAAGGCCGCTATCGAAGCATCCTGGGCCTCCATAACACCTCAGCAGTGCCACAGGCTGATTGGCTCCATGCCACGCCGCATTGAAGCAGTCATTTCTGCAAAAGGATTCCCCACCAAGTATTGAGTGCATAACTGAACATAATTATTGGAAGGTTGACTTTTTTTGTATTAAAAACACTTCTTTTATTGGTCAGATGAAATATGCTAATTTTTTGAGATAGGAATTTTGGGTTTTCATGAGCTGTATGCCAAAATCATCAATATTAAAACAATAAAAGACCTGAAATATTTCAGTTGGTGTGCGATGAATCTAAAATATATGAAAGTTTAATTTTTATCATTACATTACGGAAAATAATGAACTTTATCACAATATGCTAATTTTTTGAGAAGGACCCTGTATATGCTTTTCATCACAATTTAAACAATTATGAAACATTGAATAATTACAATGTGCATAGTGGTTTTACTGTGTTCCCTTATTTACCCAACAGTTATTGCAAACATACCGTTATGACGATTGTGGCGAGGGGGGCGTGGTTCAGCGAAGTCTGTAGCGCGAGAGCAACGACGGAGCCGAGCGGTGAGTAAGTAGGTCAAGTGCAAAATGACGAACACCTGTCTCTGATTGCAGTAATTGGCGTGGGGAGATCGCATAAAAGCTGGCTGCTGCAAGAGAGCGTGAGAGAGAAGGACTGGGGACTCGTGCACGAGACGTGAGCTGGACGCTGAAGAGTGTTGTTTGATATTGGAAAGAGTGATATTGGATATAGTGGAAAGAGTGATATTTTGGACGTGAACCTGATTTATGTTAGAGCGCGCACAGCGCATTTCTTCTTAACTAAATAAAAGTGTACGAGTCCCAGTCACGCCGACCCCTGTCTTCTTCCATCACACCAACACTGAACCTTTACTACACTGGTGCCGAAACCCGGGATGGAAGAAGAGGCCGCCGCCACCCAGCCCCCGTCCCCACTTGCGGACATCATCCACGCGCTCGCGGGACTCCACCAGCAACAACATCGGGCCCTGCTGGCCATGGAGGAGCACCAGGAGCGTCGGTTCGAGACACTCCTCCGGGCCCAGCAGGAGGACCGTGAGCAGTTCCGGAGCTGGATGGACCAGGAGGTTCGGGCCACACCATCATCGCCAGCTCCAGCCTCGGCCCAGCCCATGCACCTCCACAAAATGGGTCCAGGAGACGATCCCGAAGCCTTCCTCGAGCTGTTCGAGAGGTCGGCCGAGGCCTGGGGCTGGCCGTCCACGGACTGGCCGATGCGGCTGATCCCGCTGCTGGCCGGAGAAGCCCAGATCGCCGCACAACAGCTGCCAGTCCAGAACCTCCTGGTCTATGAAGACCTCAAGCGCGCCATTCTGCAGCGGGTTGGCCGGACCCCGGAGCAGAGCAGACAGCGGTTCCGGTCACTGGAGCTCGGGGAATCCGGCCGACCCTTCGCCTTTGCGCAGCAGCTCCGGGACGCGTGCCGCAAGTGGTTGATGGCCGACGGACGCGACGTCGAGGGAATTATAGACCACGTGGTACTGGAGCAATTCGTCGCGCGGCTCCCCCGGAAGACCGCGCAGTGGGTCCAGTGCCACCGCCCGACGTCGCTGAACCAGGCCATCCAGTTGGCGGAGGACCAGATGGTGGCGTGCCCAGGGGTCGGCGAACCCCTTCCAGCAGCTTCTCTCTCTCTCTCTCTCTCTTCTCGCCCTGTCCCTCTACCCAGGTCCCGTGGAGGATTCCTGCCCAGGCCAGCGCCCCGCTGGAGGACCGGACCTACGGCTGAGCCTGTTCCCGCACCCAGAACGCCGTCCAGGGGAACAGCCTCCGCCACTGCGCCTCCTGCACCCCCGCTCTCCCCACGCCAATCGCTTGACCCACTTCCCGCCATTGGGGCGGCGGGAAGGACTGGGCCGGCCTGTTGGCGTTGCGGGGACCCTGGACATTTTATCGATCGGTGCCCCGTAATGGAGGTGGGGACACTGGTCAGGGTCCCTGACACACCGCAGGCTGCCCCCGATCAAGCTGGGTTGTACCAAATACCTGTGAGTATTAAGGGGGGTACCTATCAGGCTTTGGTGGATTCAGGCTGTAACCAAACCTCCATCCATCAAAATCTGATACAACCAGAGGCATTGGATAAGAGCCGCACGGTTAGGGTTCGGTGTGTGCACGGGGAGGTGATGGATTACCCTTTAATGCCAGTCATTATCCAATTTCGGGGCCAAAAGCATAGTGTGGAGGTGGCCGTTAGCCAACACCTCCGGCACCCGTTAATTTTGGGGACCAATTGGCCGGGGTTTAAAACACTATTGGGTTATTTGTGTGCGGGTGCTTCTGGGACAAAAAGGAAGCAGGAGAGGGGAGCGGTCGCTCAGGTTGGAGAGGCTGTGCCGGGGCCCTCGGTATCTGTCCCAGAGGTTCGGAACGCGGTTGAAAGAAGGATTCTTTCAGAGCGTGATGACTTTCCTCTGGAACAGTCCCGAGATGAGACGCTTAAAAATGCGTTTGACCAGGTCCGTACGATCGACGGGCAGCCCCTCCACCCCGACCGACCGCCCTCATATCCTTATTTTGCTATCATAAAAGATAAGTTGTATCGGGTGACCCAAGACACCCAGTCAAAGCAAGATACAACTCAGTTATTAGTTCCAAAGAGCCGTCGGGAAATGCTTTTCCAGGCGGCTCACTGTAATCCGATGGCTGGTCATTTAGGGCAGGCAGCTACACTAAATCGTTTAATGACCCGATTTTTCTGGCCGGGCATTCACGAGAACGTGCGCAAGTGGTGCGCGTCTTGTCGTGAATGTCAGTTGGTGAATCCACCGGCCAACCCAAAAGCACCTTTGTGCCCTCTTCCCTTAATGGAGGTCCCCTTCGAAAGAATTGGAATGGACCTCATCGGGCCATTAGAACGATCTGCACGGGGGCATCGCTTTGCATTAGTCCTGGTGGATTATGCAACGCGATACCCAGAAGCAGTGCCGCTTCGCAATATTTCCGCTAAAAGCGTGGCGAGCGCACTGTTTCAATTAATCTCCCGGGTAGGAATCCCGAAAGAGATTCTCACCGATCAAGGCACGGCGTTTATGTCACGCACTATTCGCGAACTGTACGAATTATTGGGCATTAAATCGATTCGCACCAGCGTCTATCACCCACAAACAGACGGCTTGGTGGAACGTTTTAACCGCACGTTAAAATCCATGATTCGTAAGTTCGTACGGGAAGACGCCAAAAATTGGGATAAGTGGCTAGAACCCCTCTTGTTCGCTGTACGCGAGGTCCCCCAAGCCTCCACGGGGTTTTCCCCCTTCGAGCTTCTCTATGGGCGTCAGCCCCGCGGGGTGCTGGACGTGCTTAGAGAAGCTTGGGAGGACGGACCTTCGAATAGCAAAAACGAAATTCAGTATGTCTTGGACCTGAGAACAAAACTCCACACTTTGGGGCGGCTCTCTATGGAGAATTTGTTACAGGCTCAGGACAAGCAAAGTCGGCTGTACAACAGGGGGACTAGACTACGCAAATTTGCACCGGGAGATAAAGTCCTTGTATTGCTTCCCACATCCAGCTCTAAATTACTCGCGAAGTGGCAAGGGCCGTTTGTGGTCACACGGCGAGTCGGGGACCTCGACTATGAGGTTGTCCGATCAGATAGGGACGGGGCACATCAAATTTACCACCTTAACCTCCTTAAAAAATGGAATGAGGCGGAGTCAGTGATGCTGGCGACGGTGGTAAGTGGGGAGGAGGATCTCGGTCCAGAAGCGAGCTCAAAATCCCAATCTCTCGCTCTGGCATTTGGCGGAGACCACCTCTCACCGTCCCAGATCACTGACATACGTAATTTACAAGCAGAGTTTGCTGATGTGTTTTCGCCCCTACCTGGTCGGACAAATCTCATTCAGCACCACGTTGAGACCGAACCGGGCGTAATAGTACGCAGCCGGCCGTATCGTTTACCTGAACATAAAAAGAAAGTAGTTCAGGATGAATTAGAAGCTATGCTGGACATGGGGGTAATAGAAGAATCCAACAGTGACTGGGCAAGCCCGATAGTTTTAGTGCCTAAAACCGACGGCTCCGTCCGGTTCTGTGTGGATTATCGCAAGGTGAATGCTGTGTCGAAATTCGATGCGTATCCAATGCCGCGGGTTGACGAATTGCTTGATCGGCTCGGTACCGCTCGTTTTTATTCGACACTGGATTTGACAAAAGGGTATTGGCAGATCCCCTTATCTCCAATATCTAAAGAAAAAACTGCTTTCACGACGCCGTTTGGATTACACCAATTTGTTACTCTTCCTTTCGGCTTGTTCGGGGCTCCCGCGACCTTCCAGCGCCTGATGGACAGAATTCTCCGGCCGCATGCTGCATATGCTGCTGCTTACTTGGATGACATTATCATCTATAGTAACGACTGGCAGCGGCATATGCAGCATTTGCGAGCTGTCCTCAGGACGCTGCGAGGGGCGGGGCTCACCGCCAACCCAAAGAAGTGTGCAATTGGGCGCGTGGAAGTTAGGTATCTGGGCTTCCACTTGGGTCATGGACAGGTGCGTCCCCAAATTGATAAAACCGCAGCAGTTGCGACCTGTCCAAGACCTAAGACCAAAAAGGAGGTTAGACAGTTCCTGGGGCTAGCTGGATATTACAGGAGGTTTGTGCCTAATTATTCGGACCTGGCTAGCCCGCTGACTGATCTGACTAAAAAGGAAGCACCAGATACTGTCCAGTGGACGGAGCGGTGTCAGCAGGCCTTTACCCAGATAAAGGCTGCTCTATGTGGCGGACCGCTCCTACAGGCTCCTAACTTTTCTCTCCCTTTTTCCCTACAGACTGACGCGTCGGACAGGGGGCTGGGCGCAGTCTTGTCCCAGGAGATAGAGGGCGAAGAACGGCCGGTGCTGTACATTAGTCGGAAGCTCTCGAAGAGAGAGACTATGTACAGCACCATTGAAAAGGAAGCTTTAGCCATCAAGTGGGCCGTTCTCACCCTCCGCTACTACCTCCTGGGTCGAGAGTTCACCCTCTGTTCGGACCACGCTCCCCTGCAGTGGCTCCACCGCATGAAGGATACCAACGCGCGGATCACCCGTTGGTATCTGGCCTTACAGCCTTTTAAGTTCAAGGTGATCCACAGGCCGGGTGCACAGATGGTTGTGGCTGACTTCCTCTCCAGGAGGAGGGGGGAGAGGGGGGAGGCTGCAGGCCGGACGGCTCCCCGGCCTGAGTCGGGCGGTGGGGGTATGTGGCGAGGGGGGCGTGGTTCAGCGAAGTCTGTAGCGCGAGAGCAACGACGGAGCCGAGCGGTGAGTAAGTAGGTCAAGTGCAAAATGACGAACACCTGTCTCTGATTGCAGTAATTGGCGTGGGGAGATCGCATAAAAGCTGGCTGCTGCAAGAGAGCGTGAGAGAGAAGGACTGGGGACTCGTGCACGAGACGTGAGCTGGACGCTGAAGAGTGTTGTTTGATATTGGAAAGAGTGATATTGGATATAGTGGAAAGAGTGATATTTTGGACGTGAACCTGATTTATGTTAGAGCGCGCACAGCGCATTTCTTCTTAACTAAATAAAAGTGTACGAGTCCCAGTCACGCCGACCCCTGTCTTCTTCCATCACACCAACACTGAACCTTTACTACAACGATATTGTCATTTTAATATGGAGACAAAATTCACACAAAAAAAATTCTAATTTAAAACTTAAGAGAGTATGAGACTCACAGCCATAGCTTTGTACAACTGAAACAACTTTGAATGTAAAATCTTTACTCAGATAGCCTGAATGACAAATTCCTGTGACATCTAACTCTGGCTTTGATTGCAGAAATTAATACTTTTATTCAGAGATGCATGAAATTGATCAAAAATGACAGTGAAGGCATGTAGAATACTACAAAAAGGCTGTTCTTTTTTAACTTTCTAGTAATCAAAGAATCCAGAAAAATATATAATGGCTTCCACAAAAATATTAAGCAGCACGGCTGTTTTAAACATTGACAATATGAAGAAACGTTTCTTAAGCACCAATCAGCATATTAGAATGATTTCTAAAGGATCATGTGACACTGAAGACTAATGCTGAAAATCAGCTTTACCATCATAGGAATAAATTACATTTTTAAAATGTATTACTATAGTAAGCAGTTTAAAATTGTAATAATAGTTCACAATATTACTGTTTTACTGTATTTTTGATCAAATACATGCAACATTGAAGAATTATTTCAAAAACATCATAAAATCTAAACAACCCCAAACTTTTGAATGGAAGTGAATGTTTAACCTTGCATTTTCTTCATGGAATATTTACATTTTTAAAACAAAACGCCTCGAGAAGGTGTGTGTTTCAACACATTTACTACAGTTTAGAGGTTGACCTACTAAACTGTGGCGAAAAACTAACGCAAAGCCTTTCGTGACTCATTGCTTTTGTAAAAATACATTATGGCTGCAATACACTAAATAGTTAATTACAGTCTCTCTCCTCATGTGTCCGGACGATTTCTGATGATCAGTTTTAGTGTTTCAGTGGTGTTTGTATTTTCGTTCTCTTCTTCTCTCTCTCTCTCTTACAGTCTATTGCTCTGTCTTTTCCAACCCTCTGGCTCAATTTGCTGGTTCATCTCTTTATCTCGCCCGCACCCTCCTCCTCTTCTCTTCTCTTGCAGTGTTTATTTAAGCACTTTCACGGTCACTGCACTGTGCTCCCTCTCACAGGACAGAGCCGTCCTTTCTCTTCCTCCCCTTAGTTCTGTCTCACAAAACACGCTCTTCTCTTGCATTTGCACCATCCCTTTGTTCATCTTATTTACCTCCCCTAAACTATATCGAAATCCTCTCAGACTGAATGTACATCCACTCCCGATTTCTTTTATGCAGTTTTTCCCATTCTTTTATCCCACCAACACCTTTAATGTGGGGTGCGCTCTCTCTACCCTTTTTTCTTTTTCTCGCTCTCATCTCGCTCTTGAAAAAAAAGAGCTCTGAAATTCTGTCATGCTTCACAGACTTCGCTGGCTCTCTTCTCCTCACTTTTCAGATCTAAAGCTGAATGTGAGCCAAATATAACTAGAAAAAAAAAAATCTACCACTTACACTGCCTCACGGTTGTTTAAATGAAAAGAAGATTTTTCTAGACAGCAGATGATTCAATTAAGTTTTTACCTGCCATAATTACAAAATGAATAGACCATTATTACTAAGTGAAACTGTAAGATGGCACTGATAAGTCTGATTCACAAAAGCAAATCATTTTGTTTGAAAATGTTTGAAAATCGTGGCAGTGAATATGTGCACAGCACATTGTTTAAGTAATGTTGAAATTTGGACATGCTTCAAATATGATTGTGTCTCGTAAAACAACACATTTATTAAAAAATGGGTCAGGCCAAATGATATGTTACATATAATATATTCCTTGTATTCCAAATAAGGTGTTTCCATTAATACAGGTATATGGCAGCAGTTATTTTCAAATTTGTAGAAACTGAAATATTGGCTTGAACCACTTTTTAATCAATGTGTTGTTTTGTTGTTTTTGAGGAACAACCTTAACTCTTGTCATTTCTTAGTTTTTGTATACATAAATATATATGTGTATATACTGTAAATACACATGGAATATTCTGTGTATTCAAACACAAAAAACTGACAAGAGTTAAAGGGACATTGTGTAGGAATTTCTCCCATCTAGCGGTGAAATTGTATTTTGCATTCAAACGAATTGTGCTCTCCAGTGCCTCGCTTTTTCAAATGCGTGTTGCATCTACGGTAATTTTTTTGTACCAAAAAGCTATGACAGGATGTCTTCTAATAGCACTTCGTCGAGTTTTCCTTCGGGTGAACAGGTTTGTTATTTCAAACAAACTGAAACTTGACAACAAACAAACGAATGTTACTGTATGAATAATAACAGTGCAATGCAGCCTTTTAAACTTGCCGGGGCAGTGACAAGCGCCTCTCACTGCTCTGCTCCTCCGTTTCTGCTGCGTTCCGTCACGTGACGCTGGCTCTGAACGGAAACGCGTTGTGGAAACGCGCTGACCTAGTACTTTTTGACCCTCTCTGCTATTATAGTTTTTCAAGATGGCGGAACGACATGGAAGCCTCCGTGGACCTACCCATCACATAAAGATAATAAATTCTTCATTTACGAGGATAAGTCAGATAATTGGCAGAGGTATTTGTACACCATTGAGAACATATTTATGAATAAAAATATTGATTTTAGATAATAAAATACTTAAAAAACTACACATTGTCCCTTTAAAGTTAAAAAAGAAACACCTTTTACACCTGTAACGCATGTGAACCTCATATTTAGAATATGAACTTTAGAAAATGAAAAATGAAAAAAAAGAGAGCAAGAAAACAAATCACATTGTACAGTGAAATACATGTGGTTCAACGTTTTGTTTTGATGACACTTTTGATAAATGACTATGCCATTTGGGATTTTGTCATTTCATCTGAATATCAACAATTGTGCGATTTAGTCAACTGAAACACTTTTGAGGTTATTAATTGACCAAAACTAATTATAATAAATGGGGTTATTATTCAGTATTTCCTTGAATTCGATGTACGTTCTGACGTCTTCGCTTTAATTAAAAACTTGCTATTATGACATATATTTTCAATTAAAATTTGGGCAATTGAATATGTAAATATTCATATGCCTAAATCATAGAATAATGTTACCTTTCAGTTAAATCTTTTTTACTGGATTTACCCCAAAGAGGGGTCCAACTTACCCCTCTTCAAATAATTTTACATTTTGTTCTATAACTTTTTTATTTTTTATTTCCTTTAATAACACATTGGCCGATGCATCATCATTCTGCACATGCTAAACTTATAATTAAAAATGTTACAATCTTCTCCAATATTACCATATATTTTGTATAAATATGTTTTAATAATTGACTGATAATTGTATCTCTACAATATTTACAAATAGCAAGAAACATGATTGTAAACGTCAAACTAAAAAACGTACTATAATAATGTTTAGACCTGCTCCATTAAATTTATTGTTACAGATATCTGTCTTAGACTCTCACAGTGAAACACAGATTCGACGGGACTCTCTATAGGCCATGTGTCAAATTCGATAGTCACACAAATTAAAGCAATCACCAAACTGTCTCTCAACGTGCCTTACACTCTCTGCCTAAGACAGTATGTCAACAGCATCATCTCTCTCTCTCTCTCTCTCTCTCTCTCTCTCTCTCTCTCTCTCTCTCTCTCTCTCTCTCTCTCTCTCTCTCTCTCTCTGTCCATTTTCCTCCCTCCATTTCCCAAAGGCACTACCTTTTTAGTGTTAAGAGAGTTCTGGTCTGATGACTCGCCCTCAACCTGTCCACCCTCTCTCACCTCATCTCTAATATGTTGTCTCCCCTGTTGATCCTAGTGTTCCCTCAAACACGTGCGCATAGAGCACATATACATGCACATGGTTGTCAGTTATGTTTCATATAAATACATTGTCCCAGATGCTTCTCCTAAAAAACGAAACAAATTAGACAATTTAATCTTCGTTTTCATTGTAAAGGCTACTGTATCATAATTGATATGCCAATTTCTTAGGTTTATAAATTATTAGCAACCTGTTGCACACAATCTACAACACGCCTTCTGTTATCCGATTGATAGTTGATGTTTTTTTAGCAAGTTAAAGGCCTTTTAGTTTAATTCTAACTTATTCTAACTTCAGGTTGTTGAACATGTCTTTTCGCTGTGAAATCTATATTGAGTTACACACACACACACACACCTTCAGTTCCTTTGTGGAGCTGAGAACACGTTCTAAATGTCGATGAATTGAGGGAATGCATGTATGTGACATACAGGAAGGCTAATGAAAATTCTCTGGTCTCTCTCGCTCTTTCTCTTTATGCCTGTGTTGTTTCCCCATGCCTTGTGTTTGTCCTCCAAATTGAATTATTCCTTTGACGTGGCGATAAGGGACGGCTTTAGTCCATTATGCAGAGACCATCTGCGTTTCTGAAATAAGTTTTGCAAAGGCACACACTCATACCTGAGGGGAAGCTTACAAATACACACACATACACACAAAGACAAGAGCCGACTCTCTCTTCCATCTCATAGTAGCTCAGCTTCGCCAAATGTTAGTCAACGTATTCCCAGATCTATGTCAAGGCTTTTTTTGTTTT
Organism: Siphateles boraxobius; assembly: GCF_051911475.1. NCBI lineage: Eukaryota > Metazoa > Chordata > Actinopteri > Cypriniformes > Leuciscidae > Siphateles > Siphateles boraxobius. Next base: position 6,118,699 of record NW_027508953.1, read on the forward strand.
TGTTTTTAAAGACAGCAAAAGCAAACAGCCAGAGGGTTTGGTTACGTTTCCAACCAACAGTAGAGAGCATCTCAATAAACAACGTAACATCTCAAAATGCATCCAAAAAGCAATATCCAGTCAATGTCTCCCTCCCTCTTGGTGGACATTACCTCTGAAAGCTGCACAGATGGTTTTCTGTGGCTCCTCTGTGTCTTCATTATCCGCACAATTACTAAGGGAGGACGCCCACAATTACAACCAACAGCCAGAGCCCGCGCCACAGCGCTCCGTGTTTATTACTGCTACACCTGCACCAGCACGGCCCAGGTGTTCCCTGCCACAACGCTGCAATGTCATTTACATTTTTTTATGGATAAAATATGAAAATCTGTGTCAGACCTTTACATTTTAGCATTGTTGATTTTGGGCAAAGTATTGGAGCCATAATTTTAGAGTAGATGTACTGTTATGGGACTATTGGGAGGAGGTTCTGCTTCCTGCTGATTTATTATAACTACTGATATTACAAATGTGTGCTAGTATGGCTGACAGCCAAATAGAACTTTTAATCACAAATAAGATCTTTTTTTTTTTGTAGGTAGTGCATCTGTTCCTTTTTTTTTAAGAAAGAAAAGAAAAGAAAAAAAAATAATATCCACAAAGGCAGTTATTTGTGTGGAAAACCATACCTGGGGAAAATACACACACACACACACACACACACACACACACACACACACACACACACACACACACACACACACACACACACACACACACACACACACACACACACACACACAAACAAACAAACAAACACACACACACACACACACACACACACACACACACACACACACACACACACACACACACACACACACACACACAAATAAATATAATTATATATATACACACACACACACATATTTAAACACAAAATGTTATTTTCTATATGATTAATCACGATTAATCGATTTAATAGGAATATATACCGAATGAAGTACACAATTACACACACACACGCATATTTATAAATGTATTGAACAGGTGCTATATCAAGCTCATGCTGGAATCTTGCCCAAATCATGTTTTAGATATCAGCTAGAGGGCTATTTTAGGGAAATACAAACCAAACAAACTAATTACTAAAAACGAATTCACTTCAAATTAACATCTATACCATTATAAACAAATTAATCCATAAAGCAATCTTAAATAGTGTCCTGTCCCTTTAAGAATAATTACCAGCAGCCGTTTAGCTAATGACTCTGAGCGGTTGTGTCACTAATGAGATTTCACTGAGTCTCAGACCCAGAACGGAGTAGATCATTCAGTTGTTCAGCAGACAGATCTCGAGATCTACAGCGCTCATTTGGAGGAACAACGAGTCCATGGAGTGCTTCTTCAGCAGGAGCACTCACGACTACACTATGCTAATGCAGTCACATGTTTCAACTCTCAGACACACACACACGCACATGCACATATATATTACCAATTGTCAGACTGACGGGAGAATTTGCTAGGATGAATCATGGCCACTAATTGTCTTGGCTGTTTTAACATCAATTTCACTGCAAGGATTATGCAAACATGGATATAAAATCTCTGATGAAAGGTTAGGGATTGCTTTTTTTTTTAGTCAATATATGTGCATACATTTGATGTTATAAGGCACTCAGCTACATATGCTTTTAAATGTTTTTGTACTTATATTAACATACTATTTAATACAATCCGTGGTTTTTACTTTGTCATTTGTTCATCTATTTCAAACAGTTTTCCACCTATGCATTCAGACCAGTCAGTGAACCTGCTAGAAGTATGAGAGACGTGTTTTATCTAATCAAAGCTCACCTGACTTTTTACCTGTTTCCTTCTCACACGCATGCTTTCTTTTATTTTTGTACTTTAGATTATTTTCTAATCCAATTTTTTGAGGAAGCATATGCTTTGCACCCTAAATCTCTTCACTGTAAAATTTAAAATATTGTACTTATGCAACTTGAAACAAACATAAACAACTAAACAACATGTTTACTTAACCAGTTACTGTAAATGGGAAAAGGGAAATATATATATATATATATATATATATATATATATATATATATATATATATATTTCCCTTTTTTGTGAGTGGCTTTAAGTGCTAAGATTGAAATTAATAATTTGATACAATGGACTTATTCTGTACATATATGTTTTCTTATATTTTGAAAATACCTGCATGTAATTACAGTTGTAATTAATGCATGTAATTACACTGTTGTCCCTTCCCTTTTACCTTAACCTACCCTTAAAACTACTCATACCATCTCACCTGACCCTAACCTTACCCGTATCACACCTCAATAGCAGCTAAAGTGTTTTACAATACAACATGAAAACAATAAGTACATTGTACTTATTTTTTGATGCAAGTACATAGTACTTAAAGCCACCTACAATTTTTTTCAATTGCTTAAGCACAATTTTTAACACAGGGCTCGGTTTGTCAAAACACTACACACAATTAGCACAACCCTACACCAAAGTAGCACAATACTTCATATCATTTGCAAAATCGAACACTTTTGTCAAAACTATACACGACTTTATCAAAACAATATTTTGTTACCATACGAAACACACATTTCATATGACTTCAAACTTCTTGAACCAGTTACACACTGCTGTTGCTAACCTAAAACACTTTTAGCAAGTCTAATTCTCAGTGATTAGAGTATGAAGTACACACAGAAAGTGCAACTATACAATAGTTCACCAAACACTACACAAGACCAATGCTGCAGATTGAGGAAAATATCATTGATTTCTCTCCATATACCCAAATCAGTCAACATGTCAACATGGAGAATCACAACAAAACATGTCCCAGTTGTCATGCTATTACAGTAGTGTGCATAACACTGTTAGCTCAGCAAACAACAGACAAATGTAAAATACTGTATCCAGTACAGGTTACAATTACCGTAAATAACAACAACAACAAACTTAACAAATAATCTGAAAAAAACAGACAATATTGTTCAGAAAATACTACAGTAAACATACTATACATTACAGACACATACAAACATACATATACATATACAAACATACTATACATCTCTCTCTTGTTCTTGCGTGAATATGGGCCCCCTTCCTCCTTGTCGTTCCCGAGGTCACCGTGATTTTGCCAAGTAAGACATGTTCCTGGATCAACATTTTTGTCCAAAATTTAGTCCTTACCCTATCCCTACCCATAACTTTTCCCTAAAATCAGAGGGAAATGATAGGTGAATAACACTGATGTTGAAGCAGCTTGCCCTGGTTGTACAGTAAGCCTAAACTTGACATAAACTGTAAAGTGTCCCTCAAATCTGATTGCTTGATCTGAAAGTTGTTCCAGGATCAACAAAGATGTTGATCCAGGAACATGTGGTACTTGGTGAAATCATGTTCACCTCGTTCCCGATCCTCAATCATATGTAGAGAATAATACATGTAACTTACTGTATTATGTCACAGGAAAGGGTGAACCTACCTGCTGAATTTTTATAGTGCTTAAACCTGATTGGTGTGTCTACAATTTAGCAATCTTTTGTTTGTGTACCTGATGGCTGTGTTTAACAGACTGGCTCATACTGTAGGTGTGGTAATTTGACAGTCATTTCTTTGGAATTGCAAGGAAGTGACTTTATGATATACTTCTGTGTCTGATGTATACAAGTGTGTTTAGTGTTTTGCAAATCACTGTGTGTAATGTTTTGCAAATAGTGTGAAGCTGACAATGTGATTACAGTTGTGCAAATCGAGCCTTGTGTTTTGCTCCTTGAGTGTAAGGTTTTGCTAATTGTGGGAAAAGTTAAATTTGAGTGTGTAATCAATCGTAAAAACTGTAATATAAAGTGGGACACTTGTTTTAAACATAAACTTCACAAAATTTTGTTCAGTAAGAAAAATAAACTTAAGATATAGGTTTCACTTTATTTTGATGGTCCCTTTAACACATTCTGTTGACTATAAGTAAAGTTGCACCTACATGCCTACTAACTCTCATTAGAGTGTTAGTAGAGTATTAGTAGACTGGTAGGGTTTGGGTTAGAGTTTGTTGAGATGTACTTGCAAAGTTACTTTATCAGCAGAATATCTGTTGGAAGAGCATCACAATAAAATGTTAGCAGATAATAATCGTACAGTCTACTAATACTCTAATGAGAGTTAGTTGACATGTAGTTGCAAAGTTACTTATAGTCCACAGAATGTTCAAAAGGGACCATCAAAATAAAGTGTTACCAAGATGTATTCTCTGGTCTTAATATATCATTCAATCAAGAAAATGTATTTTTCTTCAGGGATGTTTACATATTTTTATTCGATAACACATACAGAAACTTACTTAAAATATATAGGCCTATTACATACATTCATCTCATAGCCATCATTAAAATTTCGTGTGTGTGTGTGTGTGTGTGTGTGTGTGTGTGTGTGTGTGTGTGTGTGTGTGTGTGTGTGTGTGTGTGTGTGTGTGTGTGTGTGTGTGTGTGTGTGTGTGTCACAGTAGGGACAAATGTACCCCCAAATCTAAGACACATGCCTCATCACCTTCAAATGGGCTTTTCTTTTCAGTCAAACCATGTCTTCACACTCGCAGGTCTAGTAAACAAGTTCATTTAGCAAAAAAATGGTTTGCAGTTATGCTTGTCAGATGCTGTAACCTTTGCCACTAATTAAAAAAAAACATATCGGCTGCTTATTAGGCAAATGAACCAGAGGCTAAATTTAGTGGACTGAGCTGGAAAGAGAAAATTATAAACCAAACACACTAATTTCACTTGAATATTTAAATATACCTCGAAGAAGATGAAAAAGATTGTTAAAATACTTATTTCATTACTCTGAAATATTAATGAGTTGTTTAATTCATACTTATTCAAAGAACGACTATGAAAAAATGAATCCAAGTTTCGGATTTACTGAAAAACGAAATAATCTGAAATTGAACTGCACTTTAACTGACCTCAGCTGTAACAGCACGTCCAGACATTTACTTTTTTGTATTGTATTATGTGTGTGTGTGTGTGTGTGTGTGTGTGTGTGTGTGTGTGTGTGTGTGTGTGTGTGTGTGTGTGTGTGTGTGTGTGTGTGTGTGTGTGTGTGTGTGTGTGTGTGTGTGTGTGTGTGTGTGTGTGTGTGTGTGTGTGTGTGTGTGTGTGTGTGTGTGTGTGAGTAGGTGTGTGAGTGGGTGGATTATTGAGCGTTGGAAGTACGCCTGCAAGCGTTTTGTCTTCATTTACATACTTCACCTAAACTTGAAGCGGCATTTGCATTTTCGAAAACAAATGGGATTTCCAATCAAGTGCTTGATATCAGGCCAATCAGAACAAAGCGGAAAGTGAATATTTGAGTGAAGCTACAGTTTCTGATATGAGCATGCTGAATTTTAAAATCCACACCAGAGTTAGAAGTAAATAACTATGTTTGGCCCTGCGAAGAAAGAAATATTTCAAGGTCATTGCAAATGTGACCTGAACAAATGCTCTCCTAACACGATTTAAATATTTCTGTTGCCGGAAGGAGTCGTCTGCCAGTTTCTGCCTCTCCTTGTGGATCATTGGAGGGGTTTTGAAGCCCCAGTCTGAGCTTCAGTGGCAGGGAACACATTGGGACGGCTTCACTGCAGGCAGCAGATCAAAGCCAAGTAACAAGATTCCAAGAGCCGCATGTGGAGAGATGTTGGATTAGCAGGATTAAGTGGGAACGCACTACTGCTTGGGGAAGCGCTTCCTTCAGGACCCGAACGGGGAAGCCTATCTCACTGGGGTCAGCCGAGAGCCACGGGAACTTGGGCCAGGGCCACCTTCTATGTGCATTTCATCCTGTAACAGCTCCGTTTGGCATGGAAGAATATAAGTCACTCTTTATCTCAGCTCACCTGTGCTTATGTTTGGTTTCATTTTTTTCCTCCTTCCGGGGAAAAGAGGATTGTATTTCTTTTCTTTCTTTGTTATATTTCTGGTCTGTCTCCACTTTTGTTCTTCTCGTTCCAGAGACGGCCGCTAAGCCACCCGAGCCTTCGCAGGGTTCTCAAATTTGGCTTAGACGGATGAGAGCGATGTACAAACACACTCACGCACATAAAAACTGTGAAACAGCACTTTCATTTTTTCCATTCCACTGAGTCAAAATTGCCTGAGGAATATAGTAACACGTCTATGAGGACATTTAGAAATGATAATGGATAGATAAAGGCGATATTTCTGCAAGGCAACAAACCTTTTAAGAGAAAGGCTAGAAACACTAGCCTTGGACACATTTAAGTGTTGTGTTTCACAAAGATTGGCTTGGATCTATTTGGAGTGGAAGTTCACTCCTAGTTCTGCCGGAATGAGAGTTGGCATTTCATCTGCTACAAAAGGGAACGGAGTACCTACATAAACTGCTGCTGTTGCTCTGTAAAGTGTTATTGATTGTTTTTGAATTGAAACCTGCTTTCCTCTCACTCAGGAAAAAGAATACGGCAACACTTTACAGAATGGATCAATTCATTATCACTAGTTAATGTCTTAGATTTCATGGACTAAACATTTCAAAACATTTTACAGCATTTATTAATCTAGTTCAATGTTAAAGTATAAATATGCTATTGTTCATTGTTATCTAATGTTTGTACATAATACATTAAAGGTAGAAACACTTTTGCTTAAAAATGTTGAATAATGAAAATAAACACATCAAATGTATTAATTAATTTAGCTGATACTTACAAATGAGACAAAAACTGGAGTCTTTTAGCAGATATATAAAAAGATTTATGGATGTGTTGTGAAAAAAACACTTCTTGCTTTTTAATAAATAATGAATAAAAATATACTTTTTTTGCAAGTAGGCCTACTGTATACTGTATTTTTCTGTACAAACAAAATGTATAAAATGTTAAAAAATGTAAATAAAATATAGCTTGTATTGTATAGCTAAGTATTGTTAGTTCATGATATCTAATGCATCGGGGGAAAAAATGAACAAATTAAACCTCATTGCTTAGTGTTTCTAAGAATATGTTCCTTAAATCCAGGGATAAAACACTTTTAGTACCAGGAAGTCTTAAACACTGGCACTGTATGACAGCTTTACAAATATAACAGCTGCAATCACTATGAGTGTCATATCAGACAACCATTAGTTCCTCATATATTTCCCTATGGGCCTTTCTCACCACGCAACAGTCAAAACATATAAGAAATATGTTACCTCAAGCTATACCTCAGGTCAGGGCATGAGCAGGCTGCATATAAGTAGATTTGTTCTGCCCATTAATCTTGACAACATGCCTTTATAGGTCCACGGTACCCTGCTGGGTTGGGCTGTGTTTTGTTTTGCTCACTGTTAGCGATATTAGTGTGACATTGAGTCCTATTCCACCTTCTCCAGCTTATGAATTAAGGAGAAAACTCCCTTTAGAGGGTTCCACCATCACTCACGGAGACAGTGGTACACGGCTGTTAATACTCTACTCACAGTGGTTCAACCCAAGCAGTGCGACCTAGCTAGTCCTGTGGGACTGCATATGTGATTAATGTAGCATTCTTGGCTGGGAGTTTTCATTTTCCCCCTATCAAGGGAACCAGTCTCTGGGGGTCTATCTGGTGCTGGTGAAACTGTGTTCTCTGCTGTTATTCTCAGGTGTCCCAATATGCAAGACACCCAGAAGGAGAAACAGCACCAGAAGAGCATTACCCCTGTGTGGTTACCATAGGTTGATACCACCTCCAATTCAACAAGTCAATCTACAGTATAAGGTACTAATAAAAAACAGATAACTACATTGATTTTATTGTCTTGTTTTTTTTTTTTTTTATACATTTCTTGAAAATGTAGTAATATTTATCTGGCACAGATTTTCAATTAGGGTGACATAATTAAACATTAACAGGTCAACTTACACTGAATACCACAAACACTAGAAAATGGAAGGGCAACTCTGAAAATGGAAGGGCTCTGTGATTTTTTACGGCCTTTCATTTATTTATTTATTTATTTGACTTGAGAATCACTTGCACTTGAGTTAATTTGTTATCTAATTGTGCGCTGCTGTGTTTCATAAAAGCATTGTATGCCTACAACCCATTGGCACCAATGGTCTTTACAATCATTTTAGGCTTAAGATACTTCTGGGAAATGCAGCCCAGACCTGTTTTGTGAACCAGTTCAACTGATTCTGAATAGTAATAACCCAAAGAATAATTTGTTTATGAAGCAAATAATAACAGCCCCATTTAATGTCCCCTTGTAGTCAATAATTCTACCCTTAAAACTCATCTTTGATCACCAAAATTACATATTTAAACGTTTTTTCCTTGAAAAATTATTTTTCATGCCTTAAACTCGCTTGAATGTAACTTTATACCCTTGCTTCATTTAGTAAACGCGGTTCTAGGAATATGCAAATTAGCCCCACCTCCACTCACTCACACCAGCTCAGAGATATTACGTCAGTATGCTTGGATAATGGCCGCTAATGATAGCTATAACGTTAACTAATGTTAATCAATAGAACCTTAGTATTGTGCTAAATAAAAATTAAATAGTGCTACTTTCTTCTTCTTCTTATAAAGTCAAGAATCTGCACTGGTTAACAAATCCAAACCCACAAAACAAGCAGTGTGTGTGTGTGTGTGTGTGTGTGTGTGTGTGTGTGTGTGTGTGTGTGTGTGTGTGTGTGTGTGTGTGTGTGTGTGTGTGTGTGTGTGTGTGTGTGTGTGTGTGTGTGTGTGTGTGTGTGTGTGTGCAAAAGTATGGAACAAAATCACTTTGGCACAGACAAGGTCAATTCCAGTAAAATTTCAAGATTTGGGGTGGCAATTGGCTTGGAAATTGAAGCAAAAGACAGTCCAATTTACGGACCATTTCAATTCCATCCCTGTCTCCAGCTGGAAGGCTATTCTGAAACCAGAACTGCGACAGAATGCAACTTGCTTGTGAGACTTTGGTATGTTTATCACGTAAGGGATCTACCACACACACACAAGCACTAACCCACCTCAGTGGTGTCTGAGCAGAGCAGGCCCTATTATCGGCGCTCTAAACTGGCTCGTAAGTGGTGGTGATTGTTCACACTGAGGGAGAGAGGGCACAGGAAATGTGTCATTTACTTCACTCTCAGTGACATGACCGCAGAAAAACTTACATGACAGGGATGGCAATCATACGCAATTGTAACCCTTCTGATTCTGATCCCCTTCAAATCCTTAAAGGTTCCATTAATGATTCTTGGTACTTTTGAGGAAGCACCAAACAACTGATCTTATACACTTATACACAGACCAAACTAATTGATTTGACCGTGACTCACACAAACTGTGACCAAACACAGACTATTAATTAAGTAAAATTTGTGAGTAAGTATTTGTAATTTGTAATTAAATACTTTTTGATGTGTTTGTGACCATCTCTGTCAATGAGTCATTTTGACTGGCTTATGAAAAAAAAAAAAATGATATAGAAACTATATTCACTGAGAAATCTCTAGTAAATTTCACAAATAAATAGGCTAAAAAGAATAGGAAAGTAACTCACTGAATTAAAAGTGAAATTCTAAAGTAAAAATACATTGTTTTTTCTTGTAAAAAGTACTCCAATAATCTTCACAAATTTTCCTTTTTTAAAAAAATTTTTTTACAGTGAACTGCTCAGTTGTTCATGAATCTGCCTATACTCATACTGGTGACCAGTTTTGGGTAAGGTACTTAAGTAATGAATTACTAGCTACTAATTACATCTTCAACCATGTAATTAGATTACTGTACCAATTAATTTATCTAAAAAGTATTGCATTTCTTACTAATTACGTCCTAAATCCCATATCAACCTCCACCAGTTAAAAAATACAAGGAGACATGAAACTGCTATTTTAATTCTTTCAAATAAATATTATAAAATTGCATACATTATTCATCAACTGTCCAAAGTATCTAAAAGGAGAAGGTTACATTACAAACACACATTTAACGATAGATGTTACATTTTAATGTTAAATCCACTGTTGTTTTATATAGAATAGTTCTGGATACCTCCTTTTAGATACTTTTAATGCAATTATATTACAAGTAATTGAAATTAAATTACAGAAAAATTAAGATTAATTCCTTATTTACTTTCTCAAGGGAAAAGTAATTCAATTACAATTATTATATTAAGTATTATATTATAATTATATTATTATATTATATTATATTAAGTAACTTACTATATTATACACCACTGGCACTGTCTGTTTGTCATTCGTGCTAATGTCAGTGCAGAGAAAAACAAGCAGTGACTTTTTGTGAGAATTTTGTGTAAACACTTGCCTTGACAGTAAAATAAAAACTATGTACTTACTTCACCTACCATAGTTAAGTGGATTTTGCTTAATTCATGTGTGAAATTTATTTGTACAAAAACTTTTTTTGCAAAAACAAAAGAACAGTTGAGAAAAATGTACTTCCCTTTCAAGGGAACTTCGAGCTGCGTCAAACGCTGCGGGAACGCCCCTGCGTTGTGCGTCATGAAGCACGTATGGAATCAGCCCAATGGAGAGATGAAACGTCATAGGCGGGTGACGTCATCGACCAGGAAACTATAAAGCACCCCAAAAACACAAGCGCATTAGCTTCTGTGCTTTCAGTCGCGCTACATGTGAATCTGTCCCTGTGTGATATTGTCTGTCTTACATACCCTGCACCACACAAACAATTTATCCCTATATATATATATATTGAGAGATTATGGCGGACGAACAGCAGTTTAGAAAGTGTGTTCCTCCCTGCTCGCGTTATTTAACGAGCGGGGATACACATGATCTTTGTGTTGTTTGTTTGGGAGTTCAGCATGCCCAGTTTGCTCTCGAGGGAGCAGACTGTGAGCATTGCGAGCGTTTGCCGTTAAGGACGCTCCGCTCCCGCCGATCGCTCTTTGAGGAGAGCGGTTCGGTGCGCGCTCCCCGCGGTTCGGGTCCCGCTTCTGCCGAGGCAGAGCGGCGGCGCTTATCGTGGGGATCGCAGATGGATCTCACAGCGGGGTTTGAGACGGGCTCTGCCTTATCTCTCCCTTCACCTGTGAGATCCAGTGCCTCAGTCCCGGGTTCGGAAGCACGCGCTGCGGTTTCTTCCGCTCGGGCTGAGGCACCAATGCTGCAGCTATCCAGTTCTGAGGAACTTGATGTTGTTAGTGTTGAGGGAGATGTGGAGGATTCGCCACCCCACACTCCTGAGAGTGATGAGCTTATGGAGGTGTTAACAAGAGCTGTTGAAAAACTTAATATTGAATGGCCAGTGACTAGACAGGAGTCTGTTTCTAAATCAAAGTTGGATGAGAGATTTTTGCCGTCACGTGTGCAGCCTCCACGCCGGTGCCTGCCGTTTTTCCATGATCTCCACACCGAGGTGTCGAAATCATGGAGAAAACCGGTGTCATATAGAGTGTTTAGTCCCCAGACTTCAACATACGCTAATATTATGGGAGCCAAGGCTCATGGTTATGGTGCTTTGCCTCGTGTGGAAGAGACGCTTGCGAGCCATCTCTCCCCCGAAGCAGCATCATCTTTTAAGGCACCGGCATTACCCACCAAGCCTTTAAGAAACACTTCGGCTTTGGTGGGTAAAGCATATTCGGCAGCAGGTCAGGCTGCGTCATGTCTGCATACTATGTCAATCTTGCAGGCATACCAGGCTGATCTGCTAAGGGACATGAGTGAGAGTGAGGAGGTCAGTACTGACGTAGTTCGCGAACTGCGTCAGGCTGCTGATTTATCCCTGCGTGCCACCAGAGAATCGGCCAAATTAATGGGTCGTTCTATGGCAGCTCTGGTGGCCGCAGAAAGACATTTGTGGTTAAATCAGACTAATATTAAAGAGAGAGAAAAAGCTTTTCTTTTAGATGCTCCTCTTTCTCCCATGGGGTTGTTTGGTGATGCTGTGAATTCAGTTATCGATAAATTCCAAGAAGAAAAGAAACAAACTGCAGCTTTTAAAAAGTTTCTTCCCCTTAAAGTTCATGTCCCTGGGGCTGCTGGGCGGGAGCAGCCCCGGCCGTCTTCGAGCTCATCACATAGAGCGCAGCAGAGGCAGAGTGTCGCGTCTCGTGCTCCCCCTGCTGGACAGTGGGCTCAGCCGCGACACTCTCAGCCGAAGCCTTCTCCCAGTAGAACTGATCTGAGGACAGTTATATTGGCTAAGAAGGCTTCGGCTAAGAAGAAGTCCTGACGCCAAGCCGTTCAGGATGCTGAGGGTGGTCCCCACCGAGGCGGAAAGGTGTTCACCTCTTTTTACGGTGCCCATTCCTCCTCGGTGCCCTCAGGGGCTCGTTCTGCCAACCCCGCCTTTATGCCGGGGCACAGACGATCCCAGCGAGCGCTTTCCCGAGGGACGCTCGCTCCCTCTGAGGAGGGTCTCAGAGCGGTCAGACCAGTTGTTCCCTGCCGGTGCGCCGTTACAGGGCGCTGCGTCTGCTGCTCAAGTTACACCAGAGGCCAGTCTCGAGAGGCTGGTACCCTTAGTAGAATTTCTGGCAGAGTGGAAAAGCCTTCCAAAAATATCTCATTGGGTCCTGCAGACAGTAGAAAAGGGTTATGCTATCCAGTTCAGGTGTCGTCCACCAAAATTCAGAGGGGTTCTGCACACAGTGGTGGGCCCCGAGCAGGCTCTGGTATTGGAACAAGAGGTGAAAACGCTCCTTCAAAAAGAGGCTATAGAACGGGTTCCTCCTCCCAGTTTGGAGTCAGGTTATTACAGCCGATATTTCATCGTTCCAAAGAAGGATGGGGGGTTGCGTCCAATTTTAGACCTGCGCATATTGAATCGCTCGGTAGGGAAGCTAAAATTCAAGATGCTCACTATCAAGCAGATCGTGTCTCAAATCAGGTCGGAGGACTGGTTTGTCACGATAGATCTGAAGGACGCATACTTCCATGTGTCCATCCTTCCACAACACAGGAAGTTCCTGAGGTTCGCCTTCGGGGGCGAGGCGTACCAGTACAGGGTTCTTCCGTTTGGCCTAGCTTTATCTCCCCGCACTTTCACGAAATGCATGGATGCAGCACTAGTGCCTCTGAGGCTTCAGGGCATTCGTATTCTCAATTACATCGACGATTGGTTGATTTTAGCTCAGACCGAGCAGATGGCGGTTCGGCATCGAGATGTCGTCCTCGCTCATATCAGAAAGTTGGGGTTGAGGCTGAACGCAAAGAAAAGTGTATTATCTCCTTCCCAGAAGACCACTTTTCTGGGTGTCGTTTGGGATTCGGTATCGATGCGGGCTCCGACCCGCATCGCTTCGATTCTCTCAGCTGTGAAACAAGTGAAGCTAGGCCAGCTACTCACTGTCAAGCAGTTTCAGAGACTGTTGGGTCTGATGGCAGCAGCGTCCAACGTTATACCTTGCGGCCTGTTGTACATGAGACCGCTACAGTGGTGGCTCAGGACCAAGGGATTCTCCCCGAGGGGAAATCCGCTCCGCACGTTCAAAGTCACGCGGCGCTGCCTTCGTGCTCTGGTCATGTGGAGAGAAACTTGGTTCCTATCCAAAGGTCCTGTGCTGGGGGCTCTTTGTCGTCGCATAACGCTAACGACGGATGCTTCCCTCACAGGGTGGGGGGCGGTCATGAGTGGTCGCCCAGCCCAAGGTCTGTGGCAGGATCATCATCTTTCGTGGCACATAAATTGTCTAGAGATGTTGGCTGTGTTTCAGGCTCTGAAACACTTCCTAACAGACCTGAGAGGCCATCATGTGTTAGTTCAATCAGACAACACGTCGGTGGTCTCTTATATAAATCATCAGTGGGGCCTGCGGTCTCGCCGGCTTTACAAGTTGGCCCGTCAGATCCTCCTGTGGTCCCAAGGGAAGCTACTATCTCTGAGAGCAATGTATCTCCCTGGGTATTTGAATGTGGTAGCAGACTCCCTGTCGAGGCAGGGGCCGAGGCCAGGGGAATGGAGACTCCACCCCGAGGTGGTGGAGCTCCTTTGGTTGAGTTTCGGTCGCGCCGAGGTGGACCTATTCGCTTCCAAGGAGACCACTCATTGTCATCGGTGGTTCTCCATCACTCTTCCAGCCCCCCTGGGGTTGGATGCTATGGTGCAGCCGTGGCCGACGTCACGTCTGTACGCCTTTCCCCCGATTGCTCTGTTACCAGGAGTTCTGGAGAGGGTCCGCCGGGACGGGGTCAGTCTACTACTAGTAGCCCCGTTCTGGCCGGCCCGAGTATGGTTTGCGGACCTGATTTCTCTCCTGGACGGTTCTCCTTTGGAGCTCCCGGTCAGGAGGGATCTACTCTCCCAGGCGGGGGCCACGATACTTCACCCCCGCCCAGAATTGTGGAAACTGTGGGCTTGGCCTCTGAGGGGGCCCAGCTCATAGACTCCGGTCTCTCAACCGAGGTTGTTGAGACCATTCTTAACTCCAGAGCTCCATCCACGAGGAAGCTTTATGCCTTGAAGTGGAAACTTTTCACTTCTTGGTGTGGAGAACACCTGCAGGACCCAGTTAACTGCCCAGTGGGTGCAGTGCTGGAATTCCTGCAGGAGCGCTTCTCCACAGGGTTATCCCCCTCCACACTAAAGGTGTATGTGGCGGCACTAGCTGCTTACCACGTCCCTTTCAGTGGAGTTTCTCTTGGGAGACACCCGCTTATAACTCGTTTCCTCCGTGGCACTTTGAGGCTGAGGCCAGCAGTTCGTACGAGGGTGCCGACTTGGGATCTGGCCATTGTATTAGAAGGTCTTTCCCTAGCTCCTTTTGAACCTATCGAAGAAGTTCCCGAGAAGTTTCTCACTTTTAAGACTATCTTTTTGCTTGCTATCTCTTCACTAAAAAGAATCGGAGATTTGCAGGCTCTGTCGGTTTCACCCTCGTGCCTGGAATTTGCACCTGGCATGGTTAAAGCTTTTCTGCATCCTAGACCAGGTTACGTTCCTAAGGTTCCTACTAATATTGTTAGACCTACGGTTCTGCAGGCTTTCTGTCCTCCTCCATTTATGTCATCGGACCAGGAGAAACTTAATTCACTCTGCCCTGTTAGGGCATTAGACGCTTATGTCCACAGAGCTGCCCTGTGGAGGAAATCAGAACAACTTTTTGTATGTTTCGGGCCACCCAGGAAAGGGTGTCCGGCGTCTAAACAGAGAATGAGCAAGTGGGTGGTTGAGGCTATCTCACTTGCTTATGAGTCGGCTGGCCAGCCTTCACCTTTGGTTGTCCGAGCTCACTCTACCAGGAGTATGGCTGCTTCTAAAGCTCTTTTGTCGGGGGTTTCCCTGAGTGATGTTTGTGATGCGGCTGGATGGTCTTCACCGCATACTTTTATTAAGTTCTATGACCTAGACTTAAGCTCTACCCCTGGGGCACAGGTGCTCTCGTCCTCTGTGCGCTAGTCTCACATGACGGTCATTTGGTCCTATGGCGACGTGGGTATTCGCGTTCCCGCAGCGTTTGACGCAGCTCGAAGTTCCCTTGAAAGGGAACGTCTCGGTTACGTATGTAACCCTAGTTCCCTGATAGGGAACGAGACGCTGCGTCGCTCCGCCATACTCCCGGCACTCCCGTTAGCGCTTCCTTCAAGCCTATCAGAAGCTAATGCGCTTGTGTTTTTGGGGTGCTTTATAGTTTCCTGGTCGATGACGTCACCCGCCTATGACGTTTCATCTCTCCATTGGGCTGATTCCATACGTGCTTCATGACGCACAACGCAGGGGCGTTCCCGCAGCGTTTGACGCAGCGTCTCGTTCCCTATCAGGGAACTAGGGTTACATACGTAACCGAGACGTTTTCTTTGTAGAAAGGTAAGATAATTTATTGTCTGCAACTCATGTTTAGGTCCCATTTGAACATTTGGTTGACTATAAGTAACTTTGCAACTACATATCACTCTAAAAAATGATGGGTTGGATTTACTTAAAATATATGCACCATTTTGCATCACACTTTTTAAGTAAACTTTAAGAATAAATTTACTTAAAATTAACAAGAAAACCTTTGTTATATGTACTTAAATATTTGAGTTCACTTAACATTCTTTACTTAAAAATATATGTAACACGATATAATCTACTAAGTAATGTTAATTTAACACAACTTGCAATTACATAGTAGATTCTATCAAGTTCTATCACAAAACTAAATTGAATCCAAACCGGGGTTCTTGATTCCCAACCCTCCCAAACAAGCAGATTTGTATTGAAAGAACCGTACAATAAATTTCCCTAGGTGAGAGCAATAGGGAAACTATTTTCCCAAACTGTTGTTTTTCAGTCCCTTGAAAGCTATTCTTTCTTCCGCTTGTCAAATTTGGCAAATTTGATTGGTTTAACCTTTAAAGAGTGATTTAAAATCAGATAAGAGCTTTCCGCCTCTCGACGGCTGACAGTTCTTGAGGACCATTGCAATTTGTTTGATACAGTAATCTCGTCTTCCTCGTTTTTTCCCCTCCCTCAAATCTCATCTGTTTGTGCCCTATTACTAACCTTCATTTGGTATTCTACACTCTACCCCTTTTCCCTTAATGCAAGCCCTTCTCTCTTTCCCTCGTTTTCATATTACAGTCTCTCTATAGCCTTGTTTTATCCCTTTATTCCTGGCTCTCTTCCCCCTCTCTCTCCGTAATAACAGGCCTATGGTAAATGCTGCTCCCTCATGCCCTCCCTTGCTCTCTCCCTCTCCCACCAGCCAAATTACCAGTTGGTTACTATAGAGACGTGTTTATAAATGCGCTTTCCTCTTTTTATGATTCCCAATCTCCCCCTTTTCTCTCTCCACCTCCCCTCCTGCTTTTCTCTGCCAGCATTTCCTGCCCTGCAAGGCGTCTATTCTTTTTCCTTCGCTTTCTCTTTCTGCTTTCCATTTTTGGGTCTTATTATCCTCTTTTTTCCATCTCCATACTATTTTTCGCCCTCTCGGTTCATTTCATCATTATACGGACCGTGTTTTTCATAAGTTGTCATCATCACTCGAATCTCCCCCATAGTTCCCGTTGAGACCGATCGGCTTCCATGACACATTTTGATTTGTTGTGCAGCTTTTGCAGTCTTTCACCGCAGAGAAGCCCTCGGTCCCACCTCAATTAAACAGCTGCGTCAAAAGACTAATAATCCGAGATGTTTACCATGCAAGCTGTCTCTCTGTACCGACACAGGTCTCTTGAAGAAGAAAAAAAGAACTGTGCATTTGCTAAAGATGTCAGAGGGAGCTTACAAATTGGACTGTATATCACATTAAGTCTAGGGGACCTTTTCACTAATCAAGTTAGGAAGAGGAATATAAAAATGATAGATATAAAATCCCTGCATCCATCAGTCAAACAAATTTGACTTGTAATATGTATTTCAAATGCCACTTAATATGTTTAGAGCAAAAGGTCAAAACAATTTAAAACAGCAAAACATATAAGTGTCATGGGAGTGCAGACAATTGTTGACTCAGACAAATAGGCCTGTACAGTCTTCTGTCATCATGACGTCGTGCGCATTACGTGTTCAGTACTGGCATGTATTTTTGTCTACAAAGTAACTCGCCAAAGTACTCGCCTGGTAGCATAATACAGCATTTTTAGTCGTTTTTGCAGAACCATGTGAACAGGGATCGTTTTTACAACATTGTCATCAAAAAAGCAAAGGCAAAACTTTTCAGTTTTTAGTAAATCTTTGTCATGTTAACCTACCCTTACTCACCTTCGTGTCAGTCCAAACCTGTATGAAAAAGATATTTTGAGGAAACCGACATAGACACTTTTGCATAGACTGAAAGTGGACTGTGATTGTCACGAAACACATATTAGAATAATTCAACTACAAATGCATAAAGAAGAATC
This sequence comes from Siphateles boraxobius, assembly GCF_051911475.1. NCBI lineage: Eukaryota > Metazoa > Chordata > Actinopteri > Cypriniformes > Leuciscidae > Siphateles > Siphateles boraxobius. Next base: position 6,136,508 of record NW_027508953.1, read on the forward strand.
ATAGTTTTTATGAACTAACATTTAAAAAAATAATAATAATAATAATCATATGGGATTCAAACCACAAAAAAAGTGAGTAAATGATGACAGAATTTTATTTTGGTTAAACTAGCAATTTAAAGATGAATATACTGTATTTAAAGATGAACAATGAATAATGCTGCATAGGTGTAATGAAAAGCTTCCAGAAATTACTGAACAAAACTGCTAATAAATACTCTGTCTGTTTGCAAAGTGTCGTTCACTATACAACAGAGAATAGTCTTAGACTCTCTAAAGGACATGTTAGTTAGTAGGTTATTGGTTCAAGTGCTGTTAGAAAAGCCATAGATATAGCAACATTCTATAGCATTGGAGCTGATGAACTAGTTTTGTCTCATTACACAAGGAAGTTTAATGTGTGCTAATGACAGTGTAATTTAGTGCTGAGGCACTTTTTAGTGCATTACAATTAGGTCTTATGAATCATGCAAAGTCGATGTTGAATTTGTACAAATCAGACCAATAATATTCAAGGACAAAGAAAGGGGCCATGTTAATGACCGCACCAGGCTTAACACCCTCTAAGATGTTTTTTTTTTTTTTGTACATTGGAAAATCAATTCAGCCAAGCTTATGCACCCTGAGCAGAAAGAATTCAGACCAGCAAGTTGTTGCATTGCACAAATGACTCGTCATTAAAGGCCATTCAGGCTAAAAGACAGATTGATTTAAGCACCATGACGACCTCTATTGCCGCAATGTGTTCTGGCAGTTGTAATTGGTGTTATTTACTTTGTGCAGCTAGGCCCCTAAAATTCAAGTGAAATTGTTTTTGAATGTTATGCAATCAGATTACTTTTTTTTAAGTTACACGTTACATTTCTACCATAGTACTAAACAATTAAAAAAAAAAGTTTTATTTCTATTTATTTATGGCAATTATTAATTCTATATAATTCACTCACAAATTAAATAAAAACAACAAAGTTGAACAGTGAAATGCACAATATCATCTAATATATTACATGTGTCAGTATATTGGTGCATTGTTTATTTTTTAAAGAGACATCGCCAATTACTGGCCCGCCATGTCTCATACAGCATTTTTAGTCATTTTCGCTGATCCTTTTAAACAGTTATTGTTTTGCCCTCTGAATGTGAAACCGTTCAAAAATGCAAAGGAAAAACTTTTCTGTTTTTACTACATCATGTGGTGTAAACATACTCTGATTCTCCAGTGGATGACTATTATGAGCCCTTTCGTGTTGGTGAATCATACAGTCTGACCAGTAAATCCGATGCTGAGCAAAAGACCTTTATGAGTTGGTACTTAAAGTGAATTAAAAACATACTGCCAGTCCTTTTTAGTTGAGCAATACATCCAGCGTGACCTTTGTAATGAATTAGCTCTATGAAATATTAATAATCAATAATAACTGGTTATAATGTATTATGAATATTTGGATCAGTTAATTGGATTAACTTGATGTAGCTAAATTAATATTACAATCAATTAATCAGTTCGTCCAAACGAACTCTTTCGTTTGTTAATTTATTCTAAGAAAAGGGTATCTTTCATGGCCACAGAAAAATAATTGTTTCTTAGCATGTACAGCGCTTAGAGCAAGTAACAAGATCAAGATCGTAAAGTAAACTTTGTTTGTAAGCAGAGAATCAGAACCAATTACATGTTGTGCACAAGTTTTATTAACTAAGTTACAAACACATAACTAACATACAAACAATTACACAGACATTGGTTAGATGGTTTAGGTGACAGAATGAAACCGGAAGCAGGAAATAGAACTATGGAAAAGATCCATTTAACTATGAAAAGAACCATCAGCTTATCATTTTCAGAGTATCTCCTTAAATGTATATACTTGCATGGCATTTGCCGCGGACACATTTCTTGAAGATCTTGGAAAAGGATGTTGATGTTTCCTTTGAGTGTCAAACATTGAAGTTGCAATCGTTTTCTTCTCCGTTGGATGAAGAAGATATGATAAACTTGCATGGGTAGTTCGACTCTGTTCTGGATGAAGTTTTTCTCTCTCTCCATGAGCACATGGCTGATCACATGCAGATTGTGACCTGCAGGCCCTGGGCCGGAGAGGCCATGCAGGCAACCAAGGAGTGAGGAAGTCGGAAGAGTTGGTTGCCCATTCAGTGATGGTAAAGTTGCAGTTTTCTTCTGAGTTGGCTCTGTTGGGAGAGTGAAGGCATAGCAGGCTGTGGTCACAGCCTGCCAGGGCCCATGGGCCCCGGTGGGCGGTCCCCACAGACATCAACCCGAAGAAGCAGCAGTGAAGGCCAGAGGAAGAGAGGACTAAAGGTGATGATACACAGGGCAATCTTGCCGAGCGATTTTGCTTGGGTACTTTCCCATTGAAAATGGGTAACATTGCCCTTCAACATTGCTCAAAAAGTTGCCCTGTGTATCATCACCTTAAGAGGGCGTGACCTTGTGGTCAATGATTTTTAAAGTGTGAAGATGTCAGACCCTCTGGATGGTTGTGAGCCTATAAGAAGTTGTTCCCTTTGGAGGGAATTTAATTACGCTCTTTGTTCAAGGCCTTTGAACATGTAATTTGATTGGTATTGGTATTAGCTTATAATACTAGTGCATCACAAAGTTAACAAAATGTAATGTAAATTAACAAATGAGGAATGAAGATTGGAGTTTATAGAGACTAAACATGCTACACATATGATTTTGGTTAACCATAGTATGCAAGTAATGTTTCAGACCAAGATAGTTTAGAAGAGAAAATGAGGACATAGGCCAAACCACATGAAAGGAAAATCATGAGAGGAAAATTAGATACATGTTAATACATTTATCACATGGTTATATATAGAGAATATATAGGATTAAAAGGGTCCATTTTTCCTTCTCAGCTAGAATTAAGTGAGAGTCACAATTCCCTGCACATTCCTTTTGGGGTTGTAAAACTCTTACCAGTCTTATTGTGTCCTGTAACAGGAAACCTAGTTCTGCCAGTGTGTTAGCTTCATTTGGGATGTTAGTTTTTTGGGGGAAGTTTCATAGACCATTGTTGGGAGAGTGAGTTTGCTGGATTATTCATTAAATATAATTAATAATTTGTGTGTGTCTGATTGGACCAGACGCTACACCAGTGAAGTCAGATTACTGGGTGAAAGACTCTCATGAACGGGTTATTTTTAGTGAATTACAAACACTTATGGATCAGTTAGAGCAGTTAATCAGACTCACTTATTGAACTGCAGAAAGTTATTAATTCCGTCATGTAAAAGTCACTAATTTCATCAAATAAAAATAAGGGATGAATGAAATATGTTACCATAATCTGTTGTTTTACTATTATTGTTAAAATTATTTAGCAACAGAATTGCATTTTTTCCACCAAATATTTCTTCCTCAAATTCAAATGTATCATTAAAGGTGCTCAAAGCGATGTTACGCGTTTTTTAGGCCAAAACATTTTTTGTCACATACAACAAACATCTCCTCACTATCCGCTAGCTGCCTGTCCCCTGAACACACTGTAAAAAAACACGGTCTCTGCAGACACCCCAGGCTCCACAAACGGCAACAAAAACAAACTGGGCTAAACCCGCACCACGAAACATAACAAACTGTTCCAGCCAATAACCGATAAGAAGGGTTTGGGGGTGCGGTTTGGGGGGTTATTGCGCGGATGAAGAGGAGGGAGGGTCTATCTAGCTTTCGTTTTGTTTGACAATACTTTAAACGTCAACAAGAAGTGATGTCACCCGACATCGCTTAGAGCACCTTTAATGGAACTGTTAAGTAAATAAATCTTTAAACAGAAAGTGGAATCGTAATAATTAAACTTCTTATGATTCTTACCCCAAGTAACAACACTGGTGTTTCACTCTAAGTATTTGATGGCCTTGTTGTCATCTTCAGTCACAGCCTGTCTTGCATCAAATTCCCAGCCCACTTTTTCATTGTCCCAATCTGCATGCAGCAGAGGGAGGAAAAACGATTTGGACGCAGAGCTAAACACATTCACACACCTTCTGTCATCCTTCTGTTCCTCTCATGGGGTGTCGTTCTCTGTGCCTTGTTACCCGGGTGTGTGCAGAGCCAGGGACGGAACACTCATGTGATGTCATAGAGACGGGGGAAAGAGATGATGGGACACAGAAGTGTGACATTGAAAATGTAAAGCTAGTTACCTCCTGCTGGTTCCACGGCCAGTTAACAGTCAAGTGCCTCGCGCAGGGCCATGGCTTTCCGTAAAAGATTCACCTGAGACCAGAATTCATGCAAGCACATTGCGGATGAACAGAAAAGGCTTTCATACACTACACGGCTTTTGCCCAGATATTTGGTGCGATTTACAGTCTGAAGTAGTTGATACTAATTGCCGAAAGTCAGAGTCAGTCTGCAGATTTTGTGCAGACAGAGTTGACCGATTTCACAGATAATCACAGTGTATGAATGGCACAGATTTTGGTTTTCTAGCTTCAGGATATGATTCCATTTAGTCAGAGGATGTCAAACATGATTGATTTTTTGAGCCAATTTTAAAACATGTTCTTTGCATTTGTCACAGTTTTAAACATGAAGGCTTTTGAGGTCGTTTGGCATCACAATGGCTTTGTTTCCAGACGGACTGCTAAAGGGATAGTTCACCCAAAAATGAAAATTCGGTCAGTAATTACTCACCCTCATGTTGTTCCAGCCCTGTAGGACCTTCGTTCATCTTCGGAACACAAATTAAGATATTTTTGATTAAATCTGAGAGCTGGATCCCTCCTCCATAGACTTCTAAGGGATTGAAACTTGTTCCCCGAAAAGTTATTAAAGACATCATTAAAATAGTCCAAGTGACTACAGTGGCTCAATCTTAAGTTTATCAAGTGACGAGAATACTTATTGTGCGCAAAAAACAAAATTAACGACTTTATTTAAACTATTCGAGTCAGTTGACGTAGTGTGATAGCATAGTGCTTCTGTGTTTCATCTACAGTACAAGCCAGATTCCACCATATCTTTATGTACACAATCCTTTTATTTTTAATATTTGCCTTGTTTGTGTGCTGCTGCGAATCCCTGTGTGTAATAAGCAAAGTGTACGCGCATTGTGCGGATGCCAATAGACTCATATTACTAATCTGCCCTTTAAAGAACAAAAAAATATATTCTGAGCCATTGATTTTAGACCAGTGTGGCGTGCAGGACGATGCCGAGGGCCAAGGGAGAACGGCATGAAGCCGGTGGCGTGATTGCTGATGAGCACCTGCGCAACGCACCGGTCTCGTATCTCTCAGGAGCGGATAATAAAAGGTGGAGCGATGACAGTAAAGGACGAGAGAGGCTAGGCCTTGATTTATGTTATGTTTTGTTATATGTGACAGAAGTCGTCCGTGAGGCGCTGCGGTCTTTACTTTCATTTTGTATTTGTTTATTTTACGTTAATTAAAGTCTTTGAATGTTCGCCGGTTCTGGCCTCCTTCTTCCCACAACATCTAGCCTTGCTACAACCAGGTTTTTGTTGGTCAATGGCGCATTCTATTACAGTTGCCTTTAAATAGCAACGGACAATAAATGTGCCTGAACACACCTCATTTTCAGACGAGAACGCCCATGGGCTCATAGATGGGCACAAATGCATTTGCTATTTAAAAACGTGAAAACGATAACTGTGTCGGACTGAAACTAACAAAAAACACTTGTGTCGCCCCTGCCGCTGCATTGCACCGGGTGTATGATTGGGCCCTAAGACTTGAAAGTCTGGTTGTATGTGATGCTCAGTCATTTACCATATGATGCCTAGTTTTTTTCTACAACCATTTACAAAGACGGTAAGTGCCCAAGTGTATTAAAATTTGTTAAGATTTTAAAAGCAGTGTAGTGTTTTCCAGCCTTAGCAGTTGTATCTATTACAAAAAGAATGCTTCAAATTAATTTGAATGTTATATTTATGTGGCCTTCATTTTTGGTTAATATGGCAGTAATTTCAGATATGTGCTCTTCTCAATGCCTTAGTGATGGATTTGTGCTTATGTATAAATTCACGAGATATCCTTAACAGTAGCATGGAATGTGGGCTAATGAATCTCCTCATTTGACATAAAGGCATGTACAAATACAGATTTCCTTGAATTGTTCAGCCAGATTAAGTTAAAAATATATATTCAGGCACTTTTGAAGGCTAAATTATGATATATTACTTGCGGAATTTAGTGCTGCACACGTAAACCTTTCCTTTTGCACAGATGACTCATGTCAGACCCTGTTATTGAGATACGCATCGGGGAAAACAACAGCACTCCACCACTGTGACAGAGATATGATTTAAAACTTGCACTTGTCCTTGAAATAGAACAGAAAATAAAACCAACAGTGTTAGTGAGAAAGTTTCTGTTTGTAACATCTGAGACTTATGTAATACTACTGAAAATCAAACTTTTGTTCTACTTTGAGGTAATTCGGCTTACTGAAGACTGTTGTGAGATGGATGTCAGTTAACACCTTTTCTTTGTGTTGTACACAAAAAGGAGGACAGTGCATTCTATTTTCAGAACCATGAAAATGCAGACTATCTTTTTAAAGTCCTAATGAAGTGACAGGAGATCATTAAAATTGTGCCAAAACATGGTGTTATGACAGAAATTTGTCACAGAGCTTTATTAAGTCAAATATTCCAAAAATGTACCAGCAAGCTAAAACTTTTCTGTCATGGCTATGAGAATTTCAAGGGTATGGGTAATTTCAGTCACAGTATCACTGGGATTTGTGTCAATTAATGCAGAATTTTGGTTCCAGTTCCAGGCGTACTGGTGCTGACGTCCTGCTGTTGAATCTCAATAATTGAAGCCTATAATAGTTTGCACTAACTTGGCACCTGGAAAGTCCATTGCTACAATACCAAACCACTTGCTTTGACCGACATAGCCTGTCAGATATTCATACAGACGGGGGTTTATTAGCCGGGCCAGGGCGTTGGGATGTGCCAGGATACTGGCACCACTGCTGTAGGTGAGGAACATACGTTTTTTGTCGCCAACCGTAGCCGCCTCCAGATGAGTGGAGACACTTCTCCATTTCTTCTCCACTTCCTCCGGCAGCAGAGAGGACACCTGGGGCGACAAAAAGGTTCAGTTCCATTTAAAAAAATGTGGTGAGGGAGCGAAAACTCTCTGATGGATTTTTAAAGACAGTTGACAGATGAAGATTACACTCTGGTAACTGAATAAAGAGCCTCCTAAGGTTTTCTGGAACCCTTTGAAATTATTAGAACAATGGTATAATTTAATATTTTCTCTCCCACCCCATTGCTCTCTTTGCTGGGTTTGGTTCTTCAACCACAGGCACTTTTATGTTCCAGAAGTTGAGAAGATTTTTTTCCCTTTTTGGTTGTATGAATATTAAAACCCATTAAAATTGTCTTGGAAGCTTTGTTGCAATGCCTTTATTTATTTTTTGCCACTTTTTATATGCCTTTTGTTAACTGTATTTTATTGTTGTGCCAGACCCAGACTTTTATTCTTAAAATGAAAATCCATCATAAGGATTCTTTGATGAATAAAAACGTTAAAAAGAACAGCTTTTATTTGTAAATTTTGTAAAGTTTTAAATGCCTTTGCTGTCACTTTTGGCTAAAAACAATGAGTAAATTATGCTCTTATAAAAGCAAACAAACACAAAAAAATAGCTGACCCCGGTTTTTGAATGGTAGTGACAGGGTGTGGTGTAGGCAGAAGAAGACGAAGAGGCAAAAAGCTCCAATGCAAACTTTTACTATTAATAATAACACTAACAGGTACAGATAATATGGTCAGAAGGTACAAAAACACACTAGATACAAAGTAGAACGGACCGAGACTGAATGAACAGAAAATAACTAAATACAAAGGTGAATAATGAAGACAACCGCTGAAGACGCTGAGTGATGATGAGAATTGCTGACAGGTGCGGGTAATGGTGAAGGAGGTGCAGGTGTGGGCCAAGGAGGATGCTGGGAACTGTAGTGCAGACGGGGACTAACACATGAAGTAACTTGCAGAGCAAATCTAAATATGCCGGACGTTTTCCCAGGCTAAGAGACGATGACAGTGACAGTGACAATGATCATTAGGTGGTGACTGTGACAGGTAGTATATGCATATAAATTTATTATATAGCATCATTTAGACCACAACTAACATTTCTGGCTCTAATAAAGTTTTATCAAAAGTTACATGCATACATGGAGACACCAGTGTTAATGAAGAGATATGAAACGTGATAAGTGAAGAAATTAAAGAAAAATCAATATCACTTTTTAATAGAATAGTTGGTAACACTTTATTTGACAATCTCCTTGTTACATGTTACATGTACCATAGTAATAACAGTAAATTATGCATAATTACATGGAACTAACCAAACCAATTACATGGAACTAACTCAACCAAATCCTTATTCTACCCTATAGCTATAGTAAGTACATGTAGTTACTTAATATTACTCAGCACTTAAATATATAATTACACTGTAACAATGACACCTTAAAATAAAGTGTAACCAAATATTTTTTACTTCCAATCAAGCTGTATTTTTTTCAAATTATGCAAAGATAGTTAAAATATTATTTAATGATTTATCTATAGAATGCAAGACATAAGAGTCAGACATTTTATTCCAAAAATGTTTAAAATCTCCATAAAATCTCAATTTCCATGAGTCAAGATAATCTGATTGGTTGATTGGAAATGTTGTTCCAGGATGAACAAAGATAATGATCCAGGAATATATTGCACTTGGTGAAATCCGGTTCTGCAGTGCGCAGAGTGTGAAACAGCAGCTTATGAATACCCAGGATTAATTGTTCACCCAAGGTAAATTATGAGCAATGTGAACAGATAAGCAAGATAACGTCTCGGGTTACGTATCTAACCTTTGTTCCCTGAGAAAGGGAACAAGACACTGCGTCGGTTACGACACTAGGGGAACGCCCTTCAGCGTAGCGCGTCTGAATCCATGAATGAAATCGAATCCAATCCTATTGGCTTAGCGTGATGGCCTTTCTCAGGGAACAAGGGTTACATACGTACATACATACATCCCTTTCGAGGGAACTCGAACTGCGTCGGTTATGACACTAGGGGAACAAGATACCCACTATACCACAACGAACCCCGCTCATCCTAGTGTGAAGCTGTCTTCAGGTGCGAGTGGAGAGAACTAGGCCGAACGGAAGAACCCGATATTGGTAGGCTTCGCCCCCGAAAGCGAACCTCAACTTCCTGTGAGACGGAAGGATGGAGATGTGATAGTAAGCGTCTTTTAGATCTATCGTGACAAACCAATCCTCGGACTGGATTTGACCTACGATGATGGGAATAGTAAGCATCTTGAACCTGAATCTCCTCAGAGATTGGTTCAGATGCCTCAGATCTAAAATAAGACGCAACCCCCCCATCCTTCTTTGGAACTATGAAGTACCGGCTGTAGAACTCGGACTCCCTGACTGATAGGGGAACATGCTCTATGGCCCCTTTTCCCAGCAGCGAGTGAACCTCCTGTTCCAACACCAGACCCTGCTTTGGGTGAACTGAAGTCCAGACCACCCCGTTGAATCTCGGTAGGGGTGGCACGATCCGCCTTTTTTGCCTCCGATACCGATTCCGATACCTGGGACTCAGTATTGGCCGATACCGATCCGATCCAATACTAAAATAATAATTAAAAAAACAGTGCCAAATTATCTAATAAACTGTATCTGTATGCCTCACTGTGGGGAAGAGACTGTGATTATTCTTTTGTTAAAGGCATCAAAGCTTGACTTAAACATTATTTTCCTTACTTTGTAAAACAATACAGACAAAATATATACTATATAATTAAAAGACATTTATTTTAAAATTTTAAGCACAACTTTTTAATGAAGCAGAAACCTATGATAGATTGGACAGAACAACTAAGGCTTTCAATAAACTGCCATTGCGCAAAAGTATTGTAATATGAAGGGCTCCAATTCAGAGCGGCACGAAACCTTATGCGCATCCCGTGCGCACAATGATGCGCTCGAAGCAACATGGAGTCAAGGCGCGCAGCGCTTCGCATTGAAAAGTTCAAAGCACAAAAGTAAGATATACATATATTTCTTTATTTATTCATTAGTTTGAGCCTTTTAACAGTTTTAAATTTCAGTTAATGTGCGCGTGAAGAGCAATTATATCGCTCTCTACTCCAGTGTTGTGATCACTGATCAGTTGTGTTGTGATCTAACAGACACCCGGTAGAAAGTGACATGTGGAACTCCAGCCCGTTAAAGTCCTTTTATGCAAACCATAGACCTTTATCTACATATCTACAGTATAATAATAGGAAAATTGACTCATCTTGGAGAGAGTTTCATCGTGTTGACTGTTTTACCCGAGCATGACGTGCTGTTTCAGTGCTGAGAATGACTGACAGCCGCAGCGGAGGGAAGCACTTAGGTGAAGATTAATTTAACGATTTAAATCTGTAACTTACCTCACATTAAACTTTATGGCTTCAGAAAACTTGGAATATAGTACACGAAAAGATTATAGTGCTTTATAATGTTTTGTGCCTTTTGTGTTGTATAACAATAACATTCGTAGGCTACAATATCGGATCGGATTTGGATGGTCTCGTCTGGCGATACCCGATCCGGCAAATATTGGTAGTATCGGAGCAATACCGATACTGAGTATCGGATCGGCGCACCCCTAAATCTCGGTGGGCGGACCCGGAACTGCAGTCTGTACCCAGTTTCTACAGTGCGCAGGACCCATGGAGAAATATTCGCGAGGTTTTGCCATGCATCTGCGAAATTCACCAAGGGAACCAGCCCCTCGGGGCTGGTGTCCAGTGTTTTGTGCAGGATGTTGACGGTGCCCTGAAGCGGAGGACCGGCAGGGGAGAACCGACAACGTCCTACATTGTGCGAACCCGAACAATTGCTGCCTGCAAGCCTTTGGGGCAGGCAGACCAGCGTGAGCTCGCTGGGAGCTAGCGTGTCCCGAAGCGTCAGAGACGGCAGGACGCCAACTCCCTGAGGGCCCGACGAGAGTCGGGGATACCGCTTGAAAGCTTCGCCCTGCTTTTTTGCATCCTCAAACCTGTCCACTACAGCATTAACAGCCTCACCAAATACACCTGAGGCTGAAACGGGTGCATCAAGAAGGAAGGTCCTGTCCTTCTCCTTAATGCCCGACAGGTTGAGCCACAGATGTCTCTCCGTGGTTACCAGGGCTGACATGGAGTGACCGATGGCACGGGCCGTCTTCTTGGTAACCCGGAGCGACAAGTCTGTGGCTCTGCGAAGCTCGGAGATATCGTCTGGAGATGGACCCTCGCCTTGGTCTATATCCCTTAAAAGGTCGGCTTGGTACGCCTGCAAAATGGCCATTGTGTGCAGGCTCGCACCAGCTCGACCCGCCGCCATATAAGCCCTGCCCACCAAAGCGGATGTGGTGCGGCAAGGTTTAGAAGGCAACGCCGGTGACTTCAGGGATGATGCAAGGTCGGGTGAAAGGTAGCTGGCTAATGCTTCCTCAACCCGAGGCATCATCCCATATCCCTTATCTCTAACCCCCACTACATCACTGTAATTCAACATCGGGGGGTTAGACAGGCGCGATGAAAATGGCCTGTTCCAGGATTTACACAACTCATTGTGTAAATCCGGGAAGAAAGGGAGAGACCGGCGTGAAGGTTGCGCTTGCTGCAGGAAGCGCTCATTAAGTTTGCTTTCCGTACGCGCTTCCTGCCGCTCTTGTGGCCAAGAAATATCAAGCTTGGCCACAGCCCGCGTCAAAACCTCCACTAACTCATTGTAGTTTGGTGCCGGCTGAACAGAATGGTGTGTGGTAATATGATCCTCATCCCCAATACTCAGCACGTCTAATTCCTCGGAATTAGACAGCTGTAAGACAGGAACATCATCCCGATCGGGAGAAGCCGCGGAGCGGGCTCCCGAACGGGGAATGGCGGAATCAGACTCATCAGAAGAGGAACGAGAATATGCCTCGGCTGTCTAGCCCTCAACCAGATCTCTTTGCGATCCCCATGATGAAAGCCGCCGCATTGCCTCGGCAGATGCGGGACCCGAACCGCGGGGAGGACGCATTTGGCCATCTTCAGTGAATAAAGCCAGCCGAGAACGCAGCACTCTCACAGAAAGAGACTCACAATGAGCGCAAGCAGCCCCCTCGAGAGCTTCTTGAGCGTGCTGCCTTCCCAAACATGACACACACATTTCATGTGTATCCACAGCCGTGAGAAAACGCGGGCATGGGAACACACACTTTTTAAACTGTTCGTTGGCCATACTGCTTCAAAGCGGACAAACAACACCAAATAAGACTCACAGATACACAAGAGCGCTTGCTGAATAGTAAAAAGCTGACTTTGTTTGTGCCGGTGTTCTCTTGTACACATCCGCGTATGCCGTCACTCGCTACGTCATCACGCTAAGCCAATAGGATTGGATTCGATTTCATTCATGGATTCAGACGCGCTACGCTGAAGGGCGTTCCCCTAGTGTCGTAACCGACGCAGTTCGAGTTCCCTCGAAAGGGAACCCAGGATTCTGTTTACCCGGGGTTTAGAATAACCCAGGGTTAACTGTTTCAAGTGTGTGCTTACCTTCCAGTCATCTGCTATGTCCAGAGAGTTGTAGAGTATACCCAGGTTAGGGCCAGTGAAGTCTTGCAGTATGATCAGCTTTCCTCGTGCCTCTCCCATGGTGGGCATCTCACGACTATGCCACAGCAGGTCCCAATGCGCATATTCATTAATGTATCGCACAATTGCCCCGTAGATATCCTGCGTGTTACTCAACTCCTCTTTCAGCCTCATCAGCACAGTTTCCGAAGGATATTCTCTCAGGAAAGCCACCACGTCCATCAACACATCCCCAAAGTGAGCATACTGATACGAGATTCCGTGGTGGATGGTCAAGTTGCCTTTCGCATGCCTAACACGGATATCCAGAAAACGGATCCCGGCGCGCAGCTGGAACGCAAGGGACCAGGAGTTACACTCGGACAGTGAGCCGCCGTACAGGGACATGGTGTTGTGTGTGCCGGGCATCGTCACATCCGATAGGGGGTAGACGTCAGGGATGATGGCCATCCAGGAAGGGTTCAGGATCTCAGGCTTGGAGGTGTCGTCATAGTCAGGTGTCTGGATGGCCCTGTATCCTGGGAAGGCCGTGCTATGAGGTCAAGCAGAGGTTAGAGGTGGGAAAAATGCATTCTTATCTGTCTTACTAAAAAGATACAAGATTACTGTGAAAACATCATGCGTATCTATAATGGATGGTTATAATGAAATGAGATAATTGGTTCATTTGCTCACAATAATAGCAGGTAGACAAAGCGAAACAGTCTGAGATAAAAGCACTATGGCTAACAAATGTAGGTCTTTTCTTCTCGGTGAAATTGATTTTTTTTTTCTTTACTGTAAGTGGAATAAGAACTGTAATTTGTTATATAGGATACTATGAAATAGGTTTTGGAATTATGGGTATTAAGAACCTTACCCCAGCAAAATGCCCATCACCATTAGCTGCAAAATGTGTCCTCTGGTGCCTTCCATAATGAGCCTTTTCAATGCTCACTGATCCTTTACTGTACAGATAATCATTACAATAATTCACTTGTCACTTATGATAATTATATAGCACGTTTTTGTGGTATGACATCACCCTACACAAAAACCAGACATTTGGTAATTATTTTATGGGGTCCAAAAAGTCTGCTTCCTTTTGCAGTCGTTTCTAACTTAATATTTTTTCTTCATTACAAATGATATCAGATAATATAATTACATAAAAGTTGATACATTTGTTTGAATTTCAGAATGTCTTAGTATTTAGTTTCAGACCTTTTGCTTCAAGCTGACAAGAACAAAAATCTGATAATCATGTTCTCCAGGATGAATTCAGATGTTCCAAAGAGCATTTTGTGCTTCGATGGAAGCAAGAACATCTGACTGTCTACAAAAGAGTTCATATGATCAATGTCACAAATTTTTTTGATTATTGATTTACAACTAGTCCATTTCTGATTCATTTTACATCATTTATTAAATTGATAGTCTCTTTGTTCTAAATGTTCTATATCCAGATTGAAATTAAAAAAAACATTCCAGATTTACAGACTTCTGGATTCCATAGTATATGTATGCTGGATTTGTTGCAAAACTAAAAACCTTCTAACAAACTGGTAAATACTTATATATTCAAATTCATCTTAACCACAGACAGAGAAGTGATATTTTACCGTGTAAACCCGAAGAGGTCTGTGATGCAGATGCACAAAGTACCAACTAGGCAGTGTCAGGTTAGCTGTAAAGCCTGCTGATGTTTTCCAACAATTTTTTTTTTCTTTTTCTTTTTTTCGAGTACACAGTTCTGGCTTGAGCTTGTTGGCGGCACCACTACAAACTGACCCTTTTGTTTGAGGGGTCATTGTGCCTATTAATAGTGTAGTGTACTGTAAAAAGCTGACTCGATGAGAGTGGACAAAATGCTCCAATCAGAACTCAGTTGCCCTGCAGATCAGAACATGGTATAGTTCATTTCACTTAATATATGATAGCATTTTTTTTTAACTCTTCAGTAAACTGCTTGAAAGTTCCCTTTAGGGTTTTCACTATACTCAATGTAAAGTATTTATATGTTTATTAATGAGACAAACAAAAACAAAAAGGGTAGAAATAGAAAAGTTCTACAGGTATATGAAATGAAATAGCTAAAAGTAAAATATTACCCTGTTGATGTATAATATATGTACTGTATATTAAAAATACCTTATCTCCCAGAAAAAAAAACATCTATAAGTGTAGTGTGAATAAACATGAGCCTTAACTTATGATAAACATGGCCAAAGTTAAGTTTTTTTTCCAGAGTTTGTGGGAAAATATAAGTTTACATTTTCTGTGACCTATCTACAGCTCTCTTTTTTCCCAGGGGTGAAGCAAAAAAGTTGACTTACTTACAGAGCAAACATCTTTGTTGTGAGTACAGTCCCCAGCATCAAACCTTGAAAAGTGGGTTTAATATTCAGAAAAACAAAACAGCCTAGAATTAGGATACTACATGTAATTTGAATGTGAAAAATATTTTTTCCCACTGCATGAGTTGCTGCCTTTAATCCTGCCATGTACCATGGCTAGTTTGTTTGTCCAAACAGCTAATGTTTACGGAGCCCCTAATGGAATATAATAGTGATGGAAAACGTCTCAGGTTACGTATGTAACCCTGGTTCCCTGAGAGGGAACGAGACGGTGCGTTGAGACGCGGTGGGGAACGCTCTGCGTGATTGCGTCGTGAAGCACGTGTATAATCAGTCCAAAGGAAGAGCGAGACGTCATAGGCGGGTGACGTCATAGACCAGGAAGCTATAAAGCACACCAGAAAAAGACCACGACAGCTTCTGAAAAAGCCTGAAGCAAGTCGATCAGGGCATGCAGGAAGTATGGCAGGAGAACGCAGCGTCTTGTTCCCTCTCAGGGAACCAGGGTTACATACGTAACCTGAGACGTTCCCTTTCAAGGGAACTCGAGCTGCGTTCAGACGTGGTGGGAAACCTATACCCACTACGCCATAATGAGAAATGCCCGTTCTGTGTGAAGTCCTTGCGCACACTAAGAAGCAAGCAGCCTAGCCCCGGGAGTGGAGAGGTCTAGGTCATAAAATCTGACAAATGTATGTGGTGAGGACCAGCCTGCCGCATTACAAATGTCCTGAAGGGAAACCCCCGAAATTAAAGCCTAGAGGCAGCCATACTCCTTGTAGAATGGGCGTGAACAGCCATAGGTGAAGGCTGTCCGGCCGCTTCATAAGCAAGTGAGACAGCCTCAACTACCCACTTGCTCATTATCTGTTTAGATGCAGGGCAACCTATCTTAAGTTACCCGAAGCAGACAAATAATTGTTCTTATATACGCCACTGAGCAGCTCTGTGGACATACACATCCAAAGCCCGGAAAGGGCATAACAGATTAAGTTTTTCCTGATCTGGGGTATTAAAGGTGGAGGACAGAAGGCCTGGAGCACAAATGACCCGCACATTTAGTAGGGAACTAAGAAATACAACCAGCCCTGGGGTGAAGAAATACTACCACCAAACCAGGTGCAAATCCAAGTACGTGCAGGCCTCAGCCTCATACACCACGGAGAAGACGAAATTAAGGATCTCTCCTCAGAGATAACCCAGCAAAGAAACATTCATTACAGAAATCAAGTACTGTAACATAGGGCAGAAACAAGATTCAGAAGGCGTTGTCTGTACCAGGCAGAGAACAGTTTCCATGTCAATGCATATTTAGTCTTCTCGTGGAGGGAGAGGTCTCCACGACCTCAGTTGAGAGACCTGAATCTATGAGCTGGGCACCCTCAGAGGCCGAGCCCACAGTATCCATAACTCCAGAGCTCCCAGGAGCAGAGATATCGGGAATGCGTACAGGTGTAGCGTCAACCACACCTAATACATCACGTCCAGTCCAAGCGGAGCTGGATGCGTGAGGGAGAACCACAAAGGGCAATGCATTGTACAAACGATGCGAAAGGTCGACTTGAGTTGACCTAAGTTCTCCCTAAGAAGCTCCACCACCTCGGGGTGGAGTCTCAATTCCCCGGGCAACACCCCCTTGCCCAAACAGGATATCTGCTCTGATATACGATACCATCAGTGCATTATCCGGACCATTCGCCGAGCGACCACTCATGATTGCCCCCGACTTGTGAGGGAAGCATGCGTCGAAAGCATTATGGGTCGACAAGAAGCCCCCAACACTGGGCCTGGGCGAGGAACCGAGGTTCTTCCACATGACCGAGGCACGAAGGCATAGCCGTGCGACCTTGATCATGCGAAAACGGATTTCCCCTCGGAGAAAACCCCTTGGTCCTGAGCCACTACTGCAGGGGTCTCGCGTACAGAAGGCCAAAAGTAACTACGTTGGACGCAACTGCCATGACCCCCAAACAAAGACCTTTCACCGAGCGTCCACTCATGACCGCCCACCATCCTGTGAGGTAAGCATCCGTCGATAGCGTGACACGTCGACAAGAAGCCCCCAGCACTGGGCCCTGGGCGAGGAACCAAGTTTTCTTCCACATGACCGAGGCACGAAGGCATAGCCGCGTGACCTTGATCAAGCGAAAACGGATTTTCCCTCGGAGAAAACCCCTTGGTCCCGAGCCACCACTGCACGGGGCTCATGTACAGAAGGCCAAAAGTAAACTACGTTGGACGCAACTACCATGAGCCCCAACAGTCTCAGAGACTGTTTTGCAGTGAATGACTGACCTAGTTAACATTCTTTACGGCTGAGAATCGCAGAAATACGTGCAGGAGACAGACGTGCTTGCATGTTGTTGAATCCCATATTACACCTAGAAAAGTGGTCCTCTGAGCTGGGAGGAGTACACTTTTTGGTGTTGAGCCGAAACCCCAACCTCCTTATGTGGGACAGAACGACATCTCGATGTTGAACTGCCAAAAGCTCGGACTGAGCTAAAATCAACCAATCGTCGATATAATTTAATACGCGAATGCCCTGGAATCTCAGAGGAGCCAGAGCTACATCGACGCATATTGTAAAGGTGCGGGGTGATAACCTAGGCCGAATGGAAGAACCCGATACTGGTATGCTTCGCCCCTGAAAGCAAACCTCAAGAACTTCCTGTGATGAGGATGGATAGATAAGTAAGCGTCCTTTAAGTCTATTGTGACAAACCAGTCTTCGGACTGAGTCTGTGACACAATCATATTTAGCGTAAGCATACTTAGAACTTAAGATTCTGAAACCTGCTGTTTAAATGACGCAGGCCTAGAGTAGGACGCAACCCCTCATCCCTGTAAAACCCTGACTGTCTGCCGGGAGGAGGAACCCCTTCTACAGCTCCTTTTGCAGAAGTGTCAGTACTTCCTGCTCCATAACCAAAGCCTGCTCGGGGTCCACCACAGTGGGGAGGACCCCTAGAAATCTGGGCGGACAAGAACCGAATTCTGAACCCTTTCCTATAGTGTACAGGACCCACTGAGAAATATGTGGCAGTAGTTTCCACGCTGCCAGAAATTCTACTAGGGGAACCAGTCTCTCAAGACTGGCCTCTGGATTAGGTTGAACAGTCACTACGGTGCCCTGAAGCGGCGAACCGGCAGGGAACAACCGAACTGACCGTTCTACGACCCTCCTAGGAGGATCGTATGGGGACGCTGACACCTCGGTGCCCTGAATGGCGAACCGGCAGGGAACAACCGAACTGGCAGCGCTGCGACCCTCCTCAGAAAGTCGCACCCCAGAGGGCTACGAGGAGAAACGATTTCTCAAAACCGTCTCTGCCGTGGAGGAGCCCTCAGAAGCCTGATAGCCTAGTTTTTTTGCGACAGGACTTCCTGTCTAAGCTTTATTAGAGATGACAATAATCCTCAGATCTTGCCTACCTCTAAATAGCTTAATTCCTACGACCCTCCTCGGAGGATCATTTGAAAAAGCAGGCACCTCGGCACCCTGAAACGGCGAACCGGCAGGGAAACCGAACTGACTGCTCTACAACCCCCCTCGGAGGATCGTTTGGGGACACTGACACCTTGGTGCCCTGAACGGCGAACCGGCAGGAAAACCGAACTGGCAGTGCTGCGACCCTCCTCAGAGAGTCGCACCCCAGAGGGCGCCGAGGAGAAACGATTTCTCAAAACCATCCCTACCCCGGAGGGGACCACCCTTAGAAGCCTGATTTTCTTTTAGGAGCTTAGTAGACCGAGACTGCTCCCGCCCAGCAGTCTCGGGAACATTAGTTTGGTGAGGAAGAAACCACTGGAACGCCGCTGAATGGTTTATTTCTTAGTTTTTTTGAAAGCGGAGCGTCCAGAAGAACAGACATAATTTATCTTATTTTTCTTTATTTTTAAATCAGAAAAATGTATATATATATATATATACATATATATCACTCCGTGGCCAACAGCAGGAAAACAACCGAACTGCCCGTGCTGCGACCCTCCTCAGAGAGTCACCGCCACCCAGTGGACGCAGAGGAGTAACGATTTCTCAAACCGTCCCTCCCCAGTATAGTTTATCTGTTTTTGCACGACCCAATTCTCGAATATCGTCAGTGCTGACATCCTCACATTCATCCATGTCCTTATACTTTACCCACCAGCGCTGCCTAATAAAATGTATTTATTTAAGATGGCTGGTGGGTAGCGTCAGGGTTAAAAACGATGACGCCGACTCAGGAGAGAGAAAGCTCGCAAGCGTCTCTTTAACCCAAGGCACTGTCATATCATGATACTTAATACCCAAAGCATTACTATAATTAGACGTTTGGGCATTAAACACATAAAATAGAAACCGGCTTATTCCACGATCTCGACACCTCAGTGTGGAGATAGGGAAAAACAGCAGTCCCCGACAAGGAGGCTGAGATACAGAGTTTTTCTGTTTTAGATATATTTCATCTAATAAACTATTTTTATTTTCACTCTCATAATGTTCAGCTGGCCAGTAAATATTTAACTAGCAAAGCACTAGATAAACCTCCTTGTAAAGCTCCTCTTTATTCAACAGAGTTATGAGCTGACTTATTTATTTATTTATTGAAAACTCAAACATCTGCCTTTTTCTTAATATCTTTATTTGTTTTGTTCTCTTTTTTCTAAACAACACACTAACGATACCAATTCCTCGGAACTGGAAATCGCCAGCACTGGATCTGACAGGTGAAAGCTGAGACAGGGCGGAGCCCGTCCCAACCCCCGCTGTCAGATCCGTCCCAAAATGCGAGTCACCCCCGTGCCTCGGCAACCGCGGGACCCGCGCGGGAAGCGCAAACCGAACCGTCCTCCTCGAAGAACGCCCGGCGGGAGCGGCGAGTCCTCACGGACAGCTTCTCGCAATGCTCACAGTGAGCCCACTCGAGAACTGACTGTGGCATGCTCCAGTCCCAAATAGTAACAAAAAGCTGATGTGTGTGTCCCCACCCGTGATATAACGTGGGCAGGGAACAACACAAAGCTGCTTACTCTCTTTTGCCATAATATATATATATATATATATATATATATATATATATATATATTGCAACTTGATAGACAACAATAAATATGACAAGGACAGAATACACAGATCGCTTGCTGAAGGCACAGAAGCTGTCGCGGTCTGTTTTCTGGTGTGCTTTATGGCTTCCTGGTCTATGACGTCACCCGCCTATGACGTCTAGCTCTTCCATTGGACTCATTATACACGTGCTTCACGACGCAATCACGCAGAGCGTTCCCCACCGTGTCTCAATGCAGCTCGAGTTTGCTTGAAAGGGAACAATTATTTCTGTCATGAAACTGTCCTTGGCATGGTAATGGATACAACGTTAATGTTTGGTCTTGGAGGAATAGATCCGCAACGCCGCTGCTGCTGTTAGTTATTGCTGCTGCTGCTGCAGAGCAAGTACAGGACTTGCTACTGCCAATACATACACAACACGTTGCTGTGCCAAGTAAGACATGCTGCTGCTGTACAATATACTGTAGCATACATGAGTTACCCGTAGCAGATCTATACAGGTGGAGCTGGGGAAGGTGGAGGGTTCTGCAGATAATGACAATGCCCTATAGATAATGATAATGATGTGATTGCAAGCCGATTGAGTTTAGGACCGATCAGCCTGTGCCATCTAGAGTTTCATGACAGAGCTTTATATTTCTTAAAACAAATAAATGAAGCAATACTTACACTTACATTTCTCAATATAACAGACACATTTCATAGAAAGCAAGTGATTTGCTTAATAAACTGGCTTCAATACTGGAGAAAAAATAAAACATTTAATCTCATGAACACATTTATCAGGTTCTAATAAGCTTAATTTAAATTTTGATGTGCATGTAAACATTCTCAAATAAAGAAAATTACTCCAAGTCAACTTTCATTTCTTTTATTGCACTGATTGTGTTTAGCTAGCTACATTATTTTCACAAAGTTACTATTTTATTGCATTTCTGATTTTTTTTTTCAAATGCAATTAACAGTGAAACAATATACAGTAACAATGCCCAGCCTGGTGTTATATATGCATCTCAATTATGCTTCTTCTATTTCCCATCATGCATCAACTGATTATCCCCCATGCTCCTGAGCCATATCTTCTGAAACAAATAATAAACATATTTAGTCAAAATTAAAATGTGCCTTGTTTCCCCTTTAATCTGTATTCTCTGTAATTGTGCTTCTATTTGCTTTGCTTGTATGCAGTGGCATATTGTGTTGAGGCCATCAAGCATTTAACAAAACAAATCGTAATTTGACTTAACCTGAGTAAACAATATTCATTCTGACACACAACAAACAATCTGCACTGGTCTGCAATAAAAAGTCGTGATTTTAAATAGGTTTTGATATTTCAACAAATATCATCTTTCCTAAGTCTTTTGTCCCAATTGTTCCACACAAATTCCCCGAACACATTAGTCAATTAGAATTTCTTTTCAAATCTAAACTGGACTCTGACACCAATTATTAAGAATTTTATAACGAATACTGATAATCATTTTTAAGTCTTTGGAGCTTTTCTAAATGAACAGAATTGAGCTTTACCCATTTATCTTTCCCGTCCCCTCATTCTCTCTATCTGTTTCTCATTAGTGTCTGTGGTGACTGGATGTGTATTGTGATGCTTTATGCCCTTTGTTTCCTTTTTGTCTCTGTCTGTTTTGTAATTACAGGGAAACAGTCGTTTTCTAGTAGTTGATCATTCTACTCTGTCATTTTCAATGGTGGAGTAATGACAAGTTCAAAGTGTAGCAGTGTCTTTCAGTGTCTTTGGTCCCCACATCAATCCTTCAAACAACCTTTATTAATACTTTATTTTGCTTCTCTATCACTTGCTCTAAACCATACATGGTCCAAAGTGAGCGAAGATGAGTGATTCACGACCAATCCAAAAGTGATTAAAAGGTGGCTAATTCGTAAGAATTTCGTACGACCTCACTCGTGCAAATTCCTACGATTTGTCTAAACACACGCGATGGTTAGGTTTAGGGGCGGGGTCAGGGGTAGGTCATACGAATTGGGCATCTCCTAAAATATGTACGATTTAGCATAAATCGTATAAATTCGTACGAGGGAGGTCGAATGAATTTGTACGAATTAGCCACCTCGTAAAATTCGTATGAATTGCCATGGAAACGGGTTGGTGATTCAATCTCTATGGACTTGTGCAGGAAATTAAGAGATTCATAGCGGAAGAAGTAGTTTAAGCAACAACATTTTTATGAATACTTCCTTTATAGGCAATCGTTGAGAGTTGAAGTCAGTGATATCTGTCAAAATCTGCTGATATACTGCTGGTGTTTCTGGTGGATTTAGAGCATAAATCACATCATTATATGTTTAATTCAGATTTTCAATGTTGCTTGCAAGGTTTCATTATGGCTAGGTTGAAAAGTGGCATTATAAATTAACATTATGTTTTGGGCATGTATAGTTTATAGGGTGTATTTATTGACTGCGCATTGAAATCAATCATATTGCATTTATGCATTTGGAAGAGGCTCATTTTATTCAAGTTATAACTTTTATTTTAAGTTCATTCCCTGGGAATAAAACCGATGATCTTGCCATTTATAGCGCATACTGTTTGAGGTACTGTATATTTTACAGACACACGCTTTCACATATGTGAATGTGGTTCCCTTTCACGGGAACTCGAGCTGCGTTTGAGACGCAGTGGGAACGCTCTGCGTGATTACGTCGTGAAGCACGTGTAAAATCAGTCCAATGGAAGCCTGCTACGACATAGGTGACATCATAGACCAGGAAACTATAAAGCAACCCTGAAATCAGACCGCGATAGCTTCTGTACCTTCAGCAAGCGCTCTCTGTATATCTGTCCTTGTCTATTTATTGTTGTCTGTCAAGCCCAATATATATTGGAGCATTCCAATATATATTGGAGTTGAGCATGCCCAGTCAGTCCTCGAGGGGGCTGATTGTGAGCATTGTATGAGTCTATCTATAAAGACGCTCCATCCCGCCGATCGTTCTTTGAGGAGGACGGTTCGGTTCGCGTTCCCCGGGGTGCGGGTCCCGGTGCTGCTGAGGCTCAGCGTCGACTTTCATCTTGGGGTTCGCGGATGGATCTAGTAGCGGGGCATGAGACGGGCCCGGCCCTTTCTCAGCCCTTACCAGCTGGATCCGGTGTCTCTGCCCAGGAAGGAGCCCGCTCTGCGGCTTCTCCTTCCCGGGCTGGGGTACCAATATTGCGGCTATCCAGTTCTGAGGATCTGTCCGAGGAACCGTCCCTCCCTGGCACCCTCCGGGGGGCGACTATCCGAGGAGAGCCGCAGCGTTGCCACTTCGGTTGTTCCCTGCCGGTTCGCCGCTTCAGGGCGCTGAGGTGTCAGCGTCCCCGTGCAATCCTCTGTGGAGGGTTGTAGAACGGTCAGTTCGGTTGTTCTCTGCCGGTTCCCCGCTTCAGGGCGCCGAAATGATTGTTCAATCAAATCCAGAGGCCAGTCTCGAGAGACTGGTTCCCTTATCGGAAGTTCTAGCAGCGTGGAAACTTCTGCCAAATATTTCTCTATGGCTCCTGCACATAATAGAAAAGGGTTACAGAATTCAATTCAGTTCTCGTCCGCCCAGATTTCAAAGGGTCCTCCCCACGACGGTGGACTCACAGCAGGCTCTGGTTATGGAGCAAGAAGTACTGACACTTCTTCAAAAAGGAGCTATAGAAAGGGTTTTTCCTCCCAGCAGAGAGTCAGGGTTTTACAGCCATTACTTCATTGTTCCAAAGAAGGATGGAGGGTTGCGTCCTATTCTAAATCTGCGCCAGTTAAACAGCAGAGTTCAGAAACTCAAGTTCAGAATGCTTACAGTCAAACAGATTGTATCACAGATTCAGTCCGAGGACTGGTTTGTCACAATAGACTTGAAGGACGCGTACTTCCATGTATCTATCCATCCTCATCACAGGAGGTTCCTGAGGTTCGCTTTCAGGGGCGAAGCATACCAATATCGGGTTCATCCATTTGGCCTAGGTTTATCTCCCCGCACTTTTACAAAATGTGTGGATGCAGCTCTGGCTCCGTTGAGACTCCAGGGCATCCGCGTATTAAATTACATCGACGATTGGTTGATTTTAGCTCAGTCAGAGCAGGTGGCAGTTCAGCATCGAGATGCTGTTCTGTCCCACATAAAGAGTTTGGGGTTGCGGCTCAACACCATAAAGAGTGTGCTCCTTCCTGCTCAGAGGACCACTTTTCTAGGTGTAATTTGGGATTCGACCACAATGCAGGCACGCCTGTCTTCTGCTCGTATTTCTGCGATTCTCACAGCCGCAAAGAATGTGAAACTAGGCCAGTCACTCACTGTGAAACAGTTTCAGAGACTGTTGGGTCTCAAGGCAGCTGCGTCCAACGTTATTACTTTTGGCCTTCTGTACATGAGACCCCTGCAGTGGTGGTTCAGGACCAAGGGGTTTTCTCCGAGGGTAAATCCGTTCCGCAAGATCAAGGTCACGCGGCTATGCCTTTGTGCCTTGGTCATGTGGAAGAAACCTTGGTTCCTCGCCCAGGACCCAGTGTTGGGGGCTCCTTGTCGACGCGTCACGCTTACGACGGATGCTTCCCTCACGGGATGGGGGGCGGTCATGAGTGGCCGCTCGGCGCAAGGTCTTTGGCAGGACCATCAATGTTCCTGGCACATAAATCGTTTGGAGTTGATGGCGGTGTTTCGAGCACTCAAATATTTCCTTGGGCGGATCTAATCCGTGGGGAATTTGCATATCATAATTAATAATTGGTAATTAATAATTATTCATACATGTTTGGATTAGATCAGTCTTACATGTTAATAAAACTCCCGATAAGGGATGATATGTCATTTTACCTGCATGCATGTCTGTGTATCCTTGCACTTAACCAAAAGTTGATTGCAATTAACTACACAGACCACGTCTTACAAAACAGGCTAAATTAATTAGCTCAATTGTCAGACTAATATTTGTGGGAATCCACAATATCCTCTTACTTTATAGGATTTCAGGAAAAGCAATTCTGTGGCCACAAGAATTGGGTTTCCTGCCCTATAAACACATACTCTTTAAAGTATCTTTAATTTGTAAGCTTGTTGCTATAAGATCTTTTGACACTTAAGGGACTTGAAAATGAGCAAAAGGCAGTACATCAATCAAATGAATATAATAAATTTAATAAGGCAGAACTACTTATGTATTTACTACGGTTACATGGGATATATGTATTTACAAACATAATAAACAACAAAACACGATAAGGCATCGATGAACGAGAAATGCATAGAGTGTGGACAATGGAAACACGTGTGAGAGGGGAAGAGAGAGAGAGAGAGAGAGAGAGAGAGAGAGAGAGAGAGAGAGCATTGGCAACATTCACCCTGACAGTCCCCTGTCTGTAACAACACGAAAACATCATCTTAATGCTTCTTAGAAGCTCTATAAAGAGATATACTTAAGTTTCTGGGTCTCTCTGTGTCGCGGCATTCCTGCGCGTGCGTGAGCGGAGTCCTTTAGGTTAGTGACGTTTAGGTTAACGTCACATCTTTGCATGGCTGGTGAAGAAGCGTGTGTGCGTCTCTCGCCACGTGGTCACGTGCGCGTGTTTCCCCTTCAAAACGCGCGCTCGTTTAAAGGTCCCTTGTAGATGGATTTGCTGAAGAGATATGTCACGCTGTGTTCTTTTCACTCGTCGATTGGAATTAAACACGGAGACTTATCTAAGACTGAAAAACACAAACTAAACTAGAAACAAATAAAAGAAAGGCGAAGAGCTCGCCCGGAGGCGAGACGTTACATTATGACCCGAGGACAAGCGAAGTAAGAGAGCGATAAACTGGTATTCAGTCCTTTTGAAGACCTGACGTTTCCGCCTTCTTTGGAAGAGGGTCCAATCAGGAGCTGTCCCTTTGGAGGGAGATTTCATGACCCTTTGTGTTATAACCAGGCATTTAAATCTCTAGTTTCATTGGGTGTTTAAGAGAAGAATCTTCACAATTCTTACAATACTAATGTGTCACAAAGTTTAGCAAAATGTAATGTCAATTAACAAATGGGGAATGAAGATTGGAGTTTATCGAGACCAAACTTGCCACAAATGGATTTGGTTAAACATTAGTTGGCAAAGTTTAAAACATTATTGCATTAGAGTTGTCGAGAAACATAGACCAAACAACAAAAAGGCAACTCATGAAATAGGGAACTTAGATACATTTTTCATACAATTCTCAAGTGGATATATAATAGCATATATATATATATGAATACAGGATTCATTTCTCCTCCTTGGTTAGAATTCAGAGAGAGCCACAGTTCTGTGAACATTCCTTTGGGTCGTAAACGCTGTTATGAACACCAGTGATGTTAGTTTTGGTCTCTTTTCACTCCAGAGATGGAAAACATAGTAAACTATATTTTACTGGATATTACTGTACGTATTCTGATTGATCACACCGAAAGCATTCTGGAGTTGTCCAGAACTATGTGTACAAGTTATGGGAATAGACAGTTAAATGCATAATGAAGGTATTTACAATTCACTTTAAGCTACGATAAAATCATAGTCATTCCAATGTGACATGGGCAAATGGACACACATAAAAACACATTGAATATATCTGGTTAAATGTCTTTTAAAGAAAAGAAGTTTCTTTTCGCTTTGGAATCCACTTCCTTTGGGACATTCCGATCAGTCATAAAATGTCTTGTAATCGGACACCACGCTCTGTCCTGAGTGTGGTCTTCACTGGTGGGGGAATGTGTGTGTGTGTGTGTTTGGGTTAATTTACATTCAGAGATTTTTGGTCTTTAGCAGGATGTATTTAGTTATTCTGATTCACCCACTTAGCCCAGTCCTTACAGTCCGCACAGACAACACTTCGGTGGTCTCCTATATCAACCATCAGGGGGGTCTGAGGTCGCGTCATCTTTGCAAATTGGCCCATCAGATCGTCCTATGGGCCCAGGGGAAATTATTGTCACTCAAGGTGGTATATATTCCGGGGCGTCAGAATGTGGGAGCAGATATTCTGTCGCGACAGGGGCTGAGGCCCGGGGAGTGGAGACTTCACCCCGAAGTGGTGGAGCTCCTGTGGAAGAGTTCGGTCGTGCTGAGGTAGACCTTTTCGCATCATCAGATTCAACCCATTGTCCCATGTGGTTCTCTGTAACGCACCCAGTTCCTTTCGGTCTGGATGCGATGGTGCAGGTGTGGCCGAGGCTGCACCTGTACGCCTTTCCCCCGATATCTATGCTTCTGGGGGTTCTGGAGAGGGTTCGCCGAGAAGGGGCTCGTCTGCTACTAGTAGCCCCTTATTGGCCGACCCGAGTTTGGTTCTCGGACTTGGTGTCTCTGCTGGACGGCTCCCCCTTGGAGATCCCACTCAGGGTGGACCTCCTGTCCCAGGCCTGGGGCACGATATTTCACCCTCGGCCGGAGTTGTGGAAACTGTGGGCCTGACCTCTGAGGGGGCCAGGCTCAGGGAAACCGGTCTTTCGACCGATGTTGTAGAAACCATTCTTCAATCCAGAGCTCCTTCCATGAGAAGACTGTATGCGCTAAAATGAAAACTTTTCACCACGTGGTGTTGAACGTCAGTTAGATCCTGTTAACTGCCCTGTTGGTTCAGTTCTTGATTTTCTGCAAGACCGTTTCTCGGCCAGGATATCTCCATCCACCCTAAAGGTTTACGTGGCGGCTATATCTGCCTACCACACCCCTCTGGGGGGTACTTCTATCGGGAGAAACCCTTTAATTACTCGCTTTCTCCGTGGTACATTGAGGTTGAGACCTGCACTGCACTCTAGAGCACCGGCTTGGGACTTGGCCATTGTACTCGAGGGTCTGGCTTTAGCTCCCTTCGAGCCCATCGAGGAGGTTTCAGAAAAATTCCTCACTCTAAAGACTAGCAGTGGCACGGTACATGAAAAAACATCCGAACCGTTCGGTTCGCCTGTCTCGGTTCGGTGCGTGTGTGCGTCGCACGGTTCGACGCATGCGCAATGTAACCTCGTGCCCATGACTTCAGACAGTGTGTTTACTTTTCGTGCGAAATAAGAGATGTGTGGACAATGGAAATACATATGAGGCTTGTTCGACTTGAACCGGCGCTGCACAGACCGATCGATGAATAACATCAAAGTACCGCGAGAGCAACGGCTCCGTATGCTTTTCAATCACTCTCACGGTACTTTGATGTCATAAACCGATCGATCTATGCAGCACCGGTTCAAGTCGAAACAGCCTACAGTAAAAGTGGAGTATGGAGTGCTGCAGGTCTCGTCACGTATAGAAATGTCAAGTGGGAGATATAAGGAAGGCTAACTGGAGTTGGAGGATGCGCCTGCGTCGTATAAGTCCGGTGTGAGGGAACATTTTGGATTTCATGTTACCTATAATATTTAAATACAGTGACACCAAGCTTAGATAAGAACTCCAGTCATATGTTTCCAAATACTGCACTTTAATTTCAAGTGAAAAAAATGTATCCTCACTCTCAGGGAATAGAAGGATTGTTGATACTGTTTTTGTGTTGAGGTTGAACTTATGTTTCACTTTATGGTTATGCCTTTGCTATTGTTATAGCCTCATAATAGGCAATTATGTGTAACATATTTTTACTTATTTAAAAGATAGTGCTTTAAGAGTTTCTCTCTTTTTCTTTTAAAAGATAAACATTTTGTAAGAGCTAAACTGACGTTGACAGCTTGATAAATGCAAGTTAGTTTTAATCTTTGTGTGCTAAAAATGCACATAAGGCCCTGTAGAGATAGCAATACACATTCTCCTTTTTTGCCCTATAAACAAAAGCATTTCATCAATTTCTTCTCTCTTGCTGTATCAAAATGTCACCTAGCTTTCCTCAGAGATGGTCTCAATAATGTGCTTAAAGTCAAGTCAAATTCAGTTTGTGCATGATTACATGATATAATTTTTTTTTTAATACTGTATCCTTAATTGTGGATAACTAAGCTATAGCCTATATCATATGCTGAAGTACATTTCTGGAGTGTTAAAGATTAAAAGAAAAAATAACAACAAGAACCATACAGAACCGAAAACCGTGACCCTAAAACCGTGATACGAACCGAACTGTGGGTTTTGTGAACCGTGCCACCCCTACTAAAGACTTTATTTCTCCTTGCTATCTCATCTATCAAGAGAATTGGTGATTTACATGCTCTGTCGGTTGCTCCTTCATGTCTGGAATTTGCACCTGGTATGGTGAAGGCATTTCTCTACCCCAGGACGGGTTATATTCCTAAGGTCCCACTGAATGTGGGGGGCCCAATAGTGCTGAAGGCCTTTTATCCTCCACCCTTTAATACCCCTGACCAGGAACAGCTTAACCTGTTATGTCCAGTCCGGGCTTTAGATGCCTACGTTCACAGAGCTGCCCTGTGGCGTAAATCTGAGCAACTATTTGTTTGTTTTTAGGGTCACTCAAGAGAGGATGCCCTGCATCTAAGCAGGTTATAAGTAAATGGATAGTCGAGGCTATTTCATTGGCTTATGAAGCGGCCGGACAGCCTTAACCTATGGCTGTGCGGGCCCATTCTACTCGGAGTATGGCGGCCTCTATGGCCTTAATTTCGGGAGTTTCCCTTCTTGACGCGTGTAATGCGGCAGGATGGTCCTCTCCGCATATATTTTTCAGGTTTTATGACCTTGACCTCTCCACTCTTGGGGCGAGGTTGCTTGCTTCTTAGTGAGCGCAGGACTTCACACAGAACGGGCATTTGCCACTATGGCGTAGTGGGTATGGGGTTCCAACCGCGTCTCAAACGCAGCTCGAGTTCCCTTGAAAGGGAACGTCTCAGGTTACTTATGTAACCCTGGTTCCCTGATAGGGAACGAGACTCTGCGTTTGCCTGCCATACTTCCTGCATGTCCTGATGGACTTGCTTCAGGTTTTTCAGAAGCTATCGCGGTCTGATTTCAGGGTTGCTTTATAGTTTCCTTGTCTATGACGTCACCTATGTCGTAGCGGGCTTCCATTGGACTGATTTTACACGTGCTTCACGACGTAATCACGCAGAGCGTTCCCACCGCGTCTCAAACGCACCGTCTCGTTCCCAATCAGGAAACCAGGGTTACATACGTAACCTGAGACGATTTTAGAAAGTAATTCCTACATAGACCAATTGCTGATCTAATTCAGTGTTTTTAATGGTAATTGTATTTAAGACAGTGTTATTTAAGTATCACTGAGATACTATTATATTTGTGCTAATATATTTTTTTTTCCATTTTCATTTTAAATTGAATTAATTAACAATAATAATTAATGCTTAATTTAAAGTTTTTTTTATTTTGTTTTGTCATTTTATAAATTTTTCCTATATACTTTAGTCTATTTTTTTCTGTTGTATTGTTATTTTAGTACAGGCAAGTTAAACTAAATGAGAATGAGAAATGTTGTCTTTACAATTAGCTGAAATGAGTTAAGTTTAATAAAATACTTTTTTATATTTTATTTCAAGTAGCAAAACATTTTTTTTAATGTATTTAGTTTTAGTGAACTATAATAACCCTGCTTTAGGAACCTGTAATAATACAGAAACGTCTATAAAAAAAACAAGACAATAAAACAAATAGAGGCATATCTTTGCTTTTTGGATGTAACATTCCCAGTAGGACCAATATGGGCTTTTCAAAGGCTGATTCGTAAACTTTTATATTTGGTCAGTCAACAGTTTGTCTACTTGCCTTATAAAACACTGACTTACTGTCAGATTGTTTATTGAAGTTATGAAATCTGTTTGAATCTGACATAAAATACTGTTTTTATCCTGTCCTCCTTCCAGACCGGTTGGGAAATAAGCAAGTGTCTTGGGAATCTGAGACAATACAATAAGACTCTGCTTGTCTTATTGTTTGCCTTTTAAACACAAAACTTAGAGAGCACATATCAGGTAAGTATCATTATGTTTCAGCAAAACAAACAGTTGCAATTTTTCTTTGGTTATACATTATGAAAAACATGCATGTTTAAATCTGGGTCTTGATCTCACCATACCAAGTATACTCTTAAAAAAATGAAAGTTCAAAAAGAGGGTTTTTGCAGCAATGCCATAGAAGAACCTTTGTTGGTTCTTCAATTTGATCCCAGTAATTTAAACCTCCAGAATATGATTTCTTTTTTTTTTTACAAAGGTTTTTGTCTCAGGTAATTTATGTCTTTGTTGACTAACCTTTTAAGTTGACATCCACCCACCATCCCCCTCCCCACCCTTATACATCCAGAATACCCTTAGCACCACTATGGACTAATTTACAAATAACCATAAAATCTTAGTGATTGACCTAAAATTGGAAAAGTGTATATATTTTTGGTGTTTTATTTGTTTTGAAATATTTCTAAGTATAGATTTTGGTAATCTATAACATTTTGGAAAGAAAAATGTCTCGGTTTCATATGTAACCCTCGTTCCGTGAGTACGGAACGGAGACTTTACCTCGGATGACGACGAATGGGGTTTCGCTTAGAAAGCCTATCAACATCGAGTATACAAAACGAGCCAAAGAAATGCCATGGGTCTGCGGAATTTGCATAGCGTATCTCCGCCTTACCTCGTGGGGGGGGACTTAGAGAATACACATATGACCCGGAGGGATGCATATGGAGAACACTGGGGTGTCCAGCCGCAGGTGGACTATTTCAACCCCAGGGGTGGCAAGGTGACTTGCCAAGGGAAAGATTTACAGTGGAAATACACATGTAGGGGTCGCTCAGAGGAGGGACCATGCACACTGGAGCCACCTAGCCGACGCGCAGGGAATAGACACTGGCGCCGACGTACTGGAGGAACTCAGGGCTTTCGGGGAAGCTCACCTGAGGAGAATATCGCATGTATCTAGTCCGTGGAATGGAATGGCGAGCAAGCGAAGACACATGAGCGGGTCCAGTACTAGCTGGTTGAAGAGAGTACATGAGAGGACAAAGGCTCAACTCCGAATGTTTTGGGTGTCGCCCAGCCTGCAGCTCTGCAGATGTCTGTTAGCGAGGCGGCATGCGCTAGAGCCCAAGAGGACGCCACACTACGGGGAGTGGGCAGTCACACCAAGGGGGCACGGTCGACCTTGCTGCTGGTGTGCCAAAGCAAAGGCGTCCACTATCTTTTCCAGTGAGACAACCTTTGCTTGGAGAGAGCCTTTCCCTTCAGCTTCCCACCATAACAGACAAAGAGCTGGTCTGAGGTCCTGAAACACTGTGTCCTGTCTACATAGGCGCGGAGAGCACGTACTGGACAGAGCAGTGCCAAGGCTGGGTCCGCCTCCTCCAGGGACAGCGCTTGCAGGTTCACCACCTGATCCCGGAAGGGAGTGGTAGGAACCTTGGCCACATATCCAGGCCGGGGTCTCAGGATCACGTGAGAGTAGGCCGGCCCGAATTCCAGGCACGCTTTGTCAACGGAGAATGTGTGCAGGTCCCCTACCCTCTTGATGGAGGCCAATGCAACCAGGAGCCAATGCCAATGCAACCCAGCACTCTGAAGGGCATTTAGAACCACTGAGAGGTCCCAAGAGGGAACGAGAGGAGGGCGAGGAGGATTCAGTCTCCTCGCTCCCCTCAGGAACCTGACGATCAGGTCGTGCTTTTCTACGACCTTCCACTGTAACATGGTGTGCGGCAATAGCGGCAACGTATCATTTCAGGAAGGAAGGAAAGCACAACACTGATCGAACATCTCCGGGGGTCTTCTTGGTGAGTTCACTTCTACGGTTCAACGCGTAGACATGTCTCGTGGACGATGCTAAGCGGAAGTGATGGTAACCACCACCGGTGGTAGTAGGATACTCATCTTTCCTCATCCCGTCCAGGAGCCACACGTGGAGGTTCCAAAGATCAGGACGAGGGTCAAATTGACCCCAAGGAACACCGATGCTACAAAATGTGTACAGGACATTGAAAAAATATCAGCAGGTTAATTTTATGTTTACAGAGTTGTCCCCATTAAATTAGGAAAAGTAATTAAATCTGAAGCAAAAATAAATAAATAAATAATAAATTATGTATTTACAGACGTTAAACATGGAATGGGGTCAAATTGACCCCAAAGATAATAGGAGAAACCATTTTCCTCTAAGTGCGAAGAGTATTTGAATAATCTAAAAATCGTGTTCTACTGTAAAGAACCTTTTGTGCAATGGAAAGGTTCCATGGATGTTTAAGGTTCTTCATGGAACCATCGATGCCAATAAATAACTTTTCAGTTCAGTCAGGATATGATGCAGGCATTTAGCCAATAGGGCTAGCAGCGCCAAAGTCATGTTCATTTGCCAGGAAATACATTCTGAAAAGATAACGATATATTAAAAAAAGGTACACTTTAGAATACTGTTCCTTCGTTAATTAATACCTACTAATTATTTGGATCAGTATTCTAAAGTGAAAAACATGATAACTATTGACTCATTGTAAGCTTTTGAGAATTTCTTAAATTTTGAATAGTAATTCTTTCCGATGGATTTGGTAACACTTGAGTCATTACTAGTGTGTTCCCATGATCTTCACTTTAGAATAATGACCCAAATAATTATTAGTTAATTTAGAAAGATGTAGTAATGCTTGAGTCAATACTATCCAAAACCTTACAAAAACCTCAAAAGCTTACAATGACTTCAGTTAATATTAGGTAGTTATCAAGCTTTTCACTTTAGAATACTGATCCAAATTATTATTAGTTTTTTAGAAGGATGTAGTAACACTTGATTCATTACTAATGGGTTACCATTACCTTATATTATACATTATCCATTATTAATATTAATTATGAACCTGTATAGTAGTTCTTAGTAGTCCCAGGCCGGGGACTACTAAGAACTACTGTACAGTAGTTGATAGTAGTCTTCAGTGAGTAATGAAAAATAGTAGTTACTGATTAGCTAATAGTGAACTACCACATTCGACTGACCGCTATTACTTACTGATTCGTTAATCAGAGTTCCTTGTTAGTTAATAGTAGTTACTATAATGTTAATAGTGCGTTACTCATTTGTTCCTGTGTAGTTATTCTTTAATGAAGGAACAGTATTCTACAGTGTTACCAAAACAATAACAAAACCCACCAAAATGTAAATGATATGCAGTGACAAAAATGGACAAACACTACAGCAGATAGATTACAGGTGTGATCCGTCTAACCACCTTGAGCATTCAGTCTGAGAATCCCAGCAGTTTGGGGATTGTTTGAAAAAGTCATTTCCACTGTTCCAAATTTTACCTTTTTTTTTAAGGACTCCAAGGGTCTTTATTGGTATCCATGACCCCATCATGGTGCATCATGTGAACAGCTGTGCTGGTGCCGGTTTGCTCCACCCCTTCCATTCAGCCTTGGGCGATGCATCGCGAGAATCCCCCATCGTCTCGTTATCTCACACTTGGCATCTCTGTGATTTACTCACCTGCTCCGATGTATGCGCACAAACTACAGGACCAACAGGAGGAGGGAGGGTGTAAGAGGAGAGACAGAAGCTGACAGCAGCAGCAGAGATTTTCAAATGGAATTGTTTATGGAGATGGAGTATGTGAAAGACAGAGAAAGGGAGAGGGAGAGAAAGAGAAAGAGCGAGAGAGGAGATGATAATGACCAGATGTCAGATTGAAATCTAATACACTTAATGCGTTGAAGCTCCATGCTGGGCTGTGCTTGTAGCTCACACAGTGGAATTAGAGATTTGACACATTTGCAAGCAATGTGAGATATCTACATCGTAGTGGTACACTAGATGTGCAGGTATATATAATAGGAATTCATCAGGTTGCACTCTACTGGCTTATCATTTATTAAGAACCAGCGCAGTTTGACTGCCCGGTGTCAAAAGATATTTATAAAATCACAAGCATGCTATTTTACAGTTACATCTATGTTTTATTTATTATTTAAACAAAGCAGTTTGGTAAAATTAATCAAAACCACCAGTCACTCATGATTTATAAAGGATAAAACTCCCAAAAGAATGTCAGTTACAAACACAAATCAAATTACATTGTGTGAGTTGAAGAAACAACAACAACAAAACAGAGCTTACATACTAAATCATAAAATAATAATAAACACTTTGTTTAGAAGCTAAAAAGAAGCCAAAGAAATACAGTACATTTGCACATTTAAAGAATAGTTAATTATTTTTATGTCCCATAATTACTCAAATATAATTTGTTTGTCAGTACTATAAAATGCACACTGCTGTTCAAATGTTTGGGGTCAGTATGATAATACTTTGTCAGCAAAAACGCATTAAATTAATCAAAAGTGACAGAAAAGACATGTATAATGCTACAAAAGATAAGTGCTGTTCTTTTGAACATGCTATTGATCAAAGAAACCTGAATAGTTGTATCAGGGTTTAAAAAAAATTGCAGCACAATTGTATTCAACAATGATAATAATAATAATACTAATAATACATATTTTTGATCACCAAATCAGCATATTAAAAATGAAAATTTAGTGTATCATTTTTATACACATATACTGTATATCTTCACTTGTGTTTCTTGGGATGGCGTAAATGTGTAAAATTCTTCCCCAAATGATTTAAAATGGTTAATTTCAGCTTCATTTTCACTCCACTGGCAGAAGTAAAACACATGCAGTAGGGTGAGGTCTCCAATCTGTAAAAAAAAAAAACAAAAAAAAAAATTTGGATTGGAGTTAAGCCTGGAAGCCTTTCTGAAGTATGACTTTGCCCTCTCTATCAATGATTACACTCACAATAGCTATAGATCTCCTCCACTGAACCCTCGCCTCGTTCTTAAAGCCACTCCATGTCTCTGTTATCTATCGGCTTAGCTAACTCATCCGTGTAAGCATGTACCCATCAAACGCCACCCACTGCCCCCCCCTTGACACAAGCACAGAGATACACACCTCCCTCCCAACCGAAGGTGGTCTCTGAGGAGACCCCGTCTTAGCTGGTTCTCAGAGAGACATCCGTGCCACGCTCTACCAGCCCCACCAGGATGGCAGGCAGACACAGGGAAGTTGAGCTGGCATGCCTCAGCGCCCTCCCTCTCGGCTTTTCCTCCCAGCCAACATCTAGGTTGACTGCCTGACTGTTTCTGGGTGAATGTAGCCCATGCTTCATGGTTTCGGCGACACTAGCCATATTTCAGTGTCGGACCCTCATAACCAATTATGACTCTCAATCTTGAGTGCTAAATGATGTCATCGACGATAGAGACAGAGTCATCTCTCAATTCTGGCACCCTCACTGACTGTGAGAGAGGAGTGATAGTCTTGATTCAGCATGAAACCTGGTGACCTTTCCTCATTCCTGACAAGAGTACTTCGCTGCCCTTTTGAGAAAATGCTAATTCTAAACGTTTGCCTTATAAAAGCATGTTCCTATGGGACGGGCCCAGCATGTCAAACAGAGGCAGGAGCAAAGCCCCAGTGGCAAGTGAGGTCGGCTCTGCTGTCTGATTGGTCCTCAGTGTGAAGTGTTGTGCAATTATGCATTTGTCATTGTGTTTGTGTAACTCTGGCCTTATTTACATGTTTAGTTCTGGAGTGATATTTACAGCAATCTGCAGAGTTGACCTTTTGGTTAGAAACAATTTGTGAAAATAAAAAGCAACATAGTTTAATGCAAATAACATTTTTTAAATAAAGAACAAAAAAAATGTATGATATCTGAAATTCAATCGTCCAAAAATGTATTTTCATCTTCAAAATAGGTCAGTCAAAGAAATAGGTGTTTTAATATAGCTTCACTACATTCCAGAAAATTAAAATGGTCAAATATAATCAATATTATATTATTGAGAAAATATGTATCACTATTACTCAGTAATGCTAAAGTCAAAATCACTAGATAGTGTTTGTAAAGTATCCTGAAGGTAAATTATAGGGTTGGGAAAAATCACAGGGAGAAATTTAAGCCACCAAAGCTTAAAAATGTAATGTCAACCTCAGAGATACTAAAACAGTATTTCTGCTCTGGCATGTAGTAATGTGCAATGCCATTTTAGTGCCATGTTAAAATAAAATAAAACAAACAGACAGATATTCAGAAAATTGGCAGAATCAACTTAGTTTGATGTTAATTTACTTTAAGTAATTCTTAAAGGTACAAAAAAAAAAATCAAACAAACCAACAAAAAACTGTATGCATTTTGCAGAAGAGCATTGCTTTGGTTTGCATGACTGCGGATGAATATGACCCTTCACAATAGATAATGCTTTACAATGAACTAATTTGGCAGCTACAAATGGCTATTTATCAGCTCAATAAAATACCTTAGCTTCACTTTTACAACATTTCAAATCCCTGCAGTTCTCGCCATCTCTGAAAAGCCAAGCCAATGTTGATTCTTGTTTTATTACAAGCTCTGTGGAGTTCCCTTTTTGCCAGCAGACTCTTCTCTGTTCTGCGCTTTTTAAAAACGGGTGATTCGCCAGAGGTGACAAGCCACAATGACAAGCCACAAGAATATGGGCAAGACAAAGAAGATTTTAATTATTTTATTCAGCAAGGATGCATTATGGTGCTTTATGTAATTTTTTGACTTCACTAAAGCATAAAAATACCAAAATATGTTCCGTGTCAGAATGTCTGTTTTTGTTTTGAACTGTGTGATTCCGCCTACTGCCAATTTACCCAATATAATTTTTACGCCCTGGGTTGCCAGCATGGAAGCCAGCAAACAAACTGGGTCAGAGATCGCAGTATCTACCCAACCTAAAAAGCTTCAGCATCCATCTAAAAATCTCTATGAACAGGAGCATTTTATGGTTCAGGTTCAGAACAATATGAGGGCGAATAAATACAGACATGTGCATACATATGGACCTCAGTGTTTTGTTGTTTTTAAAAAAAGGAGTTTCTGATCAAACATTTGCATATTTATCCCATAATGAATTCTGTTTATATTTGCCCCGAGGGCACCATCAGGCTGGCTGGATCCTTTTTCAGTGCACCATCATCAGCATTAAAAAAGGACAGAAGACAGTTTTAAACAAAGGAGAGACATTACTGTCACTGTTTATTCATCGCTTATGCCGGGGCTGATGCGACAGATGTGATACACAACGCAATTATACGTAATGGAGGACTGAGCACTGGCTCTTGTTGCACAAGGACCTCTTCACAGGCCAATCAATAGCATGGTACGACTTGGCTCACTGGAAAACATCGTCCTCCTCTGTGTCATCGAGCGCTCCTTGTAGTAATAAGCAGCCATTGCGAGGCTTTTGATAGCGCTGCATAACACACTCGGCTAAATTAAACAGATTTTGTTTTCTCAGTGTCTCTCTATGACAACGTTGAGTGTTGAGGTCGAAGCCGTTTGAAGTACCGCCACGATTTGCGATCGAACTGGTTCGTTTTTTGGCAAGTGCACAGCCGTATGTGTTACAAGCGAGCCTCTCCACTCTTCACCTCTCTGCTGCTTTTTCTCCATCCCTCTATCTCTTAGATAAAGCCGAGATAAGTAGTCTCAACCGAAGCACTTTCCATGTGTCACACCACACTAAAAAACTCATTAAACCCAAACAAACACAGAATCCTCAAAGGGATTGTTCTAGGTTTCTCTGCAGGACTGGTTTCTTTCGCATTACTTCTTTGCTAAGCAGAGTTGTTTATCCCTGACTGTTTATGTTAATAGAGTCAAGCGCTTATGTCTTTACTTTGCGTTTCATTTGGCTCCAGAACCACCATGGCAGAATCACTATTGTAGATTTGGATGACCCTCATTCTGATTAGCCATTGATTTCCCATAAGGCTACAGTGACATTCCTACAGATCAGAGCTCTGCTAATAAGCAGCGTAAGCAATAGAGGAAGTGCAATGAAGGCAATGATAAAGCCACACTATCTCAGCACTGGACGAGTTAAAGCTGTTGGTAATGTGAGGGTCTTAAAACTAGCTGGGAATTGACAGTTTGAGGATTCAGTATGGGTACTGAATGTGGCTTTAAAATTACAGAGAGACAGATCTCACATCTCAAACCAATATGATCAATTTGATGGATCACAAAATTATGCGATCAAGTGTAAAGGGGAAAATACACTGACTCAACCTCTCATAGGCTTGAGCAAAGATTTAATTAAACCGCTAGGCCCTTTAGTATGTGAAAAATTAAAGGGTATACTATTTTTACCACCTTTGATTAACATGACACTTCGCTGAGTAAAGCTTTGCATTAAAAAAATGTGGATGAATACTAATGAGGTAGCACAAATGCATTACATTGCAACATTCCTGCTGCACTAACAATTGTGCAAATGTCAGTAATTCACTCAGGAAAACATGCAATCTCTGTTATGAAACTAATCTGATATTTAGTCTAATGTCAAAACATTACACAACCCAAATTGCTGCTTTTCTCACCACCAGAAGAATCATGCCCATTCAAACGCGCCCCCTCAGAGTTATGAGCCAAGTGGATTTTGTCTTCCAAAATATAGTTACAAAAACATGTTGTTGTTTTTTCTAAAAACTTGTGGTGGAAATCACCTTTTCACAAGTCTAAATTGGATCAGTTCCATCAATTTGCACTTTCCTCAAATTTGCTTTAAACTGAAAAATCATCATCTGCCCACCGTCATGTTGCTCAAAACTTGTATATATTTCTCTCGTAGAAAATGTCAAACTGTCAAAGCTGCTCTTTTCCATACAAAGAAAATGCAGGATGCTCACTGGCTGTCAAATTGAGCCGCAATTTAAAACAGTGATATAATATATTACAATAAAATAATGATATATATAAATATTGTGCACATTATGCACTTCATTTAAAAAACAAAACAAAAAAAAAACCTTAATTAGATTTATTACTTTAACCCTAAACAGGCAACATATCCCCTGAGACACATATCCCCATATCCTCTGCGAATTAGATTAATACAATTTTTACATAAAGGTAATAAAGGGCGGCTCCTTTAAAGGGAAAGTTCATCCAAAAATGCAAATTCTGTTATCATTTACTCACCCGTGTGTTAATCCAAACCTGCATGAGTTTCTTTCTTCTGTTGAACACAAAAGATGATATTCTGAAGAATGCTGGTAATCAAAGAGATGACGCTAGCCATTGACTGTGGAAGTCAATGGCTAGTGTCAACTCTTTGATTACCAGCATTCTTCAAAATATCTTCTTTTGTCTATTAGCTTAATACTAATGAGGTAGCACAAATTCATTACATTGCAACATTCCTGCTGCACTAACAATTGTGCAAATGTTAGTAATTAACTCATGCCGGTTTGGAATAACATTTGGGTGAGTAAAAGATAACAGAATTCTCATTTTCGGGTGAACTATCCCTTTAAGGCTTGTCAGTAAAAGGGCACTGTTATGATTGGCTACGTCATTGCATAGGAAACAGTATCAATGCCCACTCACTATTGCATGTGAGTAAGTGCTTTGAAAACATTGTCCATGTAAAACCCTAATTTACAGACAAAGCATTATGAAATCATTTACTTATGATTTGTGATGCAGCTGCTGTCAGATCCAATGTAGTTGGATGCTTCTTCAACTTTCAAAAAAAGTTTCTTTGCAAACTGTTTCCTGTTGTCGACAGACTCAAGTACGTGGAGCATGTCAGAAAATTAACGGGCATCTGTGTACTGTATCCAGTGTAGACAGCGTTTTAAGGCAAATCGTATCGTAATCGTATCTTATATGGCAAATTTGATTTCTCACAAGGGCGTAGTTTTGGTTTGCAAAGTTGGTTGATAACACAACTGCAAAAAAAAAAAAGACTAGTTAAAAATTACTTGTTTACATAGGATATGATGCATTTTATACTGAAGCACCTGCAACCTTATCAGTTTGACCGAATTTTCTACTTCAACCTAACTTTACTTATCATTTTCTTATATTTAAATCGTTTTATTTTTTCATTAATGCAATCTATAGCATTTGTTATGAAACATAGCAACCTACACATTTAACAACTACAACATGCCATTTTTCCCCCCACAAACAATATATATCTGTCTTTGCCAAAATGAGGTCTCTCAAAAGCATGCTTAATGCTCTAAAACTGTTTAGGTAAGCAGTACACACTAGGTTTTGCAACCCAGCCTGAAGTCACAATCCTATTCTAAAATTTCAACAAAACTCCCTTGAGAGGCACGGCTCAGGAAGCTGGACAATCTCAACAGGTGGACTGCAGACCAACTTTTCTGATGAATGAAGTATGGGATAATACAGAAATCTATGCTGTTCCACAGTAATTGGATCAGCCACACAGCCTGAAGCTGATGTTTGTTTTTGCACTGGAATCGGGTTAAAAAATGTGACTTTGGCTTATGCTTAGCATCTCACTTCCCTGACATGCTTCCTTAGGCCTGGACCGAGGATAGCTCCTGCTGAATGCTTTCTCAAACACAGCTGTCTACCAGGCTGAAAAACAGATATAAATAGAGGTGAACATCATGGCTCTGCTCCAAAACCTAGTGAGCTGCCTACATCGTTTTTTAAGAGAATTGCACTCTTGGTCAAATTCTAAGGCTGCATCACATGCACACAGTATCCTCAATGGAAAAAACAAAATAAATCCGTTCAAGATGATGGTTGATTATGAATATAATTGAATTACCAAAACATTTTAATAGAAAAATAATTTAATCTATTACGAATTGACTATTTTACCCAATATTTGTGTGCTCTGTGCTTACTTGAATCTTACTGAACTCCAAACCAAGACTCACAAAAACAGAATCACAAACCTACAGTATATGTAAGTAATAGTGATTATATACGCTTTTATGATAATAAGAGATTCACTTCTTTCAGACTTTTAACTAGCCACACACACAACTGACCCAGCTAGACCTCATGCAGACTTTCAGGCAATTATTCAGACAGCTAATTAGGTCATTCTCCTCCTTTAGGCCCCGACAGTGCAGAGGTATGATACGCAACAGACTGACCCAGTGACCCTCCTGGCCCAAAGCTCAACAACAGAATCCATGATTGGTCCACTACTTACCTCACCGGTGGATGTGCCAGCCACAGATAACTCCTGAGGTGGTCGCCAGTCTCTAGAGTTTGCTAAAAATACCAGGAAGCTTAAGGAGCCTTCTGGAACGGAGTAAGATCCAGTTATCATAAAGTGCAGTTAAAAATTTGTGTGCTAGATAAATCAAACAATAATTCTGCTTGGAGAGCATCTTAAAGTCAACATAACAATCAAAAGCGATCTTAATTCTTCCTGAACAAAAATGTATGAAGGTATTTTAAAATTTCCTTTTGCAATTTTGTTTGGTATAAAATTTAGTAAAATATACTTAAATTTGCAACATAATATTCAACAAAGTGAGTGGTTAAATGTAACTTACAACATTTAACTTCTCAGGATAAGG
Source organism: Siphateles boraxobius (assembly GCF_051911475.1). NCBI lineage: Eukaryota > Metazoa > Chordata > Actinopteri > Cypriniformes > Leuciscidae > Siphateles > Siphateles boraxobius. The sequence continues at coordinate 6,178,823 of NW_027508953.1, forward strand.
TTTACTGCAAATCTGATGCAATGGCATTTAAAATAACCTAGAAAAAACACAGATACTGAAATTAATTTAAAAAAAATTTGTAAAAACAAATAAATAAATAAAAAATGAACATTGATCATCTCTTCTAATGCAGAAAATTACCATTACCTTTTACAATACCTTCAACCCTAAAACACAACTGCACATCCCCATTAAAAAAACAACTATGTTACACTTTCATATTAACATACCAGGGCTGTATTTTCATAAAGACACATTTTATACACCCCAATTATGTGGCGAGTTGAATGCATGTTGTTTCATCTGTGAAACAACATGACCTTGTAATATAGGCTAACTTCGGGAAACCTATACTTTGTGCACAAAACAAAATAACAGTAACAGTCACTGGATAATTTCACTCACAAAAAAAACAATACATGCATCACAAAACAAGTTACCAAACTTGACAGCAACATTAACAATAGCAACAGTGCAAATACAACCGGCAAACAGTGAAAATGCGCATTTTGAATGATCATTGTATTATGTAATACAAAGATTTTACTTCATTTATACATTCGAAATGTACTCAAATCTGTGCATCTTGGAATCAATATTTGAGAATTCACTATATATATGAAGTAATACTTATTTGCAGACTGAGAGAAGCAAAACAGGTTGTGAATGCCATATCACATTGGCTTCAAACCACAATAGGCCCAAAAAGCTGTCGTAGCTTGTCGATAATGAGGTGTTACACAAATATACAGGCTGGTGACTCTGCAGTATGAAGCACAAGCACACGCACATACACCCATACTGATTGAGTCAGTAGGGGGCAACCTGCTATGCCCACCTCAATCAGCACCTATTGAATTCTCCTTCTCCTTTCAGTAAGGGCGGACGAGTTGCCCTCCGCACAATGTGTTGGTTTAACAATGCAATTCTTAAAAACACACCCAGATGACCACACGCACCAACCGAATAAATGAGGTTTCTAGTTCACCCAAACACATACTAATATCATCGCCCAGACTTATGAAAAGAAAGAAAAAAGTCTTGTGTCTAAGGGAACACATCTTCCACATAAAGTGGGCCCTCTCTCTGATAGCCCATGTGACATTTCATCTATATTCTCCCTCAGGGCTCTGTTGATCCGTTGTGTTACCTCTGCCTCTTACGCAGGAGTCTTTAACTCCCTCCCTTCTCCCTCCGTCCATCCAAACCAGGGAAAAAAGGTCAACCGCACCATTATTTTATCCTGAACCTTTGGCATAACATTTATTCTGAAGGCAAAAAATATCCACCAAAGTGAAATATGAAGGAGGGGCAAACAATAGGAGAGCACTATTGGTTAAGGTCAACTGAAGCTTTGAAGCTGAATCTAAAGAGTTCAAAAGCCTACTGTGCTGTCTGGCAATTTCTTAGAAACACTGAATATGAAAACAAGGTTTAAAAGACTTTATTCCATTATATTGAAAATGAAATACAAAAATAAGTTTATAAGGTTAGATGTTGTCAGTATAACACATATTCAGAGTTTATTAAGGATGGTCTGCTGGCATGGGTCCAGTGTTAGAGAGTTGTCCCAGACAATTTTACATTCATTGATCTTGTACATCCATTTTATGCCTTGTAGCCTACATATATTTTTGGTTTTCCGTCATGCATTCTACATTGTAAGAATGTGTTGAAAACTTCAAAAGCAATCAGTAATATTCAGTAATAGTAATACATCGTTTTTAGCAATGTTTACGAGTAAGTAAGTTTATGAATTTATGGAGTGACATTATAGCTATCATTTGTTCTAAATTTTCTTTTTGTAAAGAAAAAATTATAAACATAAAAGAAAACTTAAAATCTTTTGAAAAAAATATAAATACATCTAGAAAACAATCAATAATAATACCATTAATTCATAATACAAAAAAATCATCACTAAAAATCAATAAAAATAAAATAAAAAATCATGATGTGGCCAGTAAAATTGGAAGGGCAAATAAATAAATAAAAACAACTGAGAAAAAAAATACTTGCGTTTTGTACTCATATATTGTACAATATATTTTATTATTATTGATTAATCATTATTTTCCCATTTACATTTATAAATAATAATTTTATTATGACAGATATATAATTTGTTCAAAGATTGGTTCAGATTTTAGAGGTTCATTAAAAATGGTACACCCAAATAAAATCACATATGTACAAAAAGTATTTTTAAAAGTATAGAGAAATAAATTGCAGTCAACTTCAGCAATAATTTTGAGGGCCCAAGGACAGAAGACATACAGAGAGCAGTTTAGTTGCAACTTTAGTTATTGTGCTGCTCTAAATTAATTTTTAAACTACAAATCTCCATTTAAAAATCAGAAAAGATCACTTAAAATTAATGGGGTGTTTACACCATTTTCAACTATAAACAGAAAACATTTTATGCGTTTTGGGCGTTCATTTACACGACAATGGCATTTTGGGGGCTTGAAAACACAAACATATAAAAACAGGTTTCAAAGTGCATGTTTTTGAATATGATACCGTTAATCTCTGTGTAAACCACAAAAACCCGAATTTGTGAAAATGGAGACGTAATGCACATGTGTATTACGTGTTCAGTCTATAGGCACTTAGTGTTTCTTTACAGTGACATTGCCAACTACTGGCATGGCGTAATACAGCATTTTTAGTAGTTTTTGTGGATCCTTGTGAACAATGATCATTGACCTGTATGTGTAAAAAGTAAAGGAAAAACATTTCCGTGTTTAGTACAACATTGTTGTGAAAATGTACCCTAAGTGATTCTGTCAAGTTGGCAGGACAATTTGTGGTCCAACATCAGCTGAGGACATTTTCCTTCGAGTGTTCACTACTTCCTGAGCAGACAAATCAACGTTAGTGCATTGTAGTACATTAGCACGACCTCATCAATCAGAGCAAGTCATCAGTCACCCTCAAACTCAATCGCAGACTAAACGCTGAACCAAGCTCAGCAAAGTCATGCCAGGCTAGTGTCTGAGATGAAGCCAGACTCAAACGTCTAAATCCTTTAGGACTACTCTGCTTATCTTATCAGAGCAGGCAAACGGAGCAAACTCAGTGTAAGTGATAATGAAAGAAGAGAGGAGAAACACAAAGACATACCAGGAACAACAAAACAAGGGATGGCCACCCATGGATTCATTGGGAGTCTTACTTAATTACTTCCTTAATCGATCAGGCTCGCTGCTGCTTGGTCAGTAGAGACGGCTGGTGCGTGGCCATTTATTGACCCATATGTTGATTGTGCATTTGCTTTGCTCTACACAATGAAATCTTCTGGCTTAAGAGAGAAGCTGGAGAGAAGATCCCATGTGAACTAAATGAAAAAAAAAGCAAATTTGAAGTGTTTCTTACTTGGGGCCTGTAACAATAGTCTTAGAAATCCAATGAAATACAGCAAAAGTGTTACAAAATATCTACCACCAATTATTTCCAGATTGGTCATAGTTAATACCTGCCAAGTGTCACCCAGTGTCTAACACCTGACTCTATAGGTGACACTTTCAAAACCTGTCAAAATACTAGGGCAAACACTAGTAATATATGCACTAATTGGCTAAATAAGCAAAATGTGGCCAACTGTCAGTGCAGAGAAGGAAAAAGGAACAATAGGACATCAATAAGCAATAAACTATTTCAAAGAAATACAAAACAGATGAGATGGGGCAGTCATGAAATTGTTGAGTCAAATTATAATGTGACAAATTCAGTCAATTAAGACTGATATACTATATATATGCTGTATGTGTAAAAGCATTATATAATCAAAAAGAAGAAAACAAAACTTGGCTTGAATTTGCTGAAACATTCTTACAATATTACTGATGCTTTAATGGCCACCAGTCATTTTGACAAATTATACAAAAATAAATCAACAGACTTTGCAACAACAATATAAAATGCATCACAGAAAACCAAACATTTTGTTTGCAAAGCATAACAAACAAAATGGCACCAACAACCATGTCGCATTCAAAGTCACCTAATCATGTTCCTTCCACATTCCGATGCTCAGTTTGAACATCAACAGATCGGCCTGACCATCTTGCATGCATAAAAGCATTGAGTTGCTGCCATGTGATTGGCTGATTAGATATTTGCATTAACAAGCAATTGAACAGGTGTACTGAATAAAGTGGCCGGTGAGTGTATATCCAAAGCATTCTCATCCTTTGGTGTCATATAGGTGACGCCATATGACATTTCGTTGAAATCTTACGCACATGGAATCCTTTAGCGTCAATATAACACGCACTGTTATGGGTAGGTTTAGGTCTGGGGTAGGGTACGGTTATGACGCCTTGGGATCTGCGTCTCATATTCACGCTAAACGATGCCATGTGCGTTGGATTTAGACGAGCGTCACCTGTATGACGCCTTGGGTTCCGCGTCTCATATTGATGCTAAAGGATGCCATGTGCGTAAGATTTCAACGAAATGTACAAAGCGTCACATGTATGACGCCAAAGGATGAGAACGGGCTGGTATATCAGAGTGAAACAGCTTCTCAAATGGAAAAATATGTAGGGTTGGACTTAATTGTATCCATCAGGAATTTACTAGATCTTTGTCATTTGATCATTGCTGTGAAATCATGTGAGTGACAGGTTGCGGGGAGGGGAGGGATTGTTGTGGGGATGACGTCAATGTAAAGTAAAGATAGTTACAAGAGTTAAAAAAAAGAGTAAGAGTTGTAAAAGAGTTATAAAGCAATTTCAACAGGTGCAACTTTTTTTCTGGAAAATATGGCATGCGAATTTGACTGGTAGAGGAAGCAATATTATACAGCCTCCATACATGCTCTTTAAAAATATTTAAGAACCCTTTAATTAATGAGGCTGTATTCATGTGTCCTTCAGTCTCTCTGGAATGCTATAAAAACACTCCACACCTCTTCACAGCCTTAGCTACACTGGCCATGCCTTTATGTCTCTTTGCTCTCACCACAATCTTCAATATCAAGTCTTTGAAAGTGCATTTATTCCTGGCCTTGTCATCCTATGCACTGGAACCTTCTGACCGTTGAAAAATTATATCCCATTGCACTGCATCATCATCCACTTTGAGTGAGCTTTTTGCAAACCTGCCTCAGTCATCTCATACTGAATAATCTTAGCAGCCTGCTGAAGACTGACTCTCATTTTGGTTGCTTTTCTTATTCTTCTTTATCTTATTTGCTTTTACAGATGTCTATTCCTTCACCTCTCCTTTCACTCTCCTTTGTCATCCATCTTTGTAATTCAATTTTTAATGTCTCGGTACATCTTTCTTTTTCTCTGTCTTCTTCATCCTTCGTTCTACACTCTAAATCAGACTTAAAGTCGTGACATTGCACAATATTGCCAGATGCCTTTATCCAAGGCCTCTATTTCTACAATCACATCAGCCATTAGTACAGCTGGGAAGGCACTGGAGCGAATCAGGTTAAGTAGCTGCTCAAGAGTACAAACAGTAGAGGCCCACCTGGAGTTCAGGCCAGCCTTACTTACTCAAAAGTACACATACTCACCCACGTGTACTTAATGTGTGAATTTACACTCTTAGATATGCAGTCATTAGCAGACATTTGCTAATTCATATCAGACCAGGTTGGGTGAGAAAGTGGTTAAAAAATGGCCACAGTAGAAAGAGAGAGAAAGTGAAGTAGCACTGTCAGTTCAGTTTAATATACTTATGTAACCCTGAACATGAACGAGAGAAGGAGAGACAAACAGCCTTTGTCTAAAGTATTTTAGCTGTATTGAATAGCTATCTTACTATTTCTGCAAACTAAAAAGCATCTTTCAAAGGCCAATTCAAAGTTTAGCACAAATGGAAAAATAAAGGAAGCTTCAGGACCATGGACAGCTCTCTAAACCATGTAGCTCAGAGAAGACTAGGCGCTTTTCCACTGCATGGTACGGCTCAGTATGGTTCGGCTCGGCTCGGCTCGCTTCGCTTGTCCACTGCGTTGTACGACTCGGCGCAGCGCGGCTCGGTTCGCTTTAGCTCGGTTGCTTTTCGACTGCAGTTAGTATCGCTTCAAAGTGGGTGGGATTATGACTGATCGTTATAGTTTATGCGCTCCTCGGCAACCAACAAGAGGAACGTCTGCACTTCTCGTCCACTGACCACGATACAGCCATTTCTTTTTTGGAAGTTTTTTTTTCAAGCAAGTAGTTTAAAAACAGGTGCTAAAGGGGTGGCTGTTACTGGCTATTTAAATCTAGCGGTTTGATGTCTCGCAAATACAATGACGCTGGTAGTGACGATTCTGTTTGTCTGACCAATTAGTGATCTGCAGTGTTTTCACGTCACATTTTAGTATCGGTACGATACGCTTGGAACCTCAACAGAGGTGGTACCAATTAAAGCGAGCCAAAGCGAGCCGTACCGTACCGTACCATGCAGTGGAAAAACGCCACAAGTGAGCGGTATACCGGGCCGAGCCGTACCGTACCATGCAGTGGAAAAGCGTCAAAGTGTGCCGTACCGAACCGTACCATACCATGCAGTGGAAAAGTACCATAACAGAATGAACCCTGTAATTATGGCATACTTCTGCTGTGTTATGGCTGCATAATTCCCAAATTGAAAACTCAATCTAGACATACAGTGCCCTCTGAAAATTTGGAAACGCTCTAGGGTTTTGGACAATATTAACATAAATCCTTCTTAATCATTTGGCATAAATTCATTGAAGTAACTAATATTGAAGACTAACAATAATTATTTATTTTTGACACCTTAATGGCAACGTATACACATCACGGTCAGAATGATTAGTGGATTACATTTTTTCAAGATCATTGGGTCAGCACATTTTTATAGTTTTACTGATTGATTGACAGAACAAAAGACCAATCAGAACACAAATTATAAATAGCACCAAGATTTTTCTATGTGCTGATATAATTAATTGTTCTTTTTTTATATAAAATATGTTTTCATAGTTTGTGTTGTCCCTTATCATGCCAGTGGCATGACATCATAAAATTAGGATATGTCATTATATCAGGTTCAAGTTTATTTATAAAGCACATCAAAAAACAACAAATGTTGTACCAAAGTGATGTACAATTTGGAAAATACAGTAAAAAAAATAAATACAATTACAAACAGTGCAGATACAGCCCAAAACCCAAATTTGCCTATAGTGTTTCCAAACTTTCGGTATGTGCCATAACTGTCACAGAACAGGTAAGGAAAAAAGTGTGAGGACTCAAGTGCAGGAGAAATTATATTTATTTACAAAAGAAAACAAACACAAAACAAAACCCACGAGGGGGAAAACATAACTAATAAATATAAAACAAAACAGAACATGAAACTTACTGGAGGATCACAGGGAACAGGAAACATTAGAAAACGATCCGATAAAGACTGCAAACAAGAGGAGACTTAAGAAGGGAACAAATCAAGAGGGGACAGGTGGAAGAACTCAAACAATAATCAGGTAACGAGGGGGAGGGATCAGACAAGGACAAGAGCACATGGCCCAAAATAACAAAACACCCATGTGCAACACAAGACAGGACAGGCATGTGACAATAACGAGAAATGAATATTCCACATTTGGAATTTTCTTTTTTAAAATGTGTTAAAAAACATCTGTGAGCATCATTATCATATAATGAAACATCAACACACAAGTAGTTCAAAGAAAAGTAATTTTCATATTTAATCTACTGTCAAAGTTTTACAAGAAAATAAGCCTTTAATAGCAAACACCAAATAATAAAGTGCTATTTTAGGCGATATCTCTTGCACTGACTGAAAGTAATATTGCTTTTTTTGTCATTTGAGTCAGTTGTATATACAAACTTGAGATTGTAACGATAAATAAATCACTGCAATAATAAGACGACGCAAATAAAAATATGTGACTGAGATTGAAACATTCAGATAAATGGTGTGACAGCAGACGGAGAGAATACGAAAGGATGAATGAATTAGTTGACATGGAAAACGAGATGGATGAGGGACGGGTAACGGAGGGGGAGGAGAACAGAGAACAGAACGCACCCATCTCCGTGTGATCTCGCATGCCCCGTGAATAAAAACCTTGGGAAAAGCAATTAAACACTAAACAAGGATACATGACTGCAGCAAGTCACATTGATGATAATGGATTATCTGGATAATCAATGTGCCCATAGCAGGGCTACTCATGAATTAATCACAACCAACACGCGAAAGCAAACAGAAACAGCCTAGTTTTACTAATGTCTCCCGCTGCCTAGCAACGCCTGAGCCACAATGTGCACATCAGCACATCGCCATCACTCAAAACCCAAGCCAAATATTCATATCTGAATATAGAAGATGCATAAAAGACATGTGAACATCCACAATGCAAACATAATGCTATATAGATAAAGGACAGCTCACTTATTATCAACAGATGCAAAATCGTTTGAAGGGTCAGAGCAGATGTTCCTCAAACACTCGTGTCTTTGACGGAGTTTCAGAGAAACTTTTTTGTTTATTTTGGGATAAGAAGATAATGTGAGTGTCTTGAGATACAAATAGATAGGCTACGGCAAGTGAAACAGTTTAATACTGGATGAGAAATGGACTCTGGAGGGAGAAAAAAAGAATGTGATTGACAATAGAAGCAATTGACATGGCATACTATGCACAGACAAGTGCAAGGACGGTGTTGATGCAGCGAGTTAAAGAAGTGATAGTTCTCCTTCTCTCTCATCCCCTTTACTGCCATCACCACAGCAACATGCCTGGAGGGGACACAAGAGAGGCAACATCCCTGACAAAAACAACAGAGAATGGGAGCAGGTATTGAAAGAGGGAGAACACAGGAAAGAAAGAAGGGCAGAGAGGGAAAGAGTGATGCTGGGAATGACAATAGGCCATCATGCAAGATGAGGGAAAGTGGAGAGACCAATTTGTCTCACCTTATTGGTCCATTTTCAAATGTATTAACCTAGAGGTGTAAAGACACAAGTCAGTGAAACAGTGCGTCCAAAATCGCGTACTGTCTGAGTAATACATTTGAATTTGAAAAAACTAAAAAAAAAGACAATTTGTTAAAAAAAGTATGTAGTATAGTATGAATGTGTGTTGTATGATTGTTATCCGAATGTATACATCCTCCATGTTGTCATTATCATGTGACCTACCAGCGTCAGTTGCGTTGCTTTACCTCCATTCATAAATTCTCTCCCGTGCCCTCAAGGGATCGTAAAGTATCCATCGTATGCATACTAAATAATCTCAGCGGAAGTAGTAGGTTCAGCCGGGGACTTTTCGCCTATTGTTTTTCAAATACTATGTATTTGGACATACTACTCTGTTGGCGTATTGTTTTTCGCATGCTATGTAATTGGGAAATATTCGATTTTGGACGCAGTGAAAGTCTTAGGCAGTAGGTGCGTCCCAATTTGCATACTTATGCACTATTCTATGTCATTTTATAGTATAAATAGTTTTAGTACACACTGAAAATTCCAACAATAAGATGTGCACTTCTAATACCCAGATGATGTAATTATTTAACTAAAAAATAACTAATGTTGTGTCCGAAATCGAATACTTCCCTACTACATAGCATGGGACCTATTAGTACCTATAGTATCTATTCAGACAGTACGCGATATCGGATACACTGTATGTGGAATGTTGGACATTTTATGAACTTAACGGTCACAACCTTAATTGCGTGGCGGAGGGGCTGTATGTACAAAGTACAAAGCATGTGATATGAGACATAAGCAGTTTAAATTGTTGGGTGTCATACAGTGCATACAATGAACAAAATTATAAACGCAACACTTTTGTTTTTGCCCCCATTTTTCATGAGCTGTACTCAAAGATCTAATACTTTTTCTATGTACACAAAAGGCCTATTTCTCTCAAATATTGTTCACAAATCTGTCTAAATCTGTGTTAGTGAGCACTTCTCCTTTGCCGAGATAATCCATCCACCTCACAGGTGTGACATATCAAGATGCTGATTAGACATCATGATTATTGCACAGGTGTGCCTTAGGCTGGCCACAATAAAAGGCCACTCTAAAATGTGCAGTTTTATCACACAGCACAATGCCACAGATGTCGCAAGTTTTGGGAGCGTGCAATTGGCATGCTGACTGCAGGGATGTCCACCAGAGCTGTTGCCCGTGAATTGAATGTTAATTTCTCTACCATAAGCCAACTCCAAAGGTATTTCAGAGAATTTGGCAGTACATCCCACCGACCTCACAACCGCAGACCATGTGTAACCAAACCAGCCCAGGAGCTCCACATCCAGCATCTTCTGCTCCAAGATCATCTGAGACCAGCCACCCGGACAGCTGCTGCAACAATCGGTTTGCATAACCAAAGAATTTCTGCACAAACTGTCAGAAACCGTCTCAAGGAAGCTCATCTGCGTGCTCATCATCCTCATCGGGGTCTCGACCTGACTGCAGTTCATCGTCATAACCGACTTGAGTGGGCAAATGCTCACATTCGATGGCGTCTGGGACTTTGGAGAGGTGTTCTCTTCTCGGATGAATCCCGGTTTTCACTGTACAGGGCAGATGGCAGACAGCGTGTATGGCGTCGTGTGGGTAAGCGGTTTGCTGATGTCAACATTGTGGATCGAGTGGCCCATGGTGGTGGTGGGGTTATGGTATGAGCAGGTGTATGTTATGGACAACACAGGTGCATTTTATTGATGGCATTTTGAATGCACAGAGATACCGTGACGAGAACCTGAGGCCCATTGTTGTGCCATTCATCCACCACCATTACCTCATGTTGCAGAATGATACGTCCCTAGGTTGCAAGGATCTGTACACAATTCTTGGAAGCTGAAAACATCCCAGTTCTTGCATGGCCAGCATACTCACCGGACATGTCACCCATTGAGGATGTTTGGGATGCTCTGGATCGGCGTATACTACAGCATGTTCAGGTCCTGCCAATATCAGCAACTTCGCACAGCCATTAAAGAGGAGTGGACCAACATTCCACAGGCCACAATCAACAACCCGATCAACTCTATGTGAAGGAGATGTGTTGCACTGCGTGAGGCAAATGGTCGTCACACCAGATACTGACTGGTTTTTGGACCCCCCCAATATAGTAAAACAGCACATTTTAAAGTGGCCTTTTATTGTGGCCAGTCTAAGGCACACTTGTGCAATAATCATGATGTCTAATCAGCATCTTGACATTCCACACCTGTGAGGTGGATGGATTATCTCAACACAGGAGAAGTGCTTACTATCAGATTTAGACAGATTTGTGAACATTATTTAAGAGAAAAAGGCCTTTTGTGTACATAGAAAAAGTCTTAGATCTTTTAGTTCAGCTCATGAAAAAAGGGGGCAAAAACAAAAGTGTTGCATTTACAATTTTGCTCAGTGTAGCTTGCAGTCTTTTGTAAGAAAGGGTGGAGTTTATGCAGATGAAATGCAAGTGTCACCAGAGAGCAGAAAGTAAAAAAAACTAAAAGTAAACACATAACTGGATGAATTCACAAGGACAATAATAAAATGAGTTTAAAAAATAGATCCATTTTATGGCAACACAACAGCGTTTATGATAATAACCCAAGCAACGTGAACAGCTCTAGACAGACTTCCAAGGCATTACACTGTAACATCATGTCTAATGATCCAACAGCAAATTTAAATGAGATTTAATAAGAACTAAGCAAATATTTAATGAGTACAATACTATTTCTCAGTGGAAACTGAATTAAAAGTTAAAAATTAAATATGACCATTTTCTTCTTCTATCTTCCTAACAGAACAGTTTTATTCTTCTAACCAACAACTGGATATCAATATATAATAATCCTTTACAATTTTTGCTTGTCAGATTGTACGAACATGATCCCCGCTGTTAGCCATGTCACACTGTGGAATCTCAGTTCCCTTTAATGTGAGACTGAACGACAATCAAGAATCGTCAAAAATGCACACAAACATTTTATATCTCGCATGCTGCTCAGAGTTTTACATCATCAATCCGTGACACGTGGCGGTGAGCAGCATGCGAGATATTAAATGGTGGCTAGCAAACAAAAACAATCTCTAGACTTAAATTTGATCATGGCTAGTCTTGAAAAAAAAAAGAAAAAGAAAAAGAAAAAAGATTTGTGATGAGCAAATAGTGGTTTGTTGTTGTCTCACTAATTGTGCCATCAGACTCTGTGCTCCTATTGGTGTTTGATTTGACGGTTGTTGTACGAGAGTCCACACTGCAAGACTGTGCCTCAAAACCTCTGACACTGGCAGGATTTTAACCAGAAGAGAAATATGACCACAATAGTCATTCATCGACTGTCGGCAAACATGTCGAACTAGCAATGAATTACTACAGATTTTGGTTAAGGATCAGATGAATCCTTTAGGATTTGCAATATTCATACAAAATCATACATTGTGCACCTGGCTTTAGTAAAATTTTAAGCAAACAATGGATCTGAAAGCACTTTCACTTTCCTACCTCTGTAAAAATGATTCATACAAATAATGGCTTGATTACGTCATCTAACATGTTCTCAATGAAATGTCATGTTGATATTTTTTGTGGGATTAAACATAATAATGAAAAAAAATTTAGGTGGTGTAACTGTCCAGAAATTATCAAATAAAAAAAGCTTGATTAAAAGCTGAAATTATTGAAAATAGTAATGCCAGCAATTGGCAATATTAGGCTAGTTTGGTAATACCGATTCTTTAAAAAGATAAGCGGTGAACCAATGTTGAATGAACGAAATATTGGTAATATTTAAAAAATAATGTTTTTTTCTGCATTTTTAAGAAACCAAGACACTTTACACTGGGCCATAATTTTCAAAGATTTACTCTTTTATCATCTCAGATATCATTATTTAACATTGACCTACATATCAAATCCAACTCCGATTAGAAAAAATAGGACAACAAATGGCAAAATCAATAAAAAAAAAACATCTCTACAAACAGTTAAACAAATCATAATTACTTACCTTTTGCAAAAAATTAAAAATACACAGGTCTTAGATGAGTGGGCGGCAGGGGCGTGGCCACTCAGGCAACCGCAACCTGTCAATCATAATGTGGCGGGAGCAAAAAACGAGTGACAGTGAGGACGCCTAGGCAATGATTGCCTTACTTTTCCTATTACTGTTACTGGCATCATGCGAGTGTTTGGACAAAACCCACAGTGAACCCATAGAGAGAAGCTCAGTGACCGTAAAATATGACTTTGCGAGTTGACAGAATCGTTTTTTACACTTATTGAGTCTGCTATTATTTATTTTCTTCAGTCAACGACAGTCAGTCACCTAACCAAAGAGACACCTGCCGCTGAAGACGTGCTAAGTTACTCTCCTTTTTGTCTCAACCGTCCATCGACAGTTTATCGTACCATTGTTCTTATCTTGTGGAGGCTTTTTTTCTAAAAGGAATTATTCAGTTACTTGTTTCAGTAAATTCCAACAGACCTGCTCAGGATGCACTGGATGAGCGTCTCTCTGCCATGGAGTTGCATTCGGGAAAGCGCGAAGCTCTGTGACTGAACAAACTAGCCGTACTGCGGCACTATCGCCAAATAAACGCTTTGTGACTGTCTGTCCACTTGCTGAGTCGCAGAAATGTTGTAATAAGCGTTTGTTTTGCGTGGGACTGGGGGACTGAGAGTCGAAGAAGGTGAAAAGACCACTGCAGGTGCACGTGAACGCAGGAATATTATAATGGCTCTCGCGGCGGTTTCCCTCTACCTCCTCGCGCTTGCCTGGGCGAACTTGCGCCCGGTCCACGGGAACAATCGTCACGCCGTGTACTGGAACAGCTCAAACCTCCAGTAAGTGGGTTCATAAGTTTTTTTTTACGGCGGATGTTGGGTGATTTTAGGTCCCGTAAGACGGTTGACACTTAGAGATCGAGGGAGAAAATATAGGCGAATCTCACGAATACATTTTATGTCCGGGACATATTTACACTAGACAATCCCAACTAGATTGTTCCCCTCCTCAAAGCTTAGGTAGGTTATTTATGTTTAGCACAATTGAGATTTTTTTCATCACAGATTTTAATTAGCTTAATTTGACCGTATTTATAGGCTAGGGTCAAACCAGTCTTGTAATAGTAGCCTATTAATAAAAAAATAAAAAAATGATGTGTATATAATGATTTTAGGGTTATGCATTACCCTGGTACATGTAACATGTTCTTGACAGGTTTCGTGAGATTGATCTGAGAGTTTTATGTAGTGGACAACAGTCTGGTCACGTGCTGTAGGCTACATTTCGAGTCGTGCGCTCAGGAAGTTGATGAAGTGTCTCCTGATTGAGACATGCTTGCTTCAGCCTCCAGACTGATTTATTTCTTTTATTATCACAGGACTTGATTGTGTGCTGATAGGTGATAATTCACATTACCTGACAGCCGAGACTGGATAGCTAAATAATCTGGGAGGAAAATCATTATGGTGCGTTTTTTCACTTTTTTTTCATTCTTTTTTTTTTCAATCTGAACACAGATATTTTTTCTTCTCCACTGCTGCGCTGTTCCCTTGTCTAGGAGAGCTTTTATACTGTAGACTTTCTTCAGTTTAATTTCTTTTGCCTGTAATTACACGAAATGTAGTGGTGATGAATGAGAAGTCTTGTGCCTTAGTGTTATTATCTTAAGATTAATCACATTTATATCTCCTCTGATAAAAGGGAGGGCGAGCAGCTCCTCCCTCCCCCACCTCTTGTCTATTTGTATTCATCTCATCCACTTATCTCCTGGCTATATTCTGCTTACCCACCCTCTTCTCGTCTTCTGTATCACTTTCAGTGCTTTTTTTTTTGCTGTATTCTCCCTCTTTCATTTTACTATTGATATGCATCACTATATGTGATTGAAATAGTATGGAAATATTTCTCATATTCAAACTGAGGTTCAGAATATGTGGCATGAACGTCAGCGAGCATTGCACTCCAAACATGGATTCAGCATTACTCAAAAACCTCTAGAGCAAACTATGGGCCCAACAAGCACCAGCTGCAGCAGTAAAGTGTGTAAGTAAGTGTGTGTGTGTGTATTTGTATGTAGAAAAAGATGAGAAGAGCCTCATTAATACCCAGGTCCTCATTATCAGGATCTTCAAAGTGCACAGCAGTCGCACGTTTCCCTGTGTGTCACATTCTGTTGATACCGTTATCTATTACCTTTAATTATCCTTTGTGTTTGAACGCAAGTTTTGGTTAGATGTCTACAGATGTCTGTTTATCTTTAAAATACAGCTAGATAAAAGTTGTCTGTATAGAATAATTTCATTCATTTTGTTGCATCAGTAGTGTTTATTGTTTAAATTATGATATATGCAGTAGAGAATAGTGAAAGGTTTGTGTATGTACGTATGTCAGGTATTTAAGCAAAATAGCTAAATATACTTTGAGATGTTTGTTTCTTTGAGTCTTGGCAGGTGCAAGACTTTCTGAAAAATAGCTATCAATGAGAACTAGTAATGTTTCAGCGGTTATTGTTGTGTATTAATGTTTCTAAGGCCATGTCCACACTAATACGTTTTCGTTTAAAAACACATCTTTTTCTCTCCATTATTTCTCTCCGTCCACACTGAGATGGCGTTTTTATTAATGAAAACAAACTTTTTTGAACTTTTTTCCAAAGTGGATAAATAAGTGGATAAATTTGAAAACGCCGTTGTAGTGTGGACTGTCAAAACGGAGGTATTTAAAAACGATGACGTAAGTTTAGTCATGTGACGCATATAGTACCAATAGGTATTCATGTTTATACCGGTATTGTGCCTGTTATGTGCTATTCACTTTCACACTGTTGCTCTTTGCACACTCTTCATATTACAGTCCTGCAAAGATGACAGAAAATATATTCACATTTGCTGTCCTGCGGCAATACATGAGAGCAGTTGTGTTTTAGACCAAAAATATGGTGACTGAATGCGACCTGGAGTCTGGACGCATAAGTGAATGATGAGATGTTTTGCTACAATTAAATTATCCTGCCAGAAGAATTGCACGATAACTTTATTTATTTTTCCGTCTGTTTCATCTCAGTGAGTTTTTGTGAGGTTTTACACATGCAAAGTAACCAACGTTTCAGTGTGGATGAGAAACTCTTGGAAAACGCCTGAAAACGCTAGTGTGGACGGAGAGCGTTTTTAAACGAAAACGCCGTTTTCAAATGTATCCGGATTAATGTAGACGTAGCCTAAGAGTTGGGCATGTTAAGAAAGCAGTGTCAGGGAGTTCGTACCTACATGTCTCTGTTAGTACAGAGTCTATTTCTACTCCCACACTGGGAGAAGATCTGTAAAATAATGCGTAAACTGACCCAGATTGCAGGTAGCCGAGGAACTCTCTGAGGCCTTACGGCATGAATACTGATCCCAGATCAGTCCTGAGAGGCTTAAAGCTTCGGGCCACACACTACTCAGGAGCGCATACAGGCATGGTACAAACTGGAGCAACAATCTCCCAACCAACCGGTTCCCATGAGCCCCTCAAGGGCATGAGAGTGTTTATGGCCCAGTGGGTTGTCACAGTTCTAGGTGAGAACCTCCTTTTGCGCCTAACGCTCGGTCCAGCTGAGGTAGACAAGTTAGCGGTGGAGTTGGAAGAGCACTTTATGTGGGCTTTAGTATCCGGGATCACTCTCACTCCGCATCCTGGCACTCACATCGCCGAGACAGATAAAAGAGCAGACTGATAAAAGCGCTTTCATAGATGCAGCGTGAAAACCTTGCTCACGGAGTCTGTTTGAAATTTCACTGTAAAGTCAAGTGAATAGAGGATCATCAATCATGTGAGATGATGTGTCTGGGGAAAATGCCAAATCTGGAAGAAGTCAGAAAGAGCATGACTGCCTGATTTAATATGACATAAATTTGCATGTAGGGCTTCAGATATGTGTAAACAACTGAAAGGAACATGTATAGGGTGTTGATTCGGATGGTGAGGATGAGTCAGTAGCACACGGCTGGGCTTTTGATTGCATCTGCACGGCCCCATTAGGAGGCAACGCTCTCAGCTTCTGCTGGCACTGGCACTGCAACCCAAGCTCATTACAGCTGTCCCAGCTAATGGAACACACACTCACACACAAAGTCATTTAGTTGCATTCTGTCCAACACACGCGCAAAGTCCCTTGCAAACAAGTACGCATACTAATGTACTTTATGCGGATCAAACTGACTTGTAAGCCGGACAAGAAGAACATTCATGCACACGAGTGACAGGAAAAATACAACCTAACACACACACACACACACACACACACACACACACACACACACACACACACACACACACACACACACACACACACACACACACACACACACACACACACACACATTAAAGGGATAGTTCACCAAAAAATGTACCCACCCTCAAGTCCTCCTAGGTGTATATGACATTCTTCTTTCAGACGAATACAATCGTAGGAATATTATATCAGCTTTATTATTGCAGTGAATGGATATTTCTGTTTTGAAGTCCATAAAAGTGCATCTATCCATCATAAAAGTGCTCCACACGGCACCGGGGGGTTAATGAAGGCCATCTGAAGAGAAGCGATGCTTTGATATATAGAAAAATATTCATATTTAAAACTTTATAAAGTGAAATAACTAGCTTCCGGCCAAACGAAGATACGGATTTGACTTACGCCTAAAGTGCAACTTATGCGAGTAATGTGGCGTACTGCTGATATTTATGCTACGCCATGACGCTCTACGCTACTTTTGATGTCATAAGTTGCGCTTTAGGTGCAGGTAGACTGCTTATGGCCATTTGGCCACTTTTATGGACATAAAACAGAAAAAAACACTCACTGCCATTATAAAGCTTGGAAGAGCCAGGACATTTTTTAATATAACTCTGATTGTATTCGTCTGAAAGAAGAATGTCATATACACCTAGGATGACTTGAGGGTGAGTAAATCATGGGCTAATTTGCATTTTTGGTTGAACAATCCCTTTAAATCATTGCTGCTCCCAGGTTCTCTGCTAATTAGCAACGTTTGATGTGGAACATGTGTAGCTGAGCAAGGTGGCCGTAGGGTACATTTCCTGTGGCGCCGTGGCCTCTTGCACCCAGCACCAGGTTGGTGTCACGGCCCGGTATCAGAGCAGGGCCCTTTAATTGGTCAGCCTCTGTCAACATGAGGATAACAAATGAGAGCCCTGCTCTCAGACCGCACTCAGAGCTCTAGGCTAGGCAATGGTGAAGGGCTTGTGTAAGGGGAGATTTACCTTAGAAGAAAGACAAAATGAAATGTAATATGTGCTGTGAAAGAACGAATATATAGGCTGCAGCACTGCGACCTTTAAGAGCTGGGTCAAATGAATTTGAAACTAGCTTTTAGTGACTTTATTCTTGCTTGTAGTGTGTTGCTGAATTCAATTTGTTTTCTGTAATTGTTTAGCCCTGAAGTAGCTGCGAGACTTGATGACTTGATTGTTCCTGCTAAAACCAGCTCTGATTTACAAAGTTTGAGTTTTCAAAAGCTAAAGTAAAAATATGTTTTTGAACTTGAACTATGAAATAATCCAGTGGCTCTGAAAAGAATTTGGACATTCAAGTCACAAATATTGATCAAAATGAATACATATCATATACAGTGACATGTCAAATCAAGTGTCATTTGACAGCACACTTTTTTTTAAAGCAAAATAGTTTACAAGTTTTTTTTAAAATATTAAAACAAATTGAAACTTGTCTTTACATTAATGAAATTTGTTTATCTAATGTGATGAATGACACCTGTGGTTACTGTGTTAAAACACCTGTTTGAAGAGAAACTTTATATTACATTTACATACTTTACAAAAACCATCTTGACAACAGAACATATAGCACATGTTGAATGCATTTGTAGTTTTTGACTTGTACAATTACATAAATTAGTCAGTTTGCTTGGAATGCGTTGATTAGTTGCGTTGTTTATGGTCATCCCCAATAATGGCATACTATAAAATGCCATGAAAAGCATACTATAATAATTTTTTTTTAAAAGAGAAAAAAAAAAACTGGTAATTTTAATCCATTTTAATCATACGGTTCTCTTTGTCAGGTTTCATGTCTAGTGAACATCTCTACCCCAGCGCGTGAACGTTTTGACTGACTGAAATGCAGATTTCTTTTGGGTATAAATTAAATATCACATTGTCTGTATAGTGCCATACACACAAACATCTTTAAATATTGGTGTGGCTATCTGCATAACATATTTAAATATTATTCTCAAGAAAATAACTTGCAATATAGCCACTACATGCAATTTGTTACATTGCAAAACGGGTGAGGAATACACAATATGCTGTGGGTCCCAGGTCTGTTGAGCACAATTGTGCTAATTTCATTATTAATATTTTTTATTATTCACTTGAAAGTAAATGATCGGTGGACCACAAAAACATACTAAGGTAGTTAACTTGGAAGTGTTAAAATACTGCCATTAACAGACATTATAGGCAGTGGATGTATTTGAGCAGCCACAGTGCTCTCATGTTTTTATGTAATTGTGGTATGATTCGAAACCAAGCTAAAATCTAATTTTAGAGGTGATAATGTGATGATGCTACCCTTATGGATTGTTTCTTTTGTATTAGACCAGACTAAATGTTTTCTTCTTTTCAACTAGATGAAACAGGACTAGTGGGTGGGAAAAACCAGTGGGAAAGCCTAGGAAAGTTTTTTATTTAGTGCACAATCTTCTGTGTTACAGAGCAAATTATCATCTTGACAAATGGCTTCCCTGGGAAATGGAGGCATTGGGTGGAGTGATCAATGACCAGCCGAGCAGGAGGCTTCCTCCTGCAGCTCATTACAGTCACATATATCCCATTAATGAAAAAAAAAAAAAACCCCAGACAAGACTCACACAGTAAAACAAGGTCACATGAAGAGAACAGTTGCTGACAACAAAAAAATGTCTGCTCTGGTAAGCATGTAGAATAAGCTTGTGTTATTCTAACTATGGCTTTCAAGTTTCTTGAATAATTTAAGATGCCAATAATGCTTTCCGTCTTTACAATACCCTCAGATACAGGTCAAGAATGGGTTCAGTATAGTTCAGGAAAGAGTACAAAAGTTCATAAAATTTTTTAGTAGGGACTGGCATTTTTCAAAAATATTGTATTTGAATATTTGGGCTCATAAAAAAACAAGAAACACTTTTTTTTCTCTCAATCAGGAAGTTTTCATTAATCTTAGGTAGGTATGTAACGATACACTTGCAACCGGTTGAAAATCGATAAAAATGTGTGACGATTCAAGTCGGTTGAAATGTTAAACGAATCGCGATACACGTTTTAAGCAGGGGCGTTTACTGTAGCCTACTGTGAAGTTGTGAACCTCGCTTTACAGGCACAATAGCAGCAAGCACACACTGGCGCGAAGCTAGCGAGTGTTTTCCCTTCATTCATGGAACTTGAGCTTGTGTGAGCCAAGCTCAACTTCTATAGGAATGGACTGAAAACGCTCGGTTTGCTCCGCTCGCGCCGCGCCAGTGTGTGCCTCACTGGTGTGCACGCACCGTCAAACACATGGCGACGGCAAGCGTAGATATTGACTCATCAAATCGGAGGTGTGGCGGCATTTTGACTTTCCGTAGACCAATAATAATCACCACCGTGAGAAGCACAAGTCACCTCCGTTTTCATGATCTTACAAGTGTAATGATATCACAAAATTATAACAAAATTAAAACCCCTCTAAATGTGGTACTAATTTTACATAGTCTTTTACATAGTGTGGGTAGGTACCGTCCACCCTCTTGACCAGACAGACAGAAAGACTGAGTTGAAACAACCTTGAAGGGATTTTTTTTTAAATTTTAATGTAGTTTTTTTTATTTGACAAATATATTTCAAAATGAAAAAGAAATGTGCAGCATTTTGTCTGAGAAATAATAAAAGGGATTTTTATTATTAGGTTCATTTATAATTTCTTAAATTAATCACTTGTTAAAAAAATCGTGAGAAAATCGCAACGTGAAACCAGTATCGTGAATCGTATCGCATCGTGAGTTGAGTGAATCGTTACATCCCTAATCTTAGGATTTATCATGGATTCACTGCATTTACAGCCATCAAAGCAACATGTAGTACAATTCGAATAGTATTTTTTCTCTAATAATTATTACAGATTGAATATTAGACTAATCATGCACACGCCTAGTTTTTAGCGATTTTCATTTTTGTAATTTTGACTGCTTGAGTTCCGGACAGATAAATCAGCTGCAGTGGGGCATTATCTTTGTGCTATTTTATTTTGTTGGTCAATTTGCATCAGATGCACGCTTCTTTTCTTATACCAGAGATGTTGCATATTGAAGACACTGTTGAGTTAAAATAGTTCAATTTTTAAAAGCATGTCTCAAGATCCCTGCATGCCACCCATTTCATCAGTTGTGCTTCATTAACTATTTAGCTGTTTTCACATCTCTCTCCAAATTTAGTCTTTAGTGCTATGACCGTCTCAGACTGAAAGCCACCATGTTGAGTGTTGATGTACAAACCACAGGGTGCCACACAAAATGCCACCGTAATTAATCTAAGGCTCGACAAAAAGGACTGCCCAATGGCCAGCATGAACAATGCTCAGGACAGTTGACAGAACTTTCATTAGTCCAATCGAGCCAGTGCTGCATCGTCACGAAAGTTTATCATATGTAGCAATTTAGCTCAAGGGACATATGAATATTTAATCATAACATATAATCATTTATTATAAGGCTGGAACGATATGTTGTTTCTCCGGTAGTGGGCGTTACTAATGTGCAATCGGCAATCTCATTGGCTGGCGCTCCTCTTACCGTCCCCATTTTGATTTCAGCAAATAAATTCGAGTGAACGCTGAAAACGTGATAACTTTTTACACACGAGAAGCACATTCATTGGGAAATGAATAATGCCTGCTTGTAAAAGTGAATAAACATATCCTGTATCTGAGGCTAAATCACTAAATATTGAGAATGCAACAGCGCTCTGAATGAGCTGCACATAGTCTGCTGTTTGTTTATATCCTTGCTATAGCACCTATTGATATAATGTCTGAATATTACAAATGTTCTGTTTCTGGATGTACAAATGAACACAAGTCTCCATAGACTCTCCTCAAGTAAACGTGCTGAAGAAATTAGGTAAAATCACAGCCCAGGCCAGTAAAAAAATAAGCACTATAATCACAAAAATAATAATAAAACCTATTTTCTTGGTTTAATATTGATGTCACTTCCAAACACATGAGTGCTTATCCATAATGTTTATGTGTAAGGATTTATTTTGTTGTTGAATACTGTGATTTTATGATTTGAATGGTGTAACTTTGATTAAACATATGTAATGTCAAAAAAGGATGTGTATTATGCCCTTGAATGTCTTACTTGGATGTTAAAAAAATTTATGAATTCAAAACCTAGCTCCTCAAGTCAGTCCTCATGCCGAGGGACTTAATTTGTGCAGGTAGATAAAAATCTATTTCAGTCTTTGAGCATTTTTATTTTTTTTGCCCAAGAACAAGAGGAAAGTCAGTTATCGATGGAATGGAGCAAGGAATAAAAAATATTACTGGAGCAAGGAATTATTCAAAAGATGTTAAAAGAAACCGAGACAGGCAAATTAATTAACACTAATAAATTAGGAGCAACAGTGAAGATTAGAAAGTTAATTGGAAATGGGGGCTATACAATGTGAAGTTTAGAGGTATTTTTCTCCTGGAAGAGGTTAAATTGAGGATAATTATTGAACCACATGGTTTTAGTTATGTGGATTGATCCATTTAGGCAAGCGAGCATGTGTTGTGCTAGTCTGTCGCCGTTATGCGGTGGCTGCGCTCTCAAGAAAAGAAAAAGACAAGTGGATTTGCCAGCTGATTACATGCAAGTCTGTCCATCTGGCTTGGCATGATGGCAAAATCTCTCTGATTCTGCATATCAAATGTACCTTATTCTAGCATTCAGTATTCAGTCATTCATTGCCAATGAATTACTATGGACACAGAGGAAATGCCAATTTTTAAATTTTGTATGTGAACCAGTCACGTTTTCTCTCTGTTTCTCTTGATTCCTACAAATCCCAATCAATCACAATTCTAATCGACGTGTGATGTACTTGAGTCATTCTTTATTGCTAGAAGCACGATAACCTGTTTTCCCGTTGCTCCCAACAAGGCTGGATCATTCCTGTAGAAATGACACATCTGTGCATAACATCCCCCTGGTCCTGTGCCTACTGCATACATAAAGAGAAAGACTGCCTCTACTGTCTGAAGGAGCGTACGCAGAGCGGTTAGGTGGATGTATGTGTCCAACCTGTACCTTCTCTTTATTTTCGGCATGGAGGATGACAGTCCGTAAGGACCTCTGTGAATTCCCTGCCACGGTGTGACTCATGCCTACAGCGTTTGCCAAGTAAAACCAATGGCTTGCTGCATAATTTCTCGGTGTTCCCTCGGGAAAGTCAGATTGAGGAAAGGGAAGGTGATCGATCCAAACTGAATGCAGGAAGGACCTCTAGCATCCAAATAAATATATAACCATTAAATACGAGGCATTGGGTGCCTGAAGAGCGGTCGATTTCAGGCCTTGTGATAATCAACGCGCAAATTCATTTTTTTTGGTTGAATGTGACTGTGTGTGAGAAATACCAATTAGAATTGAGAGCGGGAGTGGGAAGAGAGAAGGAATTGATTTGAATTTGAAAGGAAAGAGTGTAAAGCTTGCCTCTCAAAAACTCTACCCTGAGGTCACCCCCTTCTGACTCCTAAGGAACAAAAAGTGAGAATGCATGAGAAATGGATAGCAAAAAAAGAAAAAAAGTCAAATGGAAGTCATCGATGGGGTGGTACGTTTGGTCATCATGGGTCAGTGGAAGTATAAGATTTTATGAGGGCCTCATTTCATTTCCATTTTCCAGGAATTTGTTCAAGTCCTCAACCTTAAGTATTACATTAAAAAAGTGTATAACTTACCCTGCAATTGTGCTAAGAACACAGATGATACCTGAAATCATGTAGGGAGTAGGGGCTGAAGTTTGACTGAACTTGTGCACCATAAGTGTTGGGGGAAAAAAAACTCTAGTGATCATTTTAAAACTGTAATTTTGTAGATCTTAAGATTGTCCCTTTTAGATAAATGTAACACTTAAATGGACTACTTGCATTGGCCTCAGAGCACTTCTAGTGCTTCTGTCAGGTAGTTGTACAGCTCCATTTGATATAATGATTCTAGCTATCCACTTTATGTTGCTAACACAAGGAAAGCCTTGTGAAGTTTGTTCAGGATAGTATATATTAGCTTATATCGAGCATTTTGTTGTCTGCAATTGCTGTTTTTATGCTTGGGCTCTTGGCCCCAATAGCTGTATACATCCTTATCACTGTATTACGGTCCTTTGGTGGATTAGAAGTACTTAATTTTATATGACCTGACCTAGGCTGTGAGGATTAGAAGTGCATTATGTTGATGTTTCAGGCAACAAACCCTTTCTTTCTTTCTTTCTTTCTTTCTTTCTTTCTTTCTTTCTTTCTTTCTTTCTTTCTTTCTTTCTTTCTTTCTTTCTTTCTTTCTTTCTTTCTTTCTTTCTTTCTTTCTTTCTTTCTTTCTTTCTTTCTTTCTTTCTTTCTTTCTTTCTTTCTTTCTTTCTTTCTTTCTTTCTTTCTTTCTTTCTTTCTTTCTTTCTTTCTTTCTTTCTTTCTTTCTTTCTTTCTTTCTTTCTTTCTTTCTTTCTTTCTTTCTTTCTTTCTTTCTGTGGAGTTTTTAATATGCTTAAGACAAACCATGTGCAAATTCATAAGTCAACACATTAGCTGAGTATTTTCTCCTTAAAACTGCTGTTAACCAAAGACAGTCTCAAAAACACTGTTTGATATCGTTGGTTTTTCTTACGTCACAAACTAACTTGTATCCAATCACATCAACATAAGGGCGGACTTTAGCATATCATCGTTACTATGCTGTGAAGCAGGGAGAGAAGCCAGAATATCCCGCTATATGTTTCTGTTGATATGAAAAATCAGGTAGATTTAACAATATAGCGTGTGAATTATGTATATTATGATGTTATGATTAACTATATGCCTTTTTCCACTGACGTTCTGAGTTGTTCAAAGCGTTTCTGAGGATACTGATTTTTAGAAGCTGAATGCAAACATGGTTTGTGTAACATTAGCAACACATTATTAGCTGTTTGATAACGTTGTCAAGCTAAAGGCTAATATTATTAATTACCATTATCTGTCCAAGGTTGGAAAGAGTGATACCTTTGTGCAGCGCTTACTACAGTAACTTGAGTAAAAGTTGACTGAGTGGATCTCTGAGCTGGTGTGAGTGAGTGGAGGCATGGCTAATTTGCATAATCAAGTTTTTTTTTTTTGCAAGGGTGTAGAGTTACATTCAATGTACAACTTGAACAAAGTCAGTGCATTGTAATATAGTATCTCAGTCTACATTACACTACATAATACACTACATAATTGCATAATATACTAGTCAAACTGGCTGGTATTAGGTAGAGGGACACTCGTTCTAGAGAGCAAAAGCTTACTCTAAGCTAACAGACATGAACTAAAAGCTAAATATTTTTTTTCTCTCTTTCAAATTTCCAGCCTTGGAATAGACATGTTGTTCACTCAAAGTCTTGTTTTTCTTTGCATCCAAATGAAACGTGCACTATTTTTAAGGGTTGTTTTGAGCCATGTCTTTGTTTCACTCCAGGTGTGTCATGTGAAAGAGAAAAAAACATGTTCCAGTGGACTCTGTTTGTTGTATGAAAGGTACCTGTGTGTGTGACATCACTCCCTTGAGTCCCTCTGATTGCTTCCCTGGAGAGTCACTGTCAGCACTGTTACCTAATCACCACACTTGTCACAAGGTCAGGTATTCTATACACACTTGCCATGATGACCACAAAATAACAAAAGAGCCTTACGTATCTTGTATTTTTTTAGTAGGGATGCCACAATTCTCAATATATTGAACCATTCGGTACAACATTCACGGTTCAATATGCGCTTGTGAAACGCCTCCCCACAAATAAATATCCAATCACTATGCACTAAAGTTAGGGGGGCTTAACCATGCTTGCAACGCTGGTATCAGATTTCTCACTTTAACATGGCGAGCGGTGAAATGTGGCTGCAGTACGAGGAAGCAGTTTGAGGAATGCAGAGGAAGAAAAAACGGTAACAAAAAAAATGATAGTGTGCAAGCATTGTTTTACTCACATGTCGTCTACTCAAATGGAAACGCTTCCAACATGGCAACAGTTACCTCACTGTGACGGTGCACTAAATGTCGATTGTGAAATTAAGAGATGTGTTACCTAGTTTGTATATGGGTTATTTACCTCTGTGAACTGCCAGTGTTCATTTTTATATACATTTATTTTATATTGTACTATACACTAGGAATGTGTAGTGTACAAGTGGATATTTTTGCCTATAAGTAAAATAAAGAAAGAGTATTGCAAAAAGATAGTATTTTTTTCTCCTTAAAGGGATAGTTCACCAAAAAAAGAAAATTCTGTCATTAATCACTCTCCCTCATGTTGTTCCAAACCCATAAGACTTTCGTTCATCTTCGGAACACAAATGAAGATATTTTTGATGAAATCTAAGAGCTTTCTGTCCCTCCATAGACCGCCTATACAACTGAAACTTTGAAACGTGCTGTGTAACCAATGAGGTTCATTCTTGTGTGTTACGTTGCTGGTTGTACGTTTGAGCTTCCGTAAGAGGTTCGTTCTCGTGTGTCATTCATGTTCGGTTGAGCGTTTTGGTTCACTGATCAATGTTTATATGTGAGTAAAAGCCTAAATTAAATCTGTTCATCATATAAAATGATCGATTCTCTTCATAAAATTTGGACTAAACCACTCAATTCAAATGGATTAGTTTTACGATCTCTTTATGAACTTTTTGAAGCGTCAAAGTTTCAGTTGTATAGGCTCTCTATGGTGGGACAGAATGCTCTCAGATTTCATCAAAAATATATATTTATTTGTGTTCCGAAGATGAACGAAAGACTTATTGGTTTGGAACAACATGAGGGTGAGTAATTAATGACAGAATTTTCATTTTTGGTTGAACAAACCCTTTAACCTCTTACTGTTCCTGTCGCCAAAGCATAGAATAACATAAAAAAAAGCCAAGCCATCAGAACCAAACCAAAAACAGTGGTTAAAAAATCGAGGTATGTATTGGACTGTAGACTAACTGTATTGTTGCATCCCTAGTTCTTAGTCATCTGACAACTGTAAAGGCACTGCATTCCACTATACTTACTTACAACACAGTGCAGTGGAATATTTGAAAAAGTCTGACAAGAATGTGGCCATAAGACGTTAATGGTAGAATATCTACGAAATTTCTCTCTAGAACAAGGCTAGCGAGAGTGCACGTGAGTGCACATTTGACATCAATCACCATCACAAGCCATTAGTATTCCATCAGCTCCAAGGTTATGGAGTGTTCACTTAACCGAAGCTCCAAATCCTGTAGAGATGGGTTTCCCACTCCTGACAGGTAAAGCCAATTCCAGACTCAATGATTTGAATGCAAATGCTGTAGTGGAGAGCCACCACAACTTCAAGTCCCATTGTATTATTGTACAGTATGTGTCAGATACTGAAGAGGTACCTATTATTTTCACTGGCTAGATAAATTGCTTTTTTTCTCAAGATGCAAATGTTCACACATTGCAATGTGATGGTAGTCACCAATCCATGTAGTCAAATTTGTTAGGTTTACTTCAGGAAAACACAATATAATAAATAGTTTTTTATTTATCCTCCATGTATATGAATTATTTTATTCTGTGTTAGTGTAATTATAAAGTAGCAGAACCTCTACATTTTCACAGTGTACAATATGTATGTATTTTTGTTAGGGATGCACAATATATCAGTAACAGCATCAGATATTTCTGAATCATTTTTTAAATATATTTGATATTTAATTGTACATTCTCCTTTCAGTTTTTACATTTAATGACATTTGCTGTCATCTAATGCTAACAATGTTAATCTTTAAATATTTAAAGGGGTCATATAATGCCATTTTCATACAAGTTAATTTGATTCTTTAGGGTCTAAATAAAAGTTTGTAATATACTTTAATTAAAAATTTTCGTTAGTATTGTAAGAAAACACTAATTTTACCTGGTCAAAAACAGCTCTGTTTTCAGCACACCATTTCAGTGCATATGCCTTTAAATGATAATGAGCTTCGCTCACTCCGCCCCTCTGTTCTGCGGGCGTTCATAACAGCGTTATGACCACACCGCATGTGGAGTGTTTCCTTGACAACAGTTGAGGGTATAGGAAAAAAATAGCAGCGGGAGTCTCTGAGGAGGACACATCGGTGCAACTGTATCAGTTTGAACCGGAGTCTGAACGAGATGATGGCCCGAAGAAGTTCAACAATTAAGGCTCAAATATGACGTTTCTGAATGGTTGGTTATTATATTGTCACTTTGATCTGTCTTTGTGTACTGGCAGGGTAGAGTATATTAGTGAGATGTACGAACGCTATGTGTTTACTGATGTAAGTTATACGTACTCAGTTTGTAATAACACAATAACCATAACGCGTTGTTTCAATATAAACGTGGGATTATGAATTATATTGAGAACGTCGTACATAGAAAACATGCCGTATGTACCCTGAGTGTAAACCTTAGCCGCATTCATCGTGAAGCGATTTGCAAAGATTAATATAAAGGTTAATAAAATTTTACACTTACTTTTTCTGGAGGTTCAGCAGGGAGACATGAATAGTTGGTAACGATTCTTTTTTCAGGAGCAGCTTCTTATCAAAATCAGCTTTATAAGTTTCTTCCTTCGTTAATAAAGCAGTCTGGTGAGAAAAGATTTGCGAATCGCGCAAACATGAAAGCATTGACGTTGCTCGTGGGGAATATTCCCTTCGAAAACAGAACTCAGCCACTGTGTCTTCAACGGTTCGGATTTAGTAACATCAAAATTACTGCTGTGTTCGTTATTACACCCAAGAACAGAACCCCACAATCGCTTAGACACCATTCTGCTCCAGCGTATCAACAAAGACGGACTATGATGACTGACAGCTCGCTCAGGGCAGGGATTTGTTGAAACGCTGCTGTCAATCAACAATCGTGGGAGGGGCGTCCGATTTAGTGACGTCACAAAATCGAACGGCTCAATTTGAGGCAGGGGAAAACATATAAGGAGATTAAAACAAAAACACTGGATAGATTTTTTCATTATATGATGGTTGTGTACAGGCCCTGCCAACACACATTTCAGTACAATCAACTTGAAAAAGTGCATGTACCATTATATGACCCCTTTAAGTATTACTAAATAATTACTATAATCTTTAATCAGAATATTAATGTCTAGGTTTCATACTGTACATTCTTTTAAATATGTCATTTCGGTGATCAAAGATGAGTTTTAAGGGATACAATTATTGACAACAGGAAGACTTTAAGAGGGGACAGTGTGTGATTGTAAAAATGTAAGTCTTTAGGAAATTTGACAGGCAAATTTAGAATAATATGCTCAGAATTTTTACATCAACAGCAAACTCATTACAAATATATTATAATAGGGACTATGTGAGGTGTCAACATTAAGGGTATATCTGTAATTTAGGACTTTCATTTGAAAATAATCTCTGTTTGCATTGTCAGAGCGTGACTTTAACGACCATACCGCTGGGTGGCATGTCTGAGATTTTCTTTCTCCTGAAGTCTAAAACGTTTGAGTTTAATAAAGAGACAACCACCTCTGACTCTCCCTTGAGCGGAGTTAAAATGAGGCACTTCAGACAATTCATCAAGAAAAGGCTATTTTGAATCTTGACGTAATAATTAGTTATTCTGTTATAATTGAGAATTTGCCTATTGATGCAGTAATTATAAGATCTCAGACCCTTTGGCTGCCATCAGCACAGTAATGAGAACATCAGAGGGAAATTGAAATCTCTCTCCAGTGTTTTGCACATTTACTCATGCAAAAATGTAATTCGACCTCCCTTCAGTGGCAGTCGGGGGCGACCAGAAGTTAAATGTGACTACTTCAAACGTCCAGGAAAGTTAAAATCAGTGGAAACTTCCAAGCGAAGCGAATCCATTTCATTACAGCACGAGGCACGATGTAGTTCGACGCCAGACGCTTAGATTAAATGGTGTGGACGGGATGTCATTGCATAGGAAATTACATACAATGTTACTACTGAAGGGCAACAGAGTAGAAAGTCTCAAAGACAAGTTGGTGGAACTAATGTCTACTTCATTTCTAGGTCTAAAGAGCCTTCATCAGCGCTCACTCCATCGCTCTGATCAACCTACATTTGTTCGGTGATTGAAAAACAAGACTGCAATTATCCTCAATGTGTCATCCTTGAGCGAGCGAAATGGGAAACAAAACCTTCATCTCCATTGATTAAGCCCAGGCTGCCTTGAGTCTCTCAGTGTCGCCCCATTTCACAGCTAAACTTGGACTAGAAAGCACAAGCGGAGATCGATACAACCCCCCCCAATCCCCGACATCGACAAGGGCAGCTCAGGATGGTTGCGGCCGAGGCTCCCTCCACATTTCAGCCTCATCATTTACTCTTGTCTCGTGTAGGCCTGCATCACAAATCCATTTGGCTGCCTTGATGTGTAAATTTCTTTATGGTTAATACATGAGCTTAGGCATCATCTGTCTACTCTTTACAAACATCCACCAGGTTTAATCTCTGCTCTTTCCATTGATGGCCTTCGATTTGTCTCTCCATACGTGTGTGACCAAACATTTAGCTTATATGCCGTGCATGCAATGCATCTCGATTGTGGATGTTTGGAAAAAATGGTAATTTGTGCATAATAGAGCATCGTTCATGGGTTTATCCCAATATTTTTTCTGGGGGGAGCGAAACCTGTTTGTGTTTACAATGTGCAGAGCAATTTGGTTGGGAATAATACTGTGCGCTTGAGTACATTTGTGAACATTGCGAGTGAGTCTGCCTAATGATGATACTGCGGAAGACTGCGGCGCGTGTGTGTGTTAACTAGGAAACTCTCTGAGAGTCCAGATCTCAGATCCTAACCACACTGTGTGTGGGTGTTTTGAATATCAATGTCCTGCTGTGCTCTCTTCTCGTCCGCCCCTGTAAGCAAGCGAGAGGGAACGTGTGCTTGTCTATTGGTGTTTGTGTATTCTCACACATAGGTGGCATATGCAGTTTCATTGTTTATTAAGCATACATGGGTTTTATTGTATTGCTTATTGTGTATTTTGGAAGCATATAGAGACACAGACCGTGTAGGTACCTCAGGCAGGATGTGTGTTGGTGTGCGAGTAGGTGGATGCATCACTGAGTCGAGTGTGTAAAGTAGCCTGTGTGGGTGAGTTAGTTTGTACGCAATGTCAGGGAGTCATTTAGCTCTTGGTCTTTGTAGTCGTCCATGGCCCACAGATAAATATGTGTGAGTGTTTCCAGTTAAAATACACACTTGATACTGGATACCTAATGAGAAAATCTGTGTGGGTATGAGAGACAGGAAGAATAGAATAGCACTGCTCAAGCTCTGCGTCAATGGAAAGTCCCAGAGGAAAGGGCATTGATGTGGGAGGTGTGTGTTTAATGATTGTTTGTGTTGAAGAATTTGCTTTTATGACCAATATAAAAGCTATGCTCTGAATGAAATATTGCAACCACATTGCATGTTTAATTTCTGTTAATTAATTCAGTTGATTATTAAAAATATTTGCTTTTAACTTTGCTTGTCCAATTTGCTGTTACTGCTACCAGTTTATTTGTCAGACTGGAAATGGAGGGGCAAGTTAAGTGCATTGCATTGTGGGATTGCTCAGTTGGTACACTGTGAGTTTTGGCAAAAACAGCCACGGCTTATCTGTAAGGGCAGGTAGGGAGGTGCCCCACCAAATAATCATCCAAAACATAGACCTATATAAACCTATTGAACTGAACTGCACCATGGTGTATTGGCAGAGATGTGTAATATTCATATATAATTTTATTATATTATTAGTGTAGACATGTATTAAAGGAGTAATGGAATATCATTACAGTATTTTTTGTGTAAGGGCAGGTGGGGAGGTGCCCCACCAAATAATCATCCAAAACATAGACCTATATAAACCTATTGAACTGAACTGCACCATGGTGTATTGGCAGAGATGTGTACTTTTCAAATAGAATTTTATTATATTATTAATGTAGACATGTATTAAAGGATTAATGGAATGTAATTACAGTATTTTTTGTTATTAAGCTATAGTATTTGTGCATTTGTATTAAAAATTTATTTAGGCTACTGTTTTTAATAACAAATACCATAGAAACAATATAGTTAGATTTTACTATGGTAGTGAGATGCTACGTGTATATGTGTGCGTGGTTTTACCCATGGTCTTAACTTAAACAGTCAGAATATTGAAATTTTACCCTATGAGGTTAATTTATTAACGATAAATTACAGATGTTACTGTTTTTGTTAATGAACAAATGTTTGCATCTTCTACCCAACTCAAGCTACTGTCAAATGTTCATTTTTAAGAGACAAAGCGCATAATAATATTAATATTGCAGCCTGCACTGCAAACTGCCAAAGATATACATCATCAAAGTCACAAAAATAATCTATTGCCGTTAGAACATGCAGAAACTAAGAAAAAAAAGTTGTATCATTATAAATGTTTTGAATATTCTACCTCTATTTGTGACATGTTCACCTGTTTTGCAAGTTTTTGTCATGTTCTGACAATAAAGAGTAGTTTAAAACCACAATTAACTGTCTGTTTTCTATATTTTTCACACAGGAGCAAAAATCTGCCTTTAAAGGAACACTCCACCGTTTTTTGAAATTGGGGTTATTCACCGTCTCCCCTACATTTAGATAGGTGGGCAAATGCATTTTTGTCTCAGTGCATGCATTGTCTTAGTCTGGCAGCTCCGCCGCTAGCTTAGCTTAGCATAATGAATGGAATCCTTTGTTGCCAGTTAGAATGTCGTGAGTAAAAGTGATCAAACCAAAAGTAATGATTATGCATGAAACATTTGAATTGTTTATTAATAAACTAGTGTTTTCTTTGTCAGTGTTGGCTGCAAAGATAAAGCAGTAGTGAATGTGCCTATAAAGAGAATTGCACACTTCATACGAATTAGCCTACATAAGCAGAGAGTAGCCAATTTCTGTTGGTGTTTAATTGTTTTGTTTAAAAGTAGACATTTCAAGCTTTCTATAGATATACTAGGACTGGGCGAAAAAATCGATTTTATCGATTAACTCGAATGTGTAGTTTACGCCGATTTTTTTTAATGAAAATCGGTTTTCTCTTTAACAACCGCCGACGCTCCCATCTGGGCTCCCGTAGTTCCGACCGGGCTCAGCGCTTGCCATGATAGAGATACACAAACAACATGGCAAATGAGCAGGACCGCGGCAGCAGAAGCACACCCGCCGAAAACATTTAGGCTACAAGCTGAATCTGCAGGTCCGCCAACTCTCACTAGTTCACTGTGAGAGACGCAATTCTGTCACTTTTTACACGCTCGCACGCCACACATCCATTTTCTCACGCAGAGAAAAATCGCGAAGCAAAGAGGACACTGACACCGACAGACAAGACAGAGCAGGTTACTATCGATATGAAACAGATTCTCTGCTCTCAGATTCTGTCAATTTTATTACAAAATTCAAACAATAAACACCGTTTTGGCGCTTGTAAATGTGACGTGAAAGAACGCTGGCAGATCTCAGTTCAAGCGGCACGTGAACCGAACATCTGTTACTCTTTACTACCAACTTACCGAAATGTAATAAAATCGATCGATCAGTGTTTTTCAACCGCGGAAAGATGTCCATAAAACAGCTGGAGAACAACATATGTCACGTAACGTTACATTTACCTCAGGATGGCTTTTAATGACCCATAGAACGCATGTTAGTTAGACGCATTATAAATAAAATAAAATAAAAAACGCATTATATTTAATTTCAGTTAGTAAATTAAACCTTAGTAAACCTTTAATAATACCAGCTGACAGGGCTCTCTGTATGTTTACAGCATTAGGAGATTTTTTTTTGTTTTTTTTTGGGAGAACAATTAACACATTAACGTATCTACTGTACCTATTTATCCAAAGGAATTTATATTGAATAAAGATCAGAATCAAATCACAAGAATTGAATTTAAATTGGGAAATTTGTGTTAAGCAATAATAAAAACAGTAGCATACCAGTAAACTTAATAAAATTATGTTTAGTTACCAAATAATTTGACAATCACAATACACTTATTGTGATGCAAGTTTTTTGTTTTTTACACATCCCCCCCAATCCCAATCCACCCATTTTATTTTATGTTACATTTTCATTGTTTTCAAAGACAGGGCCTGTCCTCTTGTCTTTTTGGCTTGTTGTTTTTGATTGCAATTTAATGGAGATCAAATCCCAGAAGGGAATATTAAAACAAAATAAAGTTAAAAATTGTTTTGAACAATTTCTTTGTCATCTGCAGATTGATTTTAAGTAGGGAGAGAAAAAAATCGATTTAAATCGTAAATCGGATTTTTTGTGAAAAAATCGGGGATTTTTTTTTTAGGCCATATCGCCCAGCCCTAAGATATACTTCTCAGGTCTGTCAGACAAGTAGCTTATATGCTGAGTTTTGGTTCATTTATGCGACGCGCTCCAGTTCATGTCCTGATTATATTGTCTACTATATTTGCTTCTTATTTATTAATCAAACAATTTGTTGTTGAAACATTGATTAAAATGAATATACAATTTATACAAAACAAAATTCACTTTAAAGAAAGGCTTTCTACAAAACGTCTCGGTTACGTATGTAACCCTAGTTCCCTGATAGGGAACTCGAGCTGCGTCAAGCTGTGGGAACGCCTCTGCGTGTGTGCGTCATGAAGCACGTATGGAATCAGTCCAATGGAGAGACGGAACGTCATAGGCGGGTGACGTCATCG
This sequence comes from Siphateles boraxobius, assembly GCF_051911475.1. Lineage (NCBI taxonomy): Eukaryota > Metazoa > Chordata > Actinopteri > Cypriniformes > Leuciscidae > Siphateles > Siphateles boraxobius. The sequence goes on from NW_027508953.1 coordinate 6,213,775, forward strand.
ACCAGGAAACTATAAAGCACCCCCAAAACACAAGTGCGACAGCTTCTGATAGGCCTGAAGGAAGCGCTAACGGGCATGCTGGGAGTATGGCAAAACGACGCAGCGTCTCGTTCCCTATCAGGGAACTAGGGTTACATAAGTAACCGAGATGTTCCCTTTCAAGAGAACTCGAGCTGCGTCAAGCTGTGGGAATGCCAATACCCACGTCGCCATAGGAGCAAATGACTGTCATGTGGGAACTAGCGCACAGAGGACGAGAGCACCTGGCCCCAGGAGTGGAACTTAAGTCCAATTCATAGAACTTAACAAATGTATGCGGTGAGGACCACCCAGCCGCATCACATACATCACTTAGCGATACTCCTGACAACAATGCTTTAGAAGCAGCCATACTCCTAGTAGAGTGGGCTCATACAGCCAAAGGTGAAGGCTGACCAGCCGACTCATAAGCAAGTGAGATGGCCTGAACCACCCACTTGCTCATTCTCTGTTTAGACGCGGGACACCCTTTCCTGGGTGGCCCAAAGCACACAAATAACTGTTCTGATTTCCTCCACAGGGCAACTCTGTGGATGTAAGCGTCTAACGCCCTAACCGGGCAGAGAAGGTTAAGTTTCTCCTGATCTGATGACACAAAAGGAGGAGGATAGAAAGCCTGCAGCACTGTAGGTCTGACAGCATTAGTAGGGACCTTAGGGACATAACCTGGTCTAGGGTATAGAAAAGCCTTAACCATACCAGGCGGAAATTCCAGGCACGAGGGTGCAACCGACAGGGCCTGCAAATCTCCGATTCTCTTAAGTGAGGAGATTGCAAGCAGAAAAAGAGTTTTATACGTGAGAAATTTCTCAGAAACTTCCTCAATAGGTTCAAAGGGGGCCAAAGAAAGGCCCTCTAGTACAATGGCCAAATCCCAAGTCGGTAACCTCGTACGAACTTTAGGCCTCAGCCTCAAAGTGCCACGAAGGAAGCGAGTTATAAGTGGGTGTCTCCCAAGAGAAACTCCACTGAAAGGGACATGGAAAGCAGCTAGTGCCGCCACATACACCTTTAGTGTGGAGGGGGATAACCCTGCAGAGAAACGCTCCTGCAGAAACTCCAGCACTGCACCCACTGGGCCGTTAACTGGGTCCTGCCGGTGTTCTGCACACCAAGAAGTGAAAAGTTTCCACTTCAGGGCATATAACTTCCTCGTGGACGGAGCTCTGGAGTAGGGGTGGGCGATATAGCCTCAAAATTCTATCACGATATTTCAAGAATATTTGCGATAATGATATTTATGACGATATAGACATTTTTTTTGTTGTTGAAAATTTTCTTTTATGTGTATCTCGCCTAAATGTTTGCTCACTCATTGCGTTTTTACAATGTGGTAATTTTGTTGTTAAGAGTTTACACAACAGTTCCACAGTTTATCAAGGAAGCTTGATTTCAATCTTTGAATGTTAAATGTGTGTAGGTCTAACACCAGTTTCAGAAATACTACAGAAACATAATAAAGTAATCAAATGTAAAATAACACATAGTCTTTTAGTTCTGTTTCCTGATTAAATTAAATACATAGGCTAATAATTCTCATTCATTACAATTAAAGCTGTCTTTTGTTGTTTTGACGACAACATTAATGACAGACGCATAGCCTATGGCTGCTGTCACTTTTACAGCTAGTGCACTGATCGATTGCTGTTTTCATTATACTGTCTGTCACACTGTCACATGCGTTTTATACATAACCGACTGTGTTTATGAGTATACTTACCAAGACCGGAAGTTTTACACAATTTTGCGTTCCCCCCCCCATTAAAGCGATATAATCCGCGCAAAATAACTTTAGTTTCTCGCGAGCTGTAGGCTACTCTATGTATGCACGCAGTGCAACTCTCTCAGAGAGTGCGCGAGTAGCTTACTGGATAGTTTAAAAACCGCTTGAATGTTTAAACTGATAAGAATTAAGAAGACTTGAAAATTATAAACTTTAGTTACGATGCACTGATGGCCCGATTGTGTAAGAGACCATTCAGTCATGTCCCGACTCCTAAACGCGCGCGAGAGAAGACGCGCGTCGGCAGCCCCGCTGTACACTCAAGCTGTTTGTGAAATTGCTAAATCGTCATCGGAGGCTGACAGGCTGCTCTCGCGCTCAGACAGGTGTTGTTGTTGTGCGTGCTAGGGAACGTAAATGCGCCATACGTCATCGCGTCGCTATATCATTGATATCGCGATATGACACTTTTTTTATCATGTAAAAATGTATACCGGTAATATCGTGGACGGTATGATATGGCACACCACTACTCTGGAGTGAAGGATGGTCTCAACAACCTCAGTTGAGAGACCAGATTCTATGAGCTGGGCCCCCTCAGAGGCCAAGCCCACAGTTTCCACAACTCTGGGCGGGGGTGAAATATCGTACCGCCCTCCTGAGAGAGTAGATCCCTCCTGATCGGAATCTCCAGGGGAGAGCCGTCCAGAAGAGATATTAGGTCCGCGAACCATACTCGGGCCGGCCAGAACGGGGCTACTAGAAGTAGGCTGACCCCGTCCAGGCGAACCCTCTCCAGAACTCCTGGTAGCAGAGCAACCGGGGGAAATGCATACAGACGTGACCTCGGCCACGATTGTACCAGAGCGTCCAACCCCAGAGGGGCTGGCTGACTGATGGAGAACCACAGATGACAGTGCGTTGTCTCCTTGGAAGCGAATAGGTCCACCTCAGCGCGACCGAAACTCAACCAAAGGAGCTCCACCACCACGGGGTGGAGCCTCCATTCCCCCGGCCTCGGCCCCTGCCTCGACAGGGAGTCTGCTACCACATTCAAATAACCAGGAAGATACATAGCTCTCACAGACCGTGTCTCACAGACTACCGACATGTTGTGAACTAACACATGATGACCTCTGAGGTCTGCTAGGAAGTGTTTCAAAGCTTGGAACACCGCCAACATCTCTAGACAATTTATATGCCATGATAGATGATGGTCCTGCCACAAACCTTGGGCTGGACGACCACTCATGACCGCCCCCCACCCTGTGAGGGAAGCATCCGTCGTTAGCGTTACGCGACGACAAAGAGGCCCTTTGGATAGGAACCAGGTTTCTTTCCACATGACCAGAGCACGAAGGCAGTGCCGCATGACTTTGATCGTGCGGAGGGGATTTCCCCTCGGGGAGAATCCCTTGGTCCGGATCCACCACTGCAGTGGTCTCATGTACTACAGGCCGCAAGGTATAACGTTGGACGCTGCTGCCATCAGACCCAACAGTCTCTGAAACTGTTTTACAGTGAGTAGCTGGCCTAGCTTTACTTGTTTCATAGCTGAAAGAATCGAAGCGATGCGGGTCGGAGAAAGTCGCGCCCACATCGAGATCGAATCCCAAACGACACCCAGAAAAGTGGTCTTCTGAGAAGGAGATAATACACTTTTCTTTGCGTTCAGCCTCAACCCCAACTTTCTCATATGAGCGAGAACAACATCTCGAATGCTGAACCGCCATCTGCTCTGTCTGAGCTAAAATCAACCAATCGTCGATGTAATTGAGGATACGAATGCCCTGAAACCTCAGGGGCGCTAAAGCTGCATCCATGCATTTCGTGAAAGTGCGGGGAGATAAAGCTAGGCCAAATGGAAGAACCTTGTACTGGTACGCCTCGCCCCCGAAGGCAAACCTCAGGAACTTCCTCTGTTGTGGAAGGATGGAAATATGGAAGTACGCGTCCTTCAGATCTATCGTGACAAACCAGTCCTCGGATCTGATTTGTGACACGATCTGCTTGATAGTGAGCATCTTGAATTTTAGCTTCCCTACCGAGCGATTCAACAGGCGCAGATCTAAAATTGGACGCAACCCCCCATCCTTCTTTGGAACGATGAAATATTGGCTGTAAAAACCTGACTCCAACCTGGGAGGAGGAACCCGTTCTATAGCCCCCTTTTGAAGGAGCGCTTTCACCTCTTGTTCCATTACCAGAGCCTGCTCGGGGCCCACCACTGTGGGCAGAACCCCTCTGAATTTTTGTGGACGACACCTGAATTGGATAGTATAACCCTTTTTTACTGTGTGCAGAACCCACTGAGATATTTTTGGAAGGCTTTTCCACTCTGCCAGAAATACTACTAAGGGTACCAGTCTCTCAAGACTGGCCTCTGGTGTAACTTGAGCAGCAAACACAGCGCCCTGTAACGGCGCACCGGCAGGGAACGACTGGCTTAACTGCTCTGAGACCCTCCTCAGAGGGGGCGAGCGTCCCTCGGGAAAGCGCTCGCTGGGACCGTCTGTGCCCCGGCATGAAGGGCCCCGTCTGTGCCCCGGCCAGTGGCGTCAGGACTTCCTCTTTGCCTAAGCCTTCTTAGCCATAATAACTGTCCTCAGATCAGTTTTCTTTCATACCAGAGAGATTTAACCATAGATGCCTCTCTGAGGCCACCAGGGCTGCCATAGTACGGCCCATTAGCTTGGCCGACTCCTTGGTGGCGCGCAGAGATAAATCTGCAGCTTGACGCAGTTCGCGAACTACGTCAGTGCTGACCTCTTGAGTGTCACTCACATCCTTTAATAAGTCAGCCTGGTATGCCTGCAAGATGGACATCGTGTGCAGGCACGCCGAGGCTTGACCGGCCGCCGAATATGCCTTACCCACTAAAGCTGACGTACTTCTAAGAGGCTTAGAGGGTAAAAGTGGTGCTTTAAAAGAAGATGCAGCTTCAGCAGAAAGATGACTAGCAAGCGCCTCTTCTGCTTTGGGCATCGCCCCATAACCATGAGATTTAGCCCCCACAATGTTTGAATAAGTGGAAGTTTGAGGGCTAAAAACACGATAAGAGACCGGACTTTTCCACGATCTCGAAACCTCTGTGTGGAGATCAGGGAAGAAGGGCAAGCACCGGCGTGGAGGTTGAGAACGGGAAGGCAAAAATCTTTCATCTAATTTAGATTTTTCTCTAGACTCCTGCCTAGCAGCTGGCCACTCGATGCTTAATTTAGAAACAGCACGAGTGAGCACCTCCATAAGCTCCTCACTTTTGGGAGAGCGAGATGGCGAATCATCGACATCTCCCGCATCCAGACTAACAACATCCAGATCCTCAGAACTGGATAGTTGCAGTACTGGGGCCTCAGTTCGGGGGGAAGAAACCGCAGAGCGTGCTTCCGAACCCGAGACTGAGGCACTGGATCTAACAGGTAAGGGCTGAGATAGGGCAGAGCCCGTCTCAAGCCCCGCTGTTAGATCCATCTGCGATCCCCACGAATGACGTCGCCGCTCAGCCTCGGCATAAGCGGGACCCGATCCGCGGGGATCGCGAACCGAACCACTCTCCTCAAAGAGTGATCGGCGGGAGCGGAGCGTTCTAAGAGGCAAGCGCTCGCAATGCTCACAATCAGCCCCCTCGAGAGCTGACTGGGCATGCTGCACTCCCAAACAAACAACACATGTGCTATTTAACGAGCGGGGATACACACAGCTTGATCAGGGAGGAACACACTTCTTAAATTGTTGTTCGCTCGCCATTGTCTCTCAATATAATATAAATATATATATATATATATATATATATATATATATATATATATATATAGTTTTTTGAAATAGTGAAACTCCTGCTTAGTGACAGACAAAAACACTTGAGACAGATCCACATATAGCGCAAAGAAGGCAAAGAAGCTGTCGCGCTTCTGTTTTGGGGGTGCTTTATAGTTTCCTGGTCGATGACGTCACCCGCCTATGACGTTCCGTCTCTCCATTGGACTGATTCCATACGTGCTTCATGACGCACACACGCAGAGGCGTTCCCACAGCTTGACGCAGCTCGAGTTCCCTTGAAAGGGAACAAAACTTAAGTGGTCAAAATCATGTCTGACCCATTCCAAATGTTTTCCAATATATTGGGCATCTTGATCATATCTTACTCATTTCATGCGGTTCCATTTTCATATAATCAACATAGATGAAAAAATAACATTATATTATTTAAACATAAATATGAAATGTATGTTTAAGCTTTTTAACTTATATATTATATTGTCACACCGCTCCGCTTTGCTCACATGCTCTGGTGTGTTTCGAATAATTTCGCATTTCGAATAATAATCGAATAATACCCAGCGATCTTCGAATATTATTTTTGCTTGAAATTTTCATTTTGTATAAATTGTATCTTCATTTTAATCAATGTTTCATTAACAAATCGCCTGGATTAATAAATAAGAAGCAAATATAGTACACAATATAATCAGGACATGGAGGCGCTAGCGCGTGAACTGGAGCGCGTCACATAAATGAACCGAAACTCAGCGTATAAGCTACTTGTCTCACAGACCTGAGAAGTACACCTATAGAGAGCTTGAAATGTCTACTTTTAAACAAAACAATTACAAACTAAAAGAAATTGGCTACTCTCTGCTTATGTAGGCTAATTCGTATGAAGTGTGCATTTCTCTCTATAGTTGCGTTCACTACTGCTTTATCTTTGCAGCCAACACTGACAAAGAAAACGTTAGTTTATTAATAAACAATTCAAATGTTTCATGCATAATCATTGCTTTTGCCGGTTCTTTGTGGCAAGCTTTATTTCAGGTGTTGTGTGATATCTCTGCGCCCAAGTAGCAGTGCTTCGCCTGTGCTGCACCCCCCCCTCCCCCCCCCATATAGTCCCAAGTCAGTATATGCCTAGGAAATCGCCTAGTCTTAATCTGCATTGCTATTTGTACTCATTGTGAAAAAGCAGACCACAAGTAGTAATTTGTTTTTTGTTTTTTTTGTTTTTTTATCACTTTTACTCACGACATGCTATCCGGCATCAAATCTATCCGGATTTCATTCATTATGCTAAGCTAAGCTAGCGGCGGCACTGCCAGACTAAGACAATGAATAACCCCAATTTCTAAAAACGGTGGAGTGTTCCTTTAAACTTGAAAGAAATAAAGATTTGACTTTTATCGTGATAATTATCAATATCAACTGATATGAAAAATTGTATTTTGATAATTTTTTGGGCTTATCGCTCAACCCTAGTTGCCTCTATTTCAAATGGCTACAGATATTTTTATTTAAGCCCAGTTTTGCCTGTAATAGAGTAAATCCTCCAGCATGGTCCAGTCATAACTGCTGTACATCTTTCTGCGAGCAAATACCATTTTCAGCGATGATCACTCAAAAGCAGCTGCTTATTTCAGAATTTTGCAATCAACATATATTGTGAATTTATAAATTGAGATGAATGGGAAAGCTAACAGATGGACCCCTCCAGGTATTAAAGACCTCCTTCTACACCCTAGTATGCAATTCAGTGTGCTCAGGTTGCATACGGAACATTTTGGAGGATGTATTAATTCATCAGGGTATTCTATAGCCTACATACATCTAATCTGCATACCATGCACAGTATGCATATTGCATAGAACCTGCTTTTAAAAATAGTAGGCTTTATGCCATTCCAAACCCAGTGCATTTAAATGTATTTTTAAAATGCAGGGTGCAAGGTTATGATGCATAGATTTGCTTTTACAGCAACTTACATTTTCATACCAATTTCTTGAGAGAGAGACAGGACAACAAATTAATAAAAGAAGGAGAAGAAATCGAAAATGAAAAATAGAATACAAAAGGAGCTATAAACACATTTTTTTAAATAATGAGAGGCAGGAGGTATTAGGATTTCCGATAAGAGAGGAGATACAAAGATTGATGGAGAGACAGAAAGAGCGGGGAGGGAAAGAGACAACGCAGGCAGTGAGAATATTAATGTTGTGTCAGACAGTTGAGATTCTTCATAGACCACAAGCATTTCTCCCTCAAGACATCCACAACACACACACACACATACACACACTGAGAGGTGCTCAGACAACAAGGGCCACCTATCCTCATGCATTCAGAGACAGACCTGCCAGATTCACATTTTAGAATAAATCAAGCACGCACACATTTAACAATACAGCATACTCTGCCTAATGCACAATTATGGAATATTTTAGTTGCAGCACTACCACAGTCTTCAATTTGAATTCATCAGCATCTAAAACTGCCCTTCACTGATTGTGAATCATTGTAATCAAGCCTTGATGGTCGTCTATAGTCTGTTATACAGTACTTCCATCAACCAAACCTGCCCAAATACAATTCTGTTATGACATACGCACACATCCATTCTTACAAGTGCTTTCCAAGTTAACGCTATGTCAGGATTGTGAAATCTCTGACAAGACCTGTCACAGGGCACATTCAGCTTACAGACAGAATAAAGAAGACAAGCAGGAGAAATAGGAGGCGAGGGAGAGAGAAAGAGGAGGGTAAGAAAAAAGAGATTTTTAGATTTTCATGATTGTAAGAAGAGAGAGAGAATATGTCCTATGTTAATATGTAACGGTGTGAATGGACTATGACAGCTAAGGTTATATCCATAGAGTAGAGAAGGAATAAAGCAAATATAGAATAATGGAACAAGTGCGTGATGTGGATATCACATCATGGGAAATACAAAACCACAAAATAAAAAAAAAACAGTTGGAAAGGATATTGAGGATATTTTAACAATAAAACGTCAATATTACCACAAACTATGAATCTGTAGACCTGCATGGCTTGTATGTATTCCTGTAAAATTCAGGAGGAAGTTGTGCTTAATTGTTACTAAATTGCATTTTGCCATCTCATCAATTATAATATATGTTGGGACATAATTATACCTTCAAAAAAGCTCAATTCAAGTAATTTTTTATAACTAATGTTAAAATTGCCTCTGCTAACTATTATGAAGTCTTGTATATTTTCTGCTTGCTGCAATGTTAGTTTCTCATTCATGTCAATTTTAGGCAACACCCTAGCGATAAAATAGCTACAAGATTGAATTCAAAGGCATCAAAACTTTAGACAGCTAAAGAACATCAACATATTTTTTTGATGAACATTTCTCACAAAGTGATGTATTTTCTTTTCTGTTTTTCCCCCCGCTCTCAGGCAGAAGAATATTGGTAATTTACAGAGAATGCACCATCACAGCATCTTGTTTGATAAAGGAGAAACTTAGTGCTGCCCTGAGCATCTGCCACCTACCAGGGCTCGCAAAATTTTTAAATCGCTGGTAGCCCTTCGGGCAGGCACTCTTCAGATTTTGGTAGCCCAAAATGAATTTTACTAGCCCAAATAAAAAGACAATTTTTAATGTAGAAAATTGGTTTGGAGTCAAAACATCAATCAAAAACTTTTTCAAAACACACACAAAAAAACTTTTTAGCGTCTTTTTTTACTCTATCAACAAGTGTGCAGCTCCGTTGTTTTAAAGCCTGACAACGCTAAAAGTGTTAATTTTCTGATGGAATAATTCACTTATTGAAGTGTGGCAATTAATAATAATAATAACAATACCAGACTTTTTTGAGGCAAGTAGATGTTGCTAATTATTTTATGCTGTTTATAGCAGAATATGATGGTCAAGTCACCTTTATTTATGTAGAGGTTTTTACCATACTGATTTGTTTGATTCAAAGCAGCTTTACAGTGATAGTGTATTAGCACATGGATTCAAACATTCTGACACGCAAAGTAAAGCATTCATGTGAAAGTTGAGCTTTAATGTTTATTGTGCATAGGCGTAATTTATGGGTGGGACATTCCCCAACACTTTCTCTCAGGGTCGATATTGTCCCCCCACCACTTTCGAATGAAACATTTCGACGCAAGGATAATACAAATAATTAAAACATCCAGTTAACTAGCAGAGCATTCATTTAGTTCATTATTAAATAAGAGACAATCTAGCGCTAAAATGTGTTGTTTTTGAACTCAAGCTGAATGCTCGTTGCTGCGGCGATCGGTTGCATGGATACAGTGTCTCTTGTGGCTTGCGCGCTGTCTTCACTCAGACGCGCGCTTCAATCTATAGATCTCGGGCGTAGACGTCATGGAACGGTGCATTGTGGGTAACGGCGAACATTTTAGAGGTAACGCAAAGGCCGGTTTTGAATAAGGTAATAGCGTAAACGGCCGATCTCCGGATAAATAAAGGAGTTTATTGATTTAAAAACGATTGTTTTGCTCCAGAATGAACAGAACTTTGTCCATGGCAACGCTCTGTTTTTCATGACAACTGTGTGTTATACTTGGCAGTGGTCTCTTATCAAGAAATAACAGACCGCATTCAACATTAGTATTCAACCAAGCCATGCAATAATAACAATTAAACTACAGAGCTCCAGCAATAGAATAATATGTAAGCTATTAGTAAAAATAAAGCATTTTAACATTTAAGCTACAGCTTCAGCAACAGAATACCATTTAAGGTCCAGTACAGAGGAGACTATAGCTAGAAATTACCACTGCAATTGTGTGTCTATTGGCTGATGCTTTCTATAAATGTAAGGTCAAATTATGCCATAGCTTGTCAGTATTACACTAACCTAGTCTATCCACCAAAATCTAGATGAATAAACCGAGGTAACATTGCTAATCGAGAATTGATATGCTGATTTGGCTAAAAGCAGCTACATCAGTATAACAGCTTGCTCCCAAAACACAGCAACGTACTTACTGCTTTAACATTACTCTGAACAGCAGAACTTTAGTTTACTTTAGTTTACCGGTGAAATCACAAAACAAAATGGTATTGTAAATATATCTGATTTTGCATTGCAATAGCAACATCTCCCTCAACACACACACACACACACACACACACACACTCTTACTCCTAACTCTCCCACCCACTTTTTAAAACAAACTTACGCCACTGATCATGTGTTTCTCTCAGTGGTGGACAAAGTACACATACCATGTACTTGAGTTAAAGTAGAGATACCCAAGGTAAAATATTACTCAAGTAAAAGTAGAAGTGGTGCCTTTTAACATTCACTTGAGTAAAAGTTCAAAAGTATTTGCCTTCAAATGTACTCAAGTATCCAATTACTATGATTTTTTTTTTCATGGCTATAATGGCCTATTATCATTTTTGTCACAAGACTCTTGTTTAACTCAGTCTACATGAAGACTCTAATGTCACTCTTGGCACACCAATCTATTAATAAAATGATATTAATTAATCAGACAGACACTGATGTCTATTAAAATGTTCATAAGCCCAAAACCTTGAAGCCAAACAGTTTCCTTTAGAACCAAATGAAATAACAGGACTTGAGAGCAGGCAGTTTCGGTTTAACATTTATTTGTAACAGTAATCCAAGTTTTTATTAAAACTTAAACTTGCAAAACACAGGTTCACATGAGATACTTTACTATATTGCATCTGAATTTCTCTGTGCATAAATATAAACTGGCCATATCATATTCACTGTAATAGGAACTAGTGTTTGTCATCAGAAGAAACACACTTGCCAATCACAACTGCATACAATAGGTGTGCATAATACTATCAGTTATGAATTTCCCCACACAGTCAGGAACAATATTTCCCTTTCAGTCGAGAACGTCAGACGTAGTCGACGGTCGACTGAATTGGGAGATCGCTAGAGAGCCTGTCTTCTTCGAGTACTATTGAACGAGCCAATGTAATTGGCGTGCGTGATTCGCATCACACACTCCGCCCCCGCGGCGCGGGTATAAATACGGAAGTGGATGCACGCACTAGTTGCCTTTCGCTTCGGAGCCGATCGTTTGATGTCTCTGAGAGTGCTGTTGTCTACAACGAGCGAGTGTGTCGGTGTTCTTCAGGAAGACTCTCCCAGTGCTGGTGTTCTACAGCGCGAGTGCAGCGGTGATCGCGAGCTTTGAGCTCTCAACTGCTGTTTTAACAGCAACAAAATTCTAAATGTTTGTGTGTGTTGATGGCTGGTTAGAGGGCGGAAAAGTGAGTGCTTCACTGTTTCAGTTCTCTGTTCAGTGTTGCCGCGGTCATTCCCCTGTGTGCTCCGGCACTGGTGACGGTCCTATTTTCTGAAAGAGCAACACGGGTGCGTTTGCGTCTTTTTCAAGATGTCATTCCGCCCGTGCGTTTCTGGGTGCGGTCGTTCCCTGTCTCTCTCTGATGGTCACAACTGTTGTGTCACGTGTTTGGCTTACAGCACGCTGAGACAGCTTTTGTGGACAGCTCATGTTTTCACTGTGGGAACATGACTGTCGCAGTGTTGAGGGCGAGACTCGCCTTCGTTCGCGGAGAGCGAGTCCCCATTACCATGCCCCACCCTCGGGTGCTGTGTGGGATGGGTGACCGGAGGATAGTGTTGGATGTCCCGCCCGGTAACCATTCCCTGTGGGCTCCTCACTCCTCCCTTCCACTGCAACCACTGGAGCCTCCTGTGTTGTCTGCTGGTCCATCTGTAATGGGTGGGCCAGCGGTTTCACTCGGGGCTCCCCTGGAGGACAGGACGCCGATTGCAGCATTGGAGGGTGAGCTGACTTCTAGAGATGATGACTCGGCTGCATTGTCTCCCTCCGGGAGTTCAATGTTGCCCGAGCCGGATCCAGAATTATCAGCTATGCTGAAACGGGCCGCCGAGGCTGCCGGGCTCGAGTGGAACCTCCACCGTGTCCCGTTCAGTCTCGGTTGGAATCTGGAGTTTGGTATCTTGGGGCGGGCCGCGCTGGTTCTCAGCTCGCCGCCCCAGTGCCTTTCTTTCCCGAAATGCATGGAGAGCTTATCAGGTGGTGAACAGCATCTTTCTCTGCCAGAAACTGCCTGAATAGCTTTTCCCCCTCATTACCCTTGATGGAGGAACGGTGAAGGGTTGCGAGGTGTCCCTCCATTGGAGCGGTCTGTCGACACAGGTGCACCTGTGTCCGGCGGCCGCTGCCTTTTGGGGGGATCCTCGTCTCCCCCCTAAGGCCTGTGAGTTTCGTCCGTTCCGACGGGCAGAGCTTACAAGGCCTGTGGGCAAGCCCCTTCCTCTTGCGTGCCATGGCGTTGCTGCAGGCTAGGGCACCCATGGCATGCACGAGGGTAATCCAGACCGTGCGCTCATAGGTGAGCACCGCACTGCATCCGACCTCACCCTCCGGGGTACGGGTGTCGTAGCGTGCGTGATCGGTCTGGCGATGTCCACCTTGGTGGTCCAGTAGCGCCTTCGTTGGCTCAGCCTGGTTGGTATGGCGGATGCGGACAAGGTTCGGTTCCTGGTCTCCCCAATTTCCCAGGTTGGGCTGGTCGGCGACGCGGTGGAGAACTGCATCAAACAGTTCTCTGCCGCTCAAGCGCAGACGGAGGTCATCCGGCACATCCTGCCCCGGTGGCCAGCTGCTGCCTCCACCCGCCGCCGGTGGCAGCTCCTCCGCCTGCTCGTCGCCGTGGGCGTTCTCCGGCCGCCGCTCCTGCTGGCCCTCCGCAGCAGCCTCCACCCAGGCCTCAGCAGGGAGCCGGCCGCAGTAGAGACGCCCAGCCCGCTCCAGGCGCTGCCAAGCCAGGTGGCAAGCGACAGCGAAAGCATTCCGGAGCGGGCCGCCCAGGAATGGATGAGATGCTCTTGGAGTGGCACGATCACTCCCTCCCCCCGGGTGAGGGCCGGGTGGAGCCTTTGTTTGTGTGTGTGTCTGTTCCGCCGCTGGCTCCCTAAAAAAAAAAAAAAGCGGAGCAAGCGGTACCCACACTTCAAAGAGAGAGCAATTTCATCTGTTCCTGGGTCCCAAGAGGGCCAGTCTGGCGGGTGTGACCCTGTATAGCCTTACACCCCTCAGCTCCCCCTTGGTCGCCAGCAGGCAGCTTGGTGCGTTCGAGGACCCGGTCATCCGCCTTCTCACGCGCCCCCTGCCGCTTGTGGAGACAGGTAAGTGTTGCACAGCACACTAACACCACTCTCTCTACTTTGCTGCCCCACCTCAGGCTCGGCTACCCCGCTCAAGTCAGTGATAGTCATCACATTAGGTGTTGAGCAGACGTGCTCCTGAAAATTCAGTGATATTCATCACACCGAGTGTTGAGCAGTGCTCCTGACTTGTGCGTGCTTATCTTATCCTGCTGGCGAAGGATTTGATATAGCCGCTCCTCCAGCCGGTACGAAGGCCAGTTGTAAACTCGTTCTTCGTGCTACTAGGGGGTGGGTCGTGACCATCTTGGCCCAAGATTGGTCTGCAGCTTTGACCTGAAAGACAGGTGCTTCAGATCTCTACCTCCCGCACCGCAGGCCATCCTGTGTGTTGCGTCTAAGGGTGGAGTATCAGTACAGTGTCCTTCCCCTCGAGTGCTCCAGAGCCCGTTGGGTCTTCAGGTCACCTGGAAGAGAGTAATCTCGCCCACGGCCTGAGTATCTCTTTTCTAGTTTTGGAGAGGTACTCGGTCCAACATGTCTCTCCAATGAGAATGTGTTCAGCTGGTGTTGAAGTGAGAAAGGGTCCCACTGAAAGAACTTTCAGAGGCTCCTGGGGTATATGGTAGTCGCAGCCTTTGGCTCCTTCCATATGTGACCGCTTCAGCGCTAGCTTCACGATCGAGTCCCGAGGTGACCGTGGCAGAGCAGCTCACCCTGTGTGACTATAGTTCATCCCGGTCTGCTGCCAAACCCTCTTCAACAGAGGGGCCATGTACAAAGGGCGTGTTTTAACGGGGGCCTGGGCGACCCCCGACTACACGGGCATTCGTGCCTCGAGTTGTTAGACATTGCGACCGTTGCGCAAGCTTCCCCTGCATGTCACAAACTCACCCGTCACCTCCTCCTTGGAGTCAGACGCTTCTGAGGGCGCCTTGTTCCACTCCTCCCGCTTACTCAATCGTGCCGCCATCGAGCCTCACGACAGTTATAGCCAGGGCAAGTGGAGACTCCATCCCCTGGGTCTGGCTGGGTCAAGACCATTCCGGGGCCGCTCAGTTGCCCCCCCGGTTTTATTTTTCCGCCAGTGTTTGGGTAAACCGAGCGGACTACCCTTGGACAAACACTGGGACTCAGCTGCCCCAGGGGCCCGCAGAAATGCGTTTAACCCCAGTGAGCCTTCTAAAAGTGACTGCGACTCATGGTCGCCTTGCGCCTGCAAGTCAGTGAAATCATCACACTTCATGTTGAGCAGAATTGCTCCTGAAACTCAGTGAAGTTCATCGCACTCAGGTGTTGAGCAGCAATGCTCCTGTAGCTCAGTGAGTCCATCACAGGTAGCTCAGTGAATTCATCACACGCAGTGCTGAGCAGAAATGCTCCTGGTGCTCAGTGAAGTTCCTCGCACTCAAGTGTTGAGCAGAAATGCTCCTGAAGCTCAGTGAGTTTATCACACTCAGGTGTTGAGCAGTAATGCTCCTGAAGCTCAGTGAACTTGTCACACTCAAGTGCTGAGCAGAAATGCTCCTGTCGCTCAGTGAGGTTCTTCGTACTCAAGTGTTGAGCAGAAATGCTCCTGAAGCTCGGTGAGTTTATCACACTCAGGTGTTGAGCAGGAATGCTCCTGAAGCTCAGTGAACTTGTCACACCCAAGTGCTGAGCAGATAATGCTCCTGAAGCCCAGTGATCTTCACATGTTGTGTTGAGCAATGCTCCTGTCTTTTGCGCCCGTCGCTTGCACCTACGTGCCAAGTCAGGAGAGGAACAGGTCTTCATAGTTGCCCCTTATTGGCCCAACTAGACCTGGTTCCCTTCAACAGCCTTCCTGACTTCCCCTGAGAACTCTTTCGGGGACGGGGCACGATGGCACACGCGTTCTTCCCCCGGAGATTCCGGGTGGTCTTACATCTGAACGCGGAGGTTCAGGTGGCTATCACAAGAACATGTGATAGTTACCATCACTTCTGCGAGCACCCCCTAGAAGTGGGTAGCGTGCTTACGCCTTTAGAAGTGGAACCTAGTCGTTGAGTGCGTCTTCTCTCCAGAGGAGATCCTGAAAGCTTTCGATCACTTCAGTGCTCTCTTTCCTGCAAAATGGGTTGCAGTAGGCTGTTTTCCTTCACCCTCAAAGTGATGTTGCCTCGGTGTTTAAACGACGCTCATCGTGTTGCAGAAGTATGCAGAAGCACGTTCTGATCGTCAGGTTCCTGAGGAGCAAGGTCTTGGAAATCCTTGTGTCCCTCTTTATCCTCTTGGGCCTTGTCCCTGGTGCGACTGCACTGCAGAGACCGACCCTGAGCCACTGCAGGCAGTGAGTTAAAAATTCTGTTATATCAGTTCTCCTGCTCGCGTGGTCTCTACTAGAGGGTAGGGACTCGCTCGCTTTCGGTCAACGTATTGTGCCTGGAGTCTGGGCCGGCTAACTCTCACAAGCTGAGACCCCGGCTCGGATTGTGCCCAAGGTTCCTACCTCTCCCGTAATAGGAGCAGGTGGTGAGCCTGCAAGCGCTGCCCTGGAGGAGGCAGATCCAGCCCTGGCTTCTCTGTCCGTTCGCTTGGACGTGTACAGAATGCAAGTCATAGACCTCAGACCAGCTCTTCAAATATCTGTTGGAATTCAGCAGAGAGGGAAGGCTGTTTCCATGCGAAGTTGCACTTAGTGCTTGCCTTCATTTCGGCAAAGATCCGAGATGCAACATGTCCACTTAGGTGTTGAGCTCCTCTATGATGAGTGTAAAGTGCTCCGCCTGGGCGTTGACGATATACTTTGCTAAACAGATTCTAGAGTTGGGGGCTGGACGACACCTAGTTGAACCGCTGCTTTCCCGTGGGCTCCCTTCTCATGAAGCCAGTTTCACCGTGAGCCCGGTTCAAGTGTCGGCTTGCTGTGCCGTTCCCCTCCTATGGACTGGATACGTGCGCCTTTCTACTCCAGTTGAGTTCCCTTAAAATTGAACCCTGTTGAGTTCCTCCACACCCCTCCGACGTCGGACGTGCGGAACGTCTGGTGTTAGGCCTACCACTCGTAAGCAGTGTGGAACCTGTGTTAGGCTGGGTCCATATGTTGCGGTCCCTTCGGTGACCCCATATGTGTATTCTTCCACGATACGGCTCCCTGCGGTGAGCCCGTGTCTTCCCTCGGCAGAGTCTCTCGGCCGTCACTGTCCGGTGTGTCTCCCCCCGTCTTAGGCTGGAGCCACCCCAGTGACATTCCATATGTTAGACTGCCCGGTTTCCGCCCAGTTCATATGTGTATTCTCCACATTACCTCCCTCTGGGTTGGATGTGGCTTCCGCAGCGTCCCTTCCTTCCAACGTACGGGGAACGCTTTCCCAGCGGTCCTGTAGGAACAGCAGTGACTTCCCTGGCCTAAGCCCTGTCCTTCCCCGCCTTAAGTTTGCGGGGGCATCAGGAGGCTTTGGTTTAGGCACTGGAAGGTGGCAGCGTTAGTGGCGTGTTCAATGGGTGATCCCAATTCAGTCGACCGTCGACTACGTCTGACGTTCTCGACTGAAAGGGAACGTCCTGGTTGCGTATGCAACCCACCGTTCCCTGAAGGAGGGAACGGAGGACGTAGTCCCCTTGCCACTACCGCTGGACCACCGCTGACCCCGGGTTACTCTCGGCTCCTCAGCGAAAAGCAACTAGTGCGTGCATCCACTTCCGTATTTATACCCGCGCCGCGGGGGCGGAGTGTGTGATGCGAATCACGCACGCCAATTACATTGGCTCATTCAATAGTACTCGAAGAAGACAGGCTCTCTAGCGATCTCCCAATTCAGTCGACCGTCGACTACGTCCTCCGTTCCCTCCTTCAGGGAACGGTGGGTTGCATACGCAACCAGGACGTTCTTCTTTTCATTGGCGCTGTTAGGGCAATATATCTCTGCATGTGGCTACCAAGTTTTCTCTGCAAATGGAAACATTCAAAACATTAACTTTATACCAGAGATCAGTCTCCTCTCTTTGATTAAATAAAATAAGCATTTCATGTCCTTTTAGCATGTCATAGATGTAGGCTACAAAGTACATTATTTTCAGCATAGGCTTAGTTAGATCACAGTCTTTGGAAGCTGAACTTTTGAAAATAACAATCTCTGTTAATAAGGAGCACTCCACTCCACCAATCAACTGTTTTAGCATCATACATGCACCAATGCTTTTTCTTAGAATGTAATCATTATGTTTCCAGCTTGTAATAATTACTTTAATTAGCTCCTTCTTTAAATGAATACGATGTTAGCTAATAACAGCACGATTTGTATTATCTTGAAACTAAATGCATTGAGAAAAACGCTAATACAAATAAATGTGAAATGAATATGCTGCATGTAAAACTAGTCAAAATAGAATTTATATTCCAACATAAAATTTTAACATCGATAGATTGCCATTTCACAATATCAGAGCACTCAGCTTGAAAAGTTTCTAATACAAATACTATGAAACAGCTAACTTAGCTGAGGACATATAATAATGTTTCCCTTTCAAAGGAACTCGAGCTGCGTTGAGACGCGGTGGGAACGCTCTGCGCGATTGCGTCGTGAAGCACGTGTGTAATCAGTCCAATGGAAGAGCGAGACGTCATAGGCGGGTGACGTCATAGACCAGGAAGCTATAAAGCACACCAGAAAACAGACAGCGACAGCTTCTGTGCCTTCAGCAAGCAATCTGTGTATTCTGTCCTTGTCATATTTATTGTTGTCTGTCAAGTTGCATTATATATATATATATATATATATATATATATATATATATATATATATATATATATATATATAATGGAAAAAGAGAGCAAGCAGCTTTGTGTTGTTCCCTGCCCACGTTATATCACGGGTGGGGACACACACATCAGCTTTTTGTTACTATTTGGGAGTGGAGCATGCCACAGTCAGTTCTCGAGTGGGCTGACTGTGAGCATTGCGAGAAGCTGTCCGTGAGGACGCTGCGCTCCCGCCGGGCGTTCTTCGAGGAGGACGGTTCGGTTCAGTGTTGGGGGCTTCTTGTCGACGCATAATGCTTTCGACGGATGCTTCCCTCACAAGTCGGGGGCAATCATGAGTGGTCGCTCGGCGAAGGGTCCGGACAACACACTGATGGTCTCGTATATCAGAGCAGATATCCTGTTGAGGCAGGGGCTGTGGCCCTGGGAATTGAGACTTCACCCCGAGGTGGTGGAGCTTCTTAGGGCGAATTTCAGTCAACTCAAGTCGACCTTTCGCATCGTTTGTACAATGCATTGCCCTTTGTGGTTCTCCCTCACGCATCCAGCTCCGCTTGGACTGGACGTGATGTATTGGGTGTGGTTGACGCTACACCTGTACGCATTCCCGATATCTTTGCTCCTATGAGCTCTGGAGTTATGGATACTGAGGGCTCGGCCTCTGAGGGGGCCCAGCTCATAGATTCAGGTCTCTCAACCGAGGTCGTGGAGACCATACTCCAGTCCAGAGCTCCCTCCACGAGAAGACTAAATATGCATTGACATGGAAACTGTTCTCTGCCTGGTGCAGAGAACGCCTCTCGAATCTTATTTCTGCCCTGTTGGTACAGTACTTGATTTCTGTAATGAATGTTTCTTTGCTGGGTTATCTCTGAGGAGAGATCCTTAATTTCGTCTTCTCGGTGATACATGAGACTGAGGCCTGCACGTACATGGATTTGCACCTGATTTGGTGGTAGTATTTCTTCACCCCAGGTCGGGTTGTATTTCTTAGTTCCCAACTAAATGTGCGGGTCATTTGTGCTCCAGGCCTTCTGTCCTCCACCTTTAATACCCCAGATCAGGAAAAACTTAATCTGTTATGCCCTTTCCTGGCTTTGGATGCGTATGTCCATTACCTGCTCAGTGGCGTATATCAGAACAATTATTTGTCTGCTTTGGGTAACTTAAGATAGGTTGCTCTGCATCTAAACAGATAATGAGCAAGTGGGTAGTTGAGGCTATCTCACTTGCTTATGAGGCGGCCGGACAGCCTTCACCTATGACCGTTCAGGCACATTCTACATGGAGTATGGCTGCCTCTAGGCTTTAATTTCGGGGGTTTCCCTTCAGGACATTTGTAATGCGGCAGGCTGGTCCTCACCACATACATTTGTCAGATTTTATGACCTAGACCTCTCCACTCCCGGGGCTAGGCTGCTTGCTTCTTAGTGTGCGCAAGTACTTCAAAGTGCGCGTAGTGGGTATAGGGTTCCCACCGCTTCTCAACGCAGCTCGAGTTCACTTGAAAGGGAACGTCTCAGGTTACGTATGTAACCCTGGTTCCCTGAGAGGGAACGAGACGCTGCGTTCTCCTGCCATACTTCCTGCATGCCCTGATCGACTTGCTTCAGGCTTTTACAGAAGCTGTCGCGGTCTGTTTTCTGGTGTGCTTTATAGCTTCCTGGTCTATGACGTCATCCGCCTATGACGTCTCGCTCTTCCATTGGACTGATTATACACGTGCTTCACGACGCAATCACGCAGAGCGTTCCCACCGCGTCTCAACGCAGCTCGAGTTCCCTTGAAAGGGAAACATTATTATATGTCCTCAGCTAAGTTAGCTGTTTCATAGTATTTGTATTATAAACTTTTCAAGCTGCAATCACGCAGAGCGTTCCCACCGCGTCTCAACGCAGCGTCTCTTTCCCTCTCAGGGAACCAGGGTTACATACGTAACCTGAGACGTTATGATAACGTCACATAGTCTATATTTTAAAATGCACAATGAAACAGTTTTCTGCAAGCTACTGTTAGATTTCTCATTTAAAAAAAATTAGTGAAATGAAATAGGCTTACCTCTATGTGTTTCCTTAGATTGGAAGGAGAATTCTTGTAAGAAGAAATTGTAGTACAGGGCCGAGGCAGACAGAGAAGGCACTTAAAAATGAAGGACTCGTTCTTCTTTTCTACTACTTAAAAAAAAAAAAAGCGTAAATAAGGCCATGGGTGTTGTGGCGACACTGATGTGATGTCACGTTGAACCGTGTGTTCGCGCTAAGTAGATACCGCCAAGGCGCCAACAGGGGCTAACAAAACAAGTTCAAAACAAAGCGCACGCTGTACTGTGATTGGTGGCTCGTTTGACCAGTTAAGTTTTTATCCACTCATAAATAAAAAGGACGGACCGATTTTGAAAATGTAGTAGATGTAGTGGAGTTAAAGTAAAAGTCTCCATAAATTGAAATACTTCAGTATAGTACAGATACGCAAAAAAGCTACTTAAGTACAGTAACGAATTACATTTACTTTGTTACTGTCCAGCACTGGTTTCTCAAAACAGGCACGGAGATTCATTAGAAATTGCGCTGCGGATAAATCAGCATGGTCAAAAACTTGCGCGGTCATATTTTTCCTTAAAATAGCTAGTTAATAATGTGAATAAAGGGAGCAATTTGATTACACTATTTCAGATAGCCGTCGGGCAGTCCGGTTATGTATTTTGGTAGCCCGACTGGAAAACACAGTAGCCTAGCGATTTTGCGATCCCTGCCTACTCTCAGTTC
Organism: Siphateles boraxobius; assembly: GCF_051911475.1. Lineage (NCBI taxonomy): Eukaryota > Metazoa > Chordata > Actinopteri > Cypriniformes > Leuciscidae > Siphateles > Siphateles boraxobius. Next base: position 6,234,949 of record NW_027508953.1, read on the forward strand.
TATTGAACACATTTGACCATATTTAAATCAGTTCCACAGAATTCGGGCCATTCCCTCCCAGCCAGTCCAAACTTTCTTTTTGTCAACTCTACATGATTTTTTTTTTTTTTGCAGTTCTCCACATTACTGCCCAAAGTGCTTAGCTACCCAAAGGTGCAGCCATTTTCCATTTAAAATTTAATAACCTGAGGCATTATGCTTTAATTGGCCATTTTTATTAACTAATTGGCTCCCGTTTGGCTGTAATTTGTGTAGGTAAATTCCAAATCACTTCTGAATGACTGGAGTTTGCAGAAATCCCCGTTTAGAGTGTCAGAATTGCATTATTTTCCACTGATATTTAGCATGTGGATAATGACAGTGCAGTATGAGCGATGGAGAGATATTAGCATTCCCATTGCACAGATTGCCTGCGTAGTCTCACTTTTTAAACCCAACACGAAATGAACTGTTGTCAGCAGCCCCACCCTCTCCCCTCATTAGACATCTCATCAGGAGTCAGTCGTCTCATGGATAATTTATGAGTGCAGCGTTTTGGTTGATTTCGCAGGCAGCGCATGTTTGCTCTTTAGCTCTTGCGCCACACAGGGGAAGTTAGCATTAGCTCATTGTCTGCTCTGATTTTACAGCCCAGAGCAACAGTGCCATTTAGAAAATAGTCAATCCCAACAGATACCGATGAGGTTGCGTCTCAGGTGACCAATGGCTCGCAGATGCCTGTTTCTAAACAACCTTTAGTGGGATCTGGTAAGCCGCCAGGTTACTAAATGATTTATCCAGCTTTCCACTGACCCACAGGGTAACCCTGTTAACAATCACGCCTTTAATCATTGCACTCCTGTTGAGAGTGTCTGGATAGACTGGTGATTGGCTCAGTGGAAGAGGAGACTTGATACCAACAAACCACCATCCTCCACTCAACCAGACAGTGCCGCTACCAAAGATGGTTTTATGTGACAGTTGAGTGAACTGTGTCGAAATGGTTGTACAGATAAGAAAGTACCCAAAGTTGAAATCCAATAAAAACAATTATAATTCTGTCATCTTTTACCAACCCTCATGTTGTTCCAAACTGATTTTCTTTATTCAGTGGAATGCAATAGGCAGAATATTCACACTGCTCTTTTCCTGTCAATGAAAGTGAAAACAATAAATTAAATTACTAGTGCTTTCAGATGTTCATTTCAGATGCACAAGAAATAATATATCTTTTTAAAATGTCATGTAAACATTTTAGTTCCACAGGAAACGTCAGGAACTGTAACTGTAAATGTTGAATTTTATTGGAATGACATGAGGGGGAGTAAATGACGGACTTTTCATTTTTGGGTGTTTTTTTATATAAAGTCTAGAACCACTTTGTAGCAAGGTTAGATGTTATGGGAAGAAGGAGGCAGGAACTGGCGGACATTCAAGGACTTTAATAAACGTAAAATAAACAAATACAAAATGAAAGTAAAGACAGCTGTCCCTCACGGACGACTGCTGTCACATATAACAAAACACAACACAACTCCAGGTCTGGCCTCTCTCGATCTCCACTGTCATCGCTCCTCCTTTTATGCCTCCGCTCCTCCGTGAGAGATACGAGACCGGTGCGTGGCACTAATCAGCAATCACGCCACCGGCCCCGTGCCATTCTCAGACCAGGGGTACCTACGAGACTGGTCACGGTGGCCGCGGCACCTGGGGGTATGGATAGACGAGGCGAGAGAATGGAGACGGAAGCAAGAGGAGCGACAGAGACAAGAGAGGAAGAAAAATAAAATCTTGGTCCGGTTCCCGAACACATTGCCGCTCGGTCCTCAGCCAGCTGAGAGACTCACTCGCGGTGCCATGCGATGGTACTGGACATCCGTTGGGGAACGCCTCGACGCTCCTCCGCCTTCTGGTGGATGGCGATGGCTCGTCCAGTCGAGGGCAGCCGGCAGCGAGTCCCCCATTCCCTGCTCTGCCCCCATCCTGGCTGACTGCAACAAGGTCCGGCCCATGGCGAACGGGAGCGACTCCTCCGCTCCCTCTCAGATGGCAGCCACTCCTCCTCGACCCAGGAGCACGGCAGCGGGCTTTCTTTCCTGATGTTCAATCGCTCCAGCACCATCGCCTCGGGCAAACAATGGCGGTCACCGCTCCTTTGCTGCCCAACCTCCTCAGCATCTCAATCCCCCTCAGCAGCGAAGGCTCTCCGACAGCGTGTCCGTCCTTCCTCCCGGGTTTTGGCACCAGTGTATCAAGGTTTGATGTTATGGTAAAAAGGAGGCGGGAACCAACGAACATTCAAGGACTTTAATAAACGTAAAATAAACAAATACAAAATGATAGTAAAGGCCGCAGCCCCTCACGGACGACTTCTGTCACATATAACAAAACACAACATAAATCTAGGCCTAACCTCTCTCGTCCTTCACCGTCGACGCTCCTCCTTTTATGCTTCCGCTCCTCCATGAGAGCTACGAGATCGGTGCGTTGCGCAGGTGTCGCTCATCAGCAATCACGGCACCGGCCTCGCACTGTCCTGCTCGCCACACACTTTTTGTCCTTTTTGCCATCTTTATTGACAGTTGACTTCCTATTATGTTTTCTTGTCCTGTCCTCCAAGTCAGACTAAAAATCTGTGCTGCCAATGTATGTGAACATATGTGTTAACCTGTAGGCCACAGCTCTAAAAGTCTAGAACCACTTTTACATAGGCCTTTTGCACCTGGAGCGGAACACAGGGGTGAAGAATTACAAGCCATAGCTTGAGTATTTCATCAACCTGCAAGCTCATTCGTTTCCCCCAGCAGATAGTATATTGCAAGCAGATTGTAAAGGGTGCATGTACCTCACAAATATAGTAATGCATGAGGGGGTGTAAATCCAGAAGTATCTCTGCAGTTCTTTCTCCTTGCACCTCTTCTTTACCTTAATCTAGCATGTGTGGCCCTGACCTACGAAGTGGGGTGATTAGAATTAGCTATCATTGGTATTCATTTCCAGCTCTTAATTCCCCAGTCTTACTCAACCTCCCACTCCCCACTTGACAGAGGACCGCAGGTTAAACGCAAGGGGGAATGCTCCGTCACGACTAGATTTGATCCAATTAAGTATAGATTTAATCAGGCCTTGTGTTTCAGGAGGTAAATGCGCAATGTGATCCGTACGGTAACCACACACTCCTTGGCTTGGGCTTTTCCGGCCCACTTTCCCAGTTTCCTTCTGGCTGAGATTACTGGTTGGTATGTGATTCAGTCAGTGTTTGTTTTAACAGTTTTAGTCATAGTTTTTATCTTTTGCTGAATGTCCTTTATTTAATTTTTTTTATTCACTACAAAATTTTTATATATAACATGCACAATATAGCACAATCGTATCGAAAAGTCATTAGAATCGCCCTGTAAAGGTTTAAAATGTAATCATCGGCATCGCTCCAATAGGAAAAATTGTGCTGATATGCCTTGCCGATCATTGTTGGTATTCAAATACTTGTTTTTTGTTCGTTTACAGTGATGTTAAAATGATATTGTCAGATTTATGTAATGCTAAAACACTGCTGTTCACTTTCACAAATTGTAGTGATGGTTTCTTTGCCCAGAAAGAATGTGAAAAGTATATATTGGTTAGGCCTATATCATTTTCAGTTTTTAAATATATTTAAATTAGTACTGGGCAGCGATTAATCACATCCAAAATAAAACTGTGTTCACATAATATTTGTGTGTATACTGTGTATAATAATTAGTTTGTATATATAAATACACACATATGCATATATACATTTAAGAAATATTTGCATGTATATACTGTATATATATATATATATTTATACATGGGGTAAGTGTACCCATTAAGCCCATGTACCCTTTAAGCCCACTTTCAACTCTGAAGTCAAATTTAAAAAAAGAAATAATATTTTATGCTGCTCATTATTTTAACCAATCCAGTGATTTGTTACTTCCCTGCCATTCTTTATTGCATACCAATCACATTTGGCAATGTTGAATTAGCCCCACCCATGTGCATGCTGTCTGAGGGGACCTCACACAAAGTCACCCCAAAACTTTGTTGTTTCGGGGCCCTTCAGAAATCAACACATTTTCAGCCATTTCTTTGATAACTACATTGATATTATGTCAAATAAGAGATAAATGTATTTTTTTTTGTTTATGAACAAATAGTACTTTCCATTTAAAGGAAAATTATATAAAATGATAAAGATGAGTTTTATTAGCTTACGTTCAAAGCTAATCTCTTGGTCAAACCATTAGCCTTACAGTAATATATACTGCCAAAGAATTAAGCATGTGAACTGCAAACAATAAATGTTTTGTGATTCATTTAACATTAATTTACAAATAAATGCATAAAAAATTGTTTTGTAGAGAAGATTATGTTCATAAATTAACTCTTTTTTTTAAGATAGGCTTAAATGGTACACTGCCACTAAACGCATACAACTATAGCTAACACAAGCTAACCTTGAATGAAAAAAACTTAACATTTCTCAATGTGGGCACAATGAAAATTACTATGATACTTATGGTGCATTCACGTGCTATGGTAATTATGGTAAATACCAAAAGCCGGCGTGGAAAATGCACATGAACACCCCCTCATGAGGTATTTTCCACTGGGCAGGTAGAATATTTTGATGCACGAGTTGCCGAGATGAGATAACCTTTGACGTTTTCAAAATGGCGGAGAGCAACGCGAGAGTCGTGAATAGTAAAAATATGTACTATTCATGATCTAGAAAATATAGGCTACAGCATATTATTTACCGTTTGAGTTTTGATAAATCATCTTCTTGCTGTTGCAGATGACTTAAGCAATCTAAAATAGTTTTAGCTAAATAACAGGTCTGGATCTCCATCTTTTTACCACATTACGACAACAAAAGCACTTGAACGCAACACACTGGTAAATACCAGTTCACAAGTGGAAAATATCATATTTTCCATAGCACGTGAATGCACCATTAGTCCACAGTATATTTATTCTCCATGCATGTATTTGTAAACATATCTTACATTTTTAAAAGAAAACAGTTTTTTCCACCATTACTCACTGTGGAACCATTTAAGCCCACCTTATGTGTTTCAATGAGGAATACATTTTCTGAAAGTGTTTAATAATAAAATTTCTTTGTGTGCTTTTTCCTTACTAACCTTTTAATCTTACCTTACTTACTACCTTAATTTTCAACTATATTTAGAAAGGCTTACAAATTATACACATTCATTCAAATGAGATAGAGCCCGTTTTGTCCTAAAGTCCTTTATGTATAACCGGGCATAATTCGGGAGCCAAGCCGAGTTAAGGCTTGAGATTCCGGGCATGGAACATGTCCCACATTCCCCACAGTCCTGAGCCCCTGGGACCGTCCAGCTCAGAGATACCACCACTTCCTGCCCAGCTTTGACCGGGCAAAACTCGGGACCCAAGCCGAGTTGGGGCTCTGGACTCCAGGTATGGAGGGGTCACCCAGTGGGCCTCCTATGCCAGGAGTATTGAGCCCTAACTCTGCTTTCTTCCCGAGATATGGTCACTTCCTGTGGAACTTTGATCGGGCATAACTCCAGAGTCAAGCTGACCTAAGGCTGCACACTCCCGGCAAGGGGGGCCCACTAGGAGACCCCCGAAACTCCAGCTACAACTCCAGTCAAGCTGACTTAAAGCTCCAGACCACCGGCCACTAACACCTACCCATCCCACCCTGGGCTCTATCAAACATTAGCAAAAGGAACTGAATAAATATATTGATGTTTTACTTCTTTGAAATCAATTAATTTTTATATATTTTGTAAATCAATGATGATGTGGTCTTATTTGGAACACATGCGGGCTTAAATGTTGCCAAAGTACCAAGCCCATACCAGACTTCTGACTTTAATCCTAAATTATCTTAATCTTATATTCTAAAATGTACATCAACAAATTAATACATTTTCAGATGAGAGATAAATCTTGCATTTCAACAACTATTTTTTCTTATAAACTATGTCAATATCTGCATCAATATCAGTTTCATCGTGTTGACTGTCGTAACCGAGCGTGACGGGCTGTTTGAGTGCCGAATGGAAAATGACTGACATCCGCAGTGGAGGGAAGCACGAGTTTAACGACTTAAATCTGTATCTCGGATTAAACTATATGGAATGGCTTCAGAAAACTTGGAATATAGTGCACGAAAACATTATGGTGCTTTATAATGTTTTTGTGCCTTTTGTGTTGTATAACATTAACATATGCACAATATCGGATTTGGATGGTCTCGTCTAGCCGATATCTGATTCGGCAAACATTGACAGTATCGGAGCAATACCGATACTGAGTATCTGATCGGCACACCCCTAGTTATCGGCTAAAATGAGTTGAAAATTTCCATCATATTGGACATCTGCAAAAATTAAATATTGTGAAATATTGTGAGTCTATTATACAATAAAATATATTGCAATTAAAAAGTAATAAAGCATATTTTATTCGGGCCAGTCCCCAAAAGTATGATTGATATTTAAATCTTCCATTTTTTTTCTTCTAAAAATAGTGTTAGCACATTGTTAGTACCTTGCAGTTTTCTTCATGTCAGTTTTGTAATTGAGATTATATATATATATATACATTTTTTTTTTTTCTAGATGGGATACTCTGAGGTTTAAGTTGTCTTTTTTCGATGCAACGAACAGGTAGTTTCAGAGCTGAGCCTGAGGGAAGGATGGATGAGTATTTTGAAATGTGAATGACAGGAGTAGACAGGAAATTACCCTCTGCAATTTCCTTTCTTTTTAGTCTAATTCATTCAATATTCAATATCCCTCTTTCGTTATTCCAGCAAAGAAAAAGAAAGGAAAACAATCTTTGCTAACCATTTAATTTTGTAGAAAGAAGGAGCATGGGAATGATAAAGTGTGTTATCGCCTGACTCTCTTCGCCTGAGTTAGCAAATCTAAACACAACGGGTGATTATGCAAAAAGAGAGAGATGAGCACGAATTCTTTGTTGACACAAACACTCGATTATTTAAATAATGAAACGATTGAATTATCGGGCAAACTTGCAGTGATAAGACAAAGAAGCGGCTCATCTTTCATTAGAGGCGGTGAATACAAGCCTTTGTAATTGAGCACAGAAAGAGGAGACACGTTTGTGTGTGAGGTATTGCTAACGGTTGTGGCAAGTTATGGAGGGTCTGTGAGCTTCTCAAAGGAGAAACTGCATCGCTGTTTGAAATATGGCTCCCTGGTGGCACATCTTTCCCTTGCTTTCTGTCTCTACTAAAAGTGCAGCGTCACCTTCATGGTTTCTGGATGGCATGTCTCATTAATGAAGGTTGAGTGATTTAAAGGGATTTTTCACCCTAAATTAAAAGTTCTTTGCATTTAGCCTACTTAAACTAAATTTATGATTTTCTGGTGTAGACCATAAAATAGATTTCAGGCAGTAGTGAAGTGACAACTAATCAGCTAGTTGGCAAGTGGGTTTTTTTCCCATCTATTTTCATTGACTGTTTATTAATTATGTTGATAGTGTGCAGTTTTTAAAAAAAAAGTTCAGTCCCCTTTAATGCAAAGCCAAGACAATCATTCACGTATGTTTTTTTGTCTCACACTCTATTTTGAGTGTCCCATCCTAAGCATTTAGCCTGGCTAACATCAGACCTAGTCTCATTGAGACGTGGGTCTGGGAACCACATGTTAATTTTCTCGTATTTGAGGCGTGGTTTAAGAATGCCCAGAGCCGTTTATTTGGTGCTACGAATGTCTATCAAATGCGCCTGTACGTAGCTCATAGCCAATAGGACACATTACTGGCCAATTACTGGCCAATTAACATCCTATTAAAGGTGATCTAAGCAATGTTGGGTGACGTCACTTCTTGTTGACGTTTAAAGTATTGTCAAATGTCAAAACGGAGGCTAGCTACACCCTCCCTCATCCTCATCCGCGCACTAACCCCCCAAATATTTCTTGTCGGTTATTGGCTGGAACAGTTTGTTATGTTTCGTGGTGCGGGTTAGCCCAGTTTTTTTTGTTGCCGTTTTTGGAGCCTGGGGTGTCTGCAGAGACAGCGTGTTTTTACAGTGTGTTCAGGGGACAGGCAGCTAGCGGATGTTTGCTGTATGTGACAAAAACTGTTTTGGCCTAAAAAACGTGTGACATCGCTTAGAGCACCTTTAACCCTCTGGGGTCCAGAAAAGCGCCGGCGCGTTTTGCTGTTTTTTTCCACATAGCAGCAACATAGACTTAAAATACTCTGTCATTTTTGGTATTATAAATAAAATCTATACATGATTATAAACTATAGAGGGTCTTCTTTTTTTGTGTACACTCACATTAACATCAAAACCGTGTGCTTTTGTAAAATGAAGAAAATAAACAGGGTGTGCTTTCTGCCTGTCTCCGTTAAATTTTTTTCTGGTGCACGTCTCTAAACTTAAACAAAGCTCAGCGAATACTATTCACACAAGCACGAGCAATATATCTTTATAATCATTTAAGTTTGTACTTTTAAAATCTAATTCAAAACTAAAATAAATATTCTCTGTTTATGTAAGCTATAAAAAAAGAGAGAGGTGTCAGCCGATCTCATTATCGTTCTCTCAGCTCATTATTCTGCTAAGTGACACGCCCACAGAGAGCGCGCGGTGTTCAAACGCAAATGATCTGAAGCAACACATGCAAAGTGTCAACGCCCCTCATAAACGCGATAACACAACAAATGTAATCATCAGATTAATGTACTATTTCTTCTTGCGAGGCTGTGTGAGGAATAATCCTGGGACATTTACCTCAGAACATGTGCTGGTTTATTGTCATTTCGAGGAGCAACGGATCCATCTGATAAGTACGTTTTTTATTATTATTGTTCTAATCGGGATATCATAGTGTATGTAAACCGCAAAAAGACTGTTTAAATATGAATCGCGTCAGTGTGTGAATGAATGAACTGAACAATTTTTACCAAACCCTATTGCTATACTGAGATGAGTGAAAATCGACTGAAATATGTTGAAATAACGTTAAAATGTCTTTGTATTAGCAACGTATTAAACTAGGGCTGGGCGATATGGCCTAAAAAAAAAAATCCCAGATTTTTTTCACAAAAAATCCGATTTACGATTTAAATCGATTTTTTCTCTCCCTACTTAAAATCAATCTGTAGATGACAAAGAAATTGTTCAAAACAAGTTTTAACTTTTTGTTTTAATATTCCATTCTGGGATTTGATCTCGATTAAAGTGCAATCAGAAACAACAAGCCAAAAAGACAAGAGGACAGGCCCTGTCTTTGAAAACAATGAAAATGTACCATAAAATAAAATGGGTGGATTGGGATTGGGGGGGATGTGTAAAAAAACAAAAAACTTGCATCACAATAAGTGTATTGTGATTGTCAAATTATTTGGTAACTAAACATAATTTTATTAAGTTTACTGGTATGCTACTGTTTTTATTATTGCTTAACACAAATTTCACAATTTCAATTCAATTCTTGTGATTTGATTCTGATCTTGATTCAATATAAATTCCTTTGGATAAATAGGTACAGTAGATACGTTAATGTGTTAATTGTTCTCCCAAAAAAAAAAAAAAAAAAAAATTCACCTAATGCTGTAAACATACAGAAAGCCCTGTCAGCTGGTATTATTAAAGGTTAAACCCAACTCAAATTAAATATAATGCTATATTTTTTTTATTTTATAATGCGTCTAACTAACATGCGTGCTATGGGTCATTGAAAGGCATCCTGAGGTAAATGTAAAGTTACGTGACATATGTTGTTCTCCAGCTGTTTTATGGACATCTTTCCGCGGTTGAAAAACACTGATCGATCGATTTTATTTCATCTCGGTAAGTTTGTAGTAAAGAGTAACAGATGTTTGGTTTCACGTGCCGCTTGAACTGAGATCTGCCAGCGTTCTTTCACGTCACATTTACAAGCGCCAAAACGGTGTTTATTGTTTGAATTTTGTAATAAAATTGACAGAATCTGAGAGCTGAGAATCTGTTTCATATCGATAGTAACCTGCTCTGTCTTGTCTGTCGGTGTCAGTGTCCTCTTTGCTTCGCGATTTTTCTCTGCGTGAGAAAATGGATGGGTGGCGTGAGAGCGTGTAAAAAGTGACAGAATTGCGTCTCTCACAGTGAACTCGTGAGAGTTGGCAGCCCTGCAGATTCAGCTTGTAGCCTAAATGTTTTCGGCGGGTGTGCTTCTGCTGCCGCGGTCTTGCTCATTTGCCATGTTGTTTGTGTATCTCTATCATGGCAAGCGCTGAGCCCGGTCGGAACTACGGGAGCCCAGATGGGAGCGTCGGCGGTTGTTAAAGAGAAAACCGATTTTCATTCAAAAAAATCGGCGTAAACTACACATTCGAGTTAATCGATAAAATCGATTTATCGCCCAGCCCTGTATTAAAATGCAAATTAATATTTATATGCCCTAATATAGGCTCATAAAAACAACAAACGATATGCCTATGTTACAGACGAAATATGAAAGACAACATTTCGTTGACTAGTTTTGGATAGATTATTAACTGTTTACTGTAAACTAGACTACTGCCACATTGAATAAGCTTTTGTTCACCAATTTCTGCTCAAATGTTAAATATATTAGGCTATGTTTGTTTTGTCAAAAATAAAGTCATCAACTAGGATGCTATTATAGTGTTTGTTCCAATGTAGGCTTTATTCAAACTAATGAATCCTTAACTTTGAAATATGTATGATAAAATGTATACTTTAGTTTTTACTAGTGATCTACCGATATTGATTTTTTATAACCGATACCTATACAGATTATTTGCATGTGTATGTGCCCGATAACCGATATGCAGAACCGATATTTATTTACTGTTATACTTCTGTTTTTGGCACAATTATTACAACACAAATGAACTGAACAAACCATTTTATTTATAACAATCACTCTCTCCTTGCATACAAAAAAAACCTTTATATTTACACACAAATAAATAGAGGGGTCTGAGTCCAAAAAATAAAGTGCACTGTTACTAAGTGTCTTTGTTTAAAAATAAAAGCTTTGATGAGGTAAAAAATAAAGCACAAAAACTATTCTAACATATTTGGATATGTTTATTTGTTTTCATAAATGGTAAACTAATCAAATTACAATAAAAACATTTATATTATTACATTATATAATTTATATCTAAATTATACATATCATTTATAAGCATCAGCAGCAACAATGTTAACAATAGGCAAAATAAATGTTAAAAGCATAATGTTTTCATATGGAAAAAATAATTGACAGGGGAGTCATATCACCTTTGCAGAAATGTAATTCATTTTAAACAGTTTTAGAAGGTTTATGTGCCGTTTAGTAGGTTTAAACTAAGAGTGAGGAATAATTCACTGGGTAATATTAATTCACTGCATAATATTAGCTGGAATAGCCTATAACATCAGGAAAGTAACAAACAAAACAGCATATACATCATTGCATTTTCCAACTAGTATGTTATTAATTATTATTAATATTTTTGTCGGTCTAGATCATGAAATGCTTTATGACAAAGTGCTGTTTATCTATGCATTTACACATAACTATAACATTAGGCTATACGTTACTCAACCGCGATCGCGCGTGCAGATAATAAATAATTAATTTCCACAAAGCGGTATATTTAGATGTCTATTAGCGAAATAATTGCTATGTAGTAAATGATAATATAATCTAGGGTGTTTAAACAAGATAATCTTGTCAAAAGTTTCATTCAGTGGCCGTGCTTGAGCATTCCTGATCATCAACCCAGTGAGTGCTCAGCAATATGAACGAACTTTTTTTTTCGAGACTAATGGTGAGCAAATACAACAGATAGAGAATTAAATTCAGTGCTTTTATTTTCAACATGCACTCATTCATGTCGGTTTTATTTAATTCATGTAAAGTTACGTCTTTATTGGGGAAGGACATGACGGATTACGCTACGTGGCTCAATGAGTTCGTCTAAATTTTTTAGAACCAAGCTGCATAAATAAACTATATCAGGCATTTATGTCTCAAACCTCATTTCTGCATGCATGTCTCTTATGTTAAATAAAGTTGAATAATTAAAGCAAAGCAAGTAGAACATATACTTTACCTGTGCACAGAGTTGTTATTGACTGATCTCCTCAGACGCGGCTGCAATGGCGGAATTCTCAAAACGGCCACAAGATGGCGCCGTTTATCGGAAAATCCGATATTATAAAACCGATTCCCGATTATGGGAAAATGCTTAAATATCGGGAAAAATATCGGTAAACCGATACATCGGTCGATCACTAGTTTTTACAAAGAAATATGAAATATCCATCTGAGAAGTAAGTTTTTTTATTATTGTTCTAATCGCGATATCATAGTGTATGTAAACCGCAAAAAGACTGTTAAAATATGAATCGTGTGTGTGAATGAATGAACTGAACAGTTTTTACCAAACCCTATTGCTATACTGAGATGAGTGAAAATCGACTGAAATATGTTGAAATAACGTTAAAATGTCTTTGTATTAGCAACGTATTAAACTGCAAATTAATATTTATATGCCCTAATATAGGCTATCATAAAAACAACAAACGATATGCCTATGTTACAGACGAAATATGAAAGATAACATTTCGTTGATTAGTTTTGGATTGATTATTAACTTTTTACTGTAAACTATTATACTGCCACATTGAATAAGCTTTTGTTCACCAATTTCTGCTCAAATGTTAAATATATTAGGCTATGTTTGTTTTGTCAAAAATAAAGTCATCAACTAGGATGCTATTATGGTGTTTATTCCAATGTAGGCTTCATTCAAACTACGGTAATGAATCCTTAACTTTGAAATATGTATGATAAAATGTATAATTTAGTTTTTACAAAGAAATATTACACTTGAAATATTGTTATTTTAATTGTTGCTGTAATTGTAACCTTTTTAATAAAATAACAAATAATATATTTACAAGGTAGATGTAAACAAAATCTTAAAAGGTCAATATAAGCCTTCTCTTCAAATTATTTGTATTGTGTTTTATTAGTGACACATTTGGGGAGAGGATACATGTCCAAAACTTTCTGAAAATACAGTATGAGAATTAACTACACAATTACTAGAAATGTTCTCCTTGGATATTATACAATTTGCAAGCAAAAATACAAGTGGAAAAATACTATTTTTTCTAGATGTTTCCAACTGTGAACCAATTTTGTAATATATATATATATTTCTTTTCTTGTGTCCTTGTATTCTTTCTTGTGGCTCAGTGACACACCTGTGAAAAGCTCATTATGCAGGCTCATTAATAACTGAAAAAAGCACAAAAATGTCAGAGCATGTCAGAACACCTCCAGGACCCCAAAAACACCTTGGACCCCAGAGGGTTAAGCAGTGAATATAATAATCTATATTGGATGATATTTGGCATTTATATAAATCTTTAAGTATAAATCTTTTTTTTTTCATCAAGTTAAAATAATTTCTGAAATAATTCATTTGGAAAAATAAGATACATTTTGACTAAAGCTTGAAAGTTTCAGTGATCATGTACTTTTATTGAGCTGTGTCAACATGCTAAACTTTTACATTAATGTGTTCCACCAAAGAAAGTAAGTCATGCGGGTTTGAAGCGACATGAGGGTGAGTAAATGATCTCTGGGTGAACTGTTGTTTTAAATGGCCAAATGTTGAGAGATCATATTTCGACTCGTCCTTAATTCTGTGTGATCATCAATCATGACAGGCCAATGCAACCACACTGGACTTAATTAGAGTATCTGAGATATGGGTGTAAGCAGTTTAGAGAGCTCTTATTTTAGTGCCATGTGTATTTATGGATGTAGTATGGACTTTATGTAGTCTTGTGGTGATTAAACCAGACATGAAAACAATAGGAAGATGACATGATTTGTGGAGCGATATATAATGATCTTGCAACTTGTATGGAATTTGAGGAAACTCTTTTAAAATGGCAATAGTATGGAGAACCCTTCAGCTCTTGTCCATTGTGCGTTTAGTACTCTATGTACTAAAGTGGCTCTGTGCACTTCTGTCAGAAAGCAAGCATTAATTTTACTCTAAATTCAGAGTCAGTTTCCTTCAGTGTATTTTTAAGTTAAGAGCTCAATCTTTTAAAAGCGCTCTGTTATCGGGGTCCCTCAGGTCCTCTGTCTTGAAGAAAATGACACACAGAGTGCTTAATTTTTGACCTCAAGTGAAACAATTATAGGATAAATTTGATTAAATGTCATTGAACTCTCAGTGAGCCAGTGAGCAGTATCCAATAGCCTCCAGAAAGAAATACTTTAATGAATGTTTTGAAACTGTTCATCGACCCATATTAAGAAGAACTTTAACCCCCCCCCCCCCCCCCCCCCAAAAATGCGTTGTTTTATTTAAAAAATTTTTTAGTGATAGGCACATTTCTCATTATTAGTTTTTCTTCACATGTATAACCCCATTACTGGCCAATTACAGTTTTGTACACAACTTCTATGGAAGAAAGCGCTATGATTTCCTTCTTATGAGGTTGTTGGAAAGGGAACAGACCCACAAATGCTTAAAGAAGGGCAAACTTCAACACCAAACCGCTAATGATACAGGAATACTAATGCTGCTGCTAAATGTTTTGATTTTTTTTAGAAAACGATTTGACACTGCGTCCTTTACCCTTGGGTTGGCACCATCAACTTCCACTGCGCCACACCAGAGTTGCCGTCTATAATTGTATTCAAGATGGGATGGAAGCACAAACAGCCTTCCCTCCTGTTGTTTTCAGGTGTGAGTGGTGGAAGGAAAGGTCACCGTTATAAAGGTGTCCCCTAGGATCCGCGTCTCTTCAGGGATGAGCTCGGCTCACCTCCTGCCCTGGCCTGATAGCTCAGACTCCCTTTCTTTTTGTGTTTTGAAGTGCAGTTGAACGTCTGTTGCAGCGTTAACATGCCGCTCAGCTTGAGCTGCCAAGCACCGCCCCCCCGCACATACATAAACACACTCTCATGCTCATTAAGCATCTCCTTTGCTACATTTGCATATGGAACACACACGAAATTGTGTTCATTTGTATGCAAATGCTTTTGTCCCCAAGGCAGAGCTTTTGAATTAAAAGTTTTACCATCCCATTAATTCCAAATTACAGTCAGGCACAGAAACGGGCGGCCATATTTGGTGTGATGGGCAGGATGAGTAGCAAAGGAGGGCCATCATCCCAAATCAGCCACATCTGACTGGGGCGCTTTAGTGTGCCATCTGCACATGACGTCACATTTTGGCCCAATCGAATGGTCCCCAGATTGATTGGTTGTGCTCTGTCCTGGTCTTCATGCGAACTAAAACTATAATTTGATAACATATTATAGGACTCTATTTAAAGATCACAGTGCAGCCCCCAAATACTGATTATATGTCATTTTAAATCTTTATCCTTCGCCATTATCCTTTAAACCATTAGGTGTTACCCATTTGTCAGCAAGAAGTTTTTGTAAGGAATTGAAAATCAATTAAAATCTAATAAAATTTAGTAGGAGCACATTTTTTTTTAACATATTTTAAAAAGTACAGCTCAGAATAAGTGTATTGTTTAATTTTTACATAAATATATCTGTTACACCGAATGACCATGGTTTGTTACTCCGAATGACATTTTGACAAAAATGGAGAAAATATTGTCATTGTTCCCAATATTATTCTGTATCATTAAATTCCTGAGCAAATCACAGAAGCAGATGCTGAGAAGAATAACCATTTTATTCCACAATGCATATCATATTAATGTAAAAATGAACTGAACTGGTGGTAATACTGTATAATCATTATCTCATTTCATTGAGAACTTGGAACTTGAAGGACACACACCTTAAAGGGATAGTTCACCCAAAACTGAAAATAAGCCCATGATTTACTCTCCTCAAGTCATCCTAGGTGTGAATGACACTCTACTTTCAGACAAACACAATCAGAGTTATATTAAAAAATGTCCTGGCTCTTCCAAGCTTTATAATGGCAGTGAATGGCTGTTTATGATTTGAAGTCCATAAAAAAGCATTCATCCATCATAAAAGTGCATCTATTCATGATTAAAGTGCTTCACATGACTCTGCGGGGGTTAATAAAGGCCTTCTGAAGCGAAGCGATGTGTTTGTGTAAGAAAAATATCCATATTTAAAACTTTATCGACTGCTTCCGACAGACTTACTTACTTTCGACTTACATTAAAAGAGTAACCCTTGACGATATATGACGTAGATCTTGGAGTAGTGTAAGCTTTGATGGATCTCGTGGTTCAAACAAACAGGGCTGGGAAACAACCTCAAGCTCCTCCCACATTTCTCTTTAAAAATTCTAGTATTAGACTCTAATTCTTGACTAGTGTTTTGTTTTGCTCTTTCCTCTGCACTGCCCCGTTCGTCATTACAATGTGCATCAGGTCAAGTGTTACTCTTCCGCCATAAATCGATGCGTACGGCCATCTGTCGGAAGCTAGTTATTTTAGTCGATAAAGTTGATATGGATATTTTTCTTACACGAACGCATCGCTTCACTTTAGAAGGCCTTTATTAACCCCCGCAGAGCCATGTGGAGCACTTTTATGATGGATAGATGTACTTTTAAAACATTAACGTCCATTCACTGCCATTATAAAGCTTGGAAGAGCCAGGACATTTTTTAATATAACTCCGAGTGTATTCGTCTGAAAGAAGAAAGTTACATACACCTAGGATTGCATGAGGGTGAGTAAATCATGGGGTAATTTTCAGTTTTGGGTGAACTATCCCTTTAACAATTGTGAAACAAACTGGTGGTAATATAATCAATGTCTCTCATTTCATCGAGAACAGACACACACACACACACACACACACACACACACACACACACACACACACACACACACACACACACACACACACACACACACACACACACACACACACACACACACACAGACAGAGACAGACAGAGACAGACAGAGACAGACAGACAGAGACAGACAGACAGACAGACAGACAGACAGACAGACAGACGGAGAGAGAGAGCTGCCTAGTCGATAACTTTCTCCCAGTCTGCTGTGGTGAGTTTTGACTTCTTCAGGGTTAATGGCTCAGGTTCAGACAGTATTGCCTTCACACTTTAGGCCTAGGCTTTGACACAAATTTCACGATTTGATTAGATTTCAAATCAATTTGATATTGATTAAAATCAACTGAAAACAGCATAGACAGAAAGATCAATTAACAAATCAGTAGTGGTTCTTCAAAATGAGAATCGATTAAAATCGAGAAATCTATCATTTTAACCCAGCCCTATAATTTTGACATTGCAATACTCAATACCTTTCTTGTCTCCTTGCTAAAAGCGCTGCCCTAGCTACTGGGTCTGAATCAACTATCTGCAGGTGCCTACTAACTCTCTCTTTGTTTGTGGGCATCTAAAATAAATCAGTAACACATAAAAAAAGACAAAAAGACATTAAAACATTAATATTTATAAAGATTAATCTTTTCTTTTAGTGTTAAACATCCCTCATTTATCTTAAATATAAATAAAATGCTAAAAATGTTATCTAAACAGTGACACTGTCATTCAGTGTAATGGATGACACACTGTTGTAACAGACAATTTGCATTACACAGAATGACAAAACATTACCCTGAATGACGAAACTTCTACTTAAGCTAATATTGCAGGCTAAAAACTAGCCACCTATATCAAACAGTGAACTTGACCAGAAAGGTAAATCATAATTATTTACAACATCTACTTATTTTTCAAAAACTCTAACAATAAAAGTGTTTTTTTGGCATTTCACTGAATGACAAGTGTTTTTGTTACTCAAGTTACAACTATGAAAAGGTGAAATTATCACATATTTAAGAGCAATAAACTTAACTTGCTGCAGCACCACAAGATCTTCAAGGTGCCCTTTGATGATGTCACTGACTGCTTGATGACTATTGGTTGTTTATTTAATTAAAAAATTGCTTCCTGATCGTGTTACACTGAATGACATCTGGCAAACTGCATATTCGTAAATAGTAAAATATTCGTAATAGTAAAATCAAAGTCCGGACCATTACGATGAATGAAAATTTTACACTTTGGAGCATTATTTTACTCATATTTTGTCATTTTATTTTCACTAAAGTTATTTGAAACATGAAAGTAGACTCTTTACTTGCATTTACTTTTTTTTTTAATGTAAAATCCCTTTTGTAAATTTAATTTGATGCGAACACCAAAATGGTGATGTCTCGTCTTTGACCCATGATCATGTTTGTATTTTTGAGAGAATATTGTTTATGCATGGTTATTGAAAAAAACAAAAACTTAAAGTTTCTGAAATAAGGACACAAAACACATACTAAATATGTGTGCACACAACGTTTGACTAATGGATGTTGTCGCCTAGAGTTTCTGTAAGACACTTTTTGTTTTGAAAGGCAATATGCTGGGGGGGGGGGATTCACACCTGAGAAGACAATGAGCCGCATAATGAGTCACATAATGAGCTGCATAATGAGCCGTGTCACTGGGTACCAAAGAATGTGAGGACAAAATAAATTATATATATTACAATTAGAAATTGTAACCAATTACAAATAGGTTACAAAACGCAACATAAAATCAGGCCTGTTCCTCTCTCGATCATTCACGTCGTCGCTCCTCCTTTATGCTTCCGCTCCTCCGTGAGAAATACAAGACCGGTGTGCCTCACAGGTGTTGCTCATTAACACTCGCACCACCGGCCTTGCGCCGTTCTCTCACGTCCTTTGACCTCGTCCTGTTCGCCACATACCCCCATCGCCCCTCACAGGCCGGGGGGTACCCACGAGACTGTGCCTATCGGGCGGCGATCGGCCAACGAGCCGAGGGAAACGGAGATGGAGTCATGAGGAGCAACAGATACGAGAAAAAAAAAAAGAAAAAAAAACTTGGTCCGGCTCAACAACGCGCTGCCATCTGGTCCTCCACCAGCTGGGTGATCTCCTCTGCGGTGCGTGGCGGTGACGCTGGGTAGCCGCCCGGTGGACGGTGACAGCTCCCTGGGTTCTTAGGGCAGCCGGCAGGAGTCCCCTGCTCCCTGCTCCTCCCCTTCATGGCGGACGTTAGCAGGCTCCGGCCCTCGGCGAGCGGCGGCGACTCCTCCGCTTCCTCCCGGACGGCACCCGCTCCTCAGGGAAGTTCAGGGAAGAAGGAAGCAGGAAGCGGCGAACATTCAAAATACTTTATTTAAAATAAAACAAACAAACCAAAAATAACCACCAACAGCCCCTCGCATGCGACTGCTGGCTACCAAAATAAAACATAAAAAGAACCGCCAGCAGCCCCTCGTGGAAGACTAATGGCTACCGAAAATTAAAAAAAACACAACAAAAAAACAGGCTTGTTCCTCTCTCGATTATTCACGTCATCGCTCCTCCTTTATGCTACCGCTCCTCCATGAGAGATGCGAGACCGGTGCGCCTCACAGGTGTTGCTCATTAACACTCGCACCACCTGTTCGCCACATATAAATTTTATCATACGTATTTCAAAGATAAGGATTTATTAGTTTGAATATTGGAACAAACACTATAATAACATCTTAGTTGATAATTCAATATACCTACTTTATTTTTGGCAAAACATCCCATACTATAGCCAATATTTAAAATATGAGCAGAAATTGGTTAACATAAGCTTATTTGATGTGGCAGTAGTCTTTTTTTTACATTGAAAACTTTATAATCTATCCAAAACTAATCAACGAAATCTCTTCTAAACATTCATATTTAGTCTGTAACATAACGTGTTTATGATATATTAACATGTAAATGTTAATTTGCAGTTTGTTGCTTATACAAAGACATTTTATTACAACATATTTCTAAAATAGATTAGATTAGATAGATATAGATATAAATAGATAGATTAGAGTCTATTTTTACTCATCTCAGTAGGCTATACGATTATTTCACGCAGCCGTTATTTTGAAATCAAAAGCGATGCTCCGCTGGGAAGAAAAACGGAAGTGTCGCCTTTTCATCATAGGAGAGTAGCGAATGCGAAGGCGTATTGTTGTGTTTAATGTAGAAATTAGTTATTCTTAAAATGTACATACATTTCTTTCATACTTTAGACTATATACAGTGAAAATCATTTATAAAAATTTTTTTCCAGAAAGTAAAAAAAGAAGCAGGAACGAACTATATACATATCCTATATTGGATATTAACATCCAATAATAGTGTAAATCGTGGCAGCAGCTTCAGGTTGGTAGTCCAAGGCATTGTTGTTTATCTTTACTTTCGGGGTTCTTCCCACCGGAGCCTGGCTTTCGATTTCAAAATAACGGCTGCGTGTAATAAGCGTATAGCAATATAGTTTGGATGTGTTCATGTAAAAATAACGTTTACTGCGCGCTGTGCAGCTGTAGTAAACAAACAGCATTCACGCGTCTGTGCCATTCATTCATTCATTCACACACAGACATGCAATTGATATTTAAACAGTCTTTTTGTGGTTTACAGACACTATTCAATATCGCGATTAGAACAAAGCACTTAAGAATAAATAACTTACTACATCAGCTGGATCCGTTGCTCCTCGAAATGAAATTACCAGCACTTCTGAGGTACATTTTCCAGGATTATTACGATAGTATCATTCCTCACAGCGTAGCAAGGCGACGTAAAGTACATGATCCTTATTCAACTTGATGTGTTTTATCCAGCTAATGTGAGCGTTGGCATGTTTGCATGGCTTGCCTCAGATCATTTGCGTTTGAATAGCGCATTCGCAGTCTTGTTGTTGAAATGTTTATTTTTCTTTATTTGACAAAAAGCACAACAATTTGTTTTTATTGTGAGTATACACAAAAAAATAGACACTTAACAATGATGTATAACACTTATATGTAAGATCAAAATCAACAGAGTATTTTGAGTCTCTTTTGCACTGATAAGAAAAAAAGCGAGCTGGTCATGCCGGCATGACCGCCGACCCTAAGATGGGTTAATACTTATTATTATTGTCAAGATTAATAAGAAATTATTTACTTATACAGTGTATATATATATATATATATATATATATATATATATATATATATATATATATATATATATATATATATATATATACAGGTCCTTCTCAAAAAATTTGCATATTGTGATAAAGTTCATTATTTTCCATAATGTAATGATAAAAATTAAACTTTCATATATTTTAGATTCATTGCACACCAACTGAAATATTTCAGGTCTTTTATTGTTTTAATACTGATGATTTTGGCATACAGCTCATGAAAACCCAAAATTTCTATCTCAAAAAATTAGCATATCATGAAAAGGGTCTCTAAGCGAGATTTAACCTAATCATCTGAATTAACTAATTAACTCTAAACACCTGCAAAAGATTCCTGAGACTTTTAAAAACTCCCAGCCTGTTTCATTACTCAAAACCGCAATCATGGGTAAAACTGCCGACCTGACTGCTGTCCAGAAGGCCATCATTGACACCCTCAAGCAAGAGAGTAAGACACAGAAAGAAATTTCTGAACAAATAGGCTGTTCCCAGAGTGCTGTATCAAGGCACCTCAGTGGGAAGTCTGTGGGAAGGAAAAAGTGTGGCAAAAAACGCTGTACAACGAGAAGAGGTGACCGGACCCTGAGGAAGATTGTGGAGAAGGACCGATTCCAGAATTTGGGGGACCTGCGGAAGCAGTGGACTGAGTCTGGAGTAGAAACATCCAGAGCCACCGTGCACAGGCGTGTGCAGGAAATGGGCTACAGGTGCCGCATTCCCCAGGTCAAGCCACTTTTGAACCAGAAACAGCGGCAGAAGCGCCTGACCTGGGCTACAGAGAAGCAGCACTGGACTGTTGCTCAGTGGTCCAAAGTACTTTTTTCGGATGAAAGCAAATTTTGCATGTCATTCGGATATCAAGTTGCCAGAGTCTGGAGGAAGACTGGGGAGAAGGAAATGCCAAAATGCCTGAAGTCCAGTGTCAAGTACCCACAGTCAGTGATGGTCTGGGGTGCCATGTCAGCTGCTGGTGTTGGTCAACTGTGTTTTATCAAGGGCAGGCTCAATGCAGCTAGCTATCAGGAGATTTTGGAGCACTTCATGCTTCCATCTGCAGAAAAGCTTTATGGAGATGAAGATTTCATTTTTCAGCACGACCTGGAACCTGCTCAAAGTGCCAAAACCACTGGTAAATGGTTTACTGACCATGGTATTGCTGTGCTCAATTGGCCTGCCAACTCTCCTGACCTGAACCCCATAGAGAATCTGTGGGATATTGTGAAGAGAAAGTTGAGAGACGCAAGACCCAACACTCTGGATGAGCTTAAGGCCGCTATCGAAGCATCCTTGGCCTCCATAACACCTCAGCAGTGCCACAGGCTGATTGCCTCCATGCCACGCCGCATTGAAACAGTCATTTCTGCAAAAGGATTCCCCGACCAAGTATTGAGTGCATAACTGAAAATAATTATTTGAAGGTTGACTTTTTTTGTATTAAAAACACTTCTTTTATTGGTCGGATGAAATATACAAATTTTTTGAGATAGGAATTTTGGGTTTTCATGAGCTGTATGTCAGAATCATCAGTATTAAAACAATAAAAGACCTGAAATATTTCAGTTGGTGTGCAATGAATCTAAAATATATGAAAGTTTAATTTCCATCATTACGTTATGGAAAATAAGGAACTTTATCACAATATGCTAATTTTTTGAGAAGGACCTGTATATATCAAAAGGGGTAATGCAATAAAGGCCATATGACATTTTGTGCCTTTTTTAATTATTTCTTTTAGCCATTTTCATCTTTGAATTAGTTAAACACTGCAAACAGACGCCGGCTATAGTCTTCAGCTGCTTTACATTATGAAAAATGTTAAAACCTAAAGAAGCTTCTTTCAAAAGGTAAACTGTGAAATTGTAAATAAAAAAAATTAAATTCCTAATATTCATTCTAATAGTTCTTAATTGTGTTACATTTTGACTTTGTATTGTAGCACAGAGGTTGCACGGACCACATTTATTCACCAACCGTGATTGCAAACAATATGGTTAAAAAGGTTTGCTCGCAGATTTAGTAGCAGCAAATTGGACATGTAGCCTCGTAAAGTGGCTGTATGATACTTTAATTTGAGCAGAATTTCACTCTAAACATTGCTAAACTCCAACATACTGTACATGTTTGTTGGTGTTATCAGATCGTCAGCATTTTATTTGTTGCAGCGAAGAGAGAGCGTGTGCCCATGGTTGCCAAATTGAAAAGATGATTTTAAAAAAAAGCTATTAATATTGCAGCCCTAATACAAACCTTTTGTATTTTATAATATATTTTTTAAATGTTATATTATAAAACTATTATAAAGTTACTGTATTATTGTATTGAGAATTACAGTTATGTTCAGAGGCATTATGGTAATAGGACTTTGGTTGAGGTATGTGCTTAATTTTTTTATAACAAAAAATCTTTAATGTAATAATATAAAGTCTAATTAAAAAAGGGGGTAGAATGTGACCTGGACATATTTTTGTGAGATGTACTCTGTACTGTAGACAAGCCAGATCGACTTTCCTTGATAAACAAATAAACAGGTAAATCAAATCCCGGTTCAATTGCGCAACATGTATTTATCTGCTGGAAAGTCAATGGGCTGTGAGAGCATAAATACGAATAATAAGATTAAGAGGATTAGTTAATTAATTGATTGGATTAGACATTTGCTGTTTACCTCTGCACAGGTCATGTAAAGAAAGAGCAGCCTTCTGTACTAACAATGTTAAACTTTTCTTCTCTGGTCTGTGGAGTTGCAGTCTCTATCTGGGAGTTTTTCAGCTGGAAATGAGAGGTAAAAATAATCCTAACAGCATTATTGCATAATTCATTTACTCTGTATATGGGCCATAAACTGTCTTGAATAAAAGCTTCTTAACTGCAGAAACATAAATATGCTAGTAACTTTGTAGTCTTTAACAAGCTTAAGGAGCTAAACTGCTAATAACTGATTCAAACCATTATCTATACTCATTCCACTTGGGAGATGTCAAAAAAGAGGAAGCATAAAATGGTGCAAAACCAAGCTGAAGAGGAGAGGGAAAAGGGTACATAGAGTACACCTGGCAACCTGCAGTAAACATGGCATCTGTCCTAGAAATCATGGTAGAGTGGTAATGAGGGTTGATGGGGACGAAGTGATGGAAGAGAAGGCAGTAACAACACAGCATGCTAGCTGTCACCAATGACACTTTCACAAGCCTGAGGACAGACAGCAAGATGACCAAACTCATACACTCGTCATGAAAAAAACATTCTTATGTGACAAGCCCTCGTAATGAGAGACTTGTAGCCCCTCTATTGTGAAAAATCTTTGAGATTTTCTGAGGAATAGTTCACCCATATGTGAAATTTACTCATGCCATTCCTTACCCAAATAGCTTAATTTTCAGGGAACACAAAAGGAGATTTTTATTTTCCTTCAAGAAGACAGTCATAGATTTCAAACAATCTGAGATTGAGTAAATTATTTTTCATTTTCATGTTATATATCGTTTAAAACAGCCATGTTCATCCAGTCTTTTGGCTAGTATTGAATCTAGTAGTGTCGCTATATGCCGGTATTGACATTTGATAAGTTATTGATAACTGTGATATTTAAAAAATGGAATATCTTTATCGTGTTAATTAGGGGTGTCGCAATATACCGGTATTGGCGATAACTGTGTTATGTTTCATTCATACTTGAAAGTCCACAAGTGAGACTCATGACATGAGTAATAAGTGTCAGGGAATCCCTAATATGGACAAAGATATCCAGCGTTCTGTGTTCTTCAAGCCATCTTGGGTATTTTCATAAGGATGTATATTTATAATGCTATGTCAATTGACATAGGTTTTATCGTTGTATATAATACTATAAAATAATATAATTTCTTTTTAATTTCTATTTTATTGATAGCATTATTATTTTTTTCAAGATTTCATTAGATACCACAATATACCGTTATCGTGAATTCTTTTGGCCACGATAACCAGGTAGTGAAAAATCTGATATCGTGGCAACCCTAATTGAATGTACTGTTTAGAAACAATCCATATTTTTACTTTAACTATTGTATTTAAATTAACTCTATATGGCCTACTGCATCAAATTGGATCTGCAAATTTCGAAGGCTTCTAAATTATCAGCTTGATTACCAACATCGCTGAAACACAATCATACCATCTGTCATCTGATGACGTGAACAAACGTATTGGAATGCTACTGCGCATGTCTGTGTCACAGGATCTACCACACCATCCGTTAGACCCTCAACACCAGATCATCCAGCTCCACCCATCCACCCCAATCACAGGAATACTAACCTAAGCAGTCAATCCAGTCAATATAGTCAATCCTCCACATCACATTTGTCTGGTCTTGTTGTTGTATACACGCTTCAACTACTACTCGATCGTCTTCAGTCATCCATTTTCAGTCATCGGTCTCCCTCATCCAGCAATTCTCCTGATCGTTATATCCTGCAAACACAAGTCAGTACAGTTACCTCACAGCTAAGTCTATTCAGACTATCAGACTGCTTCATCCCTCACCTGCTGCCTGTATCCATTCCTGCATATAAACTTACTGTCGTGTTTCACATATGACTCTGCTGATAACTCTGCAGTCTGGTCCTGAAGCATATCGGGTGGTGCCATTTTTAAATCTCAGATCTGTCAAAACAAGTGCGTCCTTTTTAAAGTCGATCATAAAACGGAACAGTTAAGATTTGTACAAAAATGATGATGTGGAATTACCGGACCCTTGAGACTTTAAAGGTACAGTGTGTGATTTTTAGCGGTATCTAGTGGTGAGGTTACGAATTGCAACCAACAAAAGTTACGGTGGCCGACAGGAAAATATGTCATCGTCTGAGACAGCAGAGGGTAGCCAGTTCAGCAATGAGGTTTCTTTACAAGGATAAATTAAGAAATGATGTTTACTTAATTATTCAGTAAAACTATATGTTATTGCGCATATTATTGTTACTTGTTCATCATTGTGTCAGTGTTTTCTTCGCTGAACTAAGCTTGCTTCCTTCCACAAAGAGCAGCATAGTAACGAAACGCGTTTGTCCGTTTAGGGCTACGGTAGAAACATGACGACACAATATGTCGACCTCCATAGAAGGGGGTACCCGCGGTTATGGAGATATAAATGTCTCATTCTAAGGTTATAAAAACATAACGGTTCATTATGCAAGGTCTTTATACACCACTGAAAACATAGTTATGGATCTTATATTGCATTTCTGTCAATAGATCCTCAGAAATATTACACATTGCACCTTTAAGAAGCAAACTTTCACACAAGATATTAAAGATTTACCTTAAGTATCTTAACCAGATGTCTATCATTATTTGGATGACACTGTGTACAGTACAGTACAGTACAGTACAGTACTCTCAACATGAGAGATGCGGTAAAAGCATATCGCAGTCTTGTTGCTCACAATTACTTTCTTAGCTGAAAAAGCCAAGGCTTGGAATATTTATTTGTGCAATGTGGTGGAAATTTGTCTTGTGTTTGGTGAAGCTAAAGCCAGTCAAACAGTGTCAAATGTCGCTAAGATGCCCGTGGATATTATCACTGGACATTGCACTTGCATTGCTGGGTGTATATCTTTGCAAATAATAATTTAATTTGCTAACTGAATGCTAGTAAACTAATTGCTATGAGCCATTATTACTTATTTCATTGATTTCAAAATGTGTGTGCTTAGGTTAGATGATGTTGTCATGTACAGGGAACTACACTAACATTTTCCACTGGTGGCACTTGCGCTACTAACTTTTTCAGTTACTAGCGCAAAACATGATTTGGTCGCACAAATTATTTATATAGTAAGCCGCTCTGGATAATAATGACCAATAGTGAAACTGTATTGCATACAGATGTGCTTTTTATTTTACTCTCCATCTTTTAAAACACATGCCTTCTTGTTTTCTTTAAAAATGGTTGGGATAGATTTACTGCAATAGAAAATACAGTAGCCTACACAATAAAGTGCTAAATTAATTTCTTTTGGATTTCACCATGCTATGGTTGGCACAGATGGGCAGACTTCTGAACTCTTAAGGAAAAGTAAAATAAATATAATATGTCATTGTGAAGCTTCAATGATTCGTGTTTGAATTGTTTTGACGCAGTTACAAATTTGGACAGTCCTGCAATTGAAGGCCCACAGAATTTACAGTAGGGCTGCACGATATTGGTAAAAAAATGACATTGCGATATTTGATTTTTCTGCGATATATATTGCGATATAAAAACAATTTCACCAGATGACTTGAATAGCTCTACTTGGAAAGAATGAATCATTCTAGAATGACTCTTGAGTTCATTGTTGGACAGATCAGTTGTTATTTTAACCATTCATTAAAGTGAATCGGTTCAAAGGAGTCAGTTCGCGAATCGGACGTGTCATTAACGGACCACGGCACACGTTGTGTGATTATCCAGGCAGTTTAGGACATCGCACAAGATTTTTCTCAACACAGAAAACATTTCATCACCAGATAGATTTTTTGTTTTGTTTATTGAAAGAGTGGTTTATGCCATCTGAATGTGTGGAAAGCTTTTCAGAGAAGATGAGGCAACGTTATTTTAGCACAATTCACAACCAGTGGTAGTTCAGAAAAAAAAAAACTTCGGTCTTCCGACCTTTTACCATCGTGTATTCTCAAAGATATTCAGTCAACTCAATTCATTATTATGAGCGAGGGAGGGAGAGAGAGCGCGCGCGCGACTGGGGCTTTCACTCTCTCTGCTCGTTCTCTGTTAAACAAGCGCGAATCCGCGAAGCCAACTTGATGTGTTGAATGCTCAGAGCGCGTTATAAAACGTATTCTTAAAATACACATTTCTGTTTTAATAAATGCTCATAGTAAATCATAGCATATTGCCTAAAACATTAGGTAGGTACAAAAATAATCAAACGGTGATACATTTGCGACCCATTAAAAATTAGGGTCGCAATGGCATTTCAAAAGGTCGCATATGCGACCATTTTGGTCGCAGTGTAGTTCCCTGATGTAGCTGGAATCTTTGTTGCTGTGGAATAATGTGTAAGAGAGGGTTTAAATGCTCCATCTGAGCCCTACATGTGGTCACAAATTAGCAAATCAAAGCTGGCTACAGCATATTTTCTAATGCATAAACATGTATTACTTTAAACTTCAAGATTATTAATTGTACAACACCACTTTGTTTTAGATTGATCCCAAACCAGTGGCAGACAGTGACTTTTCCAAGCCAGTCAGACAAGGAGCAGTTCTCAATAGAACATACGGCAATCCAGTTATCACTTGGTTTTTGGAAATCTAAACACTTACATTTTCGAAAGTAGGGTAGTTCCTGTAGGAGCATCCAAACACCAAGCAACATGTACCTTATTTTTATTTTGACAAGATGTTTTGAATGGGCTTGCCAACTAACCGGAAATGTCCAAGTAAGAAAGACATCACCTCCTTAAATGGCAAATAGCCTTTGAAATGGTCTATACTTTTTTAGTAAGTAAAAGGGCTTTTAGTATAATTCAAAAAATTATATACATCAGGCTTTTGAGGAACATTTATTTGTACATCTTCGACTATTCGGGGTCACCCCTACTCTCTTTACTTTGATAGAACATTTTACATTTTGCATAGAACATTTTTTGAACAGATAATCACTATAAAATAAAACTAAATAAATGACTCCTGGTGTGGGAAATTCACACACATCTAAAGAGCAGTGTTATGGAAGAACCATTTCCTTCTTTTCACATCCAATATCCAACAAAAATAATGTGATATATTTAGCAAACTAAACTTCTGTATGAAAACAGGTAATGGTAATACAATAATATATAGATAACAAATAAAAATAAAATAAATATAGCCTTGCAGTATAAAGATATTTCTCAAAACACACACAGGCCTATTGCAATCACTTGTTCATCAATGGAAAGTTTTTCTTCGCAAACAGAAGCATTTCTGCTTTGTCACCAGATTGTCTGTTTCTTCTCTCATCTGCCACATGTCCAGCCAGGCTAAACAAGCGCTCACTGTCATGCTTGTACATGGAGCAGAGAGGTAAACTCGGGCAAGTGGAGCAAGTGCAGCGAAACGATTGGGAAATAATAAAAACAAGTTTAAATGGGTACAAATTTTCTATAAATATTTGTCTTCATTTTCTTTTCTGACATAGCCTACTCCAGTTCTTGTTAAAACACAACAGACATGCAAATTATGTGCATTTTGGGCACTTTTTGTGTGAAATCATATTTATTTTGTCCAACATAAGTGTACTTTCACTTTAATTGAGCGTGAGCAGCGCAGCACTGCAGAACATGAAATCCACGGGGAGGAGTTTGATCCAGATCCAACTCCTCCAACCTTACATATACCTAAACCTACCCATCTCCGCCCCCTGATCCCTAAACCCATCCCTAATCCTACCCATCTACACCCCTTGGATCTCGATCCGACTCCTCCCCGTTGATCTCATGTACCGCATTGAGGTGCTAATGGAGACCCCCGCTTTACTGCTGCTCACGCGACGCTCACACGTTGCTCCTGCTCCCGGTGTGAATGCACTCATTGATTAACATGCAAGTCGAAAAAAATACGCGCTACTCATGCTTGCGGTGTGAAACGGCCGTAATTCACGAGGTTTCCTACATGTGCGTTCCGTGTGCACGTGAGATGCTGATGTTGCGCGATGTTAATCATGCGCCGCCTGAGTGCATTTGACCGGCATATGTCAGACTGACCGGCCGGTCGCCGGTCATGGTCGATCACATGAAAATCGGTCAATTCCGGTCACCAGCCGATCAATCGGTGCATCTCTAAAAACTAAGCATTTAAATATAATTTTACTTAGACAACTGATGTTGTCTTATGACAACATCTGTGACAACAGATGTTAACATGCATCTTAAGTAAGGAGTCCCTTATACTGTTGTAAAGATTTCACTGATTTACATAAGCTACAAGAATTATACTGTATCTTACTTTTTAGCCATGTAAAAATCAGTAACTGCACCAAATTGCATATTGCTAAGCATATTGCTTCGTTTGGGCCTCTGAATAAAATTGAGGTTTTTATTCTTTCTCCTCAACTATTTTATTTGTCTAAATGTTCAGACAATGAAGTATGGAAAAGGAGAAAATTCAGGAAAGGATGCTAAGGGTTAGTGATTGAGAATAGGAACATTTTGGTGATTGACCATTCCTGACTCATACTGTATATGATTGTGAAAGAGAAGGAGAGCTAAATGACTCAATGGAACAGACGAGACATTTGCAAAGCTAATCGTAACACTTGAAATACTCTGCTCTGCCTTCCACTGTGACTTTATCCTAACCTTATGCTTGATGCTTTTTGATTAATGTTTTAAAAGCCTCCCTGCCCACAAGAAAGCCATTTGAGAGCTCTCTCGTAACAAAGGGAAGAACATTGCATCTAGCATAACAAATGCACTGCATTATGCATTGTAATATGCCTCACCGCCTTTGCACATTAAAGCTAAATCCACCTCCAGAAAATACTATGTAGATGGGTCTCTACATTAAAACTAGATAATGACTGGTTTTATTAAAATTTATCATTATCTCTAAAGCAAGCACCTCACTTCAAAATTATCAATTTTTTGGCCATTTTCTTGGTTTGCTTCTATAACTAATTCATTCACTGCCTGATTTGTTAGTACGCTTTATTGGTGTTCAGACTTTTTTCCATATATTTTTTTCTCTCCTTTGCATTTAGTTGTATATAGCCAGAAGTTAGAGTTTTGCGAGTGAAGGCTGAATGTTCCCAATAGTGACGCAGTCAAGCAGGGAGAACAAAAAGGTGAGATCGTGGCCGTGAAAGTACAAGGCGCATTATCTGCCATGCTATAATAACCTCTCTCCCTCCCTCAGATCCCTCTCTTTCTCTTCAACTCCTTCCAAACGGTGGCAGCTATTAGTGCTGAATGGAACTGAATTGAATTAGCGCTGCCCACCGTTTCTCTAAAAGCGTCTGGGCCCAGGGGCACCATCACCATGCTAATAAAGCCCATGTTCTTACTGTGTGAGGAAAAGTGGCCGGAATTGCTGATGGGAGGATGTCAGGTGGGGGCGTAGGGGCTTTCTTCATGACTCAAAGGCGGACATGAGCAGAGAGCAGACGGAGCTCGCTTGAATAACAGCGTTCACCCCTGCGTTCCCATCGGCGTTCCGCGGCTCTGAGTGACACTGCAACAATAACTCATGCTACAGTGTCCGCGCCGCTTCAGGCAGCCTAGGATAATTTTAGCTCGCTTGCGCCGCTTTTGGAATAGTGGGGCGCCACAGTTTAACTGTAATTACATTCATTTTCCAAACTCCAGCTCACGCAAAATGCTAAGACTGCACTCAAAGAGAATGGAAATATGCGTCGGGGGGATCCAAACTATTTGAGAGCATCATCCATATTCACCATTGTAACTTTGTCACAAGTTCATATTAAAGTGTATAGAAGTTGGCTTCTCAGGAATAAATGCATAGAATGGCAAGGTCATGGGTTCAATTCAGATTCAAAATTGATCTCCCAACTGCATGGGGAGTTTGTGTAAAAGCTGCTGCCAAATTCTTAATTGTAGCTAGGGTTGTCGTAACATAAATAGTACAGTAGTCACCAATAAGCGTGAAATTGTATACGTTTCTATGAGCCACCTAACAGTAGGTACCAAACTGATCTGATACTCAATAGTACCAGCACTGCAGAACGGCTGGTATAGTTACTTTTTTAAATATTATGTATTGACCAGACGTACTGGCACTTTTGACAGCACTGTGTTGTCCAAAAATATATATAAATAAAAAGGGATATAGTATATTATTGAATGTATGTGGATGCCACCAGATGTCTCTGATTTTAGCATTCATGTGGTTTGAGTTGGCTCTTAACTTTATCCTAAATTGTTAACTACATATTTTAAGCACAACTGATGAATCATGACTTGCATAAAAACGTTTGCACACAGGTTTTGCACCAAAGTATGTGCACTCAGTTAGTGAATGAGACCTAATGTGTGCCATTATGCCGTGACGGTACTTGAATTAAGCATACCGAATTAAGCTTACAGTTTCTTTTTCATGCTAGTTTGAGATAATCTTACTTCAAGACAGACTATTGACTGCTTATTAGAGAAACTCCATAGGCGGTTGTTCTACCAAAACAACAACATTACTGTAGGAATTATGTCAGAATTAAGAATCAGGCCAGCTGTGAAATGTACCCATCACGGTGCTATTCAATGATCAAAGAAACACTGCCATAGCAGCAGAGGAAGGAGGAGGTATAAGAATAAAGAATTGTAATGTATGTCCATGCAGAGAACAAGGCAAAGCGAGGGGTAGTATAAAAGACAGCCTTGCTTAATTCCCTATGAATAAACCGACAACATGCTGAGCGACTCGCTGTGCATCTAGGAAAGAAAAATCTGTGGACTGAAGCGCTTCCTCTAATTACACACTCTGGTAGAGCATAACATAGCACATTTGAGAAGCATGGCCTGGTAATAGTCCACACAATCTCTGCATCTTTAACAGTATCTAATTGACGGCCATGAAAGTAGCTAGTCTGTGTTAAAGTGTTTTTAAGTAAAATTGAAAATTGAGGATGCAGTGCATCGTAATGCACCGTGATATAGAATTGAACTGAATCGATGGCATGGTAATCGTAATGAACCGAACCGTGAGATAAGTGTAGGTTCACACCCCTAGTAAAATATGGTCATGCAGAATAGAGTGGCGCAGGTATGACGTCAGAACCCGGAAGTCTGAGACTTTCATATAGGGTTTTATAATGTTTTTTTTTTATTTATGAGTAAAATAATGACTGTGGTTAGGGCTGTCGCGATAACTGCAATATTGTAGTACTGCGCTACTGACAAGCCAACCGCCGAGGAATGCAAGTTACCACAGCAACCCGGGATATTCGCGCATTTTCTTTTTTCATAAGGCAATACCCCTCTTGTTTTTGAACTTCGTGCATGTGTATTGAATATTAAATAAGTTAATAATGATAACAAGGCTGTTTATCATGGTGATTTGTACAGATCTCTTCGTGGATTTGCACTTAAGCCTATACAAACAGAATGAGAGGGATCGACTGAGCGCGTGCGATTACCTGCATCTGTCTTTGAGGTCAACTCATTTATATTCGTGAAAAGGTTGCCGTGTCCAAGGAAAGTGAAATATTTTTCGTATCATCCTTTTAACGTTTAAGGGTATTTACCATGAATGGCGTCAACGCTAGTCAGCATTCCACAGCGCGAGGACGCCGCGGGGGGAAAAAAATCAGTGAGTCACGCATTTAATTAATGCCATTGGTCTCTATTAAGTGAAGCATCAGCTTTCAGCGTTACCCATGCGATGCATTGCTGGTCAGCTGATCCTTGAAAAGTGGAGCTCAAAGTTAAAAAAAACAATTAACACCTTGTTTCATTACATCTATCTTTTAATGAATCCATGTTTTTTAACGTGTTCGTTGAATGAACGGTTTAATGACTCGCTCAAAGACAGTCTGTTGCCATAACAATGTAACTGCGCACTGAGTGACAGCCTTTCAAAGCGCAGAGACGCTGTTTAGTTTCGGTTACATTGGTTACTGAAAATGTCCTCCTTTTTTGTGCATGCTGACCACATCGTAACACTTATTTATATAGCAACAAATAAATCAAAATAAATAAATGGTGATAATACCGCATATCGCGCTATTGAGCCACTTAAAATTACCGT
Source organism: Siphateles boraxobius (assembly GCF_051911475.1). Taxonomy (NCBI): domain Eukaryota; kingdom Metazoa; phylum Chordata; class Actinopteri; order Cypriniformes; family Leuciscidae; genus Siphateles; species Siphateles boraxobius. The sequence goes on from NW_027508953.1 coordinate 6,268,708, forward strand.
AAGGGAAATTCCTTCACCGTGACAGCCCTGTGGTAAACATTATGATGATATTTAGAATTTTTTTTTACAACGTAGCCTACACTGCACACACTCACACCCCTAAGCTGTCTTATTTAGTTACTTATTAAAAACGTACATTTTCAAAAATGAGCATAACTGCTTCAAAATGCGAGGTGTGTGTAATTTACTTTGTAGAGCAAAACGTCAAAGTATAGTCATAGTTATATTTACCACAGGCATTATTTTACACAAAACTCAATCTCAAAGGAACCAGCGGTAAATTAGTACTTTTATAAGTTACTAATACACAGCCAATATCCTTGTAATATGCATGCTAATAAGCAACTAGTTAATAGTAACAATTAGACACTAAACTAAAGTGCAATCCATCAACCAACAGCCAAACAGAATTTTGACGGACAGATGAAATCTGAAGTCTGTCTGTCATTATAATAGTCTATTATACAGTATATAATTGTTTCAAATATTTTTAAGAAGTATATCATTGCTTACTTTCTGTTTACCCTCATGATGTTCCAAACCCGTTTGATTGACATTCTTCTCCAACATAATCAACATAATCCATGTTCATGGACTTAAATTTAAGCGAAAGTGTGCAAAGACTGGTATCCAAAGTGCAAAATGGTTGACACATTTCTTTAAAATATCTCACATTTCTTTTCCAATGAGGAAAGAAATTCAAACAGGTGTTATAATTAATCAGTCAAAAAATCTGTACCACCAACACAACTTTGAAAGTTGAATCCCATCTAGAGGTGACCTGGGAAACTGAAACTGACTGCAACTGATACTGAATATTTCTAGAATGCAGCGTACATTTGTACTCTGATGGATGAAAGGGATTTTTCAGATTTCTTCAGGTCATGTCAGAACTGTGTGAATGCCAGTGGAAATATTTACATTGTGTTTGAACTGTTTCAATTAAAGAATCATAGCCAGACCTAATTGATATTGAGTATAATAAGTTAATGTTAAAAAATGAAAATATAATATACTGTACAAAGTATGCCCACTTTTTTACTGATAAAGAAGTGTAAAGACAGTGATACTGTTGTTTAACGAAATAAGCCAAATTGTCAGTAGTTGGTCTTTTGGACATTGTAAATGACTTCTGAACTTCCAAGGAGGCAACATTAAGCTAATCCCATGGGTATCCTTTCCTCTGCAATTTCAACATTGATCTGACAACAGGGGGTACAGGGTTTTCCCTGTTGGCACCATCATTGTCTGAATGTAATTGGCAACCTCTGGCTTTGGCAAAAAATCTTGTCACTTGTAGCATTTTGTATCTCACCCTCATTGGCTGACACAACACAGAGGTCTGCTAACCTACTAGAGTGTAGCCTCTTGTCTTCTTAGAGTCACCAAAGGAAGCATAGAGCCATTTGTGCTCGGGATGGCTGGGGAGCCCACAACATTTTTACTTCTTGTTTGCAGTTGGCCTACATCTACTACAAGACACAAGAGGAACCATACATTCTTAATATTTACAACAAAAATAAATTTTTAAGATTAATTTGAGAGTCGTGTTTGCTCTAGCTTGGTTAACAGTGGTTAATCTGCATAGGAGGCCCTTGTGACTAATTGTCGATGCGATGGTAAGAACATTTTAAGACTGGTGTTATTGTGTATTTAAATGCTGCACTGTACGTATCACTCAAACTACCCATCTGCTTGTCTCCTTTGTTTTGTGATGTTTTGCTTATTTTAGCAGTCCGCTAAGGTTGACTGTCTTTTCCCATGGCAAGCTTTGTTTTCGTTTAATTTGTCTTTGGCAGAGTGTGCAATAAAATTACTCATTTGTTTACAGGACACAGTGGGCGTTCGGTGAGATTGTATGTCTTTTGTGCCGTAGTTTGGTTGATATTTTCATGACTATCACACCTCAATTGTTTGTTTTATGTGGCGCTTTGTTGTAGAGTAAGAAAAACAGGCACTGACACTGATATTTTAATAAAATAAGCCTTGTTGTCAGTATTTATTTTCAGAAATTAAGTTATGTCATGTTGATGTTGATATAGTTGGAACCATATGGATCATCCATATTGATGTGGAGCTCTCTTGGCTGGAAGAGGATATCCTCGTCATTAACATGCAAGAAAACCTGTTTTTCTTCAAGCGCAGACACATTCCCAGACCAAAGCTCAGCTAACCTGTTTACTTGTAGCTGTTTTAACACTGCGAACAAATGTCGTGTGATTTTACCAGTGATCTGCCCCCTCCCGAGAGAGGTATGGAGGTGTGCTGTAATGGCAGGCCTGTTTCAGCAGCCACCTGTCATGACCTGTCTCGCAGCGGGGCCGCACACACGCTAACTAAACACAGCCATTCATCTCCCCACGCTAATTGTCATACACTTATTCATCGGATTAGCTGCGTAATTATTCCTCATAATTACTACTTATTGTTCTCACTCGTTGTTTCCTTGCTCAATTTGTTTGTTTGCATTCACGGCTTGCCGGCGAAAAGAAAGGAATTCATTGTCATGCCAAATGAAACAATTTGGATTCAAATGAAATAGATTTAATTTAGACTGTAGGGGGTGATCTTAAACTAAAGAGGCGGAAAATTGAAACAACGGGTGAATGAAGATACACCTAAATGCTGTAAATCTAAGAGATAGCCTTAGTGCATAAATATAAATAATTCAAGAAGAGTCATCATATGGCAAATAATAAAATAATAGACTCTTGTGGTGTCACTGAATTTTTGCAGTAGTGAAATAATGACAATTATTTTTTCTTTATTCAGTCAGCAAGACTTTGTAAATGAGATGTTTACAATTATTGATGAATAAATGTTTCACAGGATGTTGTTAGCTATATGATAATATAATGATGAGGATGATGAGGATTATTTTATAATTATTAAAAGTATTTTTTAAAGCAGTGACGCTTGAGCAGTTTTAAGGCAAGGGAGCCTTGAATATGAATTGTATTTTTCTGAGCGACTCTTTGTGCTAGATCTAGTATCTTCATTGTTTTCTCCTCATCAGCTAGCAGGCAAAAGGAGAAATGAATGGAAACATTAACCCTCTGAGGTCTAAGGGGTTTTTGGGGTCCTTGAGGTGTTCTGACATTTGAGCTTTTTTCAGTTATTTATAAACATGTTAATGGCAAAGGTGTAAATTCACTCTGTATAGCACAAACGGGGCTATCGTAATATGTGAGCAACATATATGTACATGTTTTTATTTTTTTAGAGAATAATGTTTATGCGTGGTTATTGAAAAAACTAAAACTTAAAGTGTCTGAAATATGGCACAAAACACATACTAAATATGTGTCCACAAGACTTTTGAGTAATGGGTGTTTTTGCCAAGAATTTTTGCTTCAAAATGATCTGAAAATCATCCTGCCTATTCATTTACACAAAACAATACATTGATTTAAATTTTATAAGACACCTTTTGTTTGGAAAGGCAATATGCGTGGAGGCGTGTTCACACCTGAGAAGACAAAGGCCGGATAATGTGCCACATACATAATGAGCTGCATATTAATTAGCCTTTCACACAGGTGTGTCACAGGGTCCCAAAGAATGCAAGGACAAAATAAATTATCTATATATACATATTTTACAATTAGAAATTGTAACCAATTACAAATAGGTTACAATTACAACAACAATTACAATTTTAACAATATTTCAAGTGTATTTCTTTGTAAAAAGTATACATTTTATCATACGTATTAAAAAAGGTAAGGATTCATTAGTTTGAATATTGGAACAAACACTATAATAACATCTTAGTTGATAATTCAATATACCTACTTTATTTTTGACAAAACATCATACTATAGTATATTTAACTATGAGCAGAAATTGGTGAACAAAACCGTACCTATTTAATGTGACAGTAGTCTTTTTTTTACAGTCAAAACTTTATAATCTATCCAAAACTAATCACAAAATCTTGTCTAAACATTCATATTTAGTCTTTGTTGCAATATTTGTAACATATTGTGTATGATATATTAGCATATACATGTGAATTTGCAGTTTGTTGCTTATACAGACATTTTATTTCAACATATTTCAGTCTATTTTTACTCATCTTAGTAGGCTATAGCAATATAGTATGGATGTGTTCATGTAAACATAACGTTTACTAATGTAGGTGCGAGAGTGAATGAACTGCACAGACGCGCTGTATAACTGTAGTAAACAAAGCGCTCACGCGCCTGTGCCGTTCATTCATCATTTAGCCTACACACAGACACGCAATTCATATTTAAACAGTCTTTTTGCCGTTTACAGTCAGACACTATTCAATATCGCGATTAGAACAAAGCACTTAAGAATAAATGACTTACTACAAAAGCTGGATCCGTTGCTCCGACAAATGAAATTACCAGCACTTCTGGTACATTTTCCAGGGTTATTAGATAGTATTATTCCTCACAGCGTAGGGATACACTGTGTACACAGCTCTAGTAAGATACTTAGTGAACACGATGCGTTTTATAATCCAGCTGGTGGGAGTTAGCATGTTTGAATGGCTTGCCTTGCGTTTGAATACCGCGCGTTCTCCGTGGGCGTGGCACATTAACACGTAATCAGGTATAATGAGCTGGAAAGAAAAAGACTGACATCTCTCTCTTTTCATACAGATTACATAAACTGAGAATATTTGTTTTTTTATATAAATTAATTCATTTAAAAGAAGAGAGTTCAAGCTTCATTATGGAAAAACACTTGTGCCTGTATGACAAGTATTCGCGGAATTACAGTTAATTTTCGGACGCGTTTCAGAATGGACTTAACTGACAGAGAGAAGGCAGAACGCGCATCATGTTAGTTTTTCTTTATTTGGCGACAAGCACAACACTTTATTTTTATTGTGAGTATCCACAAAAAAAATAGACACTTATCAGGATCTAATGATGTACAACACTTAATATCTAAGATCAAAATCAACAGAGTATTTTGAGTTTCTTTTGCACTGATAAGAAAAAAAGCGAAAAAAGTGCCCGCGCGATAGCCGACCTCAGAGGGTTAAATGCGCCTTGCAGCGGAGATCAAGCAAATCAAATCAATCACAATTGTTTTGTTTATCAGTGCTATCATGCCTTTATACAAACTGTCCATTGCATTGATTTTAATGTAACTTTTTAATGTTTTGTTTCATTTCATTTTGGGGGCAGTTTACCTTGGTATTAAGTAGGACACCAACACCAAGTTCCCTTTCAGTCAGTCATGTTTTACATACTCCTCTGTCAGTGTTGGGAAAGTTCACTTTCTACATGAACTAGTTCAAAGTTCAGTTCGCAAATTTTAAAATGAACTAGTTCAGTTCATAGTTCATACTTTAAAATTTTGCACTAGTTCATAGTTCTTCTTTTCCATATGTTGCTGTGAGCCATTATTTTTCAAAATTATTGCCACAGCCCATATAGAACCACAGACAGCAATTGTTTTATCGGCGAGTCACAAAACTCGTTTAAATGATCATACGACGCCTTCTTGCTGTTTTTTGTTTTGATGACGCATGCGGTGGTGCGACACTGGTGGCTGGTGTTGTACATATTAAGGCCTGTTTACAGTGTGTTTTAGCCGGGTTTTCGCCTGGAAGGCTCCATAGAAATCTGGCACGCTATTGAACGAAGTTAAACTGAGAGTGCTGCCGTTCACAGACACCAGAATGAACGAGTTCACAGTAACGTTTATCAGGCAGTAATACAGTAAGTTCAGTTCACGTTCGCCCAAAATATGAACGAGTTCATGAACTATCGTTCAATGAACGCGTTCAGGCACAACATTGGCCTCCGTTCCCTCCTTCAGGGAACGAGGTTTACATATTCGTAACCGAGACGTTTTTTTGGAGCATTCGCATTTAAGCCAACATTTTTGCAAACGCTTTTCTCAGACCCCTGAAACAAATCAAGTTTGTGAACATGTTATGTGTAGGAAGTAAAGCCAAACTAGTGCAGGAATGGTGCAGGAAAAGTGCAGTGTAGTTATGACGCAGAGAGGGTGAAGAAGAAAAAAACCCAGCAGAAGCATGGGTTGGAACTATATGCTGAGAAAGTATCCCCGCAGGGCTCCTCTTGGAAGGATTATATTTGGTGCTCTTTGGGTCTACAGTGTATCTTTACATCAAGATAAAACCAAGATTGTATTAGGCTGTGCTATGTCTGAGAAAAAGGCCTTTTCTTTCCACATCGCCCCATATTAGCAACACTCGAAGCTGTGTTCTTTGCTTTAGCTTAATTATCGTTGTCTATTAAGTGGTTGTGCTTTCAAATAAAAACCGATGGACTAAAATCAGCTGCAGAAAATAGAGTTGGAAAGAAGTGAGCTGCCTGGAGCGCCAGAGTCTCTTGATAAAGTACATTACAATGACCCATTTCTGTCTGTTTGCTAACTCAGTGATGCAGTGAGTGATCGTGGATAAGGAAAGTCTACGGTTTGTTCTTTTATTTCTTCTCAATCCTTTAACAGGTCATGTCTGTAGTCATCTCAGGCGGTTCTCGGTCACTTTAAAGCTTAAGCAGAAAAAAAAACTTCTGCCCTATTCGGACCAGATTAGTTTTATTTGGGAACGTGGGGTAATGTAATAATTATCTGAGCTTTTTTGTCCAAATCGACCATGTCAGAGTTTTTCAAGACTTTTTCGCCTTCTGTAAAATGCTCTGCAAAGGTAATAGTAGTCTCATGTGAATTGACACCAGCAAATGAAAAGATAACGCTTGCTTTTGCATACGAACTTAAAAGGATAGTGCACCCAAAAAAAAAATGTCCCTCACGTAATTCCAAACATTTCATAAGAACACAAAAGAAGACTTCACACACAGTTCACAGTGCATTCATGTTAACAAATACAACTTTTGATTTCAATAATCTATTAGTAAATGTTGAAATTAACAAACGATTAATAAATGCTATAGAAGCGCAGTTCATTAATAGTTCATGTTAACTAATGTAGTTAACTAATGAAACCTTATTGTAAAGTGTTACCAAACATTCTTCAAAATATCTTTTGACATGATATGGAGTAAATGATGACGGAATTAAACTGTCCCTCTAAGAATGTGAAGCATATTTTCTGTAAGCATTTAAGAACATACAGTGACCATTTTTGCAGAACCTCTAGTATCCATGTTATTTTGTTTGGTTGTCTGAATTATTTTTTTTTTTTTTTAATGTGGGAGAATTGCGATCTCCATTTTACACAAAAAAAATTTCATTCTCAATTTACCCATAATCGTGTAGCTCTATGCTCTCCGTATGTTTTTGCGTTGTCTCGGGTTCATATGTAATTGTATGAGCTTATTTCGTCCATTAGATCAAAAGATCTGAAAAGGTCTGTACATTTACCCACCCATAGACCCTCCCTTCAAGGAACTTCAAGGAAGAGATTTAAACACCTGGTGTAAACTGGAATGTGTCTCCCTCGTCTACTTGTTATTTGATCGACCAAAACGCAAAACCCATAATACCAGGTGTAAACACAGGGCCAGAGTGACAGATTCATAAAATACTTTGGCATCAGACTAAACAAGTATGTCACAAAAACATTCATAGTCGAGGGGGAGAATAGAGATGATCCAGAACAGATTTTCAAGAAAAGAAAAAGACAACTAAGCTACAGATATTTTTTGTAATTACATACAGGGAAAACTGGCAAAACGTAAACTGATTGTCCATCTTTTAAAGTGACATGTAGCCAATAGTTCCGTTACTTTTTGCTTGAAATTCTAATCAATTTCTTCCAGTTTTTCTTGTTATATAACCTACTCCTATTTGACATTTCCTGCATAACTAATTGGCATGGCTAAATACTGTGCGTTTTGTGATGTGTGCAATAGTTTCACTTATCTCAGAAATTTCTACATATTTCTACGCTTATCCTGTTTGAGTTTACGTTAAACTTTTCAAATGTCCATAGTTACTACACAGTTACTTCACGGATATGTGTCCGGAAAACTTAACCCATCCCAATGGGGCCTTTGGCTGAATGAATCTTGGTGCTTGCTTTCCAGTAACCAGGGACCTGAGCGGGAAATGCTGTAACTGGACTATTTAATTTGTGTGGAACATTTTTGACAGAAAGCAGAGAAATCTTCCCAGCAACTCATGCAGATGGTGAGTGAGCTCCCCATGTTTGTGGTCAGAGATCCCATGGGCCCTGTGCACACACACACACACACACACACACACACACACACACACACACACACACACACACACACACACACACACACACACACACACACACACAAACGTCAGTGGCCCACTGATGGTAGATGCTCTCCTGAGCCAGGATTACTGTGCAGGATGTCTGAGGGCTTCAAACTCCCCCTGAAAATCGATACAGAACTCAACTGTGTCCAGCCAGCTGGAACTGGCTCCCATTTCCTATCCGGATCCAATACACCACTCGGGCTCTACGGGCTTTGCACTGTGGAAATGAACAAACTCCATTAATGTCTTATCAGTATGCAACAATGTGTACTCGATTCACTGTCGTTTTTAAAACTTCACCTTGAAAGTTTAATTTGTAGTAATTTTATGTGCACAATTTGGTTTTGGACAGACACTTTGAAGGAATAAATTATTGAAGTTTAATTGTTTGTAACACATAAATGTAACCCCACCTGTAAAACCCTGGTTAAAGTCGCATAATCGAATTATGAGATTTGTGTTTATTGCTGTAAATGATAGATTAAATCAAGGGCTTCAAGATAAAGTACTCAATTTTTAGTTGGCTTCCAAAACATTTTAATTTCGAAGCTAAAACACCAGCCAATTCTTGTTCAGAAACTTATTTTCTAGAAAGTGCAAACAGATCTTATTATCAATCCGCACGAGCGACAATCAGGTCTGTGTCAGGAAAGGTAAGAAAAGTGCGACTTAAGCCATGTTCCGATTTCTGAGGGGATTTTTTCGTGTCATTACCGAAATTTCAGGAACAGCTCATTTGTTTTGTAACACCATAGCAAGATAACCATCTTATTTTAAAGACATTTTATGGCTGCTACGTGTAGAAATAATTTGGTCTTTGGATGCTGATGCTTTAGGTTGATGAATTCCCTACCTGACAGGGCAGCACCTATGAAGCGTGTGGAACAGAAGATCGCTGATTGTTTAAACAGTTTATATGCTATCAATCTCGGTGGAATTGCCCCTTAAATTATGAAATAACAGATCTTGTAGAGGATTGCTTTCTGGAGGATGATGGTGATGACTAGAGCTGTAAATATAATTGTTTTTATGATGCATCGCATCAGACAAGTGCGCTATCCCGAATTCAGAAACAGCCAGATACACACAGAATTACAGTATTTCAAAATATCTTTCTTGCCATGTATTTACGTAAACATAAGCCATGTTTCCATCCTCTTGACAACCGAATTATCTGAAGTTCGGTAAAAAAACTCATGCGAATAAAGCTGCTGAAAGTGTGTTTCCATCCAACGGCTTTAAAGCGAATAAAAAACGGTACGTAATGACGTCACATGCTGTTTTGCGATCAAATTGGTATATCGAATTGATTTGAGACATTTTAAGGTGTTTCCATTCATTTTCGCACTGAATCGAACAACATTCAAGCAAACTTTTGCGAACAAAGTTTTGCTAGACAAAACGGAGACTAATAGGGCTTATGTGCCAGCTGATAGCGACATATGTAAGGGAAAATGTATGTGCCAGGCGGTTGTTAGCCTGAAGGGGTTGTATTTGCTAACAACCGCCTCGCTATACATTATCCTGCTTATTACATGGCTACCTACCAAATAAATCAATAATTTGACACAAAATATTAACTTAAAAAGGAGTTTATTGATTTAAAACGAGTAGTGCTTCTGCTAAAGAAAATAGTCTGTTCCGTCTCTGAACTGCGTCCATGGCAACGGTGTGTTATACTTAGCAGCTCCGCAGTCTGTTAACAAGAAATAACACACCGCATTCTACATTAGAATTCAACCAAGCCACGTAATAACAAGCAAACCTAACATAAGAAAACAACGACTCTATAAACACATTGCTATGATGATGCAGATGCACGTAAATGCCCGACGACAACGGAGGCAGCCTGTGGTGTGGGAACGACAGCGCTCCATCAGTTCTGGGAGATCGTGGTTCAGAGACACTTCACGGAAACCCTTTGGTTGAAGCATTTTTTTGCTTTGTCCACTTACATCTGTCTTTGTTGACATCCGCCATGTGTGCGCAAACAGAGCGGGAATACTGGCCGGAAATGAACTCGTCTTCTTCTATGTTTTGTGGCGTGTTGCAACCATAAAAGGGCCTAAAACTTAATCGCAATTCATTATTTATTCGGCAAATAACGTTTCCATCAGCTTTTATCGCATTTGCCGTATATCGATCAAGATAAAATCCGATGAGACCGAACGTATTTCATTTGAGTCGATATTCATGAAATTTAATCGTATTTTACTGTTTCCATAAGGCATTTTTCATTCGATATCACTTAATTCGGATAAAAAGGTGTGGATGGAAACATGGCTAGTGTTGGTTGTGTCTTAAAGGGCACCTATTATGCCCCTCTCTCACGGAAAGATAACATCAAAACAAAAACTCTCAGTAACGTTAGCAGTGTTCATTTCAACCCGGAGTCGGACAATAATGCCCACAGAGTCAGAGATTATATGCTGTATGGAGATAGACCAGGTATAGTCTAGTTTAATTACGCTTATAACTTATTTTTCATCTTGCTTTTATCCACTATGAAGTACAAGCCTGTGGTAACGGACCACGTCCGAATGATGGCCAAAAATATACTGACGAGTTGAATGAAGTTTATTGTACATCACACAAAAGATGAAGCGTTAGTTTTACTCCAGAGAATTACCGTAAGAGCTGAATAAACACAGTATAAGAAGTCCGCATTAAAGTCTTATCCATAAACTCTCTCTCTCTCTATCCCTTTCATTATCATCAACATACACAGCGAACTACACAAAACACTCGTTACAACTAACAGTTAACAAATATATAGGCTACACATCTTTTCAGTGGGTACTTAATAAACTGGTAAACTTTATATCCATAAAACGACTCAATGAGCTGTCATCAAGTGCGTGCTCTCACTTTCATTTCTGCCGTACGCTGGATCACGAACAGTTGGTACAGATCCATCCTCGAGTAACAATGGGAGTAAAATAAAGACTGCTACAGTATGTTCATTCTTACATCCAACAACAAAACACCTCAATGGCTTAGAAGACATTCTTGTCTACAGTTTCTCCAGTGTCGAAACAATGGCGTAGTGTATGTACAGCTCACTCAGGGCGGGTCTACGGTAAAATCGCAGTGTCAGTCAACAGTTGTGGGCGGGGCTTGTGCAAAAGTACGTCACATTGCCCAGAATCTGAGAATGGCTTATTCTGAGGCAGTGCTTATGATTTAAAACAAAGCCCTGGGTGGATTTTTATCATTAGGATGATAGGATGGTTGTGTACACACACTGCAAACACACATTTATGATCAAACGCCATGTAAAAGTGAATTTTGCATAATAGGTGCCCTTTAAGTGAACATTTGTGGAAAAACATCTGATGTGTAACGTATTAGATCTGTGCATTAGGTATTGATGTAGTCTAATAAACCTGCGGTATCATTAATGTTATTTAAACAATAGAAGAAAAGAATACTTCACCACTCTTGACCGAACTACTTTTATAATAATCTGTTTATTTGTAATGAATAAACGAAAAGTACTGATCTTTTTTTACATTTGATTGTTCATTTTCTGTTTTTCCTGAACGCTTCTGTTTAGATGTAAAATGAAAAAAAGTAAAGCACTGTTCATTTTATTTAATTTTATTTGTTTCTTTATTATATTATATTGGTTTTAGCTACTGTTTGTTATTTGAATCTTTGTTTTTAAACACTAAAAACTAGTGTGTCCAAAGTTTGAGACTGACCTCTTATAACAGGGTGTTTTTTTTCCGTGTCGCCCTGGATTTAGCCCACATTTTACACAATAGCCCAGAAAGAGATTAATGAGATTGTTTATGCCTTTTGGACAGGGCGCCTCATAATAAATAGACATGTTTTACAAAACTTTAAGAATTTCCCCATAAATGTGTCCTATATCACAGCAAATGGGAGAATCTCAGCTTTAATGTGCTATATGGCTCATAGTCAGAGTAATTATGGTTCAAATGTGTTGTTTAAAAAAATAAGCTAGATTTTTACATTGTCATTACTCAAAAACATGATTTTCCAAGCCTGAAATTCAGCAAATCTTTGACATGGCAAATTCTTACTCAGTCAACATTAAACATATCAAGATTATATTTTCACAGAATGTTCTTTACATTATGTAGGATGATTGTAGAAAACAGTGAATCACAAAAAGAAATTACTTTAGCTGGGTATTCAAAGACAAGGTCACAAATATCGATAAAGCATGCTTGAAAAGAGTGTTTGTGAAGCTGCTTCATACTGTACATTTACACGGCAGCTGCTCTTTCCGGATCAGCGGCAGCACAAACACAGATTTGAATGTTCCAGTGTAATGATCGTACTTTCAAAGGTTAACCAAAGTCTCTTCTAAAGTCTTTGTCGCTGCCCATATCTATTCACGAGAGCATTCACCCTCTCATTCATTAACATTTGCAGCAACAAAATGCGCGCTGTTCACACTCCGCTGATGCTTGCGATGTGAAACAGGCGATGTAATAGTAGGGCTGGGTGATACAGCTAAAAAATGTATCACTATATAATGTTTCATATTATTCTGTATTGATAATTATTTAAAAATGTTATTACCTCTTTTAAACAAAGACCACTAGAAAAAAAGGTTTGAATTTAACCACTGTATTTTTAATTCACCCAAATTATTAAAGTATAAAAATGTTAGTTTTAACAGTCAAACACAAAATAAAATTTCTTTCTTATATATTATATGAAGATTAAATAAGTGTTAAAGAAACGTTTGGCTTGTCTCCTGATGCCACAAGAGGGTGCAATGAGCAAAATATAAATATACCGCATTCAATTGTTTATTCAAAGCAATGAAAGTAACATAACTGTGTGTAAAAAAAAGTGCCTAATGTTTAGGCTAACATTATAAATCAAATATAATTTCATAAATCACATAAACAATTATGAACAAAACAGCATGTATTTATGCATAGCTTAATACAAAGAGCCGAAGCGTCGATCACACTGATTGATTTAAAAAAAATATTAGATGCAGTGGAATGGAATAAAACCCCCACAAAGTTTCGAGACATATTTTCTAAAAGTTGAACCTCTTAACTTTACATGGCTTTCTGAACATGCGGTGCTCTTGTGCGAGACACAAGTGCAACAGTCAACGTTTTCTGTCTAGAAAAAGCGCAAAATATGCATTCCGTGTGAATGGCTTGGTTTCAGTTTTGACATAACCAAGATAATCTTTGCATTGAGCTAATCTATTTCTCTAATATTTTGAATCAACAGGGCACCAGCGCCACATCTCGTGGGTTAAACTTGACAGGCTAACAAAACTTTAAAATGCAATAATGACACTTGCATCTTCATCGTATCTCATGCGCCACTGATAAAGCTGACGCATACATAAAAATGTGAATGCACTGTTTTTGCATTTGAATGTGGATTCTTATTGTAAATTTGACGAATACTCGTGTCCTTTTTATCTTTTCATTGCAGACAGGCACGGCACTCATTTCAGCATGTCACATGGTGCAACTTATTGTCGGTTTGCTTGTCACTCGTAGCACGAGTCTTTATATGAAATGAGTGTGAAACTATCGAGCGTTATACCAAACATTTTTTTTTCTAGAAAGTGTACTGTCGATAAATACCGACACAGTTTTATCGGCCAGGCCTACAGACAGCGGAATAACAATGCGTGGGGATTGAATCGAGATCGTGACCTTTTAGCGATTAATCGTGCAGCTCTATACTACATATCAAATTGAGATGAGTGTGAGATTATCCTAATTATTAAATCTTTAATTTCTTCATATTCAAACATTTAAGTACTTTGTATAGTCTCTTCCTCTCCTGATATAGTGTCTAGCACAATCAATGTGCTTCGCTTATGTAAACAAAGATGCTCTGGCATGTATAATTAATGCGCTAGAGTCGAATGGTGGAGCGGAAGATGTATTGTGGTCAACTATTGTCTGCTTCATGAATAAAGCTATCATATGACTGAAGAAGTAGTGTAAAACATCTTTTTTTATTTGTTTGTGCTTTTTGGAGCTTGACAATCAGCATCTATGCTTTGCTGCATCGTGCCATTCTACGCTGTACTTTACCTCTTTTTTTCCAAGCACTCTCACACCTCTCTTTCTCCTTTGTGTCTGTGGTTGTGGTTGGCTGCCCTCTCTCCATTTCTCAGGCTCTGTATTGACTGGGAGTGTGTTGGGCTGTTTTAGCAGGCATTAGCCTCCTGAACCACCGTTAATCTTACTGTAATAAACTCACACTGCTGCTTTGACAAGTTTGATTTCGCCATCTCTCTCTTTCTCCCTCACTCTCTCTCTCACACACATCGTTCTATTGTATTGATCGAAATATTGTTCAATAGGTCTTTTTTCATCTATCCATTGCTCTTTCTATATATTTTTTTCTATCGGTTGCGCATTCTAGCTATATTTCTAGCGTTCTATTTAGGTGTTTGTCTATCGTTCAGTAGTATCTGTCTGTTGGTCAATTTAATCTGTCTATCGTTGTCAATCTAAAAAAAATCTTCATCATTCTGTCTCTTTCTTCCTCACTCTATATATATATATATATATATATATATATATCTTGATCAGAGTCTGTAGTGTTTGTATGGGTATCTAGGGGTGTAAAGATACCCTCATGTCACGATTCGATACATATCATGATACTGAACTCACGATACGATATTATTGCAATACTTCAAGGCGTAATGTTAAAAGGTTAATACTCTTGATTAAAATGCTGAATTTGGTATAACATTGTGGGTGTAACTGAATAGGCTTGGACTTGGTGTTTGGTGCTGGTAAAAATACAGAATTATTTTAGACGAATATGCTTGCACTCTGTCACTGACTAGATGTACACTAAAATAATGTATTCCACTTTTTACTGGTAACATAAGATATTTGGCACCATCAGGATTCAGGACCCACAAATACTCCCTCATTGCATTATTATTAGAGGTGGGCATATATTATTTTTTAGATTAATCTAGATTAAAATGACTCATTTGAATTCTGCCGAAGGCATTCAGAATATGTGTGCTACCCAAATAATGACTAAAAGTAAGTCTTTGAGAATAGTTCGCCTCGCGTAGGGATGTGAATTTCTGCCAAAAATGCCATTCGACAATAGAGGAGCAAAAGACGAATATCGTTTAAAAAAAAACCAAACCAAAAAAAAATAAACAACGCACACTCACAATGAGTGAGTCAACATGTTTTCGTCGTTTTTTTTAACATAGGAGGCTAATTGGAAGAAGAAAAAAACAATAAACACGACCTAGCTACAGTCCATTTTTGCATCGCCAAACCAGATGCTCGTTAGATCAAAAAATAATGTCATATGTCATAATGGTTTTATGTGAACCTGCCTTTACCGGCAATAGACTCCTCCTTTTTAAACAAATTAGTTTTCAATCAATGTAAACTATTCGTGTGACTATGCCCCTGCGCAATACACACACATTACCGTGGGATGGCGGGTGTTCATTTCATAAACCGTACACAATGGAAGCTTATTTAAGCTGGTAACCTTTGCCAGTGCACCGACGCTCTGAAGCTTTTTTTGTAACCTATACAATAATGTATATGTCCAAAAAACGGATAATGTCATACTTTTTAGTAGTGCTATCGTGGCGTAATAATCTGTTTGGTTGTAAAATGTATTACCTGAATGAAATGAAATCGAATGTATCGTCCTGTGGAATCATTCATTCACAGACAGCATATGAAGATGTTCATCTAATAAAGATCTTCATCGCTGGCAAAAATATGATGCATTTGCAGATTTGCCTTCTCTAGACTAAACTGTAGATTCTTGGGCCACGGCCACTTCATCCAACGCTCTTGATGTTCTTAAATGTTACGAATCCGAGTCGAGTGTGATTGAACGCGCTTCGATTCAGTGCGTGAGGAACTGAACAGATCATTCAGACTGATTCGCGAACCGATTTAGACAGATCTGCCAAATTGTTTGATGAAGTCTTTGAACAGAATCGACTCAAAAGAGTGATTCATTTGTAAACTGAGCATCGCTCATGCCCATAAAAAGATATAGCGCGCTTGGAATAAACTCATTTAACAACATGTAATTGCATTAAAATAAAGCAACAAGAGGAACGTCGCCCAACGCAACCTTGTGTCCCTGACAGGAAAAAACCCTACTGCGCGATTTGTGACAGTTGGCGCCGCGTCAATTATGTCAAATATACTAGACTACACATGGAATTGCGCGAAAATATAACAATATTCAAAAAAGCTATTTTATGATCCCAACCCAACTTTGAGAATAGATTAACGGCTATATTTTTTTAAAGCCCGATAAGAGTCTCACGTTAGCGCAGCACGTTAACGCCGATAACGGTCCACCACTAATTATTATACATTATATTCAACATTATATAGAGCAGTTTAATGTAGTACTGACACTAAAACTCTGAAAACTAGATTTTTTTCCTCACACAGAAATTTTTATTTTGGAGGAACTATACACAATACATTTTGTCAATATCCACATTACATATTGTTGCATTTTTGTATTGCGATATATTGTGACACGATATATTGTTACACCATAGTCTATTTGTATTTGTTTTATCTATCCATTGTTCTTTATATCATTTTTTACTATCGTTCGCACATTCTATCTAGTGTTCTATCTAGCTGATTGTCTATCGTTCTATCTATCGTTCAGTCATATGTATCTGTTGGTCAATTCAATCTTTCTGTCTCTCTTCCTCACTCCATATATATATATCTTGCTCAGTGTCTGTAGTGTTTTATATGGTATCTAGTGTCTCTTTGTCTGTGTGTGTATGTCTGTTTGTGTGTAGTTCTAATGTCCTGAGTGCTGTTTATTGCATATTTCACTCATACAGCTGTAAGAATTACCAGCCCTATAAATGGAGCTCTAATTAGAATGGAATCTGAGGAACGCTATTGATCATAAATTACACCCACTCTGCTCGAGCTCTCTCTCACAACTAGTGTTTAATATCTCAGGTCTCACTTGTTCCGTCTCTCTCTCTCCTTCTCTCTCGCTTGTCTCTTTCCCACAGTCTTTGTGGTTTATGTCAGTCATGTTCAGTGGAGCGACTCTGAGGAACAAGCCCTCCTACCAGCCCCAGAGCAGCAGGGTCAATGCATCTGGAGAAGAAGTGTCTTCAGGGAAGGGTGTGAATATTAGTATTACACCAAAGAATTATGCCGATGGGGCATCGAATTTGTTAGTAGAAAAATTGGAAGGAATAAGGCATTGATTTTACAAATCATGGAGCATTACGGATGGAGAAGGTTGGAAATGGATTTGGAGCAAACCTTTGAAACGTACTGGATAGGACACTTGATCAGACAATTGACCACTAGACAGTAAATCTGGTCTTCATTGCAGTTTTATTGCAAGAACCCACTTTGAATGGGACAGACATGTAACATGGCCAACTATAGATGGTTTTGTTTTTATGTGCCATTTAGGGGTGGAGTTATATATCACAATAAACAGTCAGTCAAGACATGAAGTCTCTGCAGTGATATGAAAAAAAAATGACTTTGTGATCAGACATTATATGTAAATACATGTTATGATACAATATGTTGGTTCTTTGTGATGTATTGTACAATTCTTTATCAAAACTAAATATTGCAATATTTCCCCTATTTGTTGCATTGCATTGGACTTTTTGGTGGATTTTTTTTTTAATAGAAATAGAAATAATGTACATTAACCTCATGCTACTGTATGTTTTCCCAACATTTAAGTTGTGTTTTCCCCAAAATATTAAGGTAAAAAACAAATAAATAAAAAATTGTAGCAGCAAATTGTATCATGAGAATACACAACACTATCTCACGACCAATTTGTACGAACAAGTAAAAGTTGACTAATTCGTACGAATTCATACAACCTCACTGGTTGAACGAATTCGAACGATTTGCCTAAACCCCAGTGAAGGGGGGAAGGAGTGGGGTCAGGGGTAGGTCATTCGTACGAATTCATACGAATTAGGCAACTCGTAAAATATGTACGATTTAGCAAAAATTGTACGAGTGAGGTTGTATGAATTCATTCCGATTAGCAACCCTTTTGTCTCCCCGCTGCATTTTTATATTTACTGTGTTGAACAAAAGCTACAACTGTTTGCTGTATATATTTTTTGGTTTTTACATTTCTGTTTTTACCCCAGCTGGAAGCATCTATTCATTACACAAGCGTTTGCGGTATTTTAGTTTCCGCTTATGTATGGCTAACTTGCAATGCAGCACAAAATCATTTCGGGGTCTTGTCCACAGCATGTTAGCGACGTGACATGGTTTTCTGGTGTTGGAAGGGCCAGAGAGAGAGCGAAAGCATGAGAGCAGATGAGAGAAGGAAATAAAATGTCTTTATTTGGCTCTAAAAGAGTGAAAGAGAACACAGAGGAGGTCAGGCCCGCTGAGCAGGGGTTCCATCGCACCTGCGAGCTACAATAACAGCCGGCGCGGAGCATGCAGGCCGCTGATTGAGTTTGATCGCAGAGAATGCGGTGAAAGCGGAGGAAAAAAAAGCAAAAGGAGGAAGGGAGGGCTATGGAGTGAAGTGATGGAGGAAAAAGAGAGAACTGCCAAACCAAGCGGGGTTCAAAGGAAGCACAACACAGAAGCACACCTTTGACATCATCTCTGCTTTTGTATTTGGGGTTTTAATTAAATATTCAGAGAGAGCAACGGCACAAACCCTGCCTGCTTTCACATCAATCATGTCTTGCCTGTGTCACCTCCAGATTCTCACGTAGAAAGTGACTGCAAAAACCTCACAGCTGCTCAATTTGCACACTTGTTCTGAAAACCTCAAACGCCGTGGTTTCTAAGCCACGGGGTTGCTGATGTAAATTAGCTAATCTTTTGTTCATTTTCGGCAGACCCGAAGCATGCAGATGTGCGCTTCCTCCATCACCTCCTCCGGCTCAATCTCTTTATCTTCTGATTGCTTTTTGTAGGCATCTGAGAGTTTATCTGGGCTCATTTTCGGAGCCTTCAGCATGGATGCCACTGTCCACCATATTCATCAGCACATTTTTATGTGTGAAATTGTGATTATTACACTAGCAAGCTAAAGTAGACTACTAAAAACCTGTAGTAAAAAAAAGGGGGGGGGGGGGCTAAAAATAAGACTTCCCAATGAATTATAAAGACAGATAAGTCCACAAAGGGGATCATGGTAGAAACTATAAGTTTATTATAAACTTTTAAAAAAAAATTTGGCAGACTTAAGTCTTCTCTCTTGCCTTACATGAATATACCATATCAAATAGGAATCCACACTATGTTTCATGTAGGCCAATTTTATTTTATTTTTTTAATGAATGAAACTATTGCTTCCTGCTGTTCATTCACATTTTATTCAAACTGTGGAAACAGGGTCCAAAATTAACACTTACTAAAGCCAATTTTTACTTGGGGAATGTTAATAAACTATTTTTTGCTTATAAAACTAATTAAATGGAGCTACTTGCCAGATGACTGGCAGTGATACAAGGTTCCAGCATAAACGTCATAACTCAAGAATTCCATTTGGTGACACATTTCTGACATAATGAACATGTGAAGAACAAAATAACAATGATTTTTTAATGTTTTATAACAGGTAGTGCTTCACTGAGAGACTGGCTGCATGCTACCTTGAATGACAATGACATGCGCTGTTTACAGAGTGAATCTCACGAAACCTGTCAAGAACATGCCAAAGTCAAAAAGTAAGAAATTATGTTTAGCATACATGGTCATTTTAAAGTCTTCACTCTATTACGATTTTTAGTTTGCATCATTCGGTTTTCATATCCACCATAAAAAAATAAGTTGATATCATTATATTAGAATGATTCTAATTAGACTCTAGAATAAAATTACTAAAATATTTTTTAATGAATCATATGTTAAAGAATGTATCATATAAAAACGTGTGATGTACAGTATACTTTTTTTAATTTACATATTTTTCCAAATATTTAAATAAAACTTTATTTAAGTTTATATTAAGTTTTTCATCAGGTCGTTTAAAAAAATATATAATAATTTTATTTTATTGCATTGCAGTAATTACTTTTTTTTTCATTAAAAATATATTCTTAATGCACCTAAAAACAGTATTTTTTTCAACCACTTTCAGATTCTTCACAGGTTTTTTTTTGTGATTCACTAAGAAAAGCAGCAAAGCAATACTGTCATTGAGACAAAAATGTTTAAAAGAAAAAGTGCTGCATTCAAATACAGTTTTATGGCCAATATGAAATATTTATAGCCAGAAAGTGTTGTCAATTCACCAGCATTTGGAAGGTACGGTATTAGAAGATTGTTTTTTTTTGGACCCCGTATTGTGTATACAATGTAGTATGCAAAGTTATGTGCTGCCCGTTTGTGATTTGCAACACGATTTAATACAGTTCATGAAATTCAATGACATGATTTCTACACATGTTGAAGACAAACAATTGATCCAAGGTAACAGGTGAGAGGACAGCAGGAAGAGCTTAGCAGAAATCCAGAGAAGCAGCTGGAAAGGATTGGTGAAGGGAGGAAATGGCATGGAATTCAAGTCAGCATGGATGAAGAGAAAGAATGAAACGAGGAGTGGAACACGAGGTGAAAGACATGGCGATACACTGGCTGATGGGGAGAAATAGGGAATGCATGGAGGGCGAGCCAATCATGTGAGAGAGAGGGTGAGGGTGTGTTGTCAAGGGAAGGAGGAAGAGAGGTAGGGGTGAAAAGGAGAGGGAAAAGAGGAGGAGGCTGTTGTTTTAAGATCAGTACGGATGAATGCGTTCTCTCTCTCTGGGGAGAAGACCTGCTGCCTTTTTCTGTCTGTCATTCCACTCGTCTGTGCTGAGCGAGGGAGGGGGGGAGGGGGGTTAGGGCTGGACGACTGAAGGCACGGGCCTTTGGTTTCAGAATTATTTCGACTTGCGGTTTTCTGGAAGTGCTGGAGTGAATTTGGCAACCGCTGTAGTGCTTTTGTTCCCATTTCTGTTGGGAATATGCATTTTACTATTTTGGCATGCAGTCTCTGTCTAATTGCAAGAGTTCTACTTTAAAACTATGCAAAAGAACTATGCAAAAATTAAATGTGTAAATTGTGAGATTAAAGTTGACAGCGCTGTTAAGAACTCATGCATAAAGGTCTTTATAATGAACTAAAGCTGGCAAAATAACAACACTTAAATATGTGCCCTTCGTGTATAGGGTTCGTACATGAGCTAGATGAATGACTAAAGAAACAGCTCATTCAGAAATTGTCAAGGTACTGGCATCAGAACTGTAAACACATTAACATACTGCCCACATTTACACATCAACACTTATTCAGTATTCAACCACTTGGCTGACCCCGATGAACAACAATGAAAACTATGCCAATACATGGAGTTTATCCAATCATAACTCGGCTCATTTACATATAGAAGTAAAGAGAGAGATACAGAGAGAGAGGTTTATGATTAAATAAAATGGAATGTGGAAAGTGGTCATGAAAAAACATGACCTTCTGTCATTTGTGAGACAACGCTTCCCCGCCGGCATTCCGTGTTTTCACTGTTATACGGTAGGGGGCGCTATTCCCCATGTTCTGAAAGAGTACATAATCTCTTGATCAAAACACATGTGAAGAAGAAGCAGAAACAAGCGATAGCGTATGTAAGCTGTATACATATGTAAAATAACACGATCATCAACATTAAAGGTGGGGTATGTGATTTGGAAAACAACCGGCAGATTTTGAAAATACTCAATTCAAATGTACCTTCTTTCCTCCAACGCTGGCTCTGACTCCACCCATTCGAAGAACATGGACGCGCAATCATGCACGAGCGAAAACTCAGATGCGCGAGAGATTGTAATGGCGATTTACTACTAATCATGGAACCGGCTTTACTGACGAGATGCGCATGCGTCACGAGCTTTGAGTATGCGCACACACGCTGGGGGGAGGGGGGTGTGGTACAACCGTTTGATCGACAACTTACTGTCCAATGATTCTAGGTGGTCTTAGAAATGATTGGCTGGAGTTTTTCCAGTCCTGCCCGTTCCACAGATGATTAAAAGTTTTTCTCAGCTTTTTGATCAGTTTTTTTAATGAAACTTACCCCTAGGGCTGCACGATATTGGGAAAAAATTACATTGCGATATTTTATTTTTCTGCGATATATATTGCGATATGAAAACAATTTCACCCAATGACTTAAATAGCTTTCTTTGGAAAGAATGAATCATCTGAATGACTGGGGTGATTTTGTAAAGGAGTAAATCTGCATAGATTCTATTAACTAATGTAGTTAACTAGAGTTTAATAAATGGAACCTTATTGTAAAGTGTTTCCGATTTGTTATATCTCGTGAGTTCAGTGTTGGACAGATAAGTTGTTTTAACCATTCATTAAAGTGAATCGGTTCAAATGAATCATTAGTTCGCGAATTGGAGGTGTCATTAACGGACCACGGCACACGTTGTGTGATTATCCCGGCAGTTAGGACATCGCACAAGATTGGTCTCAACACAGAAAACATTTCATCACTGGATAGATTTTTTTTGTTTTGTTTATTGAAAGTGTGGTTTATCTGAATGTGTGGAACGCTTTTCAGAGAATATTTTTTTTAGCACAATTCACAACCAGCGGTAGTTCAGGAAAAAAATATATCCGAATGCTTCACCTGAAACTTCGGTCTTCCGACCTTTTACCATTGTGTATTCTCAAAGATATTCAGTCAACTCAATTCATTAATATGCGCGAGGGAGGGTGAGAGAGCAAGACAGTTTGAAAACGGTGAGAGTGCGCGCGCGACCGGGGCTCTCTCTCTCTGCTCGTTCTCTCAGTTTTGCGCAGCAGTCAGTCATCTATCACTCACCGGTCAAATAAGGCTTTGGCGGGACAAAAATACGCTTTGGCGGTCGCCAAAAATTGTTCAATGGAGGAAGGGCATTCTGACTTTATTTTGAATTCTCGTGTTCGTTCAAGCTCAGAAATAAGAGAAAGACCACTGATCTGCCCGGCTCACAGAAAACAACGCGCAAGTTCCAGTCTTCTTACGCTTGATGTTTAAACTGACAGGACTTAAAAACACATGCAAATGATAAACTTTCACTATATGATGGTTAAACTTTGCAATTAATCCGGAGCTGCTGGCCCGTACAGATCATGAATCACGGATCAACTACTGTACGACTTAGGCCTACATCGCAACATCCTGCGATGTGACTATCGTGGATGCGCACATCGCGATATCGATGCTAAAACGACACATCGTGCAGCCCTACCCCCATTCAAGTGTTGTAGGTATATTGCAGGTTCAGATATTCATACAAACAAAATATTCTGGAGCAATGAAAATGAGCTCAAGTAAAACTTTACCAGTCAACTTGAGGAAAGAATTAAGTGCAACAAAACGGTAAAGTATAGGATATAGCTCACCTAAATATGATATATATCATATATATATATATATATACATATACATATATATACACCTTATATATATATCTATACACAACATTAAAGTCATCACAAAATCAAAATTGACCCTATTTGCTTTGTTGGCGCACATTACTTGTCTTGTGGTGAACAATGAATCTGTGCATACACAGTTAATACACCGAAAAAATTTTGTTTGTCATGGTAATTTTTTATCAAAATCTGAGAATTTGCTTCTGCTCTGGAAAAGTTCCTTCACTGATGTCGTCAGTTTGACACTTGGGTTGAATATTGGAAATACATCACAACACTGACGTAAAGTCAGCTGCAACTTCTGTTTCACGGGGACTTGAACATCAATGATATCCTGAGTGGTAAAACTGATGTTTGACGTAATAAAACTGGGCCAAAAATGTACTGGATGTAAATAAAAATACTTCTTCATATTTAAAAAAAGACTTTGACTACAGTGGACTAGTAAAATGGACTCTTTATGATACTTTCATAGTGCTTTTTTGTCACCTTGGGTGTTCGGCAGTGCATGTTTCGGCTCACTTTCATTGTAAAATAATAAAGCTGCATGAATATTCTTCCTAGCATCTCCCTTTGTTTTCCACAGAAGAAAGAAAGACATGCGGGTTTGGATCGAGGTTTCATTTTGAGGTGAACTATTCCTTTAAAACCAAAATTGTTCTCTCTGTGTGAGAAAGCTGCACAGAGGGCATGCGGTGTGTGTGAGTGTTATTATCTCGTGCTGGTCATCCTCACCATCCACCAGACTCACGGAGAATCACCCTTCACTGTCTCAGTCACCTTCACACTCTCTCTTTATCTTCTCTTTCACCCTCTGCCCTTTCACCCTGTCTTCCCATCTCATTACACCTTGCACTCTTTTCCCGTCTTTCTCTTTCTCTCTTTCTATTTCTGATGCTCTCTCAACTTTGCCTGCTCTCTTATTGTTCAGAACGGGTCCAAAATTGCAAATGTGGAGATATATATATTTCTTCACATTTCAATAAAGACTTAGACTATAGTGGACAAGTCATATAGACTCGTTTTAAACCTCATGAAATACGAACTGAAACAGCTTAAAAAAGCAATATAAAACAAATCAATATATAACAAAGTAGCCTAACTGAATACATAATGAAATGTTACAATCAATACCTAGTGTACCAAAAAGCCTAGTGTAGTATAAATAAATATGGAGTGAAATGTATTTATAGATTTAACGTAGCCTAGAATATGATGTATAAACATAAATGTTATAATAACAGTTATTGTATTGATAAATTTTAGATTTATGTATATATATATAAATATATATATATTAGTGATCGACCGATGTATCGGTTTACCGATATTTTTCCCGATATTTAAGCATTTTCCCATAATCGGGTATCGGTTTTGTAATATCGGATTCGCCGATAAACGGCGCCATCTTGTGGCCGTTTTGAGAATTCCGCCATTGCAGCCCGCGTCTGAGGAGATCAGTCAACAACAACTCTGTGCACACGTAAAGTATATGTTCTACTTGCTTTGCTTTAATTATTCAACTTTATTTAACATAACATGCATGCAGAAATGAGGTTTGAGACATAAATGAGGTTTGAGACATAAATGACTGATATAGCCTAGTTTATGCAGCTTGGTTCTCAAAAATTGAGATGAACTCATGGAGTCACATAGCGTAATCCGTCATGTCCTGCCCCAATAAAGACGTAACTTCACATGAATTAAATAAAACGGACATGAATGAGTGCATGTTGAAAATAAAAGCGCTGAATTTAATTCTCTATCTGTTGTATTTGCTCACCATTAGTCTCGAAAAAAAGTTTGTTCATATTGCTGAGCACTCACTGGGTTGATGATCAGGAATGCTCAAGCACGGCCACTGAATGAAACTTTTGACAAGATTATCTTGTTTAAACACCCTAGATTATATTATCATTTACTACATAGCAATTATTTCGCTAATACATCTAAATATACCGCTTTGTGGAAATTAATTATTTATTGTCTGCACGCGCAATCGCGGTTGAGTAGCCTATATATAGTTCTGTGAAAATGCATATAAACAGCACTTTGTCAAGAAAGCATTTCATGATCTAGACCTACAAAAATATTATTAATAATTTATAATGACAATGTTATATTCCAGCTAATATCATTCAGTGAATTAATATTACCCAGTGAATTACTCCTCACTCTTATTTTAAACCTATTAAACGGCACATAAACCTTCTAAAACTGTTTAAAAAGAATTACATTTCTGCAAAGGTGATATGACTCCCCTGTCAATTATTTTCTCCATATGAAAACATTAGACTTTTAACATTTATTTTGCCTATTGTTAACATTGTTGCTGCTGATGCTTATAAATGATATGTATAATTTAGATATAAATTATATAATGTAATAATATAAATGTTTTTATTGTAATTTGATTTATTTACCATTTATGAAAACAAACGAAGCAGTATGTTAGAATACCCCAGTATTAAAAAATAAAAAATCAATATCGGTCGATCACTAATATATATATATATATATATATATATATATATATATATATATATATATATATTCATATTTTTGTAATAATATTAACTTTGTTTGCAAAAAAGTCTTAGTTTTGAACCCTGTGTTTAACTTTATCTTGCTCTTTTCCCGCTCTTTCTCTTTCTGTTTTCCTCACTTGAGTCATTGTCATTTTTCATCTGTCTCTCTCACCCTAATCTTTGTCCTCTCTCCAGTCTCTGATTCCATTCATCATCTCTGCTGTGGCCTCTCGGTGAAGGTTACTGGCACAGGATAGAAGGATGAAGAAAACAAGAGGGCGGAAAGACGACCACATAGAGTGACAGAGAGGCCTGCGATCTCTCCTCTCTCCCCACCTCTTCCTCCTCTATCTTCATCCCTCCAGCTGCCCATGGACATCTCTCTGCATCCATCTTTTTCCCATATCCCTGTCATTCTTTCTCTCTCTCGTCCTCTGGTGCATTATGATGACAGCTGGGTGACAGCTGTCAAACACTGAGCCGGCAATGACCCGTGAATTAGGTGGAAAGAGAGAGTGTGTGTAAAGGAATAATTCACCCCAAAATGAAGATTCAGTGATTAGGACTATATGTCATTCCAAACCTGTACCTCGTTGTGAAACAAAATAGGAGCATTTTTTAAGAATCTAATTGCATCTTTTTTCCCCCAAAATTAATACACTAAATAACCACCATAACAGTATATGACTTGTGCTCTATATAAGTCGTTTTGATGGCTTTGTGTAAGGAGCAGTCCAAAAATGTGACCAGTTAACTAAATACCACTATCATTGAGTCAGTGAGTTGAACTCAAGCAGTGGATCAGTGAGTGAACATTTTACTAATTCTGTTGATCTGGTTAATAAACCAAAGTATTCATTCATGAATCAACTGACTTCAACTCACTGGAATAATTACTTCAATTAAATGACTTCAAAAGGCTTAAAGGAATAGAGTATTGTCACACTTTTATGGTTCTTTTGTGGTACTCTTGTACTTTTTTTGTGGTACTTTTATAGTTCTTATTAAGTGTTTTATTTATTTATTTATTTATTTTATCTGTAACACTTTACAATAAGGTTCATTAGTTAACATTAGTTAATGTATTAACTAACATGAATTAACATTTGTTACTGTATTTGTTCATTTTTGTTAATGTTAGTTAATAAAAATAAAGCTGTTCATTGTTCACGTTAGTTCACAGTGCATTAACTAATGTTAACAAGATTTTAATAAAGTATTAGTAAATGTTGAAATTAACTATTCAATTAACATCATAATGCACCATTAACAAAGATTAATAAATGCTGTATAATTGCAGTTCATTATTAACCCATGCTAACTAATGTAGTTAACTAATGTAAACTAATGAAACTTATTGTAAAGAACCTTTTTATCATTATTATTATTCAACAGCCATGGTTATTGTGAATTGTTCTTACATTGAAAAGATTGCGTGAAGATTTTTCAAATTATCTAATTTTGTTCTTCCTACAGGTTTGGAACAACATGAGGGTGATTAAATAATGGCAGAATTTTCCTTTTTTAAATGAACTATTGCTTTAAATAAAACAATATAGAAACGTTCTAGTAATTTTCCTGCAGTTGATGGAGCTCAAATACAGATACGCCACCCAGCACAAAGCAATTAAATAAAGCGCTGGTTTACATTACTCTCAATTTGTTTCAGAAAAGAGGGGCACTCACCTTAATAAATGATGTGATGCTTGTTTTTCTGTAGAGGTAATACTCAGTAATAAGGCTTGGAGTGTAAAAAAAAAAAGTGTTGTATTAAAAAGCCATTCACAGTTGATGGAAAAAAAATAACAAATTTACACACTCTGTGACATGTATTATGGTACATTAAAAAATGGAACGCATATTTCAGTGTTAGTGCACTATTCCACTGCCTCATGAGTAAATATAATGAGAGTTTGGAAGAAGGGGTACTGATAAAGCCTATTCAAACCAATCGACTAAAGTTTTTGCGACTATTCATATCAATCGCTTAGAATGCCAGTTTGGGACATAAACGGATATAAGCACTTGATTAAGCCCATAACCCCCCCCCCCCCCCCCCCCCTCCCCCCATGAGAAAAAAATTATAGCAGCTTTCAATGTTCTGTCCTCACAAACACACACCCATAAAGCTCTATAAAAACCTGGCGTTAGCATGTCCTCTGGCACAGATGCCGTCCACTCGCCCGGGCAGCTGCTCCCATTCGCTCAGCCCATCACAAACAGCCCCAGACATTCAACCATCGCTTTCCTCATCTAAATTAGCAAACAATCATTTCCAATTGTCTCCGCACACCTGGAAAATGCAAATCGCCATCACCTCCCTTCATAGATTGAGTCCTTTTTTTTTAATCCTCTCATTCCTCTGACTGTCTTGGAAGTGAAAACTAGGTTTGAACAAGGTCGGCCAAGAATCTGTGTATCTCAGCATGGACTCCAGATCGCCACTGTATCCATCCAAATCACGCCTTTTCTGAGAATATAAAAGTGTTTTTGAACCATTTAACCTCAAATTGTCCTTTATACAGGAGACTGGGGCAAGTTGTCACTCACATGACAATTTATTTTTCACATTGCTTAAAGTTTTAAGATATTGAACTATAGAAGCCTGTTTTTACCTCGAAGCAGAACAAGGGTAATTGTTAGAAAATTTGAAATAAGTCACATTGTGAGATATAAAATTGCAATTGTCAAATATGAATTTGACACACAAAACAAATCACACAAATCAAAACTTTAGAGCAGATGCTAATGGCTAATATGGCAGCGTTGCTTACAGTAATACAAGCCTGCAAATTTTCAGAACTCACAACCGCATTCAGCGACAGTATCAAAAATGGCGATGTCCATAGCATCTGGAAGTTTTTAAATAAACAAGTCCAATCGAGGCAAGAGTTCATCCATCAGATATTTTAAACAACCAACAAGGACATTAAATGCTTAGTAACTGAGCGCAGAGAGTATGTTTGAGGCACGTGCCTCAAACTGAACCCATCATGATTATACAGTTCACTGTAGCTCTCACACTATATGATGTGGCAGACAACTATTATTAAGTGGCACTGTCATAGCCATTAGCAGGTGTCGTTCCAGTCCTAATCATTAAAAATATGCAGTTCATTAAAGGTAGGGTAGGCAATTTCAGAGAGGCTAGAAATAACAAGCTAGATTTCAAAGCATAAGATCCCACCCTCCATTCAGAGCATCTCCAAAGCCAAGCCTCCAAAACACATGAACGCGTACAGCCAGAGCAGAGTCTGCAAAGCGGCATGAGAGATGTTATTAAATAACCTCAAAGCACATAACATTGCAATAATAAACATAAACAACTTAAAGAGCTCTGACTTGTATCTGACTGCTGCAGATTAATTTCGGCGTTTATAGTGTTGCCATAGAGATGCATAAATCCAAGTGAACGCAGCATAAGCTCTTTGTTTTGATGCATGAGGGACTGTAAACGGTTGTGCTCTGTGACTATGGCCCTGTTTACACCTGGCATTAAGATGCGTTTTGGTCGATCGGATCACACGTGGTAAACGGGGTCTGAAACGTTTTAAGCTTGTCCACTTTCGAGCACTTCCAGAGGTAGTTGAAAACGCATTAGACCGGATTGCTTTCCTAGTGTAGACGCTCATGTGGTCGAATGTGTTCGAACAACCACAAAAGACCACCTACTTTCCATCTACTGACCTGAACAAGTAAACATTATGGGAAGCGTGCTAACCAGACGGGATTTAAACTTTGTTGGCTGTAGACCCAAGTTTGGTTTGAGGACGAAAAACGTACAAAGCACAAAGTTCCCTCACCATTTCTGAGTTCTAACATGCGTGCTTTTGTGGCTGTCAGAGCAGAAACTAAAGCTGATGCTCTCCGTATGTTTTTTATTGTAGTCTCCAGTTGTGTTCATATGTAAATTGCCACGTTTTTTTTTTTTGTCTATTAGTTCAAAAGATCTGAAAAAAAAAAAACATACATTTATCTACCCATAAACCTTCCCCTTGAAGAAATCAGGGCAGAAGTGGTTGAAAGTGGACACAGAAGAGGGATTTAAACACCGGAGGTGTAAACGGGTATGTATCTGCCTCGTCTATTTGGGATCCGATCGACCTTAATACCAGTTGTAAACAGGATATCCACAGAAGATATAGGCACAAGTTTTAATATTTAGACCACATCTATTACTGATTGGATGTGAAGAGTGTTGCAAGCATTCATGAAAAACATTGTCTACCCTTCCTTTATACACATGTTGACCTTTTGTGACAATGCCCCCAAAACTTTTTTAGATTAAATGTTTTCAGACACATTTCAGTCACCGTAGGTTTTCTTTATTTGACTGACCCTTTGTATCTTATTATGTAATTTACCCAAATTGATAATGTCAGATTAAAAAACATTATCTTGTTAGATTATATCATTATCTCCAACTGGCTAGAAATTACTTTTTTCACCAAAGTCAATTTCCATTCATATTTGGGGCTCACTGTGTGTGACTTTTGTCAGTTTGAAACATGAAGTGTCATAAGGCTGATCTTGACCAATTAAGCAGGAAAGCAGAGAGAAATTACATGCTGTCAAGCACGCAACATTTAGTGTTACATTTCACTGCGTCTCAGCTTTAATGTTTCAATTTACAGGCTCAGAGCTTCCCCTCCTTCACACATGCATTAAAATGGATGGGTGTTATCTAACGTAAGACATGTAACCTAAAACGGGGTGACTCTGCATGCATCAGTGCCCAGACAGTCTCCTTTGGACTTCATTTACCCTCCTGCATACAGGAGTAGAACTGGTTTCTTTGCCTCTCGCTCTTCCCATCTCTTTTCTTTCTCTCTCCCTGTAATACTAATCACTCAATACACCAGCGATGAAGATCTCACCATGACCATCTTGGTGAAGGTCATGTCCATAACATGGCACACACGTTCATTATAAAGTCTTCGTCTTTTTGTATGTTTTCTGTTTCTTGTCTCACTCTTCTGCACAGTCTTTGTCTCACCACACTCAGCTTTTCTCTTTTTGTCACTCCTCCATGTCTAACAGACCATCGACGAACTGATGCGGCAAAGTGGTGGACGTAAAGCAGCTCCCTGACAGTAGAGATGCAGGTTTTGTTCACAAGAAATGTGTTCACCCTCAAAAGATCTTAAATGTTTAGTCAGACCGATTCCAGCTGTATGACAAAGTTACTAACCTGTTCCGAACATCGTGGAGAACTGGCCCGTTGACCGCAGCATTCCGCAAAGATGCATTAAACCAACGCTATCTCACGACCAATTCGTACGAGTTTGTACGAGTGATTAAAAAGTGGCTAATTCGTATGACCTCAGTCGTACGAATTTGTACGATTGTCTGAACCCACGTGATGGGTAGGTTTAGGGGCGGGGACAGGGGTAGGTCATTCGTACAAATTCATACGAATTGGGCAACAATATGTACGATTTAGCAAAAATGGTACTAATTCGTACGAGTAAGGTCGTATGAATTCGTACGAATTAGCCACCTGGTAAAATTCGTACCAATTGCAGTGAAATCGGGATGATTAAACTGATCAAAAGTGACTGTAAAGACTTACATTATTATAAAAGCCTTTTATTTCAAATAAATGCCATTCTTTTATACTTTTTATTTATTAAAGAATCAGGACAGGTTCTTTTATTTAAAAAAAAAAAAAAATTCCTGTATCACTGTTTCCATAAAAATAATTTTCTTGTATAAACAAGAAATGTTTCTTGAGCAGCAATTTATTTAAGCTTTGCATCACATGGATAAATTACATTTAAAAATATATATTAACTTTGAAAAGCGTTATTTTACATTAGTATTTCACAATATTACTGTTTTTATTGGATTTTTAATCAAATACATGCAGTCTGTGAGCATGAGAAATTTATTTCAGAAATATAAAAAAAAAACGTTCCAACCCCAAACTTTTGAATGGTAAAATACAGCGTTCTACTGGGCTCTGCACTTGTTTGTTTTATCAATTAATTCATAATATTATTTTTACATTTGTCATTCGGGCTTATTGAATTTATATATATATATATATATTTGTTTTTTATAAATATAAATGTTTTTTTCATTATATTCTAAGTGATGTTTACAAAGAATATTTGTAGTACTGTACTAATATTTGAAGTAATTTATAGTTAATATACTATATACATATAACAGCCATAAAGATTTATGACAGCCTTAAGCCATAAGTAATATATTATACAAACATTCTGTATAAAATGTTTCTCTCATCCAGTTTTCTTCACCTTTCCTTTCGTCTTTGTCCGTATCAGGACACACACTGCTCTTCTTTTTTTCTTTTTTTTTACCTCTGACTCCCTCATTTCCATCCATCCCTGGCCTTATCCCTGAATCCCTTCATCCTCCACTTTCTTTTCCCAGTTGCTGTGTTCCTGTATCTCTCTCGTCCTCTGTTTGTCACTCTCTCTCACCCTGTCCCTCCGCTGTGTCCCGTATTCCCCGGTGTAATGAGATGGCTGTTTATGGCCGGGTCAGAGCCTCTCTCTCTATCTCTGTCTTTGAGAAATAGTATAGCAGAGTTAGGAAAGGGAGATTAGGCACATCAAACCATAGTGGCCTCAGTGCACACTGGGCAGTCTGGGTATTTTTAGATGACTATTTCCCATTCTGCAGGTCCCACAGATTGAGCGTCGACTGCAGGCGCACACACACACATAAAGTGAGAGAACGGGAAAGGTTAACCTGCATGCCAACTCGCAGAAATATACAAACACTCCAGGAAAAAAATAACTTCCTTAGGCTGCCAGAAACACCTATGTATCAGTGTAGCCTGAGGCAAACACAACACCACAGAAGGATTATTTCTTTAGCTTGGTGTCATTAGCTCTGTTCTAAAACATTATGAATTTTTTTAAATAGAGCCAATTGTACTTCACTCTTATTGGTAGATGAAAGTGTAACATAATTATACAAAATATTCCATTCTGTAAACGCTGGCTGTTCCATTTCTGCCAGTTCTGTGCTTAGATTCCATAAGGGCCTGTTTATAAGTGACTGAATTGGAACGCTCTACATAGGCAGCAAGTCAGCACACCGAATAGCACTTCTCATCTGAAGCTTCATCGTATCCTATTTGTCTGAAGCTAGTTAAATGCTGCTATACAGTAGCTGTAGCTAACAACATGATTCTCCAATTGGCATAAAAATACATTGCACACAGAAATGTGGAATCATGCTGTCAATTTTTGATTGAATATAGCTGTTTTGATATTTATTGAAATGTAATTTTATTTAGTGACATATCTCACTTTGCCTGCCATCTTGAATGATTTTTTTCACATTAATCTCATTGCAGTGCATTCTATATGTGTTTTATGTGACAGTTGAATAGAGTAGTGACAGAAGGGTAACTGCTAAGGTGAGGGTAACTAGGCATATTTTAAAAAAAAGCAACTATTTAGCCTATGTCTTGATGTTAATCTTGCGTAGACAGTTAATATGCAGATAGATTAAATGTTTGGTTCTAAGGACATTTTTCTTTATGTATAATAATTTTGGCACTGTTTAGATCAACACTTAATGTCAAAAACACTGTACCACTGTCTTAGTGCCATATAATTAGGAACAGCATTTATGGAACATCGTTTTGAACAGCCTTTATGTCAGGAGCACTATGATGCTGTCTAGGTAGGCAGCTCATTATATTTTAGAACGAGACTATTGTATGACAGGTGAGACTGTCAGTAAGTAGAGTAATTAACACTGATTAGATGAGCTAACGATGCTTTCACACATTGTGTGTGTGTGTGTGTGTGTGTGTGTGTGTGTGTGTGTGTGTGTGTGTGTGTGTGTGTGTGTGTGTGTGTGTGTGTGTGTGTGTGTGTGTGGCACATGTGAGGATTATCGGTTGTTCTTTCGTGTGAAAGTGAAAAGGAGCTGTGGCAGAGGAAACAAAGAAACAGCAACAAAGAAGTAAAGCAAATATGTATTTTCGTGTGTGTGTTCATTTTGTGAAACATATCTGAATATCTGTAACATTATTCCATTAATTTCTTTGTGCATTTATAGTTTATGCTGTAGCATTAAGTATTTAACACCCCTAATGTACCTGCATTTCTTAAAGGAATAGTTCATCCAAAAATGAAAATTCTGTCATCATTTACTCACCCTCATGTCGTTCCAAACCTGTAACACTTTATTTCTTAGAACACACAATGTTATATTTGGAATGTTTTCCCCTATCTGCTGCCTTTGATTTTCCACTAAAGTCATACAGGTTTTGAATGTCATAAGGGTAAATGATGAACAAATGATGACAGAATGTTTGTTTTTGGATGAAATATCCGATTAAATTCAGCAGAAGGTGATGTTGCTTTGTGCGTTTAGTGTGAAGCTGAGCAGACAGATGAAGTTTTTTTGGTTTTTTTGGTTGTTTTTTATGAGCGCACCAATCCCAACACAACACTGACAGAACAACCCACAAGCATCTTGATTTATGTCTTCCTGTCCGATACAGTGCTTTAAAAGAAGCCACACAAGCACAAAGCAAACAGATTACATGTGTTTCTTTGTGGAGTGTCACCCATTCAGGGTTGTTATTATAACAATATAGTTCACAGGTTTTCACTCAAACAGGCAGGAGCCGCTCATGTGCTTCTCGGGGGTCTCTAACAAGGCTTTTGCTACTGGAGTTACTCTCTGATTAGCCCTTGAGCAGAAACTGAACTCGAATTGCTGTGGGGTTTCTATTGGCTTCTGAGCTAATAACCCATTTGCAGGGTTCTAGGGTGTGTGTGGATATATAAATGTCTTTACACACAGGTGCACGCATGCTTTTTCAAACTGTAATTGTCATCAAAATATACCCCAAATGGCCAGCGTGCGTCAAGGCTGCTGTTTGATATGAACGTTTTGCCGAGAGCAAACAAACATATTGCGCATTGCAGCAGCAGCTCGTATATAACGACCCATGCGAGCGCCACAGTTTACTTTCGGTAGTCACTGAATTTATTGTCCATTTATGGTTTAGTAGCTTGATTCATTGCGAAATCCTAGCGTTAATGCTCCTGGCAAGTAACGCTCCGGCCTCTGAGATTCCCCTTAGGGTGTGGGCGGATGACAGCACGCCAGACAAGGATTCACTGTCGACTCCCACTCACACACACGTTGACACAGAAAAGCAGTTACTGTATGTAACATTAATCATCGCAAATCTGATTCGAAGGGATGCCGCTAGTTTTCTGTTTGCTTTTGTTTCTTCTGTTCTGGTCTTGCAGTAATGATACTTGCTGCATGTCTCATGCAAAATCGTGCATCATTTTATTCCAAATTCTTGCTACTTTGTATTGACCAAAGAAAGAAAAGGAAAGGAAACTATAAAGGCTTTTTCCGCCTCCAGAGTACATAGAGAGAAGTAATCATGAGATAGAGTTTACAACATGAAATAGTCACTAAAGCCACGTTTCCTCCGCATGAACTTTGGGATGGTACTCTGGGTCTAAATGAAGTTCCGGGTAAAAAATTCCCCCTCAGAAAGTCCCTGCTGGCGAGGTAGTACTTTTTCAAAGTTCAGGAACTTTTGGGGGTGGGACTTGGGCGCTGAACATACTGATTGGTTGGGTTCACGCAGCATTTTGATTGGTTGAATCCACGCAGCATTTTACTTCAACCACCATTTTTAAAAGTCTGATGCAGTGCGCAGTAAGAGTTGTTTGTTGTTGGAATCAACAATTGAGTTCCAATACGACCAATGGACCGACGACAAGGTTCAGGCTTTATTAAGCTTAAATTCAGAGGATGAAATCCAACAGGAACTGGAATTTAGTGCGCCGTCCTACGTCACCGGACTAATTTGCCTAATCTTCTCAGTACTTAAGATCGCGATGGAAACAAAGACAGCAACCGGTCTGAGGAAGAAAAAGTTCCTGGGACAAATTGTTCCAAGTAATTTCGGTGGAAATGCCGCTATAAACTTAAATTCAGTTGCTGCCTTAAATTTTTAAGTTTTTAAATTGAAATAGGTGGATTTACAGATTTACTGTGTGGTTGTAAAGCTGCAGTTGCAGTTAAGAGATGTCTCAATTTTGAGATATACGGTCATACTTTTTAGATATAAAGTCGAAAATTTAAAGTTGAAAATGTGTGAAAATCACAATTACAATTAAATTGCAGTTAAAAAAAGCCTCAATTGTGAGTTATATATATATATTTTACAATTTAAAAAAAAAATCTTACTGACCCCAAACTTTTGAAAAGTAGTGCATATATAATTCTATTTAGTCACATTGTAAGATATAAAGTTGAAAATATGGGAATTATGAGATATAAAATTGCAAGTGTGAGAAATTGTAGTTACAAGAAATAAAGTCAGAATTACATTTTCTGTTTTTAACTCCCATAGGAAACAGAAATGCTATCGGCTGGATTCAAACCTGCATCGTCTGCATGCATCTAAAGAACAAATACTAAACCTATTTTTCTCTCCATCGTGTTTTCTAACACACAGTTAACTTTTGGCATGAAACCTAGTTATGCCAGGGCTTTGTTATAGCATGCAGAAAGAGCAAATGAATCCTCAGGGATATGTAAAACAAAGTATCCTTGGATGGCTTCCCAATACTTCCAAAGAAATCTGTGATAGTAGGGCAGGATTCACATTTAACTGCGCATTGAAGTCAAGCTACGGAACTTGACATTTGATTTCACAGGGTCTTCAGAAGTCTTGCATCTTGAGCCATCCCAGCTACAAGCTAGCCAAACACACCACGTAAGTGTTCCAAGTTGTGGGTGTCTAGCTTTCAAACCTTGGCTAAATTACAGCACCATTACCAGTTTAGTGGGAAACTAAGAGGAACAGTTGCACTCTCTGACATTTCTTACCTCTGAAGAGCCATTAAGACAAATAGCCTCTCGCCCTCTTCGCTCACTTGATGAAGGACACTGACCTTCTGATGGGGGCCTTATTTGATGTGAACCTGATAGCACCATCTTTCCAGCAGACAGATCCCGCCTCTATTCCCAGAATGCCTTTGGGAGACAGTTTGATGTAATAGGAGTTATATAAGTTAGATGTACATTCTCTCCAGAGCTGAGAGAGCGAGAGGGAGGTGACAAGAGACAGAGAGAGAGAGAGAGAGAGAGAGTTGAAGATGGCTGTAAATTTTTAATTTATTTGGTGCAGCGGCAGCCGCTGTGTCCTGCCCTCATACACTCACACTCGCTCTGGAGCATCATCAGACCCAGTGTGTGCGCGCGTGTACGCATGCGTCTGTGTTATTGTGTACAAAGTGTGAATAATTACTCAAGCTTTCTGGTTGGCTGCTCTAGCTCAGGGGTGTTTGAACAGTTTTTTTTAAAAGGTTGGTTATTTTTATGATACAATCAAATATTCATGGTGGATAGAGGCCTTCCAATGACGCACCCATTCGTGGAACAGCTGGGTCGTGTGTGTGTGTGTGTGTGTGTGTGTGTGTGTGTGTGTGTGTGTGTGTGTGTGTGTGTGTGTGTGTGTGTGTGTGTGTGTGTGTGTGTGTGTGTGTGTGTGTGTGTGTGTGTGTGAGTGTGTGTGCATGAACAAAGACGTTAATGAAGAATAAGCATATTAGATAGGTGTGAATTACTGTGCATTAGTTTAAATCATGTTAATCTGTACTATTAGAACACTCTCTAAAAGGTCAAGTGTGTGTGTTTTTTGTACCGCTAGCGCCATTAAGCTAAATTTTCAAACATGTGTTTGGGCTTTTTTCCACTTACTGACTGTTAAAGAGTCAGATCACAATTCAGGTCACATTTGAATCTGAATCTCTCATGTGACCACAAAACTTGTGTCATCGACCAGTAGGTCATGTAATGAAATGCAACAATTTATTCACAGGTGGATCTCACAAAAATACATTCAGGTGACAATCAAAATAATAAAAAAGAGATTATATTGTTGATTTTGAGGGAATTCTCATAATTTTTCTTTTCGGTAAAAAGTTACTAACAACCTCTAGTGTGATTCTGCCAATTTCTAGGGATACATAATATATTGGTATGATAATAATTATCATTTACTATTAGAAGTTTCATTTTAAATGCATTTCTTTATTGGATATCAGCTAACACTGGATATTTCATTTAATTGTGCATGCTAATTTTCCCTGTTTTTACATTTAGATAATTTTTTGCTGTCGTCTAATGCTCATTTTAAAGTCTTTAAATCTGTAAATCTAAACATTTTTAACAATGTAATATATAATCTTAAATGTAATCTTCAGTAAATTTCCAAATTAATGTCAAATTTTCATAGTCTACATTATAATGTTATGACTTGTAGCATTTTTTTTTTGTGCAAAATTTTATAGAATTTAACATCAGTCATTGTATTCTAGTTGTATGCATTTGCTTTTTATCAACACTTGTGGGTAAGTTTGTCTACAAAAAGCTGGGAAAATCACGTTTTTGTCAAAGACGTACGGATTGGATTCAGATCGATGATCAAAACATAGATGGATTAGATAGTCCATCAACACCCCAAAAGCTTACACAGTCCTATACCTCTTCCTGAGTCGACATTTCTTTCTGTAACATTTGCCCATTTTAATTTATATGCGGTTTAATTTCTGATGATTGCATTAGCTTAAAGGGTTAATTATATTATAATAATGGAATTTTTTTCTTTTATTTTCTTTTATTTTTTTACAAAAACACTTCGCTTCGAAGGCTGTTAGTAACCCCCTGGAGCCGTATCGATTACTTTTATGATGGATGAATGTGCTTTTTTGGGTAAATCTCAGGTACTATTGACTCCCATTATTACCCTTGGAAAACCCAGTCTCTGATTGTGTTTAGGCTGTAAAAAGAAAGTCATATACACCTAGCTAGGATGCCTTGAGGGGGAATAAATTATGGGATGATTTTGATTGTTGGATGAACTAACCATTTAAGCAATGTTTTTATCACTTGTTTATGCTGGTTCTTCATCTGTGTTTTGATCTGGAGATTCTGTCCTATTTCAGAATATGCGTTATAGCACCCCCTACCATATAACAGTGATAACATGGATTGGCGGGAAATTCTGTCAATGACTACGTTTACATGCAGCCCATTTCCAGGTTATGGTCGGGTTAAGGTCACTATTCGGGTTTCTGAAACATTAGGAATAACCCGTTTACATGCGTGAGCAGAGAGAATTTCTCCTGTATACATGGAATTGTAATATCCCGATGTAAACGGCGACGCATGGTTAGCGTCTGGACGTACGGACAACCTTAAGACGCAATATGCGTCATTTCCGATTCTTCTTCCTTTATCCAAAGACAACAACAACAGCAGCAGCACGCGGATAATGAATAGTTCGGGGGAGATAGCGATCACCTTTGTTTGCGCTTTGATGCTGGTACTGACCTCGCTCCAAATGTATGCTGTGCTGCGTCTCGCCATGTTTACTTCCGGTATACTGCACGTGGGTTTTTGTATGCACCGAGAAGGTCCTCTACTCAAAAGACCAAGATTCCTTGCGAATAGAAAATGCAGAACACAAATCATTATGCGGATATGCCGATACGCGTTTACATGACCAAAAATTCGGGTTAGAAAAGGGGTACCCCAGGTATTATATCCCGGTTTTTAAAATCCGGGATACGAGCATATTCGGGTTTTTGCCGGTGTTTACATGGCCGTGCGCGACCGGGTTATTGCTAATATTCCGGTTTTGAACGGGTTATTGGCTGCATGTAAATGGCGGGAAAGCGTTGTTTCATAAATAATGGAAAATTCCATCATTGGCGAAAGAGTTAATATTAGAGGATCCCTAGTAATCACAGGGTTTCAGAGGTCAGCATCATCATATTTCCTCGATTTTAACATCTGAATCAGGTAGTCTCTCTCTCTCTCTCTCTCTCTCTCTCTCTCTCTCTCTCTCTCTCTCTCTCTCTCTTTCATTCTAAAGGAGAAGAGGAGAGTGAGAGCGAACTCTTCCGTGTATCAGACTTCCTGAACAGAGTGGCGGCTCCCCATCGCATTGTTCACTTCAAAGACAGCGCTGCTCACTCTATGCTCTTTGAACAGACACAAGTGGGTCTACTGTAATTTGTCTGCCAAATAAAGCTCTTGGAGAGCGACGAGTGTATGTGCGTGTCTGAATGCACTACAGTAAGAGCTCAACTGGGGATGAGACATCTCTCAAGCATCAATAATTTACAAACTTATAAATGTTTGATACAATTGATTAGCATGTAATTGGTCTCATAATGACATCTTTAGTCTACAAGAATTGGTATTATATTGATTTGTGTGTGCATTAGGCTGCGTGCAGATGGTTTGCTTGTTTCTTTATTATTTTTTCCCCTGTTGATCATAGAAATCCACAGTTTAGCACCATTTCAATCTGATCACAGGATACAAAATCAGCTGGATATAAAGTGAAATGCATCTAATTAAAAAGCTGTGTTAGAGAACACTGATATTTTCAATCTCACTAAGAGGAAAAAAGTGAAGCTGTGTATTTCCACCCATGGCCTCTATGAAAAGCTCTATTTCTTTGGAACGAACCATGTGGGGATCAGAAGCCTGAGCTGTCATCCACACAAACACACATAAAAGGTCACGTACTCTCATACATTTTCAGTCTGGGGGTGGGGGTATTATCGGGGAACTATACTTATTCACTTATTAGTGAAGTGGCCAATTTGAGCACTAGCATGAGCCTCTATTTCATTTTTCTAAAGCCTGATCTACTGAATAATGTGTGAATACAGTTCAGATAAAGTGGCCACAGATGCAGCTTGAAGGATTCAATGTTTGAATGAAAGAATGTCCTTGAATTGCATTAACCTGACAATATTCTGAGAAAAGTGATCTTTTGAATTCTATTTTTTAGAGGGTCATTCGCACTGACTGTAACAGTAACTGATCGTTTGAGGTCGCTGTATTGTTGGTTGTGATTATTTGAATTCTATTGTTGAGATAAAGGGTCATACGTACTGACAATGAATTTGTTTGAGGTCGCTGTATTGTTAGTTGGTTGTCCTCACAAATAGGATGTATTGCCATAAACGTATTTATTTATTGATTGATTGATTGATTATTTTTTGATTTTGCTGATGTCAAGACATTTTTCCATTTGGGCAACAAATCAGTTGTTTTAATTTCAGAGGGCAAAACTTCTATATTATTTCCATATTTGCATGGTGCACAATGTAGTCATTTTGTTTCCTTAAAAAATAAGCGTAATAAAAAAGATTGTTACTATTCAAAACAAATGTATGCAACAATTTTGAGTCTGATGCTTTAAGCAATATTTGATTTGACTGATATTTTTTACCCATAGTCTTTATTTGTTTATTATTATTATTACTGTTATTATTAATGCAAAGTTGTTTTGTGATCTGCAGGCTTAATTTTATTTTTATCGTTTAGTACTTTAGTACTAACTGTTAAGATTGAAATGCTATTTAATTCTCATTTGAGAGTGAGTGGTTATAAAAAATGGAGTGACTGTGCAAACAATACATGAAATAAAACTACCTGTAAATGTCATAATTTCCTGGTGAACACATGGTTGTTATGGCATTGTTCAGTGCTGTTCTTTAGAGACCCACAGGTGGTGCCATTTTTTGGTAGACTTACCAACACTTGACGACTATATTTGCTCAGAATTAATATTAATTTCTACATGTTGTCAATGGTCGTGTACTGAGGATGATCACATGTCACATGATCACATTCTTTGCAGTGTTGAGGTTAACGCATTACAAGTAATGCAAGTTACGTAATCAGATTAGTTTTTTTTACTAAAAGTCAGAGTGACTTTTTCAGTTTGTAACTTGTACTTTGCTTAGTCTATTCATTTTACTTTCGGTGTGAAAGGGCCTTTACATTGGCAAAAAATATAAGTTAGGAAAAAAAAAAATAGAAAAACAAGTAAGCCTAGCCCAGGTTAGAAAAGTAACGCAAAAGTAATGTAACACATTGCGGATAAAAAGTAACTAAGTAATGCAATTAGTTCCTTTTTAGGGAGTAACACAATATTGTAATACATTAAAAGTAACCTCCCCCCAACACTGCGTATTTGCATATAGTTGAGCACTGCTCGACTCTGCTCAACTAAATTTAATTGGCAACATCTTCTGTCACGCAAATTACCAGCTCTCATTGAAAATAAATGACTTACGGCCACTTTGTTGCTGTAAATCGCTGTGTGAATGCTGATGCTTAGAAACCCATTTAGGTGCAGTTAAAGTCCAATTTGGACATTATGTGTGGCTTTATAGGTACCCAAAGCGTTTTAGCAAAAAGAGGCGGTTCTCAAGTTTCAACTATTACCACTAAAGATGTAAGTGTCTTTTTTGGATTCTTTAGAATATATAGTAGATTTTTGAGAATCTTACTGTCTCTCTCTTTATCTTACTGTCTCTCTCACGCTGTCTCTCTATCCACCCATGTGAATCATTCGGGGGATTGCCCCCGAGAGTGAATTTTCTGTGTTATAGCTTTAACCTTTTACAGGGAATCCATCACAGTAATAGCCATCCAAGAATGCGTCAGATACCATTTTTGCAATGTTTAAAGCTCAGAAGCAAACTTTGCACAGAGCTGCAGTTGTGTGATAACAACATAAAATGATGTGTGAAGCCTGGCGTGGACTAAACGAAATATTTTGGGATGCATGTTATCGACTTTTATAGAGCTGAAAGACCGTTAGTGGTGATGAATGCGTTTTAGGGATGGCAAGGCCTTAATCATTCATCTGTATGAAGTATGAATGTAATTGGTAGTTTACATTGGTAGCATATAATAGTATGTGTTACTTGTTTGTCAGGCAAGTGTATTTCAGTGTAATTTAGCTGACATATACAGCAGCGTAATAAATATCAACAATTACAAACCAGGTTGGAGCTGTTAGCACAAACATATGTTAAACCTGGACGCTAATGCAGATTACACAGTTTTGAGTTCAGCCAGCTATATTTCTTTATATTCTTCCAAGTATTTTTTCCCCCAAATCTCTTCAATAAAAGAAGACAAAAGTCTGCTAAAAACAAGTCATTTTTCGTTTTAGTTTTGAAAACTAATATATGGAGGAAAACAATGACAAACCAGATGGTGAAGGAATAGCTCAATAAAAAAAAAAAGTTAAATTATTTAAAAAATGGTTGAAAAATAAATGCCATCAATAAAAATGAAAGAAATTCACAATAATACCACTGGAACATGTCTGTAATGTGTCTTGATGAATAAACTGTGAAAATTGAAGTTTTTCTTTTGCAGTTATAGGAGACTTTGGCCCTGAAGCATTTTATGCTGACGGCTGTTTATTGTATCCTCAGACGATTATTAGCTGAATACGTTGCTTCTATCTATCACTTTTATTCCTCATCTACCAGCTTTCTCTCTCTTGCTTCCTTCCCTTCCGCTTTGCCTTCTAACTAACAAGGTTTTCCTGCCCACTGAAAAGAGAGTGATGATGAGACAGCAGAATGGGAAAGTGAGAAAAGAGAGGAAGAGGGAAAACCATTACTCCATTTTCACACTTCAATACATGTGCACATCCCTGGGGAGCGCTCCATCTCTCTCTCTCTCTCTCTCTCTCTCTCTCTCTCTCTCTCTCTCTCTCTCTCTCTCTCTCTCTCTCTCTCTCTCTCTCTCTCACTCACTCACTCACTCACTCACTCACTCACACTCTCTCTCTCTCTCTCTCTCTCTCTCTCTCTCTCTCTCTCGTCTGTGGGTGTCAAGGGCTGACATATAGTTGCGTAACACTTCACCTACTGTGAATAAACGCACACTGATGTGGGACACAATGATTCTGTATCTTATTGTTCTCAATCAGGAATATGACTGATATTTCAGTTGTGGGGACTGCAGAATCTCATACACATTTCAAGGGATAGTTCACCCAGAAAATTAAATTCTGTCATCTGCTTACCCTCATCATTCCAACCCTATTTAGAAGAGTTTGAAATTTTGAGGAATTTGTTCATGTAATTGCAGGTAACGGAAGCTTCCCAGCTTTAAAATGGAAGCAAAAGTAATATAA
This sequence comes from Siphateles boraxobius, assembly GCF_051911475.1. Classification (NCBI taxonomy): domain Eukaryota; kingdom Metazoa; phylum Chordata; class Actinopteri; order Cypriniformes; family Leuciscidae; genus Siphateles; species Siphateles boraxobius. The sequence continues at coordinate 6,312,877 of NW_027508953.1, forward strand.
GTCAAATGATAGCTTTGTGTGAGGAACAGATTGAAATTTAAGTTATTACATTTATTCATTTAGCTGACGCTTTTATCCAAAGCGACTTACAATTGCTATATATGTCAGAGGTCGCACACCTCTGGAGCAACTAGGGGTTAAGTGTCTTGCTCAGGGACACATTGGTGTCTCACAGTGGATTTGAACCCAGGACTCTCACACCAAAGGCATTTGTCTTATCCACTGCGCCATCACCACCCCTTGAAATTATTCTATAATAAGTGTTCGTGTGAGTTTTTGAGAGAAGTTGTGACTCTAATTCATTCTTTTCAACGAATTGGTGATCTGGATTGTGAATTCTCACTCAGTACATCCGTTAACATCTCACTTGTTGAGTCGTATTGTTGTAGGCCGCATTTTTGAAATATTCAGTCCCCTAGGGAGTAATTGTGTCAAGAAAAAATACCACTATACAGGTTTTTGAATGTCATAGGGTTGAAATGTGTTTTGTAATTACTTTTGGGTGTACTTTTTTCTTTAACCTCATTTCAATCTAAAAGAGGAAATGCTATACACATATTTTGTATATATTTTGTTTATATAGATTAAGTTCCCTCCCGAAATTCACATTCACAAGCCGACCAATCAGGTTGTGAACATATCCCTATGCCTTTAGGTTCGGTATCTTTATGTTTGGTGTTAAAATGCCAATGTGAATGCTAAGCGGACCAGAACTTAGCCTTCCTAAGTTATATTTATGAGCGGACCTAAGTTATATTTTTTTTTTGTGCTGGACCAAGCGAACGGATCTAAAACACACCCTAAATTTTAGCTCTGCACACTCTGAACATTCAGTCAGCCAATTTGATGAGATAGATACTAGGATTTTACTATGTTTAGTAAGCCATATTCCCATGGGAGCTATTGGCTGGTGCTCACAATGTGACATTTTAGATTTTACTCTCCTTTTGGAGACATTTGGTCCCTGCAGTGTAGGTAAAACCTAACCCCCATCAACCCCCCCCCCACACACACATACACACACACACCCTCACATACCACATCATCATCTTCAGGAGTGTCAGGTACATCGCCGTCCCAATTCTGCGCCTCTCTGTACCCGTCTCATCCTTTTCTGCACTCATTTCATCTTTCCTTACTCTTTTATCTTCTCCCTTTATCATTCTCTCTTCCTCTCCTTGCCTGCACCCTCTCCCTAAATATAGCAGCTTTGAAGCATCCCTCCCCAAAACACACTTCATGACAAAAATCTTTCATTCAGTCTGCGTGAGTGTGTGAGCAGCAGAGAGAGAAAGAGAGAGAAAGCCCTAATCAAGGACGTGATTGCCATCTGTTGTGTATTGATAAAAGGCTGAGAAAGACACTGATTAAAAAAGAGTGGGGAAAAGCAGTAGGAAAAAAGAAAGAAAACTGCAGAAATGGTGAGTAAAGGAGGAGGAGCGGAACTACAAAGAGGACACGTGAATAATGCGCATTTTAGAAGGCAGAAAAAAACAGCACTGCATGTTGAAGTACTGAAAGTGTGTAAAAAAAGAAAAAGGATTTGTAAAGAAAGACATGGAAACTGAGGAGAAAGGGGTTAGCGGAATAGCGGAAGAGGAACGGAGAAGGAGTGGGTCACATTTCTGATCCTCGTTTTGTAATTGAATAATAATCTCCTGCGGGACCTGACCTAGAAGCGCGCAAGTGTGTGTATTAGCATGTTTTTTTTTTGGTTTTTTTTTTTGTCTGTGTGAGCTTGTGCGGGACAAAGAGAGTTAAATGAGAAGGGAGGCTGTGAAATGAAACACTGCCCCCTGTTGTTTGATCAGGGCCTTCTACACATTAAGCATGAAAAATAATCCGGTTTAATGTGCTGTGGCAAAGCATTGAAATATAACTGCTTTTTCATTCAAGCAGGACTTAAGACGTTTTAGAAAGGTCAATGAGATAAATCTTTCCCTTCTCTTCCTTTTTCTATCTAAAATACAAAGTATATATGACTGATGCCATTCAAATAGCAAAAACACTGTAATCTTATAATGTTTTTGTCTTTTTTTATCCTTCCTCTCTTTCTTTTAGCTTACGGAGTGAGGGCTACACCGTACAGGTCACCGTGAACGACTACCTGGACATCTACTGTCCACACTACAACCAGAGCCAGCGGGGGGCGCTAGAGCGCGGGGTGGCCGAGCAGTACGTTTTGTACATGGTCAGTTACCGAGGCTACCGCACATGCGACCCACAGATGGGCTTCAAACGCTGGGAGTGCAACCGGCCGCACGCTCCTCACGCGCCAATTAAGTTCTCTGAGAAATTCCAGCGTTACAGCGCCTTCTCACTAGGCTATGAATTCAACGTTGGTCATGAGTACTACTATATATGTGAGTATTCAATAAAATACATAAAAATCACCATCATGAGGTTTTCTTAATGACATTTTTGTTTGTTACAGATTGTTTAGTTGCTAGGTTTTATTTATTTGTACACTATGTATAGGTTTTATTTATTTAAAAAACTAATAGTATTTCTATATATATATATATATATATATATATATATTTTTTTTTTTAAATCATATATACTGACATGAGTCATACCAATTGTCTAATAAAAGCTGTTATATTTTACATGGAACATTGAGGCTGGTATGTTCACATAACCAGATCACAAGACCAACCAAATACTAATTGCTTTATCTTGACCATTTAAAAAAATGCCTGAGTGAACCTTTAAAAACAAATTAAGCTCAATGGATACTATCGGTACAAATGTAATTTATGCAAATGAGAAAAATATTTAACCTAATATATGCAAGTAAACAATTTGCAGCATTTCCATTCCATGTCTTCAAGAGAACAAAATAGTTACTTTTGGGGAAATTGGCCCAACATTGAAGTCTAAATGGAAGTTCGGAGCCAATTGGTAAGCCACTTTTATTAAATACAATAAAGCAGGCTTTGAAGCATTACATTTTTGCTAGCAATCTGCTGCAGATGCTTTATGTCAGTGTTATTCAGATGGCGGACGGCGGTCTGGTTCCGGACCCCGGCTTGGTTCCATCTGGACCGCGGAACATAATTGCGCCATTTTAGCATTTCCACAGTTTAAAATGAGCAGCGATTTTAATATTTTTATCTAGAGCCAAACGCGTTTTATTCAAGCCCTTTCCTCTCCGTGCGCATTGCTTCTTTCTCCTCACTAGAGACGTAAAGCGCCACATTAAGAGATGCAGATGACGTGGTTATTTTAACAACAGTAGCAGAAACACAATGAGCAGCAAAATAGATACTTTTGCTAAAACTCTGCAGAAAACGAGAATGCAGAAAATACAATGATTTAGTAATTAATATTAATAAAATGTATTCAATTTTATTTTTATCCCCTATACAGATGACTTTGACCGTTTAACTAAACATAATAAACAATGTTTTCTCAGTCCTAAGGCATTCTATATATATACAGATATATATGATCTTACTGTACTTTTTTATATTCATATCCAGTTGGGAGAAATATTTAATTTTTTTGGTAAACATTGGTATAAATTCTTATACATCACTGCTTTGGCTCTCTGGACCCAAGACTCTCATCTTTGATTACTATTTTGAGTGTTTAGTTTGTTTTTTCTTATACAAAGTACTGCCCCAATGGAAAAGTATAACTCTCCCAAAAAAGTATCGTCCAGACCTCTGATGGGAAGGAAATCCTGTATATAGATCGGACCTCTTAGAACTTTAATTGAATACCCCTGCTTTATGTATTGAACAACAGTGTGCCAGACAATTCTGAAATGTGATACTTGATTCCTGAAAATTATTTATCACATGATTTGAATCAAAGTTCAATTTTTGATGTCAATCCAGGAATTTATTCTGTAAATGCATCGTAGTTGCGCATTGTCGTCCTACTAAATAGAAGTTTGCGTTTTTACATCTCAAGCAATTGTATACGTTTTATGTGTGCATTATTTCATTTTTATGCAGTATCCCAATGTTTGCATAGGAATATGTAGATGGAAAGCTAAAGGCACGTTGCCACAGAAAATGTTGGTGAAAACAAGCTTACAATGGAAGTATCTGGGGACAAACGTTGCAAAATTACAAGTGGATTTCTGTCAACAAACTCAAGTGCAAGTCAAAATTATTTCATGTGGTTATTGACAGCATGCCACAGATGCTGTCCATAAAACTTGTATTTAACATAATAATCCATTCAAGTGTTCTTTTGCTAGCAAGTTCCAGTTTGCAGTAGGCATACTTCATCTAAACTCCACTGACAGAAAAGGTTATTACACAGGGAAAGGCATACTGGGGAGCAGATGGAGGTTTAGTGCTTTGTTCAAGGGGACATGATGTGGCGATTGTACCGCTGAGCCAATCATAGCCCTTCCCGTTGTGGAGTTTTTTGAGTTGGGAATAAAAGAAGTGAGAACTTTCTGCGTGAGCACCATTATGTGCAGGGTTACAGATAAGTCATACAGATCCAGTTAACACAAGAGAAACTCATTAAGAAAACAATTTGCGACCCCAGTGATCGTCTTTAAAGGGCTTTGTTGTTACGAAGCAGTAGTTTGAAGAAAGGCAGCAAGTTATTTCAAACACAACAATGTTTCATTCATTTTTTCCAAATCACAACTGAGAATAAAAGAAAGCTCCTAAGGACAAGCTCAAATGCATTTCTCCCAGCAGTCCATTTGCTCACAAAACTGCCTTGTTTGTGAAATGGTGACAGCTTCGCCATGCAAAGGAGCTTGTTATCTGGAAACGGACGTTACGGTAGGCCGCCGATCATCAGTCTTTCTGGCATTTGGGTCAGTCACTGCCAATTAGAGCGCACCCGTTTTTTTTTTTTTTTTTTTTTTTTTTTTGATCGAAAACTTTCTAATGCAGGCTATAAACCGAGTGTTAATAGAGCATTGCTAATGGTGATTTTCTGATGCATGTCTCACCTAATGCTAATAGTCGTCTTCATTAGTGAGGTCTGTAGGCAGGTTATTAGCGATTGTATGACAACCATTGGTATTGAAAAATGATATCGCACTCAAACATTTCTATGATAATGTGGCCCATATGTTTATCAACCTGAAAACAAGAAACGTTATCTTTGTCTTAGCCCAGGGGAGTTCGTTTAGGGCCAATTCATCAATCAAAGATGGTATCTGCAGCTTGTGGAAATGGATAATTTAATAAACGTACACCATATCTGTTTTGATCAGTGTTATTTATTTAGTGTTTGTTTTATCGCAGCCTTGGCTTAGATACCTTAAAATGGCCATAACATTTGCTGTGGATTATTCTTTTGAAATAAAGAGTTCAATGTACTACGTTGTAGACACACTCTAAAGCGCTCTCACCAGGTTGCTGCTCATTTCAGTTCTTCATGTGAATTTTGATTCTGTGATCATTTACATTATGGAAGACTTAAAGGTACAGTAGCAAAAACAACCTGTTGAACTTAATGTTCAGAGTAAGGGCAGAAAATGGTCATGAGAAACAAAAATTAAAACAGTTTTGGGTGCAAGAAATTGACTAACATTATAAGTGGACTTTAAAGAGGAGGATTTGGGTAACAGGTTAAAACCAGTAGATTCAGTACATGAGGAATGGAGTAGTAACATAATGTTTTAGCTTTTAATTAGGTAAAAATGCAGTAAATGTTTAAATCTGTTGTGTTCTACTTTGTTGGTACATTTAAATATTTAAATTTATTCATATTCATATTGCGTATTTATTCATTTAGCAGTGACGTGATGCTTTGGACAAAATCTTCACGTCACATGACCTCATTACATTTCAGTAATTCATCTGTATTTTGTATAGATACTGTGCACGGTATGCTGATTTTTAGTATGCATAGAATACTAGTTTGTCCTGGTGCTACATTTGTTACAGTACTTCCTATATTATACTATACTGTAACTGTGTATAAAACATTATAGAATCTCAAAATGCAGTGTGACTAATGTGACTAATGAACCAGCTAAAAGTATGTTTAACATTAATATTTTGACTCAATATTTGATTGGACTGATTAAGTTTTTAGTAAAAATAAAAAGGCAAAAACTGCATTTATTTTCAAAATGATGATTGACGCCAATCACATATTACGTGAAGAGGTCATGTGACTGCAACATAGAATTCTGTTTGAAATGTTTATTATTGCATAATAATGCTATTTTACTATATACTGTTTCACTTATAATTGAAAATTATACAGAATACTGTGTATACTGCATAGTGTTCATTTAGTAAGCTACAGTATTATTCTGAACATAGACGTGATATCAGTGCATGTCATTGTCCAGTAGGTGGCAGTAGGTTAATGTTTGTGCTGTCATGTGTTGTTGCAGCTACACCAATCCATCACCACGGACACAACTGTTTAAGACTGCGGGTGTTTGTCTGCTGTTCTACAGGTGAGCATCATCACACACACATAGAAACAAAAAAGCACGTAAACCGCAAGGCGAGGTCACGATGCTGGTTTTAATGTGTGTTTGTGTGTGTGAGCAAACTATTTTCAGAACTTAATGCTCGAACACGTTCTGTGGCCTCTTTGATCAGAGCATGTGTGGAGACGTCCTCTCATCCCCTGCTCTCTCTTTCAGTTGCTCTTGTCTTTATTTGTTAGCATAACTCATGCATCTCTTGAACACAAGTTTAACCCCGTGCTGCATTAATCTCTAATATGTTTCTGTTATATTACATGTGTGTGTATTTGTTGAAATGGCTTTGTGTTTGCATATAATGTACCTAAAATTTATCCAAAAAAAGTTTGATGAAGTGATGTTTATAGGAAGTGACAATAGGAATTACATTTTAAAATGTAAACTCTATATTAAGGTAAAAATATATGCATTTTGTAAAAAAAAAATATATACTCTGGCCTAGCAGCATTTTTATTTTTTTAATAAAAAGACTATATTGACAAATTGCAGAGAATGAAAGTGGGAAAATACAGTATGCTTTAAAGGGGTCGTGATATGAGAAATCAAATTTGTCTTGATGTTTTTACATATAAGAGGTATTTGTACAATTAAAACATCCTGCAAGTTTCATAGCTTAAAACGTCCTCCTCATTATAAACAAAGCATTTATATAATCAGGTTCCAGAAATGGCTCGTTTTGATGTTGTGGGATCTGTGGCGTCACATGGGCAAATAGATTTGCATATGACTGCCTCCAGAGCAAGACATTAACGAATAGTTTTACATCATCTCACCATAGGCCCCGCCCAGCATCCAGTCGTTTAATGGCTGACATTTGTCTTCACCGGATGTGAGCGTCGCGTCAAAAGCAAATAGAGATCCATTTATATCACTGATGCTGTCTATACTGAATACAGTATAAAAGATGTGCGTTCAGTTTCTGACATATTCCATGGACTTGAGTCTGAATCGCAGAACAATAAAAGTGGTCGTTTATTGACTAGCCCATTAAAAGCTGCCTATTTTTTCCGCTGCGCGTATACAATTGTTTTGGTTATTGTGCAAAAAAATTATTAGCATTATAAGTGAACCTCAAGGAACATTTTAAAAAATCCATTTCATGACCCGTTTAAGTGATCAGTGTTTGGGGCAACTGTATATGCACTGAGATCATGTTTTTCTTTGCTACAGTCTCTAATGCAGATGATGACTCGAACCAGAGTCCCCCTGACTACACTGTCAGACCCAAACTGCATGACATCGGTGAGTGAACACACACACATACGTGAAGCCTTGTACACACATTGGCTTTATAAAAGTGTCTAACACAAATGTTCTTCTGTTCTCACAAATATGGCTATTACGCATTTAATCTGCCTCATGAGCATCTGAAATTCCTCTTAAAAGCCTGGATGACCATAATGTCCGGTGACCAGGGGATGGCCAATAATAAACAAATTAATGCATTTATTCAGTCTCTCTATTTTTGCTCTTTCGCCCTCACTTAACTACTGTTTTTATTCTGAGAAATCGAGCTTTAAATGTGCAGTGAGACGCATTATGACTGCACATCTGAAATGTATGTCCAGCGAATACTCGGAAACCCAAGTTCACATCAGGATCACAGGAAGGATCATCGGGACACACTGCAGGATGCACAGCTTGGCTCAACGCCCACATGCCCTTGCTAAAGCACATAACTAAACAAATAGCTGGCACTTTACACCACCGTAGGCATTCAAAAGCACTCTAACAGTAGGACATCTCTCTCTCTCTCTCTCTCTCTCTCTCTCTCTCTCTCTCTCTCTCTCTCTCTCTCTCTCTGTGTGTGTGTGTGTGTGCGTGCGTGCGTTTGGGTACATGTGTGTTAATGCACACGGCATTAAAATGAAAACTGATTATGACACACACACCATATGAACCAAATGACCCTCTGTATGCAGATCCTCCTACTTCTAAAACTGTCAACATCTTGTTAGCTTTCCCAAACCATATCTAATAAAAAACACATTGCTGACAGGTCGACCACCCTATTTTAAGTGGGAAAACCTTGTATTGCAGTCTTGAGGACAAAGTTTTACTTTGTTTCCTGTCAACAGCTCCTTAATACCATCATTTGTGCTGATGCTGCATTAAAAAAAAATTGTGCTTAAGTCTGTGCATAGCACACATGATATAGACATATTGCGTTCCAGTCAGGGATTATACTCGATGAAACCGATATGAAAAGATAGGGTTACGGATGTCAAAAAAGCACTGCATAATCACTATTCAGAAAAGACTTCCAAAAACCCAGGAGACCTGATGTTTCTTATTTGAGCTTGCCAGGTCACACTGAAAGAATTTATACACTAGTATCAGTCAAAGAAGGTGAAACAGCTAAAAGCTAGAGTCCTTTTTTGTGCTTTTTTCTCTTTATTTGATTGATAGGCTATTAAAATAACTGTTTCTTCTTAGTTTTTTCTTATCACTTATGTACATTAGGGTATTATGTTACATCTTCTGTTGTAAAATTAATGTTTATTGCATTCGTTGCAATAATTTTGGTATATTCAAATTATTTCAGTTAATGAAATATACATTTTCCTACTGTAAATTTAAGGTAAATTTATAAAACTTTATAATTTACTTTATATATTGCCGTCTTTTTTTTTTACTGTAAATTAAAAAAAAAAAAGTCTGGATCAGGATTATCACAGTGAAGACCTGAACTGGTGTGACATCATCCTTTGAACTACCATTGGTCCGTGGTGATGATGTAATAGGTAGGTGTGCGCGGAGGCTCCGCCTTCTTTGACACAGACACTTTGTTCCGTCGAGGTCAGACGTCACGAATAAAAACATGAACACACTGAATTGTGATTCTGAATTAAAACAGTCCCTCCAGGATTTCACGATTTTTTTATGTGATTTTTGTGATCAAATTGACTGATTTTGTGGTGGTAATTTCCAGAAATTTGTGAAAAAATTTGCGATTTTTATAATTTATAATTAGGACATCACATTTACCATAATAGTATTATGTCAGATGCACAATAGTCATACATGACACAAATCACAAAAAAATGCATAAAGCTTGTTTATTTGGTCTAATCAAATACTTTTTTAAAAATTGTGCTGTAGCCTTTTGTTGTTGCTTAATTAACATTAACAACAGCAGGTAAATTAGATTACTGTCACTTTAAGACCTACTACAGTAATGACAAACGTCCCAATCAGTTATTACTGATTGTTTTACGTAAATACTTGCCAAGATGAATATTTTGAAGTAATTGTAGCTATGTGTATTTGTTCAAGCGCTATAAAGAGAATTCAATATTCTAACTAGGCCGACAGGCGGTGACACGCAGTCAGTCATTCAGTCAGTCACACACACACACACACACTTGCAGTCAGAGACAGACTGTCACTCGACTGGCTGAAATTAGTTCTCTTTCACGGTATACTGCGCTTTTAAAAATTATTTTTAGTACCATCGAGCATATCATATTTTTTGTTATGTCATTCAATCATGTTAAACGCGTTAATAAGTTTGCCATACTGCCCAATGAAAACCTGGGCGCTTATGTGAGAGGGCAGGAGAGACGCATTTTCTTTCGCCATGTTTCTGACAGACCGCACACAGACATCACGTGTGCGTAACATCTGTACCCACGTAAAAATGCATTGAAACTTTAATTGACTAAAGATATTTCAATTGGGTGATCATAATTTAATGTTTTGTGAGGTCTTTTTTTGAATTTTTGTGATTATTTTGCGGTTAAATTAGGAATTATGCAGGATCGCAAAAAAATGCGAAATTTTGTTGATTTTGCGTTGTATTCAGCGATCGCAGAATCGCGAAAAACTGGAGCGACTGTTAAAAGCTATACTGACACATTTTCATGTTTAATACTCTAAAGTTGCTTGCTTTGCTTGACGTGACTTACATTTACACATCGCTTTGATCAGTTGCTTTCTTAACCGCTGTTTTCTCACCGCTGTCATTATTTTGCACAGCAAATATTTACATATTCATCTAAACACAGCTCTCAGCAGAGTAGGTGGCCGCGGATCTTTGATAACAGTATGCTGAAAAGGTATTTCGAACTTTGTTTTACCCCTAAGCAAAGAACAATCTGTTTTGCAATCACAGCTTGGATATAAACAGCATTGTTTTGGATGTAGAACAATTCTGGATCAGCTGTTGATGTTCAACATCAAATCTGTGACCTTAAGCAAAACCAGTTGAGAACCACTAGGGTTTAACACTATATTTGTTTGACAGGAATGCTGTTTCAGGCCCTACTAAAGATGCTGATCCAGGAGCACATCCTACTTTGGCGCACAAAGAAGAGCACAGCAAAACCAGTCCAGTTGGAATTTTGCCTATATGCGTCAACAATAATAAATTCCAGACATTTTTATGATGTGTTGACACGTCTCCGCTGATATGTCCATTGAGCTGTGTGTCTATGTTCACTCGACGTCTGCTATCACAGCAGTGTGTTTAACCTCGAACTGCCCGAGCGTCCTTTATCAACATACAACGTGGCAGCTGCTGATAAGAAATGTCACATATTCTTTGTTTTTTTCTGTCTGATATCCTTCCAAGTCTTTTCTCTACAATCATATCTCCTGTTTTAATAGATAAGATTTCTCTCTCACTATCTCTCCTGCCTTTATTTCTCCTTTTCTCTGCCTTTCTCTATTTCTAAGTGATTATTTTCATCATCAATATCCCTTGTAGAATGTTATATTGAGCTTTAGGGCCAGTGATAATACAGAAAATGAATGGATGAGTTTTATCTTCCTTATATTTAGAGAAAGCTGTGGGGAAACCATTACAGTTGCTGCAGATGATTACATTACTCAAAGAGGAATCATTATTTCCCCCACCACCCTTTATCATTCTATGATGTTTAGTAGGTGATAATTGACCATGAATGTCTAACTTTGACGTCTAGCTTTTGGTTGCGGTGACTTAATGGTTAGTGCTTGGGTTCCTGACATTGAGACATTGTGCTCATGCAATGGATGCTGGTTTGATTCCAGCCTACAGTGATGTTCCAATCTCATTCCCTCTCTCTGTTTCCAATCATTTCCTATCCCTCTCTTGAATACCCCGCTGATAAGAGTGGCTAACATGATGGAAATAAAGAGCAAAAGTTAGCCATTACTCAGTGAGAGATTGACAGTTAACTGAGAGATTTTTTTCTTAATCTGAATGATATGACAAAATGTTGCATGGATTTTTGGAAATCCAGCTTTGCTAGTACTCACATTTCGATTAGAGAATAGATCTGGAATTGGTTGGCACCTCAGAGTAAAACATAAAACAAGCAATTGTGAGATAACATTTAAAATAAGAAATATAAAGAAATGTTTTAATGTTTTTGAAAGAAGTCTCTTATGCTCACCTAATATATCAAAAATACAACATTATAAAATATTATTACATTTTTAAATAACTTAGCACCCATTACAAGCCTGCTGACTTGGTGCTCAAGAAATAATCCTTATTATTATCAATGTTGAGAACAGTTGTGATGCTTAATATTTTGGTAACAATTTACAAAAAAGGTTTGTTAGTTAACATAAGTTAACTAAATTAGTTAACATGAACTAATAATTAACAGCACGTTTACAGCATTTATTAATATGTTTTAAAGTTAATTTCAACATTTACTAATACTTAAAATAATAATTAAAATCTTGTTAACATTAGTTAATGCACTGTGAACTAACATGAAGAAACAATGAACAGCATGCTCATGGTTAGTTTATGTTAGTTAATACATAAACTAATGTTAACTAATGAACCTTATTGTAAAGTGTTACCAGTATTTTTGTGGAAACTGTGATGCATTTTTTTCAGTATTTAATTGAAAGTTCAAAAGAATAGCATTTATTTGAAATATAATCTGTTGTAACATTATAAATGTCTTTACTGACACTTTTAATCAATTCAATGCATCCTTGCTGAATAAAAGTATTAATTTCTTTCAGAAAAATGATATGTATATTTTTAAATGCTTTACTCTGAGGTGGCGTATAAAGTCTTTACGTGCTCACTAACTTTCTTTCCCTCCTTCTGTCTTCTCTCTCAGATGAATTTAACCCTGAGATCCCCAAACTGGAGAAGAGCGTCAGCGGCAGCAGTCCGTCTGGAGACCGGCTGTTAATCACTGTGGCGACGCTTCTCCTCGCTGCTCTCCTCGTGTCTTAGCAACCGTCTCTCTCTCTCTCTCTCTCTCTGACATTTCTGAGCCAGCAGCTCCGAGCGCTCGCCTTTCGTTCAACCTGTGTGGGAGATTATCCAATCAGAACAGATTAACCAATAGTCGAGCCCTAAACACTGGAGCTAATTGTAGATCTACCGCACCCAAATAGTGGCCTTCGTCTCCACAATTTTGGAATAAGGAATGACGTGCATCAATTTCAGAATTTGCCTTTGCGATGGAACGTCCACTCTCCTTAAAACGTACTCGCGGAGGGAAACAAATCTGGTTAGACAGTGAGGTCTCTCTACCTCTAGCTACGTCCGTTCTCATCTCTAATGAACTTACCCAGACTGAGGCAAATCTTGAGATGGACATTTTAAGACTGACATGAGCTCAAATGGATATGACAAGCGTCATAGTGGTCAGTGGATCTCAGCTGAGAGACTCAAGGAGTGCTGGAGACCTTTGATCCTGTCTTAACATTCTGTCTCAACCCATACCTGTCGGACTGCAATATGTGTCAGTCATTGATAGTTCTGCAGCAGAGATCAATAAAACTCATTTGCCCGTCACTGAGTTCAGGTGTTAGGCTTATGAATCGATCACAGAAAGGCATGGCTACTGTTTCTGCTAGTTCCCAGGCTGGAGACTTGGGAACGCTTTCCTTCTAGTTTCCCAGTTCCATTGCTGAACTTGGAAACTAGAGATCGGTCAGAGACCATCACTTTTGTACATTGTGTGACCGAAATAGTTTGGACATCATAGCAGCGCACATAATGAAAGAGAATCGAGATGGACCGAACTAATGGTAGATGGATAGATAAACGTTTGTTTCCTATAGTATGTACGTGTCATCATGGAAAGGCACTGGACTGGCCAGTGCCACTAATTAGCATAGTGGCCATTTTTGTAAAAGCGGTCGAGTCGTAAACTGCAATTCGCTGTTTTATATCGAAGAATTGCGATGCAGATTTAGTTTTTACCGTATGATACATATTTAACTGCTCTTTGAGTATGTTAGTTTATTTACTTAATTTATTGAGTTATTTATTGATCAGTTGATCCTTTTTTGGGAACTTTGTGAGTTTTGTCTGCTTTCTTGAGGGATCCTTCCTTATCTTTGCTAATGCCAAATTATTTTGTTTATTTATGTTCATTTCATGGACTTTATTTCTGTTCATGTGCCAGCAAATTGAGTCTTAGTTACAGAAAGACATATCTAATGCGTCTCATCCATTGTGCTCGGTTGAAATAGGTACATTATCTTTATAAGGAGAGTCATTATTATAGGACAGTGTGAGATTGTTGTAGTCTATATCGGTGGGTGGGGCTGGGAGGGCATCTAGGGAGGGGCTTCTTGAGAGGGCGTGGCTTCAGTGCAGTAATGGAATAAAGCATTCCTCAGAACGCTGCAGACAATGTCAAGAGTGAATGTCTATGTAAATGTGTCTGCGTATGTGTCTTATGAGTGTGCACTTTACACGGGGTTGTGAAAGTGTGCGCATTTTGGCATTTTCATATGCATTTAGATACACATTTGTAGGTTTTAAATACTTAAGCTTGTGAGAGAGTTTTGGCTGGTGAGAATGAGACAGGTGAGAACGAAAGCATTTAACATTGTTGGCAACAACAGTACCAATCGTGTTTACCTTAGAATGATTACAAACATGTAAACGAATCATGAATGACAATTGCCAGAATGAAACTTAATAAAACATTCTTATTTTAACACTCTTGCTGTTATTTTAATCGTCTGCATGTTGCCATGATTCTCAGGATGTCCGAATGTTTGTGTAAATGAGTTTGCTCTGACTCATTTGTCAGTGCAGTTTTTTCCCAAGGAGCACATGCTCCTTATTAAGGAAAACATAAAAATAAAAAAATGTGGGGTGCAATAGAAGTGTATCAAATAATGTGTTAAGGGGATGCAAGGAGACATTTGCAAGCAAAATCATTTAATTTATTCGAATACTAAAAGTACGGGCCAGTCCAGATAATAGCTATAAGAGTTTACATTGAATTAAATGGCAAATACAGATTGTGAAACCTAAATAGCAATAATAACAGAAAAGGAAAAAAACATTATGCATAATGCCGGAACTTTTAATTATAAACAAGCCTGAAATACACTGGGACTCACTGTAAAAAATGAAATTTCGAAGTTGTAAATAAAACAATGATTAATGGAGTTATTACAGGTAAATACAAGAAAATCTTTGTACTTAAAAGTGCCACGTTCCATTCAACGTGTTACTTGCCATTTCTTTGTAATTGTGAAATTTATAAGCAATTTTTGGGTGAAAATTGTTTCTACACCAAGTTTGTTTTTTTCAGTGAATGTATATATACAGTTCTTGTCAAAAGTTTGGAAATATATTTTTTTTTAAATATTTTTGAAAGCAGTCTCTTATGCTCTTATGATTACAGTACAACCAGTAATATTGTCAAATATTAAAGAACTGTTTTCTGTTTTAATATATTTTAAAATGTAATTTATTTCTGTGATGGCAAAACTGAATTTTCAGTATCATTACTCCAGTCTTCAATGTCACAGAAATTATTTTAATATGCAGATTTGCTGCCCAGTTAACATTTCTTTTTATTATTATCGATCTTTAAAACAGTTGTGCTGCTTTACATTTTTGTGGAAATGGTGATCCTTTTTTTCAAGATTCTTTGATGAATATAAAGTTCAAAGAACAGCTGTTATTTGCATTTATTAAAGTTATTTATTTTGTAACATTATAAATGTAATCACTGACACTTTTGATCAAGTCAATGCATCCTTGTTGAATAATGCTTTTGTCTGGTGATTTTCAAGTATTTCTCTCTCTTTTTTAAATCTTACCACAAATGTTTGAATGGTATCATTGTTTCCACAAAAAAAGTTAAAAAGCACCAAAAACATTTTTTTTTAAATTGTAATATCAGTTCAATATTACTGTTTTACTGCATTTTTGATTAAGTAAATGCATAAGAGACTTCTTTCAAAAACATTCAAAAAATATGTTTTCAAACTTTTGACAGATACTGTAGGCCTATATACAGTAGGCTATATTATATACAGCTTATATATATTATATTATATTATTTTGCATTATATCATAATCTGTATGTTGTTTCCAAATATTTACTGACAGTATTTGACTGTCTTGTTAGAACGTGCAATACAAACGTTTCTTTCTTGTAAAGGCAACACATTGTAACTTTGCCAATACTGAAACAGATAAAAATGACTATAAAGTTTTTTGAATGCATTTGAACAATTTCACATAAATTACCAAATCAATAAAAATAAACTATTTTAGTCATAACTCAATTTTGACAATTTGAAGTATTTGTTTTGCCTTTGCATGTCAGAATTATTGCATGCATATTTATTTCCAGGGTTTAAAAAGCTCTTATAAAAGAGAAAATGTAACCCATTAATAGAATGGCAATTATGTAACTTGTTTCTTATAAAAGCTTTTACTTTAATTAGAATTTAGTCTTCAGAACTGAGTCTGTTTCTTGAAGGTACATCTGTCTCTTTTTTTCATCTCTCCATCTGTCTTCTGCAATTTGTCCCTGTCTGTTATTTTATCTGCTCTGCTTCACACCCAGTCATACTCATTCTCATTCAGCTAGACCAAACACACGTCTGTCTCCTCAGGTAAAAGGTTCCTGCAGTGATGAGAATCCGACCTCAGAAACTCCTGCACCTACAAACGCTTCTTCTCTTACAACACACAAATCAAAACTTTCTAGGTGCCCATCATTAGAGAACACACACACACAACATAAAACACCCGCACTGACAGTCCTGGGAATATGCAGTTGTTCTTCTCAGTTTCGTCCCTTCCATCTAAGGAGAAAATGCCTTGAAGCAAAACATGTTTGTGCACATCTGTCTGTCTTTCATTCTCTTTTTTCCCTTTTTTCTCTCTCTCTCTGCTCTTAAGTGTTTTTCAATTTCAAGGACACTCCATGTACAAGTGAAGATAATAAAGACATTCGGGATTCAAGGGTAAGCAAGATTAAAGTGTTAGTTCACCCAAAAACGGCATTTCTATCATTAATTACCCACCCCCGTGTCGCTCCAAACCCGTAAGACCTCCGTTCATCTTCGGAACACAAATGAAGATATTTTTGATGAAATCCGAGAGGTTTCTGAACCAGCCATAGGCAGCAAAGTCATTGCAACTTTCAAGCCCCATAAAGAAGAATACTTTTTGTAAGCAAAAAACAACGACTTTATTCAACAATTTCCTCGAGTCCGTGTCAGTCTCTTACGCTGATCACATTGTAAACACAGTGCTGCACTTCTGGCTCACCATTGGCCAGCTCCTGCGTCAGCATCACACGCATGTGTCATGGTGCTCACATGACCAGCGTCAACCAATAGTGAGCCAGTGTTCTGACGTAGAACCCAGTGTTTACTACGTGATCAGCGTTGGATACTGAAGCAGGAGAGAAGAAATTGTTTATCATTTTAGTTTTGCGCACAAAAAGTATTCCTGTCGCTTCATAACCTTAAGGTTGAACTACTGTAGTCACATGGACTATTTTAAGATGTATTCACATACCTTTCTGAGCCTTGAAAGTTGCTATGACTTTGCTGCCTATGGCTGGTTCAGAAACCTCTCTGATTTCATCAAAAATATCTTCATTTGTGTTCCGAAGATGAACGAAGGTCTTACGGGTTTGCAACGATATGAGGGTGAGTAAGTAATGACATAAATTTCATTTTTTAACTATCCCTTTAAATGTCACATCAAACAAAACAGTTATGATCCCAGTCAACTGCACACTAATGTGCAATTAGCCATTCTAACTAATATCATGGTTCCACATCTCAAAAAAACATGAGAAAGTTTGTGTGAATGATCCAATTTGTCCATCACAGCCACAGTTCTAATGGTGATGAGGAGCATATTCTAATGCCAGTAAACAGGACCAGACAGAATCTGTGTAACAGCATTATTCTGTGCTGATGTTGGTAAAAATGTGTTAAACGAAGCCAAGAGTATGGCAATATTATTTATAGGTGAAAGTAACTTTTAACTGAAAAACACACACAAGGAAGGTTGGGGGGTGTTGAAGGTAGAGTATTCGCAATCAGCGTTGGATCTGCCTTTAAGCAACTTGTGTAAAGAAGCTCACAGCTGACTTCCTTCAGGCGACACATGCTGCAGATTGTGGTGGCATCTCTGTCATAGTGAGGACTTTCTCTTATAGAGAACAGGCATCTATTAAATAGAGAGATAATAATAGAATGTCAAAATATATTAAAGGATTAATTGCAGAGGGATATATCTTCAGTGATTGTCACTTAAATTTCAGTCTGTTCTCATGACTTCAGAACACTTGGGCCACTTTTTGTATTTTTGAAGCTTGACAAAGATTACAAAAAAGCTAGAAAATTGAGGATTCTAAAATTATTTAGTTTTTTTTTTTAATTTATGTTATTCTGTTGATTAAATGAAATATACAGTATACACACTCAATTGAATAATTAAAATTACATTTTTGTCACTTTACATATACATTTGTGGAATATATACATTTCAAACTATACAAAAAGATATGTTGTTTTATGTAATTTAATAAAATGCACCATCCATCAATTCTGCTGTAAAAAGTATGTAATGTGTTAAAGGGATAGTGAAATTATGACTGTTATGGAACCCAAAATGAATTTTTGCCTCAAAAAGATTTGGAAGTGTTGATCTCTAAAACGGACCAATATATAAGAATTCCATGTATTTAACGTTTTCTAAAATCATATGATATGTATATGTATGGAACAGATTAAAAATTAGTCAACATCCATGGAGAACAATTGCATCTGCTGTAGCCATCAAATTAAATATTGCTGCCATTGGATGCACATGAAGATATGAGAGATGGCATTTGGCAAATTTGTAGGCACACATTTTTGTAGTTCATTTTTTGGAACTTGGTCAACGTTATTGGAAAAGAACTGTCAAGATTCTATTAAATTCCCATTGTTTGTTCTCTACTGGAAATAATAACAGCATATGGGTTTGGAACAACATGATGGTGAGTCAATATTGAAAGAATTTTCATTTTGTTGACTCATTCAGTTTGGTTTTCCATTAACTTTCAATAATGCTTTTCAGTACCCTTCAAAACTTCCCTCCTGAAACTAAAAGTCTGGTTGTGTAATCAGCGTCCGTGAGCGGATGATCTCAGTCTTTGGCCTGGCATCTTTCCCGGGTACATAGAGGTCCATTAGCCTGTGGTGCACCACCAGAGGGTGTCAGGTTCATCTGTGGGCTCCCACTCCCAATTATCATGTACCATTAACAACAATAATACTAATTATGTCTGACACGGTGTCACTATTGTATCGCTTGGTGCAGGCTGTATCACTCGGACAGATGGTGTAACTACCAGTGGCCCCTAACAGGGATCCTGTTGTTCATTGAGACATTGGAATAAGGTCCAGTTTGGAGCAGCAGCCCTAATTACACCAAGATGGCTGCCAGATTTTGCCCATATGGATTTTGGCTATGCTTTGTTTGTCAGTTTAGTTAAATGCTAATGACATGGTACCACAATGGTAATGAACTATTGTGTAGTGGACTAAGAGAAAACCATAATGCTAGTTATGCTAACCATTTTCAGTCAGTTATTGAGGATCAGGCAACAAAGCTACACAATTACCGCGTTTCCACTGTCAGGCCAAAAGCAAACGTGCTAGTGCTGGGGTTCCTCAGAGCCAATGGCCAGGGGGGTTTGGCCCGCCGAATACCTTGGTCCAAAGCGGGCCAACTGGGGCTTGTGGAGTGGTCATGAACAAAAGCAGAGTTTAGCTGAGTCATGAGACGGTCAACACTGCTGCTCATTTCCCATGTTATTATATGAGGCTACCAGCTAACTTCAGCATTCAAGACATTTTAAACAATTTTCAGCTCAAAACTCACTTTCAGACACCAGCGAGTGTTTGAAATAACTTCCTTGCGATAAGATTGGGATTCTGATCACTGTATGGAGCAGAAATATATCTCTATGCGAAGCTAAAGGCTACTTATGCTAACGATTGCAATAATAACTATACCTATGTTTATGGATATACCAGAGACTGCTTGAAGAGTGTAGACCAATCATATATGATAATAATTGTGTATTTATTTGTTATTGTGTTTTTGTGTCTCTTCCCTCCCCTGTGCCTTTGTTGACACCTGATTTCCGTATGTCATAAACATGCACTCCAGTTAACTTGCATAACCAACCCAATCTCACGGCAATTCATACGTATTTTACGAGGTGGCTAATTCGTACGAATTCATACAACCTCACTAGTATGAATTTGTACGATTTTTGATAAATCGTACATATTTTACGAGTTGCCCAATTCGTATTAATTCGAATGAATGACCTAGCCCTGACCCCGCCACTAAACCTAACCATATATGGGGTTTCGAAAAATCGTACAAATTCGTACGAATTAGCCACCTCTTACGAATTCGGCTCGCACAGGCCTGATAGTGGAAAAGCGTTTTTTGTTTTTTGATTATCTCTACGTGAGTTGTTTTTAAAGACAACCTGCTAGTTGTTTTTGCACAGCCTAATGCTAACTTGCTAATTCCCTCCATTATTGTCCTATTGTTTTAAACAGAAAGAGCATAGCCTGACTCAAAGCCAAAGTGTGTGGCCTGATTTTAGTGAGTAAGGGGTTACATTAGCATCAAGTCTTCTTCAGGCTGTAAGATCAAACCAGATTTTTATGCATATCCAATTTGAATCCTGTCATATTTAGTGTGAACGTTAAAAATCACATGAAATCACATGTCCTACAAATCCATTTCAAGCTACATTCATACGTGGTTTGAAATCCTAATAAAATCAAATTTCTGTAAACCCGTCTGACCGCTTTGATCTGATTTAGCATAGCTTTTCTGCCAATATGTCACTTTCTCACGCCACTTACAATGTAAACACGTCTGACATCATTGCCGAAACAAGGTTGTGTTGTGTTGTGTTGTAAATGTGCTGGTCACGGAGAAAATTATAATATAATGGAAACATCTCTGGGGTCCATTGATGAGATGTCTTCACTTCCTTCAATCTGCAGCCAAGACGCTATAAAGCCGCTCATAAGATGCAGTCCAGCGTTGCAGTTACACATTGTCATATTCTAAAGCCTCGTGTACATTGGGATGATTATTGTCAGCGTTTTTCGAGACATTTTTTGACGCGTCTTTGTATTCATGCCTAAGCGATTTTCACTGGCGATGCGTAATTCACTCCCTGACAGTAGACGGCGCTTATTGAAAAACAGGAATATCCCGGTACACAAGGTGGCGCTGGTCAACTTTACGCTTCTGACACACGCTTGTCACACAGCAGAAGAAGAGAGCCGGTATTTACGTGCTTGCCAAAACCATTCACACACTTTTTGTAGTCACTGTGGCGTTTGGTATAAAGTTCTTTCAAAGGGACCAGCAGCTTTACATTCATTTTACCTCGTTGCATCTTCTTCTTCGTCTACTTACTTCCTCTTTGTCGTCTTCTTCTATCAATGTGTGCTCGGCAAGACCGTTTTGTGTCTGAGCGCCAACTTCAGCAGCTCCAGGCCAATCTCACTTTTGCGCATCAGTGTGTATACTCACACTGGCGCCCTTTGTTTAGTCAAGAGGTGTTAATTGTCGGCGATAAGCTCACGATAATCGTCCTGGTGTGCCCGGGCCTTAAGACAGCATTGCAAACCCCTCCATGCTGTTTTCAGCATAGTCCTACCGATGCAATGTCATTGCCATAGAAAACAACACAGATATTACAGAAAACTGTTGCGATGCACAGTGTGGAGAGTCAGTAATTAACATCAGATTCCAATCGGACACACAAATTATTTTTGCACTGACAGTGGGAACGTGGTAAAAGTGTTCGTAATGCATGCTAAATGACTAGGCTACTCATGAAGATGTCCTGTGGAATTTGACTTCATCAAACAACCTAAAGAATGGATTTAAACACAAAAAATACAAGACTATTTGGTCTTAAGTGGCTTTCTGTAAGAATATAAATCACTTATTAAAGCTGTAAGCTGTAAATCTGTTTGAATGTAGCTGCTGGCATGTTCCTGAGGTGAAGATAAACCCCATTCTGTCTCCCCTAGATCACTCCGTCTGAGAGTGTCAGTATTAAATTCCCTCTGGCTGACACTTGGCTCCAAGCTGCAGATCAGGATCAGGTGCTCCTGCGCTCCTCCCTGCCCCTGTCATTATAAGCTTAAAGATGACACTCCTACTCATCAATGCCTCAGAGCACCACTTGAGGAACACAATATGGACCACTTCTCGGGTTACGGTATGTGGTCTGATTTGTGGTCTGGGAGAAGTTTTGATAGTCTTGTAGATCAAGTCATCCTTAAAGGAGCAGTTCGCCCAATATAACATTTCAGCAAAGGGAAATATTGACAGTGACTTTTCAGTTTATTGTTCATACAAATTTATAACTTCAGAACTCTTGAAATATAGTGTTTGAGTCAAATGGATTACATTGGTGGTGTTTTTTTTTTAATTTGTTTACACTTGACAGGAATTTTAATAGCAAGAACTGTACTCCTGGGCAAACAAAAATGGAAAAAGCCCAACATTTTTTAACACTAAGCTTTAATTGTTTTAACCACAAATAATTTCTCAGAAAATTAGCTAAATTTAAGCAAATGCACTACTTGAAAAGCCCTTGCTGTCTCAGAAAAACATCAAAGACAGAATTAAGTTTTTGGCAAATTGGGAAATTGAAAACGATACTCGGTTACTAACGTAACCTCGGTTCTCTCTAGAGAGGGAACGAGTATTGCGTAAGTTTAGCTTACGCTAAGGGAAAGATTCATCTTCTCGAGATACTGAAGCCAAAAAATTATCCTTAATTTTGTATACCTTGTCAACGCAGTGCAGCAGCTAGCAGACCTAGAGCAGGCCATCTCGCGTGCTCATTGGCTGCCCTGCGGGCAACTGCTGCAGCCTACCAGTGAGCCCGGCGTGACGTCACGCCCAATGAAGGGCGCCCGCGCCTTTATAGCGTCACAGCCAGATAGGCGTGGCTTAGCGTATAAAATAGGGGCTGTAGGCTGAATTCTCTGTTTTTTTCGACGACTGAAGCGAAGTCGCTCGTGGCGCGAGCACGGCCGGTTACTCAATACTCGTTCCCTCTCTAGAGAGAACCGAGGTTACGTTAGTAACCGAGTATCGTTCTCTAACGAGAGGTTCTCTCGTATTGCGTAAGTTTAGCTTACGCCACGGGAACACTTTGTCAACGCCGTGCGCGCCAATCATCCACATGAGACCCCGAGTTTGAGGGGAACCCCATAAGTGGAAAAAATAAGGTGGCCAGCCACGCGGGCCAACACTTGTACATAAGCACACATAGGGAATACAGAGCAGCGCGCCGGTCTGTATAGTCATATGGCACATACCCTACTTAGTGCAGCTCAACCAGGAGAGCTGAGTCATGAAAGTGATCTGAGCAGGAGATCTGGGCAGAATACACCTCTTTTTCAGACTGACAACAGTTTAGCCTGCAAGGCAGGAACTTCTAGGTTATAAAACCTGACAAAGGTAGACGGGGAGCTCCAGCCCGCCGCTACACATATGTCATGGATTGAAATTCCACTGGACCATGCCCACGACGAGGCCACGCCTCTCGTGGAATGAGCCCTGATGCCCAGAGGGCATTGCAGACCTTTTGACGCGTAAGCTGCCGCTATAGCGTCCACTATCCATCTGGACAGGCTCTGTTTCGAGGAGGCGAGCCCCTTGGCGCGCCCACCAAACGAAACGAAAAGCTGTTCCGAACGCCTGAAGGAGGCGGAGCGCGTAATGTAAAATCTCAGCGCTCTGACAGGGCAGAGGAGATTCACATCACTTTCGCTGTCAGATGCTGGGAGAGCTGACAGCGAAATAACTTATAACGCTCTGAATGGAGTGCCCATCACTTTAGGGACATAACCATGTCTAGGTCTGAGGATGACTTTAGAGTCATTTGGTCCGAACTCAAGACACGACGCGCTGACAGACAGCGCGTGCAGATCCCCTACACGTTTTACTGACGACAGTGCAGTCAGAAAAACGGTTTTTAGTGATAGATATTTCAACCCCACGGAGTCTAGTGGTTCAAATGGAAAAGCTTTCAGGGCCTCGAGGACCAATGAAAGATCCCACACGGGGGGCGCGGCGGATTCATCCTTCTAGCTCCTCTAAGGAAGTGGATGACCAACTCATGTCTTCCCAGTGACTGGCCGTGCGTCGATTCCGCGAACGCTGCCACGGCCGCCACGTATACTTTGAGCGTGGATGGGGACCTTCCCTTATCCAACAGCTCTTGTAGGAAGGTGAGCAGCTGCGCCACCCCGCATGTACGCGGGTCCAGACCTCTGTCGGTGCACCATCCAGAGAACACCGACCATTTAGACGCGTAGAGCCTTCTCGTGGAAGGGGCTCTAGACTGCGTGATCGTGTTCATCACTCCTTCTGGCAGGGCAACGAGTACCCGTTGATCAACCATGCATGCAGAGACCAGCGCTCTGGATGGGGATGCCAGATCGTGCCGCGAGCCTGAGAGAGGAGATCCGGAATCGGCCACGGAGCTGTATGTGACAGCCGTGCCAGTTCCGGGAACCAAGTCTGATTCTCCCAACGCGGGGCTATGAGGAGCACCGAGTGGCGCGTTTCCCTGATTCTCTTGATCACCTGTGGCAACAGAGAGACCGGAGGGAAAGCATATAGCGGGAGGCTGGGCCAAACCTGGGCCAGCGCGTCCTCGTCCTTCGAGAAGAACGTCGGGCATTGAGCGTTGTCTTTTGACGCAAACAGGTCGACTTCCGCTCTGCCGAATAGGCGCCACAGTTTCTGGACCGTTTGGGGGTGCAGGGACCATTCCCCTGGGGGAACATTGTCCCTGGACAGTTTGTCTGGGCCGTCGTTCAAATGGCCAGGCACATGCGCCGCCCTCAGCGAGCGCAGGTTCATCTGTGACCAAATAAGGAGGCGTTCCGTCAGATTGCAGAGATTTCTGGATCTGACACCGCCCTGACGGTTTACATAGGATACCACAGATGTGTTGTCCGAGCGGACAAGAACATGCTGGTCCTGTATGAACGGGAGGAAGCACTTCAGCGCGTTCTCGACCGCTATCATTTCCAGACAGTTTATGTGAAAACCCTTCTCCTGGTCTGACCACTGGCCAAAGGCCGGTCTGCCCTCGAACAGCGCGCCCCAACCCGAGTTGGACGCGTCTGTCGAGATGACCTTCCGATAAGAGATGGTTCCCATCATTACTCCCTGCTGGTACCAGTCGGCCACTAACCAGGGCTGCAGAGCTGTTATGCAGGTCTGAGTCACTCTGATTTTCTGGCCGCCAGACACCCAGGCTCGGCGAGGTAGCGCGAGCGTTCAACCAGCGTTGGAGCGGGCGCATGCGCAGTAGGCCCAGCTGGAGCACCGCTGCAGCTGATGCCATACAGCCCAACATCCTTTGAAATGTTTTCAAAGGGAGAAAGCTGCCCTTCTGGAAAGATGCGGCTAGGTGGCGAACACGGCGCGTGCGCTGTGTCGATAAACGAGCCGTCATGGTCACCGAGTCCAGTTCTATTCCTAAAAAGGAAATTGACTGGCTGGGCAGTAATGAGCTCATGGTCCAGTTGACCGTGAGACCCAAGCTTTCCAGATGACTGAGAAGCACTGTTCTGTGAGATAGTAGTTGTGTCTCTGACTGTGCCAATATCAGCCAATCGTCCAGATAGTTCATTATGCGCAGCCCCTGACTTCTCAGGGGGGCGAGCGCCGCGTCCATGCACTTTGTAAATGTACGGGGTGCCAGGGACAGGCCGAACGGCAGGACGGTGTATTGATATGCCTGACCGTCGAAGGCGAATCTCAAAAATTGCCTGTGACGGGGTACTATCTGAATCTGAAAATAGGCATCCTTCAGATCTAGAGAATTAAACCAGTCCCTCGGGCGAACGTGCGCGAGGATTTTCCTGGTCGTAAGCATTTTGAACGGTCTTTTCGCAAGCACTTTGTTCAAATATCTCAGATCTAGGATAGGTCTGAAGGCTCCGTCCTTCTTGGGTACGAGAAAATATCGGCTGTAAAAGCCTGACTCGCTCAGAGAAGGCGGTACCTTTTCTATAGCCCCTTTGCACAGCAGCTTTGCTATTTCTGTGTGAAGTAGGTGTGTAGGAATTTCCGCATTCACTATCGTCGCGGTCCAGGCTTGAAAGCGCGGGGGACGGCGAATGAATTGAAGTGTATAGCCCTGCTTTATTGTGCTCAACACCCATTCTGAAATCCCTGGGATAGTTTCCCACGCAGCTATGTGAGCCGCTAGGGGGCGAATGGCCTCCGGGTTCAGACCGCCGCCATTTGCGGGCTTGTGAAACTGAACCGGAGCCGCGCTCTCGGTTCTGGGCAATGGCCGCTCGCTGACAGCCGAAACTGGCTGACTTATGTGAGATGTCCCGATCATAAGGGATGGGGAACATACTTTTACCACACTTTGATGCGAGCAGCGTTCTGGGCGGAAGAGCTCTCTGTAAGCGTGAGCGCGCGCACGCGGGCACGAGACTTACAACTGTATCTAACGCCTCGATCATAATAGATGGGGAGCGCTTTATTAACGCCCTGTGTTTTGTGATAACACTTAAACGCGCAGGCGGGGCCCGGGGGGAGGTTTGTGTTAGCAAGCGTGAGCGCTCTCTGGCGGGCACGAGACTTACGTTCATAACCTGCTTCTTTGATCGTGTAACAGAGCGGGCAGATAGTGGGCACAGACCTGTGGACACATTTCTTACATTCAACACTCGAGCGGCTTTTCTGCGCTTTATGAGAGTGTGCTCTGTGAGTGACACGGGATTTGGAGTGCTTATGTGTAGGGGTGAACACTGGGGCGTGGGCACATTCACTACACTTAAAACACTGACGGCGTGAGCCGGACCAGACATTATACTCTTTTTGAGATTTCTCTGGGTCGCCGTGAAAACGGCGTTTGTGTGCAG
Organism: Siphateles boraxobius; assembly: GCF_051911475.1. NCBI lineage: Eukaryota > Metazoa > Chordata > Actinopteri > Cypriniformes > Leuciscidae > Siphateles > Siphateles boraxobius. The sequence goes on from NW_027508953.1 coordinate 6,339,494, forward strand.
GCGAGAGGGTGAATAAACCGGCTCGTTGGCTGCTAGTTGAACCACTGCAGTAGCCTGTTCGAAGGGGACTGACAGGGAAATGAACTTTGACGGCGGTCCGGCCGCAGTGGGACACGCGCGTCTTTTCTCTCTCGCTGTTAGGAGGGCTTCGCGTGCTCGGACTTCAGCGTGATTCTTTGCCGAGGCCCTCTGGGGGGCGGTGGTCTGTGACGGCTGTCTGAGCGCGATCTAGGGCGGCCGCCCTGACGTCGCTGCGAAGGCTGAGGCTGAGGCTGTGCTGGACGCTGGGTGCTGGTTCGCACAGGAGGCTGGCTTTGTCTCTCGCGAGAGCGGCCTGTGGCGGAACTCGAGCGTCGCGGCAGGAAGAGGTTCATGGCCTGGGTGGTCTTTTGCACCACAGAGAAGCGGTCAACAATCCCGCTCACCGCTGGGCCGAAGAGACCAGTGGGGGAAAGCGGCGCGTTCAGAAAGGTGGCTCGCTCAGTTTCCCTCATATCCGCAAGCGTTAACCAGAGGTGCCTCTCCGTCACGGTTAACGCGGCAATGGCTCGTCCGATGGCTTGGGCTGCGGGTTTGGTGGCGCGGAGAGAGAGATCCGTCGCGCTTCTCAAATCCGCGCTTCTCAAATCCGCAGCTGGGTCCCGGCCCTTCCCATCCCATTCACGGAGGAGGTCGGCTTGCAGGATCTGAAGCACAGCCATCGAGTGTAGAGGAGACGCGGCCTGGCCGGAGGCGGCATAAGCGCGGCCGACCAAGTCGGAAGTGGCTCTGCAGGCTTTAGACGGGAGGGCTGACCGTGACCGCCATCTCGCGGAGGGCGGGCAAAGGTGCGCTGCGACCGCCTCTTCCACGGGGGGAATCGCTGTGTACCCTTTCTCGGCGGCGCCGTCCACTCGAGAGAGAGACGCGGAGGCCTGTGACTGAAGTCTAGCAGAAAACGGTGTATTCCATGACTTCGTCAGCTCCGCATGAAGTTCCGGCAGGAATGAAGTGGGCCTAGTTTCTGAAACGGCGCGGCGGCGACTTTGAAGGAAGCAGCCGTCGAGCCTGTTCGGCGCGGGTTCCTTCGGCAGCGACCACTCGAGCCCGAGACGGTCAACAGCTTGTGTCAGCAGGCGCATAAGTTCCGCGTCAGCTCCAGCGCGGGTACGGGTGGATTCCTGGATTGACGAGGTGGCGGAGTGAAGCGACCATTCCTCGCTGTCTGATGCCAGGATAGAGCAGCAGTCTCTTGTGACGTGTCCCTCGGACTCATCCTCCGAAGCGACGGCAGTGAGGCTCGCAAGCGGCAGCTGCGCGTCAGTGAGGAGAGGTGGGGAAGGCGAGAGCGAGGCTCGAGGGAGGTTCTCCGGCGAGCGCGTCACTGTGGCCACAGGTTCCGGCTGTCTCAGGGAACGGCGCTTCTTTCTGCGCGGTCCCACAGGGGGCGGAGTGACTGCTGTGGTGTTGAAAACTTCGAGTCGTGCCCGCAGGGTCGACAGCGGAAGCTCCTCACAGAGCTCGCAGCCCCCGGACGCGAGGGCGAGCTCTGCGTGTTCCAGGCCCAGGCAGAGAGCGCAGATCAGGTGGCGGTCTCCGGCGCTGAGCGGGGCTTTACACGAGCCACAGGAAGTGCGAGGCATCTTTAAAAAGACGCTCGCTGCTCTTTTGGAATAATATGCAAGGTAAAAAGGATACGTCGCCGGATAGCGTAGCTCGCACGGATGGCTGAAGGTGGCGAAGACGGCCGGCTTCCTCAGCGCTGTCCTAGGCTGGCTGTTCGCTGTTCGACGGCGGCGGTGGCTTCTCTCAAATCCAGCGATGCGAAGAGCTCGCTGATGAGTCGAAAAATCAGAGAATTCAGCCTACAGCCCCTATTCTATACGCTAAGCCACGCCTATCTGGCGGGCTGTGACGCTATAAAGGCGCAGGCGTCACGTGACGTCACGCCGGGCTCACTGGTAGGCTGCAGCAGTTGCCCGCAGGGCAGCCAATGAGCACGCGAGATGGCCTGCTCTAGGTCTGCTAGCTGCTGCACTGCGTTGACAAGGTATACAAAATTAAGGATAATTTTTTGGCTTCAGTATCTCGAGAAGATGAATCTTTCTCGTAGCGTAAGCTAAACTTACGCAATATGAGAAAACCTCTCGTAAGAGAACAATGAGTTGCATGGTGATGCTTCAGAGCGGTGTCTTCAAAAAACTCTGGTGTGAAATATAATAATAAATGCATCTCTACCACAGTGAAGCATGGAGGATGAGGTGTCAGGGGATTATTAGCTAGTGGTATTTGTGAGGTACGTCACTGTGAAAAGTCATTTAATGATTTGGAGTAAAGGAGAATATTGCAGAACGGCTTGCTTCCCACAATTGAAAGGTTGTTATCTGAAGAGAAAAGGTCAGATGTTATTTTTCAACATGACAATGCTCCTGCCCAAATTGCAAGGACAACCAAGAAGTGGCTTGAGAGCATATCAGGCTGATGTTTTTGCCAGGATTGTATATGTGATCATTTATCATATGGGATTATGATAAAAGATATTCAGTCAGATATTTAATCCTAAAATTATTTGATTTTGTATAGTTTTATTTTGTTGTTATAATTTTTTTTATATTATATATATTTAAAGGTAGTTTCATATTTTTGTCAATTTCATACACACAAACGTGGGTGTGTGTGTGTGTGTGTGTGTGTGTGTGTGTGTGTGTGTGTGTGTTTGTGTGTGCTTGTGAACAATGTGTGTGACAAACATGAATGAACAATAGTATATTTATAAATTATAAAATGCTGTGAAAAATGATGTTAGTTCATGATGTCTATTGTAATACTGATGTTACCTTACTGTAAAGTGTTACACGTGATTCTTGATACGAAGATGGCTGCTGAACTTAAAGTGCAGAAAAGCACCTTTACTTAAGTGTGTGATGCTAAAAGTACATTTATGTACTACTGAATGATATTTTAGGAGTCTCATATCATTGCTGAACTGTTAGGTTGATTGAAAGAAGTCATAAATTTAATGTGGGACATTTTGTTTAGCAGTCACTTTGAGTTCATTCGACATTTTCAGCATCATTAGTGCAGAGATAAACCATCTGTGTGTGTGTGTGTGTGTGTGTGTGTGTGTGTGTGTGTGTGTGTGTGTGTGTGTGTGTGTGTGTGTGTGTGTGTGTGTGTGTGTGTGTGTGTGTGTGCCTGTGTGTGTGTGTGTGTGTGTGCCTGTGTGTGTGTGTGTGTGTGTGTGTGTGGTCGGGTGATTCCCTTGTCTAGCTACACCGTCTGGACTCGTCACAGATACAGATGCAGCCCAAAAGCTTGCCAGATCTCTCTATCTCTTTCCCTCCCTCTGTTGCATCCTGATCTGTTTGTCTTCTTTTTCTCATCAACTCTAAATCTTTTTTATCATTCGCCTGCTGTTACTCTCATTCTCTCTCTCTTGTTTCCTCAGAACTTCACAGAAATCTATTCAGGTCATCAAATTACACTCAGATGTTTCCTTGTAAAAACAATCCGGTGTTTTTTTGTTTGTTTGTTTGGGTTTTTTTTTACTGGAAGTGTGGTGATGGGCGATTTGCGGAATAAGCCTCAGTTGAAACAATTATGTAGAACGAATCTTGTAAGCTGTTTTTGGCTTTCAAAGAAAATGTCTATGATGGGGATTAGAATGTGAATTGAGTCAAAGCATCAATATTGTGCTCTTCATGAGCTGCCAGGCCCTAAATCTGGAAATGAACTAAGTCAAGTCAAATTTATTTGTAGCACTGTTCACAATACACATCGTTTCAAAGCAACTTTACAGAAAGTCATGTTATTTCTTCGAGTGAATTCTTCGAAAAATGAAAATGCTGTCATCATTTACTCAGCCTCAAGTTGTTCCAAACCTGTATAAATGTCTTTCTTCTGCTGAACACAAAAGACGACATTCTGAAGAATACGGGAAACCAAGCAGTTGATGGACCCCACTGACTTCCATAAACATTCCCCATACCATGGAAGTCAAAGGGGTCCAAAAACTGTTTGGTTGCCAATATTCTTCGAAATATCTTTTTTGTGTTCAGCAGTAGAAAGAAATGTATACAGGTTTGTAACAATTAAATGATGACAGAATTTTCATGTTTGGGTGAGCTATCACTTTAAAGGGGGGAGTGACCAAAAAAGTTCAAAAAAAGATCTGGTATTTTGATTAAACATAGAGGTTTTTTATTATTTAAAAAAATTAAACAGACATGGATTAATTATTCACAATAAGACTGTTTAAATTAGAGTGAATTTTTCATATAATGCCAACTTTAAGAGTTATACACTATATTGCCAAAAGTTATGGGACGTTTGCTTTTACATGCACATGAACTTTAATGACACCCCATTCTTAATCCGTTGGGTTTAATGTGAATTTAGCCCACCCTTTGCTGCTATAACAACTTCAACTCTTCTGGGAAGGCTTTCCACAAGGTTTAGGAGTGTATTTATGGGAATTTTTGACCATTCTTCTATAAGCGCATTTGTGAGGTCAGGCACTGAACATAGGCACTGATGTTGGACGAGAAGGCCTGGCTTGCAGTCTCCGCTCTAATTCATCCCAAAGGTCTTCTATAGGGTTGAGGTCAGGATTTTGTGTAGGCCAGTCAAGTTCCTCCACACCGAACTCAGTCATCCATGTCTTTATGGAGCTTGCTTTGTGCACTGGTGCGGAGTCATGATGGAACATGAAGGGGTGATCCCCAAACTGTTCCCACAAAGTTGGGAGCATGAAATTATCCAAAATGTCTTGGTATGCTAAAGCATTACCAAACCCAAACCCTGAAAAAACAACCCCACACCATAATCCCCCCTCCACCAAACATTACACTTGGCACAATGCAGTCAGGCAAGTACCGTTCTCCTGGCAACCACCAAACCCAGACTCATCCATCGGATTGCCAGACAGAGAAGCGTGATTGGTCACTCCAGAGAACACATCTCCACTGCTCTAGACTCCAGTGGCGGCGTGCTTTACATCACTGCATCCGACGCTTTGCATTGCACTTGGTGATGTAAGGCTTGGATGCAGCTGCTCGACCATGGAAACCCATTCCTCTCCACGCACTGTTCTTGAGCTAATCTAAAGCCCACACGAAGTTTGGAGCAGAAAGTTGACGACTTCTGCGGACTGTGTGCCTCAGCATGCGCTGACCCTGCTCTGTGATTTTACGTGGCCTACCACTTCGTGGCTGAGTTGCTGTTGTTCCCAATTGCTTCCACTTTGTTATAATACCACTAACAGTTGACTGTGGAATATTTAGTAGTGAGGAAATTTCACCAATGGACTTATTGCACAGGTTGCAACCTATCGCGGTACCACGCTTGAATTCACTGAGTTCCTGAGAGCGACGCATTCATTCACAAATGTTTGTAGAAGCAGTCTGCATGTCTATGTGCTTGATTTTATACATCTATGGCCATGGAAGTGATTGGAACACCTGAATTCAATGATTTGGAGGGGTGCCCCAATACTTTTGGCATTATAGTGTAGATCGGTTGTCAAAGACTGATGTTAGTTGAACTTTTTGAAATTTAATTAGCATTTGAGTGACAAACTGATCAGAAATTGATTATGCAGTAGTCTTGCTATTTGTTAAGATATAATTAAAAGTCCACTTGCAATCATTCATGATTAATTTATTCCTAGAGCGGAAGTGTTCGATAGTAAGGATGTTAAAGAGAGAATAGCATTTAGCTCATCAAAAACCTTCTGTTATAAGGCTACTTATATGACTGGATTTTGACTGGATTTTTGGGATTCTTTCAGGGTAAAACTTTTTTAATATGGAAAATCTACCATTTAAACCCATCAGATAGGCTACTGTATGTGTGTGGTAGAATAGACCTGTATTATACAGCACAAACCCTGATATTTTAAGCTGCTTTTGAGAGAGTCATTCATGAAATTCCACAACCACATTCTCCTGTGGAATAATTCATGCAGTGGAATACTTTATTAGGCTTATCTTATTGAAGAAAAAAAAAGCTATTTCTCACAGGATATTGAAGTTTCCGGCTTGCAGAGGTGACGTGAAACTTTTCTGTAGGTTAGAGTTTCTGTACTATAGCCTAATCTATAGCCTAAACAAAAAAGTTAAATATTTTTACACATGTAATTTTGAGGGAGGCAGAGATGGTACATTGCAGCGTTAGGCATTTTTCAGTAACCCTTTAACACATCCACCCCCGGTTTCACAGACGCCTTGTATTAAGGCTGTGTTAAGCTATAGTCCCAGACTGAAATTTTAACTGAAAGCAACTTGCACTGACATATCTTAAAATATTTCAGTGCCATTGTTTTGTCTCAAGATGCACACCAGTAATGTTTTCATAAAAGCTACTTTAATGTCCTAATTGAACCAAGGCCTAATCCTGGTTTAATCTAAGCCCTGTCTGTGAAACCAGGCCCCAGTGTTCACTGTGTGTGCTTAGTGATTAAATTACAGTTCAGTTATTTGCCTACAGGGGGCACTGTATCATACACCGTCTCCCACTCAAAGGCCCTCGGCAGTGGCTGTTATATAAACCACTGTCCAAATGCTTATCAACAATGTGTATTATAAAATAAGCTTAAGAGTACCCACCAACTCAACTCAAATCGGTTGCTTGTGATATCATTTCCATGTATTTATTTGATGTAGATAGTGGATGACCGCATGACCCACCACAAAAATATTCTTTGTTGATTATTGTTGGTTATTACATATCTCATACTTGGTAAACACTTGGATTATATTATCAGATATAGTGACATCCAAAAAGTCTGAGATCACATTGACAATTCAAAATCTGACTTAATCCAGGAAAAATGAAAACAGCTTCTGTGATGCTGTCAAAAGTGGTACAATTACTAATAAACTTCTAAAGATTCTGAAATTCATATTAATTCAACTTTTTATGCAAAGTATTATATTATTATAGTGTGTGTGTGTGTGTGTGTGTGTGTGTGTGTGCGTGCGTGCGTGCGTGCGTGCGTGCGTGCGTGCGTGCGTGTGTGTGTGTGTGTGTGTATCATATTTATTATATTAAAAATTTATATTAAAAATTATACTAAATATAAAAATGGAAAATAGAAACATTTGCTATTGGTCTCAAATATTTTGCACCCACTGTATTGTTTAAATGTGTCGCTTAGTAAGTGACATTTGTGCCTTTTTTAGTTTAGTTTTGTTTGAAAACAAATTGTGAACATTGAATATCTCACACACTTCCTAGATATGATTGAACATTTGTTGTAGAGATGAAATATCTGTGATTATATTCATCTCTTTTTGCAGTTTCACCTTCCTCCACAGCTCAGAGGTGAGAGATGAATATGTTAAGCAAAGAAGAACCTTATTCTTTGTTTGTTGTGTTATCATATCAGATGGCTCATGGGAAGCTTTCTTTCCGATTATGTGACCAGAGTGAAACTGAGAAAGGGATTAAGATGTTTTCTATTATGGAAGGTGAAATATCTCCCATTCAGTACGATGAACTACTTGGCAATTCTTATAAAGTAAGTTAACAAAAGAAAAGAAATGCCTAACCACAGCCAACTGGCAGGTTGGAAACACAAAAGCTTATCATGAAAGTGCCCATTGCAGTTAAAACTGAAATGAACACACACACAAAGAATCATTTCAGGACAGCAGGTTTGGGCCTGTGTTGCAAGATCAGTCTGACAGGGTGTTGGATAGTAAAGACAACGTCTAAAAGGACTGATAACATTTTGGATAATTTCTTTGGAACTTTCCCTGGGGAATAATGTTTGTGCACTTAATATTTAGCTTTTTAACTCTTTCCCGCCATTAACGGAATTTTCCATGTTTCCATCAATCCATGTTTTCACTGTTATACAGTAGGGGGCGCTATGACGCATCTTCTGAAAGACTATGGAATCTCCAGATCAAAACACAGGGGAAGAAAAGGGCCGGTGCCAATGGGGGGGCATTTGTGGGCCATGCCCCTCTAAAGGAGCAACCCCGAACACCAGCTAATTCGAAAGCGAAAAACAAGCACGCATTTTAAATTGATTACAAATGCGTGAAATGCACTCCCCCAGCTCTCCATTGGAAATATAAATGGCCCCCCGATTTATGTGTCCTGGCCCCGGCTATGGGGAAGAAGCAGCAGAAACAAGCGGTAGAAGCATTGCTTATGCTCGTCGTAGTCTTTGACAAAAATGTGATTTTCTCAGATCTTTGTTCGAAATGCTGTTTTTTTTATGACACTTACCCACCCACATTCAAGTGTTGATAAAAAAGAATACATGAAGCTAGAATGAAATGTAATTTGTTTTTAAAGCAGATGCTTTAAAAAAGCCTCTCTCTTTCTTTTCATATACTGCATATTTAGATATTCATCTAACAAAATATTCTGGGGGCCATGACATTTTTGTGAAACTATAAATGTGTAAAATTCCGCACTATTTTTTGCACTTTGTATATAGATACACGGATGTTCCTTCCATTGAAGCCCAAGATGCTCTTTGAATCATGCTCAAATCATGCTGGACAACTTGATCATCAGGTTTTGAAAAGACACATTTTTACTGGTGGTCTCAAACTTTTTGGATGTTGTGCGTATATTTATTTTCTTGGACTGTTGGTGCACATATCGTCCTCATAAACTAAACAGGTTAAACAGGGGTGATCCAAACTTTATCTGAGGCGGAACTAGCTCGGTTACGACTAATTTACTTCTCAGTTTCTTGGCCACACCGCAAACTGCATCAATTCAAGTCGCAAAGTCCAAAATTGCTGCTGGCCAGTTTGAGGTTGGGCGCGCAGACGGGTTGAAACACATCCCGCAATTAGAGTCTTTGTTTTTGAAAAGCGGCACGGCTGGAGGTGGGGATAGTGTCAGCGTGCATGAGCGTGAAGCTCCTGGTTCCTCAAGGGTTTTTCAGCAAGCGCTAATTTGGGGCCCAGCCAGGCCTCTGTGAATCTCATGGCCCAGCAGCCTGACAACCATGAGAAACGAAAGAAATAACCTTTTATGATGAGAGACTGAGCTAAATTTACTGCAAGAAAAAAGGCAGAGAGTGCAGACAGGAAACGTCTACATTTCTTTCATAACTACAACAAAGTTATAAACTATATCTCTGATCATGTGGCTTGCTGAGTAGAGGTGTATTACTTTTCTACACAATTTGCAGCGATGAAATGATGAAAAAGACCCTACAGATTTTAGGGCTTGTGGACAGTGTTTTTTGACCTCCAGTGTAAGCAGTGTTTTGGTTAGTATATCTTCATGTCTTCTCCCAGTGTTCCAAAGCAACTAAAGCCTAGTTCACATTACATGATTTTAAGCCCGATTTAAGCCCGATTTGCAAATCGTTGAGCTCGCCGACAGGTCAGGGTGTTATCGCGTGCAAATCGCGAGAGATTAGCGGGCGATGAACGCTCGCCAATCTGTTAGTATGAAAGAGCCAACAACGCATCAAAGACGCTCGCAGACGCCTCGCAGACGCGTCGCCGAGCCTAGAAAAATATCTAGCATGCTAGATATCCAGAGCTGTCGCACGACTCAACCTCACTGATGTCATGAGCAACAACCAATCAGAGCATGGCATGGGTTGAGGTCACCGGGTAAATACACGATTTTTGCCGTCAGCCAAACATAAACATGCAGCTACATCTCCGATATAAACATGCTGTACTCACCTCCAACTCTCTCTGTAGCACAGACAATCCCTGCTGTTCGCGTATGCGGATCCACTCGCCCATACTCTCTTATTTTTTCTTTTTTTGCGTTTTTTTCTCAGAGCAAATCATCGCGCAAACAGTTTGCAGCACTAGTTTCTGTCTGACGTCCATATTCGCGGCTGTGTTTGTGTTCTTCGGCGCGCGTGCGGGTTCGCCTCATTTCCGGATCGTTTTATCGCGTGATTTTTCGTGGCAAAACGTGGTTTGTAGACAAGATAGAATCGTTGGGTGACAGAGTTGTTGTCAACTCGTGTAGTGCGTTACCTCCTGTTGCGGATCAATCACGTTGTGTCGTGTGGTGTGAACAGCTCAACAACTTGAACACTCCTGATTTCACAGAGAGTATGTCATGTAGAGTGAACCCCACAGTTCAGCCTGACGTTTTAAAATCATGTAGTGTGAACTAGGCTTAACACTTGTTGGAAAAGGTTTGAAGAGCAAATTTTACCTTCAGCAGGTGCAAGGCATTTAGGCTATAATTGATGTTGCACTGCCAGAGAAAGTGGAAATAAATTATGCAGTGTGAAATACTCTATACAAATAAACAACGTGCCTTACCGTGTCTAACCAGTGCAAACTGTGTTACATAGAATTTGACTTGCAAGTAAAAAGTTATCTGTCCTAAATCGTTTTTTACTTTACCACAGTGAAGAATGCAAATATAATGTAATTAAAAGTGAACGAAAGGAAGAAACGTTTATAATCCCCAACGCCTGCGAAAATGGATGAGAAATGAGGGAAGATTTGGGAAGCAAAATAAGAGAAAATATTACAGATTGTTAAATTTGTGGAAAGTCAGGTGACCAGGCTTCAATTTATGTGCCTCTCTCATTTGGTCATGGTTGTGATGTAACATTTAATTGCTAACCTAATATTTTTTTGTAAACAAAGCTTTGTGCTTCACTCGTATCATAATACACATATCAAGGGACCCTTTTTTTTTTTTTTTACTATTAAAACGCTATCAAATAGTAAACAACAAACTAAAAACTATTCTTATCAACTTATCAACAGCGTAGCAACACCCTAACATTGTGGAGGCAACAGTTTTATGGGCAGCACATTAAAAAAAAATACTTTTTGCAATTGTGCCTCATGTGTTATTTAAATTGGATTTGGTTTCCCCAAGCTAAAAATACACAAGTAAACAAAATGTTTTTAAAAAAAGCCAGTGGTTCCTAAGCTATATGTTCACTATAGAGGCCATAATCTTAGCGCTATACATTTTCATTTGCCTAGAAATTAGAGAGGAGCTCTCCACCAGTCTGCTAAATGCCTCCATTTCCTCTACAAAAAGCGTATATTTGTGACGAATAAGATGCTAAAACATTATATCTGGCATTTGCAAAAGCTTTGTTTCATGAAAAAAGAAAAAAAAAGTAGACTAACATCTCTTGCATAACCACTGAAAATAATCCATCAAAATGACGTTTTTGCAATGCACTGCCTCTTGCAAACTTTGATCTGTTTTAATGCTTGTCATCTTTCTGTTAATCTGATGGTCCTTCTAAGTACTGTTAATATCTATTTTGTTGTTTGTTTAGAGCTTAAGAATTCCTTTTACCCTTTCTGTCTCATTTCATCTTGTCATTCTTCTTCATTCTTTATCCCTCAAACGTCTTCTAATCTGTCTTCTCCCATTCTCTCGTTTGCTGCTAATCCTTTTCATCCCTTTGGTTTTCCTAATGCTACCATCCTTCAGTGTCTTGTTCTTTTTTAGTCATCCCTTCTTTCCTCTCGCTTTCACCCTGTGTTCCTTTTCTCTCCATCTTTTACCCTATATTTAGGCGTAATCCTCTATTTCTGTTTCCGCATCTGTACTGCACTCAACAGCTGGGGCTGAATTTACAAAAAAGATCCACACCCACACGCTGACACACACCACTATAAACACACAAACACACCCCAGTAAACACACACACAAAAGCCTCTGGAAACACACATACCCTTGCAAACATGTTGTATCCACATTTTGCTCTCTAAGCAAACATGCTAACCAATGTTGGGGAGCTACTTAAAAAAATTTAGTTAAATTGTATTTAGAATATAAGCTAATAAAAATTAGGTCATTCCCAAAAAAAAAGCTTCACTATTTTAAGCTGTAAATATGCATTCAAAGTCAAAGCTGTTTGGCAGTTATTCACAGGGAAAAATCCTGGAATCCATGCAACCTGGAATGATGCGTGAGGGCGAAAAATTTCCCCATGCAGATTTTTTCAGTGGGTTCAATATGGTCAAATGGATTTGCCACACTAACCAACGTGCTTAGTGTGAAAGTTGTTTCAGTGTGAGCAGTGCTACTCCCGATAGACCATTTTTTACAGAAATTTTGTTAAACTGCACATTTATGCTACTGATGAATGAAGTTCGTCGTTCCAAACCTATATGCATTTCTTTCTTCTGTGGAACACAAAATATTTTTTGACGAATGTTAGTAACAGTTTCAGGTCACAATACAATGGCAGTTAATGGGAACCAAAAATATTTGCTTACCAATATTCTTTAAAATATCTTCTTTTACATTCCACAGAAGAAAGAAAGTCATACACGTTTGTAATGACATGGGGGTGTATAAATGTTGACAGAATTTTTATTTTTGGGTGGACTATCCCTTTAAGATAGTAACCTTGGTTAGCTATTTCCCAACACAAATTTTAGCACACTCACGCACAAAGAGCCACAGGCAGCATAATCCTTATCCTTGAGAGCTGCAGTTGTTCAGCAGATTTTCCAACTAACTACAATCGAGCTGGCACCCCTGGAGCTTTTAGGTAAAGCAGTGGTTTAATTGATTGCAATAAGACAGTCATTACTTTGCATCCCAGAGAGACGCCCTGCCGTGTGTGCACTGGACAACAACATCACAGCCTATTCTGTGGATGAAACTCAAACAGATTTATCCCGATTTAGCACTCTCATTACTGCTCCAAATGAAGGGAGGGGAAATGGCTGTAACTTTGAAGAGGCAAACAAAACCAAGTACTGTGTGTGTGTGTGTGTGTGTGTGTGTGTGTGTGTGTGTGTGTGTGTGTGTGTGTGTGTGTGTGTGTGTGTGTGTGTGTGTGTGTGTGTGTGTGTGTGTGTGTGTGTGTGTGTGTGTGTGTGTGTGTGTGTGTGTGTGTGTGTGTGTGTGTGTGTGTGCTTGTGTTTAGTTGTTTCTGTTGACTTTTTGCTGCACGAAGATACACCTTTGATAGGGGTGGTAGTGAGCCACATATAGACACATTTTCTGATGAAATTAGTCCTGAAGGACATTTCTTGACATTTACATTACCACCATTACTTGGTAGGTGGTGCTCAGGGGTTTGGGTGGGTGGTGCTTGAGTAGACAGTGCTGGTTGTGTGGCAGTACATAAAGATTCCCTCCTGGAACAATAGCGCTCCTTTTATGCTCACCCGACGTTATGGTTGACATGATTCAAATGATCATACTTGTTTGTTTAGCGTTGCCACAGGTGACAGTAGCATGTGTACTGATAACTTGTTTTCAAACAATGTAGGGTGTATTTGACGAAGCAGTAGTTTGGCTATAATTAAAAAATTGAATAAAGATCTCATCTCTTTTTAATGTATATGTGTTTATGTAATTATTCATATATACATGTACTATTTCTTTCTATTTGATTTGCAATATATACCCTATGAAAAATAAATATACTAAAATATCATTAAAATACATTTATGTTATGCTAAGTATACTACTAATACATTTTACATATTTATGTACTTAATATAAATACCCTGCAATTATACTTTTAGTATACTAAATTAGTACACTTAAAGTCTACTAAATTAGAACAACTAATTTTGTACTTAATGTACTTTAGTTATTCAGAATAGTGCTGATTTCCAACTAAAGATATACATGCTAAAGTGGAACTATTGCAAGTATACTTTAAGTACACTTTAAATATCTTGCATTGAAAGACTGATGTTATACAAAGATCATACTATTCTTACTAATATAGATATTGAAAGACATTTAAGGCTTAATATTAAGAAATGTGCATTGTGCAATAAAGTTTAAATATAACATTTATATCAGTAAGTCTCAAGCGAAATGTCAGAAAATATGTTAATGGCTTTGTAGTTTACCGTTGTACAGTATTTTAACAAGTGCAATGCAATTACCCTGCCTACGTGTCTATTGTAGACACCTTTTTGTTACAGATATTTAGCCAATGTACTGAATATAATGCATTGTGTACAATGTTGTTATTTCGTTTCTAAGAAATGCCTTATACTGTATTGGCAGAGATAGTACAGTTATTGTTAGTTATTTATGGGTGTGTGCCTACCCATGAGAACGAGGAGCAGAAGTGTGTGCATGTGTGTGTGTGTGTGCTCAAGGACACAAAAAACTGTGGTTCTACTCCTAGAACCTCAATAGGAAATCAGCCATCTTGATTGAGTTTTCTGGAGTTCAAGGAAATTAAAAGGCGGACAGCTTGCACCTAAGAGGCCTTGAGGAGGATCTTGGAAACTTTACAACTTTACAAAAATTACAACTTGCGTCAATGAGAAGATTAGAACCTAACTTCGGTGTGAAACAAGAGGAGTATAAAAGACTGATGAGCTGATTGCCTTTTTGGATACTGATACGTCATTTAAACCCCAACAAGCCCAGAGCTGAAGACAAGAAGCCCAGAGGTGAAGACAAGAAGCCCAGAGCTGAAGACAAGAAACCCAGAGCCCTAGAGTTGAAGACAAGAAGCCCAGAGCTGAAGACAAGAAACCCAGAGCCCTAGAGTTGAAGACAAGAAGCCCAGAGCTGAAGACAAGAAACCCAGAGCCCTAGAGTTGAAGACAAGAAGCCCAGAGCTGAAGACAAGAAACCCAGAGCCCTAGAGTTGAAGACAAGAAGCCCAGAGCTGAAGACAAGAAACCCAGAGTTGAAGACAAGAAGCCCAGAGCTGAAGACAAGAAACCCAGAGCCCTAGAGTTGAAGACAAGAAGCCCAGAGCTGAAGATAAGAAACCCAGAGCCCTAGAGTTGAAGACAAGAAACCCAGAGCTGATGACAAGAAACCCAGAGTTGAAGACAAGAAACCCAGAGCTGAAGACAAGAAACCCAGAGCAGTCTACACCTTTTACTCAAAGCGTGATTATTTGCCTTCATAATTTTGAAAAAAGAAAAGTAACCAATTAAAAGATATTTAATTGATTACAATAACTGCCCAACAATGTTTGATTTTTTTTTAAAGACTTTATACAAGAACATATATTACAAAGAAGTCTTCTGACTGAATTGTAAGTCATTTAAAATGCTTATATTTTAGACCAGACTCAGCTTACTTTATCTAAACTTAAAATAATAAAAAATAACCTCTGCCACCGGCTGGGGTGCCACGTACAACGGGCATGCAGTGTCAGGGGTGTGGACAGGCCCCCAACTGCATTGGAGGCCGCTACAGGGCAGGGACATGCTGGTCCGTACGTACAACACTGCGGACATTGTGTACATCTACCGACAAGGTGATCTATGCTCCCGTTGCATGTTGCAGAGTTGCATGGAGAGAGTTCGGGGAGGCTCAGGTAGACCTGTTTGCCTCCTCAGAGTCCTCCCACTGCCAGCTGTTTTACTCCCTGGCTTTCATATGCAGTACAACCATCGGTTTAGTCCATATGAATATCGCCACATAACTCCTTCGGGGAAGAATGTGGGTTACACAGCGTTCTCCTTCCTAACAAAAAAGGGTTTCCCAGTGTTATCCAATATTCTCACTGTATGGGTTTATAACGGAATAACAGTGACAGATACACTCTGTGTAAGCCCTCTCCTATCATCCTTCCAGGCAAGAAGGGGCAAGAGGCTTGCGCAGGGCGCTGGATGGGGTCAGGAGTTGTGGTGCTTTGGTAGGGATTCCTATTCGTTGGTCACGACATACTTAAAGAGTGACTGACTGATAGGGAACGTCTCGGTATTGTATGGTAACCCTCGTTCCCTGAAGCAGGGAACGGAGACGTACATCCCGTCGCCACATCTGCTGCGACCTTCCGGGGCAGCCAGCTCATCGGCCCGGCTCCTCTGCAAAAAACTAAAGTACAATCCCTGCTCATTATATACCTGCGCTGCGTGGCTGAACAGCTGATGCAAATGATTGCATGAATGCAATGTGCATTGCTTGTTTAGTTTCACTCAAAGTAGATTGGCCTCTCTAACAAGATTCCTATTCGTCGGTCCTTCAGGGAACGAGGGTTACCATACGAAACCGAGACGTTTTGAATTGCAAAAAATTAATAAATAATATTAATAATTCACAATCATGACGTAAGCTTAAAGGGGCATTCGGCAACTATTTCAACTTAATAAAACCGTTTAGAAATCATTTGGATGGTTTAATAACCTGTTCTGGTGAGGATGGTGACATTCCCCGCTCCCCCCAGCGTTCCTAAGTGGAAAACCAACCTTGCAACATGGGGACTAACGTCCCGGTAAGTTGGAAATAGGAAGTCTCGTGAGAAGCTAGAACGAGCGAGAAACACAAACTGGTTTACGGCAATTCGACATAAAAACACACATCGCCCTCAATGTATATGATGTATTACCCACCTCGGTAGACATAGCTCCACACGATAAAGTTGGCCGGCTCAGATAATAAAAAATGCACATGAGCAGTGGTAGAAAGGGGGAGGAGGGTGCCGCAAGTGAGTTTTGTTACGACATTGTTGTGAAATATATGCCTCACAGCTGTAGGGGGAGCTTGTTGAGAAAACATGCGACAACAAAAGTGAAAATCAGCGAAGAAATAGCTAGAGTTGCCGAATGCCCCTTTAATAATTATGACCTTTACCTTGTTAATAATTTAACCCAGATACAGATATTTAATTCAAATGTATTTCTATAGCACTTTCACAATGTTGCATGGTTGCAAAGCAGCTTAGATACATATAGAATGTAGTTACAAAAGTAAAGATATGTAAATATGACAAATAATGAAAACAAAATATAGTCAGTTTTAAATGGTGTAAGAAATTCATGTACATGTACCCGTTAAACTTTAACACCCGTTTCACACATACTCTGTTTGCAGTGCGTATGCGGTGCATATTTGTTTACGCACCCATGTTAACAGGTTAGAGCTTTCACACTGCACGCGGGTGCGGCCCGGCGATCCGTTCCAGGTGCGGTGCGTGTACAGCAGTACACCGATCGTTTCCGCACCGAGTTTATTTTTGGTGTGCTGCACCGCACTGAATTAAAGTGGCAGCGCATTGTTCACATTAAAATAGACATAGATTGACAAGAAACTGTACTAATTTCATCATAAACGCATAATTACAGTTAATGTGTTCTACAGTTACTAAATTACAGGGTCAAGAAAAACAAAAAAGTATGATTATAGTCCCAAAGTTGCAAAATGCCATCATATATGATTTTTCCCCCTCAAAAAGTACATTATATATGTTGGGGTGGGGAGAACAATGTAAATTTTACATGTAAAACAAAGAATAACAATGATTAAAATTAATTTTCATACTGTTTCAATGTGTTAAACAATGTCAAATTTAATTTTTGGATTTAAAATCAAAATTACTTTGCCATTTTTGATTTTGTGGCACACAGAAACTGTGGATCAGCGCACTGCAAATGCAACATATGTGAAAGCACTATAGCGCGTGCTGCTCCTGTACCGTACACGCAACACGCACCGCATACGCACTGCACACGGAGTATGTGTGAAACGGGCGTAAATGTTACATTTAAATCCGCAGCACTATGTGAGACCGTCAAATCGCCAAATCATTTCATTGTGTTTTACATCAGGAGCAGTACAATGAGAGTTGAAGCACGCAGAGACAATCGGCATAGAAATACACGCACTAAAACACAAGAAGTTACGCACGGTCACATTCTTTCACCAACAAATGAATTGTCTGTGTTTTAGTGCGTGCACAAGAATAAAACGAATATTATGCCGGCTTCCTGCAGCGCTAATGAAAAATCATGTTAGGAGGGAAGCAAAATATTCTGCAGATGACCTTTAATGTTGTGCCTGCTGGCTTTATTTCTTCAACAGCTCCAAGTTTAACGCACTTTCGTACAGGCCGTTTCGCGTTTATTTTAACATGTCGCTTACTGCGCATAGAGACTTTTCTCAGCAATTAGCTTTTTTGATCTCCATTTATTGGAACTGTCATGGATGGAAAAATATATAAATATATAATATGTCATCTGTCATTTATGTCATATCTGCGTGATGGCGCAACTGGTAAAACGAGTGCATTTGTGAGCAAGCAACTCGGGCGACCTAGGCTCGATTCCAGTCCAAAGTGGTTACTACATTCATTGTACATACATCTGTTCTCATTGTCTCACTGATGTTCTCTGGATAAACAAGTTACTGGTATACTGGAGTTTGTCTGTGGAAGGCAAATTCTCAAGCAGTGTCATTATTTATAAAGATTACTTTATTGTAGCCTATTTGAAGCACACTAGTCAAGTCCAGTCACCTTTATTCATATAGCGCTTTTTACAATACAGATTGTTTCAAAGCAGCTTTACAGAGATAACTGGAAAATAATGTTGTATTAATATTGTTAAATATAAAATTAAATGTCCCCAACTAAGCAAGCCACAAGCCGATGGCGACAAAGGCTAAGACAGGCGAAAAAGGCAACAGTGGCAAGGAACCAAAACTCCATCAGGTGACAGAATGGAGAAAAAAACCTTGGGAGAACCCAGGCTCAGTCAGGGGGCCAGTGCTCCTTTGGCCAACGAACGAACAGTGTATGATTATGATTTAGGCAGCATTATAGGTCAGAAGTCAGATTGAATCAGAACTTTCACAATATTTATCCAGTTCCATCTGGTTGGAGGTCGGAGTCATCACGCCGGTATGGAGACGAGTTTGTTGAGGTGTCCATGGGGCCTTCACAGGGCTGATGAGGCTGGCACTTCAGGGATGCTTTGTCGTCGTGTCCATGCGATGGTCCTTCATCAGATCTAGATACGGCCTGGATCCGGCGGACTGCGGTAAACCTCGGGATAAACAGAGAGACTAATATTAGCGTAGACGCCATCCTTCTTATGATGTACCAAGTACATCAGGATTTATGGGAAGTGTTCCCGGTTCCGGCTGATCTAAACTATGCAGCCTAACGTTGAATTATAGAAGTCTATAATGTGTTATGTGTATGCTAACCCAAAGAGATGTGTTTTTAGTCTAGATTTGAACTGACAGAGTGTGCCTGCTTCCCGAAAAATGTTAGGAAGACTGTTCCAAAGTTTAGGTGCTAAATAGGAAAAGGATCTACCGCCAGCAGTCGATTTTGATATTCTAGGTATTATCAATTGGCCAGAATTTTGAGATCACAATAGACGTGAAGGACTATAATGCGTTAAGAGCTCGCTCAAGTACTGGGGAGCTAAACCATTTAGTGCCTTGTAACTAATCAGCAATATTTTAAAATTTATACGATGTTTAATAGGGAGCCAATGCGGTGTTGACAGAACCGGGTTAATATGGTCATACTTCCTGGCTCTGGTAGGAACTGTAGCGGCTGCATTTTGGACCAGCTGTCGTTTATGTATTAAACGTGCAGGGCAACCACCCAGTAGAGCATTACAATAATCTGGCCTTGATGTCATGAACGCATGAACTAATTGTTCTGCATTTTTCATTGAGAGCATATGACGTAATTTAGATATATTTTTAAGTTGAAAAATGCTTTTTTACAGATACTAGACACGTGACTTTCAAGTGAAATATTGGTATCAAAGAGCACACCCAGGTTCCTAACCGACGATGAGGACTTGACAGAGCAGCCATCAAGTGTTAGACAGTATTCTAGATTATTATGTGAGGAAGTTTTTTGTCCAATAATTAGAATCTCCGTTTTTTCAGAATTAAGTAGTAGGAAATTACTAGTCATCCAGTCTTTTATTTCACTATGCATTCTGTAATTTTAGTGCATTGGTAAGTTTCGTCAGGGCGTGAAGAAATATAGAGCTGAGTATCGTCAGCATAACAGTGAAAACTAATGCCATGCTTCCTAATGATTTCTCCTAAGGGTAGCATGTACAGAGTGAACGGCAGTGGTCCTAGGACTGAGCCTTGTGGTACACCATACTGAACTTTTGACCGATAAGACATCTCTTCATTTACTGCTACAAACTGATAACCGTCAGATACGTATGATGTAAACCATGCTAGTGCAATTCCACTAATGCCAACATAATTTTCGAGTCTATTTAAAAGAATGTTGTGGTCGATAGTGTCAAATGTAGCACTAAGATCGAGCAACACTAATAAAGAGATACAACCACGATTAGATGATAAGAGCAAATCATTTGTGACTCTAACGAGAGCTTTCTCAGTACTATAATACAGTCTAAATCCTGATTGAAAATCCTTGCAGATACCAGTTCTTTCTAAAAAGGAACATAGTTGTGAAGATACTGCCTTTTCTAGTATCTTTGACAGAAAAGGTATATTCGAGATCGGCCTGTAATTGACTAATTCTGTAGGATCAAGTTGCGTTTTTTTAACAAGCGGTTTAATCATAGCCAGCTTAAAAGTTTTTGGTACATATCCTAATGACAAAGATGAATTAATGATCTTAAGAAGAGGATCTATGACCTCTGAAAGCATCTCTTTCAGTAGTTTAGTCGGTATAGGGTCTAACATACATGTTGTTGATTTAGATGATTTAACGAGTTTATAAAATTCACCCTCTCCTATAGCAATGAATGAATTGAATTTTTCGTCAGTGAGACTACAATGCACTGTCTGATGTGATACTGTAGTAGATGGTTGCATAGTTATAATTTTCTCCCTGATATTCTCAATCTTGTAAGTAAAATAGTTCATAAAGTCATTACTGCTGTGCTGCTTGGAAACGTCTGTGCTTGAAGCTTTATTTTCAATTAGTTTAGCCACTGTTTCAAATAAATACCTAGGGTTTTGTTTATTGTCTTCTAATAGGGTTAAAAAATAAGCAGATCTAGCAGTTTTTAAGGCCTCTCTGTATGCAATCGTGCTCTCTTTCCATGAAATGCGAAATGCCTCTAGTTTTGTTTTCTTCCAGTTTTGCTCCATTTTTTATCTGAGATGTCATCGCTCTGCTGCAGAAATTCAACGGCATCAACATTGATTCAATGTGATAATATTAGATCTAGAATATGATTACGACAATGAGTAGGTCCTGACACGTGTTGTCAAACTCCAATAGAGTTAAGAATGTCTTTAAATGCCAATCCCAATGCCTCTTTTTCGTTATCTACATGTATATTAAAATCACCAACAATTAGGACTTTATCTGCAGCCAGTACTAACTCTGAAAGAAAGTCAGCAAATTCTTTGATAAAGCCTGTATGGTGCCCTGATGACCTATATACAGTAGCCAGCACAAATCTCAAATGTGATTTATCTTTTATGCTACATATTGTTACATTAAGCACCAACACTTCAAACTAATTATATTTGAAACTAGACTTCTTAGTAATTCTGAAAATATTTCTATAAATTACAGCAACACCTCCCCCTTTGCCTTTCATACAAGGTTCATATAGCCGTAATCTTGGACTCATTTAAAGCAATGTAATTGTTTGGTTTTAGCCAGGTTTCTGTCAAACACAGCACATCTAGGTTATAGTCTGTGATCATATCATTAACAATAAGTGCTTTTGAAGTAAGGGATTGAATATTCAGCAACCCAAGCTTTATCATTTGTTCATTTGTATTATATCTGTTTTTTATTTGTTGGACATCGATTAAATCAATTAATTAATTCGGGGAACAGACACAGTCTCTATGTGATGATATGATATGTGATGGGATTTATCTGACCTCAGTGACGTGAGACAGCTAGCAGACAGTCGGTTTAGCCAGTTTGTCTGCTTCCTGACCTCAGCCCCAGATTGTCATGTTTGAGCTCTAAGACTATGTGCCATATTACTATAGAGAAGAGCAGCACTATCCCAGGAGGGATGAATACCATCTCTCTTCAACAGGTCAGGTCTGCCCCAAAAACTTTCCAATTATCTATGAATTATATATTATTTTGTGGACACCACTTAGACAGCCAGCCATTGAGTGAAGACAGTCTACTAACTATCTCATCACTCCTACGAACAGGAAGGGGGCCAGAGCAAATTACAGTGCCTGCCATCGTACTTGCGAGTTCACACACCTCTTCAGTTAATTTTAGTGATCTCCGACTGGCAAAGTCGAACATCATTAGTGCCTACATGAATAATAATCTTAGAGAATTTACAATTAGCATTAGCCAGCACTTTTAAATTTGCTTTGATGTCAGGCGCTCTGGCTTCTGGCAAACATGTTATGGTGGCTGGTGTATCTATTTTGAAGTTCCGTGTAATAGAATTGCCAATAAGAGAATCTGTTTGATGTTGTAATAGGAACGGAAGAGCAGTGTTTTTTCTCGCGACTACACCGTCTCACCGTCACCCAATTGCCCTGCTGCACGGGCTCTACTACAGCCGGAACCGAACAATGTTCAGTGTTCTCTAAGCTAATCGCATCCAAAGTAGTATCTAAAGCCCTTGCACTCTTACAATTAACCTTAAAGGTATAGCGGATATATATATCTATATATATATCTATATTTGCTCCCGAGAGGGAACGCCTATTAAACGTGTTGAGTGACCGAGGACTCGAGACATGATATGCAATGGAGAAGTAGCTTGTTGCATTTGTGTAATAAATACTATGGTGAACACATTGTAATTATCGAAAATGAACACACAAGGTTTTAGAATATTTCAGCGTGATACCATTTACCATTTGGTCATAAGGCTACTTTAGACAAATTGAGATGTTTACCGTGTCTACGCGGTGCATGACTTGTGCCAGGGCTAGCATCGCTAATCATAGCTTACATTAACTTTTACTAGCAGTGATTTTAAATGGATTTCTCCAAATAGCATGATAAACTTTACCTGTCTAGTAGAATCTCCGCGACTGCAGCATCAGTGGGAAGCCCAACCTGTGCTTTTAGCGCTGGCCAGCGTGTGAATTCACCCAAAATCACTCTGGTCTTGTTTCTATATTCTGCGGCCTTTCTCTTCTTATCATATCAAGTCAAGTCAAATCATCCTCATTTATATAGCGCTTTTAACAATGTAGATTGTTTCAAAGCAGCTTTACAGAGATAAACATATCATTTAAGGTAACAGAGATTGGTTTGGAGATCATACACCTCGTATACATTTTTTCTCTTTCGACCCTCAGCCATTTTCAAAGTAATGGCTGAAACTAGGGATGGACAGTTTTGGCTAAAATCATAATCACGATTAATCAAACAAGTTACCTCGATTACGATTATTGAACGATTATTTAAAATAAATTATTTCTCATGTGTCACTGGCAAGGCTTATACTGTAAATATTCACGGTTATTTTTTTAATGAAAGAATGCATAATCCTATCTTTGTGATTCTAAAATAAGGAAACACGCAGATAGCTTTTAATGCTTACTTATTAAATATTTCAAACAATTGAATCAAACAAAGCATACAATGCTTGAAATAAAAACGTCTTATAAAAAGGTAATTAAGTTTTAATGTAAAATGAAAGTTTCCTAAAAATGTAGAAATTAGTTCTTTTTGTAAACAAAATAAATTATTGTAAATATTGCCATCTTAAAAGTAAAATTTAACTTGTATAAAACTAAAAAAACTAATCCTTTTCATATTGTGTAGCATTTGTAAGTGCTACACAATATATAGCATTTACATATTGTGTAATCGAAACCTGCTTTGTGGAGTGGAGGCACTTGTTGCTCGGCGTTTGTCAGTCTCTCTCTTTTTTCGCGTGTTTCTTTGGTACAAGCGGCTCCTGTTGCTGAGTTGACTCAGTGTTTGAGTTCCCTTTCACACAGAGATTCCGGAAAATACACGGATAAAGTGGCCCGGGATTTGACCCGGGTTCGTTTGACTTTGGTTCATTCACACTGCCCGTGATTTTCCGGAATCAACAGAGTGCGTTCACACAGACACGCACAACCCGCAAAGACACGTGACATGTCCCAGCGGCGTCTGTAGTTTGCTTATGAGCTGCGATTTCTCTCGAGAAACCACGCTTGTGCATTTTTTTTTTTTCTGATTCGATCATAAACTAGCGCATTACGAACCGTTTCACGCTGGCGAACGATCCCGGCTTAGCGCCATCATTACGACACGGCATTGATTATGGCTTTTGTTCACACAGCGCGCGTTCCGCGACTGAACACGGCAATGTTACTATGTCCCCAACCTGGCATCAATCCCGGGCCGTGTTTGCGTTCACAGAAGGTGTTTGTTCTGGCAATTTCCCGGCATCAACGCGCTGTGTGAAAGGGGCTCATGTTGCTTCAATGTCGCAGACTGGACAGGGCGGAGTTACGTGACTAGACACACGGTAATATGTTCTAAGGGGAAAGTACATTAACACACAGTGGGCGGAAATATTAATAGGATTAAAAAACCGAAATAACCGACATGGTAAAATTACGTCGGTTCTAGACTCTGAATTTCGATTTCGATTATTTTTCGATTAATCATCCAGCCCTAGCTGAAACCGTAACTCATCACACATAATACACCTGAAAGTGCGCATGCGCAGAAAGCCACTACATAGGGAGGAGCACGTACGACGGCCTTACTTAAACATATCACCAGAATGATTGACACTTAGGTGGACCAATAGTATAGGCTACCCACCCGGAAAAAGAAAATCCTCCGCTATACCTTTAATTAAAGTTTGGATGCGTGTCTCTAGTTCTAAAATCTTCTCCATCAGCCTGACTATGTCCCTGCATTTATCACATTTAAACCCTGTGCTGACAGAGAAGGCTTTGCTTTACATGTTACATGAAGTGCAAGTGACAATAAGAGGAGAAGATGACATGACTCACCGTGTTTGTTTGACTGTCTGATACTCACCAAAGTTGTTTGATGGATTGGTAAAAGGCGCAAGCAAAATAAATAAATAAATGAGCGCACTGATGGCACTGATGGCACGCTAACAGGCTAGCGAAATTACTAGCGTGTTGCGCTAGCAACGATTTAGATTTAAGCTGGCGAAGTAAGGTTAATATGTGATGTTGAGTAAGTTATATTTAGCAGTATAAACAACAGGAAATGCTAGTAAATAATGGTTCAAAACAGAAAGATATACGAGGCTTACAGATGCAAACCATCTCAGCAGTAGCAGCAAGGCAGACAGGAGCAATCGAGCCAGGAATACTATAATAATGCCATTTTCACACTTCAAGTTTACTTGGAATGCCATTGCAATGTGTTTTAAAATCACTAAAAGTGTGTTATCGGTATAATATTAATGTATGTTCAACACTCTTACAGTGTAATTGAATTGCAGTTGTAATATTACCAAAATACATTTAAAGTTTTTGCTAAGTGAATTCTGCATTTCAAAACTTAAATACAAGACTATATTTAAAGTTTACTTAAGTATACTTGGAATAGTTTCACTTTAACACAAACAATTATATTAAATACAACTTTAGTTGTATCACTACTTTTGAACAACTAAAATGCATTTAGTACAAAATTAGTTGTTCCAATTTAGCAGACTTTAAGGTAACACTTTATTTCGATAGTCCACTTTAGACATTCTACTAAATATAAGTAACTTTGCAGCTACATGTCAACTAACTGTCATTAGAATATCAGTAGACTTTCTGCTTAATATCTGCTAACACTTTATTTTTGTTGGTCCCCCAACAGACATTCTACTGACTGTAAGTAACTTGGCAACTAAAAGTCAACTTATTCTCCTAAACCTAACCCTAACACCTAACCCTAACCTAACAGTCTACTGCCAGTTTACTAATCCTCTAATGAGAGTTAGTTGACATGTAGTTGAGAAGTTACTTATAGTTAGTAGAATGTCTAAAGTGGACTATCGAAATAAAGAGTAATCGACATTAAGTATAGCAATTTATAGTGTGGCATATATACACTAAGTTATACTTCATAAATTGTACTTAAGTATAATATTTTTTTCACTAGGTTAAATATAAATGAAAAACTAAAAATGATGTAGGTTTTTGCATACATTATAGTTATATGTGTAAGTTTAGTGATTTAAACTCTTTTGTTTTTGTTTTATATATACACTGTAAACCCTAACAAGTTGGCAAAAACCCCTCCTGGAACTGCCACCTTACCGTGGTGGAGGGGTTTGAGTACCCGAACGATCCTAGGAGCTATGTTGTCTGGGGCTATATGCCCCTGGTATGGTCTCCCAAGGCAAACAGGTCCTAGGTGACAGGTCAGACTAAGAGCGGTTCAAAAACCCTTATGTTAAAAATACCAACGAGGACCGTGACGTCGCCCAGCATGGCGCAGCCGGGGCCCCACCCTGGAGCCAGGCTCGGGTTTAGGGCTCGTATGCGAGTGCTTGGTGGCCGGGCCTCCCTCCATGGGGCCCGGCCAGGCTCAGCCCGAAGGCGCGACGTTTGTCCGCCCTCCCGTGGGCTCACCACCTGCAGGAGGGACCTTAAGGGGACGGTGCAAAGTGGATCGGGCGGCAGTCGAAGGCGAAGGGCCATACGATCCGATCTCTGGACACGGAAACTGGCTTTTGGGACGTGGAACGTCACCTCGCCGGCGGGGAAAGAGCCTGAGATTGTGCGTGAGGTTGAGAGATACCGACTAGAGACTAGTCGGGATCGCCTCCGCGCACGGCTTGGGCTCTGGAACCACACTACTTTAGAGAGGATGGACTCTTTACCACTCTGGAGTTGCCCATGGTGAGAGGCGGCGGGCTGGTGGGGGTTTGCTTATAGCCCCCCAGCTCAGTCGCCATGTGTTGGATTTCACCCCGGTGAACTAAAGGGTCGCTTCCCTGCGCCTTCGGGTCGAGGATAGGTCTCTCACTGTCGTTTGTGCCTACGGGCTGAACGGCAGTGCAGAGTACCCAGCCCTCTTAGGGTCTCTGAGGGGGGGGTTGCTGGAAAGTGCTCCAACCTGGGACCCCTTCGTTCTACTGGGAGACTTCAACGCCCACGTGGGCAGTGACAGTGACACATGGAGGGACGTGATTGGGAGGAACGGCCCCCCTGATCTGAACCCCAGCGGTGTTCTGTTATTGGACTTCTGTGCTAGTTACAGCTTATCCATAACGAACACCATGTTCAAGCATAAGGGTGTCCATCAGTACACGTGGCACCAGGACACCCTAGGCCGAAGGTCCATAATCGACTTTGTGGTTGTTTCATCCGACCTCCGGCCGTATGTCTTGGACACTCGGGTGAAGAGAGGGGTGGAGCTGTCAACTGATCACCAACTGGTGGTGAGTTGGATCCGATGACGGGGGAAGAAGCTGGACAGACTCGGCAGACCCAAATGTACTGTGATGGTCTGTTGGGAACGTTTGGCTGAGCCCCCTGTCAGAGAGATCTTCAACTTCCACCTCCGGCAGAGCTTCGACCGGATCCCTAGGGAGTCTGGAGATATTGAGTCTGAGTGGACCATGTTCTCCACCTCCATTGTCAACGCGGCCGCTCGGAGCTGTGGCCGTAAGGTTTCCAGTGCCTGCCGAGGTGGCAGTCCCTGAACCTGGTGGTGGACACAGGAAGTAAGGGATGCTGTCAAGCTGAAGAAGGAGTCCTATGGGGCCTGGCTGGCATGTGGGACTAGTGAGGCAGCTGACGGGTACCGGCAGTCCAAGCGGACTGCAGCCCGGGTGGTTGTGGAGGCAAAAAATCGGGCCTGGGAGGAGTTTGGTGAGGCCATGGAGAAGGACTACCGGTTGGCCTCGAAGAGATTCTGGCAAACCGTCCGACGCCTCATGAGAGGAAAGCAGTGCCCTACCAATGCTGTTTACAGTGGAGTTGGGCAGCTGTTGACCTAAACTGGGGATGTCGTCGTAAGGTGGAAGGAATACTTTGAGGATCTCCTCAATCCCACCGACACGTCTTCCATTGAGGAAGTAGAGGCTGAGGGCCCGGAGGTAGACTCGTTCATCACCCTAGCTGAAGTCACCGAGGTAGTCAAGAAGCTCCTCGGTGGAAAGGCACCGGCGGTGGATGAGATCGGCCCTGAGTCAAGTCAAGTCATCCTCATTTATATAGCGTTTTTAACAATGTAGATTGTTTCAAAGCAGCTTTACAGAGATAAACATATAATTTAAGGTTTTTTTTTTTTTTTCCAGATAAAGTTAGTTTTGATTGATTCACTTCCGTCTAAATGATAGTTTGTTATTAAATTAGGGGCCGCTAAGACGACACCGTTGTCTCTAAACAGACTTTAAACGCGAACCTGTGATAGACGCTGATGGCGTTCACATGCGCATTAAGAATTGATTCTATAGTTATGTGCGTTTGAATATATGTGCGCAGGTTTTTAATTCCTTACAGACCATGCCTAAACAAACTACTTGTCTTGTCTATAAATTTTGATGCAGAATGTTATTTTATCTTATCACTTCGGGTAGGTAGGCGAACCAAAATAAATCCACAACGCTTTATCTGTAGAGTGGTATAGGGATCCTCCATAAGGAGAGGCTAGTTGGCACTTCAGTTGGAACCTGAGTACCTCAAGTCTCTGGATGTTGTGGGGCTGTCTTGGCTGACATGCCTCTGCAACATCACGTGGTGGTCAGGGACAGTACCTTTGGGCTGGCAGACCGGGGTGGAGGTCCTTCTTTTTAAGAAGGGGGACCGGAGGGTGTGTTCCAAGCACACTTCTCAGCCTCCCTGGAAAAGTCTATGCCAGAGCACCGGAGAGGAGAATTTGGCCGATAGTAGAACCTCTGATTCAGGAGGAAAAGTGTGGTTTTCGTCCCGGTCGTGGAACACTGGACCAGCTCTATACCCTCTTCAGGGTGCTAGAGGGTTCATGGGAGTTTGCCCAACCAATCCACATGTCCTTTGTTGATTTGGAGAAGCCATTTGACTGTGTCCCTCACGGCATCCTGTGGAGGGTGATCTGGGAATATGGGGTCTGGAGTCCTTTGCTAAGGGCTGTCCGATCCTTGTACTACCGGAGCAGGAGCTTGGTTCGCATTGCCGGCAGTAAGTCAGACTTGTCCCCGGTGCATGTTGGACTCCGGTAGTGCTGCCCTTTGTCACCGATTCTGTTCATAATTTTTATGGACAGAATTTCTAGATGCAGCCAGGGGCCGGAGGGTGTCCGGTTTGGGACCACACGATTTCGTCTCTGCTTTTTGTGGATGATGTTGTCGTAATGGCCCCATCAAACCAGGACATTAAGCATGCACTGGGGCGGTTTGCAACCGAGTGTGAAGCGGATCGGATGAGAATCAGCACCTCCAAATCAGAGGCCATGGTTCTCAGTCGGAAAAGGGTGGCTTGCCCACTTCAGGTTGGTGGAGAGGTCCTGCCTCAAGTGGAGAAGTTAAAGTATCTTGGGGTCTTGTTCGCCCCATCAAACCAGAACCTTCAGCATGCACTGGGACGGTTTGCAACCGAGTGTGAAGCGGCTGGGATGAGAATCAGCACCTCCAAATCCGAGGCCATGGTTCTCAGTCGGAAAAGGGTGGCTTGCCCACTTCAGGTTGGTGGAGAGTTCCTGCCTCAAGTGGAGAATTTAAAGTATCTTGGGGCCTTGTTCACGAGTGAGGGAAGGATGGAACGGGAGATTGACAGACAGACCGGTGCTCCTTCTGCTGTAATGCGGTCGATGTACCGGTCTGTCGTGGTGAAGAAGGAGCTGAGCTGCAAGGCGAAGCTTTCGTTTTACCGGTCAATCTACGTTCCTACTCTCACCTATGGTCATGAACTGTGGGTCATGACCGAAAGAACAAGATCCCGGATACAGGTAGCCGAAATGAGCTTTCACCGCAGGGTGGCTGGGTGATCCCTTAGAGATAGGGTGAGGAGCTCAGTCACTCGGGAGGAGCTCAGAGTTGAGCCGCTGCTCATCCACATCAAGATGGGCCAGCTGAGGTGGCTCGGGCATCTGTTCCAGATGCCTCCTGGACGCCTTCCCGGGAAGGTGTGCCGGGCGTGTCCCACTTGGAGGAGACCCTGAGGAAGACCTAGGACACGCTGGAGGGATTATGTCTCCCGGCTGGCCTGGGAACGCCTCGGTGTCCCCCCGTAAGAGCTGGAGGAAGCGTCTGGGGAGAGGGAAGTCTGGGCATCTCTGCTTAGACTACTGCCCCAGCGACCCTGCCCCAGATAAGCGGAAGAAGATGGATGGAAGTTGGCAAAAATTTTAGGTAGTTACATCAAAATTTTGAAGTTAAGAAATCCAAAGTTTAAGTAAGCAGAGCTGGCAGATATTTATTTTGTACTTATACATTTTAAATGCTCTTGAATTGAAATATTTGAGTAATCTTATTCATACATTTAACTTAAAGGAGCCATATGTAAAAAATGTATTTCAATTAATCATAAAATGGCAACTGATATGTCACTAGACACTAAGAAATCATGTTCATTTAAAATACTTATATCACTGACAACAGTAGTCCGGCCAGGATATTGTCATTTAAAAAGTGAAGTTGCAGCCCTCAACTGATGTTGATGTTGTCATGTTGTGTTTTGGTCTGATGCGCCACCCTCCACCTATCTACCAATCACGAAGTCATTAGTGTTGTGGCATCCGGGTTGCCAGCTCTGCATTAGTTACCACAGCTGCAGCTACAAACGTGTCGGAATCGGATAAAAAAAAAAGTCTAACGTTGCGAAACCAAAAAAACCTTGTTATGAATCCAAAATACTTTGTGATAAAGTCAGGACCTGTACGGGAGATGCCTTTGAAAGATGGAGATGCCTGAAAACGGAGAAGAATTGGAAGACAGACGCCAACGTTGCTAATTTTCTCCTGGACAGGTAAGATTCATCTATGTTTGGCTAACTTGTACTTGATGTAAATGGACATTTCAAATATTCATGACAGTCGAACAAAGTTGTGCATGTTCGTGCAAAGCAATATTACATTAGCTCATATGGAGGAGGTGGGTCATCGAATTGAAAAGGTAAGGAATTGTTTGGGTAATAAAAACGGCGACTCGTCATTGCTAACATTAGCAATGCATTATCAGAGCCCGTTTCTCTGTCATTATGCTGAATGAAAACACCAATAAAAAAGGACATTGTAGCCTATGATGTGAATAATTTGTCCCACTTGGAACGTTTTGTAGCCTACTTGTTTATCATGCAAGTTCTACAGCCAAAAATAATAGAATGACATGTAATCTTGTAATCACATATTTTAGCATTATGGACGTGTACTGCAGGGTAAGTTAAAAAATACAGCTGGTCGCTTTCACTTAAAGCATCAGCTAAATGAATAGCTGTATCTTTGACATCGGTTACACACAGTGACAGAGGCTTGTACTTACGTTAATGACAGATACCTACCGTTACAAGTTAGACTAACAGCTACTGTTCTAACAATGTACTGTCAAATACGAGCGTACATCTTTACGATTATATTTGGCTAATCGCCATTAGTAAATTTTTGCGATATATAATTACTTTTCAAAACAGCTCTCATTTGAAGCATTAACATAATTAACAGGAAAAAAACTTACTCTGTAGGACTCGTCACTTGTCATTGGAAGCTTCTTGTAGCAGCCTACGTTCATGCTGGATCCTGGAGCCTATCTGGCAACCTCGAGTCAGGGAGGAGGGGGAAGGGAAACACCGCTCTACAGTAATTTGAAAGTGATTGCAGTACCAGTTTTGGTCACAATCTTACATACGGCTCCTTTAAAATTATAATGTAATCAACTTAAATATTTTAGTAGTGGAAACTTTGGCTAGCTTTAACAAGCTGATTCATTAAATGCTAACTTGCTAATTGGGAACAATTTGATAGCATTAGCTTAGCATAGCAATTGCTGAAAGAGTATGGCAATATGGAATATTTAACATCTTTAACATTATCTGTTCTCAAACTAAGCAAATGCTCCACCTGTCACCATGATGATAAATCCCCCAAAAACACCACAGAACCTCTTTAAAATTTGGCATAGCGAAAATGTATCTAAATCTCTTACTTAACATTTATCTTGCAGAAAATCATTACATAACACTTAATTTTAGTGTTTACTCTCCCTTTCGAGTGTGATGGCAAAGCATGCTGGGAAATAGAAATTCCAGCCCAGTTTCAGTCAAATTTAAAGCTACAATAAGTTATTTTTTTATTGGTCACTAACCTCTTACAATAATAAAGGCGTAGATTGATGACCTAGTGATAAGCGAAACCATGGAACTTGCTGTCATGCTGATGGATCTAATAATGTTTATGGATGAATGAAAAACATTCATGTGGTATGAAGGAGGGCGCAATTGCTAATGATAGAATGATATCAGCACCACAAGCAAGCCCCACGGATATAAAGGAATGAGCACATTTCATTCTAACGAACTAACTGCAAGTGCTGAATTACAACTCTCACAGGTGAGCTTATTTGACGAATTAAACTTGTGAGGTAAATGCAGCGCTGTTTCACTTAATCTAACGTTACACTATCAAACAGCATTCGAGTGTGTTGAAAGTTATAATGTTATACTATGTGTTAGTTTGTTGGCTATATGAGACTAGCAGTAACCTAGATCAACATTAGAATAACATTCTGATCATATTCTAACATTTTATCATGTTATCAAGCTATATAACATTGGTTTGTTGTACATTTGCTAACCTGTTTAATAAAGTACATGTGAGAGCAGCGTCTCTGTCAAGTCGTGATTTGCCGCGAAGCTCTCGGCATCTTGAAAATGCCTCCTCGTTTTATTTCTCCTTTTGTCCCAAAGTCTGCTTGCCATGATACATAATGTTTGAACGAAACAACAACAGCGTGCCGCTAAACATTACGCAGTTGTGACAAGGGACAGGCACTATTTAAAATTGTGAATTTCTCTGAATTTACAAATTCTTGGAAACATTTAGGATAATGTAAGTACACAATTGAAAGAAATATATGTATGTATATATGTATACATAAGTGTTTTTTGGATATTTTGATACAAAATAAGCTAACACTCAAAATAATTAAACAACATCTCGGTTACGAATGTAACCCTCGTTCCCTGAGTAGGGAACGGAGACGTTACGTCGGATGACGACGAATGGGGTTTCGCCCAGAAAGCCTATCGACTTCGAGTATACAAAACGAGCCAATGGCAAAGAAATGCCATGGGTCTGCGGAATTTGCATTGCGTATCTCCGCCTTACCTCGTGGGTATAAAAGGAGGACGCCGGCAACATGCAGATATGTTTCTTCGCTGAGGAGCCGAGACTGAACTCAGGCGATCCCCGCGGTACAGCGGAAAGTGGCAGGAAGACGTAACGTAACCCTTTCGTTGTCACTCCAAGTTACGTCGGATGACGACGAAATCATTACATAACACCCAGATGGGGGGGACTTAGAGAATACACATATGACCCGGAGGGATGCATATGGAGAACACTGGGGTGTCCAGCCGCAGGTGGAATATTTCTACCCCAGGGGTGGCAAGGTGGCTTGCCAAGGGAAAGACACATGCTCAGAGAGGCTTACAGTGGAAATACACATGTGGGGGTCGCTCAGAGGAGGGACCATGCACTCGGAAGGCTCTTGCTGACGCGCAGGCAATAGACACTGGCGCCGACATCAGGAGTGCTGGAGGAACTCAGGGCTTTCGGGGAAGCTCACCTGAGGAGATATCGCACGTATCCAGTCCGTGAAGTGGAATGGCGAGCAAGCAAAGACACCTGAGCGGGTCCAGTACTTGCTGGTTGAAGCGAGTACATGAGAGGACACTGACTCCACTCGGAGATTGTAGAATCTGGCGAATGTGTTAGGTGTCGCCCAGCCTGCAGCTCTGCAGATGTCTGTTAGCGAGGCGCCATACGCTAGAGCCCAAGAGGACGCCACACTCCGGGGGCATGGTCGACCTTGCTGCTGGTATGCCAAAGGCGTCCACTATCCAATGAGACAACCTTTGTTTGGAGAGAGCCTTTCCCTTCAGCTTCCCACCATAAAGGACAAAGAGCTGGTCTGAGGTCCTGAAACACTGTGTCCTGTCTACATACGCGTGGAGAGCACGTACTGGACAGAGCAGCGCCTAGGCTGGGTCTGCCTCCTCCAGGTGCAGCGCTTGCAGGTTCACCACCTGGTCCCGGAAGGGAGTGGTAGGAACCTTGGGCACATATCCAAGATGGGGTCTCAGGATCACATGAGAGTAGGCCGGCCCGAAATCCAGGCACGCTTCGTCAACGGAGAATGCGTGCAGGTCCCCTACCCTCTTGATGGAGACCAATGCAACTAGGAGCGCTGTCTACATTGACAGGAACTTAAGCTCCACTGATTGCAAAGGCTCAAAGGAGCACTCTGCAGGGCAGTTAAAACTACTGAGAGGTCCCAAGAGGGAACGAGAGGAGGGCGAGGAGGATTCAGTCTCCTCGCTCCCCTCAGGAACCTGACGATCAGGTCGTGCTTCCCCACAGACTTACCTTTGATTGGATCATGGTGTGCAGCAATAGCGACAACATAGACTTACACGGTGGAGGGAGACAGCCTTCGCTCCTACCCTTCCTGAAGGAAGGAAAGTAAGACACTGATCGAACACAAGGGTGCCATAGGGTGCCCTGTCCCTGAGGTCCTTCCTCAGAGGAATTGGCCAGGGAGTTGCTGTCACGAGGAGTACTAGTTCGGAGAACCAGGTCCAGGCGGGCCAGTGCGGCGCAACCAGAATGACCTGCTCCTTGTCCTCCCTGATCTAGCACAGGTCTGTGCAAGACGGCTCACTGGGGGGAAAACGCATACTTGCGGGGCCCCGCGGCCAGCTGTGCGCCAGTCCGTCCATGCCGAGCATGCCCTCTGACAGGGAGTAAAACTGAGCGAAATGGGTCGAGTCGTGGGAGGCAAACTGATCTGCCTGTGCGTCCCCGAACTTGGCCCAAACCAGCTGAACCGACTGGGGATGGAGTCACCATTCTCCAGGGAGGGGCTGAAGCTGTGGGAGCTTGTAGGCTCCACAGTTCAGGGCTCCAGGAAAAATGGCTCGAAGCGACCTCAGATGCTTCTGACTCCATAAGAGGAGGTGGTGGGCGAGTTGCGACATACGGTGGGAGCGCAGACCACCCTGATGGTAAAGGTACACTACTGACGCAGTAATGTCAGATTTGGCTAGTACGCGTTGACCTTGAGCAACGCAAGAGCAGTGCAGAACAAGGCATACTGCCAGTAACTCAAGGCAATAGACATGCTAAGTCAGCAAGTGGCTGATTGGAGAAGGCGACCAATTTAATACTGAGAAAAGAGATCCTCTGCACGGGGCAAAGTTTACTCTTTTCCCAGTTGACCCGAAGGCCCAGACGAGCAAGGTGCCGGAGCACTGGGTCCCTGTGTTCGCAAACCTGGTCTCGAGAGTGAGCTAGGATAGCCAGTCGCCGAGATAGTTCAGAATGCGAACCCAGTGTTCCCATGGAGGAAAAAGGGCTGGAGAACGGAGACATAAAAGTAGGCGTCCTTCAGGTCGATCGCTGCAAACCAATCCTGTGGCCGCACACATTCGGAAATGCATTTGGCCAGGGGCATCTTGAACCTGGTCCAGGAACCGTAACCCACCGGATTATCCGGGACAATGAG
Source organism: Siphateles boraxobius (assembly GCF_051911475.1). Taxonomy (NCBI): domain Eukaryota; kingdom Metazoa; phylum Chordata; class Actinopteri; order Cypriniformes; family Leuciscidae; genus Siphateles; species Siphateles boraxobius. The sequence goes on from NW_027508953.1 coordinate 6,374,701, forward strand.
GTAGGGGCTGTAAAACACGGACCTCATTTCGGCTGAAGGGACAGTATCGATCATACCCTTCGCCAGTAGGGTAGCAACCTCCGCTCTCATGATAGGGGCATGGCCACCGACCATAGTGGAGCGGACTCCCCTGAAGCGGGGAGGAAACTGCGAACTGAATCGCATAGCCGAGTCGATGGTTCGCGCGACCCAGCGGAACAGATTGGGGCGCTCTAGCCAGGCTCCCAAGAACTGTGCCAGTGGAGTCATGCGAACCACAGATGTCCCCTCGGTGGTGCAGCGAAGCGGAATGACCGGCCCGGACGTGGATGACATAGCGGCCTGGTGTGGGGGCACGGTCATAACCGCACCTTGACAGAGGAGGCCAGGGAAGGACCAGCATTCCACGGGGGCCTGCTCTGCCAGGGGTCTGGCGACAGAGGGGGATGAGAGCGGTGCAGTACAGTCCGGGGACGGCACGCACTGTCATCCAGCTATGAGACAGAGGGGGACAAGGGTTGCACGGCTCGGGGGCGGTGCACCGTGTCGTCTGAGAACTCTGTGTGCTCAGAGACGGGAGAGTCAGTTCTCTCTGAGAATAAGGATTCTTCCCCGGCCCTCCACCAGGGAAAGGAGTGGCCCTGCTACCAGCTCCTGAAAAGAACTGAGTCCCATCTCTGAGCAGCCCGTCTCAAGAGCGCCGCTTAACCCGGCGTATAGCGGGGGGCGGGACTGGAGAGTGGTGTGGCGTCCCCCTGCGGCTTCCAGAGCCAGCCCGGGTGAACAGGCGTGGTGGGAGCCGCGGGAGGGCGCCTTCGGCGGTGGGTAGACTGAGGGACCTGAGCGGACATCGGGGCCGTCGGGGCAGAGTAAGCCTCAGTCTGCTCATGGTCGGTTGAGAACTGTTGGGCAAAGCCCTCAACCGCACCACCGAAGAGGCCGACCTGGGATATGGGGGTGTCGAGCAGACGGGTCCGCCCGACATCCTGCACATCGGACAGGTTCAGCCACAGAATAGTAGGCATCACCTGACCCAGGGAGCGTACGGCCACTTTCGTCGCTCGGAGAGCAAGGCACGAACGGATAGTCGCTCGGAGAGCAAGGTCAGTGGCGGCGCGCAGCTCATTGAAGAGCCCTGGGTCAGTCCCGCCCACGTGCATGTCCGTGAGCATCTGGGTCTGGTAGACTAGCAGAATGGTCATTGCATGCGGTGAGGCGACTGCCTGTCCTGTGGCGCTATAGAATTTCGCCACAACTTGTGTAGACGAAAAACTACAGGCTTTGGACGGGTGCTTAGGATCGCGCCGCCCCAGTGTACCCATGGGCAGCGGCCCCGCCGAGGGTAGGAAGGGCGGAGGAGATCAACGAGGGATCGCTGGAAGACACGGGGGTCTTCAAGGATTTCGAGATCTCCTGAACATCCAGGAAGAAAGGTTTTGGGGTGGACGCTGACAGGTGTCAGCGGCCGCACCCAAAAACCAATCGTCCAGGAGCGAGCGCTCAGACAGGGTGGAAGGTTCCACTCTAGTCTGATGCCCGCAGCGGCCCGGGAAAGCATGGCCGTCATCTCAGGATCTGACTCGACAAATGCCATATGCACACCCGAAAGTGGCAGCACTGTCGAATCTTCACTTCCTGGAGATTCTTGCCCGCCCTGTGATGCTGCGATGGACAACAGATCCGATTCTGGAATCTCGCGGGGGGTCCGACGACGGGCCCGCGGGTGTCCCGAGATCGCTCATGGGTTACGTCAATGAAGAGGGGGGCGTGGGGCACGAACGGATAGTCGGTGCCTTTGTTCCACACCATCTACTTCAGGTCACCCTGGCCACCAGACGAAGTAGCACCTCACGTGGATCGGGGTGTGGATGAAGGGACTCTCTCTCTAACGAGATCATTGAGTCTCAACCGTAATGACGCGATGGTCACATTCCCACGGGGAGAACGTGAGTCATCCACAAACGCTGCTCTAGCGTGATCAAGCCCAAGCACGCAGAGCAGAGAATGTGCCCATCAAAATCGGTAATGAGTCGACCGTAACCAGAAATGCACGGGCGAGCCGTCTTTAAAAAGACGTGCTGCGTGCGAGCTCTTTTGTGAGAGGAGAAAAAACTCTGCGATGTTGAAGCGAGCAGGGAGAAACACACTCACTGGCAGATCACTGCACAGATCAGCAGGCAATGTGATCTCACTGCAGATCGCCATCACACCAACACCGGAGAGAGTGGCTCGTCTTGTAGAGCGAAGTCAGAGATGGCTGTTGAGTGAAGAGATACTCTTGGCTCCGAAGCGAAAACATATCTACATGTTGCCGGCGTCCTCCTTTTATACCCATGAGGTAAGGCGGAGATACGCTATGCAAATTCTGCAGACCCATGGCATTTCTTTGCCATTGGCTCGTTTTGTATACTCGAAGTCGAAAGGCTTTCTGGGCGAAACACCATTCGTCACCATCCGACGTAACTCGGAGTGACAACGAAAGGGAATTCCAATTACTTAAAATTTGTCATTTTTGTCAACTCAAAAGAAAAAAAGTTTTAAATACTCATAAAAGTTTATTGATTTAACTAATTTGTTTAATTTTACTTTACCCTACTCAAACCATATATATAGTTCAAATAACACTTTTCACAAAAATCAAGTATTCTTCATTTTATCTTCAAGGCATAACTATTTATTTATTTATTTTCTTTCCATAAAACTTTTTTATTTCCAGGTTTTCAATGGTCTCAGACATTTTGGACCATGTTTAAAGTGTAAAAGTGAAAACGATCTGTCTTTGACACTCAACAAACTTGTTCAAATGGCACATCTTGTGTAATGTCTTTTTTCTTCTTATCATAACACCAATCAAATGTCCTGTCTTTCCAGACATGAACTCAGCTGACCCTGAGTTGATTTGAGTGACCTGTAAAATCCTCAATAATATAGTGAACATCCAATTCAAATTTAAGGATAATCTAGTGGTTATGCCAGGAGGAATACAAAAAATTTATCGGTAAAAAGCTTTCAGGATTATTGACTAAGCTAACACAGAGCAGGTTCAAAAACTCAAAAACTGAAATGAAAGCTTTAGCATAAAGTTCTGCCAGGAAGACTTAATTACTACGTCACGTATTACCTTCACATCTATCCAATCACGTCCTTATACTCTCTGTTTAAAAGGTTGGTACTTACACACGTTTGAGTTCGCAGATGCTGTCGCGACAACTACCTCCATCCTCCCCACCACCACCAAGATGGTCCTGCCCATACCTCCCAGTGGGGTCGGCTGTGCCCCTGCCTTTGTCTTCAGGCAGGAAATGCAGATCCGCTACCCTCGGATTATGAACTATGGACGGGGCCTACGCCAAAGAACTTTATAAATAATTGCTTGCTGGGCTGTCAATAAATTAATGCTTTGTTTCATTATATCTCCCAAGTCTTTCTGGTAGAACTACAACATTGTTCTCAATGTGTCACACTAGTCTAAAAACACAGATATAAAAAGGAATTCTGTCAGGATATAAATGTTAAGCTAAATGTTTCACAAACAAGTCAATATAATTATTATTTTGACAAATTATTGTAAAAGGTCAGATATGGATAAACCATATCTGACCTTATGTGAACTGTACTGTGGCCACAAACAGCGACCCATCATGCCCTCTGAAGAGCAGTTATGAACTTCACAACATGCACTATGTCATAATCTCACCATAGCTAATCCACTTTAGAAATATGCATATTGTAAAGGTTTAATATTCACTTAAGGCCATATTAATCCATGAACTTTACGGATCAACCCAGCAGGACACATAATGGTTTTGAAGCACATTATAATAAGTGCCATCAAATATGGAAAGTAGAGTTATATATGCCCATGGCTATGAAACAGAGTTATATGTGCCATTGAATATGGAATATATAGGAAAGCCAGTAAATGAAGGTCATTCCATCTGTCAATAAAGACAATCCGATGTGGAATTCCTCATCAGGGTAGTGGTTTTAAGGACAAATGGATAATTTCACACATAATCCAGAATGACAGACAGAAAAAGGGGAAAGTACAGCACAGGACTATTTAAGAGGAATGCTTGGGACTGATGAGTTAGTTCATATTCTCATAATGTAAACATCTTTAACAAGAAGTTACGTCTCTTTGTCTGGTGGTTACTTCAGTTTATTTATAGTTATTTAATAAACTATTTTAAAGATTTTGCTTGTAAAAATAGTCCCCTGAGAACTATGTTCCCCTGGGGCCATTTTCCTGGTTGCATACGCACCATCAGTTGGAACTCTGCAGTGATATAAGAAGAAACTGACGTCCTGCCGCTTTTTTGGTTGTTGAGTGGGACTTTTATTGTGCCTGAGTGCCAAAACTTTATTTTGCACACAGTGTGTGCTCCCATTCTCCGTCTTCATTAGTTTACGATATGTTTGATGGTCCTATCTAAAACGCTATTAGATAGAACTGTTAAACAAAGAAAGTAAACGGTATAAGAAAAAGTATTATAGCGTTTGCCATGTGGTGGATGCCCAATGGCGCAAGCTGAGAAGATAATCAGCTTGGTCCCTTGAAAGTCACGTTGGATTTCCTCCTTAGCGTAAAGGTTGAGAAGTGCCTGGTCTTCGACGTCAGTCAATCTATCACTGTTTTCCATGTTCGTGAAGTTAATTTGTGGAGTTGATATATTGGCTATAAACTGTGTGTTTACACGGCTTTTTAAAAAAAAAGGTGTGTGCCAGTGTTTTTCTCATATGTTCGACCAATCAAGAAACACTTACGTCGAAGGGTCACACCCTTCTCTGAAGTAGGAGATAATTTAGTCCTCACAAAAGCCATTCCAAGAACTAAATTCATTCTCAGTTCCTGCTTTACGAACACTCCAAAAAGCAGATACTTCGACCAATATTTTTTTGGGAACTATGAAAACGTTTGGGTTCACTTTAGTTTAATGGTCCCTTTAACACATTTTGTTGACTATAAGTAACGTTGCACCTACATGTGTACTAACTCTCATTAGAGTGTTAGTAGAGTAGTAATAGATTGGTAGGGTTAGGGTTAGAATAAGTTGACATACTTGCAAAGTTACTTATGGTCAGTAGAATGTCTGTTAGACCATCACAATAAAGATAGCAGAGAGTCTACTAATACTCTAATGAGAGTTAGTTGACATGTAATTTCAAAGTTCCCTTTCGTAGTCACTATGAGTTACGTTGTGATGACAATGTCGTTTTGCTTAGAAAGTATTACAAAACGAGTCAATGGCAAAGAAATGCCATGGGTCTGCGGAATTTGCATAGTGTTTTTCCGCCCCACCTCGTGGGTATAAACGGAGGACGCGGGCAACATGCAGATATGTTTTCACTTCGGAGCCAAGAGGATCTCTTCACTCCACAAGCCAACTCTGAGTTTAAACTTCAACTCTTCGAGACGAGCGACTCTCCAGTGTTGGTGTGACGGCGATCTCTAGCGAGTTCACACTGCCTGCTGATCTTTGCAGTGATCTGCCAGTGAGTGTGTTTCTCCCTGGTCGCTTCAACATCCGTGGAGTTTTCCTCTCACAAAAGAGCTTTGCACGCGGCACGTCTTTTTAAAGATGCCTCGCCTGTGCAGTTCTGGTTGCGGTCGACTCATTTCTGACTCTGCTGGGCACAATCTCTGCTCTGCGTGTTTGGGCATTGATCATGCTAGAGCAGCACTTGTGGATGACTCATGTTCTCTCTGTGGGAACACTGTGGAAACCATCGCGTCATTACGCTCAAGACTCAATGATCTTGCAAGAGAGAGTGTCCCCTCATCTACACCCCGATCTACACCCTCCACAAGAGGTGGTACTTCGGCTGGTGGCCAGGGTGACCTGAGGGTGACGGCACCGACAATTTGTCCTCGGCCCGAGGGGACGTCTGTGGTTCGCATGACCCCGCTGGCACAGTTCTTGGGAGCCTGGCTAGAGCTTCCCAACCTGTCCCGCTGGGTCGCCCGAACCATCGGGCTCGGATATGCGATTGAGTTCGCACGGTCTCCTCCCCGCTTCAGGGGAGTCCACTCCACTATGGTCTGTGGCAATGCCCCTATCATGAGAGCGGAGGTTGCCACCTTACTGGCGATTGGTGCGATCGAGACTGTCCCTCAAGCCGAAATGAGGTCCGGGTTTTACATCCCCTACTTCATTGTCCTGAAGAAATCCGGTGGGTTACGGCCAATCCTGGACCTGCACGTCTTGAACCGCTCCCTTCACAGGCTGCCGTTCAAGATGCTCAAGGCCAAACGCATTTTCAAATGTGTGCGGCCACAGAATTGGTTTGCAGTTATCGACCTGAAGAACGCCTACTTTCATGTCTCCATTCTTCCTTGACACAGACCGTTTCTTCGGTTTGCTTTCGAGGGGCAGGCTTACCAGTACGCGGTTCTCCCATTCGGTCTAGCCCTGTCTCCTCGCGTCTTCACGAAGGTCGTCGAGGCAGCCCTTGTTCCACTGCGGGAACACGGGGTCCGCATCCTGAACTATCTCGACGGCTGGCTAATCCTAGCTAACTCTCGAGACCAGGTTTGCAAACACAGGGACCTAGTGCTCCAGCACCTATATCGCCTGGGCCTCGTCACTGCTGACTTGCTTGAGACAGTTCAAGGGCAAGAGTGCGGTTCCACTGAAGTTATTTCAGAGGCTCCTGGGGCATATGGCAGCCGCAGCAACGCCGCTCAGATTGCTTCATATGAGATCGCTTCAGCTCTGGCATCGCAACCGAGTCCCGAGGTGGGCATGGCAACACGACACACTCCGAGTACCAGTTACTCCGACCTGCCATCAGACCTTCACCCTATGGTCGAACCTCAGCTTTCAACGGGCTGGAGTGCCCTTAGAACGAGTTTCCAGGCTTGTTCCATTCCTCTTCAGGTAGGCATTAATTGCATTTTTCCACTGAGATATGCTTCCCAGTGTACCTTGGTATTTCTGTGTTAAGTAGGAGTCCTTCGTCCATGCCAGTCTCACGACAGGGAGCTCAGACTTACGCAGGGCACTGGAAAACAGCCGAGAAGGTGGCGTGATTAGACTGGGAACCCCAGTCATCGTCACGACGTAACTCGTAGTGACTACGAAAGGGAATGTCTCGGTTACGTTTGGAACCCTAGTTCCCTGAGTAGTCTCCCTGCCACATCCACTGTACCGCGGGGATCGCCTGAGTTCAGTCTTGGCTCCTCAGCGAAGAAACATATCTGCATGTTGCTCACGTCCTCCTTTTATACCCACGAGGTGGGGCAGAGATACGCTATGCAAATTCCACAGACCCATGGCATTTCTTTGCCATTGGCCCGTTTTGTAATACTCGAAGTTGATAGGCTTTCTAAGCAAAACCCCATTCGTCGCCACGACGTAACATCTCCGTTCTCTACTCAGGGAACGAGGGTTACATACATAACCGAGATGTTTTTAAGAGTGTACAGGTCTAAAAAAAAATGGGGGGGGGGGTGTCAGTGATTTGTAAAAGTAGCCCCTCAAGGCAAGTCAAATTAAAGTACTGTACGTCAAAAGTGTGGAAAATGATCTGCCGTAAATTCCATTCAGATTGAAAAGCAAACAAACTGTGCAGATCATGTATAAACATTTCACAAATATGTTTTCGTTATTTTTTTAAGTGTGATAAGCTTTGGTATCATGTGTGTAAATACAAGTAGTGAAAGTATTTATTTACATCATTTATTTACATCTTATGTTGCAGACAACACTACATGCTCTACAGATCTTTATAAAGATGTTCAACCATTGTGTTTTGCTACAGTTCAAAACAGTCAGGCAGTTTTTGACTATGTTTAGTAATTGTAATCATCTTTAGTCTGGATTAAAATCCCCAGTCTCAACCAATCTGTGCTCTGGGATTTTAGGCACATTGCTGTTTGTTTGTATGTGTTACCGCAAATATGCAGTCTTTATTTCCATAACTAAAATTATCTTTAATAATTTATTTAAATTGAGATGTTATATTTTATATAATTATTACTTGCCACATCAGAGACAATATTTTTATAATAATATTAATCAGGGCTTATGTGTGTTTTTATATCAATAGATGACAGATATTTAAAATAGTTTTGTGAATCGTACACCTTTTAAAAAAATATAGGACAGTGCAATGGTAGTTTTTATTTACCATTAAACAGGAGCCATTTAATAAGTCAAGCAAAATTGCAACTGAACTTGACAGCCAATGCTAAACATTGTATTCTTTGTAAAAACCGACCATCTAAATAACATGAAACTCTATTCACATTTACACATCAGAGTGTGATTTCTGTCTCAGTGTTGTACACACATTATTTACACCTACAGTAATTGTGCTTAATTTTATGGAACTTAATTTTCAATGATACAGATATAGTTTCGACAGTTACATTTTAAATGGCTCTTTTCCCTGTGATGAGATACTGCACCAAAATGCCTGAAATACACTGTGGTCTTGTGTAAAACCATTAGCCAAGACCCGGATCCAGACCAAAGCCACATTTATATGGTCTTGGGAGATCTAAGTACCAAGAACAAGACTCTTAATTCCTGGCAAACACTGAGAGAACTGATAGGACTATATTACCATATAGATAGTTCAAATAGATACTTCATACTGTTGACTGTCCCATGGTAACCCAAAAATGATAACATCTTCAGTAAAATAACTGGTTTTATTTAAGTCAAAAACTGTATTGCTGAATCAAACTAACTGCATTAATTTACACCAAAAAAAAAAAATTTGTATGGGTTAAATCAAGGGAAATTTTGCGCTTTACAATGTGTTTGTTGTAAGTATATAGAAAATGTCTCTTAAATAACATAAACACTTATTTACAATTACTTACAATATTTGCCATTAACCCTCTAGGCGCCACGGTCGAGTTTACTCGACAAGATGCGGCACTGAATAAAACGGCCGATTTTGTCAAATTGGGTGTCAAATTTCATTCGACCTCCCCTCCACTGGATGGCAGACATGTCATACTTCATCCCCGAATCAAAAAAACGTCAGGTTTCTATACAAACTGTTCGAGTTAGAGCGCATTGAATCAGTGCGATCAAAAGCGGAGCTAGTTTGCGAGTGAGCCATTTTATCAGATCCTCTCCGCAATCGCGGCGACAGTATTGTGGTGGAGACTTAGTCTAATACCAATGGGTATGTTAGACAAGGTCGAAGTATTCATAGGACAGTTAGGAGACAACGTGGAGGCAGGGTGAGGAGTCGCAATGACAATGACAGTAGTCCGAGCTGTGCACACTCGGCGCGCGCGCGAGGCAGATCTGGCCGCGCTGCTCGTATCATCTCACTCATGATCTGTGCCTTGCCGTGGCGAGTGAGCGTTTGACCTAAACAGGTCTTGTCTACTTGTGTTTGTATGTCATATGAATAATATATATGTGCCCCATACATGGAATCAGAGTGCCTACTGTATTTAGTAAATGGAAAATCTCTACAGCAAAAGGCCAACCACTACATGCATTCGGTTTGTTTCTACCATTTATTAGTAATGATTTACACAGTTTGTTTACTACTTACGATATACCTGAGCATTCAGTATTGTGCAATATAGCATACAGAAGGTGATGGACATTTTTGGGGGAAAGAAGTGCTGCATTTTATCATTTAAACATGTGACTTTTCATGAAAATTCTATAATCCAAGATTGCCACCACCATATGACGTCATAATATGCCAATTAGATGGGAAAATGTAATCCCTACATAAAATTTGGGTCATCCTTAATATTTCTCTAATTTACAGAAAGTCTCTATCTTGTATCACTTTTAAGATATAGCCTTTTGAAATTAAGATGTCAAAATCGAACGTTTTAGGAAAAAACCTCTGGCGCCTAAAGGGTTAAATCCTAAGGACTGAAAGTATTCATGTTTCCAAACCAAGTTCATTTGAGGTATCTGGACCAGAGGGATATCTGTAAACTTCATTGTGTAATAAAATGCTTTCCTATGTATTATCATAATGCCATGGTCTGAACATATAGGCATAAACAGATATAAGGATTGAGGACATTTAATGTTGTCCAAAGAAGATCATCTCAGGCTGTTTAAATATTCTTATGGTTGACTTTTTGTTCCCATATGTTTTAGTCCCAATCGATGACTCTAGTCTGAGGTCAATCAAATGTAATTGTTGCCTGAGGACACTAGCATTGTTTTTGGTTATTTAAATATCAGGCTGTTTAAATATTCTTATGGTTGACTTTTTGTTCCCATATGTTTTAGTCCCAATCGATGACTCTAGTCTGAGGTCAATCAAATGTAATTGTTGCCTGAGGACACTAGCATTGTTTTTGGTTTAAGTGGCTGTTATGAAATTTGACATTCAAACAATCCATAATTGTCATCATGTTAATAGCATCACTTCCTCCCGTGAGGGGAGAATTAAGGAGAAAATGCTCTATGGTTGCTTGGTTTTGGTCAGAACAAAAAACTTGTTTTAATATGGTTTAAATGTGCAGCTGAAGTCACCATGGAAGTGGATAACAGTGTTGTTAGTGCAAAAATGTTTTATGGGCACAGTTCCACTAATGAACTGTTACACATGCTGAGTGTGCACATACAATTACAGATTATACATCTAACCAGACAGTAAAGCAGAACATCACCTCAGACAACATCGCCTCAGGGGAGTTTTGAATTTAAATTCTAGAATGCACTAAACAGTAGATATACCATGACAAGTCTTGTCATGATTTTTATGCAATAAATGTTGTTTAAAATATTTAAAGGGAGAGTTCACCTAAAAATGAAAAATGATTGTTAATTTAATCACCCTCAGGCCATCTGAGACGTGACTTTTTTCTTCGGTAGAACAGTAAAGAAGATTTTTAGCTGAAACCCTTGGTCCTTGGTGATCCGTATAATGCAAGTCATATCCCTTTAAAAAAAAACATATACACGCAAAACAAAATGAATACTTTAAGTTAAAAATTTTAACTTATATAATTGATATTTAATTGAATGTCATTTTTATTCGTTTTTTAAATTTTGTTTTATTTTTAGTCATTTTAGTACTTCAACTTCAAATCTTGTTTGCGTTAGTTGTCAATGCAATATTTAAAATTTTCATTAAAATTTTCATCTAATATTTATATCACGTTTTATTTCCGTTTTATTTCAATTAACGAGAATGTTTTTTTAATAGTTTTATTTTTGTTTGCAATAATAACCCTGTTTTTAGGTCATTGTTATGCTGGTGTTCTGGGTTTCTATTTAGTAATCACTCTGATGATCTGTGAATTCCTTGGTAGCTTGTATTTTGAACAGCAAAGCATAGGGGAAAGTTATGTGCCAAAGATATGGCATAGCAAGCTCAACTTTATATATTTTCATTTTATTGCAATGCATTTTTTGTTTGCGGTCAATCAAAATATAATTGTCTGATTATATATATATATATATATATATATATATATATATATATATCCCAAAAAAGAGGATATCGCAAATAAGGAGTGGAATTTCAGCATTCATTCGCATAACCAAACCCTTACCCTTACAGAATCTCTCAAATTCCTAGCTACTAATTTTCTTTTGTATATTTGATCCTTTAATTCAGGGTCATTACCAGGAGATTTTGAAAAGGCCCACATATGTCTCCATTTAGCCTCTCTAATTGAACACAATATGTGATCACATGAATTTTTCAAACACAGACCGAACCTTCCTCGTCTACCTGATGCAGTGATTACTGATAATGGCATCAGCTCTTTGGCAATCTCATTCCCTGCCTTTTATGCCAACAGTTCTGTCCGTAAGTATAGAAATACAGTGGTTTAAAAACAGGAGATTAGTTTGGAGCGGTGCGATTAGCAGACCTCGTTTGGCTCTCTCTGCCGTAAGTGATTGTCCTTCCTCAGATCATTAACCCTGGCACTGTTCGACAGTGTAATGAGAAACTTGAGGAGCACTATAATACACACTGGTTATGAAACACTCATATTGTGAGAGAATACGCTGGCATAAATTTTCACAGATGCACATGCGCACACGAAACACTAAGCACTGAGATTCAGAAAAGGGAAAAAAAGTATTAATTACAATGAACCAGTGGCATAAATATGCTCTAAAATAGATATGAAATTATAAAAAAGGGCAATGATGTCATAAAAGCAGATTTGAAGAAGAACTATAGTAATGTTTTGATATTTATGGGCGTGTCTTCAACTACTGTATGACTTTATAAATGGAATATATGGAAATTAATGCTTTTATTCACACTTGTGTAATTAAAACTCTTTTCACACTCGTTAGTTGATTTTGATATTTTTTTCTGAAAGCCATTTATGTTTTCATTTCCGTCACATCTCAAATGATGTATTGTTTAATCGCATTCTGTGTTGGAAATGGCATTTACCAATAAAATTGGTAGTCCTTTGTCTTTCATAAAGGCTAATTATATTTTATGCACCATAAATATACAGATTTAATTTATCATTTCAACTTTCACAAAATTGCAACTTGGCAAAGACAAAAAAAAGTCATATTTTATGATTAAAGATTATTAATGGTAAAAACAATAAAATCTATATAAAGTAGTGCTGTCAAACTGATTAATCATGATTAATCACATCTAACATATAATGTGTGTGAGTGTGTGTGTGTGTGCGTGCGTGCGTGCGTGCGTGTGTGTGCGTGCGTGCGTGTATTTTATATATATATATATACACACTATATTGCCAAAAGTTTTGGGACGTCTGCTTTTACATGCAAATGAACTTTAAAGACATCCCGTTCTTAATCTGTAGGGCTTAATATGCAGTTAGCCTACCCAGCTATAACAGCTTCAACTCCTCTGGGAAGGCTTTTCACAAGGTTTAGGAGTGTGTTTATGGGAATTTTTGGGAACACCAAACTCACTCATCCATGTTTTTATGGACCTTGCTTTTTGCACTGGTGCACAGTCATGATGGAACAGGAAGGGGCGATCCCCAAACTCTTCCCACAAAGTTGGGAGCATGAAATTGCTCCCAATTTCTTAATATGCTGAAGCATTAAGAGTTCCTTTCACTGGAACTAATGGGCTAAACCCAACCCCTGAAAAACAACCCCACACCATAATTCCCCCTCCACCAAACTTTACACTTGGCACAATGCAGTCAGGCAAGTACCCTTCTCCTGGCAACTGTCAAACCCAGACTCATCCATCGGATTGCCAGACAGAGAAGCGTGTTTCGTCACTCCAGAGAACACATCTCCAGTGCTCTAGACTCCAGTGGTGGTGTGCTGTACAGCACTGCATCTGACGCTTTGCATTGCACTTGGTGATGTTAAATTGGATGCAGCTGCTCGGCCATGGAAACCCATTCCTCTCCATTCACTGTTCTTGAGCTAATCTGAAGCCCACACGAAGTTAGGAGGTCTGTAAATATTGACTCTGCAGAAAGTTGGTGACTTCTGCGCATTGTGCGCCTCAGCATGTTCTGACCCCACTCTTTGATTGTACGTGGCCTACCACTTCATGGCTGAGTTGCTGTTGTTCCCAATTGCTTCCAATTTGTTATAATCCCACTAACAGTTGACCGTGGAATATTTAGTAGTGAGGAAATTTCACCAATGGCAACCTATCACGGTACCACGCTTAAATTTACTGTGCTCCTGAGCACTGAGTTTGTATATTTACAAACTTGTATGTTAGATGTGATTAATCGTGATTAGTCGATTTGACAGCACTAATATGAAAGCATTTGAAAAGTGGCAAAAATAAATGAAGGTGGCATGATTGAAAAAAAAAAGTCATCACAAAAGAATGTACAGTAAGAAAAGTGCAAGACACAGTTAAAGAAACACCCTGGTATGGCCAATGAATAGCAGGTCAAAAAATCTTAAAACACAAGAAATTACAATAGAAACTGAGGCCAAAAGAGGAATTTCTTGGTTGTTTGAGTGCGTCAGACTTTTGGCAGTGGTAAAAGACCTGCTTTTACTTTTGAAGTGAAGCTTTGTTAGCTATTTATTTTACACAAACTGCTTAGGGGTCTATTTCTTTGCTAGGGATTATGAAATGTGCCGTTACATTAGCATGTTGCCCACTCTTTGAGTTATGTGCAGAATATCTGAGGCGTTTGATCTCACTCCTGAGACAGATCAAAACCTAATGAAAATCCTGAAATCCTGCATTCGTACTGAGCTGCGTGACCTTCAAGGCAGCTAGATACAGGTTGCATTCTGCTCCGTTTTCCTTGATGTCTCTTAAAATGTTTTATAGCACTGTTAGCATCTGGATGTTCTTGATCTAAAATATCTACCGAGACAATTACCTCAGATTTGGGTCCTTTTTTCTGGACTTGCTAGAGGTAGTGAAACCTTTCTCAAGTCCAAAGGCCCCCTGGAGGGAGATTTAGCAGTTAGCTCATCACACCAGATGTTTAACCCACACTTAAAGGAGGATTAGCATCCAGCCTAGCCTTTGAATTAATGACTTTACGAGGGTGGATCTGACACTGATTGTTTATATCCTTCTCTCTGGAGTGTTCTATGTAAAATCTCGGGAGAATCAGGAAATGCAGGAAATAGTAGCTGAGTTTAATCACAATTAAGCTGCACTGATGCAATTGCATTTTGGGAATGAGTCTAGTAAATTCTGATGATCTGTCTACGTCAAACACTTGAGTGTTTTTTATTTTATTTTATTTAGGATAAGTACATATACAGAGTTGGATCAAAAGATTCAGTCGTTTTTTTATAACCACCCCTGCGGGATTAAGATCTGTGTCAAGGACACAGTGGTGTTCCTCAACATCCCAGGAGGATGTTAGCAAACTGAGTTTGCACCATGGCATTGTGGGAATTTTTTTACTCTGCCTCATACTAGCATAAGCTTAGTTCTCAGTTCTCAGTTGCTCGTATTTAAAAGCAATAGTGTTCAATAGATGCATGATAATAACACAAGTGCAATTCATGTGTTTTTACATCTGAATAATGTGAACATTTGTCTTTTGAAATAGAATTTTACTTTAAAGATTCAAATATCAGCAGTCTGTAACAAAAAAGAAGTTGACGCATGAGATCTCTTTAATATTATGACAGCATGGGATACAATAGAGAACAAATACAGACTTTTGCTTTTATAAACCCTGTCTCAAATTATAATCAAGTTTGTTTTTTAGTAAAGTGACTCCAATTTTGCTTGTTTTGGTGGAAACAAGCTTCCATAAATTTCAGAATACAAAGACCTGTGTTCGATCCCAGCTCTCGCAGCAGATAAAAAAAATTTTTTTAAAAGTCTCGCCGCGGCCAGACTTCCACCGAACTTTAGCTCGTTCAGTTCCAGAAAATGCGACTGTTCCTGTGTATTTTGCAGTAAACAAGCCGGTACCATGGCCCGCTTGCCTGCACACAAATGCCGTTTCCACGGCGACCCAGAAAAATAATTTAAGCAGTGTATTTTCTAGTATTCTGGCCACAGCCGATGGTGTTATGAGTGTAATAAAAATGCCCACAGCCCAGTGTTCATTTCTACACACAAACACAGCCCGCCAAAGTGCAGGGCTCGCACAAATGAGGTCGACTCATGTCAATTGTGCATTAAATGTAGTGAATGTGCCCACAACCCAGTGCCCACAAACACTACACACTGCATGTACTACGGTTTCAGTAAAACAAAACCAACACACAAACAGTCAGCTAAGACCCACGGTGTTTAAGTCTCGCCGCGGCCAGACTCCACCGAAACTTCTCGCTCGTTCAGTTCCAAACAATGTGACTGTTCCAGTGTATTTCGCAGTAAACAAGCCGGTACCACAGCCCGCTTGCCTGCACACAAACGCCATTTTTACGGCGACCCAGATAAATCCCAAAAAAGAGTGTATTTTCTGGTATTCCGGCCACGGCCGATGGTGTTATGAGTATTGTAAGAATGCCCTCGTCCCAGTGCCCATTCCCACACACAGACACAGCCCGCCACAGTTCAGGCTAGCACAAATAAAATCGACTCATGTATATTGTGAAAAATTCACAACACATTCAGTCAGCACAAGCCGACGGTGTTTCAGTGCAGTGAGTGTGCCCGCTGTCCCGCGCCCACATTCCCTCACAGACACGCTCAACCCAATAGGGTTGATCCCGCTCGCTCTCTCTCCACAATCTGTCATAGAGGATTGGATCGCGACCAGGCTGCCCGCCGTGATCGGCGCGCCACCCGCCTCGCACACTGTAAACACAGCGTTTATGTCTCAGCACACCGAAGCTCTGGGGCCGCCGCTATGCCGCGGCCAAGTCCGGATTTCATTCTACCTCTAGCTATTCACGCAGAGGCGTGGGCAAAGCTTCCCGGGGTATCAGAATGGGTGTTGAACACTATAAAAAGAGGCTATTCGCTACAGTTCGCTCGACATCCCCGCCGTTACACGGAGCTCGATCACATTCAGAGCTCATAGAACACAGAACCACATTACTCGAGCATCTCGAGAATCTGGGTCTCAAAGTCAATTGGGCGAAGAGTTCACTGTTTCCCAGCCAGAATGTTTCCCAGCTGTCTATGACAGCACGTCTGTTGCCGGAGCGCGAACTGGACATTCAGCGCGCCGCAAAATCCTTTCGCCGCGGCTCTATAGTCCCGCTCAAAAGGTTTCAGAAAATGCTGGGCCTCATGGCCTCGGCATCTTCGGTATCGGCATCTTCGGCATCTTCAGCAGTTATGGCTGAAAGCGCGAGTTCCACCCATGGACCTCTGGTCTGTTTCGCCTAAGGGTCGACATGAAATGCGTTTCGGCTCTGGAACCTTGGTAAATAGCCGACTGGTGTCGGTCAGGCGTGAGTCTGGGGACTCCCTCGAGTGTGACGGTGGTGTCCAATCTGGGAACAGACTGTCCGTCCAGAAACACTGTCCCAGCAGGGGAATGGTCGCTGCACCCGCCGATGATCCAACTGCTGTGGGAGACATTCGGCAGAGCGCAGGTGGACTTATTCGCGTCCCAAGAAAACGCTCACTGTCCGAACTTTTTCTCCAAGAGCAGGGATGCGCTGGCCCACGTATGGCCCTGCTGCCCCCTCTATGCTTTCCCCCCCGTCTCGCTCCTGCCCCAAGTGCTGGAACGAATCAGGGAAAACGGATGCCCAGTGCTGCTCGTGGCTCCGCTCTGGACAAACCAGAATTGGTTCCCAGTCCTGATGCGGCTGACCAGCACTGCCCTGTGGCCGATACAGGTGAGGAGAGGCAAAGGGCTCGATTTGGCATCCTCGCCCGGATTTATTGTCCCTACATGCATGGGCCATCAACGGGTACCCGCTAACCTCCCAGAGGGAGTGTTAAACACAATCACGCGTCATGCATGGAGTTTGGGCCTAATGACTCAAAAGTCATAGTCAAACCAAGGCATGGGTACGTGCCCAAATCCCTCAACACACCGTTCAGGGCCTAGGTTATTTCCCTGTGCGCCCTCCCGGTTCATGATGAGGAAGAGGATGCGAGCCCTCTGCCCTGTCAGGGCTCAGAGAGCTTATGTGTCCCGCTCGTCTGTCTTCACACAGACTGAGCAGCTCTTCATTTTGTTTGGCGGACGCTCCAAGGGACTGGCCGCATCAAAACAGAGCCTATCCAGATGGATAGTCGATGCCATAGCGCTGGCTTACACTTCTAAGGGCCTGCAGTGTCCTTAGGGTGTCAGAGCGCACTCTACGAGGGGCGTGGCCTCGTCGTGGGCGTGGTCTAGCGGGATTTCCTTGCAAGATATCTGTATGGCGGCAGGCCTGGCCTCGCCATCTACATTTATAAGGTTTTATAACCTAGAGGTTCCCGCCTTACAGGCCAAGCTGCTGTCGGTCTAGAATTCAGTACTATCTGCCCCGCTGCGCCGGCGCAGAATGCTGAGTTTTGCTTGTGCATCGCTCACTGATCGATAGAACAGCTCCATGGGTGTTGAATAACCCGTACTTATACCCAGTTCAGGCTGAACACGTTCACCCTGTCTGCGTGAAACACTGTTAACATAACTAGCTCCTGTGGGATGCTATTTCATGGGGAATGATGCTTGTAGCCTCTTTTCTCAGACTCTCTGTGAGTCTACGGTAATTATGCACTATATGAGCCCCGGGCAACTGCCCTTGGGACTTTGGTGTCGGATCCCAGTACGCACGGCGTATTGCATTGTGTTCCCCATAGCGTAAGATATTACGCAGTTCGAGAGATACTCTCGTAAGAGAACGTACTCGGTTACTAACGTAACCTCGGTTCTCTCTAGAGAGGGAACGAGTACTGTGTATCTTGCCGTGCATACAACAGCGCTGGTTCGCTTCAGTGATGAAAACCAGTTTGTATCAGCCTGTCGAGCGTATTTATAGGCCAAGGCCACGCCTATTCTGGCGGGACGTGACGAAATGGGCGCAAAGCGCCCCCATTGGGTATCACGTCACGCAGGGCCTCTCTCGATAGGCTGCTGCTGTTGCCGCAGGGCAGCCAATAGGCGCGCGAGCCGTCTTGCCTATGTCTGCATGCTGCCGCACAGCGATTTACATTAATTCAAAATTAATGATAATTTTTGGCTTCAATATCTTGTGGAAAAGAGGTTTTCCCCATAGCGTAAGATATTATGCAGTACTCGTTCCCTCTCTAAAGAGAACCGAGGTTACGTTAGAAACCGAGTACGATATTGTATCTCAATGGGACCTTCCTGGTAAAAAAAAAATAAATAAATAAATAAATAAATAGATAGATGGGGTGGGGGGATATTTTGAAATTGCTATTATTATTGTTTATCATAAATGCAGTAAAGTCAGTATCAACAAAACATAGAGGTTAAATGACACAACTGTGAACTACATCAAGTCTCCTGAGCTATGAAAGCAATACAATCTTCCTCTGTGGTTTCTTCAATAAGACACTTATGACAGTTGGCATTAAAAGGAATAATCTAGAGGTTTCCAAACAAAAGAAACTTTTAGTTTCAATGGTGCAGAGGAACTGAATAAATGTCACATCTGACAATCCTCAAGGAAGGACATAATAGCAGTGGAGAGTCTTGCACTGGAACACAGATTCAAACACACACACATATGAAACAAGAGAAAGAGGGCAGAAGAAGTGGCTCTCAGTGAGGTCTGTTCTCTTTAGGCTTTTGTTCTTTTTGTGCTGTTTCTGGGTCTAAGATGGTGAAGCTGCTTTTGACTGTATTGTTCACACTGGACCCCATTATTCTGCTACATTCATAGAGACTCTATTCACTGAAGAAAAAAAGACAGAGAAAGGATGAGAGACTGTTAAATATAAACCGAACTTTTAAGGGATAAATTAATGTAAAATTAATACTAAGTAGTCAATAGTAAAATCTTGATATTTGTATAGATTAAAAAAGAAATCCAATCTCTCTTTTTCTATCAGTCTTTCTGTCTCTCTCTCTCCAGCTGTTTGTCCATTGGCCACCTATGTGACCCGCCCACCGCTTTCACTCAGAGCCAAAGCACCAAGTGAACACATCAGCCAACCTTACTTAACCACTGAGACCGTTAAGCCCTCGTCTGACAAAGTAATGTTCATCATTATAGATGAAGACATACACACACACACACACACAATGTGCACCCAGTCACAGCAAAATAGCACTTGCATCTCTCTCTCTCTCTCTCTCTCTCTCTCTCTCTCTCTCTCTCTCTCTCTCTCTCTCTCTCTCTCTCTCTCTCTCTCTCTCTCTCTCTCTCTCTCTCTCCCACATCACTTCCTGTCTAGCTACTGTCCTATCCTAATAAAAGGCAAAAACGTATTTATAATTTTTTTTTATAAAAATAAAAATATATAAATACACTTATGGTATGTTGCTTGTATGTTTCGAAGACACTTGTAATGAATCTGTAATGTACTTGTAACACAAATAATGTACTGTACACTTTAATATCACTAATCACGCATGCAATTAGTCCCTACACAGTCATATACTTAAAGTATACTAAGTATACTTAAAGTTGGTCCAATTTGATTGTCAAGTCTAGTTATTGTCTTAGTTACTGTTTGTTTGCCCCATTGTGGGTCTTTATTTTCCGGTTATAAATAAACCGTGTTTTGTGAAAGTTACTGTCTGCGCTTGGGTTCTATTTAGCGTAACGTGACATTTACTAAAATTGAATTACTAAAATATGCTTAGTAAAAAATTAGTTGTTTCAAAATAGCACACAAGTTAACTAATCATTAACGCACTTGAAGTATACTGATAATTAGTCTGCCTGCAATAATACTTATCTTTTTTTCACCAGGGATGATAGCATATGTCTAATTAATATTAATGTGAACTCCTTTATTCGACTGTACAGGGTGCTTTGGATTATGACCTCCATGCTGATTATTTGCCAAGCAAATGTTTAAACATTAAAATGTATTATATACCACATTAAAGGGTTAGTTTTCCAAAAATTCTGTAAGCATTTACTCACTCTCATGTCATTCCAAACCCTTAAGACTTTCGTTCATCTACGGAACACAAATGAAGATATTTTTAATGAAATCTGAGAGATTTCCGTATCTCCATTGACAGCTATGAAACTACCACTTTGACGCTTTAAAAAGTTCACAAAGAGATCGTAAAACTAATCCATATGAACTGAGTGGTCTAGTCCAAATTATCTGAAGAGACATGATGTCTTTATATGATGAACAGATTGAATTTAGACTTTTACTCACACATACACATTGATCAGCGAATATAAACAAGGTCAACCGAACCTGCTTGACGCGTAAGAACAAACTTATTGCTGAAGCTCAAACGTGCTGCATAACATGAGAATGAACCTCATTGGTTCTTGCGGAAGCTCAAACGCGCTGTGTAACACGAGAATGAGTTGAAGAATAAAAGCCTAAAACGATATAAAGAGACCGAGTCTCTTCAGAAAATGAGGACTAAATCGCTCAATTCATATGGATTAGTTTTACAATGTCTTTATAAACTTTTTGAAGCGTCAAAATGGTAGTTGCATATCAATGCTGTCAATGGAGGGACAGAAACCTCTCAGATTTCATTTAATCTCTCAGTGAATGATGCTAAAATGTTCATTTTTCGGTAAACTATTAATTTAACATTTAAACTCTCCAATGCTTCCATTTCTTTCCATTTGAAATAAGCTATTTGTTACTTTTCTACTGATGAAATATAAAATAAAGTGTAATTTCCATTCAGTTCAAGATCTGTTGTTTAGATATGGAGGAACATTTGCCAATGGGTTCCAGTTGATTGCTCTAGCATATCATCTTTTTCCTGTCATTTTATTCATTGTATGTGTGCGCCTTTTTTGTGATTAGACACAGAGAACAGGGCATGACCTTAGCAGTTTGGTAGTGCTCAACATTTAATCAAAAATACCCTCAAGGAAGAGGACACAACATGATATTCATGCAGAGAATTGTGCCTTATTACCTTATAATCATGTTCTAGCAATTAGTAATTTTACTTCCAGATTTATGTTACTCTCTAATTTTTTTTTTTTAAATCAGCAGAGATGACCAAGAGAAGTCAAAAACCAAAGACATTTTTAATGAGTATTTTGGCACCAGTGAGTAACCGCTCTCCATGTCGACCTGCTCATCCGACCAGATGACACTTGCACTGCATACAGATTATTTATTTGTGCCAGTAACCATGACACTAGAGCAAACATGTCTCTGTGTGGTGCAGGGAGCACTGGCAGGCCAACTCCATCCTGAAGAGAGACACGATGGATGGATGTTGAATACATTGAGCCACTTCCTCTGGGTTTGGCCCTTGAGCTTGATTCTCTCCATGGCTCAACTCAAGTGTGTGTGTGTGTGCGTGCGTGCATGCGTGTGTGTGTGTGTGTGTGTGTGTGTGTGTGTGTGTGTGTGTGTGTGTGTGTGTGTGTGTGTGTGTGTGTGTGTGTGTGTGTGTGTGTGTGTGTGTGTGTGTGTGTGTGTGTGTGTGTGTGTGTGTGTGTGTGTGTGTGTGTGTGTGTGTGTGTGTGTGTGTGTGCATGAGTGCATGCGTGCGCGCATGCTTTTGCGTGTGTGTGTGTGTGTGTTGGAGTGTACACTTAGACAAAGTTTTGGAGTGTACACTTAGACAAAGTTTTAGTCATGGCCACAAATTTTAAAACCATGTTAAAACTCCTGGCTGAGCCATAATTTAATATAAAGCATTGCCAAAAACACAAAAACTGCTGCACAGCATTAAAACAGAAACACGTGCGCAGGCAGAAGGCATTTTTATTTGCTCATTTGAATTTATTATAAAAATGATGAATTGATGAGCAGATAGTGAAGGAAAGGCAGATAACACTCCATCATATTTGAATTATCTTAAAGCTAGATTTTTAAGAAGAACAAAATAATAGGCAGTTCCTTTTTTTTTAACAACCAAACTGTGTGGTTGCTAGTTTATTCAGAATGGTTCTGAAAGTTATTCTCTTTGGTTTCTATGCATTTATGGGTGGTTGTTGCTATGGTATTTTGTGTGCTTGTGTTTTGCTATTTGGTTGCTAGGGTGTTGCTACATGGTTGCCATGGTATTGCTATGTCGTTTCTAGTGAGTTATGGGTTGTACCTGGTTGCTAGGGTGTTGCTACATGGTTGCCATGGTATTGCTATGTCGTTTCTAGTGAGTTCTGGGTTGTTTATGTGGTCACTTGGGAGTTCTAGTTGGTAGCTAAGGGACTGATTGGTTGTTTCCAGAGTATTCTCTTTGGTTGCTAAGCATTTGTTATGTCGTTGCTAGGGAGTTCTGGTTGGTTGCTAAGATATTGCTAGGTTGTAGCTTGGTGTGATAACCCAATTCAAAAGACCTCACCTCCAGGCATTGTAATATGGCACCCTGCAGTGTGCAAGCTAGGACAACCACGAAACACTGTAACATCACAAAACACTCTAACACAACAAAACACTGTGACACAACAAAACACTGTAACACCACAAAACACTATAACACCACAAAACACTGTGACACAACAAAACATTGTAACACCACAAAACACTGTGACACAACAAAACACTGTAACACATGTCTGAAAATGTTAGCGCAAGTACAGTAGTCATGATATCACATGACCTGGGACAAACTTTTTTTTTAGCTTTTCCCTTTTTTTACAATTAATAATATATTAGAATTATCAAAAGATAAAATGCTTTTAAGACTAAAAGACTGAGCCGCACTGTATTGCTCTCTTTATCTTGCGTATTTCTTTCCGTAACATGTCAACAGGAAATGGGTTGGCTCACTCGAAGTGACTTTAAGTTGTACCTCCGTCCTGCCAGTTTGCAGTGCACGCACTATAGTTATGGATCATGTGGGAACACTGGAGGAACCATGATGTTTCTTGTGTCTGAGAACATTTCCTGTGTCCAAGAATGGCATTCACACGATAGTAGAAAAGTGTGTATGAGCTGACCAAAACACAGGTCATAAAAATGCCAGTTGGATATAACATTGTAAGAAGGGAATAAATGTCTGGGGCATTATAATGCACATCTTCAATAAATAATAGTTATGTGCAGGCCTATATATGTGTTTGTATATATATATATATATATATATATATATATATATATATATATATATATATATATATACACTATTCCTCAAAATATGATATTTAAACACAAACCCTTGTGGTTGTGTTTGTGAATGGACTGCGGATCTCTTAGAGAGATCCTTAAGTTAGGATAGTAATCAGGGAACATTTGGAACATTTAATGATCTGCATACAGAGTGGAAGACGAAAAAGTATTCAAATGTAAAGTGTGTTATGGGAAAAGGAAATAAGAGGGGTTTGGATGCACAGATGATTGGGGTAAAGGTTGGAGGAAACCCCTGTGAGACTGGGGGAGAGGAGGGCGAAGGAAAAAAGGGGAAAACTGGATGGAGTAGAAAAACAGTGATTGAGAACCACACATCTCAACCACACACTGACAGACTGTAATTTGGAACTCCCCAGAATAGCCGGTAAACGAGAGGGGAGGAGACACGCTATAACATAAACTCCTCATCAGCACGCAAGTCACACACAGACGCACACACAAGCTCACGGGTCACGGAAAAAGCAGAGAAACTGACCCTGATAATATGAGCGGGACATTCAGACAGTTTAGTATCTAATCATATTCTGACAAACCAGCGCTTTTTGAAATATGATTTCTGTTGAAGCTTCAGTTGTAGAAACTAAATAATGTTTCTGTTTTGGCACTGTGTTGTTTTGGAATATTTTGGCATTTATGTTATGACAAATCTTTAAATCATGCTTAATATATTTGTTATATATATATGTGACCCTGCCTGTGAAAACCCAGCTAAAGTCACTTTTTTGTGATTCACTGTTTTCTATATAAAATCATCCTGCATAATGTAAAGAACATTCTGTGAAAATATAACCTTGATATCTTTAATATTGACTGAGTAAGGCTATGTCAAAGATTTACTGAATTTCGGGCTCAGAAAATCATGTTTTTGAGAAATTCCAATTTTAATAAAAGCTTATTTTTAAAACTGCAACACATTTGATCCATAATTATCCTCCATATGTGCCATATACCACATTAAAGCTGAGATTCCTCCCTTTTTAGTGATATATGACACATTTATGGGAAAATTCTCAAAGTTTTGTAAAACAGGCCTATTTATTATGATGCGCATGTCCAAAAAGCTAAAAGCATAAAAACAGAATAGTAGTACCAGAAGAGCTTGATTGTAGCAACAATTACCATGTCAATTCAGTTGAATGATTAGTATAACTTTATTAGTAAAATTAAATATCAGTGAAAATGTAATATCAGACTAATGGCTTGGGGTTCAACCACCAAAACTGGCTCATCTTCATCATCATGTTGGTCACTGCCTGAAAAAACAAGGAGAATTGTTTCAATTCAAAGTAAGAGACCTAAATGGAGACCTAAACATGCAGGGGGAGGGGGGTTATCCATTTTAAATCCACATTTAAAATGGATAATTAAGCATTTTATATGAAAATATCAGACTGGATCTGATTAATTGAGGGGAGGGACAAGAAACAGGTAAGTTGGATATGGCCATGGCTTCAATTCAGAGTGTAATCAAACAAATAAAGTTCATGTTATAAACGTAATTAATTTAAACTGACTCAATCCCAATCAACAAATGTAATAAACATTTAAATCCACTTTTTTTGCATCACAGGATAAATTCTGTGTTAGCATTACATTGGCTGAACACTGACAGTATGTTAACGTTAACGTTACATATTCAGCATAAAAAAAAATAATGACAAAAACTTATAACGTTACCGTCAAATTCCTCGTCAGTTTTGTCAAAGAATGTGTCCTGTTCAGCATCACCATCATCCTCCAGATGATCCTCTACAAGCTGTTAGCAATCAGCTATTTTACGTTCCTGTTCATGCTTCGGTGCTGTCATGTCAGATGTCAAAACAACGCAGAAATTTACCATCCAGCAAACAAATTATATTATTGACACTTAGCAGGCCTAAAATGTCCTTAAAATAACATTAATATTATTGGCAGAATACTGAGCTACAAAACAAATAAGCTGTTCTTAAATGTTTGGCGATGACACGAAACAATCTCCTCAGACATATGAACCAGGCTTAAGTAGCATTTTTTTTTTCATTGTTTTGACCTGATTGACGCTCGTGGGGATTGATATTAAGGCCTGTTTACTCTTTCTAATAGAAAATAAGTAGAAAAGAAGTTCCTGAACTGAATGATATAAGAATCAGCAGGTGTTGTTACGCCGAAAAATAAACCCAGAGACGATTTAAATGTTTAGGAAGCCCACGTCCGGTATTTTTTTTTTTTTTGCGCAAAAGTATAACGTAGTGTCAATAAAATCATTAATTTTAGTATTTATCATGTTATAAATGAAAACTTTGGGAAAAGTTTAATTTATCAACTATTATCGATCATCAGCGAGAAACAGGGGAGCCTTTTGACAGGTCAGTGTCTCCTTTCTTTTCCAGTTCTCAAATATTGCCATGTCATGCTGTAATCATGCAATTAAGTTGGACCATTTCCGACAGACTCGAGATGAACAAAGAGCTGTGTTTAACAGAACTAATCCTAAATTGACAGTTGGCTGAAAATATTTTCTTGTTTCTCTGTACTGTCAAATAATTTAGAGGCCCTGATTGTACTGTGGATTGTACAGCAGCAGCTAACAAGCAGTGGAGCGGTGCTTTGGCACTTTGGCAGTGGGTAGTGTGACGAGTGTTGCTGCGTAACGTTAGATTTACTTAACATAATCTGCAAAAGTCGTTCACAGCCATGTACACTTCGGTATTTCGCTCGATGGTTTCGTTTTTGCATCATATGTGTTTATTTTCCTGTTATTTCTGTAAAGCTGCTTTGAAACAATTTGTATTGTAAAAAGTGCTATATAAATAAAGGTGACTTGACTTGACTTGACTTTAGTGGAAGTGTGATGCGGCTGAGCTGGCGCATAATCAAACGTTATGTGATTGGCTTACGGGTAACCAATGATTTTATAATTCAGACAAGCGGATAAAGCAGATATAATACGGATGAACAAATGATAAAGCTGAGGTTGCTGAATTTGATCCCTTACTTCAAAAGCACTTATTGTTAATGATATGATTACAAATTATAACCTAGATGTGCTGTTTTTGACAGAAACCTGGCTAAAACCAGAGGATTACATTACTTTAAATGAGTCCCCGCAAGATTACTGTTATAAACATGAGCCTCGTCTGAAGGGCAAAGGGGGAGGTGTTGCTGTAATTTATAGTAACAGAATTACTGAGAAGTCTAGTTTTAAATATAATTCTTTCAAAGTGTTTGGTGCTTAATGTAACACTATCTAGTTAAATGATAAATCACGTTTGAGAGTTGTGCTGGCTACTGTATACAGGTCACCAGGGTACCATAAAGACTTTATCAAAGAATTTGCTGATTTTCGATCAGAGTTAGTACTGGCTGCAGATAAAGTCCTAATTGTTGGTGATTTTAATATACATGTAGATAACGAAAAAGGTGCATTGGGATTGGCATTTAAAGACATTCTGAACTCTATTGGAGTTAGACAACACGTGTCAGGACCTACTCATTGTCGTAATCATACTCTAGATCTAATATTATTACATGGCGTGGTGAATAGTGACGATTCTCTCTGACCAATCAGCAGTCTGCAGTGTTTTCACGTCACATTTTAGTATCGCCTCAGCTCGCCTCAACCCGCTTAGAACCTTGCCGGAAAAAAAGTACCCGAAAGCAGGTACAGGTACAACTTTTACACAGTGGAAAACCAAACAAAGGCGAGTCGAGTTGAGTCGAGTCGAGCTGGTACTGTGTAGTGGAAAAGCGCCATTAGAAGAAAATAAACAAAATCCTATGTGTTTATTTGAAACAGTGGCTAAATTAACGAAAATTAAAGTTTCAACCCCAGACATTTCCAAGCAGCACAGCATGACTTTATGAACTGATTTACTATTATTTACAAGATTAATAATATCAGGGAGAAAATTATAACTATGCAACCGTCTACTACAGTATCGCATCAGGCAATCCATTGCAGTCTCCCTGAGGAAAAATTTGATTCATTCATTGCTATAGGAGAGGGTGAATTTTATAAACTTGTTAAATCATCTAAATCGACAACATGTATGTTAGACCTGCTTCCAGAGGTCATAGATCCTCTTCTTAATATCATTAATTCATATTTGTCATTTGGATACGTACCAAAAACTTTTAAGCTGGCTATGATTAAACTGCTTATTAAATAAACGCAACTTGATCCTACAGAATTAGTCAATTACAGGCCGATTTTGAATCTACCTTTTCTGTCAAAGATACTAGAAAAGGCAATATCCTCACATCTATGTTCCTTTTTTAGAAAGAAATGGTACCTGCAAGGATTTTCAGTCTGGATTTAGACCGTACCATAGTACTGAGACAGCTCTCATCAGAGTCACAAATCATTTGCTCTTATCATCCGATTGTGGTTGTATCTCTCTATTAATGTTACTCGATCTTAGTGCAACATTTGATACCATTGACCACAACATTCTTTTATATAGACAAAATTATGTTGGCATTAGTGGAATTGCATTAGCATGGTTTAAATCTTACTTATCTGACCGTTATCAGTTTGTAGCAGTAAATGAAGACATATCTTATCGTATAAAAAAGTATGGCGTACCACAAGGCTCAGTACTAGGACCGTTGCTGTTAACTCTGTACATGCTACCCTTAGGAGATATCATTAGGAAGCATGGCATTAGTTTTCACTGTTATGCTGATGATACTCAGCTTCATATTTTTTTCACAGCCTGACGAAGCTTACCAATTCACAAAATTAACAGAATGCATAGCTGATATAAAAAACTGTA
Organism: Siphateles boraxobius; assembly: GCF_051911475.1. Classification (NCBI taxonomy): domain Eukaryota; kingdom Metazoa; phylum Chordata; class Actinopteri; order Cypriniformes; family Leuciscidae; genus Siphateles; species Siphateles boraxobius. Next base: position 6,402,948 of record NW_027508953.1, read on the forward strand.
TGACTGGTAATTTCCTACTACTTAATTAAAAAAAAACAGAGATTCTAATTATTGGACAAAAAAACTTCCTCACGTAATAACCTAGAATACTTTCTAACACTTGATGGCTGTTCTGTCAAGTCTTCACAGTCGGTTAGGAACCTGGGTGTGCATTTTGATACCTTTCATTTGAAAGGCATGTGTCCATGATGTAATTAGCTGGATCAGGGCCGTATCCAGATCAGATGGTGGACCTGCGCCTAGACACGGCCAAAACTCATGATTTAATCAGCCGGATCCGGGCCGGATCCAGATCAGATGGTGGACCTGTGCCTAGACACAACCACAACGCATCCATGAAGTGTCAGAAGAGCTTGTGTCAACTAGACTCTCCCCTGTGAAGGCCTCATGGACACGACAGCCATCGGCACTGATCCTCAACAAACTCGTCCCCATACACGCGTGATGATTCCGATCTTCAACCAGAAGAACTGAATAATATAATGTTCCGATCCAATCTGACTTCTGACCTGTAATGCTGCCTGAATCATAATAATACACTGTTTGTTCGATGGCCAAAGGAGGACTGGCCCCCCGACTGAGCCTGGTTTCTCCCAAGGTTTTTTTTCTCCATTCTGTCACATGATGGAGTTTTGGTTTGGTGTGTGTGTGTGTGTGTGTGTGTGTGTGTGTGTGTGTGTGTGTGTGTGTGTGTGTGTGTGTGTGTGTGTGTGTGTGTGTGTGTGTGTGTGTGTGTGTGTGTGTGTGTGTGTGTGTGTGTGTGTGTGTGTGTGTTTTGACATCAAGAGAAAATATAAATTAAGGATAAACTATTTACACTTGAGGGGCCATATAAAACTCATCTCGCATTAGCAGGTGTTTGAAATGAGCTCTGGATTGACACATGGGTAAATATCATGGTACTGAAGCATAAGGAACTAATTATTGTTTATCCTTACATACACACAGTTTTTCCTTGCTAGACACAAATGCAACTTTTTATTTTTTTGTTTGTTTGTTTTTAGACAGCATTAGTAGCTTCTGCTTACTCAAATGAGCTAAAGTTTGGTTGAATGTCTTTGTAGTCAGTAATGCAGCTTGAGTTGTTTTGTACGTCATGAGTTTCCAGGAAAATCCCAGGAAGAGCACAAATGTTCTACCTGGAATTCTGCTGTCAACATTTTTTAGACATGTTTGTGAGTTCTCAGATGTGTTCGGGAATGTGGTCTGGGACGTGTTGCTTGTCAGTCAACTCTTATACAACCACTGTAGTGCCAATAGTGTAGTAACCACTTTTGCCATTAAACATTGACAGCGTACTAGTGGAGCACAACAAAAACATGTACTTCTAACATATTTTTTCAAGATTAAATGGCAAGCCTTGCTGAAAGTCCTAGAAATTTTCTTTAATTCTTTAAAAAAAAAAAAAAATTTTTTGTTTTTTTGTCTTTTTACTGATCCATGTTTTGAGTTTATCTTTTTCTTTGAGATTATCAAGCATTATTAAGAAGCAATTTCATTGGGCATGTTATAGCTTAGCTCATTATTAATTTTTCTTTTAGGAAGGTAATGAAGAATGCATATTCTTGTTTAAATGGAATTGATATACCCTCACACTTTTTTATATCAGGAAAAAGCTGTCTCATATTATTTTTTTCATATATAACAATCTCTGTGCCTTATTTCTCAAAAATATCATCCAATTTCAATTCCATTTACTTATTGCAACACATGCATGTGCAAACCCTTTCGTGTTTGCTTTCTTTGTTTGACTTATGATATTTGACCTGAACTAAAATAGTCTTTGATGTGACAAGTTACATTATTCTTTGCATGCTTGGAATACAATGAATTCACTGTTAAAAGAACCTCCTCAACAGCTCGGGTGTGAATTTATATTTTGCACCAGTCTGGCAATAATTTCTCACCTAAATTCACTCCTTTTGGGCTGAAACTTGTTCCATCTGGTAGCATTTCAGTATCTAAGCTACCTTAATCTCTTTCTACTTGCGGTGCCACTTCTCATATCCAAAGTCCAGTATAATGATGTAGATTAAAGGTGGCATGGCACAAAACATCATGGTTATAAATATAGAAGGTGTTGATTTTATGGATTCATTAAATTGTGTCTTTACAGCTGTCTTTGTTTGGTTCAGATTCATCGCCAAAGAGCCTCAGTTTTTCTAAGGACCCGATCTTCATTTCTGAAAGAGGTGGATTGCAGCAGATCAGCGTGTGTGCCAGTCCAAAACAGTGTGAACCGGGTTCATAGCAAAACAGTCTTTTTGTATCAGGTTACTGAATTACATACTCAAAAAAGAAATTTCCATATCCAGATGTCGTTCAGGTTGAACCAGCTAACTTTTACTGACACTTTGGAAATGCTTGAAGATTGCAGTCAGGATTCATTCACATGACCTCTCCGCCTATGTGAAAGGAAAACAGATGCAGCGTTTGAGTCTAAATCTCGTTCAGACCTACAGTATACGTGCATGTAAAACCACCACTGGACACTCTGGTTCCTCTGAAATGTCTGAATCACATTCAAGCAAACCACTGACACCCACTGTGATCTCTGCTGTTTCCACTGCTAAGTCTGAGCACGCAAACAAACGGCCGTTTTTAATAGAGATTTAGTTTTACAACAACCCAATGCAAATTCCAGAGAGCCGGAGGGTGACCGATTTGAAAATAATGGGATAACTGAGAAACGTATAGCAGCAATTCATCCGAGATGGGAGTTATTTGCGAGGGGATTCCTGAAAACCATGCAGTCTAATTACATTTGTTTTTCCTCTCACAATTTCATGTGTTCATGAAATGTATGACAAATGTGGTAAAATGTCTGTGGACAGTTTGGCTGTCTGCATGGAATACAGGGTCTAATATACCTCCTTCAGCCCCGGATGTTAATATGGGGACAAAAAGGTAGGTTTACTTGTCTTTACGATTGCCTGGATTACATGAACATTTCCTAATTTCATTTAGAATGAATAAGATTAGCCTATAGATTTGATCATGAAAATAAATATACAATAACAAAGTAATAAGTTAACTTTAGCATAATTTAGGGGTGAATCAGGTTAATTGGGACACTTTTTGCAATTGAAATGACTGAGACAAACAGTCCAAATCAACACAAATACATCAAAAATGATTATTTTCATGGCATTGCAAAGCATTAATAACACAGTAAATGAATACCTATTGTGCAAAATTAACTTGTATATTGTTATATTGTATATATATTGCATATGTGCTTGTAACCTCCAAGATAGTTTCTTGTTTTGCTAATCAATCCCCAAAAGCCCAACCGACAGGTCAAACATGTTGTTTGCTTGAATGCTCTTTTGGACGTTAGAACTGACAGATTGTGTGAAATGAATATGTGTGGATGTCCACTGGGCAAATCCCTTTGGCCTTGTCAGGAGTCGAGCAATGAAGAATATGGGTCAAGTAGAAAAAAGAGGTCATCTGATAGGAATATGAACTAGTCTTGATTAACTACACCTCGGGTCATTCTCAAGAGGACCTGAGACCCTAAACTGCTACAATCTCAGCATAAATTATGGTTTCATGGACAGACTGACGCATGCAATGTGTGCTGTGTAGATTATGCAACAGTCACTGAAGTGATGCCTTGTTTTTGATCATTTTTATCTGGATTCTTTAGATATTTGTATTTGAAATAGATATCTTTTGTAACCAAAATGCACTTAGTTTAATGCATTAGTTGAAAACTAATGTATAAATACTATTTATTTTATCTATTTATTTATTTATTTGGTAACACTTTATTTTGATGGTCTCTTTTGAATATTCTGTTAACTATAAATATCTTTGCAACTACATGTCAACTAACTCTCATTAGAGTATTAGTGTACAGTCTGCTTAATATCTGCTAACTCTTTATTGTGAGGGTCCACCAACAGACACTCTACTGACTATAAGTAACTTTGCAACTAAATGTCAACTTATTCTAACCCTAACCCTACCAGTCTACTAATACTCTACTAACACTCTAATGAGAGTTAGTATACATGTAGGTCCAATGTTACTTATAGACAACAGAATGTGTTAAAGGCACCATCAAAATAAAGTGAAACCATTTATTTATGTTTAAATAAATTTGTGCATAAAATGTGCAGACTTGGCGAGATAGAAACACAGGGGTGGGGACAGACCAAAAAGGGGAACCTCATGAAGAAAAATAAAAAAATATATGGTAACACTTTAGTTTAGGGTCCAATTTCACTATTAACTAGTTGCTTATTAGCATGCATATTACTAATATACTGGCTGTTTATTAGAACTTATAAATCACATATTAATGCCAATACCTAAACTTAACAACTACCTTACTAACTATTAATAAGCAGTAATTAGGAGTTTATTGAGGCAAAAGTCTTATTTAATAGTGAATATATATACAAATATATACACTGAATATTTTATGCAAGTATTAAAATAGAATATGATCATTTTTACAAAACAAAAGTTCAGCAATGTTGTATATATATATATATATATATAATATGTTTTGAAATCTTATGTTACATAAAACAAACATTAACATTACATAAAACAAACCTTAACTTTTGTACTCTTTCTATTTAAGAAATGTTTTTTTGTTATTTGTTATTCTTTTGTAATATTTTTTGTATGGTTCAATGGATCCAGTTTTTCCAAAAACCCTTTTCTGACTCCAGCTTTTCTCTTGACCTCTGCTGGCTCAATATTCCTCTTGACAACCTGAACAGCCCAAACAAGAAAATCACGGTGACTGCTGTGGGTCTGAATGTACGCAGCAGCCTGGGTTTGATATGATTTGTGTTGAAGTGTTTTCCAGCATGTGTTCAGGGCCTAAAGGCCTCTGGTTCTCTGAACACCCGCCCGACCTGTCAAGACCAGCTACACACTTCCATCTGACGCCATTGTGTTCTGCCTTCACAAACGGGTAAGACAAAGACTGACAGAGATACAATGTGTTTTCAACATCTCAGGATGTTTTTTACTTTCAGGAGTGACAGCAAGATTACAGCATTTCATCACTTTGCCATTCTCTGCTTTGTCAATATTTTGACAGAGGTTGTTTTGCACTTTTCTTTTTGTTAAATAAGGTTTCAACTCCCCAGCTCAGAGAAACCACATTATCCCCCTTCATTGTTGTGTTTCTTACTGCAGTATATAAAGTTAGAGGTTAAGCAGGACATACATTACTAAAGCACACTGATGTGGATGTTATAGGCAGTATACATCTTTTACATCTTTCTGTATCCATATTTTTATAGTTTTGTATTAATTATCAATATTTATATATAAAAATATATACAAGTGTCACATGATTCTTCAGAAATCCTTAGGTTTGTTCGACTTGATGCGGCACTGTGCAGACCGATCGGTGTATGACATTTGTAAATATGTGGATGTCAACAGCTATCTTTCCATCCACTTATTTGTATGCACAATTTGGAATATCACATTTAAAAAAATCTCTGGATGGAAACACCAAGAGTGAGCAAAAATTATAGACATGCGCATAAACTACGATGGAAACACATTCACGGATTAAAACTCACATGACTTTACCTCAACAGTACATGTGATTTGTGATTTGTTAACTGGACTAACCAGGATCAATTTCATTGCACAGCATCTCAATTGTTGGTTTGATCATTCTGAAATGCCTGAGTCAAAGACTGTCATCATGATTTGGTTTAATTTTCTCCTAGATGCATCTCACACGATTGCGTTCGCAAACTTTTATTCAAATTTTACATAAGTTAAATTCACAACTTTGGATGGAAATTTCACATTTCAGTTTGGGTTTGGACTTTCTGTTTGTATTTGACCAGTTCATGTGTTCATTTGTTCTGTTTCCCACCACTCCTTTGTTTCTATGGTTACCGTCTTCATTAGTGTATTTGGTTCAGCTGTGTTTCATTAATTATCTTGTTAAGGTCCTTTGTTTGTCTCATGTATATATATCCTGTGTTCTCCCTTAGTCTCTGTGCGTTCTCGTTTGTTGTAATGTGTTTTTCTCTTGCTTTTTTCCTGGTTCCTGAGTGTATGATGATTAAAGTCTTCCTTCTAGAATTATTCCTCGTTGTTAGAATTTCTAAATACCACGCTACGTAACAGGAAACATAGCCATTGCATTAGATAACTTAATATTAAACCAACTCTCTAAGCATTTAGAGAATTAGTTCGTACGATGCAATAATATTTGCAATAGAACATGATGTCATGCTTGGGGTCTTCAAACTCATAGGTCACCAAACTTGAACTTTGGTATGCAGCAGAAGATAAAAAATGTTTAGAAAGATCAAAACAAAAAAGGGTGACTGCACCTTAACATTACAAGCAGAAGGTGTGCAATTACTTTGGTCATAGTTTTATACTTGAAAATAATTTGTCTTTTTGTAAAATATTTTTCATAGAAAGGGTGCTTATGCTATATCTTTGAATTAAAAACGTCTTTATTCATATTGTGTTGTTCAATGAAGTGGCATTCAGTCATTTTCAAGAGTGGCTTAAGCTTCCAAATACTTTTTTAGGCCACGGTATTATTGTACATATGGTGACCACACAGAACTTTCTCCAGCATGGAGTGTTCAAATTACACATGAATAATCATTCATGTAACACGTCTTCATTCATCTCTCTCTCTCTCTCTATTTCGTTTCCTCACTCTCACCTCTGGTTTGTGTTTGCACAAGGATTTTCATTCCCCAAACTATTATTCTTAGTCTAGTGCTCGTAATTCTTTTTTAAATAACAGTGGACTGTGCACTAAAGCAAGAGGGATGAATTGTTCTCAGGACTGTTGATTCAGAGGATTAAACCTGTTGACATGTTGATACCTGTTGGAAATATATCCCAAAGACCCTCTATTGAATGTTATGCTAAAGAAGGATTAAGGTGTTTTATGCAGAATTGTCATTTAATAACAACCCAAATCCCTTTGCATAGACTGCATAAGACCTTAATGTGCACTTCTGGTGCATTTTTGTCTTTGTAAATGCATTGAAGCGTATAGATGATCAAATATGAGATAGTTTTGATGATTTATAACATGTGAGAATGTCACAAATACTAAAATGAGTATGTGTGGCCAAACTGTTGACTGGTAGTGTAAATGCAGTGCATTAAAATCTCATTTTTGTACATCATAGAAATGAAAAGCTTGACCTGATTTTGCCCTCAGTTTTCTGATAGCTCTTCATGGTTGTGGTTTTGTGCTTCAGTGCCTCGTGGTCCTCTCTGTCCCGTCTGTGTCCCCCACTATGAGGTCAGCCCTGTGGAAATGCCTCTAAAACAGCAGTGGACCGAGTCATAGTGAATCTGGAAAAACATCAACCGCTGCCCCTAAACAAAGTGTTGGCAATCAATTGGCTTCCTGGGTTTCCACTCAGGCCCATCCAGACCCATGAAATGCATTTAGCCAGGTCATCTTTTTTCGAGGATTCTCTGTAATATCAATAAAGTTTGATGTGGTTTGAAAATGGTATGTGGTTAATGGCTTGTGGAAATGGAGAGAGCATCATCTCAGTTCAATGACGAGCTGGCAAACTCTGTAATGTTATTTTTGCCTTTATAATGGGCAGCATTTTTGTAGGGTCCATGATTTAAGGAACATCTGCCAGAAGTTCAGCCTTTAACTTAGACCGTGATTTTGATGAATTTGATGAACATACTCTACATGTAAATGAGGTGTAACCATAATGACAAGGATGTTGAATCAAGATGATGAAAAGAAAAAAATTCAACATCCATTTGATAGTTTAGATGACTTTACTGTAATACTAATATGTGAGAAATATCAATATTTGTAGAATATATGTATAATATAATATAAGACTAAAGTTTTGACTTAATATAAAGTGGTGCAATTATTAGGTAAAAAGCTTTTTTTAAATATATTAATATTACGTTTTATATGACTATTTTAGTGTCATTTTAGCTAAGTATTTATTATTATTATTATTATTATTATTTTAAAGTCCCCCTGTAGTCAATGATTGTCATGAATGGTTAAGTGAAGACACATGGCAAACTGTAGAAAAGAAGAAAGTAAATGAGTAAAAGTCTGAACGGCTTGAGGAAAAATACAGGAAACAGTACCAAGAAACAAACAAAGCAGTGCGAAGGAAAGCCAGAGCAGACAAGCGGGCATATCTAGAAGACCTTGAATCCCTTGAAGGGATTATCATATAGATAACTAAGAAGGGCAACTTGAAAGATTGTAACAAATGGTGCAGAATCACACTCCTATCGCTACCAAGCAAAATCATGGCAAAAATCATTGAGCAGCGTCTTACAGAGGCAGTAGATAAGAAATTCAGGAATGAACAGGTAGGATTCCGTAAGGGGAAGGGGTTTATTGACCAGATTTTTGCACTTCAATCATAACATCATAGAACAATGCACAGAATTGCAGAGGCAAATATACATCAATTTTATCAACTTTGAAAAGGTATTCGATAGTATACACTGAGGCGGCCTCTGGAACATCTTAAGGATGTATGGAATTCCACAACACATAGTGGACCTCATCTAGACCTTCTATGCTAACTTCGAATGGGAAACAGTAGCCTGGCATTCCAGGTAAAGACAGGAGTCAGACAAGGATATGTGATGTCAGCATTGCTCTACAACATCGTTATCGACTGGGTGATGCGCCACACAACAGAAGACAAAACAAGAGTTATACGATGGACCCTCTTCTCAGCATTGGAAGACCTTGATTTTGCTGATGCTCTGGCTCTAGTCTCACACACTCACCAACACATGCAAGAGAAAACCTCACATCTCAGCTACTTTGCACAGCAGGTTGGCCTGAAAATAAACCAGAGGAAGTCTGAAGTGATGGCACTAAACATATCAGATCCATTACCAATACATGTGAATGGAGAAGCTCTACTAACAACAAATTAATTCACCTTGGGAGTACTGTAAGATATGATGGGGGTGCACACAATGACATTAAAAACAGAATCAATAAAGCCAGAAATACATTCAGAATGCTAAACAATATCTGGAAGTATCAGCAGTATAACACCAAGACAAAACTCAAATTATATCAGAGCTGCGTTCTATCCACCCTGCAGTATGGCGCAGAATGCTGGAGAATGACACCAAGTGACATATGCCAACTGTCAGTCTTCCACACAAGGAGTCTCAGAAGAATCTGTCGGATTTTTTTGGCCAAGCAAGATATCAAATGAAGATCTATTAAACAGCATCGTAACAAAGCGGAGCTGGAACTGGATTGGGCATGTTTTGAGAACAGAGCAAGACAGCATCCCAAGAGTAGCACTTTTTTGGACATCCGAAGGGAGAAGAAAGAGGTCCTTTCAAAATCACCTGGCGCCGCACAGTAGAGGAAGAAATTAAATCTATAAACCTGACATGGGGAGATGTCCAGAAAATAGCCCAGAATCGACCAGAGTAGAGGACCTTCGTTGCTGCCCTACATGCCAGAGGCATAATGGGCAGTAAGTAAGTAACGTCCTGGTTGCGTATGCAACCCACCGTTCCCTGAAGGAGGGAACGGAGGACGTAGTCGACGGTCGACTGAATTGGGATCTCGCTAGAGAGCCTATCCTCTTCGAGTACTATTGAACGACCCAATGTAATTGGCGTGCGTGATTCGCATCACACACTCCGCCCCCGCGGCGCGGGTATAAATACGGAAGTGGATGCACGCACTAGTTGCTTTTCGCTGAGGAGCCGAGAGTAACCCTGGGTCAGCGGTGGTCCAGCGGTAGTGGCAAGGGGACTACGTCCTCCGTTCCCTCCTTCAGGGAACGGTGGGTTGCATACGCAACCAGGACGTTCCCTTTCAGTCGATAACGTCAGACGTAGTCGACGGTCGACTGAATTGGGATAACCTTTGAAAACGCCACTAACGCTGCCACCTTCCAGTGCCTAAACCAAAGCCTCCTGATGCCCCCGCAAATTTAAGGCGGGGAAGGACAGGGCTTAGGCCAGGGAAGTCACTGCTGTTCCTACAGGACCACTGGGAAAGCGTTCCCCGTACATTGGAAGGAAAGGACGCTGAGGAAGCCACATCCAACCCAGAGGGAGGTAACGTGGAGAATACACATATGAACTGGGCGGAAACCGGGCAGTCTAACATATGGAATGTCACTGGGGTGGCTCCAGCCTAAGACGGGGGGAGACACACCGGACAGCGATGGCAGAGAGACTCTGCCGAGGGAAGACATGTGTTCGCCGTTTTAAGGGAACTCAACTGGAGTAGAAAGGCGTACGTATCCAGTCCATAGGAGGGGAATGGCACAGCAAGCCGACACTTGAACCGGGCTCACAGTGAGCCAGCTCAAACTGGCTTCATGAGAAGGGAGCCCACGGGAAGCAGCGGTTCAACTAGGTGTCGTCCAGCCCCCAACTCTAGAATCTGTTTAGCAAAGCATATCGTCAAAACCCAGGCGGAGCACTTTACACTCATCATAGAGGAGCTCAACTGCTAAGTGGACATGTTGCATCTCGGATTTTTACCGAAATGAAGGCAAGCACTAAGTGCAACTTTGCATGGAAACAGCCTTCCCTCTCTGCTGAGTTCCAACAGATATTTGTAGAGCTGGTCTGAGGTCTATGGCTTGAATTCTGTACACGTCCAAGCGAACGGACAGAGAAGCCAGGGCTGGATCTGCCTCCTCCAAGGCAGCGCTTGCAGGCTCACCACCTGCTCCTATTACGGGAGAGGTAGGAACCTTGGGCACAATCCGAGCCGGGGTCTCAGCTTGTGAGAGTTAGCCGGCCCAGACTCCAGGCACAATACGTTGACCGAAAGCGAGCAAGTCCCTACCCTCTAGTAGAGACCACGTGAGCAGGAGAACTGATATAACAGAATTCTTAACTCACTGCCTGCAGTGGCTCAGGGGCGGTCTCTGCAGTGCAGTCGCACCAGGGACAAGGCCCAAGAGGATAAAGAGGGATGCAAGGATTTACAAGACCTTACTCCTCAGGAACCTGTCGATCAGAACGTGCGTCTGCACACTTCTGCAACATGATGAGCGTCGTTTAAACACCGAGGCAACATCATTTTGAGGGTGAAGGAAAACAGCCTACTCCAACCCATTTTGCAGGAAAGAGAGCACTGAAGAAAGCTTTCAGGATCTCCTATGGAGAGAAGACGCACTCAACGACTAGGTTCCACTTCTAAAGGCGTAAGCACGCTACCCATTTCTAGGGGGTGCTCGCAGAAGTGATGGTAACTATCACATGTACCTGTGATAGCCACCTGAACCTCCGCGTTCAGATGTAAGACCGCCCGGAATCTCCGGGGGAAGAACGCGGGTGCCATCATGCCCGGTCACTGAAAGAGTTTTCAGGGGAAGTCAGGAAGGCTGTCGATGGGAACCAGGTCTAGTTGGGCCAATAAGGGGCAACTATGAAGACCTGTTCCTCTCCTGACTTGGCTCGTAGGTGCAAGCGACGGGCGCAAAAAGACAGGAGCATTGCTCAACACAACATGTGAAGATCACTGGGCTTCAGGAGCATTTTCTGCTCAGCACTTGAGTGTGATAAGTTCACTGAGCTTCAGGAGCATTCCTGCTCAACACCTGAGTGTGATAAACTCACTGAGCTTCAGGAGCATTTCTGCTCAACCCTTGAGTGCGAAGAACTTCACTGAGCACCAGGAGCATTTCTGCTCAGCACTGCGTGTGATGAATTCACTGATCTACAGGAGCATTTCTGCTCAACACCTGAGTGTGATGAACTCACTGAGCTACAGGAGCATTGCTGCTCAACACCTGAGTGCGATGAACTACACTGAGTTTCAAGAGCATTTCTGCTCAACATGAAGTGTGATGAATTCACTGACTTGAGCAGGCGCAAGGCGACCATGAGTCGCAGTCGCTTTTAGAAGGCTCACTGGGGTTAAACGCATTTCTGCGGGCCCCTGGGGCAGCTGAGAGCCAGTGTTTGTCCAAGGGTAGTCCGCTCGGTTTGTACAAACACTGGCAGGAAGACGAAACCGGAGGAGCAACTGAGCGGCCCCGGAATGGTCATGACCCAGCTGGACCCAGGGGATGGAGTCTCCACTTGCCCTGGCTATAACTGTCGTGAGGCTCGATGGCGGCACGATTGAGTAGAGCGGGAAGAGTGGAACAAAGCGTCCTCAGAAGCTTCTGACTCCAAGGAGGAGGTGACGGGTGAGTTGTGACATGTAAGGGAAGCTTGCGCAACGGTCGCAATGTCTAACAACTTGAGTCACGAATGTGTAGTCGTGTAGTCGAGGGTCGCCCAGGCCCCCGTTAAAACACACCCTTTGTACATGGCCCCTCTGTTGAAGAGGGTTTGGCAGCAGACCGGGATAAACTATAGTCACACAGGGTAAGTTGCTCTGCCACGGTCACCTCGGGACTCGATCATGAAGCTAGCGCTGAAGCGGTCACATATGGAGGAAGCAAATGGCTGCAACTACCATATACCCCAGGAGCCTCTGAAAGTTCTTTCAGTGGGACCCTTTCTCACTTCAAACACCAGCTGAACACATTCTCATTGGAGAAACGTGTTAGACCGAGTCAAACACGAATACTCTCCCGTGGGCGAGATTACTCTCTTCCAGTTGACCTGAAGACCCAACGGGCTCTGGAGCACTCGAAGGGAAGGACACTGTACTGATACTCCACCCTTACACGCAACCCACAGGATGGCCTGTGGTGCGGAAGGTAGAGATCTGTTTTTAAGCACATGTCCTTCAGGTCGAAGCTGCAGACCAATCTTGGGCCAAGATGGTCACGACCCACCACCTAGTAGCACGAAGAACGAGTTTACAACTGGCCTTCGTACCGGCTGGAGGAGCGGCTATATCAAATCCTTCGCCAGCAGGATAAGATAAGCATGCACAAGTCAGGAGCACTGCTCGGTGTGATGAATATCACTGAATTTTCAGGAGCACGTCTGCTCAACACCTAATGTGATGACTATCACTGACTTGAGCGGGGTAGCCGAGCCTGAGGTGGGGCAGCAAAGTAGAGAGAGTGGTGTTAGTGTGCTGTGCAACACTTACCTGTCTCCACAAGCGGCAGGGGCCGCGTGAGAAGGCGGATGACCGGGTCCTCGAACGCACCAAGCTGCCTGCTGGCGACCAAGGGGGGGCTGAGGGGTGTAAGGCTATACAGGGTCACACCCGCCAGACTGGCCCTATTGGGACCCAGGAACAGATGAAATTGCTCTCTCTTTGAAATGTGGGTACCGCTTGCTACGCTTTTTTTTTTTTTTTTTTTTTTAGGGAGCCAGCGGCGGAACAGACACACACACAAACAAAGGCTCCACCCGGCCCTCACCCGGGGGGAGGCAGTGATCGTGTCACTCCAAGAGCATCTCATCCATTCCTGGGCGGCCCGCTCCGGAATGCTTTCGCTGTGGCTTGCCACCTGGCTTGGCAGCGCCTGGAGCGGGCTGGGCGTCTCTACTGCGGCCGGCTCCATGCTGAGGCCTGGGTGGAGGCTGCTGCGGAGGGCCAGCAGGAGCGGCGGCCGGGGAACGCCCACTGCGACGAGCAGGCGGAGGAGCTGCCACCAGCGGCGGGTGGAGGCAGCAGCTGGCCACCGGGGCAGGATGTGCCGGATGACCTCCGTCTGCGCTTGAGCGGCAGAGAACTGTTGGATGCAGTTCTCCACCGCGTCGCCGACCAGCCCAACCTGGCAAATTGGGGAGACCAGGAACCGAACCTTGTCCGCATCCACCATACCAACCAGGCTAAGCCAACGAAGGCGCTACTGGACCACCTTGGTGGACATCGCCGGACCGATCACGCACGCTACGACACTCATGCCCCGGAGGGTGAGGTCGGATGCAGTGCGGTGCTCACCTATGAGCGCACGGTCTGGATTACCCTTGTGCATGCCATGGGTGCCCTAGCCTGCAGCAACGCCATGGCACGCAAGAGGAAGCGGCTTGCCCACAGGCTTTGTAAGCTCTGCCCGTCGGAACGGACGAAAACTCACAGGCCTTAGGGGGAAGACGAGGATCCCCCCAAAAGGCAGCAGCCGCCGGACACATGTGCACCTGTGTCGACAGACCGCTCCAATGGAGGGACACCTCGCAACCCTTCACCGTTCCTCCATCAAGGGTAATGAGGGGGAAAAGCTATTCAGGCAGTTTCTGTCAGAGAAAGATGCTGTTCACCACCTGATAAGCTCTCCGTGCATTTCGGGAAAGAAAGGCACTGGGGCGGCGAGCTGAGAACCAGCGCGGCCCGCCCCAAGATACCAAACTCCAGATTCCAACCGAGACTGAACGGGACACGGTGGAGTTTCCACTCGAGCCCGGCAGCCTCGGCGGCCCGTTTCAGCATAGCTGATAATTCTGGATCCGGCTCGGGCAACATTGAACTCCCGGAGAGAGACAATGCAGCCGAGTCATCATCTCTAGAAGTCAGCTCACCCTCCGATGCTGCAATCGGCGTCCTGTCCTCCAGGGGAGCCCCGAGTGAAACCGCTGGCCCACCCATTACAGATGGACCAGCAGACAACACAGGAGGCTCCAGTGGTTGCAGTGGAAGGGAGGAGTGAGGAGCCCACAGGGAATGGTTACCGGGCGGGACATCTAACACTATCCTCCGGTCACCCATCCCACACAGCACCCGAGGGTGACGCATGGTAATGGGGACTCGCTCTCCGCGAACGAAGGCGAGTCTCGCCCTCAACACTGCGACGGTCATTTTCCCACAGTGAAAACATGAGGTGTCCACAAAAGCTGTCTCAGCGTGCTGTAAGCCCAAACACTTGACACAACAGTTGTGATCATCAGAGAGAGACAGGGAACGACCGCACCCAGAAACGCACAGGCAGAATGACATCTTGAAAAAGACGCAAACGCACCCGTCTTGCTCTTTCAGAAAATAGGACCGTCACCAGTGCCGGAGCACACAGGGGAATGACCGCGGCAACTCTGAACAGAGAACTGAAACAGTGAAGCACTCACTTTTCCGCCCTCTAACCAGCCATCAACACACACAAACATTTAGAAATTTGTTGCTGTTAAAAAAGCAGTTGAGAGCTCAAAGCTCACGATCACCGCTGCACTCGCGCTGTAGAACACCAGCACTGGGAGAGTCTTCCTGAAGAACACCGACACACTCGCTCGTTGTAGACAACAGCACTCTCAGAGACATCCAACGATCGGCTCCGAAGCGAAAGGCAACTAGTGCGTGCATCCACTTCCGTAGTTATACCCGCGCCGCGGGGGCGGAGTGTGTGATGCGAATCACGCACGCCAATTACATTGGCTCGTTCAATAGTACTCGAAGAGGATAGGCTCTCTAGCGAGATCCCAATTCAGTCGACCGTCGACTACGTTTGACGTTATCGACTGAAAGGGAACTGTAGTAAATAATTTTATCCCTTAAAACTCATCTTTGATCACTAAATTGAAACATTACATTTTTTTTTCCTTTAAAAAAATTTATTCATGCCTTAAAATCGCTTGAATGTAACTCTACACCCTTGCCTCATTTAGTATACACAGTTCTATGAATATGTAAATTAGCCCCGCCTCCACTCACTCACACCAGCTCAGAGATCCACAAGCTGACATAATTGGTTACAAGGTAGTTTGTGATGTCAGAAACACCAGAAATTTCAAACTGCGTTTATGAGACTGTCTTTGATTCACTGCAGTTTTAAGGAGAAAATACTCAGCAATGGTGTTGACTTAGAATCTGCACATAGTTTTTCTTAAAGCATATTAAAAACACCACGTAGACATATATATGCAACATTAAAAGCTTGATATTCACCACAAGGGGACTTAAAAACAAAACTGCTTATGTGCTTTAAAAAAAATAATAATAAAAGTAATGAAATACTAAACCAACTAGAATTTTAGCTTTTAAGAGAGATTTTTTAAATTAACTGCAATTTTCAACCTATTACACCACCAAGACATTTTGACTATAAGCTCCACAAATATTTGAAAATAAATTTTTAGTTCAGAAATTGAATAGATGTGCATCATAGAAGAGGTGTATTCAATTACATTTTTTAACAAATTAATACAGACAAAAAAAAGTATCATATCATTGACCCAATATAGAACTGCATTATGGCCATTTACCTTCACTGATAATTCTGCAAGAAAATTATTTTGACAACATAGAACTTAGTTTACCACAATTTGACCTTAAACCTTTAGGGTATAGACAAAAAAAAGTCTTGATAGTTAGAGAAATTTCCTTAATGAAGACCAAATATGTTCCCCTCCATTTGTGATTTAATGTGGTCTTTGGCTAATCAATAGAAACAGCAAAGCTGGAATAAATTATAAAGAGGGAAAAGTCAGATTGGAAATAGACAGAGCCAAACAAAGAGAGACTGAAAAATGAAAAGACATGGGGTAAGAGAAAAAAAAGATATGGAGAGAGAGAGAGATTTGACCGTGTTGACACTCTGGAGACACTGAGCTTGGAAACTGTGCAAGACTGTGGTCTCGACTGAGAGGACAAACTCACACACGTATTCTTGTGTATGCCGAAACCAGATGAGGACATACTTGGCCCAAGTGTGTGTGTATGCGTATCCAATGAGTCCACTAAGTTCATTTGATTTTTGTCTTTTTGTTTGCTTATCAGAAATCAAATTTCTCAGTTTATGCCATTTCAAGTAAGAATATGTACTGTATGTTTGCATCTCGGTATCAAGTTCAAATGTTTTTCAAATCTTTGCTCTGAGATCATTCACATCCATTATGCTATCAATTTGAAATAAACACAGTGTTTATGCAACATGAGGTAACACTTTCTTTCGATAGTCCTCTTTAGACATGTCGACCAGTCCTTAGAGTATTCATAGACTGTCTGCTTAATATCTGATAACACTTTATTTTGATTGTTCCCAATAGACATTCTTATAAGTAACTTTGCAAGTAAACGTCCACTTATTCTACTAACCTTAACCTAACAGTCTACTAATACTCTAATGAGAGTTAGTTGACATTTAGTTGCAAATGGATGAGAGTTAGTTTGTGTAGTCTAAAGTAGATAATGGAAATAAAGTGTAACCCAACATAATTCCAATGCTACTTACTTTCGTGTCAAATCGCTGCTGTTTTAGACTCGTCTTACTGCAAAAACTGTCTGCATGTTGATGAATATGTCTGCGTTTGAGTGTGTGTGTGACAGCTGAGAGTGTTTAGCAGCAGTAATTAAAACTAAGTGTTCTAAGGTGTCAGAGTGAGACCTCGAACCCCCACTGAGACCCCTGAGTCTGTTCAGCTCGACTACAACTGACCCTAAGGGTGTCCCAAAGGTCTGATCTGGAATCAGATGTCGCACCTTCATTCCTGTCTGCAGTTATCATGTCACAAGGCCAAACTTGCTTTGGTCCTGGCAGAATTTCTCCCTGTAGGTGGGCGTCAATTCTTGCTCTTTCAGCATGGTCTGATGCCTTATGTTTCGATTACTTCTGGAGAGAACGATATACTTAAAGTGTAAGAAATGCAACTTCTTTCTATCTTTAATGTGCGTTTGGGGTTTTTAAAAAAGGAAAGTAACATTCATTTTTTTTTTCAAATGAGACTGAAAGGCTTAAGTCTCCTGCTTCTCAGATAAAAAACCCTGTAATCTCGAATGTCTCCACTTGAGTTTCAGAAAGAATCTCAAACTGTGCCCAGATTTACCAAGATATGAAAGTCTGCAATCAAAAATCAGAGATCTCAAACATTTCTAAAACCAATTGATCCAAGCTGTGCGAACCACATTATTTGTATTGCTCAATTTAGGTCAACAAAAAATGAAATCTAAGTGCCCAACGCTAGAAAAAATCAACCTCTGAGCTATAAATCTTCCTCTTGGTTATGATGTTTTGGTGTAGTGTAATTGAGAACGATGTTCTGCACTGTACAGGTGTGGACCAAGGTGACTGGTTTTTCCTGTTCTGTATCGTGATGAAGATACTGCAAGTTTTCAGAATGGTTTTGCGTGCAGAAGGAGGCCTGTGTGTTTGCTGTGCGGTTGGCCGTCTGCTGACTGACTCTGTGGGCAGTATTTTAAATGCAGAGGTCCGTTGAGCTTTCCACAAAAACGCAAAGCAGGAAAGCCAAAATGGTGGAGTCGCGGGAAAGTTCCCTCCGACACAGCAGTATTTGTATGCTTGCATATGTGTATGTCTGTATTATTTTAGGAAACTTACTACTTTGTGTGTATGATACAGCAAAGAAATCAGTGATGTTTAGGGCGGCCAAAGTTGATGCGTAGTTATGTGAATAAAATGTGTTACACAAGAATCCCATCAATGGATTTGGATTTATCATTAAACACTTGAGAAATGCTTTCATAATGACACGTTTATTTCTCAAGTCAAACCCAGGTGTTCTTTTAACAAAAGTAAAGTCATTTGTACATGTTGTAAGGTGTAATTTTATTGTCATAGAAATCTAAAGGGCCAGATTTACTAACAGCTTGCACCAGCGCGAACACTCTTTTGACGTTAAAAATCTACTACCAGGATTTACTAGAGAAACAAAGTGAAAAATTAGCTCTGAAACGGTGTGGACAGGTTTTTTTTTTTGCAGCTGACATTTTATTGCATATGCATTTGTAGGAGTTTTCCATTCAGACGCAAAATTTTGGTGACGATGGCTTTGGTTTTTCCATATCAGTTTGAGCTTGAGTCTTCTCGGCATGTAGACAACTCGAACCAAACTCTTCAGGCCTCAACTACAGTGTTTGAGGGTCAAAGTAGACATTCACAGGCAGCCAATGAAGACCTGGCATTACGCAATTTTTTTACATTGTTGAGTAGGTTTGTAACAGGAAGTAAGCCTTGAATTGCTGATGACTAGTTTTAGCAGTTCAGAATCGATTCTTTCTTCTAAGAGACAATAACTTTATTTGTGTAGGACTTTGATCTTTAAAATTTTGCAGACCAAATAATAGTGTGTGTGTGTGTGTGTGTGTGTGTGTGTGTGTGTGTGTGTGTGTGTGTGTGTGTGTGTGTGTGTGTGTGTGTGTGTGTGTGTGTGTGTGTGTGTGTGTGTGTGTGTGTGTGTGTGTGTGTGTGTGTGTGTGTGAGAGAGAGAATGACCATTGAGAGGATTTTATTGATCTCTCTGAAGCTTTACTTGAGGTCGAGGGATGAAGCAATAGTGATGGATGTAGGGCTTGTGCCTTTTGTTTTTTGGTTGAGGAGGGATTGTAAAGTTAAAGTCTGAAAAAGTACACCAGAGAAGGACAGAAGTTTGACATGTGCCACGGTTGGAGAAGAGGTGGAGTTTTTAAATCGATTCTCTTCCCTCTTTAAAGGCTCTGTGAAAGGGACGGTCATTTTGGGAAAGACCTTTCAAATGGATTTTCTGCCTCTTTACAAAGAGTAGATGAGTGAAAGGGTATGAAGGGGCAGATGGAAAGAAGGAAGCTGTAAAATTGATCTCCAACTTTTAAGTGATGTGTTGAAGGTGGAAAATAGAATGTGCCGTTCTTTATAAGGTCATTTCAATGGGTGTCATTGTGAAAAACGGTGGCTCAGAGAGTACATAATGATCCTGATAGGATTCATTCTCCGTATAGATGGACTTAATGCCTGAGGTTTAGAAATGTAAGGAAGTGGTCAAATTTGAGGGGATGGGTCTGACAAATGTTCGTTATTTTCTAAATCTGTATCATTACTGACACCAAGAGAAGAAGAAAAAGACAGATAAAGGAATGATGAGAGAAACAGAAATAGACGAGAGGTAAAAGCTATTGCAACATGGTGACTGTCAGGGAAGAAAAGAAGCAATAAAACACTCTTTCCTCTGTTTCTTTTCTTAAACATTCTACAGTGCAGCCATATGGCAACCTACTATTTCCCTTTGCTTTCTAGGAATTCAGGATAGAAAAAATGTTGGAATTAAAAAGAGAAAAGCAAGAAAGCAATAAAATGCTGTTTTTAACCCACATTCTCATCAATATGCGCTATGAAAAATATGTATAATAGGACTTTCCTATTTAACAAGTTATTGTTATCAAGGTATCTTTTTTTTACAGACAATTGAGAATATAGCTTAAATGTCTTTAGGAATCTCCACAAACACTAATTTTAATAATGCATTTGCTCATAGAGCATTTGTAATATATTTGTATAATTTAAATTTAGTACTATGCATGTATAATACAATTTTATATCATGTTTCATGTGTTCTGAGGAAATGTAAACACCTATATTATATTTTAGAACTTTTTCAATTGTGATTGCCAAATGAGAATTTTTTCCCTTTAAAAATCTGTTATTTTAGCTATATTATGTAAAATCTCATTGTAAAACTATTCCATTTGTTAGAACATAATACCATTTGATCTGATTAATCAAAGGAAAGCTATAGCCAAAGAAAGTAATTGGAGAAGTGTGGTGTGTTGCGCTGGGGGAGTGGAAGGCTCTAAAGAGCAATAATATGCAAAGTTTCCTCTTAAGTAATAAGACAGATGAGAAAAGTGTGCGCCTGGAGAGCTTGGTGCAATTAACTTTCCCTTTTACCACTCAAAAGGTAAAATTAGCATATATGAGAGGAAGACTGTAAAATAGATTTTTTCATTCTGTCTTGAAGTGCTCACCTTCTTTTAGGTAATGAAGCAGTGCTTCACTATCTATCTATCTATCTATCTATCTATCTATCTATCTATCTATCTATCTATCTATCTATCATCCATCCATCTATCCATCCGTCTATCTATCTATCTATCTATCTATCTAACTCTCTCTCTCTATATATATATATATATATATATACATCTATATATCCATCCATCCATCTATCCATCCATATATCCATCTATCTATCTATCTATCTATCTATCTATCTATCTATCTATCTATCTATCTATCTATCTATCTATATATCTATCTATCTATCTATCTATCTATCTATCTATCTATCTATCTATCTATCTATCTATCTATCTATCTATATCCATCCATCATCTATCTATCTATTTATCTTACAGTATCTATCTATCTATCTATCCATCCATCCATCCATCCACCCATTAATTAATTAATTAATTAATTAATTAATTCATCCATCCATCCATCCATCCATCCATCCATCCATCCATCCATCCATCCATCCATCCATCCATCCATCCATCTATCTATCTATCTATCTATCTATCTATCTATCTATCTATCTATCTATCTATCTATCTATCTATCTATCTATCTATATATCCATCCATCCATCATCTATCTATTTATCTATCTAAAGTATATATCTATCTATCCATCCATCCATTCATTCATCCATCCATCCATATATCCCTCCATATATCTATATATCTATACATCTATCTTCATACCAAGTTGCTAAAACACTTATTCAATTTTGAGCAAAAAATGTTAAAAAATTTTTTTTTATTAAAGAACATTTTAGAAGTCAGAAGCCCCTGTACATCCATCTACCTAATTCTATCTTCTTGTATTTTATCAGAGGTTAATGCTGTGTGATATTGGAAAGAAAGAGGAGGAGAGGACAGTACAGTTAATTTTGTGATCAGCAGAAGTGTGGCAGATGGGGGGGGGGGGTGAGCGGACATGTGATGGATGAAGGCAGTAAAATGTATTCTCTCATTCTCTTGCGTGGTAAGAAGCAGTGAATGCAGAAGTGTGGCAGTATGGATGGGAAAAGAATGGACGCAGAGGTGAAAAGGATGAGCAATGTCCATTAAAGTGCTTTTTATTAGCACTCACTAGAACCCAGCAGAGCAACAGCCATCAGTTTATTACTGCATAATGGAGGGTAGACCACACACACACTGTAAAACAACAACTGGAGTGACCACTCGAGTGTATATTTACTCGCTTTATTTGACCTGGCTGGCAATGTGAGTCAAGTGCCTTTGTCTTCTAAAAAGAAAGGTTCTTCAAACTTTGCTCCACCTTAGGATCGACAAAGAGCAGTGTATCAGGTTCTCGAGGTGTCTCTTTTGTTATTTAGAGAGTTAAAAAGTATACTTTAAAGCAAATATTACAAATGCATGCTAGTTTTTAACCCTGATGAAGTCATGTGCATTGCTTTAAATTATATATGCTATTTATCTATCCATCCATCCATCTATACATCCATATCTATCCATCCATTCATCAACACTGCATAGGTTGTATAAACCAAAAGTACCCAAAAACACAAGGCCTATACAACCATCAAATTTCAAGTTTTGTAAACTTTTAAATAAGG
Source organism: Siphateles boraxobius (assembly GCF_051911475.1). Classification (NCBI taxonomy): domain Eukaryota; kingdom Metazoa; phylum Chordata; class Actinopteri; order Cypriniformes; family Leuciscidae; genus Siphateles; species Siphateles boraxobius. Next base: position 6,425,109 of record NW_027508953.1, read on the forward strand.
CTTTGTTGAGCCAGCAGTATTATTTATCCTTACCAACTTTTTCGAATTCAAATTAAACCAGTGCCTCTTTGAACGAGTTAAACAAATTATGCATTTGGATTTATTCATTTAACAGATTTACAGATGAATGCAAACATTTCTATGTAAAAAAAAGATCATTGCATACACAAGAGAAATACATATGAAACCATGCTGGTAACATCAGTAGAGTTTGGTTGTCATCACAACAGAAACATGCCTCATGATTCCATTATGACATCATTTGTACAGTTTTTTTGAAGGAAGTGCTGTCGAATGGGATTTGTCTTGAGCCTAATTACAGTATAGATCCCGTGTCAGTGGTGGAAGTTTGTGGTTCTGTCCCCAAACTACCTCGAATTGCTCTAAATGACTCAAGTTCTTGCTTACAAACAGCTTGTTTGTACATCCATGTAGAAATTAAATCACATTTTGGAGCTTAAAAACGCCCGCTGTGCTTAGAGTATAGTTTCAGTCCGATAACATAAGCTTGAGAAACAAAAAAGTACTTACAAGTTACAGTTTATAAGTATATAAACACATTACTGTTGAAATGTTGGGGACTATTAATGTTTTTAGAAAGAATGCTCACCGAGGCATTTATTAGATCAAAAATACAATAAAAACAGTAATACTATGAAATATTATTGTGTTTTTTTTTTTAAACTGCCTTCTACTTTTACAGATTTTTACAGTCGCTAGGACACATTTCTCAATACTTAGGTCACTTTTTCAAAACTCTTCACACATACCCCTTTTCCACCAAGCCAGAGCTGGTGCTGGTTCGGAGCCAGAGCCTAGTTTCAATTCGGTTCTTTGGTTTTCCACACGCAAAGCACCAGCTCCGAACCAGGAAAAGTGGTTCTTAAGTAGCACCAAATAATTGCTGGTCTAGAACAGAGCCAAGTAAGAACCACTTGCGTCAGGGGCTGGGGGCGGGGTTACCGTGACCAACAAGACGAATAGAAACTTGTGACCGCCATTTTTAAATAGCAGCTAGTCGAGCTAATAGCAGCTCGATTATAAATATCCGTCTATGTAAGTTACGGCGAGCTGCACAAACGCGTTGGACTCCGATGTATTTTGTAAACCCATGAGCATCCATAGTATTGCAACGTCCGTTATTGTTGATGGCTTGTTCGAGATGCATCGGAGCGGCGCGGACCGATCGGAGCTGCGGGAGTGTTTGGAGAACATACGACTCCTTGTGCTTTTAGATCGCTATCGCAGCGCTTTGATGTCATGCGGAGATCGATCTGCGAGAAGCCGATGCATCTCGAACAAGCCTGGCGTACTGTTTGGCGCTACCGCACTAGCGTTGCTGGGCAACATGAGACGTATACAGTGACGTAAGATTTGGCTCTGTTGTGGCTCTCTAGCCGGTGGAAAGGCAAATCGGTTCTTATTAAGCTCGTCAGTCGAACCCACTCTGAACCAGCTTTGGCTCTGGCTCTGAACCAGCACCCGGTTCTTGTTGGTGGAAAAGGGGTAACAGTGAGCACAACAGAAGTATATGTGGGCTAAACTGTGGATCATTTATCATTGCTTTGGCACAAAATGCATTCAATGACTACACTTTCAAATTACATTAATTGTTTTCTCACTTCGACACAACAACCACCAAAACTCTGTGTACTTACAGGCCAATTTGCACATGCTTACATACTGTTTTCAAAACTGTTACAGTTTTTTTAAATTGCTTACACACTAAAATTAAAACTTTCCCACTATTAGCAAAACCTTACACTCAAGGAGCAAAACACCAGCCTAGATTTGCACAATTGTAAGCACGTTTTCAGCTTCACCCTTTTTGCAAAACATTACACACAGCTATTTGTAAAACTCCCTACACATTTTCACACCTTAGACACAGATAAGGATTGTGAGGTTTCTTCCTTGTCATTACAAAGCCCCGGTTTGCCACTGACCATACTAATGAATGAATTGGATATGCACATCCATCAGGCGTGGAAGCAGAAGAAGAAGAAGAAGAAGAAGAAGAAGAAGAAGAAGAAGAAGAAGAAGAAGAAGAAGAGTGAGAATAAGAGGGGGAGCTCAAAGAGGAGATGAAGGAGGTAGAAGAAGAGGAGAAGGAGCTAGAGGAAGAGGTCAAGGAGGTAAAGGAAGAAGAGAAGGAGGTAGAGGAAGAGGTGAAGGAGGTAGAGGAAGAGGTGAAGGAGGTAGAGGAAGAGGTGAAGGAGGTAAAGGAAGAGGAGAAGGAGGTAGAGGAAGAGGTGAAGGAGGTAGAGGAAGAGGTGAAGGAGGTAAAGGAAGAGGAGAAGGAGGTAGAGGAAGAGGTGAAGGAGGTAGAGGAAGAGGTGAAGAAGGTAGAGGAAAAGGAGAAGGAGGTAGAGGAAGAGGAGAAGGAGGTAGA